>NC_056683.1:24535364-25785364 GCF_018350215.1 Panthera leo | reverse complement strand
GTAGATGTGAAAGGGGTTATGGAAATAACTTATTCCAAACCCTTCATTTTGAGGCCTAGCAAGAGCCCCTAATTGCTACAGCCTCACTGAAAAAGGCAGAAGGAGGGAAGTTTTTGTAGCCCCTTTCAAGCCTCAGGACCAAACCAGTCCCAGACCTCAGTAAATGAGATTAAGAGCATCAAATTCCTTCCATTTACAACTTTGCACAGGCATCAGAGATGTCACTAAGGGAATTCAGGGATTATCTCACTTGGATTGTGGTGGCATGTGCTTCCCTATTATCCCTCCTTCTTCCAGAGCCCGGAACAAACTTGGATTACCTCTTCTCCTTAATCAGAAGCTTGGAGATAAACTCTCTGGCTTCCTCTGAGATGTCCTGAAATTCTTCATCCTGTAAGTCCCACCTGCAGGCCAGGATGTTGTTCAGGGTCTCAGCATCATTGTCACCCAGGAAGGGGGACAATCCACTCAGTCTGTAAGACACAGGATCCAGAGTGGGCATTGTTTAAATAGCTTCAAATCCTTTACAGATAGTTGCTTTTTTGGGCTCTGTCATTTAAAACTGAGAGAAGGCAAATAACCTGATAATTAAACATAATTCTATAATGTATTTTTGCAATCAAGAAAATGCTTACTCCCCCCACCCCAGCTCCTAATTCAACACCTGCAGCAATGGAGTCAGCAGCTACACTGAAATATGAATCTCTAAGGACAGCACAACTTCCTTTTTAAAGCATTTACAGCTGCTAAAATCTGCCACACACTCAGAGGGCAAACACCAGAGCGTCACCCCCGAGGAATAAGGCTAGCATTAGTCATTTAGGAAATCAGGACACACGTTGTTTTTTAATGTTTTTTAATTACTTTTATGGCATTAGGTGGTGTCCTAAGAGTTAAAGTGATTACAAGTAGACATACATTTACTTTTTCAGGTGATGTGCAGGAAAAGAATTTATTCCTTTCACCCACAGGATCCACAGAGCCTAGAAAGTGACTCAATATGGCACGATGCTATTTACTTTTAAAAGACCTAATTTAAGGTTTTTATTCATATTTGTGAGTGTCAGAGAGACTGGAGAACTGCTTACAGCATATAGGCAATGACGCCCACACTCCACATGTCAGTGGGAAAGGAAACAAAATCATAGTTCACAACTTCAGGAGCAAGAAATTCTGGGGTTCCAAAATTCACCTTCAGCTTCTCTCTGGGTTTGTATCTAGAATTTAGGAAACAAAGTAGAGGGATGGAGAAGGTCAATCAAAAGTCAACAATCATAGAAACTGAAAAGATGTAGTCTGTTAGACAAAATAACTTCAGCCAAACAGCAAATTTAAAATACACAGACTTTAAGGGAAATCACATATTTAAGAAATAGTGTTTAAAAATTGTAAAAAAAAATTCCAGTAGTTTAAGAGTAATAATTCATACTCTAAAGCCTTAATAATCTAAAACAGTGGTGGGAAAAGCCAGTCAGAATAATTAGAACACCTGAATTATAACAAAAGAAAACTGATAAAATCTTTGACATGTCAATGGCTTGAATAAGCCCATATTAATGAATAAATGAAATGCAATAATTTACAATCATTTTATATTCAACATTAATGTGCTGAAGTTTACGTAAACTCTTTGTTCACTTAAGAAGCTTAAGCATACCAGAAACTTTTGCCATCTTGTTTACACTACCTATTTTTTAAAGTAAATCTTCTCTTTACAGATAGAACAATTATAAAAGACTAAGAGAAAATTACAAATTCTAAATAAATGTCTTCAAATTTAATAACTTTACTGTATTAGATTTTAAGTTTTTTATATTTTTTTCTTAGATGCACTGTAGAAATTTCTAAACATTCCAATTCCAAAATCAGCAAGGTAAGGCTGGGATATAATTTTTGTTAAGTTAATTCTAAATAACAGTATAAAACCAAAAGGTATATCAGACTTATCTTTGCAAAGAAAGGGCATCCATCATGCTCCCTACCTTCATTCATGTACCTATGTCCAAATACACATACCTTCTGGCCAATCCAAAATCAATAATTTTTATTTGTTTAGCATCCCGATTCACACACAGGATATTCTCAGGCTGCCAGGAGAAAGAGACACATTAGCAATGAAAACAACCATCATTCACTCAAATTGTCCTCGAACCACAACTAAAAATACAACGATGCTCAGGAAAAACATATCAGGCCTTTCACTTTGGGGCTGGCTTGTCTGTGTGGGTATTTTCTCCTTTAATTATGTGGTGGATGAGGTTGTGGGTACCCTGCCAACCTTGCATTACCCTGCCTGTCCCTCTCCCTGGTTCTGCAGTTTACCATAATGTGTGAGTTCAGTCAGAGGCCTCCTTGAGGAAAGAAAGACAAGGGGGCTGCTTCAGTACCTTTCAAATGGACTGGTGGAGGCTGTCTCAGACTTGACATCTGCCCCCCTAAAATTATTAAGTATGAATTTCCCCTTCTTGGAGGAATATCTTTCCCAAGGATTTATGAGTTCCAGGAGAAATGGCCTGATTCATTTAAACAGCCACACTGAGTATGCAATATAACGTGAACGCTCCTGACCTCCAGATTTTCCCTTTGTGCTTACTCTTTGAGAAAGTCATGTGTAAGAGAAAGGCTTCCCCCCCGTTCATTCTTCACTCTCAGCAATTCCAAAGTTTTGCTGAGTTTTTTCTCAATGCCTAAACCCTTGACTAAGTGTTCCCTTGGAGTTTGACTCTGGATAGACTTTGTTGTGCCAATCCAACTGTCTTGGGTGAAGAGGGAGAAGCATAGATAGTAGCACTGCATGGAACTCAGCGTTTATAGAATGTCTTACAAGTGTGTCCGTATTTGTTAAGTCTGGAAAACTGAGGTCTGAGAAAAATAAGGAATTTCATTTCAAGTCAAGGTCAGCCAGGGTGCCTTGGAAGCTCAGTAAGCGTCTGATTTCAGCTCAGTTCATGATCTCATGGTTCATCAGTTCAAGCCCACATCAGGCTCTGTGCTGACAATGTGGAACCTGCTTAGGATTCTCTCTCTCTCTGCCCCTCCTGTGCTCCTTCTCTCTCTTTCTCTCTTTCTCAAAGTAAATAAACTTCTAAAAAATTAAAAAAGTAATAAAGTCAAGGTCATCCATAAAAAAAGAAATAAAGTTTTCAAAGAATTGCCTGGAACTCTCAAGGTCTAATTCCAACTCTTTCCTAAGAGCTGGGGTGCATTAGCTGAGTTGCTGAATCCCCCAGATCCTATGTCCTTTTAGGTGGCACCATGGCTGTCCCTCCCCTATTTGTCTGGGTGGAGAGTAGGTTCAAATGAGATCAGAAACTAAGCACTTTATGAAATGATGTAGTAGTGTCTCCTTATCAATATTCAATGGTCCATTTGGTTGACATAATGTCTTTGGAGGCCCTTTTCTAAAATATCTCTAAAACTGATGTCTACAAGTAAAAGCTATTTATAGAGAATGGATGCTACATAAGAACATTTGGTTTCATGCTCAAATAACTGATCAATCATGTATAAAGCTGTTCAGTTGTCGAAGAATACTGTGACATAAAAATATGTTTGCTGAATGTAAAGAAACAGTTTTGAGGATACTTCAAAAAGTTAAATTTTTTCTAATTATTAAATTAAAGCATATTCATTGAATGAGATTTGTGAAACACAGAAAAATATAAAGAAGACCATTTTTAAGTCACTTTTAATCTCTCCTCCATGGTAACAAGAATTCTTAATATTTTTGGCCATTTTCCTTCCAAGGAGACTTCTGCAAGGGATGAGTGGTCCTTAATGACCCACCCAGCTTTTGCCTTTACTGTTAATCTTTACCTACAAGCCATAACTAAAATTGCCCATTGCAAGTCCTCAATCAATGTTATGAAGCCACATACAGAGCTGTTTGACTTATGATAGGTCAAGTCCTAGTTTCAGTTGCCAATCAAATCCCTTTAGGGATATCTGCAGAATATCTACACTCATTGAAAATGCTTCATGAAAATACACATTACAGAACTCAGTTTGTAGCCAAGGGCTTTGCTAATGATTTTTAACCTATGACATTGTCTTTTATAGACCACTTCCTCCTGCCCTGTGAATAGGAGAGGTAGTGCACATAAATCAAGACAGTGAGGGAAGCCAAATTATAAGAAGAGAGGACCATGGAAGCCGACTTAAGGAAGTTAGATTTGTTTAGCTCTACAATCCCCTATGACTTGCAATAGATGGTATGTTCTATAGAATATGTATTTTATATCATGGTCATGTTGTGCAAACAGGGAAATGAGAAAATGATTGAGCCACACAAGAAGAAGCAGCTTATGATACTTAGCCCCAATATTAGAACTGATCAGAGTTATTGAGCTTGGGTCTTTCACTGGTTGTAACTATGTATAGTCCAATTCTATGCACTTCATAATAGGAGAGAGATCAAAAGGGAAGGATCATTAAATAAAAGAAGAAAGGAAGGTGGCTTGGCTCCCTGCTGCTCACATAGGCTCCCCACTATGTCCATCATAATGCCACCAGCCTTCTCTGCTCCTTAGCATTTTAGCTCTACCCTTCTGGCTGCCCTGTATCCCACTCTGCCATAGGTTTCAACCCAGTGCTCTAGCATGCCCACAAGAAAACAAATCCCTAATGTTCAGAACCTCCTAAAAATTTGTGAGACTGCTAGGGATGCTTGGGGAGATAGAAAGTTTGGCTACCACTAGTGAATTCTGAGTTAGCTAAAATCCTCCCACCTACTTATTCTAAAAATGAGAGGGACACAACAAGGAGACCATGGTGGTGGTGGTGGTGGTTTTAGTTCTAAACATTTAGGGAAAGCATCTCCCATATGGATTCCTTTAACACAAGCAAGTTACAAGAATCTGGATAATAGTCCCTAAAGATGCAGACATGAAAATATTAGGGGGTGACAAAAGTTGGAAATGAGGAGATGATGCTAAGAATCCAGATTTTTATTAATTCCCAAACATAACACTTCATACCAGCATGGATTTCCCAAGCTGATATATAGTATCTGACAGGGCCCACTGATCCAGAGGAGGAAGGGGAGGGAGGGGTTTACATTTCATACCATACAAAATATGTTCTACCTTCAGATCCAAATGGAGAATGTACATCTGATGCATGTGTCTTATGCCCTCACATATTTGCTTGATGAACAGGATGGTGTCAAACTCGGTCAGATTGTAGTTGTCATCGATGATGCGATCAAACAGCTCCCCTCCATCCACGCTGAAGAGGGAAGAGGAACAAAGTCCTGAGTCATGAGTCCTACAGCCATTTCTTATAGTGGCAGCCCGGTGTTTAAGCTCCCATAACTCTTCCAAGGAATGTGTGCACAGAGTGATTTCTTCACCTCTGTCATTCTCTCAGTTAGATGATGCTTAGGCTGAAGACCTTAACTTTATCTATCATCAATTTCACAACTAGAAAGTCTTAAGGTCTCTGTCATCCAGTGGCTGCAGCTCTGGGGTGAGTCCACATCTGCCATTCTCTAACACATAGAAGATAAAGAAGACTCTACAAAGGCAGGGAGAGGAATCCCAAATACCAAACGAAGGTCAAACAGGGTCTTCTCAGACTAATTTCAGTGTTAAAGTGTTTCTATGTGCTTCTGATGCTGGACTTTTTATTATCCAAAATTTCTATTGTACAATGATAAAGAAACCCCAAGCAGAGGAAAGAATGAACCGAATCACAATACTAATTCAGCGTTAGTTAAAACTACTCATTTTCTAACTAAATACCTATTAATTTTCTATAAAAGTGATTTAAATGAAACTATCTTAACCCTAATTATTAAGAATTTGATGTGAACTTTGCATTAATGATTAAGTTGAAAATAAAATGTAGGTCAAAGGTCATGTTCCTCCAGGTTAACCAGAATAATATTTAAGCTGGATATTTGACAGTATAACTTCGATATAAAACTACATCTATGCTGTCATTCTACTTCATCTCAGTAAAGTCACACATGGAAATGTGTATTCCTAAGTAATTTTCCTTCTGAAACTGATGCAATTGTCTAATACACACCAATCAGAATCAGAGGTGCACCAAGCATGGATCTAATGACTTCTGAAGCAGGAAAGAGCTGCAGCCGCATAGTCATGGGTTCTGTGGGATGATCTGGATGGGTGCATGCATTGGTTCAGGGGAGGGAGGGGCAGGGAGAACACTCACTACTCCATGACCAGCACAATGTCATTCTTAGACTCAAAGGCGTCATAGAGCTGAATGAGGTTCACATGATCCAGCTGGTTCATGATGTTGATCTCATTCTTTACTTCATCCTAAGAAGAAGGAAAGGTGCTTTAGTGAGGCGAAGATGAGGGTAAGGAGAGATCCACGTTGCACGGCCTTTACCTTATCCTTTGTGCCTCTGGTCTTGATGATCTTAGCTGCCAGCTTCAGACCTGTTGCTTTCTCTTCACACTTGTGTACCTGGCCAAAGCGCCCCCTGCCAGAGAAGAGCATGTGTATAGCATGAGGTAGGGCCAAGTGGAAGATGGGGTTGTCAGGGCGTTTCTCCTTTGGGGTTTGAATGAGCAAACCTATTAGTGCATCTACTGTAGCCAATAAACTTCTAAAACAATGTCAATGTGTATCTATCGGTCATGGTCATTGAATCTGCTGAGGGGTTTCCCGGTCCTACCCAGAACTATTGAGGCAAGAATACAGGGTGAGGCCCCAGAATCTATATTTTCACAATGTTCCTTGGGTGATTCATACGCCCCCTAAAATTTGAGAATTTGTGTTATAGAAAAAAATAGAATCTTTCTGAATACATATGAATGTAATAAGCTAGGCTTTGTAAGCATATGAATAATACAGGCTATAGGCGAGGATTGTAAAATTATTCTTGGAAACTGCATATAAATAAAATAATAACAATATTGCATATAGATAAATATAATAAAAATTCATATTGCATAATCACCTATAAAATGTTCAACAGTTTAGCTTGGATATAAATTTATATATACTATGAAGGACAGCTTCTTACAAATGTGATCACATACAGAAATACACAATCATTAACAATTTTAAAATGTGACTTCTTGGATTGTCTGGGTGGCTCAGTCAGTTAGTTAAGCATCTGACTCTGCACTGGGTGTTGTATGGAAACCAATTTGACAGTAAATTTCATATATTAAAAAATAAAAAAAAATAAAAAAAAATAAAAAAAAGCATCTGACTCTGGATTTTGGCTCAGGTCATGATCTCACGGTTCGTGAGATCGAGCCTCACATCAGGCTCTGTGCTGACAGTGTGGGGCCTGCTTAGGATTCTCTCTCCCTCTCTCTCTGCCCCTCCCCCTCTCACATGCACACATGCTTTCTCTCTCTCCCTCTCTCTCTCAAAATAAATAAGCATTTTTTTTTTTAAATTTGACTTCTTGCTTTGATTCCTGAGTTAGTAAAATAGAGCACAGGTGCCTGCTTGTGCAATGTGGCTATCATGGCAGGGTAGAAAAGGGAAGCTTCCTGAACAACACTGTGAACCTAAGGTCCACCACAGTCCTGGAGAACTGCAGAGGTGAGGGTGGTGGCAATAACTGACAAGGCAGGGTGGTGAGTACCACCACATCCCACTCAACTTAGCCACACACCTGTGCAGAAACAGATGGGTCTTAGAGAATGACATTACTGTAAACAAAACCAAGTGATGACTTTAATTCCAACTACTTTTCCAGATGCAGTCTCTTTAATGGAGCACATAAACACAGCCCCAGGCACCTCACATATGGCTACTGATTAAGAAAATGCCTTGGGAATTGTTGCAAAGCCTCTTCTGCAAAAAACTTTTCTCCTTCAGAGAAACAGTTGCTGGCTTGCCATTAATGTCCCCGAAGACCGAAATGAGCTGCTATGTGGAGTAATGCTAAAGACTCCCATGGCACCTATTCACATGTTAGAATTCCCATTCCTCTCTCTGCCCTCCCTCACAGTCTTCAGGGGAGTTCTCTCTAATCAACAGGCTGAGGAGTAAAACATTCAGGTGGTTCCCCATGGTGGAGGGCAGAAAAAATATGGAACAGAAAGAGGAAGAAGGGACTTCACAAATATTGACCACACCCCCACTGACCAGTGCAGAAACATGCACGATAGTTGCTATGCATATTTTCCATGTGTTGGTAAGGAAACTTGGGGCCTATTAGTAAAAATGGTCTGCTTCCTCTTGCTATTTCACATAGATATGCTGACGGCAGTAAACTTTATACTTTAGACTTTAAATGACAAAACATCAAAGGGTGGTTGTGATTGACATCAAAGAGGAATATCTCCTAGGAATAAACTTGGTCTCTGATGGGCTTTACTCTTTCTTCCTTCTTCAGGGAGAGAGTGTACATTTAGATGTCCTTCAAATAAATTCTTCAGTGAGGGAAGTAATCAACTGAAGTGGATAATAATAATTAATCCAGTAAAAACCTAAATGGAAAACCAACAACAGTGATAAAAAAGATATATGCCACAAGAAATACACTGTGTTCGCTCATTTCTACATTTAGTGTCTCCGTTTTCAAGTTTTGGACAGCTTCTAAACCTTCTGGTGACTCACATGGGGTTTGTCCCACTTTCAGACATTACAACATGGGAAGTAAAGCAGATAATAAATGTGGAGTTTAGTCACTGTCCCCACATCAATCTTTCTGACATCAGTGGCGATTTTCAGAAATGGTTAAAATCTCTTAAAATGTTTGTTTATGATGTTTCTGGTTCTCAGGTCAAGACTAGCAAACACTTTATGAAATCTTCAGGATTTGTCTCTTTGAAAATGCTCTTCTTTTGTTGAAAGAGGATTAAATTGAGCATTACTTACCCTCCTAAAATTTCAGTTCTGCTCACAGTGTAAAAACTGTTGACTGCTGCTTGCTTGGCTGTCACAATACGGTGATTAAAGGGGGCAGGAGGAGCTGGGACATCATCTAGAAGATAAGAGGAAAAGAAGGGCCACTTGTTAAGCAGTCAGACCTCTTTCCAGCACCACGATTGGGTCTCAGAATAAAATGTTGCAAAGGGCGCCTGGATGGCTCAGTTGGTTAAGTGCCTCCCTTCAGCTCAGGTCATGATCTCATGGTTCATGGATTTGAACCCCACATCGGGTTCAGTGCATCAGCTCAGAGACTAGAGCCTGTTTCCAATTCTGTGTCTCCCTCTCTCTCTCTCTGCCCCTTCCTCACTCTGCCTCTCAGAAATGAATAAATGTTTTAAAAAATTAGAATAAAGTGTTGCTCATTTAATAATAAAATAAATGATCCATTTATTTTATTCCTAATAATCCTGGGAATATATGCTTTTATTTCATATTATGATCTGTAATTCATGTAGGTGATACCTGACATCTTTGCGAAAGAATGTCAGGACCACAAAACTATGGTTTATACCATCTTCAGGACAACTTTTAGAAATGTCACAGTAGTTGAAAATCTCCAACCACAATATGGTTCACACAGGTGATCCTCCCAAGCCCAAAAATGAAAATTCGAACATGAGAAACTGAACCACGAAAAAAAAAGGCACCATTGATAATATCCATTATTTTGATTAAAGCAAAGAGAGAAAGATGAAAAGTTTTTTTTCATGTCATTGAAATGTTTGATATTATTATATATTACTTTCCAAAATATTTTAACCTTTATTTAAGGTACATTAAAAGCACAAAGATGAATTTTTCTTGGCTGGAAATAAAAGAACCAGTAAAGCTGGCTAAGGACGTATTATACAGCTCTCAAATTTCCTCTAAGTGTTTAAACTCTAGTCCACACCCCGATTGGTTCTAAAACACATACTCAGTAATATTGCAGTATTCTTTCTACTTTTCCATGGCTTGCTTTCCGTGAACCTATTCATTTCCCCATTTATTACTTATTTAAGCGTCTACCACAGGCAGCTTCTTACATGCACACAAAGGATAAAAAGGGAGGTGAGTAAATAATAACTTTGCCTTCAGAACTTTAAATTTATTCAACATATAATTCTCAAGCACTTATCTTGTGCTAGGCACTCTGCCAAGTGTTAATATTTTTAAAAATTCAGATAATAGAAGTCTCCAGGAAACTGACTTGATATAGACATTCATCTCTCACATCGTAAAAATGCTGGAAACTAAAGAAGTCATGAAAGAATTCTCTTGGTGGCATTCATCTCTTCAGACAAAAAAAAAAAAAGGTGATTGAGTTACAAACACAAATGGCATCAGCATGGCATTATGTCTCCTTCAGGCTGTTAGGCTAAGTGAAATTTAGTTGGAAATGCTTGCTGGAAAAAGGTTAAGAAGCTTCAAAAGACTGAAACAAAAGCCATTTCCTACCCAATGGGGTCACCAGATCTTGCTGTCTGGAGGTCTTAATTCCAGCAGATTCCAGGGGGTTGCCTTGTAAGCTCCCCTGGGCTTGTCTGGTTTCCTGTGTCCTAAATGCATGTCCTTCACCTGTACTCGCTACATCTATTCTGCTCTTTTTGTTGTCCTCTTTGATGAAGCACTCCTCCGTCACCCGCCGCTTGCTGCTGCCAATATGCTCTGCTTGCTCAGCATTCTGGAAAATGGGTGCTATTGCTGAATTTTCCAGGATTCGTGATGTAGAAATGGCTTTTACATTGCTGATACACCTGGAAAATAAAATCCAGCTGCAGCTCTCAAAGATTCAAGGAGATAACTTTCAGATGGTCAAAATTCTTAGAACTAAAGCTTCCTTAACAGGGTGTTTTGGTGAAGGGTCATAAGCTTCATGATAGAGAGTTGGCTGTTTCAGCATTTGGGATAAAATAGAGCAGTATGCTTCCCCATCAAACTAAGCAGCACAAGAACAGGTATAGATAACTACGATCCCAGAAATTCTCCCTGATGACCTCATTGTGCCCTGCAAGTTGTCCACTGGCCCTTTACAAGAGTAGTCATTTTAT
Source organism: Panthera leo (assembly GCF_018350215.1). Classification (NCBI taxonomy): domain Eukaryota; kingdom Metazoa; phylum Chordata; class Mammalia; order Carnivora; family Felidae; genus Panthera; species Panthera leo. Next base: position 25,774,463 of record NC_056683.1, on the reverse strand, counting down.
GAATACCTAGCTAATTCGATCTTCATTTTTTTCACTTCCTTTTCTTATAGAAGAGAGAAATTACTAAATTAAAGTATAATAAAGGATGCAATCATCTCTCTGAATATTAACAGAGAGATGTAAACCTTTATTGATGAAAGAATTGAACTAACTTCAGTTTTTAACAACTCCAGACCTTACCAAGCACATCTTTGCAGTGATGGATTTTCTTAATAAACAACAGTCTTTATGTTTAATTCTTACAAAATTAGATTTTTCTCCATAATTAGGTGTCAAATACGTTATTAATAAATGAAATAAAAATTATATTGTAATTCCCTAAAAAACTCACATATAATTTGGACACTCTGTCCAGATAGATTCTATGATCCATTATAACACAGAGTAATTGATTGGCTGAATAATTCTGCATTTATATGTGAAACTTTGCAGTTGAGGAAGAGTCATTCAATAATCTACTTCTTACTCCATCCTCAAAATATTCTAGAAAACAGACAATTTATCATCTATAATGGGGTGGGTAAACTTTTTAAGAATTAGCTTTTTAACTTACAGATAAATCTGATCACTATTCAATTCCTGATCTTAGAAAGGATGTGCTCCATATTGCTGAAAATAAGAACTTTTTATTTGATCTCTAGAAAATATTGATTGATAAAAATCATTATCTTTGCCTATCAGTTGGTAGGAGAAAACAATAAAAATGCCTGAAAATTTCACGGGCAAGAAGAAAAAGTAATAGCAAGAGAACATGGCCAAGAAAAACCCACAGAAGCTGGGAAACCGTTTTCTAAACCACTGCTTTAAAAACTCACTTCAGTTATTCTTTTGATATGGCCTTAAGTTTCAACAGCACATAGATCTACCAAAAACATCAGTTGTAGGTGTGTGATGCTTTAAGCCCTACCTTTCATAGAATTGATCACCATTAGTTTTATCAACATACTGCTTTTTATTTGAACACTTGTCCAACACTGTTTCATTTGCAATTGCTGGTCCTCCTTTTTTCTCAACTTCTCTTTCACTAGTGTCTTCCTTAGAACGAAGCCCATTTTTCTCTCCTTTGAACACTGGAAGTTCATTTTTATCCACAGAGGCTTGTTTATCATCTCCAGCACTAATCTTTTCTTGTCTTTTCAGTCTCTCTGTGCTTGAAATGTCTCTTGTGTCTATATTTTCTCTTGACTCTATGGAATTTCTTAGGGCAAAATCTTCTACCTCGTCTTGAGGTCTTTCTGTATGAAATGTGACAAAACTTCTCTGAGCTAGAGAGGCATTGGTCTTCTCAGAATTTTTCTTGTTGAGTTTATTAACCTTTTCCTTCTCAGAGGAGAGCTGGTTCTTCTGGGAAGATCTCTCTAAAAGCCACAAAATATTTTAATGGAGGACGCATGTGATCAGTATAATTTTGTCTTCACATAATGGCATTTCTATTCATGTTTCTTTTTATCAGAAGATATAAGCTTTTGAAAAGCAAAGTGGAAGTGAACATGACCAATTGACTGACAGATGGGTTCCCAAAGATTTTCTAGTTAGTAATTAGTAGGACCCAAAGCCAATCAGATAAAGATATTCAAACAGCACTTCTCCCGACAAAGGGCTTTATGAACATGTGACTCCCTCTGAATAAGAAGAATGACAACAGGACTGTCATACCAGAGCTTTCTTAATCCATAAATATCTAGTCTTCTAAAGATGTTACCTGTGAGGGCCAATGTCCTTTTGCCTTTGACAGATGCCGTTTCCTTCAGCCCAGGGTGTGACTGTGCCTTCTCCTTACCCTGTAGATACACAATTGAGTAATTGAAGTCACATATTAATTACATCAGGGTTTCTCAACCTCAGCACTACTGACACATGGGGTGGGTAATTCTTGGTCGTGGAAAATGTTATGAGAATTATAGAATGTTTAGCAGCATCTCTGTCCTCTACCCACCAGATGACGATGATACCTTCCCTCCCAGCTATAATATCCAAAAATGTCTCCAGAAATTGCTAGTGTCCCCCAGGACAAAATCATCCCAGACTGAAAACAACTGTATTACATGATTCAAATACGGAAAAAAAAACCCACTAAAATTAATAGTAATTTAGAGAGCAGGACAGTCTGAATTAATGAAACCCTTCATTTCATGTATAGACTACAATATTTGGAAACAAATGGACTCACTATTTTGAAAAAAAATTCTGTTAAACTCTGGCATTGTTTGTAAAAGAAGGCCCATCTTCATGAACTGGCATTGTAAAAGAAGGCCCATCTTCGTGAATAGATTAAAGGATGTTGATAATGTATGTATCACTTGTGACCTCTGCTTGTATTGTCTTGATATGGTTCACATGTAAATCAAATGAAAATGAGAGGATATATCTGAATAGGTTTTATAAACCAGAAAGCAGAAGACTAAAGTAAGTAAGCTTTCATAAATGAGCTTTCACACTGCTTAAAACAGATGGCCCCTTTCCTAAGCAGATAAACATCCTTCTCAGAGTCCTGGCTTCTCTGAATTTGCTTAGCAAACTTTTCTTAAATGCCATATAAAAGGTAAATATTAGCCCCATCCACCCAAATAATCACAAAATTCTGAAGTTATGCAATGTAAATTAATGAAATTGTATGAATGCCCAAAGAATCAGTCTTCTTTTCTTTGGAAAGAGCAAAATTTGCCTTCAGGTGACTTGCAAGCATGAAACGCTGTGTAAGCGCAGCTTGGAGTCTTCAAGACAAACTGCAAATGTACTTTTAAATAATCCAAGGGACAATACCATAGGTTCAGAGCATTTCCATTTTTCATATAGAGACCTGGAAACACAGAGATAGGTTTAGTAAATCTGTGTAAAACCAAAATTAGAGATGAGAACCTCGGAGTCTGTAACTTCTTTTAAGTGAAAGTGCAGGAAAAATGTTCTTTCACTTGCTCAGGCAAAGCCAGTTGCTCTCTTCTCTGCACACAGCACTCAGTTTATATGCCCATCCCAGAATCACTTCCAACACTTTTAAACATTTTTTTTCCCTGTCAGTTTCCCACTAGCTTGTGGGCCTTAAATGGGCAAAAAGACTGATTCATCTTTGAGTCCTTGGCACTTAGCCCAGACACTGAAATATAGTGATTGATGGTGATGATGGTGGTGGTGATGATGTCGATGATGATGATGGTGGTAGTGATGATGTCAATGATGATGATAGTGGTGGTGATGATGATGATGATGACGACAATGATAATGATAGTGGTGATGATTTTGATGATGATGATGGTTAATATACACTAAGCCATGTCTTCATACTAGGCATATTTCTAAGCATGTTATTAACTCTGTTGATTCTCATAGCAACCCTTTGGGATAGAGACACTATTAGCCCCATTTTATAATGATATTGGGTAATTTCTGAGGGTTATATAGTTCAGAAATGATTTAACCAAGATTATTAATCAGTTGTCTACTTCATTCTGTGCTCTTTCATTTTTTTTTAATTTTTTTAATGTTTATTTATTTTTGAGAGAGAGAGAGAAAGGGACAAAGCATGAGTGGGGGAGGGGAATAAAGATGGAGACACAGAATCTGAAGCAGGCTCCAGGCTCTGAGCTGTCAGCACAGAGCCCAACACAGAGCTCAAACTCAGAAGCCGTGAGATCATGACCTGCGCCAAAGTCTGCCACTTAGCCAAGTGTATTCTGTGCTCTTTCTTAATTACTACATTGTACTGTCACTTATTAAAAAAAGATAGAGGATTATAGGCAAGATACGTTGTTAGTATTTACTGAATATCTATCACACAGCACATACCACAAGAGATAAGAAAGAAGATTAAGAGACAAGGGTGTAAAATTGAAAGAAATTAGTAGAGTGAATAAATATTTGTCAGTCAAAAGATTAGAATTAACATAGAAGAGAGGCAAGAGAGAGATAGAATTTAAGTCCAACTTAGAAAATAAGTCAATTGGTCAAATAAGGTAGTTTAACAACAATCTTATCTATGTAAGATATTGTGTAATTTTGTCTTTTAGTGTCTTTCAGTATTTCTCTTTTGAAATGAAAACTCCTGGTGGATAAGCATTGTGCTTCTGAATTTATTCTTGATGACATGAACATAGGTAGACTTAATAGTGAAAACTGGTATGTATCAATCAATTTCAGTTCATCAAAATATGTAAAATTGAGAATTTGATGGTAAGACTCCATGGAGTGCCAAATCGATGAACATTTGCCTCTAAGGTCATTGAAGTGTTGGTGGCAAATGACCACCAGTTGTGCTAACATTCTTTGGGTGGAGCAGTCTGAGGTGACCAACAGGAGAAGCTGTCGATTCTGAGGAATATTAGAAACTAGCTTCCAAATGAGGCTGTTATTTTTGTCAGTTACATATCACATATGTTTTACCATTTAAATAAGGTAAGAAGGTCTTTATTCATTGCCATAGGCTATTATATTTTCATTTCTCTATGTAACACTGACATCTAGAGGAACTTTGAACTGAAGCATTTCCAAAACACAGAGGTTGTATTTCTCCTTTTCTGTTTCTGGGCAGCAACTTCAGTACAAAGAATTTTCACTTTGTGTTTCCCTATTAAACACAGAAGTTGCTAAAATAGGAAGCACAAGTCTGTAGATACAACTTATTCAAAGATGAACGTATTTTCTACTGATGAGAGAGAACATAACAGTGCTATCAAGCATGATATTTCTGTAAGGATTAATATCACCCTCTGTTAATGGATAAATATCGTATAAGAGACTACGTTCCTCTGCTAAATTCACACTGATTACCAAGATGAGCAAGAGGGCCTCATTTCACACAAATTCACTTATTCCTTCACTTAATAAATACTTCTATATCTGCATATGGATTCCTTTTATAATAATCCATCGATGCATTTAGAATGACATAGGGAAGAAAGGGGACCCAAAATGGGCAAGTATTAAAAACGTAGTTTTGCTCTCTCCACTCTGTACGGTTTTCTAGGCTGGTGTCCTGAGTGCAGAGTATGTACCCAGAGTGCATCCAAAGTAGTCTTCAGGGAATGTAAAGGAAACGTTAGAACTCATTTCTATTTGCTTTCCATTCTTTTAAAATTTATATTTTACATATTTTTTAAAACATGTGTTAATAAAATTGAACACATATATAATTTACAAGTATCAGTAATATATGTAAATATAAATGTAAATATATGTATAGATGTATAAATATGTATATATGTACAAATGTATAAATGTATAAATATATTTTATATGTATACAAATATATTTATATATATTTGTATACATATAAAATATATATAAAATACATATAAATACATAAAATACATATAAATATATATGTATAAATGTATAAATGTAAATATATTTATATGTAAATATAAATGTAAATCAGTAACATATTAAATTTACTCATAAAAATAAATATACATGTACTGCTTATCAATGTACATAATTTATAAATAAACCTATTGGGATACGCTTAAATGTATGTTACTGATAACAGTGCAAAATCAAAATAATTTGGAGACCATTTACCAGATAACACTATTCCTTACATTCTGATTTCCTGAAATATGTGTTTTATTTTATTTTTTTAATTTTTTTAATGTTTATTTATTTTTGACAGAGTGAGAGAGAGAGAGAGAGAGAGAAAGAGAGAGCATGAGCAGGGGAGGGGCAGAGAGAGAGGGAGGCACAGAATCCGAAGCAGACTCCAGGCTCTGAGCTGTCAGCACAGAGCCCGACACGGGGCTCGAACTCACAGACTGCAAGATCATGACCTGGGCCGAAGTCAGATGCTCAACCAACTCAGCCACCCAGGCGCCCCTTGAGATATGTGTTTTAGAGAAGAATTATTCTTTTTTTTAATTTTTTAATTTTTTAATTTTTTCAATATATGAAATTTATTGTCAAATTGGTTTCCATACAACACCCAGTGCTCACCCCAAAAGGTGCCCTCCTCAATACCCATCACCCACCCTCCATCAACCCTCAGTTTGTTCTCAGTTTTTAAGAGTCTCTTATGCTTTGGCTCTCTCCCCCTCTAACCTCTTTTTTTTTTTTCCTTCCCCTCCCCCATGGGTTTCTGTTAAGTTTCTCAGGATCCACATAAGAGTGAAACCATATGGTATCTGTCTTTCTCTGTATGGCTTATTTCACTTAGCATCACACTCTCCAGTTCCATCCACGTTGCTACAAAGAGCCATATTCCATTCTTTCTCATTGCCACATAGTACTCCATTGTGTATATAAACCACAATTTCTTTATCCATTCATCAGTTGGTGGACATTTAGGCTCTTTCCATAATTTGGCTATTGTTGAGAGTGCTGCTATAAACATTGGGGTACAAGTACCCCTATGCATCAGTACTCTTGTATCCCTTGGGTAAATTCCTAGCAGTGCTATTGCTGGGTCATAGGGTAGGTCTATTTTTAATTTTCTGAGGAACTCCACACTGTTTTCCAGAGTGGCTACACCAATTTGCATTCCCACCAACAGTGCAAGAGGGTTCCCGTTTCTCCACATCCTCTCCAGCATCTATAGTCTCCTGATTTGTTCATTTTGGCCACTCTGACTGGCGTGAGGTGATATCTGAGTGTGGTTTTGATTTGTATTTCCCTGATAAGGAGCGACGTTGAGCATCTTTTCATGTGCCTGTTGGCCATCCAGATGTCTTCTTTAGAGAAGTGTCTATTCATGTTTTCTGCCCATTTTAGAGAAGAATTATTCTAATGAGCAGGTACAAGGACAAGTACATAACTAGAATGATCAGTTCATTTCTTGCAAACTACTTTCTAGAGGTCAAGATTCATTGCTTAATGACCATTTTCACAATTTTGACCAACTGTATGCACTTTATACTCTTGTCTTCATGCAGTTTCACTGACTGCCATAGAATCAAGAGCTGAGCAGGAAGGCAACATCCACCTAGAAGCATGTGCCCACCTACCTGGGTACACTCCCAGGTGCAGGGTCCTTCACTCCCACCACGGACCACAAGTCTGTCCCAGTTGTACCCTACAACTCTCCCTCCCCTCAAAGTTGTGGGAAACCAAAAGGAAAATTAGTTCACGTGAACAACTTTCCCTCATTCTTCTTCCATTTCCATTCAATAAAAATCAACTTTAAATAATCTTTCTGAGGGGCGCCTTGGTGGCTCAGTCAGTTAAGCATCCAACTCTTGATCCTCAGCTCAGGTCTTGATCTCAGGGTCATGAGTTCAAGCCCCACATGGGGCTCTGCACTGGGCATGAAGCCTACTTAAAAAAAAATCCAGGGCACCTGAGTGGCTCAGTTGGGTAAGTGACCCACTCTTGATTCTGGCTCAGGTCATGATCTCATGGTTCCTGAGTTCAAGCCCCACATCAGGCTCTGTGCTGGCAGTGCAGACCCTGCTTGGGATTCTCTACCTCTCTCTCTGTCTCTCTGCCCCCCCACCACTTGTTCTCTCACTCTCTCTCTTGCAAAATAAATAAACTAAAAAAATAAAAATAAAAAGATCTTTTTAAAAAATCTATCTTAAAGTGGATTTAACTTTAAAAGAACAGAAAGGCAAAATAGCTGTAGCCTCCTCTGGACGTCCACAATGCAGTGATCATTTTCCAGGTTACTGTATGTCACTTGACAGGCCTGTCGCCCTACTGGGGCATGGACCCTTCTCTTCACCTTTTTTCCCCCAGCACCACACAGGGGTCAGATTCTGAATATGCTTGGTGAACCCATGTGCAGTAAAGGAAAGAAGTGCCTGCAGGACCAGTGTACCCTCAGTCTGAGAACATTCTTTAATCAGGCTGCGTCACTGAAAAGCTTGACTACCCTAGGCACCATCTGAAATGCATCCCTGTCACTGATGCTCATATCCTTTTGCATCACTTAACTGATGGTGAGTGATATCCACAGCCCTGCATTTGGGGATTACGGTTGCCATGGAAAACTGTTTTCTTAACATCACAATGGCACATGACTACACTAACTGCATACCCTGAGCTGAGGGCTTTTCATCTCACTGCTTGTGGAGATGCTGCGATGAACACTTTTTGGTAATTTTAACCTAATGCCTAGAAATACAAAAACAAAATTTTAACAATTTATAATGACTTTGTTAAACTTTTTTTAAGTTTATTTATTTATTTTGAGAGAGAGAGAGAGAGAGGGAGGGAGAGAGAGAGAATCCCAAGCAGGCTCTGCCCTATGCGGGTCTCGAACTCACAAACAGTGAGATCAAGACCTGAGCTGAAACCAAGAGTCAGATGCTTAACTGACTGAGCCACCCAGGTACCCCAACTTTGTTAAACTTTGATCAGGTTCATTATCAGGGAGAGGAAAAAAAACAGAGACTAAAAGAAATACAAAGGAACGTTCATAGGAAATATCAAAACTACATATCCTTGCTTGAGTATGGAAGATAATTTTAAAGTTCATTTGTAAAATAAATCTATTTCTTTTCATCTTCAGGGCATGCTCAAATTCTTGCACTAAATGAGAAAACTCCCTGAAGTCCCTGACTGATTAAAGGAATGTTAACAAAGCAATAACCTGTTTCATGGTCCATAGGGACTGGCGTAGAATAAGGCAGGACAGGATCCAATTGACTGAATCCAGGAAGGGAAAGTGTTAACCTCAGCCTCAGAACCTCCCTGTGCTACTGAGAACATCAGAGATAATCAAATAGTCACCTGAGAAAATAACCCTGCCAGGAAAATAAAGTCTTCTGATGCATCCACTGACATGGACAGTGCTTCATTCAGAAATCAAGTAAATAAAATTCCTCGAAGATATAAATCAAAAAAGGGCCTGAAATTAAAGGTTCATTCAGGAAAGGCTAATTGGGCCATCTTTTCAGTTGAAGATACGTGGGTTATTTTACTTTATGATCTGTTGAGCAGTACTATATTAAAAAAAAAAAAGTGTGCTACCACATTTAACTGTCTCCTCTAACAGGAAAAGACTGAATAGGGAATAGCAATGGTCAAATGAACTGTATGAAGTTATTCTTTATTGACTACAGACTTCCCTTAATTTAAATACACTTTCAGGTTTTCTTATTCCAATAACCCCCTTGTTCTGGCAAGACCACGCAGGCCTTATGTTCAGTCCTGAACAAGTGTACAAAGACCAGCAGGTCAGGGAGTGGCAGACCCCTAATATTTGCCCCGCCATCTCAGTGGCCAGGCTATGGATGGAGCTACAAATCAGTAAAAAAAAAATGGCTCTCTTCCATTCTATTCAGCCTGCCTCTGTCAATTTCAGAAGAACCAGTTCAAACAAGTTAAGAATCTTCACCTAAATATTTAGTCACATTAAGCACTTTGATCAAATAGATTGTGCTTCTTCCTCATTTTATGCCTGATGGATAAGCTTACCAAAAACATCTTATAAATAGACTCATGTTTTTTTTTTTTAATTTCCCTTTCATTGCCAACTTTCTGTCCTCCCCAGACAGAAAATGCTGAGCCCTCTGACTTAAAACTGCTCATTTTTCCCAAACTACCAACATGACTTTGGATGGCCACACGTCATCCCCCACCTTCCAGACCCAACCCCTCCTTTGCTCTTACAAGGTCAAAACTTTGAGGGAATTAGGTGTTTGAAAATATTTGATGCCTGAGTCCTGCCCCTATAGAGGGGGTAGGGATGGACACTTGGGTTTTTTAATATCCTCCCCTGCCCCAGCCCCACAATCACAGACACACCCCCCAGTGACTCCAACGTTCTGCAGGTGTTGGGAGCCATTGCCTCTGTGTACTCCAGCCCAGCTCCCCTCTGGGTTATTTTTCTTTCTCCTGAGTGCTTCTTGCCACCCAGGCTGCTGTGCCACAGTTTTGAATGATAGTAATAATCCTGGAGATGTGGTGTTCCTCTAACTCCCAGATCCTCCCACCCACCAGCAATGGTCTTTGATCCTCTCCCCCACGGATTATCCAGCAAACCACTGCCTCTTCCTTGCCGACCACCCAGGGACACATGTGTGGAAATTAGCCTCAGGTAGACTGCCCCAGAGACCACAAAACCTCCCCTCCAAAAGTGATATCAGGGGCATCCAGGGAGGGCAAGCAAATTAAAAAAAAAAAAAAAAGCCAGCATTTCCAACCACACCTGAAATCCTCTGCCTTGCTTTCTGGTCAGAGTTTAGTAATTGAAAGTGATTTAATTCCTCCACCAAAACGGAGGTGAGCAGAAGAGGAGAGGACTTGGGTTAAGTGCAGAATCACCACTTCACAGGGTGTAGAATTATTTATAGCACTTTACACAAAAGCATATCTGAGAACCATAAATGGTGGCATACCTCTGCCTTCTTGGGGTTCTGCCACCAGAAAAGCAAGCACCTGAGCATTTCAAAAACTGTGCAGCGAGGTTCCTAAGAAAGTGCAACAGTGTGTGTGTTTGTGTGTGTGTGTGTGCATGCGCACGCACCTACGCGTGAGAGACACAGAAAGAGAATAACCAATTTGAAATCCAGGTATAAATGGGATTATAGCTCCTTGATATTCATTTGATTAAAACGAGTCTTACTAAGTTTCCTCTTTTATATAAACTACACAAGACTCAACCTTGGAATGTTTTCACATGAAGTTTACAGTGTTTTTTCATCACCTAATAAAACTCTTCTATTTCTTCCTGCCGCAGACAGTTTTACAAGCATTCATTTCACATGGTGTTCTCAGTGTGCTTTTTAATTTTTATTTTAGGTTCACTTTTATCACTCCATCTCCTGTCTCCTGCTCTGAGTAAGCAATCTACGTTTTTGTGCAGCCTCTGGCCACAGGCTGGCTCATGGAGGTGTGTCTGCTGGCAGAGGCTCCCAGGAGCTCAGTGCTCCTCAGGTGAGGTGATGTGTGGTCCCGCGGGTTGTTAGGGAAGTTCAGCGATCTGAACTTAGATTCGCGGAGCAAAATATTTTACCTCCTCGTGGTTTGCCTTTCCATATCTTGCCCCTCACGGCAAATTTGCTAAGCACACTACAAAGTGGCTTTAAAAAGCTGTCTCTGAAAAGCAATGAGAAGCTGCAAAGCTCTTAAAAAGTCTCTGAATTTGGGATATGTAATCCCAATTCAGTAGCTATAAACTAAGCAGCCATGACTATCCCCAAACATTTCGTCTAGTCCGTCCCACTCAAAGTAGGTCCACGCACAACAGCAACATGGGAGCTTTTCAGAAATGGAGCTGCTCAGCCCCTCCCTCCATTTATCCAATTAGAACCTGTGCTTCACCACTCCCCAGGTGATTTCCATGCACGTTCAAATTTGAAAAGCGTTGGCCCAGGTAGCATCCTTAATGACTTGGTGGCATCCTTGATGACTTGGAAGAAATATTTCACAAAATATTCGTCATGGCTGCTTGTATTTGAATCTTGCCTCCATCCACCAAAAGACAATGTCATACTTGGTTAAGCTCTCGAGGGAGGATCATGGAGACAGCAGGAAGGAGCCAACAAACACTCAGCTGGTCTTGAGGGCAGTGGCCAGCAGAAGTCCAGGACTGTGTAGAATATCAGTGGGCTTTGGGGCGCCTGGGTGGCTCAGTCGGTTAAGCCTCCAACTTCAGCTCAGGTCATGATCTCACAGTTCATGAGTTCAATTCCCTCCTCAGGCTCTCTGCTGTCAACACTGCTTCAGATCCTCTGTCCCCCTCACACTCTGCCCTCCCCCACTTGTGCTGTCTCTCTCAAAAATAAACATTAAAAAATATTTTTAAAAAAAGAATATCAGCTTTGAAGAAGGTCCAGAATATTGACACTGACCCAGGAGTCCTGGCAGGGACTCAGAAGAGTATGCAAGGTTTGATATCATGTGTCTAGAATGTTCCACTAACCTCTGGAGTCTCTGCCAAACTTATGCCTCACAGAAAAGCAGCATTAAGGTGTAAAGGTTCTGTTATGGGCTGTTTGTGTCCCTCCTAAATTCATATATTGAAGCCCTAACTTCCGGTAGCATAGTGTTAGGAGGCGGGGCCTTTAGGTAATAATTAGGTATAGATGATGTCATGAGGGTAGAATCTCTATGATTAAACCAGTGTCTTTAGAAGGAGAGGATGAGACTAGGGCCTTCCTCTGTCTCTCTGCCATGGGAGGATACAGGAAGAATGCAGCTGTCTGCAAGACAGGGAGAGGGTTCTCATCAGAACGAGACCATGCTGGCATCCTGATCTCACACTTGCAGCCTCTAAAACTGTGAGAAAGAAATTGCTGTGTAAGTCACACAGTCTGCAGTATTTTGTTACAACCACCTGAACTAAGAAAGGTACAAAGGTAAACTCTAGAGAATCAGGAATATATTCTGATCAGCTCCAAAATGAGAAGAACACAGTAAGAATTATTAATAGAAGTGCTAATAACTTGGTTGCTGTAAAGGGGACTATCAACTTTGAAAGGAACGTAAGTAATTTTATTTAGCCCTGTTCTTGCAAAAGAAAGATAGTACATAACCTCTGATACCATCTTAAACCCTCAATTTATGCAGAACATAAACACCTTACTGAACTCTTCATGTTTTATCTCATTCTTTTGTTTTATTATGTACATATAGGAGAATATTCAGCTGGCACACTGGTACCATACCAGTTATTAAAATAGGGAAATACTTCCATACTGGTTGGTAAATAGGGGGTGTCCTGAGACCTCCAGGAGCCCCCTCTCCCAACTCATGACATAACCACCCTCAGGACCCTCATAAGATGCAATAACTTGAGGGTCAATATTTGGCATGGCAGAGACCTTCAGTTCTCCATCCATCCATTCCAGTGCAGTCTGATCTGAAAGGTAAGTGACCATGGACTCCCAGGTATGAAATTCAGTTCTACACCAATGAACATGAATATAAAATGAGAGCACTTGACCATAATAGTAGACTCATAGCCATGTAATTTTTAATATTGGATTAAAAACTTTTAAAATTATCTGTGCTACCCCTGAAAGCTAATTATTAGTAGGAATTGAAAATGTGCCTTGACACTCAAGGATAAAGCAATAGCTGATGAGTCAAAAGGAGGTAGGGGAGTCTCTGCCAACAACAGCTTTGCCCACCTTAGACCTTGGGACAGTGGTCCTGAAGTTTACAAATCTCCTGCCCCAGAGATTCTTAGTCAATAGGTCTGGGCTGGAGCCCAAGACCATTTTTCATAAGCTTTGGATGTCGTTCTATTGTAAGTGCAGGGTTCATACTTTCAGAAATGTATGAAATTCTTGTTATTCAAGCCCCTACCTTAAGAAGTTTCCCTTTGTGAATTCTTCCTTGAAACACTCTGGTCCCACATCCTTCTACCAAAAGAAGAGTCTATCTTTCTTCCACCTTTATTAACCATGCATCCATCAGGTATTTATCATACTGTGTTGGCATTATTTGTTTGCAAGACTGACTCTGCCTGGATATCTTGGTATCTCTGGCATCTAACTCAGCATATGGCAAACACTAATTGATACACTGGTTGATTAGAAAGTAGGGGTAGGACTAATTGATACACTGGTTGATTAGAAAGTAGGGGTAGGGGCTGATGCTGGGCAATATTTACTGAGCATCTCAACCAATTATATAAAATGTTTCCTTAAGGGGTGCTATAGCACACCCTTTATGATATCTTCCTCAGTATCAGACTTTGTTGTCTCACCCTCAGGCTCCTGTGGCACCTAGAAGTTCCCACTTTCATGTAGAGAAACTTGTTGGCCTGAACCTCTAGGAGAAAGCTTAGAGTCTTCTTAAACCTTTGAGTAAAGTTTTAAAGGTTTGTGTTACCAGTAACATCTAAGACTCCACCCTCAGTGTAGGTTATTGAGGTAATTTACCATTTGATTACCTTCTCAATAAATATCTTATACCTAATAAAAATCAGAACATGTACTATAAACATTCATTTCTTAAAGCATATATTTAAGATCCATTATTCATAAAACTACAACTATAACTTTTTAAATATGCTTTAACACATTAGCACACAGAGACACTTGAATACTTTTTTTAAAAAAAGATTTTATTATTTTTAAGTAATCTCTACAAGCAACGTGGGGCTCGAACTTAACAACCCTGATCAAGAATGGTACGCTGTACTGACTGAGCCAGCCAAGTGCCCCCAAGAGACACTTAATGAATACTTTTGATGCTAGAAATGAAAAAAAGTTAGATATTGTTATTGCCACATTTTACTTCATTATGATTATGGAACTTAATTTTGCCACAAGAGTAAGCAGTAGCTATTTCCTTTGACATGTCTGATTGAATTTCTTTGTATATCACCTAACTCAACATTAAAATAGGTGTTACATAAATGCCTTTGCATTTTACAACTGAAGCCTTCGCAATATTTCTAATGGTGATTAAGTAGCGGGTCTAATTATACATCACATCCATTACTCTAATGTTCCTTTAGCTCTAAAGCTCTATGATGCCACATAATCGAGAACAAAGCTTGGCACAGTTAAAGAGCACACTCTGAAGCTTCACATGCTGGCAAGAGACTGCTTCTCAGGTGCTTTTCCAAGTAGCTTCACTCTCAGCATCTATTTTCTGTTGTGATGATGATTTAGCAATAGCCAGTGTCTTTATGGCAGATCATGGAAAAAAAAGTAATGTGTGTTCGGTTTGTGCTGTTTATTTAGGTCTCCAATTCTCCAATTCTCTCCCAAAGCAGGTGAGGGCTTTGCTTCAACCACAGTAGTCATGGTCAACATGGAAGGAGTTCTCTTGGGGATTTTATCAACAAACTTTCCAATTTGCCTTACTAACAAGGAGAAGGCAGTGTGATGGGAGTAGTGCCCCAGTTCTACTGTGTCTTCTTAAGCACTGCTCCGAGGTAGTAACAAGGGATGTAGGGGATGGGTTTGTAAGACAAGCCCCTCCAGTTCCCTTTCAAATTCATGGTCTCAGGCAGCTTTGGTAGTGAACCTCCCTCCCTGTTTAAATAGGGACCTTCATTTGCTGATTCATATAAGAACGATATTCTTATTCTCAAAGGCAAGAGATTGCTATTTCAATAAACAAAGGCAAAACAAAGCAAAAAAAAAAAAGGCAGGTTTTTTTTTGTTGTGGAAATCAGTTATCTATTAGCCATGATGGCTAATGGCAGGACGGAAAGGAATCTGAAAGACCACCTTAGATTTTACATCACAGATTTAAATTATATTTTAGAAAGAAATTAATGGAACGAGTTTGCCTCACAATCCAGTGGGTTAGATACATAACTGTTTTGTATTCCCAGTCACACAATTCACCACACACACACAAAAAGACAATATTCTAAGTGTTCCAAATAAGACAACAAAATAGAAAACTTACTAAATCATAAAATCCATTTTGAATTTGGCGAGACCTTAAAGAGCATTGTGGTATGTGTTATGGATACCTAACTCACAATCAGAGACAGGAAGTCATGAAGGGAGAGCTGTCACACACACCCTACTCATTGCAGCTTACATAGTCCAGCAGGAAGAAGGAAGATTTCCTCTCAACCTGGCAACTGCCCTCACCTGCAGCCAATAAGAGGCCACCTCCACTTGTAAACTTTCTCCTCTCTATAAAAGGACACTCTCCTCCTGTGTTCTCTGTACTTACAATGAACTTGGAAAAACCACTCTCCAAACTGGAAATGAATATCTCTCTGTCCTGATTGATATTGGCGCTACACTTTAGATGTTCAACCTCACTACCATTATTTTTTTCATGTTCTTTTATTTATTTTTATTTATATTTTATTTATTTTTTTTAATTTTTTTTTAACCTTTATTTATTTTTGAGACAGAGACAGAGCATGAACGGGGGAGGGTCAGAGAGAGAGGGAGACAGAGAATCAGAAGCAGGCTCCAGGCTCTGAGCCATCAGCCCAGAGCCCGACACGGGGCTCGAACTCACGGACCACGAGATCGTGACCTGAGCTGAAGTCAGACGCTTAACCGTCTGAGCCACCCAGGCGCCCCATATTTTTATTTATATTTTAGTTAGTTAATATACAGGGCAATATTGGCTTCAGAAGTAAAATTCAGTGATTCACAACCTCACCACTATTAAACAGCCCCTACCTCAGAGTACTAAAACAGTTCAAATAGTGAAGGTCTCCAATAAACCTCAACAGGTTTCCTTTTGCTTAGACCCTCAAAGATATACCACCTTTTCTCCTTAGTTCCTCCACCATATTGATTTATTTGGGCCAAGATTTTTTTAAAAATATATCATGCTAGAAGTTCTTTCTCCTGAAAAGGAGAAATAGTTCTAGAATTTTGGAGCAGCAACCAAAATAGCCAACTAGGTAAATCCCATGACCCTCAGTATCTTTTATTTGCTCTGACCCTGATGGCCCTTAGAACTAATTCCAAGAACAGTAACCATTTGTCCCCTTTGGATGAGCTACCACCCTCCTTATGGGTAAATCCTCAGCTGATATTGACAGAATCCAGTGTACCTCCTACTAAGATCCAAATAGATCCCTCAAAAGCTCTCCCCATAATTCATTAATAAAGAGGCCTATAAATAAAGAGGCCCCTCAAGACACTAAGCAATAATAAAAGACCATAAGGGTCAGAGCCCCATTATCCCCTGTACCTATCCCTGCAACACTTGTATTTTACCTGTGAAGAAACCAAAGGACCATAGATAGAGGCTTGTCCAGGGCTTCCAAGCTATAAACATTATTATAATCCCTCACCATTCTATTGTCCCCAACTCTCACACTTTATTAACCCCCAACCCTACTGAGAGCAATTTTTTTTTTCATGACTGATTTATGTAGTGCTTTCTTTAGTGTTGCAGTAGATAAAGCTAGTCAATATCTTCTTGCTTTTACTTGGGAAGGATAGCAAAGCTACTGAGCAGTAATGCCAGGGTTTCACAGAAAGCCCTTCTTATTTCTCACAAACATTAAAGGCTGATATCAAGTTCCCTGGAGGCTCCACTTTAATACAATATGTGGATGACTTCTCTGCTTCTCTTTCCAACCCTCCTCACAAGAAGATAGCATCTATGTGCTAAAACTCCTAGCCAGAAAGGGATATAACATCTCTAAGGAGACATTACAATTTGTTCAAACTCAAGTTCAATATTTAGGACATCTAATCTCAGAACAAGGACTTCATTTGGATCCAGACAATTTTCATGGCATCCTGAACTTCCCAAAGCCTCAAACCAAATGTCAACTGTGAGGTTTTCTTGAATTGACAGATTATTATTGCAACTGTATCCCAAACTTCTCCTTATGGCCCAACATTTATACACCTGACCCTATCATCTAGGAAGATCCAGATGACATAACTTTCCAATGTCAAAAGAAAGTTTAATAAAGCCCCTTGCTCTTGAACATCCAAATTATCAGCTCTCTTTCTTCCTTTTTGCATACAAAAAAGAAAGGAATGCCTGAAGCCTGGGCATATGCCCTCCCCATGCCTCCCAGCTTCACCTGCTACTTACTGTCTTTTTTTGTGAAGGCCACTGAGAAAACAGTCTTTGCATCCCCTTTAACCACTTCTGTGCTGTGAAAGCTCTCCTTACCTTTCGTCACACTCAGTTTCTTTCTATAGGCTATCTCACTTCCTATGAAATTCTACTGTGTACCGCCCCTTATGTTACTTTTGCTCACTGTAATAACCTTAACCCTGACACTCTTCTCACCTCCTCTACCAATTAAACCACCTACAACTGCTTAATACTGACAGATCACCTTCTTGCCCATATGATGACTTACAGGAAACTTCTTTGGATAACAGTTGACTTTTCATTGTTCACTGATGGTTCTTAGTTAAAAGATGAAAATGGCAAATACTGTGTTGGATATGCAACATCAACTCCTTCTGAAGTAACTGAAGCAGCACCCTTGCCTTTGGCTACTTCAGCCTAACAAGGAACTACAAGCACACACATGGGTCTATGTTCCAGCCAAAGGCAAAAGTGCCAGCATTTACACCAACAGTATATATGCCTTTGGAGTGGCTCCCAATTTTGGAATGTTATGGAAACAACGTGGCTTCTTTACTTCCAGGAAGATAAAATTAAAAGCAGCCCTTACATTCAGGAATTACTGGATGTCATACTCTTACCTGCTGCTTCGGCTATTATTAAAATCCTGGAGCATTATAAACTTGACTTTCTGGAAGCTAAAGGAAAACATCTCACTGACATTTCCATTTAAAAATGCTATCCTCAAAGGGTCTAGAAGTCAAATCTCTGTCATGGTGCAAAGGAACTCACCTCCAGAGGATAATCTGGAGAAACTGACTAGAGACACCCAACAGTAAAACAAGATTGGCAATCAAATGGTTGTTAGTATGATAAGAAGAGAAACTTCTGGTTTGGACCAAGTACAAACCTGGCCCTACCAGAAATTCTAAGGTTCCCACTATTGACCAACATGCATTGAACCACTGGTCTAAAGATAAAATGATGTTCATAAGTTAATAGTTGTAGGGAAATACCAACAAGACTACAAAAAGTACCTACTTTGCTTTCCCCACCTGCCAAAAATACAATCCAGGGAAACCTGTCGACACTATTCCTAGGCACTTTAAATTGCCTAATGGGTCATTTGAATTTTGGCAAATGGACTTTATTCAGCTACCCCCACCTCATGGATACAAATATGTCTTGGTAATGATTTGTATGTCTTCCCACTGGCCAAAGCCCTTCCATGTAGACTAGCTACTATTTTTCTTCGGTAGCTAAAATCCTATTAGAATACAACCATCCCTACCTGGGGAATGCCTCTTGAGCTCCATAGCAACTGAAGAACCCATTCTATTGGTCAAATATTATGGCAAGTCTGTGCCGTTTGGCCAGTTCTATAGCATTTTCACTGTGTTTACCATCCTCAGTCTTCAAGGCTAGTCAAAGGAACCAAAATAAATTAAAAATTTTATGGAAACCCTCCAAATACCTTAGCCAAAAATGTTGCCATTGGGCCTTCTAAATCTCAGATCCACTCCCTTTAACTCATAAACTCTCACCCTTTGAGACAAATACTGGGTTCCTGATGCATCTAGCTTCTCCCTTTTCTGATCTGCACGTAATAAAGGAGACATATGTTACTGTTGCAAAGCTCTAATTACATCCCTTAAAAATAATCATACTCTAGTAGGGCAATCTTTTCACAGCGCACTCCCAGGAGACAAAGACATCAAACACCACACTCTGCAACCTAGGAATTTTGCTTATAGGAAGAGACATCTCAAAAAACCTCTTTTCAAGCACACTGGAAAGGCCCTTACCAAGTGTTACTAACCAATCCTCATGCCACCAAACTGCAAGGAGTTGACTCTTGGATCAATGTTCTTCATCTAAAGAAAGCCCCTGACTAGAACTACACATTCTCCTATGCCTTGCTTTGACCTCTCCCCATTATAACTCCCAATGCAACTAACTGTACCTATTCCACCCATACAGTTTCCCATTCTCCCTAATACCTCAGGTCTGTGTACGGTAGCAAAAGAACTTCCCTCTGTACAGCCTTCAAGAATAAAGTCCACATAACAGAAGGGTTTCTCCTTAATTATTCCCCAAACACCACTGACCCTTGACTTGGAAGAACCAATCAAGTAATTCCAAGTAATGGCACTATTAGTAATCAGCCCCCAATAGGAATTTTATGTGCACCACCTGGTTTAATCATTGTGTGTGGTGAATTGGCCTCTAAATGGGCCTGTGAATGTACTGGAAGATTTGATTCTAACTGTTCCTGTGGCCATCCACAATAAATTGGAAGCCTCCCATGGTCCTCCATTGGTCTTTTCCATTAAGCTTTTATCACCACCTCAAATGGGAATTCATAGGACATATACATGACTCTGTATTTGCCTCCTTTGGAAGGGCACTTATCCCTTCTGTGCATGTTCACGCCAATGAACAAATAATTAGAAATCTCTCTCTGGAATTGGGAAAACTTACTTATTCTACCACTATGGCAATAACAGGCCAACAATGATCACTTAGCTCATAAGTCAAAGTAGTTTTAAACAATTGCATAGCACTTGATTACCTACTTGCTGAACAGGGAGGCATTTGTGTGATAACAAACATGGCCTGTTGCACATGGATAAATTCCTTCAATTACATAATATTAGAGGAACAAGCACATTGGCCACAAAAAATTCCACCTGATGATCTATGGTGCTTTGATCTCTTTAGCTGGCTTGGGCTTCTGGTTTAGGACTATAATACAAGCTGGGGTCACTACTCTGCTCCTCATCTTATTTTGTGTAAACATTGTTAAAGCTTTGTACCTGTTGCCTATTGAACCTTTGTAGTAACAAAGTACCCAATACGGTGATGCTGACTCAGTGCTTCCAGATGATCCCCAACACTTACAACTTTGATAAGATGTAGACCTTGGATGAGAAATGCCAGAAAGCTCTCCCTCCCCACCCTTGCTTGTTTTCCAAATATGGCCTCAGTGTCTTCCAGTCTATGTACTTTCCTTCCAGCATGGGATGTGACATCTGGAAAAGGTCCTTCCTGGCACCAAGGGACAAAAACGATTCCAATCAGGAATAGATGATCCAGAGAAAGATCTTTATCAAAAGGGGGAAATATGAAAATGTGTTAAGGAAAACCTAACTCAAAATTGGAGCCAGGAAGCCTGTAAGGGGGTAGTTCTCATGCTCATGGCACTTGTCACAGCTTGCAAAATCCAGCAAGATGAAGACTTCCTCTCCGCTGGCAATAGCAAGCTGCCCTCACCTCCAGTCAATGAAGGGTCACCACTTCAATTGCCTGCAACCAATGAAAAGTTGCCACTACTTTAAACTCATCTTTCTCCAATGAACTTTTGTTCAAAACAACCCCTTCCTAACTTCCTCCTTTCCTCTATGAAGAGACACTTTTCTCCTTTGTTCTCTGGACTTGTCTATGGTTTGCCACAGTTTGCTTGTCCTGAATTGCAATTCTTCTGCTTTTCCCAAATAAACTAGATTTTCCTGGCTGAATCCTTTACCTTTCTCTTTTAAAAGATTGACAGCATGTAGCCCAGTCAGCTCAACTAGAGATGAGAAATGAGATTCTACCCAATTTCACCTAATTATAGGAGATTTTAATAACGTTAAAATGTTTCTGCTAAAAGGAAAAGTTGTTGATATTACTGGTGATTTTTTCCACAATACCTTCATCCTTAAAAATGTAGAGGTGGCTCAGTTGGCTAAGCGAGTCTGACTTTGGCTCTGTTCATGATCTCGCAGTTCGTGAGTTCAAACCCTGTGTCAGGCTCTGTGCTGGCAGCTGGGAGCCTGGAAACTGCTTCAGATTCTGCATCTTCTGCCCTCTCTGCCCCTCCCCCACTCGTGCTCTGTCTCTCGCTCTCTCTCTCTCTCTCCAAAATAAACATTAAAAAAAATTGGGCGGGGGTGGGGGGAAACCCCTGAGTGGCTCAGTCAGTTAAGCGTCCGACTTCGGCCCAGGTCACGATCTCATGATTCATGAGTCCAAACCTTGTGATGTGTTCTGTGCTGACAGTTCGAGCCTGGAGCCTGCTTTGGATTCTGTGTCCCCTCTCTCTTTCCTTCCCCCACTCATGCTCTGTCTTTCAAAAATGAATAAACCTTAAAAAAAATTAAAATTTTTTTAAATGTAGAAGGACATTGTGGCACACAGTCTCAGTCTTTATTTTTTCTCATTAAAAATCTACCACCACCAGTAAATTTTTTGAATGTACACATAGTCTCAGCATTTCATTTGTTGTTGCATACCAGTTTTCTATGATGTTTAAAAGTAGTAGGCAACTATAGATTATGTTAGGTATTGGCATAAGCATTAATCTATGTTTTCTTATTGGACTGCTATCATGAGAAGTACATAGTTAGGTCAAGTAAGTTTTAAAGTGACTACTTTTGTCTGGAGGAAAAAAATCCCTGTCAAATAAGACATAATGATGGATGGGATTAAGAAAACTCTTCAGCCTTAGACTAGACATCCCCTGAGAATAGGGAGCGGCCATTCTTTACTTTCCTTGGCTTGTGAAGAGTCCCTCTTGGAATTCTGTGTGAGGGGAGAGGTGAGCACTATCATGCACACCATATATTTCCATAGGAAGCAAAAAACAATTGCAGACTTGCTCTTCTGCCTTCCTGGAGACTGTAGGCTAGACTACACCCAGATAACAATAAATAAATAAATGCCTATGATGAGGTGACAGCTGGTCTCTACGGCAGAAATGCATAATCAGTGTTGGAAAGTTCAAGTGTGGGTATTCCAAGAACAGGATTAAAGTCTGTTTTCAGTTAGGAACCTCATAAAAAAGTGTGCTCCATCTGTGTTTACTACATGCAGCTGCACCTCTTTCCAAGGGCGTAATGAACTTTTTCTTCTTTGTGAACACTGACTTACACTCAAATGTAACAACCTTAATTATCACTAGCAAAATACTTGTGTGAGACAACATAGACCAATACATGTGTGCTCTTCCCCCATTTATTGAAAGGTATTGCATACTTCATATTCATGCGCCCAGCTATTTAATCAGATTCCAGAAAATAAATCTAAACTGTGAAATGAGAAACTGCTAAAAGAAAAAAAAATAGAAGTAACTTTTTCCAACTATTCTGATCATATCTCATTATGTTCATGTATTAAAATTTAGGCAATAGTCTAAATATACTTGAATTTCACATTTAATGAGATCAGTTCAATTTGGCACTTAACAATCACTATAAAAATTTTCATTTTGATTTAGTTCGGTTACAAGCAATATAGTTTTCAAACTGACCTCATTACTGGTGGAATACATTTACACAAATATATAATATACCAGCAAAATCGGTCAACTCTGAACATGAAAAGTTCTTCACATGCTATTACTTTGCCGTTGTTCATTTTCTGTTCACTCCCACAAAATTACTCATATTGGCACCAATTTCTCCTATCTAACAGAGAAGTAGTGTTATTTAAAAATAAGTAAGTTCCAGGTAGATGTTATAATAGCATTAAGTACATTTTATGAATTTTACTTATAGAATCACCTCAAAATTTTCTCTACTAAAAGTTGTTACAATAAATGTCAGTCAGATTCAGTTTTTCCTTTGAATTTTAAAGAGAATTAACCAGAGGAGAATTACAACTCTATGAAAATCTACATTCTATAAAATGGAGACTCACCTGCAAAAAATCCTCAGTTCAAAATCCTAAAATGTGTATTTTTTTCAAGTGGTTAAATAACTAAGACTAGTTTATTATATAATAATGAAATAATTTTAATTAAATAGCATACCATTCATATACAGTTCATAATCATCCATATTTTTATTAAATATTGTTTCCATCAATAGTGATTTAACCAAATTAATGTCTGCAGAGTATACATAGCCTTTCCCCCTAGATGATCTAATATCTTTATTAAAACTTAAAAATAGGAATTGTGACAGAATTAATCCTACCCTAATATCTAAATAATGTTTTATTTTTATAATTAACAATGTTAAAATAAGTTCCCTTCCTAAGTTCAAGTTCTAATCAAACAACACCGGCTCCAAACTAGAACCTGAAAAAGTTGAGTGAATATATAAACATACTTGTGCTTAGAAATAATAGAAGTGTATGCTTACAATTGATATTGCTGAATGAAAACTCCATTTTTAAAATTTTGCCTTTAAGCATTATATTTTGCTACATTCTCCTTCAATGATTTTATGGATCATTTTTCAGACAATATGAAAGAGTTGACTTCTACTTATCATTTAACTTCAAAAACTTGCCATATAATGTAGGCTTCATTGTCATAAATTTTGGCTATGGGGAAAAAAAAAATCATGGCTCACCCTTCCATTTCCTCTGCTAACACAACAGAAGCAATTATCCAATCTCAAAAAGTATCCTTGCTTTGACTTAAGCCATTAGTCTCATTAGCCTTAGGGAGCTCAGGGGTAAATTGGCTACTCCTCACCCACTTAGGGATTCTGGCAGCTCTCAGCTTCTCACAGGGGTTGTTGTTTTGTTTATGCCCAGGACTATATGTTCCAGTCCACTTAATCTTTTGGCTTGTTACTTTGTACTCCAACTCATAACCGCAAGTTCTGATTTCCTCCCCACATGGTTCCCTCAGCGCTGCAGTCTTTATATTATAGGAAGGCCTGGGTTCACCTTCTGGCTTCTACACCTCTGTATACTTTCCTGCATAGCACATAACCTTGAAAACACTATCTGGTTTCTTTCTAAATGAGCAACTCTCATATGGCACTTTTAAAAATATCTTAAAACTTTAATATCTCTTGGTAAGCCATGTACCTATCAGGTTTCTGATGGTTCCTGTTCTCTTAGAAGAAAGATCCTTTGGTTTCTTCAGCTTAGACCTACTCCCATTAACCGTACTTATTATTTATGCATAATCAGAAACTGATATCTGTGTGACATTTTTTCCCACTTTGGCCATCATAACACTCTTACCAGTCTTTTCATCTACCGGTATATTTGACATCTAAAATAAAAGCTGCCCTAAGGAATAGCAGAGAGGTCCAGGCAGCCTAGCAGTTCTTACTTTACCCCAAGCCTATGGATCCACAGCCCACTTGAAACAGAGGTAAATTACACACTTGTAAGTCATGGGAACAAGGTTCAAAACTGAAACACATATTATAGGGCAGTGACCCTCTATCCTAGCTGCATAATAGAATTACCTGGAGAGTCTTTGAAAAATAGCAATACTGGTTTCTCATGCCAGACTAATTGTATCCAAAACTCTGGAGGGAGGCCCACACTTTGGTATTTTCTAAAGGCTTACAGTTGTCCGATTTAGCAAATGAAAACATAGGTGCCCAGTTAAATTTAAATTTCAGATAAAAAACAAATACTTTTTTTAGTATAAGTATGACCCATACAATATTCTTATACTAGAAAAAATCATTATTTATCTGAAATTCTATTTTAACTTGTACCTTGTGTATTTTCTCTGGCAACCTATGTGACTGCAATGAGCAGTCAAGAGTTGGGAACAATTGTCCTAGGGTTAGCTTGCTAGGGTGCTATCCCTCTAATTTGCCATGTTTGTCTTGGTGGAAAGTGAATTCTGTTGCCCCATTCAAGACTCATCTTTCAGATTTGGTTAACTATGGTTTAATTTACCACACTTTAGTAGTATGTGTTGCAGACATGCTAGGATTTGACAACAGAGAAATAAACAAGATACTGTCCTTGTCCTCAAAAGACCATTCCAGAGGTGAAATCAAACCTTCCATACTTGAACCTATATTTGATTAAAATAAGAAATAATTTTTTAAAAATTTTTACCTAAATAGTAATTGATTGTGTTGACATTTCTGTTTATAAGAAAAGCCCATTTGGAGCAAGACTTACAGGAAAACGATTCTTTAGAGTTATCAAAAGTACATTCTTAAAAATGAACTTTTAAACACTGGTTTAAAGTTTCCCTCATCTATAGGTTTTCTGGCACTGATAGCCAATTCCAGTGTTAAATGATGCCTCCCTTCTCCAGGCTGCTTTCAGCTTTGGTGCTGTTACAAGCTCTCAAGCCATGCAGTTCCTTAGAAGATTTGAAGCACGCTTTTTAGTATTTTTTAAAATTGGTGTTTAAAATGTTGAACAGGATGAGATCAAGAGACAAAGAGCCAAGTATTTTGTAATAGCATCACAGCTGGAATCTTACAGCATGACAAATAATTTGTTACTGACAATGTCCAAGGTATGGAAATCTGCAAGCCTTTTATTTTCCAAATCAGAGTGGTAAATTTATTCTCATATCTTGCACTAACTCATCTCCAGGTGTGTGTTCTTGAGTGGGACAGATAGGCTGGACTTGCGGCCAGTCTGCTGGACTATGCGTAACTGCACACAAGCATGTACACGGGTCTAAGACAGGACCCGTCACCCTCCATGTGAGCCACAGCAGAGAACATGCTGAAAGCCGCAGGTCTACATTGGTATCGATCTGTTCATTCACACATATGGAGTATTGTTTTGTAATTAACCACAACTTCAGCCAGCTCTTCTGTTACCCAGTTTACATGCCTCTGAATTTCCCACAAGACATGGCAAGAAACTCAATTGCAGAAATTTATCTATGTCATGGCATTCCCACACCAGCTAGTAACTCAGGAGAAAAAGGAATAAAACGAGTTTAGCATGACATTTTCTTGATGAATGCAAGTTACAGATTTTCATTAGTGTTTTGATATGTTGGCAAACCCCTACCTTTACCCCCAGATGGTACTATATACCAAATATTCTTAACTACCAGTTACTCCCAAATGTTTCGTTAATTTCTCTTCCATATGTCTCAGTATAGATGAAATAAAATGAGAGGGAAGAGTCTCTTTTTATTTTCAAACTGTGTGTTAGTATGATGCGGGAGGAAAATTTTCTGGTTGTCATGCATGAGATTTTCTGGGGGGGGGGGCGCTCAGCCCCATGGAATGAACATAATTGGGTATGAATAAACTTTAACAGGGTGGTATTCTCTGAGAATCTATGAGGTGAAAAAATGCATCTGAGACAGGCATTCAACATGTAACATTATCCACTAATTAAAAACAGTTTTTAAGTAATGCTTAAAGTTGAGTATCTTTGGTTTAAAAAAAAATAAGCAAATTTTAAGGTATTTAATTTTAAAGTAGGCTCTGAGGATTTTGTTACACAGAGCAAGATACTAACATACTTGTTTCTCACACTAACTAATGCTCTTCTGTCCAATCACAGTATCCTTGACAAAAGGTGCTTCTGTACCAATATAATTAATAAAAACAAAGATTATATATTATGAATGGGAATATGTATCAGAATACATATCAGAATTGGCCAGTATGAACTAAGTTTTTCTCATGTTTTTTTTTAATTTCTTTCAAATGTTTATTTATTTTTGAGAGAAAGAGAGAGACAGAGAGTGAGTGGGCGAGGGGCAGAGAAAGAGGGAGACACAGAGTCCAAGGTAGGCTCTAGGCTCTGAGCTGTTAGCAGAGGGCCCAATGCAGGGCTCAAACTCACAACCCGCGAGATCATGACCTGAGCTGAAGTCAAATGCTTAACCAACTGAGCCACCCAGGCGCACCACATCTTTTCTTTTAAAGCAGAAGAGGGACTGCTGTTAACTGATTTATTTAAAGAAAACATCACCATATTCTCATCTAATACTCACCGTAATCTAAAACCATCAAGCACTGATATTACTCTCACTGTAACAACAGCTTCATCATGCTCTGGGGCTCATATTCATCAGAAGCCACCTGAGCTGATGGATGACCTCTGTGGAGAGAAGTCTTAAGTCTCAGCTGGTCCCCTTTTGTCCATCAATGGTGTTCACCTGCTGTGTTCATAAGTATCCATGTGCTCTCTCTGACACGTAGGTCTCATTGGTCTCAAGTTGGCAAATTCCAGAAGAGGGACCATTTATGCATAGGCTTGCATATTTGCAAATAGCCTGATGAGCTCCGCCCAGACCTGTGTGTCTACTTCAGGCCATTTAAAATCCAGTAGGAAGCCACCAGTTAGTCAAAGAATATCATCAGTGATAAAAAATTTCAAGTTATCTCTGACTTGAGCTAAGCAGAACAACAACAAAAACCTAGAATATTCATTAGTCTAGGATATTCATATTTTGAGAAGTTGATTTTAATGATCATGAAAATCATAAGCAATGGTTTCAAACTTAATTTAAGCAGAATTAACCAAACCTGATTTCTAAGGGTTTCGAGGAGTACTAAGTGGTACCCACTGAGGTGAAGAAGGCCCCCACTGAGGTATGCTTGTCTTCATGGAGTCAGATTTCTACTCCCTTAACACCAAGACTTTATGGCAAAAGGGCCAGATATAAGCTACTCTGCCACTGCTCAACAGAGTACCTTGCTTCAAGTCATAAACAGTCCTGAAGAAAGCAAGCTATTCAAATCCATGAAATTTTAACTCCTAGATGAGGTCATCTCCATCAAAATCGATTATTGATCTATAGCCAGGATGCTGGGTTCTAGTCCCATTTCTGCTCACCAACTGTGTGCCCTGAGGAAGGCATTTAATATCTCAAAGACCATGTTTCTCTCTGCCAAATGGGCTTACTTTCTACTTTCTAGATCCAAAGATTACTGTGAGACTAAGATACAGTGACAAATGTGGAAGTGTTTTTGGAAAAAAAAAAGCAACGAAAACACTAACTCAATTTAGTCTTCCTCAGACAAGCATTTTCAAGTGTCTGCACAAACTGTGTTTGCTCTGAATCCTCTCTCTACTGCCAAAGGGGAAGTTTCTGTGTGTCTCTATACCTAGTCTGTCACCACTGCTGAAATAGAAGGAGTGTCCATGGATGACCCTGACACTTGGAAGAACACTCTTCCTTTTACATAAGAGTTCATACAAAGCTGCCACTGGCATTATGTTAGAGAGGGGAGTTCCCCACCCCAAGAGTCAGGACAAGCTTTAACTGTCAGGAATCCCCTGGGGAGGTCACCAAGGACCAGCACAGCCAGGTGGTGCAGGGTTTCCCAGCCAGTACCTTTTAAAGGTCGTATTCCATATTTAGGCCCAAGGATAGGCTGGCAAATGTGCCCTGAGCTACAACTCAATAGAGAACTTTGTGTGTCTTCAAAAGAAAAATAAGTCACTGCCACTCCCACCTGAACCCAGAATAAAGAATGATTTTTTTTTTTTTAGTGAAAAGTAATAAAAGCCAAAACCACCATGAGATACCACTCATCAGGATGGCTACTATCAAAAACAAAAAAGGACAAACAAAAACCAGTGTTGGTGAGAATGTGGAGAAATTGGAACCTTTGGGCCCTGTTGGTAGAAATGTAAAATGGTGCAGCTGTTGTGGAAAATGGTGTAGCAGTCTCTCAAAAAATAAACATAGAATTACCATATGATCCAGCAATTCCATTTCTGGGTATATACCAACATAATTAAAAGCAAAGACTCAAAGAGATATTTGTA
Organism: Panthera leo; assembly: GCF_018350215.1. Lineage (NCBI taxonomy): Eukaryota > Metazoa > Chordata > Mammalia > Carnivora > Felidae > Panthera > Panthera leo. Next base: position 25,745,666 of record NC_056683.1, on the reverse strand, counting down.
TATTCATGTTCTCAGCAGCATTATTCACAATAGCCAAAAGGTGGAAGCAATTCAAGGATCCATTTACAGATGAATAGATAAACAAAGCATGGGCTATACAGACAATGGGAATATTGTTCAGCCTTAAAAAGGAAGGAAATTCTGACAGAGGCTACAACATGGATGAACCTTGAAAACTTGCTCAGTGAAATGAGCCCATCACAAAAGGACAAATAGTGTATGGTTCCACATATGCAAGGTACCTAGAAGAGTCAGATTCATAGAAACAGAAAATAGAAGGGTGGTTACTGGGAGCTGGAGGATGGGAAAATGGGGAGTTGGTGTTTCATGGGTTCAAAAGTTTCAGTTTTGCAAGATGAAAAAGTTCTGGAGGGGCGCCTGGGTGACTCAGTCAATTAAGCATCCGACTTCAGCTCAGGTCATGATCTCACGGTTCATGAGTTCAAGCCCCGTGTCAGGCTCTGTGCTGACAGTTTGGAGCCTGGGGCCTGCTTCAGATTCTGTGTCTCCCTCTCTCTCTGCTCCTCCCCCAGTCATGCTCTGTCTGTCTCTCCTTCAAAAATAAATGAAAACATGAAAAAAAATTTTTTTTAAAGTTCTGGAGATGGATGGTGGTGATAGTGGCACAACAATGTAAATGTACTTAAAAGCCACAGAGCTGTACCCTTGAAAATGGTTAAGGTAGTATATTTTATATTTTACCATTATTTTTTTAAATCATAAAAGCTAATATATGTTCTGCTGTTTGGGAATTTTCTGAAGAAAAAGTAGGGTAACCAGACAATTGTGGACAGACAAAAAGGGCTGTTAAGGCTGTAAAGGCATGTTAAGGTGTCCTGGCTCCATTAGAGGTCTGAGCCCAGGAGAGTTTATCTGCTCAAGGAAAAGGAGTATATCCCTACTGGGCATCTGTCAAAGCTTTCTGCTGAGCTAGTCCTGCGTCAAGCTCCCAGTCTATAGTTAAGGATCAAGATCACAAATACATTGTTCTTCTCTGGTTCACCTTTGCAGAAATTCATGTTCTCTTTCCATTTCTGCAAGAGGTACATGTTTGCACCGTATGGAAAATGAAGGTGTTTTCCCTGCCAGAGAAGGAGATGTTTGCACAGTAGAAGAACTCAGAGCATGTGTGAAACTAAAGTTCCTTGGCAAATCCAAGATTTATGGAACCTTTACTAGCCAGGAGCTCATGGTTTGTAATGCATACCCACTGCCCAGGCTCCCACGACTCCTGCCGCCATGAATTTTAGAGACTTCACACTCTGCTCAAAGGTCTCAGTTCCCCAGCTCCATTTCTAAACAAACAAACAAACAAACAAACAAAAACCCCTCTAGTAAATGCTTCTTTGTAAATGCAGAATAACAGAAATGAAAGGGTTCTAAGTAAGCACTGTTGATAAGTGGATTGCTTAAGCTAGATAATTATCTTTTTCCATATTTCTTTTCTTCTTTCCCAAAGGATTTGAGGTCATTACCACATAGTTAGAACATTTTAAAAGTTGGATTTGGTGTTATGGTCAATAATTTTAAATGACAACAGGTTTTTTTTATTTTTTATTTATTATTTTTGAGAGAGTAAGCGGGGAAGGGGCAAAGGGAGGTTGGGGAAGAGAGGATCTGAAGTGGCTTCTGTGCTGACAGCAGACTGCCCAATGAGGGGCTCAAATTCATGAACTATGAGATCTTGACCTGGGCCAAAGCTAGATGCTCAATCCACTGAGCCACCCAGGTGCCCCAAATGACAACAGTTTTTATGGAAACTAAGTCTGTGGATGCCTTTTCAAGGCATCATAATCAAAATATCATGAATCACCTCTTCTTTGGTTTTTCTTTTTTTTTTTTTAAGTTGAAAATAGACTTGCACATACTAGCAAGGATGTGTTTAAGCATGATCCTTTTTGGATAAATCTTTAAAGCATTTGCATATATGCTGAAATGTGCATAAAAACTTCTAGAAGAAAGCACAAGAAATGACTAACAGTGTTAACTGCATAGAGAGAAACATGAATTGGGCCCACCCCAGAGTAATCTCTGTCCATTTTAGAGTTTTCTGTACAGTTTGAATTTGTTATCCCAAGCTAGCATGTGTATACATATATATTCATTCATTCAAGATAAAATGTTGGGTATGCTCAGAGGAATAAGACAGAGCCCCTGACAGAAAACTATTTATAACCTAGTAAGGGACACTGATAATAAGTACATTATTAAATAATTATCATGTATGTGCTACAATTGTTTAAGAGCCTGGGCTCAGGGGTGCCTGAGTGGCTCAGTTGGTTAAGCAATCGACTTCGGCTCAAGTCACGATCTCACCGTCCGTGAGTTCAAGCCCCGCATCCGGCTCTGTGCTGACAGCTTGGAGCCTGGAGCGTGCTTCAGATTCTGTGTCTCCCTCTCTCTGTCCCCTCCCCCGTCCATGCTCTGTCTCTCTCTGTCTCAAAAATAAAATAAAACATTTAAAAAAATTTAAAGAAAAAGAACCTGGGTTCAAATTCTGACTTGGCCATTTTCTGGCTATGTGATTTTGGGTAAACTACTTAATCTTTCTGTGCCTCAGTTTTCATCTGGAATAGGATAATAATAGTTGCTACTTCATCAAGTTTTTATGAGCATTAAATGAATGAGCATATGTAAAGCACTTAGGACAGTGCTGGGCTTATGGTAAGCTCTCAATAAACTCCTAATATTATTATGGGAAAGATGCAAGATAGGCAATACACCAACCAGCACAGTGAAAAGAGGAACTTCTTCTGCCTGGGTCCTGGGTACCAAGGTTTTGAAGTGAAGATGCTGCTTAAATGAGGCCCTAAAAGATAAATAGGTTTTTGCCAGGGGAATAGGAGGAAAAGAACATTTTGGGGAAAGAGAACAGTGTGAGAAAGGGCAGGGAGGTGTGGCTGCCTGGACAGCAGCCCAAAATAGGCAATTTGAACTCCTGAACTTTCCTTCCAGGAGTGTCTCAAGGAAATGAAAAAGAAAGGGCAACTTTGTTCGTTTTTAAAGTCCAGTACGTAATATGTGTAAAGTCTGACCCTTCATATGGCTTTTCAGACTCACTTGTTAAATTGCTTTTTTATAGTCTTCTTGGTAGAAGTTCACACCTGATCAAACATCTGTAAATTAACTAGTATAAAAAATGAAAATCGTGAAATATAAAGCAGATACCTATGCAGACCTCCAGAGCACAGATATGCAGGATAGAGCGGGCCTCACACCTCTGCAATCCAATTTACACCTGCTTCTGGGGTCGAGTCATTTGAGACACACTGTTTGGTATTGGGAAACAGACCCCTGACAGGTCCACCTCAGCACCCACTAAGTGGTATTCAAGGCAGAGGTCCAGCATATAACACTCCCCCAGTTGTTCCCAAATCTGAGTTTGGACCATGACCTTGCACTCCTCAACTCAAAGTCACATTGACTGGGCACCTACGTGTGCAAGACTCTGCACTAAGGGGTTTCTTAATATCTCAGTCAATCTTCACAAGGAGCCTCTGGGAAAACATTTCTGATTTCCTTCTTGGAGGGGAAAACTGAGCTTCTGAGAAGTTAAGCAATTTTCCCAAGTTCCTGGCCAATAGTTAGGATTTGTATCCATGCCTTCTTAATCTACATTCAGTGCTCTTTTCGCTATCTGCTGCTGCCTCAGAGAAATGCTCTAAGCTCAGCATGCCAAGATGTCATAGAATTAAAGAGAGTTAGAGATGGAAGAAATCCTGGACATCTAGCCCACACACTGAGAACTCCCTTGCTGCCCATAATTCCAGATGCACTCTCAGCATTGTCTACAGCCTGTGTCATAGATTGCCCAGGCAACATCCCTCTCCCATCTTCTAACAGAGACTTGTGCTCTTAGATAATGTGCTGCATTCTTCAACCTCCTTTGGGGTAGCCACTGAGATATAAGCATAAAAGAATAAAAATCTTGCAAGAAATTTTTTTGCCATTCCATTGTCCTTCTTTCCTCAAGCTTCAAGAAAAGCAGATATCATGTCAGGAGCTCCAGCAACCACTTTGGGACCATGAAGGAAAGGCCAGAGAATTTCAGAGATCTTGGCTATAAACCAACACATATGGGCTTCTTTATCATGAAGGTCTAAATCTATATGTGTTTAATCCACCATAGCTAGAGCTGTGTTTCTAAAAACTACATAAAATTCCTAAGTGATACAGTGGCTAAAAATTAGCATGAACTGAATGCGTGACTATTGTTCAAATGTTTGTTTATACTGGTGTGGTTGGTAAAATTCAGACTTACTTGAAAGAATCGCTGAATAAAAATAGCTTTCAGTCATGTATTTTCTCAACAGGAAATAACAGAAGTATAGTTGCTATTATGAGTCTGTGAACTTTTTTCTTTTACATTAATAAGGTTGGAAGTCACTAATCTCATTAGGCCTCAAAGTGACTTTGTAAGGCCACTTGGCATTCTCTTTGCACCATTCCACCAGCATCACTTTGGATTGGTATTGCAGACAGATCTTACTAGTAAGGAGTGAGCAAAAGTGGGAAGTTAATTTTGAGCAAAAGTCTTGGGGCTTCTTAGGGAAAGCCAGAACTCCTCACAAAGAAGACTCTTCAAAGGGCAGGAAGTGCAGCTAAATCTTGGGTTATATCCTAGAGTCACACCCATCCACATGGGAGAAAACACTCTAGTCAATTTTGTTCATAAAAATCAGCACATTGAATGTTCATTATTGAAGAATGAAAGAAGGGAGGGAGGGAGGAAGCAAAGAAAGGAGGAACAGGGGAAAGGAGAGAGGGTGGAAGGAAGAAAGAAAAGAAAGAATAGAGGGAGGAAAGAAAAGACCAATGGGTAGTATTAAAAAGAAATAAAAGAATACTCTGTGAACTGGAAGACTGAGGCACAATTTCCCCATCTTTTATAATAGTCCCTGAGAGTATGAAAAGAAGGCCACCGTTTCACAGGTAAAATTGTGAATTTGAAAGCAATTAAATATAGTAATTTTTCCCACCTAGCTACAGAATTGAATGTGCCAAATAATTAAGTATTAATTGACTGTGAAAATGCATGGCATTTTATAGCCCTTAAATTTCTTGCCTGTGTTTAGTGATTTATTAATTATAAATGACATGTTATATTTCACAGTTTGTCTTTCTGTTATTTTCATTAGAGTAAGTTCTTAACAATTCCAAGTTCAGGTACCTGGGAAGTCTATTAAAAAAAAGTATGAAATTTGTTTAAAAAGAAGTGCAAATTTAATCCAGTTCTTTTAATTCAGTAATACAAATTAATAGCTAATAAAGTATGGTTCAAGTACATGCATATCAGATTCACATCAACAAGCAGCATTTGTAATCAGAAGAACTAGTTTGTCTTTCCACATGTAAGTTCTAATAATATCTTTGAATATTTTCTCTCTTACCTAGGTTGCTAATCTACAATCTTGTTTACACTAATTTTTTAAATCAAATCCTCTCTCTGCCAAGTAGAACAAAAGTAAACTTTACCCAAGTCCATTATCACCAATTATTGGTTAGCAAAGTTTGACTACATGAGGTTTTATTGTGTAACTGACTATATGACAGTGCTGTCATATTTAATGAAAATTTGGGTTATTTTTGAACTAGTAACCCCTTATTAGAATAAGAAGTGAAATCACTGCTAATATACCTGAAAATATATCAATAGGACCTTTCCAGTTCAAAACTCACTTTTTCAACATACTCTTTCCTAAACTCCACACTCTGCTCCTTCCTTAAACTCCATTAAAATAACAGTAAAGGGATTTGTGAAATGACAAATACACAAACACACAGTAAAAAAAAAAAAAAAGATAACACTGATAGAATTTTGGAAGCTGGAGACATAAGCAGGAGAGCTGAATCTTAAGACAAAAGAGGAAAACATTGAGAAGTATCTTAAATTGTCCCACAAAATCCCATAATATCGCCTGGAATGCTTCACATATATTGATCTCTAAGTCCTATTCCCAAAGATTATGGTGTAATTGGTCTGGCATGTGGCCTAGATTTTGGAAGTTTTTCAGATTTCCTAGGTGATTCTAATATGCAGACAAGTTTTGGGATCCCTGCCCTAACATGAAAAACAGAGATTTAAAACTAATGAAACAAAGTAATTAGAGGAAACAGAGATTATGCAGAGAAAAAAACTTCCTAAAAAACTCACCAATATCCTCAGAGAAATAACAGAATGTATAAAATCTATGTAACAAGAACAGGATTCATAAAAAAGAAACACTCAGAATTAAAAAGAGTTCTTGGAAATTAAGACCATACAGGAGACAAGAAAATTTTTAAAAAGTTTCCACAATAAGGAAGTAATGTTGAAAGCAGAGCAGCCAGATATATAAAATAAAAATGAAAGGAAAAGATGAGAAATTTAGAAGCCTAGACTAGGAGATCCAACATTCAAATAATAGGATCTCCAGAACAAGAACAAAGAAACATGAAATTGTCCAAGAAAGTTTCCAAGATTGAAAGAGGTAAGAGTCCAGCAAATATCCTGCACAGCGGATGAATAACGTGTACAAGGTCTATCATTATGAAATTTCTGAATATCAGGGACAAATAGAGGGTCTCACAGGTGCTAGAGAGAAAAATATATGCCTCATACAAAATATCAGAATTCTGAACTTACTTGGACATTTCCATAGAAATATGAAAGCTAGAAGACAACCTACAATGCCTTCCAAATCCTGAAAAGAAATTATTTCTAATCTAGAATTATATGCCAGATAAACTATTATCCAAGTATGCCTTATTATGTAAAATAAGGCATTTTCAGACATGTAAGATCTCAAAAATATTACATCCCTCCATCACTTCTCAGGAAACTACTAGAAGATGTGTTCTATCTAAACAAAGTCATAAAACAAGAAAGAAAAACAAAGCATAACTACCAGATGATACCCAATATAAGAGACAGGATCTCTCTACACTGATGGGGAGTAGAAATCCTAGGATATCAACTGTTCTTCAGGTTTAGAGGGCAACCAGTGTAGAATGGATTAAAGTTCAGATTGATCAGAAGTCTCTGGGAGAAATTCCTTTAAGAAGATAAAATTGATAGGATAACTAATATATATGAAGATTTGTAGAAAAGGTTTAGAAATTTAAGTTTGGTTTTGATACATAATACATTTTTTTAAATAAGCAAATTTTTAAATCAAGGCAACCAATAACTCCAGGAAAAAGAAAAGGCTGAGCAAGAAATGAAAATACACAATGAAGCTCTGCATTTCTCTGTCATGAATAGAATTTTCAAAATCACAATAATTGAAACACTGAAATTTTATTTAACCAAAAATTATAATTATATTGGGAGAAAAGGTGCGTGTGTGTGTGTGTGTGTGTGTTGTGTGTGTGTGTGTTGGAAGTGGAAGACGAAAGAGACTTAATCCTTGTCTTTCTACAGCATTCAATGAAAGAAGTCTAACTATGAAATGAAAAAATAACATATACATGTTATTTAGACATATGAAAGTAAGTAACAAAAGAATCAACTAAAACAAATGAAAATGCTTACCTCTGATGAGGAGGAAATGGGGACAATAATGGTAAGGACTGCTGTTTCTCACCAAAAACATTATATAACTTTATGACTTATGGGAATGTATAATAAATATTTTAAAATATATGAAAAATATGAAGATTTTATGTAAAAATATTCTATGTATCTTATATATAAAACATTTTAACTCTGAGTGAGCCACCCCAGTTTTAGCATGACAACTTGACACCCTGTTATATAACCTTAATAATTCACTTTTACATTTAATAATTCACATTTTTTTCAATGATATACCAACTCCTATTTTTACTTCTCTAATTAAAAAAATAAGTTATGTGATATCTGATAATTCTTAAGATGACAAAGTAAAGTTTTAAATGTAAGCTTTCTCATCTCTGTGGAGCATCAAAAAGAGCATATGTTAAAGCTTGAAGTGAATTTGCTCAAGCAATTCAGCATTCAAATATTTGGAAGTACAAAAGATGCAAAGATCTCAATAAAATTGGATGACTGCCCTCATCCTGGGCTATCTTGAGGTTTTCTTTCTCACTGGCACTCTACAGTTTGCATTTTTTTTTTTTAGAATCAATTTTCCATAGTTCTTCATTCATGGCTTAGTCAAAACACCTCATAAAGTGTGGAATTTTTGCATCCTCAAGAAGAGCTCAGATAGAAGTGGTTGGGCTATGGGTGACTCTGGCTCCAGGCATATCTGGCTAGACAGACACCTTTCGTTAAGTTGTTAGCATTCAGGGGAACCTGGCTATTTCTGGGCCCTTCTACACAAAGTTAATTTTGACATTCCTGATATTCTTTACACTGGCTCTCTGCTCATTTTAAAGATGACTTTATCCTACTTTAGTCTCCCTGTAGCCAAGAATGATGCTTCTCCTTCTCACCTAACACCTGTGCTGGTGAGCTAGACACATAAGGGACCAAACCCCCAGATCCTGATGTTCCTGCTCCTAAGGGTCCAGTGGGGGGTTGTTTTCTGTTAGGATTATGTTAAGGAAAAACAACAGAAATCCCAGAAGGTTTGGATTTATAGGAGCTATGAAGGGGTGCTCTGGCTTTGAACCAGCTGAGAAGAAACCAAGCAGAAATCCTTAGTCACCCTGTGCTGAGGAACAAAAGTGTGAAGGATCACTGAGAGCCATAAGGGAAATTATGGAGGAAAGAATAAAGTTTTTTTTTTTTCTTTTGCCAAGTAAACTCACACGACAGAAATCCATCCTTTAGAACTTATGGTCAGTTGCTAATTAATACAAGACATTTTAACCCACTCCACAGTTGATAATTTTCTGGAGATCTGGAAGGAATCCATTTCATGGAGTGAACACATATAGAACAATCTGGTCTGCCTAACTTTCTAAGTACTGTATGTAGCACAGCACCAGAGAAATGAAAAATTCGTTAATATCTTGATGATGATAAAGACTAACAGGGAAATATCCTCATGGAGAATCCTCATATTCTATTAAGAAACATAATTTTTCAAGTTAAAGTTCATGACACAACTCAAGCTTACTAAAACTATATATAAAATTTTAAATATACTGTGTAGCTAAGTGGGATATTGGACTTAACATCTTTTGAATTAAATCTTGATATGCAAAGTACTTTTAAAAATAATCTCATGTGTACTGGGGGAATATAAATCAGAATTCAACATATCTCAGGATTCAATATTTTAAAAAATCAAAGAGTTTTATACTTTGTGACTGTGTCTCATTCAAACCCTTTTTATAATATCACTGACAAATGTTTGTACAGCTACAGGTTCATGATTTCATGATCATGTTGCAGGATGGAATGACCTCAGTGTTTGGAAGGTCTACTCTTACATACCATGGCCAACATTTCTGGTCTCATCTTCAAGACACTGACATAGAGTTTACCAAGTAGCAAACAATGGCCATGGGTGCTGGGCTGCCTTCTTTTGGCTGACTTCTTATCCTTATTTGTTGCACATACTACCAAATGTTTCAAAGAGTTAAGGGGCACTAAAGCATTTCTAAAAAGACTAGGAAAAAAATCAGCATCTCCAGTGTATTTAGGAAACGTATCTTTTAAAAGTCCAAAAATGGTACTGAGGCTCTACAACTATAGAATTGCAGAAAAGTACAATGTTTCAAGTTACAGACAGCTGTAATAAAAAGCAGAGAAGATGTAGGAGGTGAGAGGAAGGAAGGAGCTCTGGGCACACAAAGCCATAGCCATTTGCCAGGAAATAGTTGCAAGTGTTTGAAGACTGTAGGTGAGTGGTTTTCGTGAAACCAGATCTCAGTGTTAGGTGTCTGCTTAAGTAAATTCCATCCTCAGTGCACTCTCCTAGCCACTGAGAAAATACTTGCTCCAACTTAGAGGACACAAAAGCCCTATGCAGAATTGTAAGGATATTACAACAGATGAGAAAGCACATTGAAAAGTAGGAGTGAGTGGCTCAAAGGAACCCGAGACCAAAGTAGACCTCACACCCCTCGCTTTTCTTTACTATATAATTAACCAAACGATAACTCAAGCGAAAACAAAATTCTATGTAAATATCTTAAAACTGGATTATTACCTTACAGCAGGAAAGACCAATTTTGTGGTATATGATACTTGGGAATTATAAATATGTGTCCGATTCTGTTACCTGAAATGTGGCTCTAGTAAAGTCCACTGTGTGGTTTCAGAGAGCACAGATGCAGGCAGATGGGTGGAACCCCAAGGACATGAAGAATTTGGCAATCTTTATTAATCTTAAAGAACTGGCCCCATTAACTAAATCAAAGGCAATTGCTGCTACTCTTTAAAACAAAATACAGTAGATCCAGTGTTCTGCCTCAAACACAAAAACTTTGTATTCTACTACTCCCAAGAGTCTAGACACAAAGAAGGAGCAAGACACCGGGAAGCCCTTTTGGGGTAAAAATGTAAATTGAGAAGAGTGGGGAGCACATCAGGGAAAGAGGCTGCCCTAGAGCTCGTGGCAAGGAGGCACTAGAAAGTTCCTCTTCTCCTTCAGAGTCTCAGGGACACAACCTACACTATAAGTAGGTGGGAAGCCCCCCAAGGACAGGCATTTTTTCATAGAAAACAAAAGTCAGTGTTTCTAAAAGTTTAGAATACCTAAGAATCACTAGATTCTTAAACATAAGGATCAGAAATTTTGATTTCAGGTTTCTGGGATAGAGCTCAGAAATTAAAAAAAAAAAGTGACCTGGTTGCTTCTTATCTTCTTCTCCTTTTTTTTCCTTGTTGTTGTTGTTGCTATTATTATTATCCAGCATTTACTGAGGACTCAACAATGGCCTGACACTGCCCTTGTTCAAGCCACCTCAACCTTTTAAATGTTCATTTTTCTTCCACTCCACACACAAGTAAACTGAGGCACAGAAAAGTTAAGTCATGACTCCAAGGCAACTTGGGTAGTAATTAGCAGAGCTGATACCTCTATTTTTAAAAGTTACCCAACGGGGCGCCTGGGTGGCTCAGTCGGTAAAGCGGCCGACTTCAGCTCAGGTCATGATCTCACGGTCTGTGAGTTCGAGCCCCACATCGGGCTCTGTGCTGACAGCTCAGAGCCTGGAGCCTGCTTCAGATTCTGTGCCTCCCTCTCTCTCTGACCCTCCCCCGTTCATTCTCTGTCTCAAAAATAAATAAACATTAAAAAAAAAAAAAGTTACCCAAATGCCACAGTTCAAAACACAAAGTCCTAGCAAGTGGCATCAGACAGTGGGGGGCAAATCCTGCTGCAACATGCTTTGTTTCTTCCTATTTGTTTCAAGGTTGTTTTTCGTAGGTAAGACACAGGTGGTGCAATGAAATCTTACTCTTTTCTGTACAGTGGGAGGTTTGTACCTTTCCCCTCTCACACCTGTATTTTCTTGATCTTCAATTAGTCAAGCCCCCACCTTCCAATCAGTAGACTCTCTGGCTTTCTCCACCCATACACACCCAGTTCCAATGAGAGAGAAATGGAGAACATTCGCAGTGCACATAGTTGCAGATTACTGCCCCTCTGCCTTCTGTAGCTGCCTCCCCATTGGGCTAGTACAGTGCCCAGCATGACAATCAAGTCATTGCTGGTCCCCCATTGGTGCCTTCGAGCAATGGGTCCTCGGTGCCCCCACACCCTCCTGTGGTCCAGTCCACCAACTGCCCTCACACCTGGGTTCTCCAGGCTCCAGGGCCTTCTGTTCACAGCCACAGTCACAAAGCACATCATGTGTAGCCTTACTTATGGGCCACACCCCATGACTGTGCAAATAAAAGTACAGGAAGCCCAGAGGAATTTGAATTTCAGATAAGCAATGAGTAACTTTGGGGTATAAGTATGTCTCAAATATCGCATGAACATACTTATACTAAAAATGATGCATTGTTTATCTGAAATTCAAATTTCACTGGGGGCCTGAACTTTATTTGGCAACCCTACCCCAGCCTCTGCCTACAGCAGTGGGCCAGACCCCCTCAAGGAGAGGTTCTCTTTCGGCCTCCTTGGATAATTTCCAGACTGGAGATTTCAGGTCATCAGATGTGTTTCAATAACTTTGGGGAGAAAAGCAAAGGTCTCATTTTGTTTCTTTCTAGGAGGCTCCTCCTCAGAGGCATTTTTCAGCATTTACCCACCAAGACCATTGGGAGAGAAGTTTTTGACCGACTACAAAGGAACCTGTCGAAACCTATCCTACAGGCAGTGGTTTCTGTGATTTTTTTTTATTATTTACGTAACCCAGAAGGGGTTACTCAAGCAATTCTCCCAGCAGGACCACTGGGCCCAAGACAACTTTTTACCTCCATCCAGATGGAGATGCATTTGGCAAATGCTAACTTTTCTTCTCCCTAAAGCATTGCCTTACCAGGAAACCCACTAAGCTTTTGCAAATGCATGATTTAGATTCTCAAGAATGAACTCTTAGCAGTTCAACAAGAATGAATGGACAGCAGACTAAGAACAGGTTCTACATTCCAGCAAGACATCCACGTTCAGTGAGTGGTTCACACACCGAGCAAAGTTGCCCTTCGAGGAGGCAAATGGACTGAAAGCCAGTGTGTTCCCTTGGCTGAGCCTAAGGAAGAGATGCCTTTTTCTTCTCTCATAAGTGAGGTCACATGACCAAGATGTCAGCTCAAGGGGCACATAGAAGAATGTTCCTGCAAATCTACTGCCCTAGAGGGAACACTTGTTAAAATTTTGCACACAGGTACTTTTCCAGCTTGGAGTGACTGCCTGTTTGAGGAGAATTGCCCAGCATAGGGGAAGAAAGAATGAGAAAACATGGATAGGAGGCAAGTCTCAAAAACCCAGTTTTGCTTAGTTGCAACATTGAATAAAGGACTCCAAATAGCCACAGGAGCAAGTCCTTATGTGGTTAAAGGCTCTGGCGTTTGCTTAAGAGCCTAATTTTCAGTCCACATTCTCTTACTCAGCACTTTTAATCAAAATAATCAGTCCAGTGTCTGAGGAGGAGCAGGGAATGAATAGGGCAGTGTAAGAATCCCTTGTTGCTAATGAAATATTTAAAAATCCAGGACAGGGATGGCCTGTACTATTTAAGACAGAGGAGACTCTTACCATGCCCCTCCATACCCTGTTTTTTTTATTTGCAAGAGTAAAAAAATAGAATTTATGCACCTTAAAAAAATATGAAGTGAAAAATTATCCATTAGCACAGCAAAGACCTATTTCCAGGAAACAGGTTTTAAAAGAAAATTCTTGACGTCCTGAGGTTAAAACCAGGAGGTGTCATGACTTTGAAAGTGAACGATGAAAGAGCCACTGTGTCCAGGTGCAGTGCAGGCTTGCCTCGTTTCATCTGTTAAGGGAGGCTGGTTAAATCCCTGGTTGTGGTCCAAAAATATCCTGGCAGTTAGCATCTTACATTAAAATTTATAAACCACGAAAGACCTTTTCTTAAAGAAAAGTTAATTCAGACTGGATAGCCTGGAAAAAAAAAGCATTTAAAAGGGGTAGTCATCAGAAGTGGTTATATGGAAAACTAGAGGTAAGTAATGCTTTTTACTCCTCTAAAACATACTAAAAATATAGCAATAGTAATTTCAGAAGGAAGGGAAATGGCACCAAGTATAATTTCATTTCTAAGAAGTCCCAGGAATGAGCCCTGGAACTGCCAGAATTAACTTTTAGGGGTGACAAAATAATGGTAGGGATATTAGCAGGAAATCAGACTTGTCAAATGGATGGAAACAGGCTACCTTCTGGTATCTCCACTCAAGCCAGCTAAGAGGTTCTACTCTAAGATCTTGGTTAGGCAGGTCTGGAAGGGCACTCAGCCTTTCCCCTCCAACTCTTTCTGCTATGCCTCCTTCTTTAATTCACCTTTATTGACCACCTCCTGTGTGCTGCCCTGCTCTATGTATGCTTGCTCATCCTACAGGTGCAAACTGAAAAGCACCACACGCTCAAAGAGACCTTCATGAATTACCTACAGATTAGGTAAAATCCCCCATCTGTGCTTCTCTCCACCCTCAGCACTCTTTTTAATGGCCTGACTTCCCTGTGAGATTGTGGGAGTGGAGGGGAGACTTTCTTTTACTCACCATATAGCTACACTCTCCATCACCCGCCCAACACCCACCCATTGGGGTGCCCAGTGAAGACTGGCAAAATGAATAAACTCCAAGCTCTGTGATTCCAGTTTCATAGGCCTATTTTATCTGTTTTCATTCCAAAAGGACTTGGAGATTCAGCTCCTGAGTTTGAGTTTTAAGGGGGATTGGTAAAGTAGAGAAAGTGACAGCAAGGGGAGGGTAATCATAACAATACATGGCCATGACATGGTCCCTTCTACGTGGTAGTGAGCTTGTCAACAGGGAATCTGACCCATGGCCTGTGGGTGACTCCATCTCTGCATAAACCCAAGTGAGGGGAGAGAAAGCCCTAAACAACAGCCCCCTGCAGGTTCATCCAGCAAGAGGTCAGCCTGGACCAGCCTGCTGGCTCCACTTGGAGAATTACAGTCCCCAAGCACCATGCATGAATTTCCCAATCTTGTTTTCTTCCTGATTCATATAATCAGACATTTCAACCCCAACTAAATGATCAGCTTCTACAGTAACAGTAACAACATTAACATTAGCTACCACTTAGTGAGTACTCACATATCAGGCATAGTGCTAAGTGTTTCATACACAGTCCCTACATATTCTGCATAGCAGCCAGCATGAGAGCAATATTATTAACCCCATATTTCAAATACCTACTCAGCAAGCTACAGGAATTGATAGAGGTCCAACAGCTAATCATGATGGGTACTGTAAATCCCATTTCTTTGGCCTCCTCTATAGATCCTAGCAGGTATCTGGGCACTTGGGAAGCATTTCATAAATCTTTTCCAGTTGGCCTGAGCAGAACGGTACATTTCCTTACATTTCTGGTGACAGTAGTTCCCACGTGGGCCCACACACAGCCAGAATCCGTCTGAGCTGGACTCTGGTCTTGACAGAGTTTATTGGACAGCTCCACAGTGACCCTAGGAATGCTGTTCTGTGCCAGGCCATGTGGAGTGAACCCTGAAGCTGCTGGAGCCTTGGGAAGAGGTGGAATCAACATTCTGGGAGGTGGGTGGAACCTTTATTGCTAATGCCTTAAAACTGAAAATCTAGAGGGTTTTGCAGGAATGGCCAAAGGGACTGCACTGGTGCTTTATTTCTGCTGAGAGTGACCTCACACTGAAGAAGGTTTGAGCTTCACTCCACCTGACCTTGGCTGTTCCTCCCAAACATTCTTTCACATGCAACCTTCCTTGACCCTCTGTCCCCAACTGCTCTCTTGATCTATTTGTGGATATGTTTAGGGCTAATAACCCTGGGGTTGAATTTCATTCAGTGTCTCAAGTACATTCAAAGAAGGCTTGCTTTATTATAATTATTTAGACAGGGACAGGTCCCTCTACCAGCTTGCACATCATGCAAAACGATTCTCAATTCTTCTTTAAACCTTTTATTATATCTTTCTTCTTTTCACATTATTTTTAATCTGTTCATTTTATCCTGAATGAATCCTCTTTTGCTACTTTAACTGCCTATTGCATCTTCTACCAAACTGTGAAGAAGCCAGACTTCTCTCTTCTCTCACTGGATATGAGAGAACCAAATTTTTAATCCTACAAAAACATTTTTTATCTTAGTCTTGATGTGACTAATATAAAGACATAAGAGTTATGGTGGAATGGTAATACATATGTAAATTATATATATATATTTTCCATGAATTCATAATCCCCAGAGACCAAGATACCTGAGAGACTTAACAAGCAACAGAGGGGTCAAGAAACTCAATAATATCAGCTGACATTTATGTAACATTGATTCAGAGCAAAAATCAACTGTATGTATAATTTCCAGCTTATTCTATGGAAATGGAAACTCAAGTGGTCACAACACTAACTTAAGAGGTAGGGATGATGAGTACTCAAGCTAGATATTTCTTTTTTTATTTCATCTTTAGATAGAGTGAGCATGAGTTGGGGGGAGGGGCAGAAGAAGAGAGAGAGAGAATCTTAAGCAGGCTCCACACTCAGCATGGAGCCCAATGCAGGGCTCAATCCCACAACCCTGGGATCATGACCAGAGTGAAAATCAAGAGTCAGATGTTCAACCCACTGAGCCACCCAGGCATCTCTAGATATTTCAAAGTTTAATATTTTTTTATGGTCTAACCAACCCGCAGCAATGACACAACATCACCTTCTTTGTTGCCACTTGGCATTTCCTGATATAAACAAATTTAGGAATTGAAGAAGGGAAGTGAGCTGGATATTAATCAAATGGCTTCCCTAGAACAGTGCTAACCACACTTCTTACAAGAATCCCCTGGAGGGTTATTAGAAACACAGATTCCCAAGCTCCACTCATGGAGATTCTGGCCCAATAGTTTTAGGGGGGCTAGGCATCTGTCCATTCACCAAGAATCCTAGGTGATTCCCAGGTGATTCCCATCTTCAAAAGAGTTAGAGAAATGCTGCCTTCAAACAGTGGTTGTCATCCCAGATAAACAAATATCAGAGAGTTACATAACGTGCTCAGAGTCGAGGTCACTTATCTAACGTGAGTGGCAAAGCCCAGATGGACCGACAAACTCCAGATACCAATGACGTTTTCACTTGACCCTGAGAGCTTCTGAACCGTAAGCTATCCTAAAACTGGCAACAGCAGAAGGGGATGGATCCAGTCACTCCACACCACACGTGCTCATGGTTACGTGCTAGAAAGCACCTGCAGAAGTAACTCAGTTATCAGATAGATTCTCACGGATTAGTCCTTTACTCAGCACATATGTGGCTTTCAATTATACTGCCTGCTGCTGTGCAGACAAGAGCAGACTAAGGAATTTCCATGACGCAGAGTCTCATCAGAGGGCTACAACCTCTCAAATGGGCAAGGAACTTGATGTCCACACCCGTCTCTGAGAGGACCAATGTGACCTTCACAGGGAAGGCAGACCATGCCTGGCACTTCACATGCTCTCTCACCCAGCTAATCTCACTGGACAGAGTGCAAGTTTTGTGTTTTGTCTGCCTGGGAAATCAAATGGAAAGAACTATTATTAGACATATTTATTTTATCAAGGAAAATATGCTCTTAAGATGTTCAGGAAAGGATATTGCCTGGTTCTCAAGAAACAGCCGGAGAGACCCCTTGGAGGATACACACATATACACATGTGTCCTGAATAGATATGCATGTATGCATATGTAACATACATATCTGCTACCTAGGTAAACATATACTCATAAGTGCAATAGTAAATGTTTATTTCAGCAATTTTTTACAGTAAACTTTAATTAACCCTTCATTTTTCAATTGCAGGAGGTAACGAATATTCTAGTGCTTCTCAAACTTTGATGTGTATGTGCATGTGCATCCAGAGACCTTAGTAAAATGGAGATTCCTATTCAATAGGTGCAAGTTGGCCCTAACAGTCTGCATCCTAACAAGTTCTCTGGAGATGCTGATGAGTCATGGATCACATTTTAGGTAGTAAGATTCTGGTTTGTGGTGAATGACTATCTTCATCATACATAAAATAGCACAACTGTCAAAGGTTAGAATATATAAAATAAATGAAAACAATAAAAATAAAAACTATATTCATGGTCGCCTAGGTGGCTCAGTCGGTTAGGTCAGGTCATAATCTCACGGTTCGTGGGTTTGAGCCCTGAGTCTGGCTCTGTGCTGACAGTTCAGAGCATGGAGCCTGCTTTGGTTTCTGTGTCTCCCTCTCTCACTTCCCCTCCTCTATTCTTGCTCTGTCTCTCTCTGCCTCTCAAAAATAAATAAACGTTAAAAAATATTTTTTAATTTATTTAAAAAACTATATTCAAATTAACTTTTTTGGATAATTAATTCCAAAATGGGCTTCAGAATCTATGAAATGTCCCTTGGATATAATTATACACAATTTTCACCCAATTTTATTAGACCAATTTCAGAGTACAAGTTGATAGACACTTGCAACTTGAGAGAAAGAGGTGGCAGATAGCCTTCTTTTCCAGAAGGAGGCAGCAAGCACCAGAACTCCTGGTATTCTCTTATCTCAGACATTCTTATCTGTGGGTAATGAAGAATGCTGCAGTACATCAGATCATGCTGACCTCTCAAAATTGGTTCTGCCAGTCTAGAAATGATTAAAATTCCATTCAAACACATCCTCTTAGATCTTTTTGAGAAAATGTCCAACACCAATATTATTCCAAATATTCTCCAATTTGGAGGTTGACTCTACTCACTACTTTGTTTAAATATTTGAAATAAGGATATTAATAATTATCTTCACTTCTAAGGTTTAAAATATGAAATTGTTCCTAAAAATGTGTTGGTAATAACTAGAGCACAAATGAAAATGGACGTGCATCGCACAGTTGCTATGAAGGATACAAAGAAATCTAAGGAATGATCCCCACAGGCAAGGAGCCCCAGCTTTTTTACAAGCAGAGGCCCAACCTATGAAATAATTATTGCCAGAAAAGACACCAAAAATATCCACACAAATGGCACAGGTTGTGATGTAGTCAGTGCATACTCAGTGGGGGTGGGGAGGAGGCAAGATGTCAGATAAGAATCAATTGTGGGAGGATTTGAATTTAACCGTGAAGGGCACGAAGGATTTCAAAAGGCATAGAAGAGAAAGAATGAGGCAAGGTGTGGTGAAAATAAAGAAGTGGGAACAGATATTAAATATGGAGGCCACATCTCTGTGCCAGGCACCAAACCATTTGCTAACAGATTAGCTAATTTAATCCTCCCAATTATTCTGCAAGGTTGGCATTCTGACCCATTTTGATGAACCAAGGACAGAGATTCAGGTTAAATAACTAAGGTCACACAGCTGGTAAGGGGTCCCACAGGGATTTGAATTGGGGTCTATTTGATACCAGAGTCAATAATGAATCGTCTCTAAACCAGTATTCCCCAAGGTACATCTTAGGGCACCCTAAAACGTGAACGTGAGTCAGGAAACAGAAGAGTTCAGTGGTCAGATCAATTTTGAAAGCTCTTAGGATAAATTAGAATGCTAATGTTTCAGATATGACCTAACATTTATTGAATGCGTCCCATGTGCCTGGTTAAAATGGTTTTGTTGTTTTAACAAGGGACTGCTCAGAGCCTTTAATACTGTAGGTGCATCGAGAATTTGCAACATTATGTGTTGGGGAATAATACTAATAAGCCCACAGAAGATGATATGATCGTGCAAACACAGTATTAAAATAGAATGATTGGAAATAGATTGATAGGCTTCAATTAGAAGTCATTACCTTCTGGTGCACAAGATTAAGAGTTAGATATTGTTCCTGGTGACTTTCCATTCTTCCCTTTATCCCCCCAATAACTTCACTGTAATATACAGCTCTGTTTGTAAACTGTGTGGCCTTCTGAGCTTGGGACCAGGGATGGTCTCAGGGTTGAAGACTGGACAGGTGGAGAATGCAGCTTGCCCTGTGGTATCGGACAGCTAGGTAAGACAGTTATAGTAACTCACCATTTGAAGTATCAAGAGACAAGGGTGCTGGACAAGCACACCAGTAGAGTCTCTCCTGCCCCTTTTGTCATAGGGGTGATAGTACTTGTTGTAATTTGAGAGTTTGTAAATCTTTGTAAATTGTATCTGTGTCAGGCTTGACGGAGTCACACATTGCCTGTCTCCTGTGGCATACTGAGTAACGTGTCCAATCAAATAAATGGGCTTTGTCTTCTCTCATGTCCTAGTAAGCCCATGTTACTAAATCCTTCTGTGTGTCAAATACAGTTGACCCTAGAACAATGTGGGGTTGGGGCTGCTGATGCCCTGACAACTGAAAATCAACATATAACTTTTAACTCTACAAAAAATTAACTACCAATATACTACAGTTGACCAGAAGCCTTACCAATAATATAAACAGCCAATTAACACATATTTGTATATTATGTACTATATTCTTACAATAAAGTAAGCTAATTTAGTTTATGATTTTCCAACCTTACTATATGTTTGAGAGAATAATACTTCCAATGTATTCTCTCTCCCAGCTTCCACTGTGTTCATGAACCAACGCCTGACAATGGCTGACTGCAGCCACAAGACAGTTTCTTCTGATCATAGGATCAGAAGGATTAGCCTCAAGTGCTGTTAACGTCACTGCACTGCCGCAGTGACTTTTGCAACTTCTCTCCACTGGAGGCCACTGTTACATCACAGTTCCAGAAAAAAAGCGTGACTCATGCAAAAGAAAGTGGATAGTTTTTTATCCATCAAGTCTGACTGTGTTTGCCTAAATAGAACAAACAAGCAAAACAGTCATCAAATGTGAACTATATTTCAGATAATGTGAGGATAATACAAACTGCCCTTAGAAAATTCATCAGAGACCATTTGTTTTCAAATGATTCATGTTTAATTTTTTAAAAATTAATTCCAGTTAAATTTTCTATAAATATAATTTTCCTTTTCATATTATTGGGAAATCCACGGGATATCATGGTATATAGTTGCATAACTTTGGGCAAGTACCTGACGTCATTAAGCCTCAATTTACTTTTCTCTAAAACAGAGGTAACAATTATACTAAATCCATTGGACCATTGAGATTTAACTGAGATGCTCTATGACAAGTGCTTAACACAGTGCCTGGGACACAATAAACATAACATAAATGGTAGCACTCATTATTATTATCCATACAGCCAAACAGGGTAGTGCCTACAAGCCTTAAATGAGTCCTTATTTATTTGTAAACAGCTTAGAACAGGGTCTGGCACACATGTAAGGGCCACTTACATGCTTGTTAAATAAAATAAGTAAGTAAATAAATAGACCCAAGTTAAAGTATAAATCCTAAATTGGCAAATGCAAACACAGCCTTAAGAATGGAGAAACTAGGGGCGCCTGGGTGGCTTGGTCTGTTAAGCATCCGGTTTCAACTCAGGTCATGATTTTGCAGTGCATGAGTTCAAGCCCCACATCGGGCTCTGTGCTGACAGCTCAGAGCCTGGATCCTGCCTTGGATTCTGTGCCTCCCTCTATCTCTGCCTCTCCCCCACTCACACTCCTCAAAAATAAATAGACATTTAAAAATATTTTTAAAAAGAATGGAGAAACTTACCTATGTTATCATATTAATTCAACATACCTATTCTAGAAGGTTGGGAAGAAAGTAAGACCTAACACAGGTCACCATTCATGTTTATTTTCCAAATAGCTAGAGATTTCCAAGTGGTCTAAGGAAGATCCTAACATTTCTAATATGTGGAGTTCAGACTGAACAGAAAAGAGCCCTTTGCAACCTAAATGCATATCTTATGAATGATCTTGTTTCATCAGTTTCTGCCTCTTTTTGATACCATCAACCATCAGTAAGTGAAACTATGTGTGTCTTTGAGTTTCAGGTATCTGCCCTCCAAACCAGAATCATATCCTGCAACGATTTGGGGACAGTCCCCACAGAATCAACAGGGTGTCTTCATGCAGTAGAAACTCAGCGATTCTTTATTGAGTAAAGTAAAACAGTATATACGCACGAAGATCTAAATGACTTTGATACAGGCTGATTAAATACATTTACATTCCTGTTTCATCAAGTACATTTTTAAGGAAGACTGGCTCTTTACAAAACAAAACAAAAAATTCAAGTGTCTGGTGGTGAAAAATGCTATGATTACTAGGACACTTTGGTGCCACTGCCTTATTTTGTGCTGAGGTGCTAGCAGTTTTACCCACCACAGCCTTTTCATCATCAGTGCAAATGTCAATGCAGTGAAAAAGGCACAAATATTCAAATTATTATGAAAATAGTTTTGAACTTGCAGACCTCCGAAAGAGTCTTAGGGACCCTAGGGAGGCCCGGGAATTTCACTTTGAGAACTGCTGGCCTAGTGGATGATGTTCCAGTGAAAGACAGTGCCAAACAGTGTAGATTTATCATGTGTTCCCCCTTGCCTGTTCCATCCCCTTGCTTCTCTTCCTTGGGCACCGTGGCTTCTAGGACCTTCTTTAGGGGAGAGGCTGGAATGGGGGGATGAGCACTTTCTGAAGCCACACCTGCAACATTTTCTAAAGCCCTCTCCAGAGAACTGAAGGGACTTGAGTGATTCAGGGACATGCAAAGGCCTCTGGCAGAGTCTAGGAGACTCAGAAACTCCAAATAAAATATTCAGCTCTTATTTCCTCCTCTCTTCTTGTGTCTAAGGGAGCTCAAAATCCCTTTCAGAATCTGGAACCATCCTGTAGACCAAATATATGCTAGAGACAAAGATATCCAACCCGGAAGTGGGCCCCAAGAATGACAGATGCTCTGGAATTGAGAAGACAGCAACTCTTGCCAGAAGTTGCTTATTATGGCCCACATATAAGAACTCTGCAGTTAAAAATTCCAGTGGTATACCTGCAGGCTGGCACTCCAAAAACAGCAGAGCAAAACTCAACTTAGAATTGAATGGCTGGATGTGGGAAATACTATTATAACACTTGTATATTGCACAGAAGGTAGAGTCATTTTTTTTTTAATTTTTTTTTACATTTATTTATTTTTGAGAGACAGAGTGAGACAGAGCATGAGCAGAGGAGGGGCTGAGAGAGGAGACACAGAATCTGAAGTAGGCTCCAGGCTCTGAACAAGCATTCAGCACAAAGCCCGATGTGGGGCTTAAACTCACAAACCATGAGATCATGACCTGAGCCGAAGTTGGATGCTTAGCTGACTGAGCCACCCAGGCGCCCCAAGGTAGAGTCATTTCTTAAGGACACAAGAAAAAAACACTTAGAAATTAAAATCTTGTCTCTATAATTCATCTTGGTACTCACCCCTCACCCCAATTAGGTTCAGATAAGCCCTAAACCTTATAAAGTGGAACAACAGGAAAAGTTTACAACCCTGTTCACTGCTTACACTTAGAATGCCCAATTCTAGAAGCTAGAGGTCTAGTAGACAAATCAGAGGTTGGGCTCACACACCACTCATTCTAGCTTGCTCACTGCCTTGTTTTAGAATTTCCTGACACCTGGCCACTGACAGGAGCATTAAACCTGCTCTGTCACAACCTGAATCTTCTTTATTATTATTATTATTATTATTATTATTATTATTTTCACATTTATTCCTTTTTGAGAGACAGAGCATGAGCGGGAGTGGGGCAGAGAGAGGGAGACACAGAATCCAAAGCAGGCTCCAGGCTCTGAGCTGTCAGCACAAAGCCCTACATGGGGCTCAAACCCACGAACCCTGAAATCATGACCTGAGCCAAAGTCCAATGCTTAACTGAGCCACCTAGGTGCCCCACAACCCGAGTCTTCTAATTGGGCTCCTTGCTGCTCAGATTCCTGGCTCCTGAGCTGAAGCTTTGGGAGAATTGTTCATAGAGGGAGAGCCTGAGGCACTGGAAAATTAAGAAGCAGGATGCTCCTGCCTAGAAAGAGGTGGCGCCAAGACAAGATGCCAGCAGGCCTGGCTGATGGCCAGCCATCCTTCGAGGCAGGCCTGCAGGACTCAACACGCTGCCTTGCTCTGGGCCGGCTGACCCGGGTAGCTGCTGTGCTGTGTCCACGTTGGAAATGGCCAACAGGGAACCTTAGCAGCGACCATGCAAAGTGCTGCCCACCCTCTCTGAAAAAAAGCTGGCTCAAATAAAACAAAATGTGTAAAGAGCAGCATGGAAAACACAGTTGGAAGGTAATTCTGGTTTTAAGAAAGAATTGGCCCTCCACGTACTGAATCTTGGTCAAGTCCATTTTACCTCTCTTAGACTTTGAGTCCCCCCTTCAAAGAAGGATTTGGATGAGCTGACTGCCGAGATCCCTTAAGAACTATGTTTCTAGGTCCCGAATCTTTGAGACACTGACTCCATACTACAGCACAGGTCTTTAGTGTCCCGTTCATTATGGAAATACCACAATAACCTGCATTCATTAGAACCCTCAAGTAGGCAGAGCCAGGATTGTGCTGGTATCCAAATGAGCACGAATCACGTCCACGCAATCAATGGACTAGCAAATCAGACACTTTTCCTGAAGTCAAAGTTGTAAGTGAGGTTGAAGCATTGTGTGGGATGTCCCCTGAGAACCAACAATCACCTACGTGCGTGCAACTGAAAGTGCTAGGATTTTAGTCACCCCATGTGACAGCTCTTGACCAGTGGGGATGGCCCAGTGCATCAATGCTCCCCACGCCCCAGTCCTACTGGTGGGCAGCTCTGAGGTCATCCAGCCCGTCAGTGGTCAGCTTGTCAATGTGAACTTGTTAGGTCTTCTTTCCTTATCTATTTCACACTCTCCAGGCTCCTACACTTAGTTGCTGAAGTCAATTCCAAAAATAAACCTCTATCTACATGCTCTTGTCTTAGCTCTGCTTTCTGATGGGATCTTAAGACTGACAATGTGGAGAACATGGGTCCAAGCACAGAAAAAATGCTACATAAACTTTACCTATTACCAATCCTCTGTGTATCCACTATCTAGAGGAAAGACTTTGGATTTCTCTTCTCTCCATGCTGTCCACTCATTACCAGTTTCCCTGGTCTTTGTTATTGTTACTGCATGCTGGGCAGAAAATGAGAAATAGAGTAGAAAGTACAAAGTGGCACAGGGAAAAGATGTGGAAATAGCTTCTTGAGTCCAGGTGTCCAGAGACTGACTTGGGATCATGTCATTGTTAGGGATTTGGGGTGATTTAAGGTTGTAAACAAACCATTTTTTAAAGTTTATCTGTGTGCATTATTGTATATCTGAATATCTAAACCATAATTTCACTCTAAAATTTTTGCTAAACATTTTAAATGATTTGATATTGTGAACATATTAATTGATAGGGGTTAAAGTAGTATGTAGATATGGCAAAACCCATGAAGGTGTATGTGAAAAACTGAAGTCCAGGAAACACTAATAGATAAATATGCTTTTTACAACTATAGTGTTTTAGATAAATGGATAAGGACATATTCTGATCAATTATATTTAGGAATTTCTCTATCAATATGTTACGCATTTTCTTACTTAGGAACACAGACTTGATTTGCAATATTTATATTTTTTACTATATTGCTATAACTTTTAGAGAAAATAAGATTTTTTTCTCATATTACACCAAATAACATAAAACTATCATAATTTTAATTATTCTGAGAACCTGAAATGACACAAACTATATATGAATCATCTGTGTGTTTGGTCCAGGACACCCAGAATTTTACATGGGCAAGTATCTGTACCTAATGTGTTGGAAAAAAAACTTTCAACTGTTTTATGTTCTGAATGGAGACAGAGTACATTAACATCACAAATAGGATTCTCTGATGCCCCTATAAAAGGCAGTTCCTAGAACTTCTGTGTTTGTAGAAATTTCTAAGACAATAGGTTGTCCACATTTCTAAATAACCATTAGCAATGCAGAAAAAAAGTAAGAGGATATATTATAAAAATCTGACTTAAAAGACATTTTCTTTACAGTTCAAAAGTTACAAAAACTTTGAAATACATACCCATAACCCTCCCAATTAGCCCATATATCTTATTGACCTTGTCATTGGGAAATACTACAAGGGCTACTTTCTCAGAGCTTGGGTGAATAACTCATTCTTTTCCATATTGAAGATGAAAGCCCTCATGGTATTTCCCATAGGAATCTGTTAAGCAGCCAAAAATGAGTAATGCTTGGACAACAGTGACCAAGTCTGAAAACGCAAACCTAACAGTGCTATTAGGTCAGAACTAAAGAGACTTATAATGTTTTATGATGTCTTACTTAAAAAAAAAAAAAAAAGTCTATTCCTGTCTATCCATCTTTCTCCCATCTCTTTTACCTTGTCCTCAACTAAGATAGATCAGATAATAAACCATTCCAAGGTTTGGCAATTCCTCTGAAAGTGAACTTAATGGTCCCCAAAATACTTACTGTGTCAGGGTCCCACGGAAAAAGGCTCAGGGCCATTATGAAAGCCTGACACCTGGTGCTCTGCATCCTCCAACCCCACAGGGTACTGAGTTGGTGGTTTCTTATTGAATAAATAAATATAAAGAAGGCATTTGCATACAGGTATACGGATATATTGCCCAACTCCCCTGGAGACATTTTTTTTTAACTATAAATCATGCGTTCTTAATGAGGGAGTAAAAATTGGTTGTTTAGGTAGGGTGAAAAAAAACCTTATTCTTTTTATGTATAAAACAGGTTGACCTATAATATGTAAACAGGTAACAGTGTACCTGTGTGGTTCAGATTTCATGGGAAGGGTTCCACCAGGGGGAGAAAAGTCTGAAATCTCTGCAAAAGGAGTAGATGGTAATGAAACAAAGCTGAGAGACGCCACTCTAAGTCCCCTTCCTATGATTCAGGCTGGTTTCTACATTATCTTCCAAACTGTTTTACACTGAATTGAAAATAACATATCTTATGCTAATTGACAGAAGAATTACATCCGTGGAAAAAGCTGTTTCCCCAGATACAGATACCCTCTCTTGGGAAGTGCTAAAATACTTAGAATCTGAATTATTTCTCTTCTTTCAGAATTGTACTATTCTCCTGGCTGAATTCCATTCCTGGAATAGCTGCAGCATCACGTGAAAGGCATTATCGGGCAACAGTTCAAAAGAAAGAGCATATAGACTGTGCTAGCTAGCTCTCCCAGGGGAGGTGGTCACTCTTCAGATGCTGGTTTTGCCATAGACATGATGAGGGGGATGGAAGTTTTGCTTTTGTGTTATTTTATTTTCGTTATTAAGTCATATAATAGTAGGGTAATGAAGAGATGTTGACATTATTCAGCTCTCAAAACAAAAATAGATCACCAACTTTAATATGCGCCAGGAACGGCTGCTTTGAGGTTCCCCGAAAGTTGGGGCAAGTGTTTGGAATGTTGAAATGTGCCACATGCCACTATTATTATCCCAACCCCTCCTAAGGCAGTAGTAGTCTCAGGCAAGGATTAAGACGGGACATGCATTCCGTCTCCTCTGGCAAGCACCACTCCCTGGTTGGAAATAGAACAGTAAATAGAACAGCAAAATGAATCTGTCGTAGTTAAAAGTGATGTTACTACCTGTGAGTCCTCAAGAGCAGGAGACTGTCTGTGACCTCCCCGTGTCATCATGGACCGGAACACACGCCAGAGTAGGGAAGATGAGATAAGGCACACACTACCTACAATCCAGATGTCTTTTCTTCTAAGTGCTAAGTCCATTCTCTGGGAGCAGCTATAGAAGTCACTTGGCTTATATGTTCCTTCCCTCCCCTGATCTAGCATAAGCACGTTTCCAAGCACATGCTTATTACATGCTCTGTTCTGAGGAGTAGGCGTTGCCGAATTGCAGAAGGTTCTTGCAGGGTCCTGCGATATGTGTTTCCAGTTATGTGATCAACAGATAATCTGCCTCTTTAAAAGGAAAAATATGATGACCTGTGTGACAGATCTGAAACAGGTGCAGGGGCAGAGAGAGACCCGCTGGTGACAGTTGACACCAACTCGAATTCTCTTGTCCCCAGTTCAAGGACGATTAGCACCACAGAAACTGGCATCTGCCTTGATGGCTGGGCCACTGCCAAGGAGCTTTCTCCTGCCCTTACGGGCGAGGAGCAAAGAGATGGGGGTGGGGAAATGCAACCTTAAAAATCACAAAACCTCCACCCTCAGCTATGTTATTTTGATATCTAAATAATTCATTATGAACACTAATGATGGTACAATTTCACAGTGGTTAGTCAGGAAATGCCACCTGCTATTTAGCACACCAACTGCAATCAAAATAGGGAGATCCACACTTTGCTCCCACCCACTCTATCCTATTCACATCCTGTCAATAAACATTTTATTTTGTTTGCTCTTTGGAGCATTTGCACCAGGCATTTAAACATTCTGCCTCTGCTAGGGTTATCCTTATTTTCTACCCCCACATCTTTGCCTTCCTCTCCTGGTAGGGACAAAGCCTTTCAGATGGAGGATTGGAACCAGGGTTATTCAGGAGGGTAGGGGCAAACCAAAGGACAAGGATGTGAGCATAGATGATCTCAGGCATAAAAGTAGGTATGTGTAAAATAAATAGGGGCAGGCAAAGGGAGACAGACAGAACCAAATGGAAAAGTGGAACTCTGCTTGGTGGGCCCTTTTGTCTTTTATTAAACAAATAAAGTGTGTGTGTGTGTGTGTGTGTGTGTGTGTGCGCGCGCACGTGCGTGCACACACACACACTGAACAGTAAATTATATCTTAGGGAAATATAGCAGGGGCTATTTATATGGGTAACAGAGAACTCACAAAAGAAGAAAACTTGAATTTGAGTACATATAATCAAATTATATGTAATCAAATTTGATTACAAATAATCAAATTACTAATAATACTAATTAGAGTTATGGGAGTCATTTATCATTCGTGAGTTCATGTTATATACACAGTAGCTAGTAAGCTCATCACTCATTTTTTTGTTTTACTTAATTTCAACACCGTATTATATAGGCTTAGAACAGACTTATTATGGCATATCTGCTAAAAGTTTTTAAAATTCAGGGGCGTCTGGGTGGCTCAGTCAGTTGAGCGTCCAACTTCAGCTCAGGTCATGATCTCACAGCTCATGAGTTTGAGCCCCACGTCGGGTTCTGTGCTGACAGCTCAGAGCCTGGAGCCTGCTTCAGATTCTGTGTCTCCCTCTCTCTCTGCCCCTAACCCACTCACATTCTGTCTCTGTCTCTCTCAAAAATAAATAAACATTAAAAAATTTTAAATAAACAAATAAAAGGTTTTAAAATTCTACATTATCTAAGTGATTTTGAACACCCTCTAGAATATAATACAACGAGAAAAGTCATTAGAAAACAGAAT
Organism: Panthera leo; assembly: GCF_018350215.1. Classification (NCBI taxonomy): domain Eukaryota; kingdom Metazoa; phylum Chordata; class Mammalia; order Carnivora; family Felidae; genus Panthera; species Panthera leo. Next base: position 25,716,874 of record NC_056683.1, on the reverse strand, counting down.
AAGAAGGGAAGTAGAAAAATAAAGTGAACAAAACATAGTAGAAAAGTAGAAGATGTGGTACTTAACAACTTCAACAAAAAATAGAGGAAAAGAAAGAAGATAGTCAAAATTAATCTAGTGGAGGAAAAATAAGTGAAATAGAAAAACCTGGTTACGTGCAGGAAAAGAGAATGAACCTGAGCTTAACCAACCTAGACTAAGGAGTAAAGACTCTTCTAGAAAGAAATTGCACCTCAAGCCTTTAAAACAAAGCTCCCACTTCACTAGAGTATCTGAAATTCAGAGTGAATTCTTTTTAATGCACCACAGTGAAGTTTTCTACGATGATCAGCAATGCTAAGCTTCTCAAAAAGAGAAAGGATAAAAGAAAATAGGTCTTCTCCACTTATGGCAAATTACGACAGGCATTTTTTATACAGTACCTGGAGAGAAAAGACTGCTATTGCGAAGATTTACTGAGGCTGCAGCAGAAGATGGAGACATGTCAATCTAGCTCTGTCTACATACCTGCAGACATCTGAGCTGCTCGAATGCCCTTCTCCACTCACCCACTGCCAAAACCTGCTTCTGACCCTGGCACCCACTGACTGGGCAAGCCAGAGCCCTCCAACACTGCAGCCTTGGCAGCCACAGAAAGAAGAAGAGCTCTGTGTCTCCCATTCGTGTCCCATCCCTCCTCCACAAGGCAAGAGAGAGAGGCAGGCAAATTTATTGCTGACATCTCTGGGCTTTCAGCCATTTACAAAGAAGAAACTGAATGGGACATAGGGAGCAACCAGTCATTCCTTTCCACCTTCTGAACAGCATCCACTGCAGAAGCGAAGCCAGGAGGCCCACATCACATGGGATATCAGAATAGGTGCGAAGGATGTTCTTTTAGGGTTTCTGAAGAGCAACATTCTCAGTCTTGTCCTCAAAAATATCCTAAAATATTTAATTTTCAAATCATGTGATATCTAATATTCTGGAGCAGTTTATCATGAAAACAATTCTTCCTAACAATGTTTCTGTTCCAGCTTAGCACCTTCTCACTCTTTAAAGATATTTCCTACCTGTAAAAATTATAGCACAGAACCCAGAGAAAAACAGTACTAGAAAAAATAATCAACTTCTTATAAACTATTACCGGTAGTTAGTTATTTCAAAGTTATCCAAGAAGATTGTTTTGTCTTCTTTGTCCTACCAAAATTAATGAACAGAAAAAAGAATGCTTCTGTTTAATTATTTGTGTTTATCAGCCCTAAGGAGGAAGTTCTTCATATGCGCTTCAATTTTGTCTGCGGAAATTTCTTTTTGGTGTATACTGAACAAGATATTAACTCATAGGGAAATGGAGGCCTCAGAAAACCTAAGCTTCAACCCAACTCATTTCTTCTCTCTGGCACATTCTATCATTCCATATTCACTGACAATGAAAAGACTCATCTGCCCTGTATACCTAACAGCCCTATTCATTGTCCATGGCACAGTTAGAAATGTCCTTCCTACCCGAACAGTGCTTTTCAGAACAGTAGCTGAACAAAGAAGGATGTTTCCCAATCCTGACTAATAAGAATCACCTGCTCTGGTTTTTAAAAATAATCATTCCTAGCCTTCAATCAGAATGCAGAATTCACCTCTATAGATCTGTTCATTCTACAGACATTTTGGGGACCTATTCTGTGCCAGTTACCAGGACAGTAACTAAGAGTCCAAGTATGAGTGATTCAAGGTCTTGACCTTGAAGAGTGGTGTCTAGAGAAAAGTGACAGAAGTTCAGAACAATTGCATGTACTAGAATAAGACACAGACAACATGCTGAGAGGGCAATGCTGGGCCAGGAACTGCACTTCCATGGACCCATGAGTGGCAATTACTGAGTCAAGGTAGAGAGCAGATTGTTGCTGGAATGCATTTCTAGAATGCTTACCATGGTGACAGATACTGTGCTACATGCTTTATATACATTATCACACGTAACTTCCTCAACAGACATTATCCCATTACTCTGATGAGGCAGCCTCTTCTTGATCACCAAAGATCAAGCAGCCCGAATCAGGCTCAGAGCCTCATTGTGCACAAATGAGGACACAGGCATAACCTTCAGGGAAGGCTTGTTTGTCCCCATCTCTGACTGTCACTGTCAATAGCTATGTCACCTATACTGTGAGGAGCTCATGGTCTTAAGGAAATTAGAAACTTCTTCTGCAGAGTGATTGTGCCCCTCATAATGCTTCTCTGAATTTCATGCCCAAATCCATCCTTTTAAATGATCCTTTTCAAGAAAGATGTGTTTCCACAAGTTCAATTTCAAAATATCAAAGCCACTAACCACAGCGAGGAGTATCCAGCTAGTAGAGATACATATTCAAAGGCCTCTCAACTATTTACCAAACTCAGTCATATAATCTACAACACATTATCTTCAGTGAAACAAAATGAAAATTTCTTACCCATAAATGTTCCTTAATTCTTCACACAAGTAACAAAAATAAAATTTGTTACTGATTCATGTAAGAATAGATAAAGTAGCACTGATACTTTTTACAAGACGAAATTAGCACGTAATTACCTCATTCTTTCCAGATCTTGAATCCTGTTCACTAGAACTTTCTTCCAGAAAACATTTCACTTTCTCAACCTTTTCCATGCAGTGGAAAAAGGCCATTTTCTCCAGTTTGTTACTGTTATAACATGTGTTGATTTCTTCCAGCCTCTTCACTTTTAACATCTTGGTGGTGAGACCGATTAAGTTACTGTCTGGAGTGTGGTTTTCATCTCCCTCTGTCTCTGATTTGTAAATTAAGACGCAATCATGAGCGTTGAGCGTGCCTTCCTCTTGACTGTAGAAAGAAAGAAAGAAAGAAAGAAAGAAAGAAAGAAAGAAAGAAAGAGAAAGAAAGAAAGAAAGAAAGAAAGAAAGAAAGAAAGAAAGAAAGAAAAGAAACAAAAGTTCTCATCAGTTATTCACATATTTGACTTTTGGGGAAAATGACCAGTGAGAATTTTGAAGTCCCTTCTATTTAAACTGGAGAGGAGATCAAAAATTAGGAACAGAAATGCTAATGTTAATATCAAATTTCAAATGCTAGGACTTAGAAAGAAAAAAGGATTTTCCCCCACCTTTTCCTATAGAAGCAAACAGTAAGAAGCAAACTTCATTTTCACTGGGTGACTAAATATTCCCCTCATTGCATAAAATAAGATTTATATCAAGTGACCAGGTTAAATATAGAATATAAAGTTTCACTGAGGTTAATTGGTATTGCAGCCCACCCCCTGAGAGGGAAGGGCTTCTTCCTGTGGGAGGATTCTCTCGTGTTCCCTGGGAATTTTGTCCCCCTCTGGGGAGTGATCTCCACCAAATGAGCCATTTCCAGAGCTGTTCTCTGCCTACACCAGAAATGTTTGGTGTTTATTTTAAAAAAGAAATTTCCTGGGCACCTGGTTGGCTCAGTTGGTTAAGCGTTGAAGTCCAACTCTTGATTTCGGCTCAGGTCATGATCTCACAGTTCATGAGATGGAGCCCCCTCCTGGCATGGTGACAGCAAGGAGCCTGTTGGGATTCTCTTTCTCTCTCCCTCTCTCTCCGCTCCTCCCCCTTCCCCTAAATACATAAATAAATAAATAAATAAATAAATAAATAAATATTAAAAATAAATAAATTTCCTTGCAGCCCTCTCACGCAGATCACATAGATAGATATCCAGATAGCTTTCTTTGCATTGTCATTAACTGCTAGTTATCAAGAAGTTCAAATCCTTGTGCTTTCCTTGAAATACTTTCATTACAAATTAAGTAGTTCACCTAGTACTGCTCTGATACTACAGATCTACACTTAGGTATGTGTCCACACACTTGATAGTGGGGGACTTGGGGAGAAAGATTGATTTGAATTTACCGCTGGTACCCCACTGCTGACTGCTGAGGCCCCCTGCTGGAGATGTTCTGAAAATTGCTTCCAGCTTTTGCTCCAATTAACATCATCTGCACTTATCTCCACAAAACTTCATTTTTTATTTTCTCAACTCATATAGTAAAACTTATACATACCTTGAGTTCCAAATTATTAAAAATAGATGCTCTACAAAATTCTACTTCACTACACAAACACCTTACTTCAAACATTAAAATGTGAATAATATCAACCAGAGTTCAATACTACCTAGATCAATAGTAGCATTCCTTCAAATTTCCTTGAAACAAAAGTCACTAAAATAAGGAGACAAATACATAGTTATTTCTAAGGTAAACTATGACTTAAATATAATATATAATTGCAGATGGTACCCACATTGGATCAGGAAGCCACATAAAATTAACATATTAAAAAGAAAACAGGTCCAAGATATAATAATTTTGCAAAGAAATATTAAATGCTAAATACATGGAGTTTGGAAATATTAAATGCTAAATAACATACAACTTGTTATTGAAGGCAACATAGAAATAGAAGTAAGTGTGAGAGGTTATAACAACGTTTTAAAATAGAGTAATTACCATTTATAGGAGGACATCCTAGGGTTTGGACCACTTCAAGTGCAGAGTATGATTTCTGGCAGATAACGGGAAGTTTCTCAGAGTTCAGAAAGACTACAAAGTTCTCTGGTAAAGGTCTTTATTCTCAGTCAGTATAAGTCTTCTGAAAAGACAAGCGTCCACTCTGAAAGGAAGTATCCTCTCTCTCAAATGCCACTTTGAGCCCCTGTTTAAACTAATATGGTCCTTGATCTCATGTTGCTCAGCTGTTGCCTTCTTAGTCAGATGGGGAAGAACATTAATTTTAGACACTAGGCTTTTCAAGGCCAATGGCTCCATTTCAGAGGTCAGGTAAGGAGAGGATGTACTGGGAACAGTGGATGAAATATCACCTTCACCTTTTCTTCTCATCAGTGTGGTAATACTCTCAGAGTTAACAAGCTGCATTTGCCTTTGGCCCTGTTCTTCTGCCCCTTTTAGACTCATGACGATTTAAGTGCTCATTCCCAGCCAAGAAGATTCTGGGTGTGAGAATCCCACAGCCACCTTTGTTTGCCCATGTGACACTTTGAACATATACAACTAGAATATGAGAGATCTTTTGAAACCTTGACTGCTTAAAAAAACAAAACTAGTAATACACACAATCACACAATTCATCAAGACCTGGAAACTTTTCACCTCTTTGGAGGCTTAGTTGATCCCTCCACTCCTCACCCTCTAGTGCTCTCTTACTTTTCCAAAAGAAAAAAAGTTATTATTCTTAATTCAGATCCATGTGTTCCATAATATAAAAATATATGTTTCCATTTTGAGTAGCATATAAAAATTATAGCAAAATCTTTATAAAGTAAAAATTAGGTGTTTTTCTAGGATTGGAGAACTATCCTTTAGGAGGAGTAACTAAGCAAAATTAGACATTTTTTAAAGATAGATTATTTAATAAGGTGGTTATGAAAAGACAACAGATTTGAGGTTATCAATTTTTCCCAGAATAGTTAAATTGTGAAAAAGTGATAAACTGATAAAATGACAAATCTCCTGCCAAAGAAAACAACACATGTGGCCTTCTGCTGATTTGACTGTAATTTTCACCTAGACCATCCAAACAACAGGATCAGATTTTCCATCCCCTCTGTTCCAGCAAACCAGCCACAGGCTCCAATGAACCAGAAAACAACAAAATCTTTACCTTTGCTTCTTTTTCTTAATAAGTTGTTTTATTTTAGAGTAGTTTTAGATCTACAGAAAAGGTGAAAAGTGAAAATATAGTACAGAAAGTTTCCTAATGCCCTGTACCCAATTTCCCCTATTTTTAACACCTACACTGGTCACAATTAATGAACTAATGCTGATATTAAACTCCACGCTTCACTAAGAGTCTATGAGGGTTTTTTTTCCCTAATGTCCTTTTTCTGTGCAAGAATCTCATCCAGGATTTCAGATTCCATTTAGAACCACTAGAATTTGTGATGAATTGGGTCTGGGGTGTGAAAGAAAAAGGATATAGACAAGGGTGACTTTCCAAATTTTTTGCTGAGCATTTGAAGGAGGGAGTTGACATTAACTGAGATGGAAAAGGATGTGAGAGGGAGCAACTTTTCTTGGGTGGGCGGGGGGAAGGAATCAGGAGCTCAGTTTTTGATACGTCCATTGGACATTCAAGTTGAATAAGTTGTGAAATAGAAATCTAGACTTCAGGTAAGAAGTCCAGATTGGAGATAAAAATTTGGAAGTCATCACATGTAAATAGTTCCATGCACAATATGTATTGAATAAATATTTGTTGATTAATTACTAGAGGGAAGCTTTTTACTTGTGTCTATTTGTTATAAAAAAAAGAAAAACCGATTAAAATAATCCATGCTACTTGCCTTCTAAAATTAGATGACTGTAGTCCACTTATGCTATGTCATACTGTCTCCAGCTTCTGATAGCACAGAGGACAAGCAACCTGGTATAATACTTGACCACCAAAGCAGAACAAAACAAAACAAGAAACCAGGTAATATATGCATGTCCATTATGATCTATCTGCCTAGTCTTAGCACCCTAAGTCTATACCCATAAAATAATTGGAATCTCTTAAAGATACTCCTATGCTTGAGAAAGTTCACAGTAAGGCTATCAGCAGATTCAGTGATACGTTTCCTGGATAGCCCTGATATTTTGAAGATATAAACCCTTAAAAAAAAATACCAACCTCAGAAAAACCATATTCCACAGAGTCATGGGAACTGCAGTTCTTTTCAAGGGACATTTTCATTAACTACCAAGAAACTATACTATCAGAAAAGCCACACAAAGCCACATAAAGTCACACAATGACTATGTTCTGGTTGGCATTCAAACAAGGCTAGATAATGCTTATCACTTCTATTTGTACACAGCATTATGAATATTTCCAGAACGACAAAGCCTCTTGAACATTTATCCATAAAAGTGGAGCAATCTTCACAAATACCAAAATGCAAACGAAAGACTTCCCTGTTATCCACATAACTATTGAATTTTCTTCCTTTCAAAAACCACCATTGAGAATGACCCATAAAAGCAAAAATGGATAAGTTGCACTTCATTGAAATTCAAAATTTGCTCTTCAAAAGGCAGCATAGGAAAATGAAAAGACAAACTACAGACCTAGAGAAAATACTGTGAAGTCACACATTTGATAAAGGACTTGTATCCTGAATATACAACAAACTCTTACAAATCAACAATATAATAACAATCCAGTTGTTTAAAATGGACAACTGATTGGAAAGACATCTCATCAATGAAGATATATAAATGAATGGTTACAAAGCACACAAAAAAATGCTCAAAGTCAGTCATTAAGGAGATGCAAATTAAAATCACAATGAAAACATTTACACCCACTAGAAGAGCTATAATTAAAAAGACAGACAAGAGCAAATGTTAGCAAGGATTTGGAGTGCCCAGTACCCTCATCATACATGTTGGTGGGAAAGTAAAGTGGTACAGGTGTTTTGGAAAACAGTTTAGCAGTTTCTTTAAAAATTATCTCCCATGTGACCTTACAATTCTTTTTCTGGGTATCTACCCAAGAGAAATGAAAACAGGAACACTCAAGGCTTTGCTCATGAATGTTCATAGCAGCAGTATTCACAACAGCCAAAAATCGGCAGCTACCCAAATGTCCATCAAATTGGTCCAATGAATAGAAAGAGATGATGTGATACATCCATTCAAATGGAATACTACTCAATAATAAAAAGGAATGAAGTACCAATCCCTGCTACAATATGGATAAACAAAAACATTGTACTAAGCAAAAAAAGCCAGAAATGAAGGCCACATACTATATAGTTTCATTTGTTTGAAATGTCCAGAGAAGACAAATCTAGACACAAAAAATAGATTAGTAGTTGCCCGGGTCTGAAAGCAGGAACAGGGATTAACTGTAAGCAAAATCTTATTGGGGCGATAAAAATGTTAAAAAAAAAAAAAAACTGTTCTGTGGTGGTAATTGTCCAACTCATGAAGCTTCCTAAAACATGGCTGGATTATATACTTAGAGTGGGTGAATGTTATATGCAAGTTATACTTCAATAAATTAATTTAGAAAAAAGAAAACCTAGTAATACGATAAATAAAAAGTAAACTTGTTCAAAGAAAAAAAGAACAAAGCACTGCTGAACATTTGTGGTAACCAAGCTTTTCCAGGTGACCAAGGCTGGAATCCAATTATACCCAAACTTGTTGGGTTATCTGGAGCCAAAGAAAGGGAAAGGGGAATGGTGAGTGGGGAAAAGTCAAGACTCTTACTCTTCTCCTGGGATGAACACCACATAATGCATAGCTTTGTAATTAATAGAAAAATCAGTGGCAATTTAAAACTAAATTCTATCTCATTTTATCTCAGAATACTTGAAAGGCTAATGATGTTACAGAACATCACGATGTATTTACAACCCAGTTTGATATTAGGCCCTTAATATTTCCAAGTGACAGTGAATAAGTAGCTAAATTCTGTGCACTAAAAAATAAAAATAAAAAATAAGAGGGTTTAAAAAAAACTAGATAAAAATATAAATGGAGCCATTTAAAAATTAATCTCCTCCAAAATATTAAGTAATGTTTTAGTTCATTACTTCTGTAATGGTTTCACAATTTGTTCATCTAGTTATATCCTTTTTTTACTTTCATATAAAATGTAAATGCACATCACTGAGTAAATATACTGTGGATAAAATAATACGTGTGAAATTCAATAGGAACAAAGTACATTGTGAAAATACTATTCATAAATAAATTTCCAAGGCTGACATGACTTTCGTATAATTTTTGTTAAATATTTTTCCCTTTCTCTGACTTATTTATTAAAACTTAAAATTCTCTACAGAGAATTTACATGACTAGAACAATGAATCTCCATATACCCTTCACAGAGATTCACTAAATGTTACACTTAATGTACTATATTTTACATATTAATTAATTACATATTAATTACATATTAATTAGTTACATATTAATTAATTAGTTACATATGTAGCTAAATGTTACACTTAATGTACTATATTTTATATATTCACTAAATGTTACACTTAATGTACTATATTTGCTGTGTCTCTTTTCTGAGAGTAAGTTACAGACCACATGAACCTTTATCCTTAAATACATTAGCATATGTCTCCTGAGAATAAAGACACTTTCTCACATAACGGGATCCATTCACAAATTACACAGCACATTTAGTTGGCATGTCTTTTTAGTCTACTTTTATATATTCAAGAAACAATCACGCAGTCTTTTTTTGTTTTTTAACCCTTCATGACACTGACATTTTTGGAGACTCCAGAACACTTTCTTCACAAAATATCTCTCAATTTGAATTGCCTCATTGTTTCTTCATGTTTGAAACTGGGCAAACCATTGAGCACGAAAACCACACAAGTGATGTGTCTTTCTCAGAACGTCACAACAGGCGGCACATGGTGCAGCTTGTAGCGTGATCGGTTATGTTAAATTTGGTGGTCTGATTAAGGCGGCATCTGCCAGTTTTCTCCAATGTAAACTTACCCTTTTTCTCTTTGTAATTAATAAGTAACTCTGAAAATTTATGGATATCCTATTCTCCAATAGTCTATCATCCTAAGAGTTTAGTGTTTACTCTTGCCTATATCAATTATTACCACAGGAATTATTAAGTGGTGATTTTCTAATTCTATCATTTCTTCTACATTTATTACTTGGTATTCACCAAGAGAACAGCTCCCCAACTCTATCCTGGTCCCCTTTGCTTATTAGTATCACCATGAACTTGTGGATTTTTAAAAATGAATATATGTCCCCTATATTATTCATTTTGATGCTCAAAGTTTTCCAGATTTGGTCCATTCAGGGCACATCTGAGTGAGTTCCTTGTACTTCTGACATGCCACCATTATTTTTTGAGTATTTGCTTACTTTCTGGCATAACAAGTTGTTCAAAGCTCACATTGTATATTTCCAACTCAATTTCTATAATCTGCCATTTCTCAAAGGAGTCCTGGTTCCTTTTAGAGAATGGTATTTAGAAATTAAGAGAAAGACAATGGGAATGTTCTTTGATACTGGGATGTCATTGCTTCTAGCTGGTTCAGGGACAGAGCTAGGAAATATAACTTTTTAAAAATCATGAGTTCATACCTGTATATTTCTAATTCCAACTCAACACCATAGGATTCTTTCTTCCCCTTCCCTCATTCCTTATATGTATCTCCCTCTCATTATTTGGCCCTGAAAATGAAAAAAACACAATAAAATGCTTGCTACAAGGTAAAATTCATGCTACTGCGTGACTATTCTAAACAATGAGGGCAAGTCTAAGAGTGTTCACACCCAATTTTTAAAAACCCCATTCTACAGCATGAATCATCATTTTCTTAGTTTTTGGAATTGGAAAAAGGGTATATTTATGTTTACATTCTTGGGAATGCTTTTCTGCCTTCTAAATTAGAAGCGAATTTCAGGAGCTAGAAGAAGCTTATGATAGTAACAGGGCATGAAATTACAGAAGTGCAAAGCCTAAGTCATGCTCTTCTGACCAAATGTTGGCCTGCTTTTCCCAAGAGGGTAAGGTTCAGGCAAGGAATTTTCCATAGGGAAAAATACTTCAGTACAGAGGGTACTAGTGGCTGATGGGGAGATGGCTGAAAACTTCACATACTTTTAGGGATGTGTTATTTCCTGTTAAAAATAAAACTTGTATTTTTAGGTAGAAAATAGCTATTATGTAATGGTTCATAACAGGTTCTTAGATTTTATGCTCTATGCTCAAAAGCATTGAATTTGTGTGTGTGTGTGTGTGTGTGCGCGCGCAAAAGGACCATAGCAGCTGGCAAAATGGTAAAATGGCATTATACAGAAACATTTTCTGGGTGGGCATAGAAGGATGAATACCCTCATATACTTCTGATTGGAATGGAAATTGCTATAATCCTTATGGAAGGTAATTTGGCCATATCCTCTGACTCACAACTGCATTCCTAAGAATTTTGCCCCAAAGAGATAGAGAGTTGTAAACAAAAAAAATCTTTGAAATCATCCATGATGATGACATTATTTATTATATTTCAAACCCTAAAAGAGAAGTACAAGCTGGTTAAGTAGATATGGTACTTCCATGAGAAAGAATATTATGCTTCCATTAAGTCACATGTAGAAGAACGTTTAACAATATGAGAAAAGATGAATGTGAAGGGAGGAGGGGGCAGATTATAGAATAGTATATGAATGAAATTCCAGTCTTGACTAAAAAAAGATACTCTATAAATATATAGATGAATGCTAATACAGATAGATACAGTTTGGAAAAATGGGTAAGGTTGCTACACCCAAATATTAACAATGGTTATCTCTAGAGTAGGGATGAGAATTAGGTTTACACTTTTCAAGAATTGCCAGTTTTTCTAAAAACATGTATTTTCTTTTTAATCTGAAAAAAATTTCTATTAAAATAATAAATGCCATAATAAAGAGACATCCTAGTGGGTAAAGCTTGTGGTTTGAAAACAGCTTAGGCTTGCATTTGAGATTTACTTGCTGTGTGAACTCAGAAAAATTGCTCTGTTTTCCTGAAGCCAGGTTTTTTTCATCTGTTAAATGAAGATAACATTTACCTTACAGGGTCACTTAGATATAAGAAATGAGATAAAAATAGCTGATGCATCAGAGAGACTTGATGAAATATCAGCCTTTATCGTTACCATTGGTAATATCATTGTTATTAATATTACCAAATCTCATTTAAAAATAAATCAATTGAAAAACTTGAAGTTTAAAGTCTAAGGAAGAAAAATACTCCCAAGTATCTCAATTTTCTTAACCACAGTATAAGATCACTTACTGTTACTGTATGCCAGGGCCTTTTCAGCCTATGGCTGCAAACTTGAAATATATTTTTCATTCATTGGAATACACACATTTAGAAAGTACATACAACTATACATACAGCTAAGAAATAATTATAAACCACCACCAAAACTAGAATATTACCAGCATCCCCAAATCCCATTCCTTTGTCCTCTTTCTTGAATTAACCACTAATTTGAGTTTTTTATAATTATTTCTTTGATTTTCTTTGTAGTTTTGCCACTTACATATGCACACTAAATACATCGTTTTGTTTTGCCAGTTTGGGATTTGTATGTAAATGTATTCATACTCTTTGCATTATTTTGTATCTTTTCATCAGTTAAAGCTTTCTGTGATTCGTCATATTATTGAGGATAGCAGTCTTTGTCATTTTTCATTGTTGTGCAATATATCAGGGTATAAATACTATAAAATTTATACATGTACCCTACTAATGATGAACATTTTGGATATTTTTGGTGTGGGACTTGTATGAATATTATTATGTATACATGATGTATATGTATATTTTCAATGTATACACCAGCATAAACTCCTACCAACACTATAAGAATGTTTTTGTTGCTCCGTATCTTTAACAATAACTCTTTTTTTAATTGTTTTAAATATATTTATTTTTGAGAGAGAGAGAGAGAGATAAACAGAGACAGAAAGTGAGCTAGGGAGGGGCAGAGAGAGAGAGGGAGACACAGAATCCAAAGCAGGCTCCAGGCTCTGAACTGTCAGCACAGAGCCTGACACGGGGCTCGAACTCAGGAACCGTAAGATCATGACCTGAGCCGAAATCGGACACTTAACCAACTGAGCCACCCAGGTGCCCCATCTTTAACAATAACTCTTACTGATCTAGTGGATGTACAATAATACATTATTTTTTGTTTATATTGCACTTCTGTCTACTGAAGGCCTGAGAACACTTTCATGTATGTATATAATTTGGTTTTTGTCTTTTATTAAGTGCATATTTCTTTGCTCACTTTTTATTAAGTTTACTATATTTTTTATTACCATGTATTTTTCATGTATTTTATTATTACTATTAATTAAATTTAAATATTTTTAAATATTTTTTAATAATATAAAAACTGTGCTTGACAGTAATGTGTATTACAGATATTTTCTCCCTAGAAGGCTTATAAAGTCAGAGGAAGAAATAAAAGGTGTGAGGATTTTTTGGAACAAGAGAGAAGGTCAATATCACTCAATAACCACATAACGTTGATGGTGTGCATAACCATGAACATAGATGTAACACTGAGTAGAAATGATGATAGCAGACATCCTGCTTCTGTTCCTGATTTCAAAAGGAAAGATTTCACCATTTCACAGTTAAGATTAATATTCGCTGTAGAATTTTTGTGGATTCTCATTATCATATTAAGAAAATTCCCTTTTAGTTTTCTAAGAGTTTTTAAATGAATGGATGTTAAGTTTTATTAAGTGCTTTTATTTTTGTGAGTCTTTTGAGATGATTGCATGATTTTCTCCTTTAATCCATCAATGTGGCTCTTTATATTATTGATCTTCTAGTGTAAATCAACCTTCAGTTTTTGGAATAACTCAACTTGGTTATTCGTTATTATCCTTTTCATATATTACTGAATGAGATTTGTTAATATTTTATTTTTAAGATTTTTCCACCTATAGTTCTTGAGTAGGATTAGCCTGCAATTTTTCTTTTAACAAAAGTCCTCATGGGGTTTTCAGCCTTCTTTCTGTTTTAATATATGCATTTAAGGCTACAAATTTATCTCTGAATATTGTTTTAGGCACATTTCTCAGGCTTTGAAATGTAATATTTTTGTATCCTTGAGCTCAAAATATATTCTTATTTCCATTCTGATTTCTTCTTTGACTCATGGGTTATCCAAAATGTGTTTCTTTCTCTAGAGAAGGTCTCTCTGTCCCTTTGTCAAGCCCTGGGAGCACTTCTCAGAAATTCAAGACTTAACAAATTTTCGGCTTGAGGCTCAACCCAGGAATGCATGACCAGGCTGCAGATTTCTCACAAAACTGAGCCTGCTGGCACAATACTCAAAGATAGGCACTTTTAACATTATTGTCTCTGTGCTTTTGCTCAGTGCCGAGGGAACCTTCTCCAAGGTCTCAAGGGAGTAGTTATGGGGAGCTGGATTTACTTCTCATTTACTGTCAGCATCAGGATATTGCGCTTTGGAGGGTGCCAGCTTAATGGAGGAAGGTCTAGTAGACCCCTCAGCTTGGGCAGACCCCAAGCGTGCCTACTGTCATCCTCACCATGAAATCACAGTCTATGCTCTTTTGTGTCTGGCTTTTTTCACTCAACATGATGCTTGTGAAAGTCTTGTATGTTGTTGCATATATCAGTAGTTCATTCTGTTCTATTACAAGGTAGTATTGCACTGTGGGAATTGACCACAGTTTGTTTATCCCTTCACCTACTGATTTACATTGTTTCTAGGTGTTTTTTGTTTTAGTTTGGTTTCGAGTTTTTGCTGTGAAGAATAAAGATTCTATAAACGTTCTTCTACAAGTTTTCTTGTGGACAGGTTTTCATCTCTTTTCAGGAAATACCTAGGAGTACAAGTGCTAGGTCACAGGATGAGTGTATGTTTAATTTTATAAGAAACCAAGAAGTTTTTCAAAGTGCTTGTACCATTTATGTTTCTACCAGCAACGTACTACCAACGTGTGAGAGTTCCAGTTGCTCACATCCTCACTAACGTTTGGTATTGTCAGTCATTTGAATTTTAGTCATTCTCATGGTCATGAAATAGGATTTCACCATATTATTAAAAATCAACATTGTTGAGATAAAATTTACATAAATAGACTGCACTCATTTTAAGGGTACAGTTTTATGGGGCGCCTGGGTGGCTCAGTCCGTTGTGTCCAATTCTTGATTTTGGGTCAGGTCATGATCCCAGGGTCATGGGATCGAGCCCTGCATCAGGAACCCGCTTAAAATTCTCTCCCCACTCTCCCTGCGCGCTCTCTCTCTCTCAAAACAAAAAAAACAAAAACAGGACAGTTTTATGTTTTTATAAATACATACACCTGTGTAATCATCTCCTCAATCAATATATACCATGTTGCTATTGATATCCCCCCAAATCCCTAATATTCTGTCACCATTAGTAATCCCCACCTCTCTGCCCCAGATAGCCACTGATATAATTTCTATCACTAAAGATTCATTTTGCCTGGTTTAGAATTTCACATAATTGGAATCATACACTATATACTCTTTTGTGTCTGGCTTCTCTTTTATTCAGCATGTTTCTGAGACTTATTTATCTTGTTGTATGTATTGGCAGTTTATTTTTTACTGAGTAGAATTGCATTGTGTGACTAAACCAAATTTTGTTTTTCCATTCATCTCTTGATGGGCATTTGGGGTATTTCCAGTTTAGGGCTATTATGAATAAATCTGCTATAACCATTTGCATACAAGTCATTTTGTGGACATGTTGTAGACATGTTTTCATTTCTCTTGGGTAAATTTCTTAGGAATGGCATCAATGGGTCATGGGGCAAGGGTATGTTTCACTTTTTAAGAAAATTGCCAAATGATTTTCCAAAATGTTTGTACCATTTCATACTCTTATAAGCAATACATGAGAGTACCAATTGTTCCTTGTCTTCTAACGCTTAGTATTGTCAGTCTTTTTTTTATTTTCAGTCATTCTATCAGGAATGTAGTGGTATTTCACTGCCATTTTATTTTGCATGTCCCTGTGCATGTATCATGTGTTTTTTTGACTATTCACGTATGTATTTTTGCGAAGTATTCTTTTATACCTTTTCCCCATTTAAAAACTGGGGTGTTTTGTCTTAGTATTGAATTGTAATAATTCTTCATATATTCTGTATATAAGTCCAGTTCAGATATTTATGTATTGAAATATTTTCTCTCAGTCTGTGGCTTGTGTTTTTGTTTTCCTAAAGGTATCTTTTGACAAGCAGATGTTTTAAAATTTTGATGAAGTCCAGTTTATATATACATATATTTTTAAATAACTAGTGTTGTGTTCTCCCAAAAAATCTTTGCCCCAAAGTCATGAAGGTATTTTTCTATGTTTTCTTGTTGAAGTTTTATTCTTTATTCTATTCTTTTATTCTTTCTTATTAAAGTTTTAGCTTTTACATCAAGGCCTGTGATCCACCTTGAATTAATTTTTGCCTGTGGTGTAAGGTAGAAGCCAAAGTTCATTTTTTCTCTTTTGTTTAATCACATTTTGACAGGATCATTTGTGACCTTCACATTAATTTTTAATGCCTTTTTTAAAGGTCTCTGAGATTCTCCTTTGCAATGCCTCACTCTACCAACCAGTCACTCACTAAGCAGCTCCCAATGTATCCCTTACTTATTTCTGAAAATTCCTCAAAGAGTTCCTTAAATGTGCTACAATCTGTTCTGTCTGCTGCAGTCATCATGTTGTGCCTGCAGGGGTCTACTATCCTCGCATAGTGAAGGCCAATCAATGCTCAGGAGTCTCCTTAAAGAAGTCTGACTGCTGGCACTGCTCATGGTATCCATGGTGCAAACATCAAAGTCTGTGCTGTGAGTGCTGTCCACAGTTCTCCTTAAGGTGTTCCTTAAGCTGCCCATCCACAGGGGCCAGAGCAGAGCTGGGGAATATGGCCTCCTCTCCAACTCAGTGCTGCTGGGTCTTCTAGCTGCCAAAGAAGCACCATTTATGCCCAGAACATTCAGTTTCTCACAGTTTGCTCATCTTCTGGTCTTCACCCTTCTCAACATAAGGTTTCAAATGCAGTTTGATTGGCAAGAAAGAAACAGATGTCATGGTATATCCTCCACGTTCTCTTCTGTCTTCCATTAACAATCCATGTCTCCTGAGGTGCCTGGGTGGCTCAGTCGGTTGAGTGTCCAACTTCGGCTCAGGTCATGATCTCACAGTCCGTGAGTTCGAGCCCCACGTCGGGCTCTGTGCTGACCACTCAGAGCCTGGAGCCTGTTTCAGATTCTGTGTCTCCCTCTCTCTCTGAACCACCCCCGTTCATGCTCTCTCTCTGTCTCAAAAATCAATAAAGGTTAAAAAATTAAAAAAAAAAAAAAAAAGCAATCCATGCCTCCCAAAAGCAAGTTAGTCTTACTTCCCAGTGGCAATTCTCCACTGTTCTAGGTGACCATCTTATTTTCAACCTGAGAAAAAAAAGTATCTTTTTTCTTTATGGAAGTTTGTCTAAATACCTCCATATCAGCAGAAAGTCTTCACCAAGACTTTCCATGCCTAAAAACCTACCCAGGTGATTTTTTTTTTAATGTTTATTTCGAGAGAAAGAGCACAAGCAGAGGAGGGGCAGAGAAAGAGAATCCTAAGCAGGCTCTGCACTGTCAGCACAGAATTCGATGCAGGGCTTGATCCCATGAACTACGAGATCATGACTTAAGCCAAAATCAAGAGTCGAACACTTAACCAACTGAGCCACCCAGGCACCCCTAGTCAGACCCCTAGTCTTTTTACAAAAGAACCAGAATGCTCCAAATGTGAACCTTAGGAGAAAAGAGTTAAGTCTGTACTTTAAGCCTGCCTGATTGGTTTTATTCATGGATTCCATTCAAGTACATTCCTAGTGTCTACTACATGTCAGGCATGGGGCCTGGCCCTGAGTGTGCAAGGTGAAAAACTCTATCTTATAATGGAAGCACAAACAGGATGCAAAGAGACATGTAAATGGGCAATTATAATGCTATGAGGTATCCATTATAATAGACAAGGTGTCAAAGGGCACCAAAGCATATGGCAAAGAGCATCAAAGCAATCTGGAGGGTCAGGGCAGGTTAACAGGACTTATCTAAACTGAAGGGTAAATAGTAACCCAGATATAGCAAAAGGCTAGAAGGAAACCCTAGGGTGAGGAAGATACATATGTGTGAAAACATGATGAATATATTTAGTGTTTTTACCATTAAACATAACAATGGCTGCTAGTTTGTGGCAAAAACAAAATCTTTTTAAGGAGGTATATTTCTCTATTTTATTGGACGGTTTTTTTTAATCAGGTATTAAATTAGAATTTTGCCTATGTTACTTCAAATTTCACTTTAGAAGATTAAGAGACCTGCTTTCTCCATTAATTTAATAATAGCTAGTACTGGCTAATGCAATTCAAAAAGAAAACAAAATAATAGATAAACGTATTGAAAAGAGACAAGAGTATTGTTCTGACATCAATTCTCTGACACTAACTGGGTGTCCTGTAATTCTTTTTACTTTATTTTATTTTATTTTAAATGTTTATTTACTTTTGAGAGAGACAGAGCATGAGTGGGGGAGGGGCAGACAGAGAGGGAGAGAATCAGATGCAGGCTCCAGGCTCTGAGCTGTCAGCACAGACCCTGATGCACGGTTCGAACCCACAGACTGCAAGATCATGACCTGAGACATCGGATGCTTAACAAACTGAGCCACCCAGGCACGCCAGGTGTTCTGTAATTCAATTCAGTTCTGACAACCATTAACCAGGTTAGTATCAGACACCACAGGCTAAGGGAAAGTTCTCCACAAGACTGCCCTCACTTCAGACACCACCATCAATCTGAGGAGCTGCACTCCTGACCAACTGAATACAAATCTGGGGGTTCCCATGATCCCCTCAGTTTTGGTAAATCACTACAACACATCACAGAACTCAGCAAAAGCACTCTACATGATTACAGTTTGTTGGTAAAGGGTATACATAATGCAACGTCTGGAGGGCACCAGATGCAGAGCTTCCATGCCCTCTCCTACAGGGACAGGGCTCATCACACTCCCTGCCCATCAGTATGTTCACCAACCAAGGAATTCAACTGGGCCTTTGTGTCCAAAGTTTTTACTGGAGTTTCATTATGTAGGCATTATTGACTGAATCCCTAGACACGTGATTGAAAATCTCCAATGGGGGCGCCTGGGTGGCGCCGTCGGTTAAGCGTCCAACTTCAGCCAGGTCACGATCTCGCGGTCCGTGAGTTCGAGCCCCGCGTCAGACTCTGGGCTGATGGCTCGGAGCCTGGAGCCTGTTTCCGATTCTGTGTCTCCCTCTCTCTCTGCCCCTCCCCCGTTCATGCTCTGTCTCTCTCTGTCCCAAAAATAAATAAAAAACGTTGAAAAAAAAAATTTAAAAAAAAAAAAAGAAAAGAAAAGAAAATCTCCAATGTCCTCCTTCGCAGGTCAGTCTGAAGGTCTAATTATGTGTTTGGTCTTTCTGGTGACCAGCCACATTCCTGAAGCTATGTAGGAACCCATCAGAGGCAACTTCATTGGCACAATAAAGACTCCCCTGTCATTCAGGAGATTCCAAGCATTTTTGAAGCTCTGTATCAGGAAATAAGGACAAAGTTCAGATATATCATTTTTATATTATATCAATAGAAAAATCACTTAAAACTAATAAAAGGGATTCAAAAAAGGCCAAATATGAAATGAATTAATAAAACTCAATGCATTTCTTTTATACCAATAAGACCAGTCAGAAAATAGAACAACCCAAAGGCCTTATTACAATATCAGGAAAATGTATACAATTTATCAGAATAAACTTAATAAAAGATACGGGGGAATGTCAAGAAAAGAAAGGAGCATGAGGTTGGGTTAAGGGAGAGGAATCACAAAGCAGGAAGAACAGATAACCATAAGGCTCACTTCTAGGATGGTGAGTAAAAGTGTCAGGGATGTTTCACAGTGGGATTAACGGGATTCGGAATGTCCAATGTACCTTGGGTATGAATATGTTACACTGCTCAAAGTAGACTGACAAGGCCAGTTGAAAACAATTAAATTAAGCAGTGGGTTATTAAAAGAGAAAATTTAAGCCTGGCTTTTATTGCTTTACAATGTTCTCATTTCCTGCAACCTTATAATACAGTTCAAATTTATCTGTATCTATGCTGATTTTAAAAGAAAGTTTAAATTTGGTTAGAAAAGTTGGTATGGTAGATTCATTTTATTTTTCTACCATCACCATCTAGTGGAGAAAACTTTGAACTTCAGACAGAATGAGCTAGGGTTCAGGAAAAAAAAGAATAGAGGCATTGTGTGTCAGGTACTACACTACACACTTTATATTTATAAAGTCATCTAATTCTCAACTGCAGGTCATGTAGTGCCTCATGGAAGTAGGCATTGTTGTTCCTCTTTTAGATTTGGAAACTCAGTCTGAGAAGTTGAGTACCTTGCCCAAGGTCACACTGTGGCCAGCTCAAACCCACATTCCTGAAGTCCAAGTCAAGTGCCATTTTCACCTCACAGTACATCCAAATAGCTCAGTTTTATTCGTGGAAGTAAAATATACAAACACATACGGAGAATTTTGTCTTTTCTTTATATTTTTCCCTCTTTCTTATTATTTCTTATATACATATACGTCAATATATATGAGCAAGTCATATATAATATATATGAGCAAAGTATATATGTTAAAAGAAAATAAAATTATACTATAGAGTTTTGTATCTTCTAATTTTTACTCCATATTACATATTTTCCCATTACAATAAATACTTTAGATTTACTCATATATACATACTAGGTAACAATAAAGACAGATCATATGTAATCATATGTAATGTAAATATACAGTGTAATCTTGAAATGCATTTCAAAAGACTGGTAGAAGCTGCTAAAATATTAATAAAGCTGATCTATGAGTAGATATTTCTATAATATGTATTATTTCTAAAAACAAAAACAAAAAGAAACATTTTAAGCCTTACAGTTACCAAAAGGAAAGAGAGTCAAGAAACTTCACAGTTGTCTAGTTTATTGTCATTATTTAAAAATAATTTGCCTGTGTTAGGGGTGACCATATATGCCTATCTTTCTATAATTGTTTAAAATTAAGATACCATATTACATTTCCATCTTTAGTAATACTTTTCTCACAATCTGTTTTGAAAGCAGCCCTACAACCTGAAGGGTAGCAGGATTTGCCACACAAAAATATACCACTTTGGCAGAAGGATTACAGTTGACCCTTGAACAACAAGGGTCTGGACGGGGTGAGTTCATTTACATACGAATTTTTATCAAAAAAAAAAAAAATAGTACTGGTATGTGGAATTTAAGAAACAAAACAAATAAACCAAGGCAGGGGGTGGGGGCGGGAAAGAGAGAGAGAAGCAAACCAAGAAACAGACCCTTAACTCTAGAGAACAACTGATAGTTATCAGAGGGGAGGTGGGTGGAAGATGGGTTAAATAGGTGATAGGGATTAACAAGGGTACTTATGACAAGCACACGGTGTTGTATGGAAGTGTTGAAATCACAATACTGTACTATACTGTAAATGGATTTTCTCTTCCTTATGATTTTCTCAATAACATTTTTTCTCTAGCTTACTTTATTGCAATAATACAGTATATAATATATACAACATATAAATTGTGTGCTAATCCACTGTTTATGTTACTGACAAGGCTTCCCATCAACAGTAGGCTATTAGTAGTTACGTTCTGGAGGAGTCAAATGTTATGCATGGATTTTTGACTGGAGTGGGAGTGGGGGGGCTCCACTGCCCCTAACACTGCAATTGTTTGAGGTTCAACTAAGTGTATTTTGAGGTGAAGGCAACTAAGAAGCAGCAGATACAAGAAAAGCTCTCTACTCTCCCTGCTATTTGCCTAAAAGCAGAACAAAAATTTGTAAAGGTGCCCCCCGCTTCCCTCTTTACCAGAAAGGACACACAGTATATTAGTTACCATAGATAACTCTAGACACTTATCAGCCACAGATGGCATGAGAGGATCTACATAACAAACTTTACTTACTGGTCCTTATCTTCAATTAGTTTCCCATATATTGACCTCCCCACAATTTGCCACTCTTGAAACAGTCCTTTTCCTTTGTCTTGTCACTCCTCTACAAATTAATTATTCTTTTGTTAAGATGCTATATAACCCCAAGTTCATCACTAAGTACTTCATGTGTATGAGTGCTGTACATGTTAATACATTTGTTTTTCTCTTTCTTTTTTAAACTGGAATATGAATGTTATTTCTTTATTAGGATGCTCACAAGAATGGCACACTAGCACTGTCCTTCTGATATGATAAAGAATACATATATCTGACCCATATTGTGGCAGGGAGGGGTAAAGGCTCTCAGAACTGGTACCAACTATCCACTGTAGACATCTCCATTCACCAGAGAGGATGCTTCTTGAATCCAAACATCTCTGCTGTAGCTTCCAGTCAGGTCTCCATGACTTGCCCAGACTGCATTCCAGCATCAGCTGACTCTCTTTACTCTTGCCACTTTGGACTCCTTCAAGACCTAGGTCAACTTCCCCATGTCTAACTGGCCCAGGTGCAGCCTCTGGAATTCTGCAGCACATCTTTGGTAGGCTGCTGCCCTGGCACCCTCAGGGGCATGTTTAGGAGTTGGAAGGAGAAGTGGGGGAAACACATTACCAAAGCAAATGGGGCAGATTAGCAAATGACACTTGGACATACACCTAACAATCTCACAGGATACATGCTTTGTCCCCAAATGATACATAATCCCTATAGAGAGCAAACGTGTATGGAATGATTTTGTACACCAGGCACAGAGGATAGAAGTGAATGGTGTTTACATCCATCCTGTCCTACACACAAAAGGAAGTTAGTGCCTGAAAACTGGAACCAGATCTCTATCCTGGCTCTTCCCTGCCTTTGAATGGTGTCACCACTATGTTTCTGCCTGTGCTCGGCATTAGTTCATTTTTCAAAGGAAGGATAAGATGGCACAGAGTAGAATGGGAGATTGGGCTGGGGTTAATACATGCATAACAACCTATAAAACAAAAATAATA
Source organism: Panthera leo (assembly GCF_018350215.1). NCBI lineage: Eukaryota > Metazoa > Chordata > Mammalia > Carnivora > Felidae > Panthera > Panthera leo. The sequence continues at coordinate 25,694,257 of NC_056683.1, read as the reverse complement.
CAAAAAAGCAAAAACCATATTTAGTACTATAATGCAACAAGAGAAGGTAGCTGGAGATACTACATGCTAACACAGACACTATGACACATGTCCCCAAGGGAAGAACTCAGTGTGGAAGGAGCAGAGGCCACCGTTTTAGACTGAGTCTTTCAATGGACAGCTGAACGGACTGGATTTGCTGCTTCAGCTGTGAGCCTTCTTTGATGGTAACAGAAGAGGTGATGATAGTCCTGGAGAGCCCACAGGCCCACCCCAGGGCCCGCTTGGAGCGCACAAACATGTAGGGCACGTTCTTATCCTCACATAGCAGTGGAAGGTGCAGGATCATCTCCAGCAGCTCAGCATCTGCAGCCATTATGATGAACTCAGAGTTGCCTCTGCTGAGGGTTCTGGTGGCTTCATTAGCTCCTTTCCAAAGCTGCTTGTAGTTACATGACTGCTGAACAAGGTCCAGTAGTTTTCTTGGTGAGGTGGGTGTCTGTGAGGGAGTAGGCCTTTGGATTTATCTCAGCCTCAGTCACTGCAACTCCCAGGTCCTGCCACCCATCTGGGAGAGCAGACACATCAGAGCAGCAGCGTGTGCCTAGGCGCTGTTTTTCTCTTTTTAATCTGCCTTTTGTAAATTTAATTTACAGGGGCCAATAAACGTAAGATGGATAGAGGGAAAAGACGTTTTCTCTCCTCCAGAACCTTCTAAGTACTTGGCTTCTGTGATGTTCCTGTGATGGTTGCTCTGGGGATAGGTAAATTTCAGATTATGATCACCAAAGAATAAAGATTCTTAACTCATTTTAGCATACCTTTTCTATTAATCTTATTTTTCCTTTGGGACTTATCTAGTTTGAAAAACCATGAAAAATCAGATCTCACACCTTTGCACAATTACCAGGAAGTTGGGTCACTACACACTTTACAGCCAGAATCAACTGAAACAATGCTTCCTTTACTCTCTCTTTTGATTACCACCTTTTATCTAATTCTGGTTCTTTGTGAGTCATTCCTCTTTCTGTAAAATCATCTTATATAAAAGACTTATAAGATCCTTAGGTGTCTGCTTTGGGACAAGTTTAATGGAAATGTTCTTGTGCAGATTAAATAAAAATCCCATACTTGTCAACTTTTAGAAAAGTGCATCCTTTCCTACAATTCATTATTTTTTCATTCATTCCCCCTCAACTTATTCTCTTCCAAATTATAAAAAAAAGAAAAATGCATGCTTCTGATACATTTTTGAAGGAGAGCTTTACAGAAAGTAGAAAATCACAAAAAATGGTAACCCTATCATTCGAAGATACACAATACCACACTTGGATGTTTTAATCTCATTTTTTTTTCCATTTATGGTGGGCATTTTCTATCACTGCCTATAATGTAACTTTAACTGGCAATAAAATAACATTTTATTGCTATGGGGGTAAATATGCCTAACTTGACTAACTCACCTCATTTAGAACTAAGTCTAATTTTTAACTATTAAATGTAGAAGACAGGAGACAAGCATCTAAGTATGTGCTTCAGGTAAAAGGCTCGTGGGTAAAAAGGCCAAAAATCTAAAAGAGGGTGAGGTGGAGGATGTTCTCCTTATTTGCATTTCTCTGAGGTAAACATTTTTTTTTTTCATACGTGTAGTTGTTGCATTGTTTTCTTTTGTTCCGGTCCTTTGTCCAGTTTTCTTCTGGAGCGGTTTGGTATTTCCCAATTTCCCTTTAATTACCAACAACCTGAGGGGCCTCCTCTCCCCATCCGGCCGGCCCCACACGCCCGCTGGGTGTGAAAAGCCGCTTTCCCAAGAGCAATCTCGGCGCGTTTTCACCGACTCCTTTCCGGTGTCACCGGCCTCGAAGGGCGCGGAGGGACGCCGTTATCGCCACCGCGCACTTCTGCGCACGCGCAACCCGCCACCCTCACGGCCCCTCACAAAGGTGGCTCTCGCGGCCGGCCGGAAGTGGACGCTCAGCGGTCAGGGCGGGGTACTGTGTACTACACTTCCCGAAAGGCTGCGGCAATACGATGCCAGCGGCGGCTTGGTCGAACTGCCGCGGACTACACTTCCCGACGCGCCGCGCGAGACGTTTCCAGCGGCTGCTGAGGTAAACGGCTGCGGACTACTCTTCCCGACGCGCCGCGCGAGACACCGCCGGCGGCCGGCCGAGGGCGGGCCGACGCGGGAAGCTCCGGACGTGAGGCATGAGCGGCGCCCTCCCTCGGCCCGCGCGCGTTCTGCTACCTCCCCGAGCGAGGGTCGCGCGGCGCGGGGCCTAGCGGCGGGCATCTCAAGCCCTCGGCGTGAGCAGGGGCTGCTGCGACCGCGCCGGGAGCCGGCGAGGGCGGCGGCCACCATGGAGGTGAGCGGGCCGGAAGACGACCCCTTCCTGTCGCAGCTGCACCAGGTGCAGTGTCCCGTGTGCCAGCAGATGATGCCCGCCGCGCACATCAACTCGCACCTGGACCGCTGTCTGCTGCTCAACCCCGCCGGGCACGCGGAGCCCACGGCCGGGCCACACCGCGCCGGGGAGCGGGCCAAGGGGCTCTCGCCGCCCAGCGCCAAGAGGCGGCGGCTTTCCGAGAGCTCGGCTCTGAAGCAGCCGGCCACCCCGACGGCGGCCGAGAGCAGCGAGGGCGAGGGCGAGGAGGGCGACGACGGAGGCGAGACCGAGAGCCGGGAGAGCTACGACGCGCCGCCCACGCCCAGCGGCGCCCGCCTCATCCCCGACTTCCCGGTGGCCCGCTCCAGCAGTCCCGGGAGGAAGGGCTCGGGAAAGAGGCCGGCGGCAGCGGCCGCCGCGGCGGGCAGCGCATCTCCGCGGAGCTGGGACGAGGCGGAGGCGCAGGAGGAGGAAGAGGCGGTGGGCGATGGCGACGGGGACGCCGATGCGGACGGCGAGGACGACCCGGGCCACTGGGATGCCGACGCCGCCGACGCCGCTGCCTTCGGGGCCAGCGGTGGGGGCCGCCCGCACGCCCGGTCGCTGGCGGCGGAGGAGATTCGGCAGATGCTGGAGGGCAAGCCGCTGGCCGACAAGATGCGTCCCGACACGCTGCAGGACTACATCGGGCAGAGCAGAGCCGTGGGGCAGGAGACCCTGCTCCGGTCCCTCCTGGAGACAAACGAAATCCCCTCTCTTATCCTGTGGGGACCGCCCGGCTGCGGCAAGGTGAGTGCCGCCTTGACTGAAGGGTTCCGAGTATTGATCTCTACGGGGTCGGGCGTGCATCTAACGGGCAGAGAGCCCTGGCGGAGGCCGTCCCGGAAGAATCCGCCCGTCCACCCTGGATATTGAGATTGAGGCCTGAGTGCAGGGCCTCAGGTACCATCCGAGCCGGGCAGTGCCTGGCCCACAGGTGGAATCAGTGATGGGTGTAGAAAAGACACACCCCGCCAGATTTGTAAGACACGTTTTCTGGTCATTTTCAAAATGAAGATGTCTGAATTCATAGGTTTACAAAAATATTTGGACTCTTAGATTTGATCTTTGTGTTCCAACGTGCGCCCCCACCCTTCCATTAATGACCCAGTTCTCAAGGAAACGACGTGTTATAAATTGCAGAACATTGGTATATTTTATTTGTAGGTATATGGGTTCAGCTTTGGGGTGGGGGGGGAATCAAAATTTGTTTTTGTTTGTTTCAGTTGTGTTTCCTTCCCCTCCCTGTAGCTGTTGGTTTAATTTAACTGATTTTTTTTTTTTTATGTTTGAGAATGTATTTATTTAACAAGACTAATAGAAAACTCTTTTCCTTTTGCAAATTGTCTTGACCTAGCATTTCCATAACTCTCCTCATAATGCCTTCTACTTTAGAGAAGAAACATCAATGCATTTTGATGTCCATCTTGTTAGGAACTAGCACATGTCCAGAGGAAGGCAGTTAGGATACTGGGGTCTGTAAGACATGTCATTAGAAGAATACTTAAGAAACAGTGGCAGAGTTAAGCAAGGTAGAGAAGGCTAAAAGGTGTTTAAATACTTTTTTCTATCCACAGAAAGAAAGAGGAAGATGAGCACCAGTGAGTGAAAGGCAAAATTCAGGATCAGAGTGTAAAGAGGCTCTCATAGCTTTGTGACTCAGACTCCTTAGTTAGTATACAAGGGCTTTAATGATTTTTTTCCCAGTTTTTCTTTCCAGCTTCATCTGCATCTTAATCACACCTTCCTTTGCTCCAGTTCCTAGAATGCATCTTGCTCATTTTGTGTTTTCTTCACACTGATACTTTCCCTTTGGCCAGGAATAAATCAGGTCTATCCCAGATAATATTTTACCATGGTGGTAGATTTAGTAGTTACCCCATTTAGGAGACTGAGCAGGAGTATTATTAGTAGTTGTTCATGAACCCTGCATAAGATCATGAGCATGGCTAATCAGCTGTTGGTGAACCAGATGGCAAGAAAAACTCCCTAGGAAAATGAGTAGGGTAAACTAATAGAAGATGCCAGGCAAGAGATGTAATGGGCTGCTCAGTGTAGTGATTGGTGATCAGGCACAAGCCTAGGTTTATGTGGGAGTCTATAGGCTGGGGTTTGATAAAGAAGCAGCCACAGTATCTAATGGTACCATACAAATTTTAGAAAATAAAGTGCCACCTTTCCATTCATTCAGGACCAAATTTGTTCTTCTCTGTAAACATAGTTTTTCTTTATTCCTATTCTTACTATTATACTTTACTGCTAACAATAATAATGATGTTAATAACAGCATATGCACATAAGCACATTTATGGGGCACCTGGTTAAGTGACAGTCACTGATCTCGCCATCATTTTCTCATGACTGCTAACATGATCCGAGTGCTATTGTTTCATCTACTTCCAAAGTAGACATTCAGAGGTGGCAACTTGCAGTGCTCTTAAATGCTTGGGAATTGTCATTGGTCTTACAGTGCAAAGGCTCACTCCTTTTCTAGGCTTCACTGATAAGTTTCCAGTTGTAGAATTGATTGATTCTGTGGTTCTGACTCACATTTCTACACCTAGTCCTTCAGCAATAATGCTTTCTTGGCTGGAAGAGGTCACAGCTGTCACTCAGGCTCTGCTAAATCAAGACAGCCACCCTTTATGGGGATTCCAAAGATCTTAGAGTCCCCAAAAACGGAATCAAACAGGGTTAGGTATAAAGGAGAAAAGGTCAGGATTGGCCTAAGTTTTAGCTACTTTCCTGTTTTATTTTTAACATTTTTTTTAATTTTTAAAATTGTGGTATGGTATTTTGGATTGTATCTTTGCTGCTGAGCATTCTTAAGAGTTCAAGTTGCTTGGTAAATAGTGCTGATGCTGCTTGTGTTAGTACCCATGGGTGTCTGATCAGCTTTCCAAACTCTGTGTGTCATATTTTCTAGACCACTCTGGCTCACATCATAGCCAACAACAGCAAGAAACATAGCATAAGATTTGTGACATTGTCTGCAACAAATGCCAAGACAAATGATGTGCGAGATGTCATAAAACAAGCTCAAAATGAAAAGAGCTTTTTCAAAAGGAAAACCATCCTTTTTATTGATGAGATTCATCGGTTCAATAAATCTCAGCAGGTATATTAACTTCTTTCTACGTTTTGGTCATTATGAACATAAACTATGTGAGGTCACTTTGAAAAGCGTAAAAACGCAAATGATAAGGACTGTTGTTATTGTTAATTTTCTGTCTATAGAGAGGTTTAGACTATCAGTCCATCTCCTTTGAGCCTGTTTCCCCACTTCGTCTTATTGGGTTTTTTGTGGTTTTTTTGGTGACAAGAAAATGCTTTCTCTATATGATAAATGAAAGTATTAGTATGGCCCTGAGCTATACATATCAGAAAAGCAGCTTGGGATCAAGTTTATCATTTTTACAGATTTTGAATCTAAATATTAGGAGTCACAGTAAGCAGTTTACCTTGATTGTAAGATCATTATTTCAACATTTTTAAACTTCTCTCCTACACAGTGTTACTTTTTCATTTTCAAAATTAAAGAGTGTTTTCTGTGACCTCAGGTTCTCAGCAGGGTAAATGTTACAAGATCTAATCATTACTATTATTTAAATGGCTTTCTGAAATAAAAGTACAAGGACAATTTATTTTTATAAACAAAGCCAAGCCATTTTTGCATTCTTTCTAAATAAGCATTAACTTTTTTTTCAAGTATACTTCTTTCTTTGATTTATTGCAGCTTTTTAATCAGAGAAAGAAATATTTTACAAAACCCTACTAAGCTTTTGTTCCTGATCTGAATCTCTTTTTAAGTGGACCCTTCAGAGTTCTGACAGGTTGTTATTGCTCTAGGTTTCATTAGACCATTGACTCATCTTAGTATTTCTTCCCTGTAAGGCAACATCCAGTGTTTATATAGTCACCAATATGTATTTACCAGCTTTGTTAGGAAGAATAACTATTATGATTGAGTACTCACAAAGGAAGAAAGTTTTAGAAATCCTAATGTTTTTGTGTTTTATTAGACTTCTACAAATAAATAGCTGCTATATTTAAGCTATCTGGCAGATTAGAAGATACTTTTCTAAGTAAAAAAATCATTTACCTGGAAACTACATTAGAATTCTACTTTGGGCTATTAGTGTACCAGCAAATGGCCAGGCTTAGACATTCATATTCTAAAAGATGTATTTTCAGCTTAAAAAGCCTGAGTTGCACTCTCCCAACAGTGCATCCATATCCAATGAATATAAAGCTGTTCCAGAATTCAAAATTAGGAGAAGGAAAGAATAACCAACTTACATAGGATTCTGCAGGTTGTTGACTGGAATCAATTTCTTCTGTTTTCCTCCCATGATTAGGACACTTTCCTTCCTCACGTGGAATGTGGGACGATCACTCTGATTGGGGCAACCACGGAAAACCCTTCCTTCCAGGTCAATGCTGCTCTCCTAAGTCGCTGTCGGGTTATTGTTCTTGAGAAGCTTCCCGTAGAGGCAATGGTGACTATTCTAATGCGAGCAATCAACTCCCTGGGAATCCACGTCCTAGACTCCAGTCGTCCTACTGACCCTCTGAGCCACAGCAGCAATAGCAGTTCAGAGTAAGTTGACTGTGGGCAGTATCTTGGGGGCATACACCTCCCAGAGATTCCCCTGGCAGAGGGCCAGAAACGGCTGGATGGCAGTAAGGAGAGGGTGGGGACAAAGAAGAAATGTTGATCTAGTAATGAAAACAGAAGTAGAGGGAAGTGGTCAATTATACCAACAAGTGTATCTTTGCAAGCACTTCTTTTAAGATGGATTTTATAGCCCTATACAGGGTGCATCTAATTTTTCAAGCTTTAACATCTTTTTGCCTGTTGTTTTAGTTTTTGGGTATTTGCTTTTGTGCTTAAGGATTTTGTTCTTTTTCTAACACTTTTTTTAAAAAGGCTTGGAAGACTATGAGAAGGCTTATTAATTATTTTCTTTCATGAAATAGACTTACAGATCTTTCGAGATTTGTATTCAGATTCCAATTTCTTTTTTCCTGCACTTCTCTTTTAGAAATACTAAATAAAAATTAATGTGTTATCAAACATTTTTAAAATTTTTTTAGAATTATTTTTGCACACTTTAAAAGTCAAACTCAATTCTATGAAAGTAAAGAAATTTTAACTGAAAATAATACATTAAAAGCTCTCTCTTCCTTTTGGCAATCTATTCCTGTATCATGAGTGCCACATGAGTTCATTAATACATAGAGTATATATGGTGTATAATCAATTAGATTACTTGGGTCAGAGGTTTTCTTTATACTCAAATATATTCTTCAGATGTCATTTATTCATGTGTCAACTGAAATAACACAGTGGAACATAATCTGGTCTGATGAGAGACTAATGCCTGCCTCTTCATGCTCTGGACCCCACAGCTGCTGGTGCCTGCCCTGAGGCCAAGTTCTGGAGCCACTCTTCTGTGAGGATTAAAGTACAAGACATAGTTTTAGATTCAGGGTTTAGGTTTCAAAAGTCTCTCCCTGTGTGTTTGGCCTCTCCCATTTGCCTCTGTCTCTTGGAGGAGGAATTATGCTGTGCCTCATGAAAGCCTTGAAACATGGCCAAGGACCCCCAGGCACAAAAGGTCACATCATTTTAGGGTGGAATTGTGATGGCATAGCCATCAAAATTATGGCTAAAAAGACATATGGAACCTGCTGGTATCAGTTAATGTACTCACATCTAGTATAGCTTTCCTTTAAACAACATTTTCACTATAAAAATACATATAACCAAGTGATAAACATGATAAGAAAGGGGGAGAAATATCGCAACATATTTCCGTGTATTTTTTTTCTGTGTGCTGATTATCGTAATATATCTACAACTTTATATCCTGCATTTTTATTAATTTAGGGTAATTTTATTGATTTCATTCAGGTCATGATTTCATGGAATTGTTGTTCAGATACCCTCAGGCTTTTTTCTCCAATCACTGCCATGCCATAATTAGGTGAAATGAGAAGGACAGTGGAAGAACCATGGAGCTCATTTTAAAAAGGATTTTTACATCTTAACAGGATCTCTGAGTCATTTGCATGCACATTAAAATTTGAGAGGATCAAGTGAAAGAATTAAGATTTCTCTTATTATTGAAACTGGGAGCCTGATACAAAAGTGAGCCAATGATCCTTAATCTGCTAAAATTGAATTTCAGTCAGAGAAAACCTACCATGTCTAATAGGTTGTTTACTTTTTCCACTATCCCTCATTTGAAATTGATGCTAATTATTACTTATTTTCATTCACTTGTTTATTTTGTTATTCCCATCCCTCCCCTTCCTGGGGAGGGCTAAGAAGATAAGAATTTGTCCTTCTTATTCAGATTCCCAGCACAGTGTCTAGTGTATATGTGTTTAATAAATGCTTTTTCAATGAGTAAATTCTGACTTTCAATATGAGAGAAGTAGTTTAATTTTGATTTTGGAGTGTGTAGCATAAGGGTTGATTGCTCCATTCCTCAGGTATCAAGAACCTTTTTCTTTAATATTGTCTAAGCAAACAGTGAAATCAAAGTTTATTAAACTTGAATAATTGGTCTACTTGTTAGCAATTCTGACAAGAAAGTTAAGTTGGGAAATGGCATAGGCCACAGAGAGAACTCTTGTAAGTGACTTCCTAACAGAAGCACCTGACCACCCTAATTGCTGTGGAGAATTAAAAATGGATTTTATTTTCTTTCAATTTTAGGTAAAATTAAACTTTCACGTCTATTGACTGGCTTCAAATATATATACATTCTTGTGGGTGTAAGTTAAATTTGGTTACACTAATCCAGCTGGAAGGATAGGAAAGACTTTTAACCCCAAGTAATTACTTTCTCTGGGAAGCCATGAGTGCATTTGTAGTCTTATATTTTGGTGTCCTAGTTTACAGAGAGGTCTAGACTGTTTCAGGTTGTAGATGAGATGAGCTGAGCAGGTACTGGTCTGAAAATGAATCAAGCTGATGCTTACCACCATTCTTGATTTTTCTTGAGGAATTGTGAATTCTTATGTAGTATATACATTTGTACATGACATATTCCCATTAGAGTGAGATAAAGCCTTCTTTTTAAGCTTTTCCCTCTGTGTTTATTTATTTAACATAAATTGAAGGCCCTGCATATGCTAGACCTTGGCTGAGTATTGAAAAGCACATTCCTGTGCCTTTAAAAAGCTTAGTGTGTGATAAGGAAATAGAAGAGTAAATTGGCTTCCCAGGGACACATGATTGCAATATGACCAAGGAGCAGTGGGGGATAGAGAAGAGGCATCTAGAATATGTGAAATCAAATATTTCACCTGCTGGATGAGGGAGATGCTGAGTTAAAGTTCGGAGGGTAAGCAGAACTTAACTAGATGAAATGGAAAGCTCATTTTGGCAAGGGGATACAGCATGTAAAAGGCAAGGTGGTAATAAGTAGTATGATCCATTCATTATGGCTGAGTAGAAGAGTGGATGTGAGGAAGTGATGGTCAGTGAAGCCAGAGAGGGAGGCAGAGCCAGATTATGAAAGACTTGTGCTCTAAAAGTAAGGTGAGTGATGTGGAGAGCTATGGGAAACCAAAGAAAGTTTTTGAGTGAGAGAGTAAGTGACATGCTCAGCTCTGTATTTTAGGAAGAGGAGTATAGCATTGGAGAGGATGGGATGAATGGAGTCAAGTCCCATCTTCCCCACCCCTCACCAGGCAGCAGGAAGACCAGTTAGGAAGCTATTGTAGTGATGCCGAAGACAAATGACAAATGCAGGTGACTTGAACAACAAAGCCAGGATCTGCTCTGAAAAATTGCAAAATCAGGTCTGTAGGCTTGGGTGTGAGGAGGGAGGAAAAAGGAGTGTCCAAGATGACTTTGATACCTGGTGACTGGGCAAGTAGTTGTATGCTTGAAAAGAAAGATACAAGGAGATGTGGAGTTCAGTTTAGGACTTGTTCAGTTTGTGGGGCCTCTGGATGATTCATATGGAAAGGTTTTCTAGGCAGTTAGATAAAGAAGTCAGGAGAGCAGTAGAAATGTTTGAGCCCAGAGATTTGGGAGCCACCGGCATTTCAGGGATCGTATATCCCATGTGTTTGAATAGGAGAGCTAAAGAGGGCCAGGAAATAAGGGCAGTGAGTTGAGGACTTACCAGCATTTATTTTGTAAGAGAGGAGACAAAGTCCAGAAAGATAAAAAAACCATAAGGATGCTTCAGCAAGGAGGGAGTACTCAACATTATGGAACCACTTAGGATTAGGTTGGGTTGCATATAACAGGGAAAAGAATCAAATTAACTGGCATAACCAAGATAGAACTTTCCTTTTCATGTAAGAGTCTGAAGATAGACAAGCGTAAAAAATGCAGTTGCTGGTCAGCCTCATGGCATCCTCAGGGACCTGGGCCCTTATCTTTCTGCTCTACCACCTTTAGCACATGACTTCAATCTCATGCCCCAAGTTGCTCTAGCCATCATACCTGCATTCCAGGCAACGAGATGGAAGAAAGGCATCTTCCCTATACTCTCCCATGTTTACCACCTCACAGCTTTAGTGAAACATCTGCAAAATAGTACTCTATTCAATTGTGAGTTGATTGTGAAGAGAAAGATAGAGATAAGTTGGTAAGTTATGTTGAATTATCTGTACCATGACTCTTTTGGTTTGTATGGGTAATCAGTAGTGTTCATGTATTTTGCTAAGCATTTTGGTCACATGGTACAAACAGCGAAGCACGTTATCTGTGCACTGGGTTAATTTTGGAGACCAGGAGAAAAAAAAAATCCATGGTCTATTATCCATTGAGCTTGTAATGCTGGAAATGAGGAAGTGAACTAGTGGTTAGTCACTCCAAGAACTTGCAGCTTTGAAGGATTATAGATTCCACATAATAGGACACACACATATCCAAAAACCCCCTAAAGAAGCCGTTGTTTGTGGGCCAGATAACATGCATTCATTTCTGGATATGAAGAGAGAGAAGTGAGGAGCCATGATTGCCTTGTCACTAACTAGGCAGAGTTCCAACAGTTGGTTGGAAGAGTTAACATGGCTCTGTCCTTCTGACGTGAGGGTGCTGTGGCTTAACTCAGACTGGGGCTTTTCTCTGATCACAAAGAGGAGGACCAAGACAAAACAGCTGTAGGATCATTTGGTTTGTTTTTATTAATTAATATTATTATTAATATTATTACCTGCCTTTCAAAAATAACCTTTTCTAACACTGAATGGAAAGAAAGGTAGTGGAACACTAGAATAGGAAGTACCAATCAGGAGTTACAGGTTTAGTTAGAGTGGATTTTAATAACTCTCCTTAAAAATAATTTGATACAAAGAAAGAAAGGTACATTAGCATACATTATAAAAATTACAACAAAAATAATGGCAACCAGAAACATCAATCAGTTAACAGACCTTGTATCTGTTTCCTGTTCCTGCCATCACAAATTTTGGATATCCCCTGCCTTTTGAAAGTTCACATTACACCACTTCACATTCACAAAAGACCTACATTAATACCTATTGTCATTAATGGAAGAAATTTGAAGAGGATTTTCACTCTTACCCCAAAAAAAGGCAAAAAGCAAAAACAGCATTCAACACTTGTTTTACAGTGAATCATAGAGACAATGCCCACCTAGCAGGGAGAGTGGCGCCACCAGGCCCCTTCCCCGGCAGCTACACTCCGCATCTCGGCATCCTGCCACTATAGTTTTGGATTATGTCTGTGAGCATGTGCTTTATCTCAGTCCGTTTTGTACATCTGTTGGTAAGATGTGTCCTAAGATACCAGAAAAGCCTAAGAGAGGTCACTTTTGGGGTTTGAGAACACTAAAAAATTTTCATTATAAATTAATGGTAATTGCCTCTTCAATGCCATTTTGCCTTGTGAAAGGTTTCAAGGGTGAAACCTTTTGGGTGGGGGGAAAACCTGTACCACAAACTGGGTGGCCTACAACAATATTTTTATTGTTTTATTCTCTCACAGTTATAAAGACTCTGAAATCCAGCTGTTGGCAGGCCACATTCCCTCTGAAGGCTCTAGGATAGTCTTTCCTTCTAGCTTCTGGTGGTTCCTGGCATTCCTTGGCTTGTGGCAGGATCAATCCAGTATCTGCCTCCATCTTCACATGGCAGTCTTTGTCCCTCTGCCTTCTCTCTTATTGTCTCCTGTGAGGACATTTGCGATTTAGGGCCCATACTAAATCCAGGATGATCTCATCTTGAAATCCTTAATATAGTTAAATTCACGGGTTCAGGGATTAGGATTTAGGCACATCTTTGGAGGCCACTATTCACCTCACTATTCCCTACCAGGTATAAGGTATAGTGTAATAAGGAAAGATGTGTGCCTCCATGGGATTAAACACAAAGGGGATTTATGTCTGTGAAGTTTAGGTTCTCTCTTTTTGGAGAAAGTAGTTTTGTTTTGTCTTATTTTTAGTCTTGTTATCCTGGAAGCAGCAGAGTTGACTCTGCCTTGAAGATTTGCAATTCTAGAGAGAATGCTACTGACTAGGCTAGTTAAAATGATTCTTACAAGAAAAATGGCTAATGTTTATTGAGTGTTCATGATGTTAGGCACTGCCCTAAGATTTTATGTCTCATTTAATTCTCTCTGATGTCGGTATTGTTATCTCCTTTTATTAGATGAGGAAACTGAGGCACATTGCTTGAATGCAATGGAGCCAGCTTCTGAAGGCATGTTTCTAACTACAGTCATCCTTTAAGACATAATTTGAGTTTGGTTCCAAAGCACTGCAGTTAAGCTAGTGAGATGAATTTTTGGCTCTCCATTGAATACAAAAGTTACGTGTATACTACACTAGAGTGAGTTAAATGTGTAACAGCATTATGTCTAAAAAAACAACATACCTACTTTAATTTAAAAATAACTTTACTGCTGAAAAATGCTGTACATCATTTGAACTTTCAGCAAGTCTTAATCTTTTTGCTGGTGGAAGGTTTTCCTTGATGTTGATGGCTGATAACTGATCAGGGTGGTGGTTGCTTAAGGTGGGGTTACTGTGGCAATTTAGTAAAATAAAACAACAATGAAGTTTGTTTCATTTGCATCAATTGACTCTTCCTTTCACAGTTTCTCTGTAGCTTGTGATGTGTTTGATACCATCTTACCCACAGTAGAACTTCTGAAATTGGAGTCTATCCTTTCAAACTTGTCACTGCTTTACCAACAAAATTATCTAATATTCTAAATCTTTGTCATTTCAACAGTCTTCACAGCATCATCAGCAGGAGTAGATGCCATCTCAGGAAACTATTTTCTTTGCTCATCTGTAGGAAGCAGTTCCTCAACCATTCAAGTTTTGTCATCAGATGGCAGCAATTCAGTCACATCTTCAGGTTCTACTTCTAGTTCTCTGGCTGTTTCCACCCCATCTGCAATTCCTTCCCCCTCTGTAGTCCTGAACCCCTCAAAGTCATCTGTGAGAACTGGAATCAGCTTTTTCCAAACTCCTGCTCATGTTGATATTTTGACCTCTTCCCATGAATCACAAATGTTCTTAAGGACATGTGGAATGGTGAATCCTTTCCAGCAAGGTTTCAGTTGACTTTGCCTGATCCATCGGACGAATCACTATGGCAGTTCTAGCCTTACAAAATATTTTCTAAATAATAAGACTTAAGAAGTTGAAATGACTCCTTGATCCATTAGTCACAGAGTGGGTGTCGTGTTAATGGGCATGAAAACAACATTCTTCTCCTTGTACATCTCCATCAGAGCTTTAGGATGACTAGGTACAGTGTCAACGAGCAAGAATATTTTGAAAGGAACCCATTTTTTCTGAGCAGTATGTCTCCACAGTGAGCTTAAAATATTCAGTAAGCCATGTTGTCAGTAGATGTGCTGTCATCTAGGCTTTGTTGTTCCGTGTATAAAGCACAAGCAGACTAGATTTAGTATAATTCTTAAGGGCCTAGGGTTTTCAGAATAATAAATGAACATTGGCTTCAACTTCAAGTCAGCAGCAGCATTAGCCCCAACCAGGAGAGTCATACTGTCCTTTTAGGCTTTGAAGGCAGGCTTTGGCTTCTCCTCTCTAGCTATGAAAGTCCCTAGATGGCATCTTCTAATAGAAGACTGTTTTGTCTACATTGAAAATCTGTTATTTAGTGCAGCCACCTTCATTAGATCTTTTGGATAACTTGCTACAGTTTTTACATCAGCACTTGTTACTTCACCCTGAACTTAATGAAGATGGCTTCTTGCCTTAAACCTCATGAATCAACCTCCACTAGCTTCAGACTTTTCTCCTGCAACTTCCTTACCGCTCTTAGCTGTCACAGAACTGAAGAGAGGGTCTGGCTCTGTTAATTTCCTTCAAGAACTTCTCCTTTGAGTTGATAATTTGGCTAACTCTTTAGGGTAAGAGGCCTAGCTTTTGGCCTGTCTTGGCTTTCAACATGCCTTCCTCACTAAGCTCAATCATTTCTGGTTTTTAAAGTGAGAGACATGCAACTCTTCCTTTCAGCTGAACACTGAGAGGCTACTATAGGGTTATTAATTGACCTGATTTCAGTATTGTTGTGTCTCAGGGAATAGGGCATCCTGAGGATGAGAGATACAGGAATGGCCGGTAGGTGGAGCAGTCAGAATTCAAATATTTATCAGCCAATAAATTCTCTGTCTTATGTGGGTGTGGTTTGTGGCACCCCAAAACAATTATAGAGTAGTAATATCAGAGATCACTAAACTTACAGATAACAAATAATAATGAAAAAGTTTGAAATATTGCAAGGATTATCAAAATCTGACCTAGAGACATGAAGTGAGCAATTGCTATTGGAAAATGACACCAATAGATTTACTCCATGTAGGCTGGCCACAGACCTTCCAATTTGTTTAAAAAAAAAAAAAGTGTGGGGCGCCTGGGTGGCTCAGTCGGTTAAGCGTCCAACTTCAGCTCAGGTCACGATCTCGCGGTCCGTGAGTTCCAGCCCTGCGTCGGGCTCTGGGCTGATGGCTCGGAGCCTGGAGCCTGCTTCCGATTCTGTGTCTCCCTCTCTCTCTGCCCCTCCCCCGTTCATGCTCTGTCTCTCTCTGTCTCAAAAATACATAAATGTTAAAAAAAAAAAAAAAAAAGTGTGGAGTCTGTGAAGTACAATCAGAAGCACTGTAAGGGTGATGTGCCTGTACTCAGTTTAGAAGGGATCTAGGAGCAAGTGAAGCGAGTTACTTTCACTTAGTACCAGGTTAAAATGCTACTGGTGAGGGACACCTGGGTGACTCAGTCAGTTAAGCGTTTGACTTCGGCTCAGGTATGATCTCTTGGTTCGTGAGTTCGAGCCCCGCATCGGTCTCTGTGCTGACAGCTCAGAGCCTGGAGCCTGCTTCAGATTCTCTCTCTCTTTCTCTCTCTCTCTCTCTCTCTCTCTTCTCTCTTTCTGCCCCTCCTCTGCTCGTGCTCTCTCTCAAGAATAAACATTAAAAACAATTTTTTTAATGCTACTGGTGAGTATTAACATTCTAATCTTTCTCTGTGTTCCTTTGTATGAGAACAACACTTTTAATTTGTAAAGGATTAGGAAAAAAAGATTCTCATCTATAACTTAGCAGTAGTGCCCTTTTTTTTTAAAATTTTTTCTTGTTTGTTTATTTTTGAGAGGAAGAGAGCACAGGCTGAGCTGTCAGCACAGACCCTGACGTGGGGCTTGAACTCATGAGCCATGACATTACGACCTGAACCAAAGTCGGATGTTTACCCGACTGAGCCACCCAGGCACCCCAGCAGTAGTGCCTTTTAACCACATCTATACACCACATTTATCAGGAATACATTTTGAAAATATAATTGACCCCTGAACAACATGAGTTGGAACTACACGGGTCCACTTATACACAGATTTCTTACAGTAGAGTACTGTAAATGGATTTTCTAAATAACCTTTCTCTAGCTTTATTGTAAGAATACAGTATGTAATACGGATGACATAAAATATGTGTTAATTGACTTTTTGTTATTGGTAAGGCTTCTGTCAACAGTAAACTATAGGTAGTTATGTTTTGGGAGAGTGCAAAGTTTTATGCAAATGTTTTTTGTGTTGGGGGTCATTTCCCCCTAACCCCCACATTGTTGAAGGATCAGCTGTTCCTGTGCCCCAGGGACGGGGGGGGGGGGGGGGGGGGGGGGGGGGGGGGGGGGGGGGGGGGGTCTGTCCCTGGAGATTTTAGAATCACTAAATCTGTGGTTAGATACATACATCTGTATTTTAGGATAGTTCTCTGTAATCTGATGGACATCCCTGCTTGAGGACCACTGTTAGGCAATTGTTACCCTGACCATGGAATGTTCCCTTTTCTTTAGTGAAAGATTCACAGAGTATTGTTTTATAACTTAGGGAGAGAGTTTAACTGAGCCATACATATTTTTTTTTGTTCTGCCATGAAGTAACAGGTACATTTTCACTTATTTCACTCCTCCTCCAACTTAAACATCCCACCATCTAAAAAGAATTCTCCAAATCTCAGTATCAACCACCAGAAAAACAGTGTACAGAAAGATTCAGGCCCTTGGAGAAAAAAGGAAAGGAGGAAGTTTTCTTTGCAGCTTGCTTCCCATTCCTGCTAAGACCAAAGTATTTTTCTTCATTTAGAGAAATGAGGCTAAGTCTTTTATTTCTACATCTGTAAACTGGAAATATCTTTTCCAATGCACTTATTTTAACCATTTTTTAAATTATGGAACAGTGTTTTACAATGTAATTTATTATCTATTTCTTAGGAGGATAATGTGAAAGTTCAGACACTCTATCCCCAAAGTAGATTTTGCCTTATTTAATTCCATTCTAACTTGGAAAGTTACTTCCAAATGGAAAACATTTTATAGGTTTATGCTTAAATTTTAAAATAACATCTTTGGACTAGGAGCACTCTTTCAAGATAATTTGTACAATAGTTACTATCTGCTAAGGAGTTTTGCAAATCTCAATATAAATATTCCTTATTTCATTGTTCTTGGCATGAGCACTCTCATGTGTTCCCTCTTCTAAGATCACAAGATATTTTAACACATTTTATTACTCTTCAGAACCAAGGTAGTGTAAATTGGGGTTCAAGATATATTGGAGGATAGATAGAACTTTTTGAACATCTGTACAGTGTTCTTAATAGCAAATTTCCATTAGGTAATTTGCTTGTGTGACCATTGTGAGTGCCTTCAGCAGTCGCCTTTTATTACTTGAACAGAGTTGCTGACAGATTCATTTGTGTTTAAAAATACTCATCATTTTGGACAGGGGTGAAATTTGGAATGTGGAACATACCAAGGGGGAGAAAGAATGGAGCAGTGGGAGCCTGGGTGAAAGCTCTCAACTCTGGTTTTACTGTAGTAGCTCTCTCACTCCCTGTGATGCCAAATGTGATTTAAAAGGATACCAATAGAATAACTCGGACTTTAATTAAGAGTTTAAAAATTAAAGGAAGGCTCCTATTTTCCAACCACATAAAATACCCATTTAAAGGCCCATTTACATTATGCTGTTTATATATCTATGGAGCAGTTTGCTAGTTGGCTTCTTTCATAATTAATAAGGCCTGCTTGCTGACTGTATGAGGACCAATGGAAATGGGGCAGGATAGTCAATGCTGGGGTATATAAGGACACCCATCTTTTTTCTGTCCCCAAAGCACTTCATGCCACTAAATATATGTAGTGGACAAATTCATAGCAAGAGGATATGTACCAAAATACTAATATTAAGGTAGTACAGCAGTAGATAACTTTCATTCCTTTCTCTCTCTCTTTTTCAAGTTTTATGTACTGTACATTTTGTAAAAAAAAAAATAATAATATTCAGAGTTCTGAATAGCTTGTTTTTCAAAATATTATATAATTGTTAAAGATGCAAACTATAGTATAATCTCAGTTTTGTTTTAAAATTTAGATATAAAGTTGATGGTTGCATGGGTAGATGGATCATAAAGGAAATTCAGCATAATACCTAGTAGCTATTATCTCTAGGTGGCGCAGAAAAGGGTTTTGTTGTTGTTTTAATGTTTTTTCATATGTTACAATTTTTAAAAAATAAACATCTCACTTTGAGATTGTGGGAAGAAATTGAAATTAGTCCATTCATTGTGCAGATATTGAATGTCTATTCTCCATCAAGCACTAGGGATGTAAGAAAAGAATAAAACATAATTCCTGTCCTTGAGGCCTCAACATTTAGTGGAGATAAATGACAAATGTGATCAACAAATGGCCCAACTCCATTGGACTGATGGTTCAGTCAGTTAGGATTGATTAGGGCTCCTGCTTTATTCTTTTTCCTTCCTGTAAATGATCTTGTGGGCTCTTTGTTGCTAGGAAGCTTTCCAAAGAGGTAGAAGGCTTTGCTTTTGTTAGTTCTGAGGCTGAAATTAGATGTTCAGGCAATTTTGTTGCCTCTACCCCCTCCCCCCACCTCTACCCCCTCCCCCCAATATGCACACATGTGTGCGCACACACAAAGACAGTGTGCTGTAACCAGGCCCCAGGAGTGCCCTTCCCTTTAGGGTACATCGGATGCTACCACACTCACTCTGATTGTTAGTCCCTCCTAACACATTTTCTTTAGTATGTGTTGTCTGTCGTCTTCTTCCAGATCATCTAGAATCTGCTAAACAGTGTATGTTTGAGAAATGCTTCCTTGGCTTTACAAAGTGCCAGTGATGTGGGCCTCGTGTATTTTTTGAGTATCTGTCTGGTCAGGAAGGGAGGAGGTTGGATTTCTAAACTGTAACTATGACTCTGGGGCCCAGGCAGCTAGCTGTCAGGAGTCTGATGAGAGAGTCATTTCATTATCAAGCTAAAACAAAACAGGTGCCTTATGTGTGGTGAGAGATGAGAAAGTGGAAGTCTTGGCTTTGATAAAGATGGGATGAGATGAGGCAGTCTTTAAGATGTTAGAAACATCTTTTAGTGAATGAAATGCAACTTGGTGTTATTCAAGCTATTCACCAAAGTGAAGTAGTAGGTGATGGGTGTATGATAAGGAATTATGCATGGGCCTTCATAGACAAGCTGGGTCCCCTTTCATGGACTGAACCCCCCTCCCCACCATCCCTCCTTGACCCAGCCCAGTAGGTGCCTGTGCATGGTTTTCCAAGTAGCTGATTTGGACAGTCCTAATCAGCTTATTAATTACTAGAGACATTTTCAGCTGAAAGTTGGCAGTGACATGGGGGAGCTGTAACTTTGAAAAATTATTTTTTGTTTTGCAAATGTGCAGCTAACAGCTATCCAAGAATTAGGACCCTTCTAGGTAACTAAATATGTGAGATATTTTGTCTAACTAGAAATAGAAAAGTTTACTGAATTAGACTTGACAATAAATCCTAATTAGACCTGTATGCAGGTCCACATTTAGAAATGTGATGGTAGGTGCCTGACCTAAGGTCTTACAGCCAAGTTCTGTCAGAGTCTTCTGTTAGATGCCCAGGCTAGTGACCTCTCTGCTACTCTGTGTAGGCTTTATGTAATTAATACCTAACCTCTTGGAAGCACGCCCCAGGCCAAAATCCCAGAGGCCTGCTTCTAGTGCCTTTGTCCAAAGTAGCTGGGAACCTGATGTGTTTGTAAAATGAGGGAATTGAACTGCATGATTTGATGCAGGCCCTGCCCTGTTTGGAAAGTGATCTGAGCACACCTGTCTTGTCAGGTTGGGGACTGTGTTTGAAGTATGTTTTCTGTACACTATAGTGAAGTCCTAGTGTTCCTGTGTTTTTCACTTTTCTGTAGGATAGAACCAGAGAGACCACATATCTTTCCATGTCTCCATCATACATGGCTTATATGTGTGTGCTTACACAGTAAAATAATCGTGACTCAAGGTCAGTTCTCCGTCTAGGTAATGCTTAACATTGTTGACAACATGAGTTAGGGAGAGAGGGCAGAAGCCTTGAACCTAAGGTAGCTTTTTAGTGACCTTGCTAAGACACAGCAGTTCTGTAAGAAGTACTACAGAATAAGTGCAGAACATGAAAGTGGTAGTGACTAACCATGCTTGTGTTGCAGGCCGTCCGTGTTCATAGAGGATAAAGCAGTAGACACTCTGGCTTATCTTAGCGATGGGGACGCCCGAGCTGGATTGAATGGACTGCAGCTGGCAGTGCTGGCCAGGTTAAGCTCTAGGAAGATGTTTTGTAAGAAGAGTGGGCAAACCTATTCTCCTAGTAGAGTTCTGATCACTGAAAATGATGTGAAGGAAGGCCTCCAGCAATCTCATATTTTATATGACCGAGCAGGTAAGTAACCGAAATGTGAAAAGAGGGAAACTTTAATGAAATAAGTTGTGTCCATATACTCACATCCCAGGCTTCTGACTTTCAGCTGAGTTCAAAACATGAACTTGATTCTCAGTTGGATCTCCATATTGGTAATTGAATTAAACCTCCAACTCAGAGCCTGATTTCAAAGACCTAGCTTCCTGACCTTTCTTGTGAGAGGCACAGAACAGAAGCTGTCCTGATAAGAATTGAGAGCTTTCATGTTTGAAATTGCAGGCTTCAAACTTTCCTTATAAGGTAGGTTGGTATTTTTCCATTACTCTCTGGTATAGTGCCTTTTAGAATACCAAGTATTTTTGAAAGCCCCTACATTCACAGTTGATAGTAATTTTTGTGATCATTTATAATGGCAGTAAATAACAAGAGGACTTTTGCAATAAGTGACTTATTTCTATTAGTTTAATGAGAATTAAAATAGTTAATTTCTAGAGTCTCAACTAAAAATGAAGTTAAATGGATCTTGATGTGATGCTTTTAGTTTAATAGCTTTTTTAAAATACTAATTTTGCTGTGTACACTTTTCTGTTTTTATAGCACTGCATTTACAGTTACCAGATTTGAAAAAAATATTAAATGTCATAAGCACAGCACAGTCATATCTTTTGGTAAAAGAGATGGATGGTGAAGATAGCATACGGTAGATTAGGCTGGACTCTGGGGCTTGTGTATTTGTGTGATTCTGGATAGAATCATATTGTAATAACTGGAATAATTTCCATACCTTTAAAAGCTATGCCAGAAAAAGAAGCTGAGAATTGAACATTCCAGATATCATGTAGGCAGTAGTACCTTGTCTACAATATTTCCAAATGCTTTTTGATGATGGAGAATACTTCTTACTGGTTAGAGAAGGGAGGTGGAAGAGCTTAAATGACTTTTGGTTCCAGGCACTGCCTCCTATTGAGTTGAACAGAAAACTGTGTGACTTTGGGGAAATGACAGAAGCTCTTCAGCCTTAGTGTGCCTCAAATGATTGGGGGTGGGGATGGGGGGTGCTAATAAGCACTATGGACATATTAGTAAGGACTCCTTAGAGGCATTTAACAAATAACCCTACTTTCTGATGTGAACGTGCCTCTTGGCAGGACCTCTCCTAGCAGAGCTCAGAGATCCCAGGTGGCCAGCTATCTGTGCTCCCGAATGTCATATGAATGCTTAGAAAACCTGAAAGGTAAAGCATTCTAGTCTTGGAGCTTTGCTTTACTTTTGACCAAATACAAGAATTGGGGACACGAACAAAAGTTTAAATTTTAAGAGGCAAAAATATTCCCACGTACTGGACTCTCCATTGTTGGTGTTCCAACAACAGGAGTTCTCTCCCTGCTTGTACATGTCCTAAAGGAGATTCTTCATTTTGACTGGATGGATTGGAACTATTTTTTCACATTTTATCAGACTGTCATTTAAAAACCAAAAAGCTACCATTTAACATAACATTAACTAGCATTGAATATTTAAGTATCTTGTACATATTGTCTTTTTTTTTTAATTCTCACAATTACCATAGGAGGTAGTTATTATAGTCCCCATTTTACAGATAACAAAGGTTGCCTTAGTTCACAAAACAAGCGGTAAAACTCATTCTTAACTCCAGGTGCCAGACTGGTTCCTAGGACTGTGTCCTTCCCCACTCCAGCCCCACCCTGAGGTCACCAGTTTCCCACTAGAGTACACTCACACAGTAACACACACTCACGTGAGTACACTCACACCCATACACACACAGTGGATGTCAGACATGTCATAGGGTTTCTACTTCTTAGGGCTCATATTCCATTCAGGGGAGCCATGCACAATGGGGACCACTCTCTCTGTGGCTCTTGTGCTGCCCCAGGAAGGACTGGGGACAGTAGGAGGCTGCCTGGGGTCGGGCCTTGAGAAACCACACATTCTACAAGTCAATCCTTAATGTGACCATCCCTCCCCTCCCCCCACCTCCAGCCTACTCCACTGTAGCGTAACAGCACAACCATGGATCTGTAGACGCTCATACAGTTCATATCCTAGAGAATTGTTCTCTTCCAAGCTGTGTTCCATAAATAGGGATGATCGAAGCATTGCCCTGGAAACCTGCTAGCTTATACTCTTGGGCCTTTTTATAACTCTGGTGAGACAAAAATCCCCACCCCCACGATTTTAATTATTTCTTTTAATGTCATCTAGTGTATAGCTACTCACATGTAGGATCCAGTAACTAGCTCAGATATTTCTGCATCAGAGTAAAGAAATTTCCAGATGAGAACAAATTCTCTGCCTTGCATTAAGGTCAGGATTCTACATAAATAACTTGAAATTTTAGGTTAAAAAGTGGTATATGATAAAAGCAAAAATGAAAGCTAGCCTAGAGCGGTATCTAATGCTTACATGTTTCTGGAGTGCTTACTGCATACCAGGCATACATTAAGACTCAATCCTATGAACCACGTAATCTTCTAATCCCCACATTACAACTGAGAAGCCTGAGGTGTAGAGAGGATCAGTAACTTGCCCGTGGTCATGGCTAGTAAGTATGACACTCAAACCCAGGCTGCCTGACTTTAGAGCTCATGCTCTTAACCGTATTTACCTTTCAGCTTTGACCTGCAGTAAAGGCATGAGAAAGTGAGTAATGTTTGTGTCAGGGAGATTCATTGCCATGTTCTCATTTACATTTGACAGAAAGTGAAGCAGAAGTGGCTTCTTTCATCTCCCATATATCCATGAAACGGTCAGGTCTATGAATGAGGGGTGTGCCAGAACCTTGTGGAGTTCACCCAGAACATTCTCACAGCCAGTCTCCGTGACATTGTGACTTAGCTGAGGAAGCCGTGAGCTAGAGGGCAACTCTGCTTGTCCACAGAAATCTGGTGGCTGAGCTGAAACCATTTATCTGCCTTCTTCCTGAACAGGAGGTGCTCAGGTCCCTGCAGTTAGCCTCTTGGGTCTTTCCTCCTTGACAGGCCAGCATCTTGTCCCATGAAAGCCATAAAGGCCAAGTATTGTCTTACCAGCATGGTCAGATGCTGGGACTTGTTCCCGGGGCTCAAATGCTATGCAGAGCAGGTCATGATCTCACTGTCCACATTGGTGCCTGCTTGGAAGGGCTAATACTAATAAGAATAACCCCCCAGCTCTCTCTCAGGAAGAGGCTGCCCTCTCCTCGAACATAAGAAAGAGATGATGGTTAGAAAATCATGAAATGTGTGCAAATACAAATATTTAGATAAAATTTTCTCTTCTTAAATATGTTTTTTAAAACCACATTTCACTGATTTGTTTACATGTGAATCCTGGGTGAAAAGTGGGAGGAGACCAAGTGGTGAGGGCAAGGGACTACAGTGCTTTCCCGGTGAGAGCTGTCATTCCATGTGTCTGCCCTTCTGGGATCCTACCACATGGGTGTCCCAAACCAGATTTAAATGACCACAGCCTTCAGATACCAGAAAGGCAGCTGAAAAGGACACTGAGGGACAAAAGGACTGTAACAGCTGTCCTTGCCACTTGACTCTCCATCCTAATGGCTACAACCAGACCCAGGGTCAGTTTTCCTCAAAATGACAGGGGGGCACATGGTAGAAATGGAACATCAGAATCCCTCTCCTTCCTCGCTTGGCTGTGGCAGTCCAGTGGGGCCCCGGAGAACCACCTCTCCTCGCCTGGTCTGTACTCCCTCGCCGCATGGACAGCACAGGTTCTAAGGCAGCCTCCTTCTCTGAGTGGACCAGGTTACCAGACAGCCCCACGGGCCGTACAGGAACTGCATGGGTCTGCTCCATGCCCATGGCATTGCACCCTCCCGCCAAGCAGCTTGAGGATGGCTGTCAGATCTCACTCTCCCCAGGCTTTCCTGGGTCCCTTATCCAGGCTTCCTTAAAATCAACCCAGTGAAGCAAACCTATGGCTCAGATGACCCTCCTGTGAGCTTTGTGTGTTCCCACTTCTGGCCCACAGTTGAGCAAGTACTTTTTGTGGTGTCTAGGAGAAGAGCATTACAACTGCATCTCTGCACTTCATAAATCAATGAGGGGCTCAGACCAGAGTGCCTCCCTCTACTGGCTCGCACGCATGCTTGAAGGAGGAGAGGATCCGCTGTATGTGGCAAGGAGGCTTGTGAGGTTTGCCAGTGAGGACATAGGTGAGTGTTCTGGGAAGGACCCAGACCCTGGTGTTCACAAAGGATGGGGTTGCATGGTGTTGGGGGCAGGAATGCTGCTGCTTTTTGGCCTAAGAATTTCTTGGTATGATGTGGACAGGTAAGGAGAAGATAAGACAAGTGTGGACTCACGGGTTTATTTCTTGGCATTGAGTGTGTACTTTTGAGTATCTATGTTCCTAAAGTCATCAATGTTTCCTCTTCAGTAGTGATTTTCCTAACATGAGTATTGAAATAAAATATTTTAAATGCTTTGCAGTCACGTGTTCAGGTTTTCAGTGGACACCTCCTGAAACAGAAATGGAAGGTTCTAGACACTAAAGAAAAAGATTAGAAAAGCTTTACTTTTCTTTGATGTTAGTAGATGTTTTGGTTTTCATGTGTGTGTCCTTGTGACTGTGTCTGCATGGCCTTTGCTCCTCATGTTTGTTGTATATACGCCCTTTTCCTACTAGATGTAGTTTTTATCCATGAGGAAACACTTTACCACTCAGTAAATATTTCTTGAATAAGCTAATGAGATCAGAGAAAAGTCTGTCCATTTTGCTAAATGGGATTTTTTGGTCAACAAAGTCCACAGGCAGTGGTGGTCTCTAGTCGCAGCAGCTCGCTGACTGGCCTGGGTGGGAGTGTGCACTGTGACTTAAACTTTCCTCTGTCTTTCTGTGTGTGTGACAGGTCTGGCAGACCCATCTGCGTTAACACAAGCAGTTGCTGCCTACCAAGGCTGTCATTTTATAGGCATGCCCGAATGTGAGGTAAAGTCATCAGCCAGTTCTTTGTAAATCAGTTCCTTTCTCTTGTGCTGTGTCCCTTTGTGGATTTGAACATCCATTCTACCGTCACCTTTAATGTGTGAGCCCACTGAGGAAGCTGCTTGGCTTTTTAACTCTCATTTTAGAAGCTTAGACACTAGAGAGCGAGGAGACCTTAGGTGTCAACAGCAGAAACTTTTTAGTAGTCCTGGTTTCGGAGGAGGTGCTCAGGCTTTCCTGGGGGCAGAAGTGTTGAAACAGCTGAACAGGAAGTTTCTGTAAGTTCACCCACAAACAGAGCAGCTTCATATTTATCTTTTCTACGTTGGGGTTTTAACAACAAATCATTTAGTAAAAAGTTCTGTTTAACAAAAAAAAGGATATCATTGGTCTAGTTCACCTCGCGCCTCCTGTAGGAATTTCTTCTTCCCATCACAGGTGGTTATCTGGGCTGTAGGCAGAAAAGGGGGTAATGAAAGCATGGTGGGAATCTTTTCAGAGTTAACCAGAGATGTCATAAAATATTCCACAAGACAAACTTTCTGGCACCTTCATTATAAATGTTTCCTTCTTGCCGTAGGTGCTTCTGGCCCAGTGTGTAGTCTATTTTGCCAGAGCCCCAAAGTCCATTGAGGTGTACAGCGCGTACAACAACGTCAAAGCCTGCCTGCGAAACCACCAGGGGCCTCTGCCCCCCGTCCCGCTGCACCTGAGGAACGCGCCCACCAGGCTGATGAAGGATTTGGGCTACGGCAAGGGCTACAAGTACAACCCCATGTACAGTGAGCCTGTG
Organism: Panthera leo; assembly: GCF_018350215.1. Taxonomy (NCBI): domain Eukaryota; kingdom Metazoa; phylum Chordata; class Mammalia; order Carnivora; family Felidae; genus Panthera; species Panthera leo. Next base: position 25,667,889 of record NC_056683.1, on the reverse strand, counting down.
GATCAAGAGTACCTGCCAGAAGAATTGAGAGGAGTCGATTTCTTTAAGCAGAGGCGATGCTGACTCTTGTAGGCTTTGATGGCAGAAGGATGTGTCTGTTTTTTAGGGAGAGAAAGAGTAACTGGATTGTGAAGTTGGTTGCCTGGTGGAAGTTCAGAGAGACCAACATTTTGTGCCAGAAATGTCAGAGTTCTTAGGTGGAGGCACATGTATTTCAACTAAATGTGTAACATTGAAATTGTGTTCATTTGCACTCTGTGCAATGGTTATGCTTATGAAAATATCTGGCAGCTTTGTGCAATGAATTAATGTTATAAGGAATTATCTATTTTGTCATAGTATTTAAGTCATAATGTCATTTCAGAATTCAGTTCTGTAGGATTTTTTTCCTTTAAAAGATGTATATTCAGGGTAGTTTGAATTGGTAAAAAAAAAATGTAATTGTGATTTAATACTGCATAGTGTTTTGGGTATTTTTTTTATATGCAAAGGTCTTATGAGCCAATAAAACTATTTCAAAGTACTCTTCAATTCTTTCATGTCTTTGCCACCTGGGATCCTAGCTACCAACATCGGTTACCATCACATTTTGGTAGGTAAATACTGTGAAAGAAAAATTCCCAGAGGTGAGAAGTTTGGAAAGCTTAGTGAGAAATCAGTGTATCTTTTTGAAAATCACTTTTAATTTTTAAAGGAATACATAGAATTTTAAATGGCTTATAAAAGAATCCAGTAGTCTGTTCATGCCTCCAGTTTCTTCTTGCAGCTCCATGTTTATAAATGATACATTCCTGTTTTACTTTTGTGTTTCCTAAACTTAAATTTACCACACACACACACAGCTTAGTTGCCTTTGTACCTACTGCTAATTCTTTCCAAACTACTTCATAGCCATCCACAAGGATGAGCCCATCAATCAGTTTGTCAGTTCTGTTTACCCCCTTGGTGTGATGCCTCCAGGGCAATGCCACTGCTCTCTGGAATGCTGCACAGCTCATGTCCTCGGACTTCCTCTGCCTTTCTCCTAAATGAGAATTCCTGTTTTCTCCATAGTATTCCCTACCTTCTTGGTTTGTTCCATCATTTCTGCACAACACATCCTTTGCTAGTTTTACCAGGCTACAGAGATCGTGAGATTGCATTGTGCGAAATCCCTCAGACTGGACTGGTTGTGCTTTAGTGCACATTTGTCATCCCAGAATCTCCCTTTCTTGTGACCCTGAACATCTTTGTGCATGCCTCACATGTTCTGGTTTGCAGGATTCTATGCTTTCCTTTTTCTGCTTAGGTGATCCACATGCTTTAGTCGCTTTATGGAGCAAGGATGCATAGGAGGCAAATTATCCTTAGATCTTAAGAGTCTGAAAATGCTCTTATTCCACCTTCAGACTTGTCTAACAGTTGGGGAATAAATTTTAGGCTGGGAATTGTCCATTGTCTTGCTCTTTACCATGTTACTATCGAGAAATTTGAAAACATTCTGATTTATGTCCTCAGCAAGTGGACAGAATCTTTTCTCTTTATTCCTAGTGTTTGGAAAGTTAGCAGTGGTTTTACTGGGTGTTTGGTGGACACTTTCAATCTGGAAACTCATTTTGAGTTCAGTTCTGGGAAAGTTCATTTAATAAATATTGAGTGCCCCATGCTAAGCACTCTTTTTGGGAACACATTAGTGAAGAAAGTCAAAATTCCATGTTCATCAAAATATGAAAAATGGCATTGTAAAATGTCACAATGATAAGGGCTATGGAGAAAATAGGGAACAGGTGGGAATAGGTGCTCATGGTTTTATTTGGAGTAGCCAAGGTAGACCTCATCAAGAAGGAAATGTTTGAGTCAAAAATGAGAGGAAGTGAGGGGCATCTGGGTGGCTCAGGTAAGTGTCTGACTTTAGCTCAGGTCGTGATCTCATGGGTTCAGGAGTTTGAGCCCCGTGTTGGGCTCTGTGCTGACAGCTCCAGGGCCTGGGGCCTGCTTTGAATTCTGTGTCTCCCTCTCTCTGCCTGTCCCCCCGCCCTCTCTCTCTCTCTCTCTGTCTCTGTCTCTCTCAAAATAAAAAATAGGGAGAGGAAGTGATTATGCCATTCATGTATGTGGGAGATCATTCCAGGCAAAGGGAACAGCAAGTACAATGGCCCTGAGGAAGAAAGATGTCTAGGAGGCTCAGTGCCAGTAAAAAGGTCAGTCTGATTAGAGGAGAGGAAAGGAAGTAGTTGAAGTTGAGAAAAGAAAGACGATGTGGGTTTGGACAGGTGGAACCTTTTTGGTCATGGGAAAGACTGGCTTTTACTCAAGGTTTCTAGCAAAGGAGTGTTACAATGGGACTTAAATTTTGTAAGGATCACCTCTGCTGCATTGATGAGGAAAGGCAGGGCAAAGCGAGGAGAGTGGAAATCAGAATTTGCAGTAATCTAGTGGAGATGATGGTGGATGATTGCTGGTGGTGAACATGGTAAGTGGTTTGATAAGGAATATATGTGAAGGGAGAGTCTGCATTTTTCTCATCTCCATTTTCTCTGGTGTGTCGGGAACTTCACCCTCTTGAACTGGTCCCTGTCTCTGTCTTCCCTCATTTCCCGTCCTTTTGTCTTTTTGCTCTACCTTCTGGGATATTCCTCTATTTTCATCCCTTCATTTTTACCATCATCATGTTTTAAATTTCCAAGAGCTCACTTTCAATGTTCCCTTTTTGTTTGGAGTAGCCTGTGTTTACTTGCTGACTCATTTGTTTGATGACTGCTTTCTCTCTAAAGGATATTAAATTTGTTTTTAATTTTCTCCCTATGTATTCTCTCCTTCCATTTTTTTTTTTTTTTTTTTCTGTTTGTTTTGGTCTCAATATTTCAGACTGGAAGCTCTGAGCCTGTGGTGGGAGTGGACTCTGATCCCTGCTGAGCCATGGAAATTCTGAAAGTCTGTGTACTTAAGCTCTTCTTGGACTGTTTAGGGCCCCTGAGAAACTCTTCTTTTCTCCTGCTGAGTATGTAAAGGTCTGGCTCCCCGTGTTCTCAGTGCCATGTAGGCAATCCTTGCACAGCAATCTGTGTGCCTATGTCCCCTTGATCTCTGAATATGAAACAGTAGCCAGGCCTCCAACTCAATCCGGGTCTAGTTCAGAATTCTCCAGTCGCCTGGAATAGGAGAGCATACCCACCACTGCCCAAGCCTTTGAGACACCTGCCACATAGATCAGGTGGGTTTTTGGCTTTCCCTACTGAGATCTGCCAAGTCAGTTACCACTTGCCTGCCGTCTTCCCAACCTCTAATGTTATGGCACCATTATCACTTGTTCTCTCCATATCAAGGGTTGATGGCTTTTAAAGATTCCTTTCCATGGTTCTTTGTGGGGTGAGGGTGCTTGAGAGAAAAAAATTAGGTGTGGGTTCAGTCCATCATCTTTATGGATATTTAGGATATTTAATTTAAAATTAATGAAAATACTTACAGCTCGCAGCCACAGGAAACAATTCCAACTCAAGACCTGAGGAGGCAAGGGAAGGGAGCTGAGAGGAAACCCTGAGACTGCCTTCTGATGAGGATTGTGACTGTAAATAGAAGTGGAAGAGCTCAGGAGCTACTGTACCTCTTGGCAGATACAGGGTAGCAAAGGGTCGCCTGGGTAGTTCAGTCAGTTAAGCATCCAACTTAACCTCAGGCCATGATCTCACAGTTTGCAGATTTGAGCCCAGCATCAAGCTCTGTGCTGACAGCTCGGAGCCTGGAACCTGCTTCAGATTTTGTGTCTCCCTCTTTCTCTGTCCCTCCCATGCTCACACACACACACTCTCTCTCTCTCAAAAATAAATAAACATTAAAAAAAATTTAAGGGGCGCCTGGGTGGCTCAGTTGGTGAAATGTCCGACTTTCGCTCAGGTCATGATCTCATGGTTCATGGTTTCAAGCCCTGCATCCGGCTCTGTGCTGACAGCTCAGAGCCTGGAGACTCCTTTGGATTCTGTGTCTCCCTCTCTCTGCCCCTTCCCTGCTCATGCTCTGTCTCTCTCTCAAAAATAAAATTTTTTAAAGAATTTTTTTAAAAATGAAATAGGAGAGCAAAATTTGGGGAAAGGAAATGAATAGCCTGACCTGTCTCCTGCCCTCTCTGATCTGTTGCTGTTGCCTCCCATTGGCAGAACCTACCCAAAGCTTCCCTGATTGAAAAGGAGCATAAGAAGGGTGGAAAGTGGATTTAAAGGAACAAGTGGTGAATACCTAGAATAGGTCTCTGAGGCAGAGGTACAACTACTGTATTTTAGAAGAAAATTCTGCATTACTGTATACCTTGAGAACCAGAGAGAATAGTCTGAAAAACTAATAGTCCAAGAAAATGGTTGGATGTTAATACATGAAAATTAATAGGTTCGGGACTACTAATTATAGACAGAAAATATACCAAGAAAAATATCCCATTCTCAGTAACAGCCGGGGAATAGACCATAGTCTCTGAGGAGCAGGACCAGTGTGAAGAAACTGCCATACTATCGTGACATAAAACTCCAACTAAAGGAAAGGCAAGTCATATTCCTTCACATAATTTTATTATAAACATAACTTGTAAACATTACTTAAACTTGTTTTTATATTCCCATCGTGCTTCATGTTTAGAATGTGATCAGTACATACTTGTTGAATAATAAAATGAGTGAATAAGTAAACTTCAACAAGCGATTTACATAGATGTCTTCAAACAGAAGTCTGTCTTTGATACTTCTGTCCACCAGGAGTCAGGCTTCAGCCGTGACCGATGAGGCAATGCTTAAGTATCTCATCAGAGAGCCCACCTGACACAGGTGGCCACACTCAGCCAAGACTGGGTTCACTATTTGAGATTAGCCTCATACAAGAATAAACAGTTTTTAAAAGAATTTACTTGATTACAAAAGCGTGTGATCATTGCCAAAAAACAGGAAAGGGTACGGCAAAGCAAACAAACATGCACACACAGAAAAATAATAAAAATCACCTTTGATATTTCTTCTCAATGATGTCTACTGTTAACATTTTAGTATATGTCCTTCGGGTATTTTTCCAATGGGTGTGCGCACACGAGCGTGTGTGTGTGTGTGTGTGTGTGTGTGTGTGTGTGTGAAAATTGGAAGCATATGTCATCTGCTTTATAGCTTGCTTTTTCTCACCTCACCACATGATTTTTCACATCCTGAAATTAGTCTGTTAGCAATATGACATTTAATAGCTGCATACAGAGCCACCAGGGGGCCACCCATTTTGTGTGTTGCACAACACCAGCTGGGCCATCCACATAAGGTATGACACGGTGGGCACTGAAGAACTGGATTTGGTAACCATCAGAGAAACAGAGAAGAAATATTCTATGGGTCTTGGGCCACTTCCTTCTCCTTTGCCTGCCGTCTGGACTTGCTGCCCTCTTTTCTTTCCTGACCTTGGCACACTCCTTCCCCCCGCCCTCCAGTCTGCACAGTACAGCCGGGGAGGAAGGAGACCTGTCTGATCTCCTACCATCAGCCCTTTCTACCTGCTGCTTAAAATCCTTACATGGTGTTTCTCTGCTCTCGGTATAAAAACAAGCCCACGATCTGACTCCTACCACCTCCCCAGCCTCACTTCACCCCACACTCCTGCCCTCTAGCACCTCAGCCCCTGGGTCTTTCAGCTCCTCCACCAATTTATGTAGAGTGAAGAGCATGGGCCCAGGGATCTGTCTGCTTGGGTTCAAATTCTATCTGTGCCACATCTGTACTATGTGACCTTGGTCAAGGTTATCACCTTTTTCACTTTCTTCATCTGTAGGATAGGGATCAAAATAGTGTCTAATCAGAACAGGGATTACCTGATTTAAAATACATATTGTTGAAAGTAATGCCAGGCACATAGTAAGGGTTCATCAAGAGTTAGGTATGACTGTCACTCATTCTGACCTCAGCTGAAACATCACTTTCTTAGGAAAGCCTTTTCAGACCCATCAGGCCAACGGTGCTTTTGCTCACAGCTCTGTGAGCACCTGTGGTTTTCCAGGGCTGCAGCGTGTTGGCTGGCTATTGCTCTGTTCCTCTGGACTGTGCAATATGAGAGGCTAGTGCCTGACCACATCCTCTTTCATTTCCTTCCCTGAGTGGCCACACTGAACCGGGGAGGCCAGCCGGGGGAGGTGGAGGGTTGCAGTCTTCCCAGGGACACTTGACACTTAATTTTGGCTGGTGTCAATAGTTGCAAACGTGTGTGTACTGACTGCTACGTGTTGGGCACTATTCAAAGTGTTTTACATTTCTGATCTCAATTTCCAAAATAACTATCTGAGCTAGTATTGTTATTACGTCTATTTTAAATATAGAAGGGGACTTTGGGTCTTAGGGAGGTTTAAGTGACTGCCCCAGGATGACAGAACCAGGCTTGAAACCCATGTGGTCTGGCCTGCCAGGCCATTTTCCCAGGGATTCTCAACTCTCATGTGCCTCAGAAGCACCTGAAGTTCTTGTATAAACCCCAGAATTTCTGTCAGTCTGTGATGGGCCCTAAGAATTTGTGTTTCTAGTAAGTTCCCAGGTGTTGCTGTTACTGCTGGTCCATGCAGATCACACTTTGAGAATCACTGCACTATGCTATGCTACCCGACATCAGTGCTCTAGAAAGAGGTTTCTCAGTGGCAAACAGACTCTTTTCAGACCAAGGGTAACATTGCTAACCCGTATACTCATTTATCTTTTCTTTATTGCTATAGTCAGGGACTTATGAAGCCATGAGGAGACCTGTCCAAAGTCTTCATGCCAAGTGGACCTGTCTCCCTTCTCTCCCCACTTTTCCCTCAGCCCCTTCAAATAGTTGCTGCTAGTTTTATCCGAGTGCAACTGGTTTAAGCCATCCGCACTTGAAATTGGTACGTGAGTGGGGACACAGAGCTGCCAAGCATGTACCAGCCAGGTGGGCCCAGGGGCAGGCCAGCTGAAACCCAGAGGAAAGGGCCTCTGTTTCCCATTCTCATGGAGGCACCGCATGGACTGGTGGGCCCTGAGGGAAGATAGATTTGGGGGCAAGATGATTTCGGTGTGTCTTGACTATCCTGATGAACTTTTAGCTTCTACTGAACACACAGCTTTTCCCTGACTTGGCTCCTTACTGAGGAATGAGATATATGGACCTTATCTTGCAGCCAGTGAATTCTCTGACTGGCCACCTCCTCACTATTACAATGAGAAGAAACAGGTATCGTGATCACAGTCTCTCTCAGTGGGCCGAGAGCATGGAGAAAGTCAGACCTGACCATGGATATGGGAAGCTTGAATCACAAGTGCACACACAAAGAAGGTTCCTTGTTCCTCAGGAGGAGCTGTGCCCCGGTTAAAACCAGCTTTGAGGAAGCCAGAGTCCACACAGCCATCTCCTTGGGCAATCTTCAGAATTATAGTTCTGGTATTTCTTTACCATGAGTGGGAGTTACATAACCGGCAGCCTTATGACACACACATATTTTCTGAAGCAGAAAGTATTTCTTCCATTATCAATTTTTTGAAATCTTGCCTCAAAATCCAACAAAAATGTGAAGTCTTCCCTAAACCAACCAGTTGGAATTAATTGCTTCCTTCCTCTGCTTACATCACACCGAGCAGCCAGCATTGAATACAATTGTGTCTTTTGGGATACGGATGATACCAATAATCCGAAGGCAGTGATAGCAATAATCATATTAACTTCACAAGGCCTGTCTCATACTAGGTTTTCAGCAAGCATGTGTTTAGTTGACATTACTTGCTAGAGAAGATAGTGATATTCAAGAGTAGATATCTTCCTTATCTCAGTTGGTGCAAGTGTGAGACTTCCCTGACTCAGGTCAATGGGCCAGTCACATCCTGAGCTGGTTTTCCCTGTCTGGCTTGCTGGACTCATGTAGAATGACTGAGAATAATAGTGTGGTTTAGAATAAGGCATGAATTTTCTACTTCTGCACTAAAATAAGTAAATAAATAAATAATCAATCAATCACAGGATCCACCTCCTTTTTGCGATATATATACTTAAGAAATAACCTGTATTGTAATGCCAGTGTTTCTTTACCTTTCCATGCTGTTTTAATGGAGTACAATAAAAACTATATAATTAACATGATTAAGGTGGTAAGTCATGAAACAGATTCAGACAACTTCTGGGATCACAGAATACTAATTAGTCTCCTCTAAACCTCTGCCTCCTTATCTCTTAAAGGAGGGTAGATTATAATCATCCCTAAAAACTCATGCAGTTTGAAGATGCATGCTTGTTATTCACATCATAAAACCTCTTAAAGGAAAGTCCCCCTTTCGATGATGAGTCATTCAATTAAAGTGCACATTGTAGATCCTTCTAGCATTCTTCAGTGTTGGGAAAATAAGATTTTGAGACAAAGCCATTATCCAATCTCTGGAAAGTCACATAAATTCCTTGGGCCTCAGTCCTCTCAGCTTTACAGCGAGGATAACAGTGGCTGTCGGGCTCACTTTCACTTTGGAAGTTTCTTACGAAAGTCAAGTAAGGTAACACAGGTAGCAGGTACTTTATCAACTGTCAGCATAATCTAAAAATAAGGGACTGTTAAATTTTTTTTTGGCCCTTTATAGGTGAGAGTGTTAAGAAATATTAGCAAGTATCAGAGGTCTAACACCATGGAAGTCAGATTTTTCTCATCAGGTTGCTTGATGGTCACACAGGGATGGAAGGCACTCCAGAACACTGCTAAATACGGCCTCCACTCCTGTCTCCCTGTCTCTGCATCACCCTGCGGTCTTAACCACTTCCTCCACTAATGGCCCTGAGCAGCCACAGACTGGAATGAATTTCTGCTCTTTGCCCTCCTTGGTGGTGTTAGCCGAAACTTTCATTGCCTATTTGCCTCCACCTTACCATTCTCAGAATAGGAACTTGGTGATGGTGTGGAAATCATGAAAGATCAAAGGAGAGGAGACCTCAGGCCAGTTCACATCAGGAACTTCTTTTCTAGTTTCTATTGTCATATGGGTGTCACAGCGGCACAGAGGACAGAACAGGGAAGACACCAGAGAAGATGTTACAACACTGAGGTTTAGGAAGTCTTTGCAAATGTTTTCCCAAGTCATGCTTGAACTGGGAGTGTCATTTGACTCCAGTGTGAACAATAAATCTTGTGGGATTCTGCAGCACAGCCAGCTCTGTCTTCTCAGTCAACATTACTCAAAGTGGGGCTGCCCACCCAGCAGTAGCCTTGAAGCCTGTGAGGAACGCAGGGTGTAAGGCTAAGAGACTTTTTAACAAAGTCTCAAGTGATTTCTGTGCCCGCTAAATTTTAAGAAACAATGTTCTAAGTTCTTCTAGGACATAGTGGTCCCATAATACTAGGGAAAGGGATTGTGGTTCCGTAACAGTCACATAATATCAAATAGCGAATCAGGTTCTCCAGATTCTTCTCGATCTTCTCAGGAGTCTCACTGGGACTTCCCTTTCCATCTACCTAGAATGCAGAGATCTTGCTCATCTTCCCACAGTCCCAGGAAGTTTGCAGGGAAGCTCTGGAGGTCCTAAAGTACAGGGAGGAGGAGAGAACAGACGGCTCCATCACCCACCCAATCACCCAACTCCAATCACCAGCTAGAAACCTGGTGCCCATCTCCTCTCTTCTTTTCCTCAACTCCAAATCTCCTCCTAGAAAGAAATGTCCAGGTCACACCAAGGCTGGACGTCCCTCAGTAGTGAAAACTCTTACTCAGATGTTGGTATGTCCACAGCCCACGCTATTACTTACTATAGTAACCCATTCCTTCTGGATTTGGGGGAAAGATACTAGGGGGCCCTGGGAATGAGAGGAACTATGCGGGACAGCCCCCATGCTGGGCCACACAGCACTGACACACAGCTGGTTGTGTCTGTAGGACCCAGCACACAGAGAGGGTGGAGTCTGAGCCATTAATGGTATTTGCAAATTGACAAAGCAGGCCCTCAGAGGAAAATAAAGGAGATGAAAGGAAGTGAGCCAAGTTTGACTCTGAGGTTCTAAGGCCTGGAAGCCCAAAGTTAAACCCATTCCTGCAGCTCTGCAGAATTCACCCTGGTTTCACCCTGGCCCCCTCATCCATGAGTTCAGACTCTAGGTGACAGAAGCCTCTGAGACTCTGCATGCTGATTAGGGTGGGAGAGAGGGAATGGCCCCCAGTGACAGGAATGAGCCAAAACGTGTCCCTGCAAGCTTATGCTAGGTCCAAAATGGAATGTGTCCTCGGTTCTTCCCTTCCATCCTCTGCACTCTGCCCACCCCACCCCAAGCAGCCCACAGGCTGGGGCAGAGCAGGGTTCCCAGGAGCAACCCCTCTGCCCTCAGTCCCCAGTGTGCATGGGAGGTCTCCAGGGGACAATACACCCACTGGAGGGAGCAAGGGTGGATTCACTCAGATTTATACAAAGAAGCCATCAACCTGAAGGCAGGGCACACGTTTCAGTCATCACCTGGATTCACCAAAGGTGGGGTGTTGTCTTCTAGTCCTTCCCCAAGTTGCTTGAGGCGATTCTGGGAGGAGACGCAGAGGGAGCCATTTTCCACTTTAAAATCAGATTCCACTGTGACTGCAAGCTTTGAGTTCCACTTTATTCAAATGCTTCCCTCCTCTGCATCCGAATTTGTTTAAAGGCCACAGTCAACTTCCTTCAGCATCAAAATACTTTTAAGTAAAATATTTATTAAGATTTAAAGATACATTTATGAGACAGTGAATAAGTAAATATTATTTTCAGCATAAAATTCATGTAAAATCCTCTGTTGGATTTTAATCCTTGAGTATAACGTGTCACAATATGGATAGCTACTGAATGAATTTCCATGTGTCCTCCTCTCTGGCAGTGGCCCAGAATGCACTTACAGAGATTTTCTTGGGCAGTGATGGTGGACACCTAGAATTTTGTGAACACAGACCAACCATTCCTCTCTTCAAGGACATTATGCTCCTCTGCTCTGAGCATGTAATTTGAAGGGAAATTGTGCCTTCTGTATGCCCAGCAAGCCCCGGCCCCAGCCCAGGGAGCCAAGTTCCATGCACTCGGCTTTGTTGGGTGCCTGATCTTCAGGCCCTGATCCCTTGGCCCCAGTTCTTCCCAGACCAGAGAGGCAAGGCCCAGATCTTCCTTGGTCATGATACTTGGATGCGAAAATGGGTTTCCTGCTTTATGAAGAAAGCTCATATGAGGAAATAAGGCTGACACAGGGAAAGACATAAGCAGAGAGAAGCCTGGGAGCATTGGAGGCTTCAGTGAAGATGCTCCGAGGGCAGGCACACCCCTGCCATTTCTGTGGTAGCTTTAAGTTTCCAGTAATCTCCCCCTTTGTTTTTAATCCAGTTCATCATATTGGGCTTCTGTAACCTGTTGACTAATGAACAGCATGAGCTCAAGAGCTGGGATGGGGAGGATGTAGCAAGAAGTGGAGGCCATTACTCAGCTGTGACTCAGGCACTGTCAGAATGCAGTGGATAACCGACAGGTCGAGGGCGGCTCTCAAAACCTCACACCCAGTTTTACTGGTAACTTGGTATTTCAAATTTCCTATTTAAAAAGCTCCAATTTTGTTTTGAAATGGAGACAAAAGAGAAGGTCTTTGTCTCCGAGAACTACAAAAGTCTAGTAGAAGCATCTTTCTCCCCTATAATTTTTTGAGTTCAAAAGCAGCCAGGGTCATCTGTTGCTCCTCTCTCCCTCTTACAGCTGTCCCTCTTCCCTCCAGGCCTATCCATCTGTCCCTAGCACATTCCCTGATACCACAGTTGCTCACCAAGAGGTGCAGAGGAGTGGTGAGGAGAGCATGGGGTTTGGAGTCAAATGTGGATCAATTCATGGCTCATTAGAGCTACACTCTGTACCTCGGTCTCTTCACTGGTGTAATTGAGCTAATGACACCTACTTACAGGGCCAGAGAGAAGTGGAAATAATGACTATAAAATGCTTAGCATATAGAAGGTGTTCTGTTATCAATCTTGAAAGACCCCTATGTAATAACCTTTTCTGAAAGTAAAGGTTTGTTTTCTGATTCTGGGTATTTTCAAAAGTGGGCAATATGGTTTCCGTGTGCTGGGACTGTCCAGATATGATTTTCCCTTCAACTTGTAAAGTCAGGTGTGCTAGACATTCCTTCTGTGATTTACTTCTGAGGATCCTTTCCCTTGTGTTGTTAAAACAAACAGAGCTGGCTGGTGGTCTCTGTTTTAGCCTTAAGAATAAATTCCTTATAGATAATCAATGCTGCCTCAAATAGCATCATAGGACTGTAAAGGAACTTCTGAGTCATTTAATCCAGGCCCTACAGTATCACCCACTGCCCATGTGACAGACATTTGACTATGGTAGTAAAAGAAAAGATCAAAATCACAGTTACTTTGACAGATCATTTGTTCAGTCATAACTTTTCCATTAGTAGACCTAGTGAACACCATTCCATAGTTAATCATCTTGATAACAGTCGTGCCTGCAAAGAAAATATAGCACATTAAAAAAATAATAAGAGTAGGCTTTTACTAGAGACCTTTTACTTGAGAGGGTTTTACTTGAGACCTGATTCCTCTCAGTGAGTATGTGATTAACAAGCAAAGTTAACTCCCCTACTGGCTCTGTGCACTTAAGCAAATGCCCATGACCTAATGTAGTTCATTCAGTGGCTGGGTGTGCTGTAGAATGGTCTAGAAAGGTTTCCTTTAAAATGAATGTAAAAGCAAGAAGTAGGAGATCAGCATGCCATTTCAGAATCATCTCCACCTGACATGACAGCACAGCATCTCAATTTATTTTATTTTATTTTTTGAGAGAGAGACGGAGCATGTGCATGTGAGCTGGGGAGAGGGACAGAGGTGGGGAGAGAGAGAGAAAGAGAGAGAGAGAGAATTCCAAGAAGGCTCTATGCTCATGTGGAGCTCAATGCTGGACTTGATCCCATGACCCTGGGATCACAACCTGAGTTGAAATCAAGTGTCAGACACTTAACCTACTGAGCCACCCAGGTGCCCCTCAATTTAAATCCCTATCTGGTCATTGGACATGGTTACCCAATTGTATTCATGCATTCATTCATTCATTCACTCATTCATTTCCTTCCTTGCTCCTTTGATGAAGATTCCATGTTGGGAATATAAAAATCAGCAAGAAAACTTCCAAGATAAGATGGCAGAATAAATATACACACAACTAAATTACTTTCAAATATCATTGTAAAAGAGTTGGAACTTTGTGTCAGATAGTAAATTTGCTAGTAACAGGCAGGTTTGGTTTGATGCCATCTCCTGAAAGCCTCTCAATCAGAATTCATTTTTCTCTTCTTTACACTCGAACAAGACTGGTACAGCATCTTTGATACAATAGTACTTTCCATGGTCTGTTTCCTCTTTTAAATTACTATGATATGAAGAAGTTATAAAAAATAAATAAGTAAGATGTGGGTCTTTGCTCTCAAGGAGTTTACAGTCTATTAGCAGCTTTAAGACGGACACCAGTGATCATTTAAAGAAGTATCTGGTAAGTGTTAAAGGAGGTCACACAAAGAGCAACAGAGGGCCAAGGATGCAAGCAAGAATACTGCCACACCAGGAAGAGATTCAGGTGGAAGAGGTGGAGGTGACAGGGGTCTTGAAGGTTAAGTAGTATTTTGACAGTTACAGAGGGTACAAATCAGCATCCCACAAAGAGGAAAGGGCACACCCAGTTCTGCTTTAGTGTAGAAAAGGATTTCTCAACCGCACTGCTATTGACATTTGGGATCAGATAACTCTTCATTGTGGGGAGAGTCCTGGGCATTATGGGATGTTTAGCAGCCTCCCTGGCCTCCACCTACTAGATGCCAGAAGCACCTCCCCCCAGTCACCACAACCAAGAATGTGTCCAGATATTACCACACATCCCTGGGATTGGGGGGCAAAATTGCCTCAGTTGAGAACCCTGGTATAGAATATATACACACACACAAATGCCTACATGCATACATACATACACACACAGTTTTTGTCCTGTGCTGCTGTTTGAACTAGGTCATGTCCTTCAACTTGTCTGAAAGTGGGAATGAAGGTAATAATGCTTAAAAGATTATAGTATACATTAAATAATGTATGTAAAGTCTTTGGCACATAGAGTTATTATTGTTCCTTTGGTTGGTGGATCTTGGGACTTCTTGAAGATTTTGGAGCAGGGATTGGTGTGTTCTTAGCTGGATTCTTTTTAATCTTTTGGCATCAAAGAATGGGTTGATTGGGGACTATTAAGCAGGGAAAACTCTAATGGTGTAAAGGTGTAACTGTAGAGCAGACAACATATAAAAAGGGCCTGAACATAGATGGTGTCAGTGGGGATGGAAAAGAAGGAATGGCTGTGGGAGAGGGATTTTAAGCAGCTTTATTGAGCTATATTGACATACAATAAACTGCACATGTTTAAAGCATATAATTTGCTGAGTTTGACATACATATAAACCCAGAAATCCCTATCACCATCCAGATAGTGAATGTATTCATTAGCCCCCCAAATTTCCTCATTCTCTTTTGCAATCTCTCTCTCCCTACCCCCAGTCCCATCTTTGTGTCCCCACACAACCACTGATCTGCTTCTTGTCACCTTAGATCAGTTTACAATTACTAGAATGCTATATAAATGGAATCATGCAGTATGTACTTTTATTTTGGTCTGGCTACTTTAATTAAATGTAATCATTTTGAGACTCATCCATGTTTTGAGTATATCAATAATTTGGTATTTTTTTGCTGAGTAATATTCCACCATACGCCACAACTTGTTTATTCCTTCACCTATTGATTTACATTTGGGCTGTTTTCAGTTATTACAAACAAAACTGTTATGAACTTTTGCATATAAGTCTTTGTGGGGACATGTGCTCTCTTTTCTGGTAAATACCTAGAAGTGGAGTGGCTGGGTCTTATGTTAGGTGCTTATTTAGCCATTAAAGAAATTTTTTTCCAAAATGGTGTTGTAGTTTACATAACCCTTCTAGTGAGCAAGCATCTCACTGTGGCTTTAATTTGCATTTCCCTAATGACCAATGATGTTGAGCATCTTTTCAGGTGCTTATTTACCATCCACAGATCTTCTTGGCACAGTAACTATATACATCTTTTGCTTATTTTTAAAAATTGAGTTTTTGTCTTGTTATTATATCTTAAGTATTCTTTTTTTTAATGTTTATTTAGTTATTTTTGAGAGAGAGAGAGAGAGAGCACGAGGGAGGGGCAGAGAGAGAGGGAGAGAGAGAGTCCCAAACACGCTCTGCCTTGTCAGTGCAGAGCCCAACATTGAGCTTGCTATCAAAAACTATGACGTCATGACCTGGACTGAAACCAGAGTTAGACGCTCAGCTGACTGAGCCACCCAGGTGCCCCGTAAGTATTCTTTATATATTCTATATAATGCCTTTTGTCAAGCATGTGTCTTACAAATATTTTCTCCTGATCTATGGTTTGCTTTTAAAAGGCAAAGTTTCCTGTTTTGTTTTGATTAGATCCAATATACCGTGTTTTTTTTATAGTTTGATCTTTTTACGTTTTTTTTTTTAAGGTACCTTTACCAAACCCAATGTCACTAAGATTTTCTTTTATGTTTTATTCTAAATGTTATGTTATTTTAAGTTCTTACATTTGGGTCTGTGTTTTTGTAGTTAATTTTTGCATATTAAAATTATATATGAGAAGAATGACATCAGCATCATGGCAGCATAGGCCAACCCTCATTTTGTCCCACTCTCAACAACAAAAAAGTCAGCATTTATACACAAATAAAAGTGGCTTTGGAATCCAGGGCCACACTCAAGGGACCCAGGAACAGTCCCACCCACCTGTTAGTTAAGTAACAGGCAGCAAGACCTTGGTTTCTATTGTGGACCCTGAAGTGGCCCATGAACCAGCTCCAGCCCCTCTTGGCCATGGTCCAGGAGCCCCTGGAAAACACTATCTTAGACAATCACCCACAGATGAGACCAGATGTTTTCACTGGTGAATTCTACCAAATATTTAAAAAATTAATGTCTATCCATCTCAAACTCTTCCAAAAAATTGAAGAGGAGGGAAACACTCCCAAACTGATTTTATGAAGCAAGTATTACCTTAATACCAAAGCCCAATAAGAACATTATAAAAAAAACTACAGACCAATATCTCTGGTGAACATAGATGTGAATATTCCCAACAAAATATTTAATAGCATATTTAAAGGATTTTACACTATGATCAAGAGGGTTTTATCTCTGGGATGAAAGGAGGGATCAATATATGCAAATCAATGAATATGATACACCACATTAATAGAATTAAAGGTAAAAGTCATATAATTATCTCAATAGATGCAGAAAAGCATTTGACAAACTACAACATCCTTTCAAGATAAGGACACTCAATAAATTGGGTATAGAAGAAACATACTTCAGCATAATAAAGACCACATATGACAAGCCCACAGCTAACATCACACTCAATGGTGAAAGGTGGAAATATCTTCCTCTAAGATCAGTAACAAGACAAGGGTGCCCACTCTCAGTATTCCTATTCAACATATTACTGGAAGTCCTAGACAGAGCAATCAGACAAGAAAAGAAAAGTCATCCATGTCAGAAAGGAAAAAGTAAAATTGCAAACAAAATGACTTTGTTTTCAAGTGATATGATCTTACACAAAAACTATTAGAACTAATCAATGAATTCAGTAAAGTTACAGGATAAAAAAATTAACATACAGAAACCAGTTATGTTTCTGTACATTAACAACAAAATATTGAAAAAGAAATAAAGAAAATAAAGTGATTCAATGAAACATAATAAATTAATGTAATAAGAAATAAAGAAATAAATATAATAAGAAATAAAGAAAATAAATAAATAAATGTAATAAGAAATATAGAAAACAATCCCATTCACAATAGTATCAAGAACAATAAAATACTTAGGAATAAATTTAACCAAGTAGGAGAAAGATCTATACACTGAAAACTATAGGACTTTGATGCAAAAAAACTGAAGAAGACAAAACCAAATGGAAAGATATCCATGTTCATGGGTAAGAAGAATTTATATTGGCAAATGGTCACACTAGCCAACGCCATTGATAGATCAATCAAAATTCAAAATTCCAACGGCATATTTCACAAAAATTGAAAAAACAAAAATTTGTATGGAACCACAAAAGACTCTGAATAGCAAAAGCAATCCTGGCAAATAAGAACAAAGCTGGAGACATCACACTTCCTGAGTTCAAAATATATTACAAAGCTGTAATAATCAAAACAGTGTGGTATTGGCATAAAAATAGAAACCCAGACCAAGCAGAATCAAGGGCCCAGAAACAAACTGTCACATATACAGTCAACTAAATTTGATAAAAATACTCAATAGGGAAAAGATCATCTCTTCAATAGAGGATATTGAGAAAACTGGATAACCACATGCAGAAGAATGGAATTGGACCATTATCTTAACACCACTCGCAAAAAGTAACTCAAAATGGATTAAACACTTAAACATAAAACCTGAAACCATAAAACTCCTAGAAGAAAACATAGGAGGAAACCTCCTTGACATTGGACTTTGCAGAAATTTCCTGAGTATAGTATCAAAAGCACAAGTAACAAAAAGAAAAATAAAAGTGGGACTACACTCAAGTAGAAAGCTTCTGCCCAGCAGAAGAAACAATAAATGAAAAGACAACCTAGAGAATGGGAGAAAATGTTTGAAAAATCATATATCTGATAAGCAGTTAATACCCAAAAATATAGAGGAGATCCAACATGCCAGAGAACTAGGGGGACCTGAAGTTCCCTCATCCCTCAAACACAGCAGTGTTGAGGCCAAAGGACTTTGAATTCCAAGAGTCCGGGCTGCAGAGTGACAAAGACATCTCCAGGGACCCACGGGGACAACCTGGCAAGCCATAGGTGCATGACTGCAAACTGGGAGAGATAAAATGGGCCATGTAGGCATGGAAGGGAGGGATCCCCTTCTGTGGAGAGACAAAGGGAAGAGAAAGAGAGGCTTGGAAAGCGTAGGACTGTATCTGGAGGAGAGAAAAACCACGGACTGGGATGGACAAAGATCCGATCTCTAACTGTGGGGCTTTCTCCAGACTGGACCCGGCTGCCAGGATTGCTCACCTGGCGAGGAGGGGAGCCAGCCCCAGGCTCGGTAACTACTTCAGAGGCACAGTCTGCAGTGGGAGAAGGCAATCCCCTCCCTGGAGTGCTGTGGGAAGAAGGTATATAGCCATTCAAAGGACAAAGACTGCTTATGCCTGCCAGCCAGAGGCCATATATCTGTGGCACAGAGTGGCACTTCCCTGGCACTGGGGCGCACAGAATGCACCTGTTAAGATATTGGGGTTTAAGTGCCAGCCAAGCACCAGGGAGGCTCGGGAGTCAGCAGAGCGGGACAAACCACCTTGTTCACACCTGCAGCACTGTGAGGATGGCCTGAACAGAGTGGTTTGGGACACCAAGTCCAGAGTGGAGAGACTGGGGTGTCGCCATTTTTCTCCCCATCACCAACAAGGTGGGGATTCATGGAACAGACAGGGGGGCCCACAGTGGAGGTGGGACCCGCCCACACCAAGCCACACCCTCTGTGCCTGGTAACTGCATTATCTACTGGAGCAGGATTGATGCTGCTGAACCTGAGGGCCCGTCCTCAAGACCAGCGTTGTTGCATTGCCTGGTTTAATTACTGGACAATTCTTATGATATGGATATATTCTTCCTTCCTTCTTTCCTTCTTATCTCTTCCTTCCTCTATTCTGGTTACTCTGGTTGTTGGTTTGTTTAAGCAGACATATTTAATCTATTCTCTTGATACATGTTCTATATCTCCTTCTTTATTCTCCCCCTCTCTCTCTCTCTGGATTAAGCCATGGAGTTTCTCGGCCTGGTCAATTTTCTTTTCTTTTCTTTTTACCCTGCCCTTGTCATATATCACCTTGTATGGGATAAGGCCTCTTCCATCAACAATGCCACCACCTCATTGTTTTGCTGTAGCTGGCATTTTTTTTTCTGTTTTCTTGTTTGTTTGTTTGTTTGTTTGCTTGCTTGCTTTCCCAGGACTGCTTCAGTGAACAAATCAAAGCACACCTGGTGGAGGATCCAAAACATCACCACAGGTAAGGAGATAAAGCAACCAGGGTCACAATAACAGAGAACAAGTAACACAACCCAAAAAAAACTCCTAAAGGGCCAGGCCCTGGACAGTGTATGACCCTCTTTAATAGTGCTCACAGGTACGGGACACATAACAACCTTTAAAACACATAAGGGACATAAAACTAGCCAAAATGATGAAACAGAAGAATTCTCCTCAAAAGGAATTCCAGGAAAAAATGATAGCTAAAGAATAGCTCAAAACAGATGTAAACAATATAACTGAACAAGAATTTATGATAATAAACATAATATTAATCACTGGCTTTGAAAAAAGCATAGAAGACAGCAGAGAATCAATTGCTGTAGAGATCAAGGAACTAAAAAATAGTCATGATGAATTTAAAAATTCCGTAAATGAGGTTAAAAATAAACTAGAGGCAATGACAGCCAGGATTGAAGAGGCAGAGGGGAGAATAGGTGAAACAGAAGATGAAATTATGAAGCTGAGAAAAAGAGAAATGAAAAAATCTGGACCACAAGGGGAGAATTAGAGAACTAAGTGATTCAATGAAATGTAAATAATATCCATACCATAGGAGTTCCAGAAGAAGAGAGAAAGGTACAGAAAGGTACTTGAACAAATCATAGCTGAGAACTTCCCCAGCCTGGGGAAGGAAACAGACATTGAAATCCAGGAGACACAGAGAGCTCCCTTCAGATGTAACAGGAATCAATCTTCTGCATGACATAGCACAATGAAACTGGCAAAATACAAGGATAAAGAGAGAATTCTGAAAGCAGCTAGGAATAAACGGGCCTTAACATACAAGGGTAGATACATAAGGATAGTAGCAGACCTATCTACTGAAACTTGGCAGGCCAGAAAGGAGTGTCAGGAAATTTTCAATGTGCAGAATAGGAAAAATATGCAGCCAGGAATCCTTTATCCAGCACGGCTGTCATTCAGAATAGAAGGAGAGATAAAGGTTTCCCCAGACAAACAGAAACTTAAGAAGTTCATCACCA
The DNA here is from genome assembly GCF_018350215.1 of Panthera leo. NCBI lineage: Eukaryota > Metazoa > Chordata > Mammalia > Carnivora > Felidae > Panthera > Panthera leo. The sequence continues at coordinate 25,647,798 of NC_056683.1, read as the reverse complement.
TTAAACCAGATCTACAAGAGATCCTAAGGGAGACTCTATGAGTGGAATGTTGCAAAGACCACAAAGGACCAAAGACATCACTATAAGTATGATACCTACAAAGAACACAATGACACTAAATCCATATCTTTCAATAATAACACTGAATGTAAATGGACTAAATGCTCCAATCAAAAGACATAGGGTATCAGAATGGATAAAAAGAAAAAAGAAAAACAAGACCCATCAAATTGTTGTCTACAAGAGACCCATTTAGAGGACACCTTCAGATTGAAAGTAGGGGATGGAGAACCATCTATCATGCCACTAGGAGTCAAAAGAAAGCTGGAGTAGCCATACTTATATAAGACAAACTAGATTTTAAACTAAAGGTTGTAACAAGAGATGAAGAAGAGCATTATATCATAATTATGGGGCCTATCTATCAAGAAGAGCTAATAATTATAAATGTTTATGCACCAAATTCAGAGGAACTCAAATATATAAAACAATTAATCACAAACATAAGCAATCTTATTGGTAAGAATGTGGTAATTGCAGGGGGCTTTAACACTCCACTTACAACAATGGACAGATCATCCAGACAGAAAATTAATAAAGAAACAATGGCCCTGAATATGATACACTGGACCAGATGGACTTGACAGATATATTCAGATCTTTTCATCCTAAAGCAGCAGAATACACATTCTTTTTGAATGCACATGGAACATTCTCCAAGATAGACATACTGTGTCACAAAACAGCCCTCGATAAATATAAAAGAATTGAGATCATTCCATGCACACTTTCAGATCACAATGCTATGAAACTTGAAATTAACTATGGGAAAAATTCTACCAGACATTTAAAACAGAGTTAATACCTATCATTCTCAAGGTGTTCCAAAAGATAGAAATGGAAGGAAGGCTTCTGGACTCATTCTATGAAGCCAGCATTACCTTGATTCAGACAGAGATCTCACAAAAAAGGAGAATTACAGATAAATATCCCTGATATTGATCCCTTGATCATGGATGCAAAAATTCTCAACAAGATACTAAAAAGAATTATTCACCATGATCAAATGGGATTCTTTCCTGAGCTGCAGGGCTGGTTCAATATTCGCAAATCAATGTGATACATCACATTAATAAAAGAAAAGATAAGAACCATATGATCCTGTCAAAAGATGCAGAAAAAGCATTTGACAAAATACGGCATCCTTACTTAATAAAAACCCTCAAGAAAGTCAGGATAGAAGAAGTATACCTAAACATCATAAGCCAAATATGAAAAGACCACAGCTAATATCATTCTCAATGGGGAAAAACTGAGACCTTTCCCCCTGAGATCAGGAACACAACAGGGATGTCCACTCTTACTACTGTTGTTTAACATAGTGTTGGAAGTCCTAGCCTCAACAATCAGACAACAAAATGAAATAAAAGACATCCAAATTGGCAAAGAAGAAGTCAAACTTTCACTGTTTGCAGACAACATGACACTCTACATGGAAACTTGAAAGACTCCACCAAAAGTCTGCTAGAACTGATACATGAATTCAGCAAGGTCACAGGGTACAGAATCAATGTACATAAATTGGTTGCATTTCTATACACCAATAATGAAGCAACAGAAAGAGAAATCAAGAAACTTATCCCATTTACAATTGCACTGAGAACCATAAAATACCTAGCAATAAACCTAACCAAAGATATAAAAGATCTATATGTTAAAAAAATATAGAAAACTTATGAAGGAAATTGAAGAAGACACAAAGAAATGGAAAAACATTCCATGCTCATGGATTGGAAGAACAAATATTGTTAAAATGTCCATATTATCCAAAGCAATCTACACATTCAGTGCAATCCCAATCAAAATTGCACCGGCATTCTTTTCAAAGCTAGAACAAACAATCCTAAAATTTGTATGGAACCACAAAAGACCCTGAATAGCCAAAGTAATATTGAAAAAGAAAGCCAAAGCTGGAGGCATCACAATGCAAGACTTTAGCCTCTACTACAAAGCTGTAATCATCAAGACAGCATGGTTGGCACAAAAACAGACACATAGACCAATGGAATATAATAAAGAACCCAGAATTGGACCCATAAATGTATGGCCAACTAATCTTTGACAAAGCAGGAAAGAGTATCCAATGGAAAAAAGACAGTCTCTTTAGCAAATGGTGCTGTGATAGAGGGACAGCAACATGCAGAAGAATGAAAATAGACCACTTTGTTACATCATATACATAAATAAATTCAAAATGGATAAAAGACCTAAATGTGAGACAGGAAACCATCAAAACCCTAGAGGAGAAAGCAGTCAACAACCTCTTTGACCTCAGCCACAGAAATTTCTTGCTCGACACATTTCCAAAAGCAAGGGAATTAAAAGCAAAAATGAACTATTGGGACCTCATCAAGATAAAAAGCTTCTGTACTTCAAAAGAAACAATCAACAAAACTAAAAGGCAACCACGAATGTGAAAAGATATTTGCAAATGACATATTAGATAAAGGGTTAGTATCCAAAATCTATAAAGAACTTAACAAACTCAACACCTGAAAAACAAATAATCCAGTGAAGAAATGGACAGAAGACATGAATACACACTTTTCCAAAGAAGATATCCAGAAGGCTAACAGACACATGAAAAGATGGTCAACATCACTCATCATCAGGGAAATACAAATCAAAACCACACTGAGATATCACCTCACACTGGTCAGAATGGCTAAAATTAACAACTCGGGAAACAAGAGATGCTGGCAAGGATGTGGCGAAATGGGAACCCTCTTGCACTGTTGATGGGAATACAAATTGGTGCAGCCACTCTGGAAAGCAGTGTGGCGGTTCCTCAAAAAAATTAAAAATAGATCTACCCTATGACCCAGCAATATCACTACTAGGAAGTTATCAAAGGATACAGGAGTGCTGATTCATAGGAGCATGTACCCCAATGTTTATAGCAGCACTTTCAACAATAGCCAAATTATGGAAAGAGCCTAAATGTCCATCAACTGATGAATGGATAAAGAAGATGCAGTTTATATATAAATGGAATACTACTTGGCAATTAGAAAGAATATAATCATGCCACTTGCGGCAACATGGATGGAACTGGAAGGTTTTATGCTGCATGAAATAAGTCAGTCAGAGAAAGACAGATATCGTATGTTTTCAGTCATATGTTGATCTTGAGAGACTTAACAGAAGACCATGGGGGAAGGAAAGGGGGAAAAAGAGTTACAGAGAGGGAGGGAGGCAAACCATAAGAGACTCTTAAATACAGAGAACAATCTGAGGGTTGATGGGTGGGGGAAGAGGGGAATATGGGTGATGGGCATTGAGGACAGCACTTATTGGGATGAGCACTGGGTGTTGTATGTAAGCGATGAACTACAGGAATCTACCCTCAAAACCAAGAGCACACTTTACACCTGTATGTTAGCCAATTTGACAATAAATTATATTTTTTAAAAAATAAAAAAATAAAGAGATGATGACCCCATTTAAGATCATTCTAACAGAGTAAAGAAAGATGGCGGCGTAGGAGGACGCTGGGCTCACCGCGCGTCCTGCTGATCACTTAGATTCCACCTACACCTGCCTAAAGAACCCAGAAAACCGCCAGAGGATTAGCAGAACGAGTCTCCGGAGCCAAGCGCAGACGAGAGGCCCACGGAAGACGGTAGGAAGGGCGGCGAGGCGGTGCACGCTCCACGGACTGGCGGGAGGGAGCCGGGGCGGAGGGGCGGCTCGCTGGCCAAGCAGAGCCACTGAGTCTGGCTTGCAAAAGCGGAGGGGCCGGACGGACTGTGTTCCGACAGCAAGTGCGACTTAGCGTCTGGGAGGTCATAAGTTAACAGCTCTGCTCAGAAAGCGGGAAGGCTGGAGGACAAAGGGAGGGAGAGCTGCTGAGCCCCCAGATGGCAGAGCTCAGCTTGGCGGGGAACAAAGGCGCTCGCCAGCGCCATCTTCCCCGCCCATCCCCCAGCCAAAATCCCAAAGAGAACCAGTTCCTGCCAGGGAACTTGCTTGCCCCGCGCAAACACCCAACTCTGTGCTTCTGCGGAGCCAAACCTCCCGCAGCGGATCTGACTCCCTCCCGCTGCCACAGGGCCCCTCCTGAAGTGGATCACCTAAGGAGAAGCGAGCTAAGCCTGCCCCTCCTGCCCCCGTGCACCTTGCCTACCCACCCCAGCTAATACACCAGATCCCCAGCACCACAAGCCTGGCAGTGTGCAAGAAGCCCAGACGGGCCACGCCACCCCACAGTGAATCCCACCCCTAGGAGAGGGGAAGAGAAGGCACACACCAGTCTGACTGGGGCCCCAGTGGTGGGCTGGGGGCAGACATCAGGTCGGACTGCAGCCCCGCCCACCAACTCCAGTTATACACCACAGCACAGGGGAAGTGCCCTGCAGGTCCTCACCACTCCAGGGACTATCCAAAATGACCAAACGGAAGAATTCCCCTCAGAAGAATCTCCAGGAAATAACAACAGCTAATGAACTGATCAAAAAGGATTTAAATAATAAAACGGAAAGTGAGTTTAGAATAATAGTCATAAAATTAATCGCTGGGCTTGAAAACAGTATACAGGACAGCAGAGAATCTCTTGCCACAGAGATCAAGGGACTAAGGAACAGTCATGAGGAGCTGAAAAGCGCTTTAAACGAAATGCAAAACAAAATGGAAACGACAACAGCTCGGATTGAAGAGGCAGAGGAGAGAATAGGTGAACTAGAAGATAAAGTTATGGAAAAAGAGGAAGCTGAGAGAAAGAGAGATAAAAAAATCCAGGAGTATGAGGGGAAAATTAGAGAACTAAGTGATACACTAAAAAGAAAAAATATACGCATAATTGGTATCCCAGAGGAGGAAGAGAGAGGGAAAGGTGCTGAAGGGGTACTTGAAGAAATTATAGCTGAGAACTTCCCTGACCTGGGGAAGGAAAAAGGCATTGAAATCCAAGAGGCACAGAGAACTCCCTTCAGACGTAACTTGAATCGATCTTCTGCACGACATATCATAGTGAAACTGGCAAAATACAAGGATAAAGAGAAAATTCTGAAAGCAGCAAGGGATAAACGTGCCCTCACATATAAAGGGAGACCTATAAGACTCGTGACTGATCTCTCCTTTGAAACTTGGCAGGCCAGAAAGGCTTGGCACGGTATCTTCAGTGTGCTAAACAGAAAAAATATGCAGCCGAGAATCCTTTATCCAGGAAGTCTGTCATTTAGAATAGAAGGAGAGATAAAGGTCTTCCCAAACAAACAAAAACTGAAGGAATTTGTCACCACAAAACCAGCCCTACAAGAGATCCTAAGGGGGATCCTGTGAGACAAAGTACCAGAGACATCACTACAAGCATAAAACATACAGACATCACAATGACTCCAAACCCACATCTTTCTATAATAACACTGAATGTAAATGGATTAAATGCGCCAACCAAAAGACATAGGGTATCAGAATGGATAAAAAAACAAGACCCATCTATTTGCTGTCTACAAGAGACTCATTTTAGATCTGAGGACACCTTTAGATTGAGAGTGAGGGGATGGAGAACTATTTATCATGCTCCTGGAAGCCAAAAGAAAGCTGGAGTAGCCATACTTCTATCAGACAAACTAGACTTTAAATTAAAGGCTGTAACAAGAGATGAAGAAGGGCATTATATAATAATTACAGGGTCTATCCATCAGGAAGAGCTAACAATTATAAATGTCTATGTGCCGAATACCGGAGCCCCCAGATATATAAAACAATTACTCATAAACATAAGCAACCTTATTGATAAGAATGTGGTCATTGCAGGGGACTTTAACACCCCACTTACAGAAATGGATAGATCATCTAGACACACAGTCAATAAAGAAACAAGGGCCCTGAAGGATACATTGGATCAGATGGACTTGACAGATATATTTAGAACTCTGCATCCCAAAGCCACAGAATATACTTTCTTCTCGAGTGCACATGGAACATTCTCCAAGATAGATCATATACTGGGTCACAAAACAGCCCTTCATAAGTTTACAAGAATTGAAATTATACCATGCATACTTTCAGACCACAATGCTATGAAGCTTGAAATCAACCACAGGAAAAAGTCTGGAAAACCTCCAAAAGCTTGGAGGTTAAAGAACACCCTACTAACGAATGAGTGGGTCAACCAGGAAATTAGAGAAGAAATTAAAAAATATATGGAAACAAACGAAAATGAAAATACAACAATCCAAATGCTTTGGGAAGCAGCGAAGGCAGTCCTGAGAGGAAAATACATAGCAATCCAGGCCTATCTCAAGAAACAAGAAAAATCCCAAATACAAAATCTAACAGCACACCTAAAGGAAATAGAAGCAGAACAGCAAAGGAGCCTAAACCCAGCAGAAGAAGAGAAATAATAAAGATCAGAGCAGAAATAAACAATATAGAATCTAAAAAAACTGTAGAGCAGATCAACGAAACCAAGAGTTGGTTTTTTGAAAAAATAAACAAAATTGACAAACCTCTAGCCAGGCTTCTCAAAAAGAAAAGGGAGATGACCCAAATAGATAAAATCATGAATGAAAATGGAATTATTACAACCAATCCCTCAGAGATACAAACAATTATCAGGGAATACTATGAAAAATTATATGCCAACAAATTGGACAACCTGGAAGAAATGGACAAATTCCTAAACACCCACACTCTTCCAAAACTCAATCAGGAGGAAATAGAAAGCTTGAACAGCCCCATAACCAGCAAAGAAATTGAATCGGTTATCAAAAATCTCCCAACAAATAAGAGTCCAGGACCAGATGGCTTCCCAGGGGAGTTCTACCAGACGTTTAAAGCAGAGATAATACCTATCCTTCTCAAGCTATTCCAAGAAATCGAAAGGGAAGGAAAACTTCCAGACTCATTCTATGAAGCCAGTATTACTCTGATTCCTAAACCAGACAGAGACCCAGTAAAAAAAGAGAACTACAGGCCAATATCCCTGATGAATATAGATGCAAAAATTCTCAATAAGATACTAGCAAATCGAATTCAACGGCATATAAAAAGAATTATTCACCATGATCAAGTGGGATTCATTCCTGGGATGCAGGGCTGGTTCAACATTCGCAAATCAATCAACGTGATACATCACATTAACAAAAAAAAAAAAGAGAAGAACCATATGATCCTGTCAATCGATGCAGAAAAGGCCTTTGACAAAATCCAGCACCCTTTCTTAATAAAAACCCTTGAGAAAGTCGGGATAGAAGGAACATACTTAAAGATCATAAAAGCTATTTATGAAAAGCCCACAGCTAACATCATCCTCAACGGGGAAAAACTGAGAGCTTTTTCCCTGAGATCAGGAACACGACAGGGATGCCCACTCTCACCGCTGTTGTTTAACATAGTGCTGGAAGTTCTAGCATCAGCAATCAGACAACAAAAGGAAATCAAAGGCATCAAAATTGGCAAAGATGAAGTCAAGCTTTCGCTTTTTGCAGATGACATGATATTATACATGGAAAACCCGATAGACTCCACCAAAAGTCTGCTAGAACTGATACATGAATTCAGCAAAGTTGCAGGATACAAAATCAATGTACAGAAATCAGTTGCATTCTTATACACTAACAATGAAGCAACAGAAAGACAAATAAAGAAACTGATCCCATTCACAATTGCACCAAGAAGCATAAAATACCTAGGAATAAATCTAACCAAAGATGTAAAAGATCTGTATGCTGAAAACTATAGAAAGCTTATGCAGGTAATTGAAGAAGATATAAAGAAATGGAAAGACATTCCCTGCTCATGGATTGGAAGAATAAATATTGTCAAAATGTCAATACTACCCAAAGCTATCTACACATTCAATGCAATCCCAATCAAAATTGCACCAGCATTCTTCTTGAAACTAGAACAAGCAACCCTAAAATTCATATGGAACCACAAAAGGCCCCGAATAGCCAAAGTAATTTTGAAGAAGAAGACCAAAGCAGGAGGCATCACAATCCCAGACTTTAGCCTCTACTACAAAGCTGTCATCATCAAGACAGCATGGTATTGGCATAAAAACAGACACATAGACCAATGGAATAGAATAGAAACCCCAGAACTAGACCCACAAACGTATGGCCAACTCATCTTTGACAAAGCAGGAAAGAACATCCAATGGAAAAAAGACAGTCTCTTTAACAAATGGTGCTGGGAGAACTGGACAGCAACATGCAGAAGGTTGAAACTAGACCACTTTCTCACACCATTCACAAAAATAAACTCAAAATGGATAAAGGACCTGAATGTGAGACAGGAAACCATCAAAACCCTAGAGGAGAAAGCAGGAAAAGACCTCTCTGACATCAGCCGTAGCAATCTCTTACTCGGCACATCCCCAAAGGCAAGGGAATTAAAAGCAAAAGTGAATTACTGGGACCTTATGAAGATAAAAAGCTTCTGCACAGCAAAGGAAACAACCAATAAAACTAAAAGGCAACCAACGGAATGGGAAAAGATATTTGCAAATGACATATCGGACAAAGGGCTAGTATCCAAAATCTATAAAGAGCTCATCAAACTCCACACCCGAAAAACAAATAACCCAGTGAAGAAATGGGCAGAAAACATGAATAGACACTTCTCTAAAGAAGACATCCGGATGGCCAACAGCCACATGAAAAGATGTTCAACGTCGCTCCTTATCAGGGAAATACAAATCAAAACCACACTCAGATATCACCTCACGCCAGTCAGAGTGGCCAAAATGAAGAAATCAGGAAACTATAGATGCTGGAGAGGATGTGGAGAAACGGGAACCCTCTTGCACTGTTGGCGGGAATGCAAATTGGTGCAGCCGCTCTGGAAAGCAGTGTGGAGGTTCCTCAGAAAATTAAAAATAGACCTACCCTATGACCCAGCAATAGCACTGCTAGGAATTTACCCAAGGGATACAGGAGTACTGATGCATAGGGGCACTTGTACCCCAATGTTTATAGCAGCACTCTCAACAATAGCCAAATTATGGAAAGAGCCTAAATGTCCATCAACTGATGAATGGATAAAGAAATTGTGGTTTATATACACAATGGAATACTACGTGGTAATGAGAAAAAATGAAATATGGCCTTTTGTAGCAACGTGGATGGAACTGGAGAGTGTGATGCTAAGTGAAATAAGCTATACAGAGAAAGACAGATACCATATGGTTTCACTCTTACGTGGATCCTGAGAAACGTAACAGAAACCCATGGGGGAGGGGAAGGAAAAAAAAAAAAAGAGGTTAGAGTGGGAGAGAGCCAAAGCATAAGAGACTGTTAAAAACTGAGAACAAACTGAGGGTTGATGGGGGGTGGGAAGGAGGGCGGGGTGGGTGATGGGTATTGAGGAGGGCACCTTTTGGGATGAGCACTGGGTGTTGTATGGAAACCAATTTGACAGTAAATTTCATATATTAAAAAATAAATAAATAAAATTAAAAAAAAAAAGATCATTCTAACAAAAAAAAAATCCAAAAATTAAAAAAAAATTCAATAGCAAAAAACAATCGGATTTAAAAATTGGGCAAAGGAACTAAATAGACATTTTTACAAAGAAGACATATAAATGGCCAATAGATACATGAAAAGATACTCTACATCACTTAATCATCAGAGAAACGCAAATCAAAACCACAATGAGATAATCACCTCACACCTGTTAGAGTGGCTGTCATCAAAAAGACAAAAGATAACAAGTGTTGGCAAGGAGATGGAGAAAAAGGAACCCTTGTGCATAGTTAGTGGGAATGTAAACTGGTGCCACTCTGAAAAACAGAATGGAGTTTCCTTTAAAAAGTTAAAAATAGAACTGCCTTACAATCCAGCAATCCCACTTCCGGTTATATATCCAAAGGAAGTGAAAGGAGGATCTCAAAGAGATATCTGCACTCCAATGTTTTTTTAGATTATTCATGAAAGCTAAGATAAGGAAACAACCTAAGTGTCAGTCAAAAGATGAGTGGATAAAGAAAATGTGATGTGTGTGTGTGTGTGTGTGTGTGTGTGCGCGCACACACGTGTGTATACACACACATACAATGGGATATTACTCAGCCATGAGAAAGAAGGCCTCCTGCCATTTGAGACAACATGGTTTGAACTTGAAGGCATTAGGCTAAGTGAAATAAGTCAAACAGACAAATACTGTATATCACTTGTATGTAGAATCTAAAAAAGCTCAACTCATAGAAACAGAGAGTAGAGTGGTTGTTACCAGGGCCTGGGAGAGGGGGGCAGGATGGAAGATGTTGGTTAAAGGGTACACACTTCTAGTTATAAATAATTTCTGGGGATCAAATGAACAGCATGGTGAATACAGTTAAAATACCGTATGAAATACTTGAAAATCGCTAAGACAGTAGAGCTTAAATGTTTTCACCTCAAAAAAGAAATGTAAATTATGTGATGTGATGGAGATGGTAACTAACCCTCCTATGGTAATCATTTTACAATATGATCATCTCAATAGATCCTAAGTGTATCAGATCAACACACTATACTTTAAACTTACACAATGTTATGTTCAATTACATCTTAATAAAGCTGAAAGAATATATATAAGAAATAAGTGTTGAAATTAATATTTTTGAATATGGCTCTCAAATTGTTCCAGCACAATTTGTTGAAGAGATTGTACTTTTCCCATGGCCTGTCTTGGCACATCCATTGAAAATCAGTTGATCATATATGTATGTGTGTCTATTTTTGGACTCTATTCTATTTCATATGTTCCTATGATATAGAGATACGATATAGCATATATCATCAGATATTTATTTAGATGTATTATATATATACATACATACATGAATGAATGATATATGTGATGTATCATATATATATATATATATATATATATATATATATATATATTTTTTTTTTTTTTTTTTTTTTTTTTTTTTTTTTTCCTCCTTGACCTTAATACCATACTCTCTGGAACTTATAACATGCCTTAAAATAAGGTAGTTTAAATTCTCCAACTTTGTACTTCCTTTTCAAAGTTGTTTTGGCTATTTTAGGTCCTTTGAATCTCAACATAAATTTTTGCTAGCTTTTCAATTTCTACCAAGTAACCTGCTGGGTTGTGTTGAATCAATAGATCAATATGGGGAGATTGACATGTTAACAACATTGAATCTTCCAATCTATAAGTGTGGTAGGTCTCCCCATTTATTTTGGTTTTCTTTAATTTCCTTGAACCATGTTTTATAGTTTTCAGGGCTTACACATATTTTGTCAAATTTATCCATAAGTAATTTATATTGGTTATTATAAGTGGTATCCAAAAATATTTTCAACTTCAGATTGTTTAGTGTGAGTATACAGAAATACAATTGGGGTGTCTGGGTGGCTCAGTCAGTTGAGCATCCTACTCTTGATTTTCACTCAGGTCATGATCCCAGGGAGTCTACGCTTAGCATGGAGCCTGCTTAAGGTTCTTTCTCTCTCCCTCTGCCCCTCTCCACCACTCACACTCTCTCTCTCTAAAAGAAAAAAAAAAGATATAGCATTGATTTTTCCATATTGCCCTGTACCCTAAAACTTTGCTAAGTATTAGTTCCAAGTAGCTTTTGCATACTCCTTTGGATTTTCTACATAGATGGCTATATTGTCTATATAGACAATTTTAATCCTTTATGCCCAATTTGGATGACTTTATTTCTTTTTCTTGTTTTATCAAATAGGATAAAACCTTCAGTAAAATGATGAATAAAAGTGATTAAAATTAGGCATCCTTGTCTTATTCCCAATGTTAGTGTGAAAGAATTCAGTTTTTCACCATTAAGTATATTAGATGTACAGTTTTGTTTTTATCAGATTGAAATTTTCTTCTATGTCTAGGTTTCTGAGAGTTGCAAGTTATTAAGAATAAATGCTTCATTTTTTAATGCTTTTTCTGTATATATTGAGATGATCATATGGAGATGATCATGAACATAACATTTTGTTTTTAATCTGATAATATGGTGAATTACATTGACTTTTTTTATTGTGCATTGATCAATTTTTGAATGTTAAACCAACCTTACATTTTTGGGACAAACACTATTTGATTATGATGTATTATCTTTTTTTTTAATGGTCATTTATTTATTTTGAGAGAGCGTGCATGCAACAAGGGAGAGTCAGAGAGAGAAAGTGAGAGAGAGAATCCCATACAGGCTCCACACTGCCAGTACAGAACCAGACGCAGAGTTTGAAGTCATGAACCATGACACCATGATCTGAGTCAAAACCAAGAGTCAGACATACAGCCAACTGAGCCACCCAGGTGCCCCATGATGTATTATATTTTTAATATATTGCTAGATTTGGTTTGCTAAAATTTGATGAATAATTTTGCATCTATTCCATGAGGGATCTTTTTATCTAGTTTTCTTTTCTTGCAATGTTTTTTTCTAGTTTTGGTATCAGGGTAATTCTGGTCCCATATAATTAGTGGGAAATGTTTTATTCTTTTTAATTTTCTGAGAGAGTTTGTATAGAATTACTATTATTTATTCTATAAATGTTTGATGGAATTCAACAATGAAAGCCATCTGGGGCTAGAGATTTCTTAGTGAGAAGGTATTTAACTACAAATTCCTTTCATCAGCAAAGTGTAGACAAGTTGTCAGTTTTTGGTGAGCTTTGATAGTTTTAAAATGAATTCTTCATCTCCTCAAATTTTTTGAACCTTTTAATATAATATTTTTCATATTTATTTATTGCTTGTAAAGTTTGTGATGTCTTCTGCTTATTATTGTTATTTATAATTTGCATCTTTTCTTTTTTTTTCTGATCAGCCTGGCTAAAGGTTTGCCAATTTTATTTATATTCTCAGAGAATTAGTTTTTGGCTGTATTGATTTTCTCTATTTTTATTTCTATTTTCTGTTTGATTGATTTCAGTTCTTAGATTTCTTTTCTTCTACTTACTTTGGGCTTATTTTGTTTTTCCTTTCCTTGTTTCTTAGGATAAAAGCTTAGGTCATCAATTTGATATCTTTCTTTTCTAATATAGGCATTTGATGTTATTAATTTCCCTCTATGTACCACGTTAGTTGCATATTGTAAATTTTAAAAATCGTTTTTTCATTTTGAAAATGAAACTCAGTTCAACATATTTTTTGATTTCTCTTTTAATTTCTGCTCTAACCCATGGATTACTTTCAAGTGCATTGTTTAGTTTCTAAATATTTAGATATTTTTCCACATATCTTTTTGTTATTGATTTCTAATTTAATTCTATTGTGGTCAGGAAAAAAAACTTTGTAAAATTTATATCATCTTAAACATACTGAGCCTTGTTTCATGGTCCCAAATATAGCCTGTCTTGATCAATGTTTCCTGTGTCTTGAAAAGAATGTATATTCTGCTGTTGCTGAATTGAGTGTTCTATAAATGTCAACTAGGTCAATCTGGTTCATAGTGCTATTCAAGTCTTCTATATCTTTACTGATTCTCTGTGTACTTGTTCTATCATTTATGGAACAATATATGTTACAACCTCTATAATAGTTTGCTATTGCTCAATGTATTTTGATACTCTGTTATGTGCACAAACAGAAATGGGTTTTGAGGGGAAATCTATAATTCTTTACAACTCTGTGGCTATTCAGGATAGGAATGCTGCTGAGTAGAAGGAAGAATCCAAATAAGCCAGTATACTTTGTCTGGTATCTCTACATACAGGTGTTTATGTATGTTGCTGGACAAGGGCACGCTAGTCAGGACCAACCCCAGGCCAATGTTTTTTGACTGTGATCCAGTCCTATTACCTTTTCATTTTACTCAGAGCCCAGTTTTCCCATGATTTCTCTCCAACTCCTATCTTGTTTTCAGTTCCTCAGTCCAACAAAGATGTAAGTGACTGATCTTCACTAAGATGTAAATGGTAGCTAAAGACTATTATTTCTGTAGTAAGCATTTTTATTTTAAAGAGGGCTTAAATTTTCAAGGCAGCAGGATGTAGCTTAGTCGTGGAATTTCAGGCATAAATCAGAGGATAAGCAAAATCTCTGGAGGCAGAGCAGCTGGAAGCCTCAAGGAACAGCTGTAGACTATTGCATTTCTACTTGGCTTACACCAGCCTGTTTCAGGTACAGCAAGTGCTTAGTGTTTTCCAAGTTTGAATTACAGCTCTTCCACCATTCTTACCACTAAAAAAAGGAAACATGCCTTGTTGCTTTGTGTTCAAAGTATCACACTTTTCCTGCTCTCTAGGAAAATCCAGTTCTGACCAAATTCTGTACAGCATATGAACCTGAATCTGAAGTTTTTCACCTTTGCTTTCTCCCAATGTAACTGTATGGTCTGCCACAGGCCTCACAGGTTGTATTTTTAAAATTCAACAGGAATTTGCCCCATAAAGCTTAAAATGTAAACCAAAGTTGAGATGCAGTGATAACAATGAAACATCCAGCCTCTTATAATAAACCCTGATGGATCTATCACTCTGTTTTTGCTGTCTGGTAATTCAGGAACATAAAGAGACTTTATTCTGTGTTGGAGGGAACAAAATAGGGATAGATTTGCTGAAGTTATAGAAACAATGATAAGAGGGGGGGGGAAAGGAAAGAATGATAAGAGGATAAGAAATCAACAAGGAAATTGTTGCCAGGCAACATGCTTGGTTGTCAAAGAGATAGAGCATTCTTCAATAATAACCCATGAGCAATCTTCGGTAATAGCTCATAAATCTCTGAGCTAGAAAATGTCTGTGTCGTAAGTGGGTGAAGACAAATCCTTTTCCAAAGAACCAAAGCATCAAGCTATCCCGTTCCATTCCATAGTATGAAGCGTGCTGTAAATACAAGGCCCTGGGGTTCTGCCCATTTGAGGAGTATAGTGTACTTGCTAGTGGAGCTTTTTGTGGCTTTTTCCTATGGTTGTATTCACAGCTGCATATAATGTTTTTACTTAGCACATTTAACCGAGGTCACAGGATGCACACAAATTGTGCCCAATATCTTGTTTTGCAAGCCTGGCAAAGTCTTTGCTGGTTTGATCACCAACATGTGGCCACTGAGTCCCACTGATTAAAAAGACCATGCATGACCACGCATGAGGACTGCAGGATGTTAGGGTTTAAAGGAAACTTATAAGACATTGGGCCCACACTCTTCATTTTTCCCAGATGAGGAATGCGGCTTCTAAGACTAATATACTGATGCCCATCTCCTTTTGCTTTTTGAGTCTACCATTCCAAATAGAACCTGCTCTTTATGTTTGGAGTCCTCTGTAGCTGAGTTTATCCTGTCATTCTCCTCCATTAAAGGACTCCATGACAGAGGACTCTGCTATACTCTTTCCTGGTCACTGGCACTGGCATTGCACATTAGCACACCATTTCACAGGGGTATTAATACATCAACCTGAACAATGATCTTCAAGACAAGGAGTTAATCATTGTCAGCCAGAGGGCTTCTTGAACACATGCCCATCCCTATATTCTACTGAATGCAATACTGTGGCTAACAGCACAGACTCTGGAGCTAGTCTGTCTAGGTTGAACCTCGGCTCTTTGTGACCCTTGACAACTTGCCTAGTATCTCTGTGTCTCAGTTTGGCCATCTGTTAGACAAGGTATTGGTTATACCTAAACTCATCAGATTGTTGAGAGGATTAAACAAGCTATAGTAAGCTTAGAAAAGTTCCTGTCACATAAGCATTATGTAGTATAAGATATTATCTTCCTTTTAGAGTTGCATTTATGTCAATATCATCGTTGACCATTGCAAAGCAAATTTTCCCAGGGTGATGGATTGGAACTCAGAAGGGCTGTGCTCAAAACCATTGCCAATGGGCAGGGTACAGGGCTGAGAGAGGTGGTGGTGGGAAGGCAAGCACCTTTTCTTTTCTTTGGGTTTTTAGTTTTTCACATGAGCCATTTGATTGCTGGGTTGGTGATTCTTAGCAATACACGTTGAGCAATCATCTGGCTTTTTCTTGCTGGATTTTCCATGTCAGTACTGATTTTTATTTACTTTTATTTCTTCTAAACAATAACCAGCAAAGATGTTTACCAAGACTTTTATTCATTGTTGCAACAGAACTGGTTGAACTGCTCCGAAAGAGAAAGATTTCCTACTTCACTGGTGACAAGATTGCTCATGCTTAGAAGGCTTTCTTAACATCTAGGAGAAAAGAGCAGACTAGAGAAAGAAAACCCAAATAGGTTGAGAATTCTTTATCACATAGACACATAAAGCCAGACGCAGGGCTTTGGTCCTAAGGGATGTTTTTTTCTTCCCAAGATAAGTTGGTCATTCAAAATAGATTTATCCACACATACATACATGCAAACTATAACATTAATAAAGTTCAGACAATATATAGATAAAACTCCTCTAAGAAAGCAGAGGACAGGTTACCTGGAGGGGGTATTGAGGGCACTATATAAAATACTAGTTAGTTCTTAGCAAATGTCATTTATCAAAATATAGACTTTTCAAAGAGTTTTATAAGTTTTATAAAGTCAAATAAAGGTGATCCCTAGGTAGGAAATTTGATGGTTGCAATGATTACACATACAAAAAAATGTTATCAAAAAGAGAACTGAATGGTAATGTATGCATAAGTCACCCAGTTCCAGGATTAACTGGCCTCCCCTCACCCTCTCACCACTGCCCTGGGGCAAAATGAGTCACTTCTTTCTTTGAAAATGCCATGCCCCTCCCTCTCTCTCCTGCACCTCTCATGCTTTACTGTGGTAATTGGGTTCTGGTACTTGTCCTCTGAAATAGACAGTCACCTTCCAAAAGAAGCATTTTGTCTTACTTATCTTTTTATCTTACATATCTAATAAAAGGCACATACTTGGTGCTCATTTTTCACCTGCTGAATGGTCATGAGGACAGAGGACTTTCCATTTGAGTCCTGGTCAGGGAGCTTTCTAGTCCCTATAGAATCATAAGACAACAGGGCCAATGGTACCTGACAGGTCATCCACCCAGCCTCTGTCCCTGATGCCCGAACACAGTAACTACCTCTCATGGTACACATCTTAGAGATATTATGCCTTTGTTACATATGTTGCAAATATTTTCTACAGGAAGAAAAAAAATTATGAAATCAAATTTGTAAATTCCTATTTTATGGCTTCTGGATCTTTTGTCTTAAGAAGTCTTTTCTCACTCAAGGATTTTAAATATGCTCTCTCATGTTTTATTCCAGCACTTCTATAACTTTGTCTTCTTATTTTATAGCTTTATTTTTTAATTTTAGCCCTTAAATCTGTCTTAAATTCATTCAGCCTGTGAAGTGGAGATGTATTTTTTCCCAAAGGTCAGCCAATTGCCCCAACACCCATTTAGTTCATCCTTTCTCTTGATTCTCTGTTCTCTGTTAATCATAGAACAAACTCCCACATATTCTCACAGATTTATTATTAGACACTGTTTCATTCTGTTGGTTTATTTGTCTATTTCTGAACCAGAGCCTCACTGTTTTCATTACTGTAGGTCTGGTTTTTTTCTTGCTTTTCCCTCTTTTCAAAAATATTTTTCTTGTTTTACTCATTTACTCCTCCAGGTAACACTTAAAATTAGTTCACCAAATTGGGGTTTTGATTGGAATTACCTAAGAATTATGGATTAATTGGGGGGAATTAGTGCATTTCCCATATTGATTCTGTCTCATAATATAGTTGCTATAAGTCATCATTTTCCCATCTTTCACTCAAGTTTCCTTTCTACTCTTGCACCTCTATGAATTTCTAGATATTTTGTAATTTTGTTGATATGGTAAATAAGATTTTTATTACAATTTCTAACGTGCTATTGTGGTTAAAAAGAAATGTATTAATTTTTGTAAATTTACCCAGAATCTTGCTACCCTGTCGGCCTCATTATAACTAATAAGTTATAATGGTTTGCTAACTGAGTCTCTAGTTTTCTAGATATTTTTTTCTCTTTTTCTACTATTCATATTTTAATTCTCCTTCTTGACCCATTGCACCATCTGGAATATTTAGGAAAATGGGTGATAACGTTGGTAATGATAGGTATCCTTGCTTTGGTCTTGAATTTAATGGAACTCCTTATAATATTTTACCACTATGCATGACGTTGTAGGTTTCTGGTATAAATTTCTTATCAAGTTAGGATGTTAAATGTTACTAAATGCTTTTTTGCTATTTACAAAATAAGTATATATTTTTTCTTCTTGGTATTCTTGTAGGTTTTCTCATATTGTTTATTCTTATTTTCATTTCATTTTTCATTATATTGTTTTTCTTCTTGTGATAAATAGTTGAGTCATTATGACATGTATTACTGGGTTATCTGATGCTGAATTGTTCTTGTTTTCAGGGCATAGATGCAACTTAGTTATGTCCATTAAGAAAAAATGGGTGGCAATTAAATTGTGGTATATCTATACAATGAAATACTGGTTGGCATTAAAAGGGAATGAAGTGATACATGTAACAACATGGCTAAATCCCAAAATCATGCCAGGTGGAAAGTCAAACACACAAAACACCTCCTGTATGATTCCATTTATATTAAATTCTAGAACAGACAAAAGTAATCTATAGTGACATAAAAAAAAAATCAGTGGATGCCTGGGGTGACAGAGTGTTCTATCTATTCATAGGGATGGTGGTTTCATGTGTATATACAGTTGTCAAAATTCCTTGAATCTTATGCTTTAATGGGTAATTGTATATAAATTATGCTTCAGTAAGATTGATTAATAAGAAAAAAATCTATGTTGTAGCCACTGTCTTGCAGCCAAAATTGTGCTGCTTAGTCCTTGACCCACTTCCATTTGACTTCCATTGTCACCACTGTGTAAGGTCATCCCATGCTAAGGTCCCCGGTGACTTCCATGTTGCTAATCAAAAGGGCAGTTGAGTCCTTACCTCACCTGACCTACCCTGAATTTGATGCCGTTTGCCCACTTCCGCCTCCTTGAAACTCTCCCATCCTGTGGGTCTGCTGACCACTCCCTCTCCTGTTCTTTCCAATCTCGTAAGCTCCTTCTCTTAAGGCATCTTTTGTTAGTCTTCACTTGCTGGCTGGACCTGAACGTCAGTATCTCTGGATTTTTCCCCCTGGACCCTCTCCTCTCCGTTCACTTCACACCAGGCAGCCTCATCTATGGCAACTGTGGATTGGACATCCATGACTAGTCTCCCAGCTTTCTCACCAGACCTCCTCTTCCTCTGTCTTCTCACCTCTGTTCGTTCACCCAGTTGCTAGAAAGCTGGGTGAAAACTTTAATAATTCATTTTCTTTCACCCTCCACAATTTACCTCCAGCTAAGTGCTGCTTCCGATTTGATTCCTCAAATCCATCTCTTGATATCCATCCTCTCTGGCCCCTGGTTGAAGCCACTCTCATCCCTCACTACTGGAAGAGACCCTAAGTAACTCTCAGACTCCCACTCCTGGCTACCTCCCAATGTGTCCTCAACATGCCAGACAGAGAAAATGTTTTTCGTGGCCTATCTGCTTTAAAATACCTCAATGACAAGGATGCCTGGGTGGCTCAGTTGGTTAAGCATCCAACTCTTGGTTTCAGCTCAGGTCATGATCTCACAGCTTCGTGAGTTCAAGCCCCACACTAGGGTCTGCACTTCAGGGCCTAAAACAGGGTATGTGACATAGTAGGGAGAATGGAGTAAGTGTCCTTAAGATAAAAATCCCCAGGGGTCACCTGGGTGACTCAGTCGGTTAAGCATCCAACTTCAGTTCAGATCATGATCTCACGGTTCACTTGGTGAGTTCAAGCCCTGCATCAGGCTCTGTGCTGACAGCTCAGAGCCTGGAGCCTGCTTCAGATTCTGTGTCTCCCTCTTTCTCTGTCCCTCCCCCATTTGTGCTCTGTCTCTGTCTCTGTCTCTCTCTCTCAAAAAAATAAATAAATAAACATTTTTTAATAAAACGAAAGACAAAAATCCCCAGGTCCCCTTGCCTTCAGTGCTTTGCATGACCCAGGTCCTCCACTCTCTAGCCACAACCTCCCTGCTCTTCCTTTTATTGATTAATCTCCAATCACACCATCCTTATTTTGCTTTCTTACACTTATGCCTTTGTTCATATTCTTCCCTTTGCAAGGGAAACACCTAATCCTGCTTCTGGATTAGCTGTGCCCTGGGGACTCCCAACTCAACAGTACACCCAGGGGTGAGTATATCCAGAAGGGGGAGTAGATACCAGAATGCACACACTGATAACAAGATAAGCACAGGCCAGCTAATTGCCAGTTTACTAAATAATGTAGAAGAAAAAGCTTCCCAAAATGTTGGCACTCGATACTGAAGACAACCCCTTGCGTTACAATAAAGGGAAAGATATGAACAAAAGCACAGGATTAAGGTGCCAGCAACCAATTTGGTACCATTGCTATCCAATGGGTCAGTTAACCAAATTAGTTACTGGAGAACGATTTTATGAACTAGACATAAACTACCTTAGGGCGGGGATCACTGTCCATTGTTGCATCCTTAGAGCCGAGTCCAGAGCTTAGCACATAATATAGGGAGAAAGCAACTTAATTAGAAAAATAAGTGAATTTGAAATTGAATAAAGAGAATTGATTTGAACACTCTTAAGAGATATTTCATGCTATTGTCATGGTTCAGTGGAAGAGTGTGAGCCTTGAATATGAAGAACCTTACCTGTTCTAGACTAACAATTTTTCTAGAATTAATATATTTTTACTTAAAAAAAAACCACAATGATCAAAAAACATGAATTTTTTTCAAAGCAGTTCAGCAAGTAATGTAGGACATGACTTACAGCAAGAAATTAATGAGTTTTAAAAACACAGAAGTCCTTACCATAATATATTATGCCATGTGAAAGCAACTGAAAATTTTAAATATCTCTTATTTTGCCTTGATAGAAAATATCTGGGATGGGGTACCTGGGTGGCTCAGTCGACTGAGCGTCCAACTCTTGATTTGGGCTCAAGTCATGATCCCAGGGTCATGGGATTGAGCCCTGTGTCAGGCTCTGCACTGAGTGTGGAGCTTAAGATTCTCTCTCTCTCTCTCTCTCTCTCTCTCTCTCTCTCTCTTTCTGTCCCTCCCACCTCTTAAAAGGAAAAGAAAAGAAAGGAAAGGAAAGGAAAGGGAAGGAAAGGGAAGGAAAGGAAAGGAAAGGAAAGGAAAGGAAAGGAAAGGAAAGGAAAGGAAAGGAAAGGAAAGGAAAGGAAAAGGTTTCTGGATTAACCAGAAAACCAGGTGAAAAATCTTATCAATTTCCTAAATATTTCAGCTAATGTACCAAATTTTGCATAGAATCTATGCAGTGCATGTTCAGTCTTTGAAACTGACGTTTTAAAATATTTTACAATGATAACACATTTAAATTGTTAATTTACAGGGAAACCTTACTTATCTGCAGGAAGCAAAATGTCTTATCAAGATTTGTTACAACATGGTTACAAAATGAAGGAAGAACTGGTGCAAGAACTCTTTGAAAACCTCTTTCAGTAACATCCTCTCGTTCTTGCTAGTCATTGCTTTTTTTTTTTTTTTTTTTTAATTGTCCCTCCAGTGTACTAGAAAATCACCTTTGTTCCGGGGCACACGTGTGCTTTCGCACTACAAATTATTCTTCGGCTGTATAATTTTGAACTGATTCATTCATTCCACACCACTCTACTCACACTCTATGGATGGGGCCCCTGTCACAGCAGCCACTGAGTGTCTGGTGTCGAATTCTCTATATGTAATTAGAAGCCTGAGCATTTGGATGAAGGAATGCTTTTATACTTTATCATCTGTGCATGTTTCTGAACCATCCACCTCTCCAAGGTTGAAATGTAACAGATCCTTCTTTAGTCCTCTCAAATTCTTCCTCCAGTGTATTTCTTATCCCCAAACTGATGTATCATTTTCTGCAGCGATCTCAGCTCTTGGCGGTGACATTGGAGGGGAACAGGGAGCTGAATTTGCGCAACTCTTCAGGAAAAATGGCAACTCTTCAGGACCTACTGAAATGCTCTTTACCTCCTATTTCCAAGCAATTCTGGGTTATATTCTGCCTTTTCCAGGGCAAGTTTATGTGATATTGTAAAATTATTGAAGATTTCATTTTCAGTGGCTGAGATTGGCAGCTGAGAGTGGAAGTGTAACATTAATATTGAAGGGCAGAGTCTCTAAGACTCACTTACAATGCATTTGTCATTCCTCTGGATGGGACTCAGTGGTGACGCTCAGGGACTTTTCAGCTCATGATGAATCAGGGTGATCTCTGCACTGCAGAGCTTTGAGCCATGATAACTATTCCTCTTCTTTTCTGTAGAATAAAGACAGTAACATCCTCCTCACGAGGTTGGTGTTAGTACAAATGTCATGTATGAAGCACCAGGGTGTCCCGGCGTCATTTCTCATGAACTTTGAGTGAGTCTCTCCTTGATCTAAACTGGAAGAATAATTACGGTCAGAGAATTCTAGGTTACAATCTTATGATTTATTTCTGAGTGAGCAAGTATTTAGCATGGCAAGAACATGGCAGTATTCTTTTTAAAGAAACAGACCAATGCAGAAATAAAATAAGCAATTTGACTTTTGATGATGTTAAAACCCCTCTTGATTTTGTAATGCCCAACAAATTCCCCTTCTTTTTCTCTTTGGGATGGGCTGCCACTTTCTTTGGATAATCTCAGACAGGGTTTCTGATACATAAAAGCTCTGAAGAGGGGCGCCTGAGTGGCTCAGTAGGTTAAGCATCTGAATTCACCTCAGGTCATGATCTCATGGCTCTTGAGTTCCAGCCACACGTCGGGTTCTGTGTTGACAGCTTGGAGCCTGGACCCTGCTTTGGATTCTGTGTCTCCCTCTCTCTGTGTCCCTCCCCTCCTCACACACACACACTCTCTCTCTCTCTCAAAAATAAACAACAAAAATTAAAAAAAAAAAAAACTCTGAAGATATTTGGGAGCCAGTTCTCCAAAGCTGTACCTTCACAGAGTGTGGCTGCCCTAATCATATATAATTTTTTTTAGTTCTAGCCTGGGAGATAAGGAGGAAAGCCTTCAGAGTTGGAAACCCTGCCTTTGGGGACATTCTCTCAGACCAATACTCAAATGTTACCCTCCTAGGGCACTGGCCTATATTGACTATCCCGAGGCTTACATTCTCTTTCTCTTAATGGTGTGTGTTACAGAACTAAAGTTCTTAATTTTCACTTGGCTCAATTTATCATTAAAAAAAAAAATGTCCAAATGCCTAGAAATAAATTTAACAAAAAAGTGTGTGTGTCCTATAAAGAAATCACAAGTTCATGAAAATATATTTGTATATTACTTTCTAAAAGCTTTATTGTTGGGGTGCCTGGGTGGCTCAGTCAGTTGAGCGTCCGACTTCAGCTCAAGTTATGATCTCACAGTTTGTGGGTTTAAGCCCCACATCGGGCTCTGTGCTGTTAGCTCAGAGCCTGGAGCCTGCTTTGGATTCTGTGTCTCCCTCTCTCTCTTCCCATCACCTGCTTGCACTCTCTCTCTCTCTCAAAAATAAATAAGACATTTTTAAAAATTAAAAGCTTTATTATTTTGCTTTCATAGTGAAGTCCCACTGGTGTTAATTTTTGAATCAATTTGAATTGTTTTCCATTTTTTCCTACTATTCCGGAACAATTTTTTGAAAATTTTCTCCCTTCACTCCCAACTTTGAGGTGCTACATTTGTCATAAATGTAATGACCATATGACTTAGTATCCAAATTGATTAAATTTTGAGAATAAAAGAGGGAATTGATAGTGATTAGAATAAGTCATGATTCAATTAAGTATATCCTCTCTCCTGGTTTTCAAGAATGTGTTGGATATTCTTGGCCTCTTACATTGTCAGGTAAATATGAGAACCACTCACCATATTTCACCAAAAATATTTATAGCTATATCTACTTCTATGGTATTTGCACCGTATATATCTTTTCCATTCATTTTCTTTCAAACTCAATTTTTTTGAGAGCGAGAGCATGATGGGGGGTGGGGAGAGAAAGAGAGAAAGAGAGAGAGAGAGAGAGAGAGAGAGAGAGAGAGAGAGAGAGAATATTAAGCAGGCTCCATGCCCAGCACAGGGCTTGATACCATGACTGTCACATCATGACCTGAGACAAAATCAAGAGTCAGATGCTTAAATGACTGAGCCACCCAGGTGCCCCAAACTCTATTTTTATGTTATAAACATATTTTCTGTAAACACCATATGGTATTTTTCCAGTCTAGCCTGACCACCTTTGTCTTGTAACTGGAACATTTTTAGCCAATTTTGCATTTTAAGTCATTACTTAAATACTTGGGAGTTTAATATACCATCTTGGTATCTGTCATGTGTGCTTTGCATTCCTCTCTTCTTTCTTTCCTCTTTTTTGGATTGATCATTTTTTGTTATTCCCTTTTTCTCTTTGGTTTATTTTGAAAGTTATAAACCCTTTTACTATTCTTCCAGTGGTCACTTCAGACTGTACAACATGCACCCTAAACTCATTAAAATAGACTGTAGCTGTAACTGTACGTTTATTCTCTTCCCAGACAATGCACAGACTTTAGAGTTTTTACCTTATTTCCTTCTGTAAGAAGAAATGAAGGAGGGAAAGCTTGCTGACAACAGATTTGCTAAGATGTTGTTTTTATTCTGTGTTCTCACTTCTTGCCATCACGGACATCAGTACTGTCAGGCCAAGAATTCTGTTTTATTCTTGGCTTGTCTAAGATCAGAGTGAACAAGCGAACTGAGATCAGTCTGGCTTGCAGAATCTTAGGAAAGTTTATTAACCAGCCCACTGGTTTCGCGGGAGCAAGAAAATGTATCATTTCAAGCCTTATCCCAAGGAGTACATGTATATTGATCAGACCCTCTCCAAACTCCACACCACAGCATTGCATAAAGGCACCCCATTGCCATAAAAACATGTATCACATGATGGAAACCAAGGACTTTTATCAGAAAACATGCAAGAAGATGGTTAACAAGTGAGATCTTTGTACCCCCTCTTTGCTTAACAGTCTCTGCCACTACATTATTCTTTTTTGTCATTTCTTGGAATCTTTTATGAGAAGACACCCACTCCTTGACTCCATGTGATCCCACACAAACACCATATTAGGGAGGAGAAAGGGCAACAAAAAAAGGGAAGGCAGGCTATCACCAGTGACTCTTTAATAGTTTGAAAGAATAAGAACAATTAAAAAATACTAATCTTATAGAACAAGGGATTAGAAATATTGGCCAAGGCAAGTTTGTCTTTATAACCCAGACTCTTAATTGAGATGCCCTCCTATATTTCAATTGAATATCTGTTTTTTAGCCTCCCTTCTACAATCAATGTCTATTTCGGCTTCCAAAATTCTGTCTGTAAACTAAATTATAGTATTATCATGTTTCCTTTGGCCATCAGGAGAGCATAGCAAGTTCATAGACTACTATGTTGTCAAGAATCTACACATTTCATGGGTGTATGTAAACAGCCAACAGGGCTGAACTTACAAAGGAAATTAAAGATCTTTTTTCAGATGGTAGTTTTATTGGTAAAGATATATGAAAATTGTCACCATTGAAAGTGCAGGTAATAAAGCTCTAAGCATGACCTTGTATTTCCAGTTTCTAAGGGGAAGACAATCTGCCCAAGAACAGGATGTTAGCAGAGGGATTATGCTTAATAAAGAAAATGAATGGATGGTCGGCAACAAATTCCTCCTCGGGCATCAGCATGGCAAAGGTGGCAACGCCTGCTGTGGCAGCCGCCGCCTCTGTGCCCTCCTCATTGACTTCCACAAAGGACTTATGGACAATTTTTGATATGAAAAGATCTCTAGCTCCTGACATGCCGGACAGATCAGCCTTGCTGCTACTAAAAAGATCCTTTACACCCAGGCGGGATAGGTGGGAGTTAAGGTCGTAGCTCTCTTCCAGCTTGAACCTGGGCAAGTAGACTTTGACTTCAATGCGATCCAGATTCTCAGCTTTGGTCCACCCACGCAGTTTTTCCGAAGTCAATTGTTCCTCAATCTGGAATGAGAACAGTAAAAAGAAGAGGTGAAAACGGTTTTAGATAAGTAAACTAATAAAGCATTATTAGAATGAATGGACCCATTTTATCAGTTGCTCATCAGTCTCCTCCATGTCTTGTGCTGAAACAGATTCCATTTGAAAGATTTCATTTCTTTCAGTGGTTAGTGATAATATAACAGAGCTGTGTTCCAGGCCATCAAGCGCCCAAGTACAGGAACTATGGACATTGGGTCCATCAAGTATCCATCTATCTACCTACCCATACACTTACCTTCCCACCCATCCATCCACCCAGGAATTACTAAGCTCCTACCACACCAGCTTACTGTTATAGGCCATGATGGCTGTGTTACCCTAATCAGTCACGTGGTATAAGGGAAGATTTTAAAGCTTTCTTCTACTTATTCTGAATCCCATTGATCACAGAGGTTATCTGTGAACCTCACAGAGTTGAAGTAATCTCTAATAGATTTCGTTCCTAAGTAAAAATAGAAAAAGATCTAGTTCCTCATTTAAAAAGGAGTAACAATAGTACCTACCTACAGCACTGTGTGAGTATTAAATTAGTTAATATACATAAAGTGCTTGGCACATAGTATAAAAGACAGCTATTTTCATTACTGTTATAATTACTACTATTGGGCTAGAACAGAACCATTACCCACTTGTTCTAATGATGCTGATTATTTCTTTCATGAGGCTAGAG
The DNA here is from genome assembly GCF_018350215.1 of Panthera leo. Classification (NCBI taxonomy): domain Eukaryota; kingdom Metazoa; phylum Chordata; class Mammalia; order Carnivora; family Felidae; genus Panthera; species Panthera leo. The sequence goes on along the minus strand of NC_056683.1, from coordinate 25,621,115 downwards.
ACTCTTTTTTATATAATCAGAGAAAGAGACGAATATGGAGATACAACTGAAAAAAAGAACACGTTGATTCTAATACATACTCTATACTTGGAAATGGCTAATATTACATCTCTTCCTGAAAACAAGTTTGATCAGGGATAGGGTAGAGAAAAACCACACAGCAGCCTAGAGACGCTGAAGAAAACCATACTCTTAACAGTTTTGCCTATTCTGAGTCCTGACATAAGATGGCATAGCCTTTAAATGACACAGAATAGGAATCACATACAAAGTTCATATTAGAACACAGGCTTAGCGCTCAAGCCAACATGTCACATGAGTTTTTTTCTGCTGTGTAGCTATTGGAAATTTAATTCACAATCTATACGGATTGCAGCAAGAATGAGCAGTGTAATAGGGTTTTATAGCACATGATGAAACTATGTAGTATAATGTTTTGGGGTTTTCAAATTAAAAAAAAAAATTAACATTTATTTATTTTTTGAGAGACAGAGACAGAGCATGAGCAGGGGAAGGGAAGAAAGAGAGAGGGAGTCACAGAATCCTAAGCTGACTCCAGGCTCTGAGCTGTCAGCACAGAGCCCATCGCAGGGCTCGAACTCAGGAACTGCGAGATCGTGACCTGAGCCAAAGTCAGATACTTACCCAACTAAGCCGCCCCAGGCACCCCTGGGATTTTTAATTTTCAAAAATTTGTTTCAAAAAACAACTTTCATTACATTGCCCTTTCCCCTAAAGTTATTTTAGGAGAGTTGCCATGAGTTGCCACTGGCCCATGTTACATTTAATATAAATCTTTAGATGTTCTTCACCACACCTGTTCACTGACAGTAGCTGAAAATTGAAACTTAGGGCTCGAGTAGTAACGTCCATAAGCTACTTTACAAAGGAATGACAGAGCATTGGAAAGAAAAGTCACATCAGTAAACACATAACAAGCACCTACTGCCAGCGTGAGCACCCACGACCACACAAGGCAGAATCGATACATCAGGACACGTGAAGCATGAAGCTGGGGATGGTTACCTTCTTGAGACCTGTGGACTCATCCTCAATGTCATCTGGCAGCAGGATAATCATGCTGAGTTCCTTGCCTCGGTAAGGCAGTTCTAGCACGCGGCACTTAAGGTCCTCAATGTAGCCATATGGAAATCTCTTCTTTTGATACATCATTTTCACCATTTTTGTCTCTTTCTGGACAGTTGAAAAAAAAAATCACTCACTTTTTATCTGCATATCCTTAGAGCAAAGAGGAATTTGAGCCAGTTACATCACTTTACCTTATTCAAGCGGAAGGGCTTATTGTCAGTGGCTTCCTTAATGAACTCCTCCTCCCAGTTCCCTTTGAAATAGATGGCATTCACTAGCACAAGCTTAGTCATGCTGTCAACCACACCTGGAGCCAATAGTTCCAGGATTTTCCCTAAAATGATAAAGTTAACTTTTAAAAAAGATCCACATATCCGAATTCCAAATTGGAACTGACATTTGATCCTCCCTGAAATGCAATTCAAAAGCATATTCTGTACTTAATTTTCCTTTAACATGGTATTAAGTTAGGAAAATCCTACTAACATGTTTGCACTTTAAATATGCCAAATAAAGGGGTAAAGGGCCAAAACAAGAAAATTCTCATTTTCTGGAGTTTGTGGTAAACAATGAGGCTGATTTTGTGAATGGCCATTCTTTTTCAGGAAAAAAAAAATCCTTGATGAAAATATTTTGAGTCACTAGTAAATCACTTTTTCAAATCCACTAAGCAGAAGCCTTCTCTCTCTCTCTCTCTCTCTCTCTCTCTCTCTCTCTCACACACACACACACACACACACACACACAAAACAAAACGAAAGATTTTAATAAATATCCAAAAGGTAGGACAGCTACTCCACTGAAACACAGGATCCACCTTGACCACCGCATGGCCATGAACAGTTCTTCGTATGGAAGACAAGTGTTCGGTGCCCTGACTCCTTCCATGACTAGACTAGAGAGAGTTGTACCAGACAGTCCCAGCTACCATCCCTGATTCTAAGTTCACAAAAACTAACAAGAAGTTCACAAAAATTATTTATGACCACAGCAGCTTGTGAATATTCATTCACAAGTATTAGGATATTTCTTTCCATATATATATTAAATAATTGGGGCCAGGCTGGATTTTCCTCAAATTTTTTTATTCCTTTTATTCTACAATGTGAGTTTTAATTTTAAAATGTAGCTTTGGGAACATATGGGGGGAAATGTATTTAGCTATTTCAGTTAAATCATGTTGAAGTTTCCTCTTGGAAGAATTTCTACACCCAAACGCTGTCCAACTGGGCAGTGCAGAGCTCATTCCCAGGATGAACTCCTAGATTCCCAGAGTCAGGATGAGGGAACAGGAAAAAAGAAGGGGGAATCAGATGCAGGTGGGGAAGCTGGCAGGAGGAGAATGATTAGGTTCTGCCCGGTCTCTCACCTTCTGTCTGCCCTTTGACCCACTCATTAATCACCTTCCTTGCTTCTTCAGAGGCTTGCTGAAAATCTACACTGGCCAATTCAGCACCATACATTTTCTGAGTCGAAGCTAAGAATTCCTGTTTAAAAAAACAAAAACAGAAAATGTTTGTTTCCTAAAATTTCATTGTAACAAAAAAAGGTATAAATTTCATTGTAACAAAAAAATTCTAACTTTATATTTTTTCACTATGGTAAAAAAACACATAACATTAAGTTTACCATCTTAACTATTTTTAAGTACCATAGTTTTTAAGTACTGTAGTACTGCTGTTCAGTAGTTTCGGTATTGTATAAAATTTACCAATTCTTTTCCAACCTTGGCTAACATTTTCATAAATAAGAACATACTGATTGTACTTGGAAATGAATTGTGGAATTCATGGTTTAGTAAAACAGCCAGGATCAATCTTTTCACTGTGAAGACTATAAAATGAAACCACATGGATTAATAAGAATTCTGACTGTCATATATTTTCATTCTGTACCATTTTTCTGGATTTTTATAACAATTAAAACTGATTTCTATGAACTTGGTTATGCTAGAAAAAAATCTGCATTGTCTAGTGAGTGTTTTATTGTTTTTTTGTGTTTTTTTTTTTTTTTATTTTAGAGATGGGGGGCACCTAGGTGGCTCAGTCAGTTAAGCATCCAACTTCAACTTAAGTCCTGATCTCACGGCTTGTGAGTTCCACTCCCACAATGGGCTCTGTGCTGACAGCTCAGTGCCTGGAGCCTGCTTTGGACTCTGTGTCTCCTTTTCTCTGCCGCTCCCCTGCTCGAGCTGTCTCTCTCTCTCTCTCTCTAAAAAAATTTTTTTTTTAATTTTAGAGAGAGAGAGAGCATGCATGAGCAAGGGAGAGTGGGGGAGAAGGGCAGAGATAGAGGTGGGGGCAGGGGGAAATCTTAAGCAGGTTCCAAGCTCAACACAGAGCTGGGCATGGGGCTTGATCCCACAACCCTGGGATCATGACCTGAGCTGAAATCAAGAGTTGGACACTCAACCAACTGAGCCACCCAGGTGCCCCTGTCTAGTAAGCTTTTGAACATGAAGTGCAAAGTACTCACAGGGAGGAAATTATAGTTCTTGTCTCCATACAACCTATTAGCAAGTTTCAGAATATAGGAGGCTCCGCGTTTGTTGATATCGGCATTCAGACTCTGAAATCTTGAATGAATCTCCTCAACTGTATCAAAATGAAGAGCCTAAAATAAAGAAAACATTCTTTCTATAACCATTTGATTTGAAATTATAAAGTGATTCCTTGGCATTTGCTTCCATCATATTAAATTAATGGGTTTTTATTACTGATTATTCATGATCCCCAGCCCAATATTTTATTAATTTCTCATTGGAGAACAAATAATAGAGAATCCAAAATGTACAGCTTTGTGAGACACAATAATTACAACACTAGAAACTGCTTTTACATCACTTTTTGTTAAAATTATAGCTCTGCAATATGAGGGGTTAATAACCTAAATATTTATACAAATCTGCTTTTTTATCCAAAGAAAATTCTAAATGGTATGTTTATGTCTTATTCTGAATCTAATATAATTTCACTGAAATTTCTCAGAAATAAACAGTAAAAATAAGAATCATTACCTATGCAGGAACACAAAGATATTGCAGATAGAGGGATTTTTTTTTCTTATACCATTAGCATCAGTAACTCACTTATTTAAAAATAACTTCTTTAAACTTAACATTTGGCAAAAGTTTAATCCCCCATGTATCAGTTACAGATCAAAAGTCCCTTTATTGTTTTATGAGGCCTGGGCTGGCTCCTTGCTCTTAAGACACAAAGAACAAACCTATACGGTGTACAAAGTGCATTCACTCACCAAGATATGGAATGTTTGCATAGTTGCTATGCTCAATCTGCTTCAATTGAAATGGGGGGGGTGGCGCTTAAAACTATTATTTACTGAAGTCATAAAATCCCTGGAAAGCCTCAAAATGAAGCTGATATTACCCTGCGAGAGCAACTAACAATTAGTACCAGGGGGTAAAAAAAAAAAGTGGATTTTTGAAAATTTTTAAATGCTGTCATATCTGCACTGATAAAGACGACTGGTTCTCCATAAAGTACAGCAATAGAAGCTTTGTAGCTGGAACAGGTCCGTCAGCTTGAATCCAGGGCTGGACTGTCCCTAGCTGCAGGTGCTGTGCACTTTGTGACTGGTATGTTAGAAAGACCACTTTCAGTACTCCTTTTCCCTAGGTTCCGAACAAAGCCAGAGTTCCCCTCTCAGAATTAAAAACTATCTAGTACAGAAGTGCCCTCCCCACCCACTAAGGACAGGAGGAGGGCGAGTCACTGCAGCTGCTTCTCCTGCTGTGCTAGTGACCTGCCCTTAACAGCTGCTACGCTTCACTTCTCTCTCCCTGCAGGGCCCTCCCGCTCACACAGCCACGTCACAGCCCAGTGAGCCACACTTGGTGCCAGGCACGGAGCTAGGCAGAGGGAATACAGAATCACACAGTTGCCTTGTCCCCTCAAAAGCTGACCACTGCCAACTTCACTATGTGTGTTTCCCATGTGTCATTATGCTGGAAAGTAATGTTACATAATAGACATTACTTATGAGGAGCAGGGCATCACATGCGAGGCAGAAACTGGTAAATCCTAGTTCAGGAAGAGATGCGATGGCTTACAGGAAAGCCCACTGGACTACAAGGGGCACACTGCAGGGGCTTTGTCGGCTTTCTTCGCTGCTGTTCCCTCAGCCAAACAAAAACCGGTAGCTGGCATATAGCAGGTGCTCTGTAAGGACCCGATTGTGAATGAAAGCCTGCATACAAATGGATTGTTCTTGGGGATTCTTCTGATATTCTGACCTCACAATGTATAGTTGTGGAACACAGAAGTACAGTTTTAAAAACACACTGTAAGAACTCAAAGGCACTTTTCAGTAGAGACTAGCCATCAGCAGGGAGATGGAAGGAAAAGCAGGTTGTCTTTGGGTGTTTCTGCTGACCTTGGACACCTGTACTGCAGTAGCACCTTGAGTCCCCAGAAAGATCATGGCCAATGCTGATGAGATGCTTAAGGGAGAGAAGAATATATTCCCAGTAGGACTGTCCTCATTCATAGCGTGAAACATGTCCACCGCGAACTGGGTGTTTGCTGTGCTCAGCTGCTCCATGGTGAAGACTGCAACACAAAACAGAGGCCCCAAGTTGCCCACTGCCCACACCAGCAAATTAGGCAACCGCATTTCCCCATGTCCTCCTCAGCTTGTGCCAACCGCCATGAAACTTGCATTTTCTCTATCTCTCTCTCTATTTTCAGGAGAGCATGTGCACAAATGCAGGACTAGGGATGACTGGCCAGGGACTCAGCAGGGACACAGGATGGGGACCCAGGCTACCCTAAAAGGCTCTGAGCTTGCAGACTGGTGAGCCTGAGGAGGGGCCCACTCTGGGCCTTTCCTAAGTTTAGGAGCACACACATTTCCATGCTCCTTTGGTTCAAGCCTCTCATTCCTTTGGGTAATGAATCCACCGCCCATATTTACCTGAAATAAGAATGTTTCTAATTAGAAAATCATAACTACCTACCTATGCACTATAGCAAATTCCACTAAAGGAGATATAATTGTCCTCATTATTGAGGTTCAGTCTAACGTTTCCAGAGGTTAAGAATCCCAAGTCTCATAGCTAGTGTAGGATGTGGGAGTTGAAAACCCCCAAGTTAGGTCCAAGTTAGGCAAGGCAGCCCGACAGGGACAAGGTGACAGGCTACTCCTGCGAGGCAGCGCACAAGTAGGTGCACCTGACCTCTGGGACCAGCCACCCACTTAACCATCGTGACTTCTATCAGAGCCTCAATGTCCCCGCATATAGGCAGGGAAGACTACTAGCTGTGCCGGCTGCTTAGCGTGTAAGTCATTAACTACATTTTTGTTGTTGATAATCTCTAGGATCGCACTGGTCTCCTTTCCCCTCCTCCATCCGCAGAAAGGAGAAGCCAGAAACGAGCACCAGCCCGGGCCGCCTGGAAACTGTCACAAACAGATCAGGGAAAAAGAGAGAACAGGAAGGAAAACATTCTGATCTCAGGCTACGGTTCTGCCGACAAGCCCGACCTCAGTCTCCAGCTGGCCCGCCTGGCCTGGAAGCCCGGCCGCGGTGGAGGGTGATCGGGGGCGCCCGGGGGCGGAGCGCACGGCTGGGGGCGGTGGCGACTGTGGCGCAGGAATGCCGCGCCGGCAGCGGTCGGCGCGGACGGGCGGAGCCTGCGGAGATCACCAGCCATCCAGAGCTCCGGGCCCTTCGGAGCCCCGGGCTGGCCTGTCCCGCCCGGCCACCTCCCCATTGCGCGTGCCCCTGGCCCTGGTCTTACCGGCTCCGCACTGGACGGGCTCCGGGAAGTGGGGCGCGAGGTGTAGGAAGAAGCGCCGCGGCCAAAGGCCTTTATAGTTGCGGAAGGGGAGTGCCGCCGGGGTGGGCAGGGCGTTGGCTCTTACCCCAGATGACGTCCTAGGAGTCTGTGTGCTTCCATACAGGCTGAGGTGAGTGTGGTCTCCGCGCCAGGAGCAGTGTCCTCCCCAGGGAATCAGCATCTCTCTGAGTTCTAGGCAATCTCAGATCCCTGGCAAGGATCTGATGGGCCATTTCTTACTAAAATATGAATGACTGAGATGATTATAATGTGTCACCTCTTAGAGGGCAAATTTTTGAGTCCCATCTATGTATGATATACTCCAAACTCTGAGGTTATTTGTTTGTATTTATTTTTTGGTGTGGAGAACAAATTTGGGAACTCTTGCCTAAGGGAAAAGGGGGGCCTCCGGGATAAGAGAAAACAGAAACAGCTCCAAACAACATCCTTGATGTCACTGTCTTTCTAGTACCAAAGTGAAAACTCAGCCCCAATACTTCCTCACAGGTGATGACTACACCAACTGAGTCAGCTCACATATCACACATAATGACAACTCACATCTGTTTGAATGAAGTATTTCTTAGCCACTATGCTAAAGCGTAGACTCATCAATTTTTCTTCCTGGACTGTTAAAACAGAATGGATGGCTATGGTTGAATAGTAAAGGCAATAACTATTTCTGTGGGGCTTTTGTTTCTCCCTTTAAAGATCTGGGTATGTAGTTTCACCAAAATTTATAGTATTGAGGGTATGAAATAATTCTGCATCATGGAACTTCTCCCCTGTTTTTTTGTTTGTTTGTTTGTTTTTTGTTTGTTTGTTTTTTGTGTTCTTTTTTTTGGCAAATCTCAACATGAAAAGGGGGCAGAGGAAAAATCCTATTGTTTTATTTAGTATGGATAATATAGTGTGAATGGATTTATAGATTTTTTTCAACTGTGAGAACTTATTTATAATGAAAAGGAACAAAGAAATCACTGTATTACAGTAATGAGTAATAAAAATACTCTCCCTAGTAATAAAAAAGCAGCGAGAATTTAATAACTAAGATTGTAGAGTGCTTTATAGTTTATTAGAATAAAGAAACCAACATTTATTGAAACCAGCCACAATTAAGTTGAAATGATTTGATCACATCTGGTAACCTGTCCATCATTTCATACAGATTTAAAGAACCGCTTATTAGCTTCTGCTAAGAGGTCAATGTGAGATAGTCAAGAGTGCAAAACTTCACTGAAAATGTGTTAAATGACAATCAGAGACACATAAACAAACAAAAAAAAGTGTTCTGAATTTTTTTTTTCTCCTGGTATTTTGCATTTGTACTTACCTGGAGTTAGTAATCTGGGTCAAATATAAAAGGAAACCATTCCTAAATCAATACATTTACTATCTAAGATCAAGACAAAGTAACTATTCTGTTGAATAACACTGGAGTGTTCTACTTGTGACTTTAAACTGTATGGCCACTACCAAAGTTCATGCAGAGATACTCTCATACACTCTGATGGTATAGCCAGTTTGGACAATATTTGCCATTTCTACTAAACCTCAAACACGTTTACCCTAACTGTGATCCAGCAATTTCACCCCCAGGAATATACCCAGTGAAAATGTGCTGTGAGCACGTGCACCCGGAAATATGTACAAGAATGTTTATAGCAACATTATTTATGTTAGACCCAAACTGGAAACCACCTAAATGCCCATCAACAGAAGAAGAGGTAATTTTTTTAAGCTTATTTATTTCTTTTTGAGAGAGAGAAAGCACGAGTGGGGAAGGGGCAGAAAGAGAGAGAGAGAGAGAGAGAGAGAGAGAGAGAGAGAATCCCAAGCAAGCTCTGCATTGTCAGCACAGAGCCTGATGTGGGGCTCGATGCAGGACTCAAACTCATGAACCCTTGAGATCATGACCTGAGCCAAAGTTGACCTGCAACCGACTGAGCCACCCAGGTGCCCCAGAAAACTAGATTAATTAACACGACAGAATAATATACTACATGTATACACTACATGTGGAAATGAATACACTACAGCAATACACAACATGACTGAATCTCCCCCATACACTGTTGAACAAAGGAGTATAAGCTATATGGTTCCAGTTATGAAAAATTCAAAAACAGGCAGAACTAACTCATGGTGTTTGAAGTCAGGAAAGATGCTCTCTCTGGGGAGGAAGGAGTATTATATTGACTATATTTTTCTTATTTTCTGTATTCTTGGTGCTCTGGCATTTGAGGCCCTGATCCTGGAAAGACTGCCCCCACCAAGGCTAGCTAATTTCTAGAGATTGGGAATGATTACCCTGAGAGTGAAACTTTGGCATACAAACCAACCAGTTGGGTGACCATACTCTCATCTATCTTTTTTTATCAAACTCCCACACCCCAAGCCAGGGCTCCCCCTGCCCTAAATCACCCTGCCCTAAATCACCCCAGGGCCAGGTACCAGATAGCTAGAAACCACCTAAATAGCCCAGAGCCCAGCAAAATGATTTAAATTACCCAATCCTTAAGTTTACTTAGAGTACCTACCTTGCCTTGCCCGTTCCTTCCCGTGAGAACCCCTATAAAGGCTCTGGGCCATGCTCTGCCCTCTCGCCTTCTGCCTCCTGGCCCAGGTCCTACAAGGTCTGGCGTGGTGTAGCCTGGTTTGCCTTTTATTTCTAGGGATCTGTGAGTATAAATTTCCTTCATGATTATCATTTCCATACCAGTGGTCTTACCATAACTGACAAAAACAAATCCCAGTTTCATGTTTAACACAAGGGTGGTGAGTGGGAGCAGCACAAGGTGGGGAGGGTTCTGGGGTGCTGATAATGTGGCATTTCTTGACATGGGTAGTGGTTACACAGATGTATTCATTTTGTGATAATACATTGAGTTGTACACATAATTTTTGTGCTTTTCTGCATGTATGTTATACTTGAATAAAAATTAAAAAGTAGTAATGAAAAATGTTGGATGTTAGTGATTATCTTATTTCCTGTCTCCCCTTTCTCCCCTGCCACAGGATCAATCAGCTTGACGCTGGCTGCCATGTCATCCAGCGTGTCCACCCCCTAACTGTGATCAGTGGCTTGTGCCCAAGGGATGAGCTGTAAGCCGCATGCCCTTCCTGTTCTCCCACATCCAGCAACCACACAACTCTCCAAATCCAGGTAAAAAGCCCTTCCCGTCTATGCTGTCATGTGGGAACACATCAACCACTGGTTCAAGGTGCACAATAAACGAGATGCAGTATAAATTTTTCAAAGATCCACAGCCACGTTCATAAAACCCATGAGAAAATCTCAAAGCAGCACCAGTAGATGTTTGAGAACTAATTGTCTATGTTATTGACTCCTAGGTTAATTGTAGTGTGATTAGAGAACATGATCTCTGTATTATTTTAATCTTCAGAAGTGTTTTGAGACTTGCTTCATAGTCCAGGATATGGCCAATTTTTGTAAATATTCCTGTGGATTATAAGAAAAGATATCCTAAATCCTTTAGGGGCAGTGTTTTATATATGGCCATTCTGATAAGTGCACTAGTCATTTTATTCAGCTGTATACTTAGATTTACCAAGCATGTTTAGCAAGACAATGACTAAAATATCAGTATTTCTATTGACTAGCAACAGACAGGAAATGAAACTAAAAGAAAAATACCACTTAAAGCACCATCAAAAAATCAAGCAAAGGGGTGCCTGGGTGGCTAGGTTGGTTAAGCGTCCAACTTCAGCTCAGGTCATGATCTCACAGTTTGTGAGTTCGAGCCCCGCATTGGGCTCCGTGCTGACACCTCAGAGCCTGGAGCCTGCTTCAGATTCTGTGTCTCCCTCTCTCTCTCATCCTCCCTCACTCATTCTCTTTTTCTCTCTGTCTCAAAAATAAATAAAACATTAAAAAAATATTTTTAAATCAAGCAAAGACTGTTGTCTGTGTGTGTGTGCATGTGTATAACTTATACAGATCACAATAAAAACTTTTAAAAAGGCAAATAATTTGAATAAACCCTTTCAAAGAGAAAAATCCAAATGGTTTATAATGCATAAAAAGGTGTTAAATACAAATTTTAGTGAAATACCTTATATTGACAAAAATTTTTAATTCTAACAATTCCAAGTATGGGCAAGTATATAGAGCCACTGGAATCCTCTCACTCCTTGGGGGATTATGAACTGATAAAAGTACTTTGGAAAATAGTTCAATGTTATTTAAGAATGTTGACCTGGCAATTCTTCCTTCTCCTAGGGAAATTTGTTCACATTTACATCAAAGACATGTACAGGAGTGTTCAAGTAGCTTTACTGGTGAGCTACAAAGATCATAGTACAAGAATAGATACAAGAACTGATATGTCCATCCAGTGGGATGTGAAATTATTACTGGGTTCACAACAGGGATAAAATTCCAAAACATAAGTTGAGCAAAAGAAGATCAATTCAAAAAGACTACATTTCAAGGGGCACCTGGGTGAGACTCAGTCAATTAATCATCCAACTTCGATTCAGGTCACAATCTTATGGTTTGTGAGTTTGAGCCCCAAGCCAGGCTCTGTGCTGACAGCTCAGAGCCTGGAGCCTGCTTCAGATTCTGTGTCTCCCTCTCTCTCTCTGCCTCTTCCCTGCTTGAGCTCTATCTCTCTCTCTGCCTTAAAAATATATAAACATTAAAAAATGTTTCAAAAGATTACATTTCAACATTATTTCACTTATATAAATCTCAAAATCAAGCTTAAAGCAAATTGTACTGCTTTAGAGAAAAGCAAGGAAAATGATTTCAAAAGTCAGAAGAGTTGTTACCTATTAGGGGAAGTGGGGGCTGTTATCTGGAGGGGCCACTTGGAGGGAAGAGTATTTGATTTTTTGACCTGGGTTACTTGGGTACATGCCTTATAATTAACTTTTCAATTATCCTTATGATCCGTGCATTATATTTTACTATAGACAAAATAATGTCAGGTGATCTAACAGACTAATGTACCTCCAAATGCCTGACAAGTCACTGGATTTATAATTACAGAGTTATATTGAGAAAGGAGTAGAACGTATGAGCAAAAGATAAAGGAGTCCTGGGCAGGGACAGGCGCAGGTGAGGTTGTTTTCATGCCGACTCTTCTCCCATGAGATTTGTCCCTTGTGCTATGTGACAAGTGGTCCCGTGCTGGAGCACTCTCTGATAGACACAGCCCCAGCAACGACTGTAAGGAGTCAGTCCCCAGCGGGCTGGAGGAGACATTGAGGCTAGTCCTGTAGGGGCTTTGCCAGGCTGTGGTGGGGTTGCCTGAAGGCGAGGCCAGCCCCTGTGCTCTGAGCTGTCTGCCCAAGTTGGTAGTACCATGCAGTAGTAGCTGAAATTTTTACAGTCTTTTTCATTTTGTGCAGAAGTTTCCGGTCAGATAAAAGCCGGGCTTGAGTGGGGAAACACGTGCTGCATTCATTGGAATAAGTATAAACGAATCCACAAATTTGGCATTCATATGAAAGAGTATGAAGACTCACCTGTAAAGACCACCAGACTTGAGTAAAGTCATCTGAAATGCCAAGTCACTGTATGAAAAGCTCAGTGCTCCCAAATCTATGCTCCAAAGCAAAGTAGACTTTTTAGAAAAGGAACTGAAAAAAGTGAAAATCAGATGCTCAAAACAAGATGGACTGATAGAAGGCATTATAAGAAGAACACTGTCATTGAAAGTCAATCAAAGTCCATCAGACTACAAGTGCCCTCTCCACGTAGAATGCAAGGGACTCCTTCCTCGGTTTGTGTTTGAAAGGAGAACTTCCCCGAGTGTTCACACAGATTTCTCCAATGCTGTGTGCACGCTTCTTTCTCCCAATCTGAGGTCTCAATGCTGGTGGGCGAAAGGGAGCTCTTCCTAACAAGAAGACGTCTTCATGCCTCTCATCTTGGGTGCTGCCAGCATTACTTCCCACCGAGTCTTCCTGCCCCAGCTTGACCTACAACAGTAAGAAGCATCAGTCCTCCATGGGGTTTTCCTCATGACCCTTCACCTGCACTTGAATTATTCCTCCTGCCCCACATCCTGAAAGTAGAAGGGAGTTACTCTTACACTTGACCTTCAAACAAGCTGATCATTGATCATCCAGCACTCCCACAAAAATCTTGATTTTCCCCCCTCCCTCTTTTCAAAAAGCTAATTTTGAATTAGCTTGTTTGGCCATTCAATTTAAAAAACTGTGGGGTGACTGGGTGACTCAGTTGGTTAAGCATCCGACTCTTGATTTCCACTCAGGTCATGATCTTACAGTTGGTGAGATTGAGCCCCATGTAGGGCTCTTTGCTAACAGTGAGGAGCCTGCTTGGGGTTCTCTCTCTCTCCCTCTCCCTCTCCCTCTCCCTCTCCCGCTCTCTCTCTCTCTCTCTCTCCCTCTTCTCCCTTTGCCCCTTCCCCAAGTGTGTGCTCTCTCTGTCTCTCAAAAATAAATAAACATTACAAAAAATAAAAAGAAATTGTAATTAGAGCAAACTGTTATACTTTTAATCAACATGAAGCTTGATGGAGTTATAAGTCTCACAACAGTGTTTTGTGAATATGTTAAATGTGGTTCTTACAAGTAAATTATTTCCATGTTATTGTGCTCTCTGGATATTTTGTTTTAGATAATCAACCTTTAAAGACATCAACAAAATTTACAGTATTCCATGAGCATGGAAACATTTTAAACTTAAAAAGTTAATTTTTGCATACCAAGAGCTGTATTTATTTTAAAAGAGAAATGTGAGAATTACTATCTACCTAAGGAATTATTAAACTTATTTCAATAACTTATTTTTAACTTGTTAAAACAAGCAAAATGACTCAAAATCACTCTGCAAATAATGTTTTCCTATAAATGGTGTGACAGCTTTAGGTGAGACACAGCAATTTCATGACAATGAATAATTTTGGCCCCTGGGCTGTGGCTGCAGGTGTCTAGATGCTCCTGAGAAATTCTGCATTAGCTACATTTTCATCTCTTGGGCAGCTTAACGATTGAGATTAGAGACACAGATACAATAACCTATGAAAATTTCTTCTAGTCCTTTTATTTTCTGACAAATAATGGCACAAACCTAGTGTTAAAATGTCAGCTGTGTAACATAACTTTATCCACTAGAGGGCCAAATGTCATCATTATTTAAAAAACCAGTCATCTGCTAAGATGTTTAATGCCAGGAACACTCCAGTAGTTCTCCTTCTTCATGTAAGTTCAGTTCCCCTTACCAGGATAGCAGAAATATTCATAAAATTAATTTTCTCTTAGAAGTATACCTGTCAGGGCGCCTGGGTGGCTCAGTTGGTTGAACATCCAATTCTTGATTTCTGCTCAGGTCATGATCCTGGGGTCCTGGGATCAACCCCTGTGTCAAGCTCTGCGCTGAGTGTGGAGCCTGCTTAAGATTCTCTTTCTCTGGAGCGGCTGGGTGGCTCAGTCGGTTAAGCGCCCAACTTCGACTCAGGTCATGATCTCTCAGTTCATGGGTTCGAGCACTGTGCCAGGCTCTGTGCTGACAGCTCAGAGCCTAGAACCTACTTTGGATTCTCTGTCTCCCTTTCTCTCTGCCTTTCCCCCACTAATGTCCTGTCTCTCTCTGTCTCTCAAAGGTATGAATAAATGTTAAAACATTTTTTATTTTTTTTTATTTTTTTTATCTTTATTTTTGAGAGACAGAGTGCAAGCGGGGGAGGAACAGAGAGAGAGGGAGACTCAGAATCTGAAGCAGGCTCCAGTCTCCAAGCCATCAGCACAGAGCCCAACATGGGGCTCGAACTCTCAAACCGTGAGATCATGACCTGAGCAAAAGTTGGACACTTAACCGACTCAGCCACCCAGGTGCCCCCCGAAAAAAAATTTTTTTAAAAAAGATCATCTCTCTGTCCCTCTGCCCTTCCCCCTGCTTGCGCCTGCTCTCTCTCTCTAAATTAATTAATTAATTAATTAATTAATTAATTTTGAAAAGCAAATATACCTGTCAATCAGTGTTTTTTTGACCTCACCACCCCCCCACCCCCCATTTCCTGGGTCTGTTTTCAATATCTCAAAGATATTGAAAGATGTCCCACTTTCTTCCAGATCTTTGTTGCTGCTACTACCTCTTCCTGGAATGGCTGACTTCTTGTAAGTCTGGTCTTTGCTCAGTGCCACCTCTTTGTTGGGACCTAACCTGGCTCCTAGGCCTCTGCCCTTGTTCCAAGTTACTTTCTGTTGGCTTTCCAGCCCCCATTGCCATCACAAGTCATCATGTTTATGAATGCATTGTGCCTTTTTCACAAATTGTCACGTGGAAACAGGGCTTTGACCCTGTTTTTCACTGCCCTATCCCCAGTATACAGAAAAACAAAACATATAGTAGATGTTTAACGAATATGGTGGAAAAAAGCCTGGATAGATGACTGAAGGTTATAGTCCAGAATAAATCAAGCTGTGTGGACAGATGACATGATATTCAGTAAAATTTCTTGATGAAAGGTGAGTGGAAAAAAACCTTTTCAAAGCAAAAGTTAGGCTAACTCCAATTTAAATGGAAATGGAGCCCAAACAAGAGGGGTATAAGTCCCAGGACAATCAACTGGAGCACAGAGAGGAAACGATATACATGGCAGAAGATGGTGTAAAGAAATTGGCCCTGGGAACTTAGAACTGAGAAAGAGGCATTTACCAAAGCCTGTGATTGTCATGTACAGCAAAGGAGTGTTAGATGTTTATGGAAATGACCTAAAAGCTGGCTCACTTGAGGACTGAGGTCTCTGGAGGTGTGCTGCAGGGCTCTGCCTTTGGTATGGTCCTGTCTTACTCCCTCATAAACAACTTCAGTAGTCATAAAGGAGCCAAAGAATACATTCACAAAAAGCACAAATCTAATGTTTATTCAAAGGAACTCCCATGACTGAAATGTCGTCCCAAACCAATATGAAAAAGTGTAACAAAGAGAATATAGATGTTTTACATTTAGATTTTAAGAAATTAATTTTTCACAAATACCAGAGATAGGAGGCCTGTTGTAGTAGCAGTTCACATGAAAAAAAAAATCTGAAATTTTAACTGACTGCAAACTCAGTGTTCACCAGTGAAGGTCCCAGTAGACGCATAGTCCTCATCCAGTGACAGGGAGTCCCACTGTCCTATGCTCTGACCTGATCTATTTAGAGAATGGCTTTAGATGTGCATGCCACAGATATCCAGAGGAAGATGAGGGTAACACTCCGCTAAGAATTTTGGAAGGAATTGTGGCACAAGAACAGACACACAGATCAATGGAACAGAATAGAGAACCCAGAAACGGACCCACAAACGTATGGCCAACTAATCTTTGACAAAGCAGGAAAGAATATCCAGTGGAATAAAGATAGTCTTTTCAGCAAGTGGTGCTGGGAAAACTGGACAGCAACATGCAGAAGAATGAACCTGGACCACTTTCTTACACCATACACAAAAATAAACTCAAAATGGATGAAAGACCTAAATGTAAGACAGGAAGCCCTCAAAATCCTTAAGGAGAAAGCAGGCAAAAACCTCTTTGATCTTGGCCGCAGCAACTTCTTACTCAATACATCTCTGATGGCAAGGGAAACAAAAACAAAAGTGAACTATTGGGACCTCATCAAAATAAAAAGTTTCTGCACAGAGAAAGAAACAATCGGCAAAACTAAAAGGCAACCAACAGAATGGGAGAAGATATTTGTAAACGACATATCAGATAAAGGGTTAGTATCCAAAATCTATAAAGAACTTATCAAACTCAACACCCAAAAAACAAAGAATCCAGTGAAGAAATGGCCAAAAGACATGACATCCAGATGGCCAACTGACACATGAAAAAATGCTCAACATCACTCATCATCAGGAAAATACAAATCAAAACCACAATGAGATACCACCTCACACCTGTCAGAATGGCTAAAATTAACAACTCAGGCAACAACAGATGTTGGCAATGATGTGGAGAAAGAAGATCTCTTTTGCATTGATGGTGGGAATGCAAACTGGTGCAGCCACTCTGGAAAACAGTATGGAGGTTCCTCAAAAAATTAAAAATAGAACTACCCTACGACCCAGCAATTGCACTACTAGGTATTTATCCAAGGGATACAGGTGTGCTGTTTCAAAGGGGCACATGCACCCCAATGTTTATAGCAACACTATCAACAATAGCCAAAGTATGGAAAGAACCCAAATGTCCATCAATGGATGAATAGGTAAAGAAGAGGTGGGATATATATACAATGGAGTATTACTTGGCAATCAAAAAGAATGAAATCTTGCCATTTGCAACTACGTGGATGAAACTAGAGGATATTATGCTAAGCAAAATTAGAGAAAGACAAATATCATATGACTTTACTCATATGAGGACTTTAAGGTACAGAACAGATGAACATAAGGGAAGGGAAGCAAAAATAATATAAAAACAAGGAGGGGGACAAAACATAAGAAACTCTTAAATATGGAGAACAAACAGAGGGTTACTGGAGGGGTTGTGGGAGGGGGGATGGGCTAAATGGGTAAGGGGCATTAAGGAATCTACTCCTGAAATCATTGTTGCACTAAATGCAAACTAATTTGGATGTAAATTAAAAAATAAAATTTAAAAAAAAGAAAAAAAAAGAATTTTGGAAGGAATTGGATTTGTTCAATTCAAAGAGAAAATGGGCAAGAAGGAAACTTGAGGGTGATATAGGCAGTTCAATATGACATCTTTGAAAGAAGCCTGGTGGTAAGAGGACCAGTGCTGCCTCTTCCTGGCTGAGTCCTTGAGGCAAACATCTCATACCTTCAGGGGCCCCAGCTACATTATCTGTAAAAGAAGAATCATCATTGCAACCTCCTAGGGTTTTTGCGTGGATTTATTGAAATGTCTCTAAATGTTAGAATAGATTCAGATAAGGCAGAGAGGTGGCCACAGCAGGGCCACCTGTATGCACACAATAACTGGATATTACAGTTAAGAATTAGGACATCTAAGGGGGAACCTGGGTGGCTCAGTTGGTTAGACGTATGACTCCTGGCTCAGGTCATGGTCTCATGGTTCGTGAGTTTGAGCCCCACGTAGGGCTAGGTGCTGCTGGTGTGGAGCCTGCTTGGGATTCTCTATCTCTTCCTCTCTCTCTGCGTCTACCCTGCTCGCTCTCTCTCTCTCTCTCTCTCTCAAAATAAATAAGCTTAAAAAATTTTTGTTTTTAACGTTAGGACATCTAAGGCTGCGCAGGTGTGTTTAGGGTATGGTGAGAGGAAGCTTAACATAGATGAGAGCCTGTCCCAGGAACCACAACCTCTAATTTCACCCATAATGACAGTACAATTAATGAAAGACATTCACCAGTCAGACCAATGAGCCTCTGGGATCCTGGGTGAGAAAGACTGGAAGTGCTCACTCCAGCTCTGCCAGGTGGGAGTGTGGGGATGGGGACACCCAGCCAGCCTTCCACAGTGTGAGTGCTGTCCCAGCAAGCATGATCTCAGGGAAGACAGGCTCGTTCTCAGCTCTGAAACTAGTGGACTGGGTGTTACAGAAAAGTAACTGTCAGTGCAACATCAGGGACTTTCTCCTCCACAAATGTAAAGCCCTCATGGAAAAGTGATGCACATTTTGTCACTGCAGCCAATGTGGTCATCTACTCAGGGATAATGAAGAGGAAATTTCTACTTTGAACAGAGTTTGATGAGTTAACATCAGAGTTCTGATTTTTGTTCTGAGTCTAAGTGTCTGAGAAATCAGCAATTCGGGCTGCATTTTTTGTCAAGAACCCAGGGACTACTCACCACTCTGGGCTCTGACAGAAGTAGAGGTAAGGAGCAAAGTAGAGATGGAAGCATCTGCTTCTCAGAGTGGACAGGGCCCAGTAGTGACCGCATGGCGTGCTGTGTAAGAGCTGCCTTGGAGGGGTGGCTTCCCCCTGAGCTCAACACCAGAGCTCCCGCCAGGTGACACCCTTGGCACCCTTCCCCCACCTCTTCTGACATTCCCTTCACAGGAAAGGTAGCACAAAGTATGTAACTTCTTTCATTTTCCTCAGCACTCTCTTCTTAGCATATTTCCATATTGCCAACCATGGCTCAGAAAGATGACATTTTAAAGATGTTTGCACCCCACAGTCATCTACACACAGGGAGCTTCCGCCAGCTTTACTTTCCAATGCAGCAATTCTGCAACACCAGCTGGTGTCCTGCCACTCAGCCCCTTCTGACACTAACTACCTGGACTTAGTGCAGATGCCTCAGCCCCACAAGACTGCCTCCACCAGTCACAAGTTCCAAGTGGCCACCTATATTTCTGACCAACCATCTATATATTCAGGAGTTCACACAGCCATGTCTTCAGGTTCAATCATGGGCTAAAACGACTCACAGAATCCAGGAAAGCACTTAGCTTACTATTACAACCCAGGACCAGCTAAATGGAAGAGCAGTAGGATGGGGTCTGGGGGTGGTGGTGACGCATGGAGTTTCCATGCCCTCTCTGGGCACACTACCCTCCCAGAACCTCAGTGTGTTCACCAGACTCTCCAAATTTCATTGTTTAGGGTTTTTATCAAGGTATGACTGACTAAATCATTGGTCACATGGCTTGAACTCAATCTCTAGTCCTTCTTCCCTCCCTAAAGGCCCATTATGAGTCACTTCATTAGTGAAGTGCTTCATAACTTCAAGCAAGTTTGAAAGACACTATGAATCACCAAAGACATTCCTTAACACTCAGGAAATCCACAGGTTTTTGAAGCTCTTTGCCAGGAGCAGGACATAGGCCAAATATGTTTTGTTGTATCACGCCTAAACCCACAGAAAACTCAGTTCTTACAGGCATTGACCTTCTGGGTCAGACTGGATCTGTTGGGGAAGGGGCTGAGAACCCAGGAAAGTATAGACTTGCAGATCCATGGTAGAATTACAGATGTCCATACCCAGCATGCAGTTCAGCTCATTTTGAGACACGTGGTACACACAGAAGCTCAGAGACTCTTGCCCAAAGTTGCCCTGTTGGTTAACAACAAAGCATAATAACATCACATACAAGCTTTCTCTGCAGTAGGTCATAGTTTCACAGCTCTGCCATCACGGAAGAGAATGTTCTCACACAATCTGGTGCCCATCCTTTGTAATGAAGCTGGTATGTTTAATCTCCAAGCAAAACCTCCTTGACGACACCATTCCCAGGAACCTACCTTAGCTGAGAGTGCACTCTGCGTCATTGACAGTTAAATAACCTGGGAGGTAGGTAAGACACCTTGTTGAGTTGCTTGGGATGGGAGGTGGGAGTGGGTGAAATCCCCAAAGGGCAATGTCAAGAAACAGAGGGGGGTGCTTTCAGAAAAGGCAGATCCTATCAGGAAAGGACTTTGTTGCTGTTGAGGTGAGCATGCCTTGTGTGGACGTCATATGTGAGAAGGGCTGAATTGTCTTGCCGTCAGAGCAGCAGGGAATTCAGAGCTGGAAGGGCAGCTGGAGAATACAGAAGAGAGAAGAGGAGATAAGAGGCTGGCTCCTGACCAGGTGGGGGAGGGAAAAAAAACCCAAAACACTTCTGTGGGTGTGGCTAAGGTGGGGTTTAAAAGTCAGGGGTAGGGGCACCTGGGTGGCTCGTGGCTCAGTCGGTTAAGCTTCCGACTCTTGATTTAGATTCAGGTCACGATCTCATGGTTCCTGAGATCCAGCCTTGCGTTAGGCTCTGTGCTGTCAGCACTGACAACATGGAGCCTGCGTGGGATATTTTCTCCCGTCCTCTCTCTTTTCCTCTCTCCTTACCCCTCCCTCTCTCTCCCTCAAAAATAAATAAAAATAAACTTAAAGAAAATGAAAAATAAAAGTAAGGGGTACAGCCCTACCCCCCTCCCTGTAGCTCCTTTCCCACTTTCTTAACTCTTTCCCTCAGTCCCATCCTCTCCCCTCCCCCACCTTCTGCTACAGCCCCTCCCTGTTCCCCTGACCCCCTCTTGCATTTTCTCTTAAACCTCTGCTGCTACTGATCTTTTGTGCGAGTGGGGGTTTTTTGTTTTAATTCCCAAGAGCAGAAGTGTCTCTCTGACTCCTAGACACTGTTTTCCAGGGCTGAGCTGATTTCATTAGTCCTGTTGAAAAGACATTTCCAGCTGGACTAATTCAACATAAAGTTGTTAGGGTTCTTACTAATGTGTCTCAAATATCCCTTTTCCTTTGCCATTTAAAATAGCATAATCATGGGTGTCCCAGCCCTTATGGTTGCTGGTCCCACCATCATTCAAGGGGATGGGATTTCATCAGGTCTGGAAATGTTGGGGGCCATCTTAGACTTCTGTCCCCCCCATCAGCTGAAGTATCACTTGCCATTTTCAATCCCTCTACGTCTTCTCAAAGTACCAAGAATCCTTAACATCTGTAATCTTTGGTTGTTTTTTTTTTTTTAATATGTAATGACCCTATTCCTTTCTTGCTGTACTTTCCCTGTGTCCTGTTGCGTTGGTCACTATTCTTGATTCTCAAGTTCTTAATCTACCTGAATATAATGTAAGAAAAATCCTTGTGTGCCACAAAGGGGATACTGTAAATTCCTTGTAATTATAGGATGTTTAAGGGTGTTGTCTCCAATAAAAAGCCTGTCATAGCTTCACTAAATGAATGCTTGTAAATCACTGTTCATAATGGACCCCAACGGAAATGATGTAAATATCTATCAACAGGAGAATGGACAAATCCATGTGGTATAGACATTCAATGGCATTATATGTTGCAATGAGAATAAACTATAACTGAACTAAAAATTATAGAGGAATTTCTTGCCTAACATATTTAGGGGTAAGGCGACACACAAATTTGTGAAAACACTAGGATTATATTTAAATAAAGTTCAAAAACAGGCTAAGCTAACTAACAATGTTCAAAATCAGCATAACCCTGGAGGGAAGAGTAACAATGATTGGAAGGGAAGTTCTCTGGTGTGTATAGTTAATGTCTTATTACTTGGTCTGAGTATTTTTTATATGAGTTAGTTTAATGAGTGAAAATTCATTGGACTCTATGAATTGTATTATTTTCTGCATGTAATTTATATTTCAATAAAAAGTCCAAGGATATACAAAGTAAGTGATAACCACAAGAAAATATATGGATGTAAAATATCCTCAAATAAGTTACAAACAAAAGATTAATAAGATTGTCATTCACCTAAAAAATATGTTTGCGATAATGTTCTCTGCATGTGCGATTCTATTGACTTTGAAATTATTTTACAAATGAAGTCAGGTTACAAAGAATTTAGAATTACCTATCAACTTGTACATATTGGAACATAAGCACATTTTCCAGAATAAAACTATCCCTTTTGTCTCCCACAGATCAGGCAGAAGTTCTGTCCTGAGGCTTTTGTGCTGTCACATTCACTTTTTTTTTTTTTTTTTTTTGGAGCCCAACATGGGGCTTAAGCTCATGACCCTGTGATCAAGTCAGACACTTAACAAATTAAGCCAACCGAGGGCCCTGGTCACATACGCTTTAACACAGAGGTTTGGGTTAATTATGGTGGAATTACTATATGTTCTATAGCATCTGAGCATATTTCAGTGGGCTTGGCATAGCTTTTTGTTTGTACATATTATTATTAAGGTGCAAAAAGTAAGTATTTAAAATATACAACCGCGCTAAAGAGAGGGAAGATGGCGGCGTAGGAGGAAGCTGGGCTCACCGCGAATCCTGCTGATCACTTAGATTCCACCTACACCTGCCTAAATAACCCACAAAACTGCCAGAGGATTAGCAGAACGGAGTCTCCGGAGCCAAGCGCAGACAAGAGGCCCACGGAAGAGGGTAGGAAGGGCGGCGAGGCGGTGTGTGCTCCACGGACTGGCAGGAGGGTGCCGGGGCGGAGGGGCGGCTCGCCGGCCAAGCAGAGCCCCCGAATCTGACTGGGAAAAGCGGAGGGGCCGGAGGGACTGTGTTCCGACAGCAAGCGCGACTTAGCCTCTGGGAGGTCATAAGTTAACAGCTCTGCTCAGAAAGCGGGAAGGCTGGAGGACAAAGGGAGGGAGAGCTGCTGAGCCCCCGGACGAAAGAGCTCAGCTTGGCGGGGAACAAAGGCGCTCACCAGTGCCATCTCCCTCGCCCATACCCCAGCCAAAATCCCAAAGGGAACCGGTTCCTGCCAGGGAACTTGCTCGCTCCGTGCAAACACCCAACTCTGTGCTTCTGCGGAGCCAAACCTCTGGCAGCGGATCTGACCCCCTCCCGCTGCCACAGGGCCCCTCCTGAAGTGGATCACCTAAGGAGAAGCGAGCTAAGCCTGCCCCTCCTGCCCCCTTTCACCTTGCCTACCCATCCCAGCTAATACGCCAGATCCCCAGCACCACAAGCCTGGCAGTGTGCAAGTAGCCCAGATGGCCACGCCACCCCACAGTGAATCCCACCCCTAGGAGAGGGGAAGAGAAGGCACACACCAGTCTGACTGTGGCCCCAGTGGTGGGCTGGGGGCAGACATCAGGTCTGACTGCGGCCCCGCCCACCAACTCCAGTTATACACCACAGCACAGGGGAAGTGCCCTGTAGGTCCTCACCACTCCAGGGACTATCCAAAATGACCAAACGGAAGAATTCCCCTCAGAAGAATCTCCAGGAAATAACAACAGCTAATGAACTGATCAAAAAGCATTTAAATAATATAACGGAAAGTGAATTTGGAATAATAGTCATAAAATTAATCGCTGGGCTTGAAAACAGTATAGAGGACAGCAGAGAATCTATTGCTACAGAGATCAAGGGACTAAGAAACAGTCACGAGGAGCTGAAAAGCGCTTTAAACGAAATGCAAAACAAAATGGAAACGACGACAGCTCGGATTGAAGAGGCAGAGGAGAGAATAGGTGAACTAGAAGATAAAGTTATGGAAAAGAGGAAGCTGAGAGAAAGAGAGATAAAAAAAATCCAGGAGTATGAGGGGAAAATTAGAGAACTAAGTGATACACTAAAAAGAAAAAATATACGCATAATTGGTATCCCAGAGGAGGAAGAGAGAGGGAAAGGTGCTGAAGGGGTACTTGAAGAAATTATAGCTGAGAACTTCCCTGACCTGGGGAAGGAAAAAGGCATTGAAATCCAAGAGGCACAGAGAACTCCCTTCAGACGTAACTTGAATCGATCTTCTGCACGACATATCATAGTGAAACTGGCAAAATACAAGGATAAAGAGAAAATTCTGAAAGCAGCAAGGGATAAACTTGCCATCACATATAAAGGGAGACCTATAAGACTCGTGACTGATCACTCTTTTGAAACTTGGCAGGCCAGAAAGGCTTGGCACGGTATCTTCAGTGTGCTAAACAGAAAAAATATGCAGCCGAGAATCCTTTATCCAGGAAGTCTGTCATTTAGAATAGAAGGAGAGATAAAGGTCTTCCCAAACAAACAAAAACTGAAGGAATTTGTCACCACTAAACCAGCCCTACAAGAGATCCTAAGGGGGATCCTGTGAGACAAAGTACCAGAGACATCGCTACAAGCATAAAACATACAGACATCACAATGACTCTAAACCCACATCTTTCTATAATAACACTGAATGTAAATGGATTAAATGCGCCAACCAAAAGACATAGGGTATCAGAATGGATAAAAAAACAAGACCCATCTATTTGCTGTCTACAAGAGACTCATTTTAGATCTGAGGACACCTTTAGATTGAGAGTGAGGGGATGGAGAACTATTTATCATGCTCCTGGAAGCCAAAAGAAAGCTGGAGTAGCCATACTTCTATCAGACAAACTAGACTTTAAATTAAAGGCTGTAACAAGAGATGAAGAAGGGCATTATATAATAATTACAGGGTCTATCCATCAGGAAGAGCTAACAATTATAAATGTCTATGTGCCGAATACCGGAGCCCCCAGATATATAAAACAATTACTCATAAACATAAGCAACCTTATTGATAAGAATGTGGTCATTGCAGGGGACTTTAACACCCCACTTACAGAAATGGATAGATCATCTAGACACACGGTCAATAAAGAAACAAGGGCCCTGAATGATACATTGGATCCGATGGACTTGACAGATATATTTAGAACTCTGCATCCCAAAGCAACAGAATATACTTCCTTCTCAAGTGCACATGGAACATTCTCCAAGATAGATCATATACTGGGTCACAAAACAGCCCCTCATAAGTTTACAAGAATTGAAATTATACCATGCATACTTTCAGACCACAATGCTATGAAGCTTGAAATCAACCACATGAAGAAGTCTGGAAAACCTCCAAAAGCATGGAGGTTAAAGAACACCCTACTAACGAATGAGTGGGTCAATCAGGCAATTAGAAAAGAAATTAAAAAATATATGGAAACAAACAAAAATGAAAATACAACAATCCAAACGCTTTGGGACGCAGTGAAGGCAGTCCTGAGAGGAAAATACATAGCAATCCAGGCCTATCTCAAGAAACAAGAAAAATCCCAAATACAAAATCTAACAGCACACCTAAAGGAAATAGAAGCAGAACAGCAAAGGCAGCCTAAACCCAGCAGAAGAAGAGAAATAATAAAGATCAGAGCAGAAATAAACAATATAGAATCTAAAAAAACTGTAGAGCAGATCAACGAAACCAAGAGTTGGTTTTCTGAAAAAATAAACAAAATTGACAAACCTCTAGCCAGGCTTCTCAAAAAGAAAAGGGAGATGACCCAAATAGATAAAATCATGAATGAAAATGGAATGATTACAACCAATCCCTCAGAGATACAAACAATTATCAGGGAATACTATGAAAAATTATATGCCAACAAATTGGACAACCTGGAAGAAATGGACAAATTTCTAAACACCCACACTCTTCCAAAACTCAATCAGGAGGAAATAGAAAGCTTGAACAGACCCATAACCAGCGAAGAAATTGAATTGGTTATCAAAAATCTCCCAACAAATAAGAGTCCAGGACCAGATGGCTTCCCAGGGGAGTTCTACCAGACGTTTAAAGCAGAGATAATACCTATCCTTCTCAAGCTATTCCAAGAAATTGAAAGGGAAGGAAAACTTCCAGACTCATTCTATGAAGCCAGTATTACTTTGATTCCTAAACCAGACAGAGACCCAGTAAAAAAAAAGAGAACTACAGGCCAATATCCCTGATGAATATGGATGCAAAAATTCTCAATAAGATACTAGCAAATCGAATTCAACGGCATATAAAAAGAATTATTCACCATGATCAAGCGGGATTCATTCCTGGGATGCAGCGCTGGTTCAACATTCACAAATCAATCAACGTGATACATCACATTAATAAAAAAAAAGAGAAGAACCATATGATCCTGTCAATCGATGCAGAAAAGGCCTTTGACAAAATCCAGCACCCTTTCTTAATAAAAACCCTTGAGAAAGTCGGGATAGAAGGAACATACTTAAAGATCATAAAAGCCATTTATGAAAAGCCCACAGCTAACATCATCCTCAATGGGGAAAAACTGAGAGTTTTCTCCCTGAGATCAGGAACACGACAGGGATGTCCACTCTCACCGCTGTTGTTTAACATAGTGCTGGAAGTTCTAGCATCAGCAATCAGACAACAAAAGGAAATCAAAGGCATCAGAATTGGCAAAGATGAAGTCAAGCTTTCGCTTTTTGCAGATGACATGATATTATACATGGAAAATCCGATAGACTCCACCAAAAGTCTGCTAGAACTGATACATGAATTCAGCAAAGTTGCAGGATACAAAATCAATGTGCAGAAATCAGTTGCATTCTTATACACTAACAATGAAGCAACAGAAAGACAAATAAAGAAACTGATCCCATTCACAATTGCACCAAGAAGCATAAAATACCTAGGAATAAATCTAACCAAAGATGTAAAAGATCTGTATGCTGAAAACTATAGAAAGCTTATGAAGGAAATTGAAGAAGATATAAAGAAATGGAAAGACATTCCCTGCTCATGGATTGGAAGAATAAATATTGTCAAAATGTCAATACTACCCAAAGCTATCTACACATTCAATGCAATCCCAATCAAAATTGCACCAGCATTCTTCTTGAAACTAGAACAAGCAATCCTAAAATTCATATGGAACCACAAAAGGCCCCGAATAGCCAAAGTAATTTTGAAGAAGAAGACCAAAGCAGGAGGCATCACAATCCCAGACTTTAGCCTCTACTACAAAGCTGTCATCATCAAGACAGCATGGTATTGGCACAAAAACAGACACATAGACCAATGGAATAGAATAGAAACCCCAGAACTAGACCCAGAAATGTATGGCCAACTCATCTTTGACAAAGCAGGAAAGAACATCCAATGGAAAAAAGACAGTCTCTTTAACAAATGGTGCTGGGAGAACTGGACAGCAACATGCAGAAGGTTGAAACTAGACCACTTTCTCACACCATTCACAAAAATAAACTCAAAATGGATAAAGGACCTGAATGTGAGACAGGAAACCATCAAAACCCTAGAGGAGAAAGCAGGAAAAGACCTCTCTGACATCAGCCGTAGCAATCTCTTACTCGGCACATCCCCAAAGGCAAGGGAATTAAAAGCAAAAATGAACTACTGTGACCTTATGAAGA
This sequence comes from Panthera leo, assembly GCF_018350215.1. NCBI lineage: Eukaryota > Metazoa > Chordata > Mammalia > Carnivora > Felidae > Panthera > Panthera leo. The sequence goes on along the minus strand of NC_056683.1, from coordinate 25,593,708 downwards.
TAAAAAGCTTCTGCACAGCAAAGGAAACAATCAACAAAACTAAAAGGCGACCAACGGAATGGGAAAGGATATTTGCAAATGACATATCGGACAAAGGGCTAGTATCCAAAATCTATAAAGAGCTCACCAAACTCCACACCGGAAAAACAAATAACCCAGTGAAGAAATGGGAAGAAAACATGAATAGACACTTCTCTAAAGAAGACATCCGGATGGCCAACAGCCACATGAAAAGATGTTCAACGTCGCTCCTTATCAGGGAAATACAAATCAAAACCACACTCAGATACCACCTCACGCCAGTCAGAGTGGCCAAAATGAAGAAATCAGGAGACTATAGATGCTGGAGAGGATGTGGAGAAACGGGAACCCTCTTGCACTGTTGGTGGGAATGCAAATTGGTGCAGCCGCTCTGGAAAGCAGTGTGGAGGTTCCTCAGAAAATTAAAAATAGACCTACCCTATGACCCAGCAATAGCACTGCTAGGAATTTACCCAAGGGATACAGGAGTACTGATGCGTAGGGGCACTTGTACCCCAATGTTTATAGCAGCACTCTCAACAATAGCCAAATTATGGAAAGAGCCTAAATGTTCATCAACTGATGAATGGATAAAGAAATTGTGGTTTATATACACAATGGAATACTACGTGGTAATGAGAAAGAATGAAATATGGCCTTTTGTAGCAACATGGATGGAACTGGAGAGTGTGATGCTAAGTGAAATAAGCCATACAGAGAAAGACAGATACCATATGGTTTCACTCTTATGTGGATCCTGAGAAACTTAACAGAAACCCATGGGGGAGGGGGAAAAAAAAAAAGAGGTTAGAGTGGGAGAGAGCCAAAGCATAAGAGACTGTTAAAAACTGAGAACAAACTGAGAGTTGATGGGGGGTGGGAGGGAGGGGAGGGTGGGTGATGGGTATGGAGGAGGGTACCTTTTGGGATGAGCACTGGGTGTTGTATGGAAACCAATTTGACAATAAATTTCATATATTAAAAAATAAAATAAAATAAAATAAAATAAAATAAAATAAAATAAAATATATATCCTCGTAGTTTATTTCCAAACATTTGATTTATACAGAACAAAACAAATTGCAGCATACCACATTTAACATAAGAGTAATCTTCCCTAAAGATGTGTGTGAATGACATTATGTTAAGTGAGTAGATATCATGAGCACAGGTACATGAATATTAATTGTAATATATCTTAGAATGGCATTGATTTTATTGATTTTGGCTTGAAATCTACATTTCACATTTAATTAGGGGAACTCTTTGTTGACATAATACTTTCTTTTATCTTGTGTATGTATCAATTACTGGTGATAGATTTCATCATATCTATGGTAGTTTTGTGTTGAGATGGATTAAATATAGGGTAGGTTAAACCAATGATATCAGAGGTCTTCAATAGTTGATATATTTACATTTTGTCCTTCCTGGTTCTGTCCTAGATTTTGTATCTTCTCATTTTATATATCCTCCCTAGGTGATCCATTGCTGTGCTCTAAAAAATCTACATCTACACTCCTGACATTTTTTTTTTATTTTAGGGCACCACATATATGTAGACAAATCATGTACAAAACTCACGAGTTTTCTATCTCTGCAGATGTCAGTAACCTTGGAATATTTGTCAAAGAATTACTGCATTGCCCTTATTCAAAACATTTCATACGTTATTGTGTCATATTGATTTTTTCTTCATAAAAACTCTCCAATCCATCCTTTTTTCATGATTCTGGTGACCATTTCTCTATCTCAAGCCATTTTCTCACTCCTGAAATAAAGCCATATCCGACTTATTCTCCAGAATGTCAATTCTGACATTTTTTAATATCTGATCAAAATATTTCAAAGATACTCTTTAAAACAATATTTTTTCTATTTGATTCTCCCCCCCCCCACACACACACACACACTTAACAACACTTTAGTGTCTCTCTTAGAATAAGACGGAAACTTCTTAACAAGGCACATAGATATCTCCCTCCATTTAGCTGCTGACTAGCAACAAGCCTCATTTCTTTCCTCCTTCCTTCCTCTCTTTCTTTCTCTCTTCTTTCTTTCTGTTTCTTCCCTTCCTTCCTTCCCTCTCTCTCCCCCTCCTTCTTCCTTCCTTCCTTCCTTCCTTCCTTCCTTCCTTCCTTCCTCTCTTTCTTTCTTTCTCTTTCTTTCTTTCTTTCTTTCTTTCTGGTATAATTGACATATAATATCATATTATTTCCAAGTGTGCAACATAGTGATTCAATATTTGTACAGTTACTAAAGTTTTTGTGTGATGATTTTCCTTAAGATTTTATTTTTAAGCAATCTCTACACCCAACATGAGGCTGAAACCCACAACCCTGAGATCCAAGAATCACATGCTGCACTGACTGAGCCAGCCAGGCGCCCATGATGAGAACTTTTAAGACCTGCTCTCTTAGCAACTTTCAAAAATACAATACAGTATTATTTATAGTCACAATGTTGTATGTTACATCCCATGGCTTATTTATTTTATGACTGGAAGTTTGTACCTTTTGACCTCCTTCACTATTTATACCCATATACCTTCACCCCTGCCTCTGGCAATCACCAGTCTGTTCTCTGTATCTATGACTTGGGGTTTTCCTGGTTGTTTTTTGTTTGCTTGTTTTTTGTTTGTTTGTGTATTTTTTGTGTTGTTGTTGTTGTTGTTGTTTTTAGACTCCACATATAAGTGAGATGTGGTATTTGTCTTTCTCTGACTTACTTCACTTAACGTAGAGTGCCCTCTAGGTCCATCCATGTTATTCCAAATAGCAAGATTTCATTCTTTTTGTGGTTGAATAATAATCCATCATATATATACACCACATTTCTTTACCAGTGCACCCATTGATGAACACTCAGGCTGCTTCCACATATTGGCTATTGTAAATAATGCTGCAGTGAACATGGGGGCACGTGTATCTTTTCAAGGTGGTATGTTCATTTTCTTCACATAAATACCCAGAAGTGGAATTACTGGATTGTATGCTATTTTTAATTTTTGGAGGAACCACCATGGTTATTCAATTTACATTCCCACCAACAGTGCACAGGATTCCCTTTTCTCGACATCCTTGCCAACACCTGTTATTTCATGTCTTTTCATTCTAACAGGTGTGAGGTGATATCTCATGGTTTGGATTTGCATATCCCTGATGATGAGTGATGTTGAGTTTCATGTACCTGTTGTCTGTCCATCTGTATGTCTTCTTTGGAGAAATGTCTATTCAAATCCTCTGCCCATTTTAAACTAGATTGTTTGTTTTTTTATAGAGCCATATGAGTTCTTTATACATTTTGGATATTAACCCCTTATCAGACATATTTGCAAATGTCTTCTCCCATTCGGTAAGTAATTTTTTAAAATTTTGTTGATGATTTTCTCTGCTGTGCAGAAGGTTTTCAATTTGATGTAGACCTATTTTTGCTTTTGTTACCTTTGCTTTTGGTGTTGAATCCAAAAAATCATTGCTATGACCAATGTCAAGGAATTTATCACCTGTTTTCTTCTAGGAGTTTCATGGTTTGGGGTCTCCCATTCAAGTCTTTAACCCACTTTGAGTTAACTTTTATGTATGGTATAAGATAGTTGTTCACTTTCATTCTTTTGCATGTGGCTGTCCAGTTTTCATAGTACTATTTACTGCAGACTGTCCTTTCCCTATTGTATATCCTTGGCTACTTGGTCATAAATTAACTGAGCATATATGTGTGGGTTTACTTCTAGGTTCTCTATTCTGTTTCATTGATCTATATGTCTATTTTTGTGTCAGTCCTTGACTGTTATGGCTTTGTAATAGAGTTCAGAATCAAGAAGTGTGATGCCTCCAGCTTTGTTGTTTCTCAAGATTGCTTCGGCTATTCAAGATCTTTTGTGATTCCATAAAAATTTTTGGATTGTTTATTCTATTTTTGTAAAAAATACCATTGGAATTTTGATGGGGACTGCATTGAATCTGTAGATTGCTTTGGGTAATACATACCTTTTAACAACATTAATACTACTGTTAATACTAACATTAATCTACTGAGCCACTCAGGTGCCCCAAGTTGTCTTTTAGTTTTTTTGTTTCTTTCATTGTGCAAAAGTTTTTTATTTTGATGACATCCCAATAGTTTATTTTTGCTTTTGTTTACCTTGCCTCATGAGACATATCTAGATAGAAGTTGCTGTGTCCAGTGTCAGAGGAATTAGTGCCTGTGCTCTCTTATTGGATTTTTATAGTGTCAGGTCTCATATTTAGGTCCTTAATCCATTTTGAACTTATCTTTGTGTATGGTATAATCCAATGGTTCAATTTCATTCTTTTGCATGTAGCCATCAGTTTTCCCAGCACCAGTTTCATACCATGTTTTTGAAAAGCCTTTTATTTGAAATGATTACAGATTTATAGGAAGTTATAAAAAATGTACAGAAATATCCTGTACACCCTTCACCAGTCTTCTTCCTGGTACTGTGGTACCATCTTGCATAACTGAGTACAATAGCAAAGCCAGGAAATTGACATTGGTACAATCCTCAGGATTTACTCATATTTCACACATTTTATACACATGTGCTCATGCATGTGCCTATGCATTTGTTGTTATTATTGTTGTGAGGGTAGATGCAAATAAAATCAAAAGATTAATTTTGCATGATACAAAAAAGAAAAGAGACTCTTCCCTCACCCCCTTCTCTTTCAGAGCACTTTTTTAGAAAAATTGTCATTATACATTCTTTCACTATTCCTTTGAGACATTTGTAAACCTATTTAAAATCTGAATGAATTTCTCACCAGCTTTATAACCCAGGACTTCTCTCAAGGACTTAGGAACCATATCTTTGAAATGCAATCATCAAAGAAGACAGCATTTCTGTCTTCTAGTTCCTATGGGAGAGCAGCAGCCTACCTTCAGTGGGCATCTCCTTCCACGTTGCAAACCTACCTCTAGTTCTTTTTCCCTTTTAGCCATTACAGATGTCCACCCCACCTACCAGGTGAATTTAGAATGAACTATGTGTAATAAAGGGTACTTTTAGGTCCTTTTATTTGAGGACTACTGAGTTATTGTTTATCCAAGAAGCTGTGTGTAATGGATTGTACCTGCCAGGTTATGACTTTTACATATAAAAGACTAAGCTATCTTTCTATCTTTGCAGTCTTTTAGTGGATTATCTGGGATGCATATCACATTCTGGTTCAGTAATAAATTGTTTTCTTTCTCTTCTACCTTTGTAACGATGTTTTCTAGATTGACAGGAGATTTTGTTTTCAATTATATTTCCTCAATAATGTATGGTTTTGTGCAATTTTATTTATTTAATTACCATACATACATAAAGGAATTGTGTCAACAATTCCTTTACCACAAAGCTCTCTCTTGCTGTCCTTTTATAGCTACCCAGAACACCCTGTCCCCTTCTCCCAACCCTTGGCAACCACCAATATATTCTCCGTATCTATAATTTCATAATTTCAAGGAAATTATATAAAAAGAATTAAACAGTATATAACACTTAGAGATTGGCTTTTTTTTTTTCCACTCAGCATACTTTTCTTGAGATCCATCCAAGTTGTTGCCTGTATCAGTAATTCATTCCTTTTTATTGCTAAGAAGTGTTCCAGGGTATATGGCTTTTTAAACAATTCATCTATTGAGATTTTAGGTGATTTCTAGTTTGGGGCAATTAGAATACAGTCACTATAAACATTTGTGTTCAGGTTTATTTACAAACAAAAGTTTTCTTTTCTTTGGAATAAATGTCCAAGCTACAGTTGTTGGGTCATATACTAAGTATGGGTTTAATTTTTGAAGTTTGCATCCCTACCAGCAATGATGTCTGAGTGATCCAGTTTCTCCAAATCCTTGCCAACATTTGGTGTTACGACTATTTGTTATTTTAGTCACTCTGATAGGTGTGGAGTAATATCACATTGTGGTTTTAGTTTGCATTTCCCTAATGGCTAATGATACTAAACATCTTTTCATGTGTTTATCTGCCATCTGTAAATCCTCTCTATTCTAATGCTGATCGTGACTTTTGCCCATTTTCTTATTTAAAAAAAAATTTTTTTAATGTTTATTTATTTTTGAGAGAGAGAGAGAGAGAGTGCCAGTAGGAAAGGGGCAGAGAGAGAGGGAGACACAGAATCTGAAGCAGGCTCCAGGCTCTGAGCTGTCAGCACAGAGCCTGACACCGGGTCAAACTCATGAACCATGAGATCATGACCTGAGCTGTAGTTGGATGCTTAACCGACCAAGCCACCCAGGTGCCCCGACTTTTGTCCATTTTCTAATTGGATTTTTTGTTTTGTTGTGAAATTTTGAGACTCTTTATACATTCTAAATACAAGTCATTTGTCAGACATATAGTTTGCAAATATTTTCTCCCAGTTTGTAGCTTGTCTTTTCATTCTCTTCACAGTCTTTGGCAGAGAAGAAAATTTTAACTTTGGTGAGGTCCAATTTATCAATTTTTCCTTTTATGGATTGTGCTTTTAGTGTCAAGTCTAAGAACTCTTCATCTAACCCTAGGTCTTGGAGATTTTTCCTCTTTTTTCTAAAAGTTTTATAGTTTTACATTTTACATATAAGTCTATAATCCATTTTGAGTTTATTTTTGTATTAGATGTGAGAGTTAAGTCTAAGTTCCTTTTTATTTTTATTTTTTGCCTATGGATGCCCAGTGTTCCAGCATCATTTGTCAAAAAAGCTATCCTTCCTCCACTAAATTGCTTTTGCACATTTGTCAGAAACCAGCTGAGTGCATTTACATGAATCTACTTCTGGGTTCTTTATTCTGTGCCATTGATCCATGTATTTAACCCTCCACTGATACCACACTATCTTGATTACTGTAGCTAGATAATAAGCCTTAACACTGGGTAAAATAATTCCTCCCATGTTAATCTTCTTTTTAAAAAGCTGTTTTAGCTATTCCATGTCTTTTGCCTTTCCATACAAATTTTAAAATAAGCTTTCTATGTCTACAAAAAACCTTGCTGGGATTCTAATAGGAAGTATCCAAAACCTATAGATCATAGAGGAGAATTGACTCTTTACTAAGTTGAGTCTTCCAATTAATGAACATGGTATGTCTCTCTATTTATTTAGACTTTTGATTTCTTTCATCAGCATTTTGTAATTTTCAACATACAAATCTTACACATGTGTTACTACACTTCAACCTAACTATTTAATTTTCTTTGGAATGATTATAACTGACTTCAAAGTGACTGAATTCATTTATTAGTTCAGGGAGGGCTTTCTTTCTTAGATTCCTTTATAGTTATTACACAGACAATCATATCATCTGTGAAAAAAACAGTTCTATTTTTCACTTCTAATATATATGCCTTTTATTTTTTTCTTGCCTTATTACACTAGCTAGGACTACTATCACTATTTTTAGTTGACATATCTCCTAAGTCTCTCTTTTAAAAAAACAAAACAAAACAAAACTTTTTTTTAGAATAGTTTTAGATTTACAAAAACTACTATAGAAAGAAACTACAGAGGTGATTTTACCCAGGGAAGGGAGCAGTTTGATTTCTGTAGCATTGTAAAGATCTGAAAAGTTGTAAAGATAGTACAGTTTCTCTTATTCACATCTTACATTAATGTGGTACATTTCTCACAACTAATGAATCAATACTGATTCATCATTAAAGTCCATAATTGATTCATATTTTCTTAGTTTTTACCTAATTCTCTTTTCCTATTCCAGGATCCCAGACAGGACACAACATTATATTTAGTCTTCACATTTAGTCCTCAGGCTCATCTTGGCTTTGACAGATTTTCAGACTTTCTTTGTTTTGATGATCTTACCAGTTTGAAAGAGTGCTGATCAGGTATTTTGTAGAATGCCTCCTCAATTGGGATCTGTCTGACATTCTTCATATGGTTAGATAGGGGTTATGGGCTTTGGGGAGGAAGATCACAGAAGTAAATATGTAAAGTGCTATTCTTATCAAATCATATCAAGGACACATGTCATCAACATGACTTATCCCTGTTGATGTTGACCTTGGTCACCTGACCAAGGTAGTGTTTATCAGGTTTCTCCACTGTATCTCTCCCACTCCAACAATGAGAAACCTGTTCCCACCATCCACCATCTATGTACTTAATTGTTTATTAGTAATATTACTTTTAATCGAGAGAAGCATGCAGAGAGTCCCTCAGATTCCTTGATACTGAAACCAGGCAAGAAATGTCTAGGCACAATTCCTCAAGTGAAACCCCCTTGGTTTTCCCATAGTTTCATTTCTTTATCTTCAATCTACCTAATATCTGCGGCTGCCTAGTAACCTCAGCAGTGAGAATACATACAGCTAATGTTGAAACTGGAAAGTTTGTGTGGATGTCAATGTTCAAATTTTTTGACATTTCCAAAAAATTCACACAATTTCCTGTTCAGTTATAAGGATCAATCTGAACTTACACTACAGAAATCAAACTTCTTCCCTTCGTGGGTAAAATCACCTTTTGTAGTTTCTTCTTATAACTTACAGTCTATTGTGCTTATGTAGATGTGCAAACAGTCTAAAATTCCGTTGTTTCTTATTTTGTGTAAAGCTGTGTTTGAAGATCCTGTGCCTTACAGAGAACCAGAACAGATAACCAATGCCAAACAGAAACCTTGGCCAGTGGCTTCCCTCTTGAGAATTTACCGCAGTATGACCACATTGCAGGCCAGGCTGGTAAATAAGGACATAACCACGGGACAAATTATAATTACTCCTGAGAGAAGAATCAGAGTCCGGCCAAGTGAACCAATGGGTCAGGAAGTTCTATTAGGTTTTACAGTTCCCTTAGGTAAGAACCTTCTCAAAAGCAAGTAGATAAGCCCTTTTATCTTTCCATATATCAGAAGGAGAGATGTTTCAAGTTCATTTTCAAGCTGTTTAAAAGGGTCAAACAACAGGGACACCTGGATGGCTCAGTCAGTTAAGTGTCCAACTCTTGATCTCAGCTCAGGTCTTGATCTCAGTGTTGTGAGTTCAAGCCCCACTTGAAAAACAGGGAGAGGGGCGCCTGGGTGGCGCAGTCGGTTAAGCGTCCGACTTCAGCCAGGTCACGATCTCGCGGTCCGTGAGTTCGAGCCCCGCGTCGGGCTCTGGGCTGATGGCTCGAGCCTGGAGCCTGTTTCCGATTCTGTGTCTCCCTCTCTCTCTGCCCCTCCCCCATTCATGCTCTGTCTCTCTCTGTCCCAAAAATAAATAAAAAACGTTGGAAAAAAAAAACAAACAAAACAGGGAGATGTGGGGGAGGTCAAACAACAGAGGTATCTTTATCTGTGATCTTTATCCTGAAAGCAGAGGACATAAAGTGTCACTACTGAGATGAAACAGTAGGTAGTTTGAAGCTTTGGAAAGCCTTGGAAGAGTCAAGGTTGAATGCCAACAGTTAGGCATTGGAGATCTACCCTTTGTAGAGAAAACCGTGAATAGCCATTTGCTCCTCCAACCTGAGAATAGGCATTTTCTTTCTGAACCCAAATTAACATTCTGCTCTAATAATGCTCTAATTTCCAGTGTACCCTCAGAACATCCTAAAATTGTTGAAAATCACAGCATAAAGTGTAAGTGCACATATCGTTAAGTTCTGAGCTCAGAATTTCAGTTTTTTTAATGTTTATTTATTTTGAGAGAAAGAGAGAGACAAAGCGTGATCTGGGGAGGGGAGAGAGAGAGAGGGAGACACAGAATCCAAAGCAGGCTCCAGGCTCTGAGCTGTCAGCACAGAGCCCGATGCAGGACTTGAACCCATGAATCGTGAGATCATGACCTGAGCTGAAGTCAGACACTTAACCTTAACCAACTGTGAGCTCAGAATTTCAAATGAGCTTCTTTATTAAGGTGTTCTCCCTCCTGTGGGGCTGAGGTCAACACAGGTATATTGTAAAGGGAAAGAAAAAGATAACAGAACAGCAGCCAGAGGGACTTAGCTTATGGAGAGGAGAAACTTCCACAGAAGAGAATCCTCTTTGTTCTGTGATGCTAGACAGAGAAAAAGGAACAGGTGATCTGTATTCAGACTTTGGGGTTTGTGCATTTTGCCACCTTGACCACAGAAGCCACTTCTGTGCCTTCCTGATTGACCTCCACAAAAGGCCTGTGCACAGACTTGGACCCAGACCGTTCTGTCTCGGACAACATGCCAGAAAAGTCAGGCATGCTATTGTCAAAAGCATTAATTCCCTAACTGCCAAGAACAGATCCTATACCACAGTTTTCTTTGTTGTCCATTGCTCTTGGCTTTGTCCACTTGCTGAGCTTTTCATGTGTAAGCTCATTTTCCACCTGGAAAATAAGAGGAGACAGCCCAAGGGTCCATTTGGTAGGTCTGCACTGCCACCCACCCCCGTCCCGTGTAATTACTCAGGACCATGGCATCATATATTCCTCTGTCCATGAGGTAAGGCCTCATAGAGGTTTAGACAATGCCCAGGCCAATATCACTTTTTGAGTCTCCTGGTTTAATAAAAAGAATTTTTTTAATTAAGAAATACCAAGCATTATGGTATGTTTTTAAATTTTATATTTAACAAATGGATGCTTTTAAAAATGCAATGTAAAATTGTTGTGCTATCCCCAAGTTAATTATAGGATTTATAAAACATTTTTATGGAGCACCTGGCTCAGTCAGTTAAGCGTCCAACTTCCGCTCAGGTTATGATCTCACAGTCTGTGATTTCGAGCCCCACATCAGGCTCTGTGCTGTCAGCTCAAAGCCTGGAGCCTGCTTTGGATTCTGTGTCTCCCTCTCTCTCTCTGCCCCCTGCCCCCGCTCATGCTCTGTCTCTGTCTCAAAAATAAACAAAAGCATTTAAAAAAACATCGTTATATGGTTTATTTTATGGGACATGAGCTTAAATTTTATGATTAAAGTATTCTCCATCTATCTTTTCAGTGTATCTCTGTGACTCTACATATAATGACATTAGAAAATAATTTTAACAGTTCGACTTTGAGGTAAGTGGCCCCCCATCCCAGGTTCTGCTCCTGGCATCCCAAGGCCTGGAAACTGAACCAGGTCCCCAAGTACCCTGATGTTAGCTCCCACCCATCACCTGGGCCCTGTAGGGAGGTGTTTACTTATAAGCGACAGGTCAAAATGGAGTTAAAATTCAAGAATATTTGAATTTCCCATCCCCGACAGCTGGTTTAAGATGATGGTCAAGTTGATTTCAAATTACTGTATTTTGCTTGTATTTGCTTGCATTTTTATATTTTATTGGCTACTCTGAATCTATTCATGAATTGCTGTAGAACTGACAGTCAAGAATTTCTCATCCCATTGCAAAGAGTTTAGCCTACATCTTTGTGCATGTCTGGAGTTTTTTGGTTTTTTGGTTGTTTGTTGTTGTTGTTTTTTTAATTCCAGGGTGGTTAACATACAGTGTTATAGTAGTTTCAGGTGTACAACATAGTGATTCAACAATTCCATGTATTACTCAGTGTTCATCATGATAAGTGTACTCTTAATCCTCCTCACCTATTTTACCCATCTTCCCACCCTTCCCCTCTGGTAACCATCTGTTTGTTCTCTAGAGTTAAGAGTCTGATGGGGCATCCGGGCAGCTCAGTCAGTTAAGCATCTGACTTCGGCGTAGGTCATGATCTTCTGGTTCATGAGTTTGAGCCGCATGTCAGGCTCTGTGCTGACAGCTCAGAGCCTGGACCCTGCTTTGGATTCTGTGTCTCCCTCTCTGCCCCACTCACACTCTCTCTCTCAAAAAAAATTTTTTTTTTAGTCTGTTTTTTGGGGGCACCTGGGTGGCTCAGTGGCTTAAGCGTCCAACCTCAGCTCAGGTCATGATCTAGCAATTCATGAGTGTGAGCCCCACATTGGGCTCTGTGCTAACAGCTCAGAGCCTGTAGCCTGCTTCAAATTCTGTGTCTCCCTCTCTTTCTGCCCTTCCCCTGCTCGTTGTCTCCCTTTCTCTCAAAAATAAATAAACATTAAAACATTTTTTTAAAAAGAGTCTGTTTTTTGGTTTGTCTTTTTTCCCCCTTTGTTCATTCGTTTTATTTCCTAAATTCCATATGTGAATAAAATCATATGGTATCAGTCTTTCTCTGGCTTATTTCACTCAGCATTATATTCTGTAGCTTCAAAAGATTTCATTGTTTTTATGGATGAGTAATGCATCATTGTATATGCTTACATACTTCATCTTTTTTGTCCATTCATCTATGGATGGACACTTGGGTTGCTTCCATAGTCAGACTATTGTAAATAATGCTACAATAAACATAAGGGTGCATATATTCCTTTGAACCTTTATGCAGTTTTGCATCTGACATTTGAGTAATTTTGAAGTGCTAGGATGTTTTGTTCTTAGTATATTTTCTTTCACTCAAATGAAAATGAAACTTGATCCAGAAAGTTTGTGCTATGATAAAATAGTCAAAAATGTACACAAGGAGGGAGTTAACTGTGTACTATTAGATTTTCAGACAAAGAACAACTAGCTTTTATGAGTTAAACCCATAAGGCACTTCCATGGAAGGTAGGGGTAAGAAGCCTTATTTTCACTTGACTTACCTGAAAAGTCTTCCTAAGGAGGCCAGCTGTTGTGTTCTTGAACAGTCTGTGACAAGAAATCCCCTTGGGGTACAGAGATACCTCAAGGAACTCTGACAGACACTGGGGCCAGAGGAAGACAGGCCAGGGGCAGACAGCAGGTCCCAGGATGTCACTGAAAAGGGCACTGGTTGTGCTGTCTCAATGTTTTGGCCAGGGCACAGGAGGTAAAGGCTCTGGGGTAAGTTTGGAGAGGGAGCAGAGAGGAACCGCCTTGGTGGAAGCAGAGAATGGGAGGTGGTGTGGAGAGTGGGTCTGCTAACAGACAGCCTGAGCCAGGCTGGAATGATCCCTGATCCCTGGAAAACTGAGCAAAGGAGAAGCCCAAATACCTTTTTTCAAACAGGGTTCCTGAGTGAGGATGTGGAGAAACTGGAATCCTGTGCTCTATGGCTGGGAACGTAAACTGGTGCAGCCACTGTGGGAAAGAGTATGGAGGTTCCTCAAAAAATTAAATATAGAATTACCACAAGACCCAGGGATTCCACTTCCACATATACACCCAAAGAATTGAAAGCAGAGACTTGAAGAGATACTTGCACACCTGCATTCACAGCAACATTATTCACAACAGCCAAAGACTGGAAGCAACCCACGTGTCCTTCAGAGGATGACTGGACAAAATGTGGTGTGTGTTTATACCATGGAATATTATAGAGCCTTAACCAGGAAGGAAGTTCTGACACAGACTACAATGTGGATGAACCCTGAGGACATTGTGCTAAGTGAACAGAGAGAGTCACAAAAGGACAAATACTGTATGATCCCACTTACATGAAGTCCCCAGAGTCATCAAAGTGGAAGGGTGGGTGCTAGGCCTGGGGGAGAGGGAGGGGGGGGACAGTGATTAATGGGAGCAGAGCTTCAGTTGGGGAAGATGACAAAGTTCTGTGTGTGGACGGTGATGATGGATGCACAACAGCATGGATATATTCGACCCTGAACTGTACACTTAAAATGGTAAAGATGGTAAATTTTACGTTGGGTGTGTTTTACCACAATAAAAAAAAAGGAAAAAAAAAGATTAATAAAAGAGTTCCCAAGATGTGGCCTCAGCAGTATCAGCTAAAGCACACCTTTCTTGCTTTTCCTAAAAAAATGTTATTTAACACATAGATGGGTGGGCAAGCTGGCCGCACTTTGTGTCTTTGCTTCTAACTGTTCTCACCTGGGTCCTCTGTGAAGGGCAAGGCTGGATGAGGGACAAGTCAAAGTGCCTGATGTGGCTGTGGGGCCACTCAAGCCACGTTCCCCATGCCCCACTCACTAAGGGCTGTCCCTTCCACCACATTTAGTGGCAGGAAATTTTGTGGCCCAGGTGCTCATGGATAGGAAAGCACCTTTCCTTACATAAATATAGAAAATGGAAACTGTAAGTGCCTAAGGCATCATTTTAGGTAAGAGGGGAAGTGTTAATTCACTAAGTATTGATAAAAACCTTTTGTGTTAAGCTCCACTTTGGTGTTGGATAAGATGGTCTCTGAACCCTCACAGAGCAAGTGGGTGGGAATTTAAAACTGTGGGTAGAACAGAGCCATTTGAGAATTGAGGAGGAGGGCCAGGGGTTATGGGAACACACGGTGGGGTCCCAGTCCAGCCAGGGTGTGCCTTCCTGAGAAAAGGGGAGTTGAGACTTGGAACAGCAAATCAAAACAAGTGGCTATCAACTAGTTTCTTATCTGCATGAGGGGTGACCTGAAAATAGTCTGGAATTAAATTCCTGAAGTAGGAGGGGAAATTCCTACTGTGGAGGGAGGAAACGGACAGGAAAACTTCACCTTAGTGGGGCTCAGCTGTTTATAGTCAAAAAGGCCAGGATGATAGAGAATAGGCCTTAAGAATTTTACCTGCCTTCCCTCCTTCTACCTCCCTACAAAATGGAAGGTTCTACAAAATGGAAGGTTTTTCAAGAAAGAGGGTGGGGCAAGAAAGTTGCTGGCCAAAGGTAAAGATTGTTCTGGGCAAGGGCCCTTTTCCTTAAAGGGAAAACTAAGGAGTCTTATCATGCATATGACCTCATCTTCCTTTGGGGATGGAGAAGGGCCCTGTGATGGAAAATTTTCTGACTAGCCAGTTAAGACAGTATTTCTGGGGAAAAATGAAACTGCAATTAAGTCAGGTATTGGGACACCTTGGTGGTTCAGTTAGGCACCTGACTTCAGCTCATGTGATGATCTCATGGTTTTGTGAGTTCAAGCCCCGAATTGGGCTCATTACCATCAGCACAGAGCCCACCTTAGATCCTCTGTTCCCCCCTCTCTCTGTCCCTCCCCCACTCATGCTCTCTCCGTCTCTCTCAAAAATAAACAAACATTAAAAAATATATTATTAAGCCCCAGTTTGGGGACTCGGCCCGAGTAATGCCATTTGGGGCTTGTGGTTTTCTTTTTAACAAGGTCCATCCTCCTCTCTTGTTTGTCTCTTTGATTACACCTACATTTTATTTATTTATTTTTAAATGTTTATTTATTTATTTTGAGAAAGAGACCATGCAGTGGGGTGGGGGGGGGGGGGGGAAGAGAGGGAGAGAGAGAGAGAGAGAGAGAGAGAGAGAGAGAGAATCCCAAGCAGGCTCCACACCGCAAGTGGAGCCTGACATGGGACTCAATCCCATGACCCTGGGATCATGACCTGAGCTGAAATCAAGAGTCGGGAGCTTAACACTGAGCCACCCAGGTGCCCCACACCTACATTTTACTCCCAGTGCTACCAATCACTGTCTATGCCATCTTAGACAAATTTCTAAACCTTTTTGTCCTAAGTTCCTCATTTGTAAAATGAAGATAATGGTTCCAGCTTTGCCTGCAGCCTAGAGCTGTTATAAAAACCAAACACCCAAATGGATTAAAAGTGTTTTCTAAATTGCAAAATTATTCCATGCACATATTCCATTATCACATTCTCCCTTGTATTAAACATAAACTTGTTTTTCTTTCATCCATGGTTAACTCCTTGCAGAACAGGACCATGTCTGAACTGTCTTCATGTTTCTTACAGTCCCTCACACATTTCAGCAATGCCTCAGGTCTCAGCCAGAGGGCCAGGGCTACAGGGTTCCCAGGTCTCGGGAGGGCATGGCTGGCACATTCAATATGGATGGCTTGCTCTGGAGTTTTGCAGACAAACGAGACCCTCTCCTCCCCCAGGAGAGGAGCCTAATGTCTCAGAAAATGAGTTGTCCTTGCTCTGCCACAACGTAAGTTTCATTTAATTTTTAAGCCATCTCTTTCTCCCAAGAACTGGTGCTCAGGCAACACTGAGCACGCAACAATGAGCAATGACTTACAGCGTTTTGATCTCCATTGATGTGAGGGAGCGGAATAGTTAGTTGGAAGTCTCACCTGAGGGGAGGACACTCTGTCCAGGACCCTCAGGACTGTTCACTGTGGGGCTTCCTCAGCCAGAAGGTTGGATGTTGTGAGTACCTGATTTAATAAATTAAGCCTTCTTTACTCTCTACACTTCTTTCACTCTATGTTTACTCTAGTTGTTTGATTCCTTATTTCCCTTTCCCTTATGATTAAAGTTTTCCTCTATGAAACCGAAAGAGTGGCTATCATGAATTATTCAGAACCCCCACCACAGGATGCTAAGAGTAATGGAGCTTCTCAGAGCTGCCTGCTGGAAGGCAGGCTTGAGCTGACAAATGTAGGAGGACTTTCCACTTGTAATGTCAGTCAAAGACCACAGCCAAGGTGAAGTTTGGGTTGTTGTTGTTATGTTTTTTGTTTTGTTTTGTTTTGTTTTTTTGTATCCTCATCTTCTGGGCCAAAGTCAACAACATTCTTATTTTCCTTAAACTGAGCTGAACCAAAGGAAGCTGCCTCAAATACCTCAGATATTTTGGCTGCCACAAGCACATTACTGAGCTATGAGACACACTGCTGCTCATTAAATGGGAAATGCAGAGATAACTAAAAGATAAATTATTTTCTGATGACTATTGCCATAAAGCTTGTTTTTATAAGTCTCCTGGAATAATAAATTCTCATGAGAAGAAAAGAGCTATAAAAGATATTTTCAAGATCATAGGGAAAGTTGAATAGGGATTGGATGTGAGGAAATAACTGTTCATTTGGTAAGTGTGAATGTGGTATTATAATTATGTAGGAGAATATCTTTTTAAGAAATAAATGCATACTGAAGTAGGGGTAAAAGTCGTAATGTATTTATTGATATTTTTTGTGGAAATGTCTAATCCACTGTTAGGACCATCTACCAAGTTTTTTATTTCAGGTTTTTCAATTCTAGAATGATCTTTGTGTGTGTGTGTGTATTTAGTTTCTGTTTCTCTATTGGGTTTTCACATCTGTTCATTCATTATGCCATGTATTCCTCAAATCTTTTAACAAATTTATAACAGTTATACTCTTTGACTGTTAATTTCAACATTTGTATCATTTTTGTGTCTGTTCTGTTGACTGCTTCCCTCCCCCCTCGTGGTTATAAGTCATATTTACTTACACTTTCATATAATTAGTAATTTTTTACTCATTCTAGACATTTTTTATTATGTTGCCTTCTTTCAAATAGAGTTGAGTTTTGTTCTTTTTTATTTTTTTAATATTTAAAATAAATTTTTATTGTTTATTTTTGAGACAGAGGGTGAGTGGAGGAGGAGGAGGAGCAGAGAGAGAGGGAGACACAGAATCCAAAGCAGGCTCCAGGCTCTGAGCTGTTGGCACAGAGCCCAGCATGGGGCTCGAACTCACAAACCATGAGATCATAACCTGAGCCAAAGTCAAACACTTTACCGACTGAGCCACCAGACACCCCAGTTGAGTTTTGTTCTTATTTGGTGGCTCAGCTTGATGCTGCAGAGGTTAGGTTTCTAAGGAAGGGTCTACATTAACCCTTGTTCTTGGGCTACGTTAGCCACAGTACTAAGGCCTGGGCTTCCTGGACTCTGAACTAGATGCCCAAGTTGTTTCGCAGGGGCTTCTTAACTCTGTAAGGTCAGAAATCTAACAATGCAATCTAATTGCATTGCAGCACCATGCAATCTGGAATCTTGGTTCATCCCTCATGACCCAATCTGGCTCTGCCAAATCTCACAGAATCTTGTGCTTGCAGCTTAGTATTCATAGACTCAAGGAAACTCCTGTGTATGCTTTAGGAGAGACTTTGTGTTTCTTCCCCTTCCGTGGCACCATGTTCTGCAAATGCAACTTGCACCAGCAACCATGGACTCTGATCTTTGTCCCACCCAGAGGAGTTTGGGCTCCTCTTCCTGTGCTACAGTTTGGAAAGTGCACTCAGGCAGAATATAGATCTCATATTAAATGTTGCCCTTCTTTCAGAAATCACAGCCTTGCACCATCTACCCAATACCTGAAAGCAGCTAGTTCATATATATTGTCCAGTTTTATGGTTAACTACAGTGGGAGGGGCAGATCCAATACTTGTTACTCCATCTTGCCTTAGAACCAGAAGTGACGTCAACTTGCCTATTAACCTCTGAGCTTCAGATTCATCCATACCTGTGGCATGAGGAGTTGGGCTAGATCAACGATTCTCAAACTTTAGTATGCATCAGAACCACCTGGAGGGTCTTATCTTCAGAATTGATGAGGTCTGGGGTGGGGATGCATAAGAATTTGCATTTCTAACAAATTCCCAGGTGATTGCGATGTTGCTTATACAGAGACCACACTCCAGGGAACCACTGGACTAGATCTATGTGTTTCAACCCTGGTAGTACATAGAGGTTTTTTTAAATACCATGAGGCACCAACCTAAAAGAATTAAATGAAAATTCCCAGCGGAAGCTAGGCATGGGATGTTTTTGTGTTTTGTTTTTTTGTTTGTTGTTTGTTTGTTTTTGGTTTTTTGTTTGTTTTAATAGTAGACCTGCCTTTAACCTGTCCCATCCATCCTCACTCCTTATCCAGGAAGCCAAGGAGAACTAATTTTATGTACAAACTTCAATGTGCACATCATTATTTTTTTACTGATTTAATTATGTTTATTGTTAAAACTACATTTATGATAAAAAAGTCAAACACTACAAAGGAGTACTCTGAAAAAAAGGAAAATATCCAGGCCTAGATAACATTAATAGCTCCCCAGGAGATTTTCCTATGCAGCCAACGTAGAGAACCCCTAGTCTAGATGTTTCCAGTGGCCATTCCAGCTCTGACTTTCTGGAATTCCATGACATACAGACGGGAACTTGAAGAGCAGAGGGAGGGACAAGGAAGTTATTCACCTAGGGGAGAGAACACAAGATGGTGAAACAAAGAAGTCTTGCCAAGTAGAATCCCCAACTCCAAAAGAGGAGACACATGAGCACCTGAGCAGAGATGACATCCAAGAGAGGACTCTCAAAATGGAACCAATGTGAATGAGGCAGAAGGTCCTCACACTCTTAAAGCTGTACATATGGTGTATAATTCTGTCCATCTTCAGAACTATTTCTCAGGCCAGCCAACACTTTCTCCACCTACAGTATGGGTTTCCAGTGTAAAAATTGGATTTGTTCTCTTGAAAAACCTCTTCTGCAGTCACAGAAACTTTTGAACTAGAAAAATCTTCAGGTATTATACAATCAACATTTGTATGGCTAATATAAACATTATTAAACAGTTTATAAAGCACTTTCACATACATATTTTACTAGATTACAAATGTCTCATGAGGCAGTAAGCCACACTGCTGTTATCTATCTCTTATAAGGTTGTGAAAAGTTATGTGTCTCAGGAAAGTTCTTTAGTGGATCAGAGGCAGAGCCTAGACTTAAGAGCTGATTGACTTACTCCAAGCCTGGGGCCTTCCCATGAAACAACACCCCTGAGTTTATGTGAAAAGTGAGCCATGGAGGAAATTATCTTCAAGGTCCTACCACATTTTTCAGTTCCTTTCTCATTCCAACAGTACTGGAAGAAGTCCTCGTGAGCAGCTCTATGAAGGTATGAAAAAAACTAATGTGTGATTGTATCAGCCAGGATAGGCTTGGTTACACTGTGGTAACAAATAATCCCTCAAATCTTGGTGGCTTAAAATAAAAAAGAGTCATTTAATCTTCAGACTGTATTTCCATTATGGATAGGTTGGTGGTAAACTGGGGAACCCAGGCCAGTAGAGTAGCTGTCATCACAAATGTTGCCCATACCATGTTGGACAAAAAGAATTCTAGAGGACCTCAAACTGTTGGTTAATATTCCTGTGTGTGTCCCTTCTACACATAACCCAGAGGCCAGAACTGGCCATTTGGCCCCACAAGGGAGCCAGAAGAAAACAATCCTGCCATGTGCTAGAACGGAGGAAACCCAGACACTTTTGGTAAATGATTCTAATGACAACACACAATTCCTCCTCCATCTGCAATTTGGGCAGTGGTATTTCCTTTTTCCCCCAGGAAGATCATGGCCAAAGCAGAGGAGACATTCAGGGAAGGAAAAAAACACATGGTGTGAGGGGTTTTCTTCCCATAGTTTCTTTAAAAGATGGATAGCAAAGGTGCCATTTGCTTCAGAGAGGGTACCTGTGGTGGGGGGTTCTGCAACCAGAGCACAGAGAGAAATGTGTTCTGTGTGTTCAACAGTTGGTTATCCTCAAGGGCAGGTGGCTCCTAAATAGAGTCAGCAGATTGTTTAAAGGGGTTGGAGGGGAGGAGAAGCTTGGCTGCTGTACCGCCCAGGGAAGTGGGGGAGGAGGGGTGTCTTGAGTAGCTGCCTCTTCCCTTTTCTACTCACTCTCACTCAGAAGACTCTGCAAAGCAGGGTGATGGCCAGGGAAGGTTGGGTGGCAATGGAGCAGGCAGTTATGCCTGCCAAGGGAGGGAGCTGCCACTGGCATCACTCAGATGTCAGAGGCCATCTGACAAGAAGGAGGGAACGTCTGTCTGACCTAAATCACCGCTCCTTTTTAGTCCCTTCGCTTGCAATCACGCTTCTTCCCTGCCCTACCCAGCACTCATGACCTTCCCTTACACTGCCTCTGGTTGTCCAAAGATGGCCCCATAGGGAGCCCCAGGTCCTTCCCTGGACCTACTTCCCTGGATCTTACATTAATTCATCAATAAAGGCCCATATCTTCCTCCTTCCATTTCTTTCCTTCACCATCTGCCCATAAAAGGTTTCGTTCCCCATTTATAGTGGCCTTCACTATGCATTAAGAGAACAATCTGATTAACTTGAAACAGTAACAGAAGCTAATATTTACTGAGCTCTTACTGCCAGTCACATATTGTCCCAAGTATATCACAACGCTAATTTGTAAAATACCCTTTGAGATAGGTATCCTTCCAGATGAGGAAATCCATCATGGAGAGCGGCAGTCACTTACTTAAGATGCTCCAAACTGTAAGTGGCACAGTAAGAGTCACACCCAGGCTGTCTGGATACAAAACTCAGGCACCTAACCACTATGCTGCCGTTGGGCTCTGCTACATATAAGACTGATCAAAACAGTCTCAGAGGATCTTGAGTTTGGAATTTCAGGCTACTCGGGGGCAGATTTATGCTCGGCCCCCAGCCAGAGCACTCTTAGACCAGGGTCTTCTTGTGGACCCCACTGGGTCCTCCTGCTATGCCAAGGCCCCTCCTCTCCTTGCCCTGGGTAAGTCCAGAACCCTGTCCCAATTCTTGTCCCTGCAGGACTTGAGTCCCTCCCAGCCCTTGCCAAGAGAACCAGGATGGACTTGAATGCCTGTCTGTGAGCTCCGCTTCCTCAGGCTCTGGACTGAGAGGAGCACAGAGCTCTCTCCTTGGAACCCAAACCTGGACTGGGTTGCCATCTTCAGCTTACCTCTGGGAAGCCCCACTGACCAAGGAGAGGGTGCTTCCTAGGAAGTGGGGGGAGGGGGTCATAGAGCTGACCTTACAGAAGGCAGGTCCCAGGCAGTGTATCCTGGGCAGTGGCCAGTCCGAATAAATGCTGGCCAAACACAACCAATGAGACCACACTGGTGCATATTTGTTAAATATTAGTCTCATCAGGCTTCTCCCCAAATCAGTGACTAATTCCTCACCATCTAAAATCAGTGCTCATATAAGGACATAACGTCCTGGCTCTCAGAGCCTGCCCTGCTGACCCTCCCAACTTCTACTCTGAAGTTCTCCCTGAATAGGAATCAAGAGCCCTGGCCTTCTCAAGAAAGTGGACAGTGAGGTCTTGTCCCTGCTAGTGCACCTGCAGTTACTAAACAACGCAGCCTGCTGTTTTCTATCCAAGCACACACCAGATGCTTAGATTCTGGTGTTCCTTCTTTGTCCCTTCCCAAAGCCAAAATGACTCCCCTCGGGCCCCAGGTTCTCAGGGAGACAGGAGCCAGCTGGCGGCTGAAAAGCGAAATCAGACGCCCAACTTTGCCTTTCTCCTAAAGCTTCCAGCAGCTCCTTCCCCTCCTCTTCAGTCCGGGCCCAAGGGCGGGAGAGGGGGGCGGGGGGTGGGGCTGCCGGTACGTTGAGGGGGCGGGGCGAGGGCGGGGCCGAGACAGAGACTGCCCCGACGCGGCGGGTGGGGGCTAGGAGCTGGGGGCGGGGTCGCGCTGGACACCCCAGAAAGCTCGTCCACGTCACAAAGCTGTTGTCCCCTCTCCCCCATCACAGCACCCGAGGTCCGGACCAACTTGGCCTCACTCCAGGGATTTTGCTAGACCGTATACGGCTTCATGCTATCCATCCAGGGGCTCCCAGAATGGTGGCACGGGGCCTGGGGCACCAATGAGCCATCCTTCCTTGGAGAGATCTGGTTTGGGATCCCAGCTACTCTCGCCCTCCAGCCCGCCTCGCTTGAAACTTCCGGCAATAGAGACTCCTTTGACGTTTAAAGAAAACAAGGACAAAACACTGGCAGCACAACGTTTCCACTGTGGAACAGCTAAGCTGCTGGGATGGCGTCTGGACAAGGCGGGGTGAGCAGTGAGCCTGTGCATCTTGGAGTAGAGGGCGTGTGTTTCACAGAGGCTCTCCCCCTCTGGCCTCTGGCTTTGGGGTCTGAAAGCTCTGGCTTCATTTCCTCTGCCAGTCTCCGACTAGCTGAATGAATTTGAACGAGTTGCCTAACTTCTCTGAACCTCAGTTTCCTTATTAATCTCCCCAGGTTGATAGGAGGATCAAGTAAAATAATGTATCGTGCAGTGCCTAGCAGTCTCTGGCACATAGGATTTAACAGATGCTATTTCCCCCTTCCCCAAAACGAGGAAGGGATTACTAGATCTTCTTTTCTCTACCTCAGTTTTTCAATGGAGCCTGCCTCTCTTTGGAGTAGGTGGTGTAGGCTGTGCTGATTCCATCTTTGCCTGGTTGTCAAAAAGAGATCCAGAAATAAAGGCTTGTGGAATGTTGGCGCTGGAAGTCTTGTCCAACTGGACTTCCTTATTTAACAACCCTGGAAGGTCAGTACCCAGCTCCCACAGCAGACAGTGGGGAGGGAAGTATTAGGAGTCAGCTTTCAGGGTTAACATCATGGGTCTGGGACTGGAAACTTCACCTTGTCCTGTCTACATTGTGCAAACAACCTTAGGTCCTGGGAAGTCAGAGAAGCAGTCCAAACCCCCCATAACAAAGAAGAAAGGCTGCTGGTCCCAGCAGTCAGCACTCCCTTTTAGAAGCTTGCCAATATTTCCAAGTGCTTTTGCCCTTCACTGTTAAGTGGCCCAGCTCTGTGAACCTTCTGTACCCTCAGGTCACAAACTGTTCTTTTTACAGGCCAGAAGCTGAGCCCAGAGTGGCCAGGAAACTCTAGTTTGGCCCATTTTGGTTTGTTGGGATCAATATTTGCATTTCCTGGACATTTCTCCTGAGCAGTATCCAAATGCCTGGTATATCCAGGGGACGCGAGTCAGCTCACTTAGAGAGTCTCTATCTCTATCTCTGTCCATCTCTGTCCCTCTCTGTGTCTTGCTCTCTTGATGTCTCTCTCTGTATGAGCCAAGCTCACTTAATAGACTCTGTCTCCCCCTGCCTCCCCCCTGCACAGGGGTTGGGGGAGTGGGTACTAGCACTACCACAGCTGTCTTAGGAAAATTTTCTCCCAAATACCCTTTTAAAAGCTTCTCGCTAATCCCTCTTATTTGGGAGAGGTCTAGAGATCTGGGTGATTTCCCTGGGGGAGAGACATCAGTCACACATTCCACACGAAAGAAATTTCCCCCTTTCTGCAACTTGCCTGTACCTCCTCTTATAATTCATCACAGCTAATCACAGTGCCCTGCCCAGTGAGGCTGATAAGGGTCCTTGAAATCTTAAGTGACCGTCTCTGAACTCTAGGGAGAAGAGAATGGGGAGGAACTGCTGAGTGGGCACAAGGTTTTCCTTTAGGGCGATGACAATTTTTTGGAACTAGATAAAAGTGATGATTGCACATGTTGCACTGCATTGTTAACTTTAAAATGGTTAATTTTATGATATGTGAATTTCACTGTAATAAAAAAAATTCTTTGAAAAAAAAAACAATAATGGGGCACCTGGGTGGCTCAGTAGGTTAAGCATCCAACTCTTGATTTCAGCTCAGGTCATGATCTCAATGATTTGTGAGTTCAAGCCCCACATCAGGCTATGTTCTGACAGTGCGGAGCCTGCTTGAGATTCTCACTCTTTCCCTCTCTCTCTGCCCCTTCCCCACTCTCTCTTTCTCTCTCTCTCTCAAAATAAACTTTAGTAAAAAAAACAAAAAAATAATATCACTGACATCTAATCACTTTTTTAAAAATTACAGAGTTCATGTGTGATCAAATTACTTCTGACTGCACTGTATGTGGCACACAGACATGTAAAATACATTCCAACCCCGGATGAATTTAAGACCTAGCTGGAGAACAGAGATGACTAATACATCAAACAACTTCCATAAGAGCAATGCCCTTCCTCTGTGTGCAATTGAGAGTTCGAAGACGCACCTCTGCTAATGCAGAAAAGGAAAAATTTCTTGGAGATGACATTGGAAATGAGCTTTAAGAGTTGAATGAAATTTTTACTGTTAGAGTTGGAGGTGGAGAAATATAATTAACAGGAAGAATGTCTGATCCCTACAAGAGGATCACATGATACGTTTAAGGACATTACCTAGTCCAATCTGGCTGTCATAAAAGCTACATCATTCCAGCATGAGTATTAAAGACCAGATGTCAAAAGACCATGACTCTGCCCCTTTGTCTCCAATGCCTGATGCCCTGTTTTCCACATACTTGGTGATGCATGAATGTCAAAGATAAAATAAAAATGTGCATTAAAGAAACTCTAAGAAGCACATGTACCAGGAAAACTATAAAACAGTTGCCTTAGCTAGAAGCACGTACTACTACTGAAATAGGCTAAGACAAGTATGCAACAAGTTTTGAGGTACAAGGCAGAACATGGTGTAACTAAAATGAGTTACATGTGGAATGAGTGGGGAAGAAGTCTGGAGTCATCTAGGAAAATTTTGTATGCCATCCTATGGGATTTGGACTGCATTTTAAATACAACAGGGAATCATTAAGTTCTATTGTCCCATGATCTCGACTAAGTAGGGCAAATGAGTGGTCAGTATGGAGAGAGCTGAGTGTGGACAAGCATGAGATTCAGATGGATGAGGAATCTGCCCTCATCACCTAGGCACTTGGCTTTAAAGACCCATGTTCACAGGGCTGTGGTGCAAGACAGGAGGACACAGGAAATGCTCACCCTTAGGGAGCAGAAAACCTGCCGCAGAACAGAATGCTGTTGGCTGCATTGTGCCTAATGAAGAAAAGGAAGGGATGGTCAGCACAGAACCTTGGTCCAGATACCATGCAACACTCCACAACCACGACGGCCGAGGCAGCCGCGGCCTCTGTGCCTTCCTCATTCACCTCCACGACACTCTTGTGCACAAACTTGGACAGACACAGATCTCTCTCAGCTGACATTGCTGAAAAGTCAGCCTTATCCCCCTGGAAGGCATCAACCATTCCCAAACGCTGAAGCACAGATTCCATGTCATAATCCTCTTCCAGTTTAAATCTCGGAAGGAAAACTTCCACTTCGGTACTCTTCATACAATCTGGCTTGGTCCAGGCTCTAAATTTCTCATAAGTGAGATGTTTTTCCACCTGAAAGACCAGAATTCGATTTTGAAATTCATACTTTAGTACATATTTACATACACACCCACATACTCTTCCTCCTCGCATAGATGGGTATTGATTGCCACACAAGACCAGCAGGCACCATTATCTGCCAGGAAATCTGTGAGATCTCATACTTGTGCTATTAAATACATGGGTGGCTTCCCTGCCAAGCAGGGAAGACTTCAAACAGCCCAGAGGCACAAAGACAGTGGTTGTTCCTCTTGTTGCCCAACAACGTCTAGGAGACATCTTTTATCCTGACAATCATCAATGCCCAGCTGACTGTGATTTTCTTTTTTTTTTTTTTTTTATAAACTGTGCTTATTTTTTGAAGATGAGGCATTGCTGGTAAGAAAAATGATTGGGAGGGGCCCCTGGATGGCTCAGTCGGTTAAGCATCCAACTCTTGGTTTCAGCTCAGGTCAAGATCTCATGGTTTGTGAGACTGAGCCCTGCCTTGGGCTCCATGTGTTGACAGAATGGAGCCTGCTTGGGATTCTCTCTCTCTCCCTCTCTCTGCCCCTTCCCAGCTCGTGTGCACGTGCACGCACTCTCTCTTTCTCAAAATAAACAAAATTAGAAAAAAAAAAAAAACCTTAAAAAAAAAAAGAAAAATGGGAAAGGGCTCCTGGTGGAGTCCACCCAGAAGAACAATTTGCCAGAGGTGCAATCCTGCAATCCTGCACACATTCTGAAGAAGAGACACGGTGGCGGGGGGGGGCGGGGATGGACAGAGACACAGCCAATGGCTGCAGCTCTGCTCACACAGGCCCCTTAGGTCATGGGAGCACCATGTGCCACTTAGTGCCTGTCCCTAGGAGCTCCTGGGCTGTGGCTGACTCTCATACTAGGTAGGGATCCATGCTGAAAGGAAGCAGAGTGGGTGGGGAGTGGCATTTCCGGCTGTTTCTGGCTCTGCCCTCCTGAGTTTCAGGTTCTTAGTATTTAAAATATAATGCTAACAACAATGATTACGATAATAATTAATGAATCACATTTATTCAGGGCTGATGATGCACCAGACAATGTGCTAAGCTTGTTCCCTGAACTACGCCCATTTTATCCTAATAATAACTCTATCAGGAGATATTATCACCATCCCCATCTTAGAAAACAGAGTAATTTGGCAAGGTCACATAGGTAATAACGGGAGAAGTAGGTCCTGAATAACAGTTTGGTTCCAAAGCCCCAGTACCTGAATACTGTGCTCTGCTGCCTGGTTGCCCATATCATCAACTTAAAAGGTAACACAAATGTTGGAAATGGTGCTTGAGTTCTATCCTATCAGGAAGGATGTGAAGGTTGTCACTGGATTCATCTCACCGAACTTAGATCCACGTTGTCATCTGGGAGCAGAATGAGCATGCTCAGCTCCTCACCCACATAGGGCACCTCCAGGACCTGGGCCTGCACCTCTTCAATATAGGCAAGCTTAAATGTAGCTTCCTGAAACATCATCTGCACTGGCCTCTGCTCCTTCTGATGGGAATAAACAGACGAGCATGGAATTAAAAACAGATTATTGAAAGAGGCGATAAAAGTTTCCAAAAGACATAGAGTTGACTCCAGGAGTGTTTTCAGCACCCGTCATGGGAACAATATTCATATGCTAATTCCGACTCTTTCCTGTCACCATTACAAGGCATCTCTTGTAAACAGGTATCCTAAGAAAGATATTCTACTCAGCAAAATAAATGTGATACTCTGCATTTTCCGGAGGAGGAAATCAGACTGTCCTCATTTAAACTATATCTAAGGAGGGGTGTCTGGGTGGCTCAGTCAGTTAAGCATCCGACTCTTGATTTCAGCTCAGGTCATGATCTCACGGTTTGTGAATTCGAGACCTGTGCCTGGCTCTGCACTGACAGTATGGAGCCTACTTGGGATTCTCTCTCTCCCTCTTTTTCTGCCCCAACCCTGCTCGCACTGTGTGCACTGTGTGCACACTCTCTCTCTCAAAATAAACTTTAAAAATATATGTATACAAAAATAAAATATATCTAAGGAAATGATACAGTTACATAAAATTAAATAGAAAATTTTTTCATTTTAGCTAGAGAAAGGTTTTGTGATAAGGTGGGAAGAAATTTAAGAGTTTCACAGGAACGTGACAGGTAGTGCATGGACACACCCTCTCAGAAAGCAATCTTGCCGGCAAGTAGAAAGAACTAATATCTCTTCATGTATTTAAATCCAGTTGTTCTGATTCTGATACTCTAATCCAAGGAAATAACTTTTTAAAAATGTAGAAGTGGTGGGGCACCTAGGTGGCTCAGTCAGTTAAGTGTCGGATTCTTGATTTTGGCTCAGGTCAGGATCTCATGGTCACAGGATCGAGCCCCACATCAGGCTTGGCACTGAGCATGGATGGAACTGCTTAAGGTTTTCTCTCTCCCTCTGCCCCTCCCCCACTCTCTCTCTCAAATAAAATACAGAAGAGGTATATGCATGCAGAAGTTAGAGTATTATACTCATTTTTCTTTTTTTTATACTTATTTTTCAAATTGATACAGATCAGCTATTATACAAATTAGAAAAGTTTCTAAAATCAATGCTAGAAAAGTTCTCCCCCTCCCACCTTTGTACCTCAAGGGCTGATTATGTAAAGTACACCTTAAGCCCCCCAAAACACCTATACACTATGTTTCCAGATTACATTAAAATGGTATTTTTGCGGGGGGTGGGTGGTTTGCTGGGGATTTGGCAAGCCATTTTAATACCTGGCTGAAGTTACACCTCAATATCAAGACTAAGATTTTTGTCAGTTTTAATATTAGAAACTTATAAATATTAAATTAATAATGATTAATTAATATTAATTCAAGTCAATACTCATTTTAATTTTTTAAATATCTGATTAAAGAAATATTCACTCCCAGGGTTGATGGGGGGTGGGAGGGAGGGGAGGGTGGGTGATGGGTATTGAGGAGGGCACCTTTTGGGATGAGCACTGGGTGTTGTATGGAAACCAATTTGACAATAAATTTCATATATTGAAAAAATAAATAAATAAATCATTAAGCACTTTCTCTCTTTAAAAAAAAACAAAAGAAAGAAAGAAATATTCACTCCCTCTACCCACTCCCCCAACACACACACATATCACACTTTCTTTCCTTAACACTTGTTTTTTGCTTTCTGTTTAGCAACTTGGGAATAGAAGAAAGTCTTCTATGAGAGTTTCCAAAACTAGGTGGCAGCAATGAAGATAGGAGAGATTATCAGAGGCAGAAGGAGCAGTAATAAAATGCAAAAAATTATAGACAGCAAATAATTTTTATTCCTCTGTTCTTTTCTACTGAGTTTAAAATTGCATTTATAAATATGTTGTTTCAAAATTTTTTAATTTATGTTTATTCTTTTTTTGAGAGAAAGAGAAACAGAGCAGAGTGGAGGAGGGGAAGAGAGAGAGAGAGGCACAGAATCTGAAACAGGCTCCAGGCGCTGAACTATCAGCCCAGAGCCTATTGCAAGGCTTGAAACCATGAATCGTGAGATCATGACCTGAGCTGGAGTCAGATGCTTAACCGACTTAGCCACCTAGGTGCCCTTCAAAATTATTTTTAACCAATCATTTATGCTTTTACAAACTTAGTTTTCTCCATTCAATTTCTTCTTGAAACACTAGCAGAATTTCTGAAAGCTTCTCTCACCTGGTTTATTTTAAAAGGCATTTCACTTGTGTACATTTTGTTGAACTGTTCATTCCACCTTCCTTTGAAGTAGATGGCATTGACAAGAACCAGCCTGGTCTGTGCATCAATCGAGCTATCCGGCAACAGGTCTTGAATTTTACCTTCCAGGAAAAGTAGAGAACACATTCAGGTGATTTTTATAGAACATGGGATGAATAAATCATGATAAGGTTTATTGGCAGATCCTTGGTTACTAGTCAAGAACCAAACATTCTTTTCATTTTTCAAATTTGCTCAGTTTGGATTGTTATGTACAGAAATCAAACACAACACATACAAGAAGTGGTGTTCATGGTCAGGTCACTAAGGCCTTTCCAGAAAGTTGAAGACGGTAAATGATTTCTAAATCACTCAAAGAAAAACACTATACGTGGTCAGACAACGAGGCAAACAGGTCTGGAGGGACCTGGGTTATCTCAAGAGGTGAAATGGGATTGTTTGGTTTAGTGCAGCAAAGTTGTAACCAGTGCTAACATTCCACAACTACATCCACATGTCAGAGGCAGCCAGAATGAACGGCTCAACGGGGAAAGAGCTGATAATGGGCAGTCTGGGTGCACTGAGGAGCTCCTGGAAGCAACTAGAAGAGATTTTACTATTTTGATCCTCTAAACAAAACAGCAGACATTCCTGGAAAAGGTAAGGTGGGCAAGTGAAAGATACTCCCTTCTTCCCCTGGATATCAAACTGCCTTTCTGATGAACTAAGAGCATCCCTGTTAATTCGCTGCCTCCAGATAGCATAAGTGGCAAATATTCCAAGAAATGGTGGCAATAACTGCTAACTCTTTAAAGAAAGACAATGTTCTCGATTGTCTGATTTATTGACAGAAATAGGACTGCTCCTAGTGGTACTAAGTAGAAATGGTACAGAGGGTCCTGAATGGTTCAAACATCATACATCATTGATCACGGTGGCCAAGATCAGAACGTGGCACTCCGTAAAACAAAAGAATAAGGCTCAATGCCAAACAAAGTATGATTTCGGTCTGCAGGATTGATCAGCCCTGAGAGACAGTCTGCAGTTGACCTATCAAATCTAAGCTTACCAAATCTAATTAAGGGAGTGGAAGTGGAAAACGTGAAAGAAGCAGAATAAGTAAGCTTAATGTGTAGGATAAAGCTGGTGGTAGGTCCACATAGAATTTAGAAAGAGGAGGGGCGTCTGGGTGGCGCAGTCGGTTAAGCGTCCGACTTCAGCCAGGTCACGATCTCGCGGTCCGTGAGTTCGAGCCCCGCGTCAGGCTCTGGGCTGATGGCTCGGAGCCTGGAGCCTGTTTCCGATTCTGTGTCTCCCTCTCTCTGACCCTCCCCCGTTCATGCTCTGTCTCTCTCTGTCCCAAAAATAAAAAAAAAAAAAAAAAAAAAAAAAAACGTTGAAAAAAGAATTTAGAAAGAGGAAGCCCAAGTGTATGACTCAGGGGAGATCTGACCAGTAGTCTCCTTCCTATGGAGGTGATGAACCCACCCAACATGTGAACATCACAGGCCACATGAAAGTACGCTTCAGTGTAAGTTACTAAACTGGAAATCTGGTCTATGAATTTCTTTTGACATTTGTATCAGTCATTCTGGTCCCCGGAGAATGGAAAAAATTAAGTCTCCATTGTTGAAAACCTGAGCTTCTGATCAGAACCACTGTGAGTCCATTAAGGTCCAAATATGCCATGAGGCCCAGCCTGTCAGCATGACTCTGACCATCTGAAACACTAGTAAAATCAGAACAGCAGGAAAAGCAAGGGGAGGAAGAGGGAAGGGAGGAAAAGGAGGGGAAGTAGGGGAACGTGGAGGGAGCAGGAAACGGAGAAGGGAGAGAAGGCAAAAAAAAAACAGTAACATGTAATTCTGACCTTCAGTCTTTTTTGAGACCCAAGTGTTGATGTGTTTCCTGGACTGCTCTGCAGCTTTGGCAAAGGAAAGCTGCTCAAGTTCAGCAAGGTAGAACTGAAGACAGGATTCCTTAAAGGTCTTTGGAGAGAAAAGTGTTCAATGTGGCTATATTCCTAAATAAAGTTTAGTTTCCAAAAATTTGAATATTATATACTTTTTATTAAAATAAGTATACATCTCTTAAAAGTGATATCTTAGCCTAATAGGTACTAAAATATCAGAGTTTATAAATAAGTACTAAGCCATAACCAACCAGAAATGGAAAAATGAATTTTACAAGTAGTCAAATTTTAAATAATTCAAGGCACAGTCATAGAATTATGAGTTTTAAAAGTGTCCACCATTAATTTTGGTTCTCCAGGATCTTTCTTTCAGACTCTATATTTTAAATACAACTTTTAGTGTTCTGCTGACTCAACTCACTGAGAGGAATTCACACGTCTTTTCTCCAAAGAGCCTGTTGGCTGTTCTGAGCAAGTACTGGGTGCCAGGTTTGTTCACTTCAGTAAGAAGTAACTGGAAACTCTGATGAATATCTTTCTCTGTGTTTAAAGAAAGCACCTGTTGAGAAAAATAATTTTAAAAATTATCAAAATGGGGTGCCTGGGTGGCTCAGTCGGTTAAATGTCTGACTTCGGTTCAGGTCATGACCCCACGGTTCATGAGTTCAAGCCCCACATTGGGTGCCACACTCACAGCATGGAGCTTTCTTGGGATTCTCTCTCTCTTTTCCCCTCTCCCTCTGCTCTCCCCAACTCACACTTTCTCTCTCTCTCAAAATAAATAAACTTTAAAACAAAAATCAAGATTGTTCTTTGATCTGAAAAACTCATTATAGAGTTTTATAGAGAAAATTCTTTCTCAAATACTCTACAAAATTTTCCTTTAAAAGAACACTGTTTTCATTTAAATTGCAGATTTAATACATACTAGAGCAATACTATGTGGAGGTGGGGAGAAGATACAGAGAGAAAAAGACAGAGAGAGAGAGAGAGAGAGAGAGAGAGAGAGAGAGAGAGGGAGAGGACAGAAAACAGAGGAGTAACAGTTGGCTTTTCTGCCTAAATAGATCTGTCTTGTTTAAAAATAAGTAGGGGCGCCTGGGTGGCGCAGTCGGTTAAGCGTCCGACTTCAGCCAGGTCACGATCTCACGGTCCGTGAGTTCGAGCCCCGCGTCAGGCTCTGGGCTGATGGCTCAGAGCCTGGAGCCTGTTTCCGATTCTGTGTCTCCCTCTCTCTCTGTCCCTCCCCCGTTCATGCTCTGTCTCTCTCTGTCCCAAAAATAAATAAACGTTGAAAAAAAAATAAAAATAAATAAAAATAAAAATAAGTAATAGGGGGGCACCTGGATGGCTCAGCCAGTTAAGCATCCAACTTCAGCTCAGGTCATGATCTCACAGTCCGTGAGTTCAAGCCCCGTGTCGGGCTCTGTGCTGACAGCTCAGAGCCTGGAGCCTGCTTTGGATTCTGTGCCTCCCTCTCTCTCTCTCTGCCCTTCCCCTGCTCATGCTCTGTCTCTCTCTGTCTCAAAAATAAATAAAAACATTAAAAAAATAAGTAATAGGAAGAATGACAAGGAGAAGAAGGATTCAGAAAAGGGGCTATTATAAAATCTTGCATCCCAAGAAAAACATAAGTATGAAATACGCCTAACAGAGGAAAATTTGCTTCTAAGATTTAAAAAAACAACAACACAGTTAAAAGCATGATAAGTTCAAGAAGAAATGGGCATAAATACAATCAGTGGGCAAGGCAATCTTTGTCAGTTTATACAGAATCCAAACACTAGTTCTTTAAAAGAACTTCCCTTAATGCTGTAAGTAGCAATGCATATTCAGCATATTGAGTGCCATTACTGTCTAGTTGAGCACAGAAGGATAAGGAACTTTTGATGTCTCTGAATACAAGGTAACTGAACAATCTTGAGGCTCTCAAAAAAACCCAAAAGAACAAAAAAAAAACCAAAAAAAACCTCCCAGAAGGATTCATCAGCTAGCTTAAAACACAGAAAAGCTCAGTAAGCCCAAAGAAGCCCCTCTCTACACATAAACCTTCACTTCTCAGGTCACAAGCTGAAAAATGATTCAGATAAGCAATTACCCCAGAAAGGGTTGTCAAGAGAAAAGAAAGTGGTATTGAAACAAAGAGCCACACCAGCCCTCCTGTAGTGAAGGTGTGTGCAGGTAGCATGAGATAAGCCTGTAGGTTTTATCTTAGGCACATGTCCTCTGCCTGCTCTATAAAACCCCTTCAGGACAGGGATTGATTCTTAATCATTTTCAGATGTTTGCTGAATGTTTGTTAAACTAGTCCACACACAGTCTGTATATGTAATAAAGACATGCCTTTTCATCCACATTTGCCTATTTTTGTCCATCCCCTTACCAGGAAGGCATGTTGGTGTATTAATGACTTGAAAGAGATATTAACCTACCCTTTGTTACCAAAGAATAATTACAGTTATGAAGTCTTTACTTCAAAAATGAGAGATCTTAACTGCTTAGATTTCAAATAATTTCAGTATCATTTTCTAAACAAAGATAAGATGCTAGGACAAGATTTGGATAGTCTTAACCAAATTATTAGAGGACTTTTCCCAAAAAAAGTCTCAGCAAAAGAGACTCCCAGCCCTGCCCTTTGCGTCTTGTTCCCCAGGCAGCCCCACCTGCCTGATATAAGCATATATGTGTGTATGCACAAGGACCCCTCCCCATCCTGCTTCGTGGCAATTCTGGAGTATGAGGTATGAAGCTGGTGACGGAACATAACAACTGAAAGGGCAGTCCCTTCTCCTGAGTGGCAGGTAGGTTTACCTGGGCCATCTGGGCAGCAGTGTTTCCTTTTGCCCCCAGGAAGACCATGGCCAGGGCAGAAGAGATGCTCACAGGAGAATAAAACACGTTGCGTGAAGGGCTGTCCTGACACAGCATCTTTAAAAGGTGAAAGGCAAAGGTGCCATTTGCTTCAGAAAGGGCATCCATGATACAGGCTCTGGAACCAGAGAATAAAGAGAAAGGCTGCCTTAATACACCTCGGAAGGCTATTGATCAAATATCTGGCAATCTTGGAACTGTACTTGTTTTAAAATAATAAAGCTCATAAACATTTTAAGTTGGAGGAAAACCCATTTATTGTTGCTCCCCATCTGAAAAGTGAGTCCCCATTTTAAGGTAAATAGAGAAGTATGGTACTGGCAGAGATCAAACCAGCTTGAGAGCCTCAGGAATTAACAGCACTAATTCACTGGCACAAACACACAGCACTCAGTCTCCCAGGAGCAGTGAAGTCCAATCCTTTCGTATAAGGACCAGCTCTTCCCACCTGACGAGAAGGACATCAGGGAGAAGGAGGATGGTGTCAGGGAAGCAGGGGAGGGGGAGGAGGGGGAAACTCCCACTGAAAAAATTCTAGTTTCTCTAGCCTGTTCTCTAGCCTGGTCTCCATAATACTGTTTCTCCTTCTTCTGCTTGTTTTTTTTTTTTTTTAATGTTTATTCATTTTTGAGAGAGAGAGAGAGAGAGCATGAGCAGGGGAGGGGCAGAGAGAGACAAAGACAGAGGACCTGAAGCAGGCTCCGTGTGCTGTCAGCAACCAGCTGGATGCAGGGGCTTGAACTTAAAAACCCTGAGATCATGACCTGAGCCAAAGCTGGAGGCTCACATGACTGAGTCACCCAGGTGCCCCAATACTGTTTCTTCTTTCATACATTTATGAAGAGCACTTTTGAGAGTTTCAGCTATGCAAAAGGCCACAGTCTCCCTATCTGTCAGCTGATACTTGAGAAATGTTTGAGATTCTGGTACGAGATGACAGACAGGCTGCAGGTGGGTTTAAATTGACTGTGAGGAGAGGACCTTTCATCTACAGTGACTGGTCATCAACCAGCTAGGGAGAGCCAGTGTGCTCTCCAGCTGAGCAGCCCTACCCACTAGATGGCCAATTAACTCCCGATAGCCCATAACCCAACTCAGAGTGCCCAATGATCCCTAGCCTCTAGACATCACGTGACCTTCAAACACTGGAAAAGAGGCTGAGAAAACTTTGCTTTTGTTTTGTTTTATAATATTTTGCTAACTTAGCAAGATTTGAGAGTTTTACTCCCAAGATTTGGGAGTTTTACTCGATAGAGCAAAAGCCACTAATGGAGACTGTGCACCAGAGGACGAAGACCAGCCCCTGCGGAACACCAGAATAGAGAGGCGAGGAGGAACGGAAAAGGGTACAAGAAAGAGCAAAACTACCAAGAACAGGGAGGCCAGGATCTATGAAGCCACGGAGGTCAGAAGTGTAAATGTTAGTGGGCAGGTTTGCTGACCACACAGCTGAACCTGAACACTTGGCCACCACCATCCCCCAGCCCACCAGGCAATTAGGTAAGGGTGGAAATGAGACCCTCACTCACCCAACTGCCATCTCCCTGCCTCCTTCCTGCGGCTCCTCATCCCCTCACACCCATCACCAAGTCCTGCCTTCTGCTGCCCAAATGGCTCTGAAACCGTATACTTGTGAGCCTGCACCTAGTCTAGACCACCTGCTCCCTCTCCCTGCTGCCTCCTCGGAACAGAACGACCCAGAACGTTCCCCTCCTGGGAACAGACCCCACCCAGTTCACTCCATTTGGACAGCCCTCCTCTTAAATTTCCCATGGCTCAGGGTCCCTGGGTGGCTCAGTGGATTGGCTTCAGCTCAGGTCATGATCTCACGGTGAGATCCAGCCCCACTCCAGCTCTGCGCTGACAGCAGGAGCCTGCTTGGGATTCTCTGTCTCTCTATCTGCCTTCTTCCCCTGCTCGCTCTTTCTCTCTCTCAAAATAAAGAAATAAACTTAAAAAAAAAAAAATTCCCCTGGCCCTTAGGATAAGCTCAAAGCTCACTTCATTTAAAGGGCTTATCCTCCACCTCACCCCCTCGCCTTGCTCCAGCATCAGCTTCTAGCCATCCTGACCGCCTTTCACTCCCTTCAAGGCACCCCTGGGCCAAGGAAAACACCGTTTATCCACCACCCCGACCCCTGCACTGGCTAATGGCACTCAGCTTCCCTCTCCACCCAAACACCCCGGTCTCAGAAGGCTTCCCTTCACGAGCTCCACCCACCCTGGCGGCTGCCTCACTCTTCTCTGCAATTCCGTCTCTCATTGCTTGTGGTCCCAC
The DNA here is from genome assembly GCF_018350215.1 of Panthera leo. Taxonomy (NCBI): domain Eukaryota; kingdom Metazoa; phylum Chordata; class Mammalia; order Carnivora; family Felidae; genus Panthera; species Panthera leo. The sequence goes on along the minus strand of NC_056683.1, from coordinate 25,557,334 downwards.
TAGGCTGCAAGCTCCCGCGGCAGGGGCGGTGTGGCACCGCGGGTCCTGCGGGCCGGGAAGAGCGCTCAGGGAAAAGGAAGGGCTCCAGAAGTTTGTGTGGAGTGACTGCAAGAATTAGGATGGGTAAGTAGTGCTCGGATTTACAGCTGCAGAATGGTGATTTCAGCAGGAAAGAGGAGAGGTAGGGAGAGGTCAGTGCGCGGATCCCTAGGAGAGAGATGGGGTGAAGAAGTAGGGCGGCGGGGTGGGGGTGGAGGGAGGCGGCTGGAGAGGAAGAGACCTGGGAAGCGCAGAGACAAGACAGTGGAGGAGGGAATCAGGTGGCCTGGGCTCTGGGACCGGCCGCAGCTGCACCACTGTGCGGCTGCGATCCAAAGAGGCTCTGTTTCTGTGAACAGGGCGAGGCACCACCTGATCCGGTTCGCTTCTACAGAGATGGCCCTCGCGTCCAGTGTCTGAGCGCGAGCGCTGGGGACTCACGTCCTCCGCCGTCCCCGCCCTGCCCCGGGGCGCCCCCACTTGCCACCTTCGGCACCGCCGCGCTCCTCCCGTGGCTGTCGTCCGGGCCTACGCCGACCTCTCCGGGAAGAGCCGCCCCCTGGGTCCAGCTCGCGTCGGGAGGCAGCGGCCGCAGAATTTTATGCTCGCCCCGGCGACCTCCACGCTTCCTGCCCTCCGCTGGGGGCGGTGCGTGAGCTGCGCCCCCGCGTAACCGCCGGCTGGGCGCGGCCAGGGTCTAGTCCCAGGCCTGCTTTGCGGCCGCCCACCACCCCCACCCCCACCCCCACCCTCCGCAGCCCCGCCTCGCGTGTGAGGCCCTGCGGGGGTCACTGGAAGGGCTGACTGCCTCCCAAACCGATTGTGAAAGGAAAAGCACTTTCAAACGGATAGGTGAGTCGGGCTGGTACCGCCGCGCTCGCTCACAAGTGGAGAACACCCCGGGGACGCGAGCGAGGGGCGACAGAACTTAGCCTGGGCTTGTCTACTTCCAGAAGCAAAGGTGGAGTGACAGGCCTGTGGGTCTTATTCCACACCGCTCATCTTACACAGATGAAAGAGTCAGCTAGAATAAAATATCTGCTCAAGATCCCACACTAATTAGCTGTTCTGAACCCAGACACAGAAGCCAGGCGGCCTACCTTCTAGGACCTGAGCCCTTTTCCCCTGCTGGTGTTTGGGCTCTGGTGCTGCTGTGTATGCAGTCGCTACCATTTATCTCCAAAGTGATGGGAACAGACAGACTGAGCCGGACTGCCTCAGCACATGGGGGTGCTGACGCAGGGCGGGCTTGCGGATGGTTGATTCGGTTGTTCGAAAGGTCATCAGATACCCACATTCTTCCCATCCCTCGTGGCCAGTGACCAGAGACCCCAGCAACTAGAAGCCTTTCTTGTTGATGTGATGATGTTCAGAGGAAGAGAACAGATTAAATGACTTTCTGAAGCAGATTTCTCTTCCTATTTCAAATTCAAACCTGAATTAGTGCATTCTCCTGAGGGTCTGAATTAGGGAGAGAGGCAAGCCAGGTAACTAAATGTAAAGAGGCACACACTCTTAGGGGTTAACCCCTGTACTTAATGTGACCCTGACAGTGAGTGCCTCCTTAAATTTCACACCCTGGGTGCCTCCCTTTTCAAAAACTAACAGCGTTATTGAGACCTGTTAACAGACCATAATATTCACTCTTTAAAAGCATACAATTCAGTGGTTCTTAGTCTGTTCACAAAGTTGTACAACTATAACCACTATCTAACTCCAGAACATTGTATCACCTCAAAAAGAAACACCATGCCCATTCATGATTTTCTCCATTCCCTCTTCCCACAGCCCCCGGCAACCACTAATCCATTTTGCCTAGATTTGTCTATTGTGGGATATTATAGATAGAATCATATATAATATAGTCTTTTGTGACTGCCTTCTTTCACTTAGCACAGTGTTCTCAGGTTGATCTTTGCTGGTTCAAGGTAACAGTGATCTATATTTCATTTCTTTTAGTGACTGATGACATAATATTGTGTGTGTGTGTGTGTGTGTGTGTGTGTCCATTTTATTTATTCATTCATCAATTGGTAGACATTTGGGTTTTTTCTCTCTTTTGTTTGTTATGAATAATGCTACTATGAACATTCACATATAAGATTTTGTTTAGATGTATGTTTTCATTTCTGTTGGGTCTATACCTGGAGTGGAATTGTTAGGTCATATAGTAACTCTGTATTTAACTTTATGAAAAACTGCCAAACTATTTTTCCAAGCAGCTACAAAATTTTATTACCATCTGTGTACATGGGTTTCAGTTTCTCGAAATCTATGGTCTCTTTTTTTTTAACTTTAGAGGGTGTGAAAATGGCATTGCATGATGTTTTAGAGTTGTATTTCCTTGATGACTAATGACGTTGAGCATCTTTTACCTCCCCATGTGGTTACTGGCTCTTTGTAAATCTCCTTCAGGGGAAAATCCATTCAAATCTTTGCTCATTTTCAAATTAGATTATTTGTCTTTTTATTGCTGAGTTTTAACACTGTAGGTTTTTATTCACTTCATCATCATACTGCATGATCAAACTGCTTAAAAGACAAAACGAAAATCTTAAAAGCGATCCAAGAAAAAAGATACAGAAAAACAGAGATGAAAATGATATCCGAGTTTTCTTGGGGAAAAAATGCAAGCAAGAATACAGTGCAGAAACATTTTTAAAATACTGGGAGAAAAAAGAGAAACCATCAATCTAGAACTCTGTATGTTTCAAAAATACCTTTCGAAAATGAAGGTAACATAAAGACTTTTTCAGACATATGAAACCTGAAAGTTCTCACCACCAGCCAACCTTGCATGTCAAGACGTGTGAAAGTAATTCCTTCAGGCAGGCAGAATAAAAATAATAAAGGAACAAGGATGTACCCAAAGGAAGAAGAGCACTGTTAATAAGTATCAGATAAATACATAAGGCTTTCTTTCTTATTTCTTAAATGTCTTTAAAAGATAATATTTTAAATACTATTTTTTTTACATTTATTTATTTTTTGAGAGACAGAGCATGAGCAGGGGAGGGGCAGAGAGAGAGGGAGACACAGAATCAGAAGCAGACTCCAGGCTCCGACCTGTCAGCACACAGCCCGACATGGGGCTCAAACCCATGAACCGTGAGATCATGACATGAGCCGAAGTCAGATGCTTAACTGACTGAGCCACCCAGGCTCCCCTAAATAGTATTTTAAGTGTCTTTAAAATAATAACAATGTATTGTGGGGTTCATAACACATATGAAAACAACAGCCCAAAGGTCAACAGAGTCTAATTCTCAAATTTATAGGAAAAAGCAAAGTACCCAACATAGCCAAAACAATTTTGAAAAATGGGAATAAAATTGGAGGGGTGCCTGGGTGGCTCAGTCTGTTAAGCAACTGACTTCGGCTCAGGTCAGGTCATGATCTCACGGTTTCTGAGTTCAAGACCCATATTAGGCTCTCTGGTGTCAGCACAGAGCCCACTTTGGATCCTCTATCTCCCTCTCTCTCTGCCCCTCCCCTGCTCATGCACACACGCGCTCTCTCTCTCTCTCTCTCTCTCAAAAATAAATAAACATTAAAAAATGTTTTAAAAAGAATAAAATTGGAGGACTTACATTACCTCAAAACTTACTATTAAGCTACAATAATCAAGTATTGTGGTATTGGCACCAAGATACACATTAGATCAACAAAATCAAATATAGTCCAGAAATAGAGCCATGTATATATGATCAGTTGATTTTTGAAAAAGGTGCAAATGCAGTTCAGTGGAGGAAGAATGCTCTTTTCAACATACGCAAAATGAGCTCAAAATGGATCATAGGCCAAAACATAAAATGTTATAGTATAAACTTAAGAGACATTCTCTCTGACTTTGACTTAGGCGAAGAGTTCTTAGATAAAGCACAATACATAAACAAAAAAGTTTAATAAATTGGACTTCGTTAAATTTAAGAACTCCTCTTTGAAAGATGCTGTTATCAAAATGAAAACTCAAGTCACAAGATTTGTGAAAGTATTTGCAAGTCGTGTGTCTGATAGAGAACTTGGTATTTGTAATAATGCTCAAAATTCAATAAACAAACAACCTCTCCCCAACAAAATAATAAAATATGTGTGAGAGATTTAAAAAGGTATCTCACCAGAGAACATATATGGATTGCAAATAGACACATGAAAAAATGCTGAACATTAGAGAATTAGAGAATGCAAACTAAAACCTCAATGAGATAACATTATACACCGATTAGAATGGTTAAAATTACCAACACTGATCATACCAAGTGTGGGTGAGGATACAGAGCATCTGGAACTCTCATTTGATCTACTGGGTAAAACTATCTTGGAAAAAAATTTTGCATTTTCTTAAAAATTTAAACCTGCCATATGACTCAGCTATTCACACTCCTATGTATTCACACAGGGAAATGAACACATACGTTCATACAAAGACTTTGCAAATGAACGATCATTGCAGTTTTATTTGTAATAGTTAAAATCTTTGCAACAGCCCAAATATCCAGCAGCAGATGAATGGAAGCAAACTGTAATGTATCCATACAATGGGATATAACTTTGTAATTAAAAAATGAACTATTGATGCACACTGTATGGATGAATCTCAAAATAATTATACTGAGTGAAAGGAGCCATACCCAGAAAGTACATGCTGTATGATTCCATTTACATAATACTCTATAAAATGCAAATTAACCTATAGTGGCAGAAAGCAGAGTAGTGGGTGCCTGAGACTGAGGGTATGTGGGTAAGATGGGGCAAGGAGGGATGGGAGAGAAAGACTGAAAGGTATAAGAAGAGCCTTTAGGGTGTGATGGATATGCTAATTATCTTGATCATGGTGATGGTTTGACCAGTGCCTACAATATCACAACTTATCCAATTGTACATGTCAACTATGTGAAGTCCATTATATTCATTATACCTCAATAAAATTTTTAAGTAATTTTTTAGAGGACAAAAAAAAAATTAAAATTTGTAGATGCCTGTTTCCCAGTCCTATGGATTAATTTTTTCCCTAAATCCAGTTTAGAAAGCACGGTCCCTGAAATGGATGTGGTCTAACCAGGAACATAGTCTAGCTTGGTAGATTTTAATAAGAGCTGTAATGTAAATGGCTCAGGTAACAGACCAATGAGCCGTGAATCCAAAGTAGAAGCAGGAGCAACCATGATTCAGTCCAAGTCTTAAAAAATAAGCCAGGCAGCAGTCAGTGATGGTGCAAGTGGGAGTGTAAATCAGTTATTTTTTGGAGACCAATTTGGAAGAAGCCTTAAAATATGCCCAACTTTTATCTCAACAGTATTATGTTTAGGAAGGCTTCCTTTAAAACATTAAGGAATGAGCAACAGTACAGTACATAATATAACAGTGCAGCATGTAATATAAATAATTTAAATTACCCAAATTGTCTACAACTAAATAGATCACAAAAAATATGGAAAATCATACAAGTCAATTAAGGTTCATAGTAAGTAGGTGCTATAGAAGTCTATGATTAACTTGTGTGAAAGTTTAACTTGTGTTTATAAGTTTTTATTTCCATACATATTGTTGGTTGGAAACCCTCCTAGGAACTTCCTTGGAAGAATATGAAACCAGCTACATGCTCGGAGGGCAGGGAGAGACTGAAGAAAGAGGCAGGCCACTCCAGGTTGGTAGACAGGTGACAGTTTTATTAAGCTTGGCTTGTATTGGGTGGCAGCAAGATGAATGGATCCCAGCACCCACCCACCAAATCTTAAAAAGTTTCTAAAGAGACCTTAACTGAGTTCAGTCACATACACCATGCAGATATTTTCCACGCCACATCAGTCTCAAAACCGTGTCCTTGGAGCAGTCTCTGCAAGTGGGAAAGGTAAGTGAAACCCACATACCCAGGACAGGGGAGAGAGTGTGTGGAGCCTCTGAGGGCCTGGATCCAGCTCACAGGTCAACTGGCAGTCATGCCTTTTCAATGACCTTCCCCAAGGAAGGGGATATATAAAAATATACACATCTCACCATCAACAGTAGTGATTGCTGGGTGTGGATTTGTGTGGAGTTATTTCTAGAGAATGTATTATATGTCCTGGAGGGTGAATGGGGATAGCTGAACTGTCACCAAGGTTCTGGTCTAAAGGCTGTTGAAGGCAATAGCATTATGAGATACAGAGCCTCATGATCCCCCAGGGGACAGTTAAGATACAAAACCTGCTATAACTCCCTGACACTCCTTGAAACTAGATGTGCTCCCTGCCTGCCTTCACATAGCCACCAGGTGCATATCTGGTTAATGTCTAAAGATCCTCTGTGCCCTCTTTCCATGCTGTGATCTTCTTTGATACTTCTATCTAATGAGATAGGAAATAAAGGCTGTGTGCAGGCTGCTGTGGCTGCTGCTGTCTCCCAGAGGCAGCCCTGCATGTCCGCTCACGTCTGTCTGAGAACTTCTTCAGTGCGTGGCCACAGATCTGTGGACAACTTAAATTTTATTCATATTTTCTGTAGTCCAAATTTCTGCCACGACACATATTCTTTTGTAATCAAAATATACATTAATGTAGGGAGATCTTTTCTTTAGCAAGAGATACGCCTGAGCCACATCGGAGCATGTGTGATAAACACAGGCCATTGTTCCCAGGAGCTGGTGAGTATGTGAGGGTTTCCTTGGGGGCTTCAGGAGAACTAGGCAGAGTTTGGTGTGTGCTTCCAGGGACAGAGATGGAGAGGGCTGCAGGCTTCTGCTTCAGAGTACCACCTCCTAGCCCAGTCCTGAAGCTCATTGCTAAGGCCTGGACATGTACCTCAGTTATTTCTACAAGGGACTCTCTGAGATATGGAACATGCAGGGCTGTGTGTGGCACTGAAGAAGACACTGAGGGATACTGCCTCAATTGTTGAAGAGACAAACCCCGGGTGGCTGCAGGGTTAACATGTCAAGATCTCTGGCTTTGTGAGCCACAGGGCCTGGGCACTGGCATTTCCTGAGGAGGTTGGCAGGAGTGGGCAGCAGAGCTCTGATGTGATCCCAGGACAGAAGAGCAGAGGACTGGTCCATGGATCCCTGAGATACTCCAAAAACACCCACAAATAGTAAGCACAGTCTGAGAGGAGAGCCATCCCAGATTATAGAGGGAGGGCAGAACCACTCAAGGACACCTCAAATATTGCAAAACAAGCATCAGCCCCAAACATCACACATCCAAAGCCTCAGTTATTCAAGCAGCTGTGGAATGCTCCCAACAAACATTCACAAACCACCCAAGTGCACACATTTTATTTTGCCATGCAAATTGCTACACTGATTTGGTCACTCAAGATTTAAATCAAGGCAAGGTAGGCAGAAGGGGAAGGGAGGACATGGCCAGCAACCGTGCCTTTTTATGGAGAAGAGAACCCACTACAGAACAAAATGCTGCCAGTTTTGTGGTGCCAGAGGAAGAGAAGAAAAGGACCGTCCATGAAGTCTGGGTTCTGTTCTGTGGCCCAGGCAGTCCTGAGCACAGACACTGCCTCTGTGCCTTCTTCACTAGTCCCTTTGCAAGGTTTCTGTGCATGACCTTGGACACACACTTCTTATTAACATTCCAGGAAAGTTGGCCTTGGCTTCCTTAAACACACCAGTCCTAAACTTCAAAAAAAAAGACTCCAAGCTGTAAGTCTCCTCCAGCTTTAATCTGTGGAGGAGAAATTGAACTTTCTTTAGTCAGCTTTTTTGGATTTGTCCAGGATCTGAACTTCTCAGATGTTAGTGTTTTTTCCACCTGGAAAAACAAAGTTAAATCCTAGAATCCAGATAACATAATGTGCCCATGCACACATGTATTATCCCCCACCTGTCTCCCAGCACCCACACCCCCGGTGTAACTACGTGGGAAGTTCTGGTCCAAGACAATGCACAGATTTTTTCTTCTTATAAACACACCAAAACTCTTCCCAAGTTCTCATGTTTTCCCTGTCCTAGGGACACAAGAGTAAAACAGCTACAAAACAACTAAGGCCAGCAGAGTTTTTCAAAAAGAACTATTTTTCCCTAAACTCATTTAAAATATTTAATCTGAAATACCTAATTCAAAATTCTTATAATCGATTGTTACATTTACTGACATTACTGTGAGTCAGAGGGCAGTCTGACAAAGGAGAGACAAAGGTCGTAGCTCTCTCTAACTAGGGAAGAGGAGAAAATCAAAGATTATCTGTGCAGGAAGGGTGGGCTCTTCCTGAGAGCTGAGAGCGGAAATGGGAATTACAAAAGCATAACTTCCGGCATCTCCCATTTGCCCTCACTTGCAAGCTAGCTGCCTGCCCTGGAGTCAGCCTGGCCCCTAGGAGCTGTCACTCATTCTGAGTGTCCACAGGGAAGGAGGAAAGGAGATACAGGGGCTTCCACTTGTATCTGCTCCTCCCCTTACCCAGAGCTCCAGTGAGCGCTCCTCTTCAACGACAACTCATGGGACATCAGCTCTAGTTCGTCTCTACTAATTTTCTTCAAGTAGCCATGAAAGATCTCACCTGTGTCCCCACAAGAGAAGCACATTCTGGTCCCATGAGAAAAGGCAGGGAAATCAGGCAGGCCCCTCGCAGCACCCAGGACAGCCGTGAGCTGGAGCTGGCCCTACCTGTGGCAAGAGGCCATTGTCAAACTTCCAGGAACTTTGCAAGCCAGTTGTTAAAATCTTGGTAATTAAAGTCAGCCACTGAGAGAGCATTTATACCACAGGAACCAGCAAACATCATTATTCAGGGCCTCTTCCTCCCCCACCCAACACATACACATCCCTTTTGGATCTGCTGAGCCAGTTTGCCACTGATCCTCTACCTCCCACATACAAGTTTACTTTTCCATCCTGAACTCTCTTCCTTTCCTGTTAGAGAGAGAGGTCTCTCCTCCTAAGAGAAGTTCCTCACTTGTGGTTTAGATCCTTGCTACTCACAGTGTGGTCCATGGGCCAGCAGTATCTGTATTATGTGCAATCTTGTTAGAAATAAAAACCTTGAGTCCACACCCACACCTACTGAACAGAGTCTGCATTTAAACAAGATTGCGAGGATAGCCATAACAAGGTAGCACAGATTGAGTGGCTTGAACAACAGAAATTGTATTTTCTTGCAATTCTGGAGGTTAGAAATCTAAGATGAAGGTGTCAACAAAGTTGGTTTCTTCTGAGGCCTCTCTCCTTGGCCTGTAGATGGCCATCTTCTCTCTGGGTCTTCACATGGTTCTTCCTCTGTGTCTATGTCCAAATCTCCTCTTCTTATAAGGACATCAACCGTGTGGGGTTAAGGCCCACCCTAACGACCTCCTTTTCACTTAACCACTTCTTTAAAGACCCCATCTCCAAATATGGTCACATTCTGAGTACAGGAGGGTAAGGACTTCAACATATGAACTTCGGAGAACACAACTCAACCTATAACAATTTTTAGACACATTAATATTTGAGAAACACTGACTAGATCAATCCCTACCCTCTTTTCTAATACTCTTGTTCAATGATTACTGAGTCTTCAACAAGCCCCTCCCTTCAGAATAAAGAATAATGTCCTTATATTTTTGGCACACTCTCTTAGCTTCATCAAAACATGTCCTTACCAGCAATTCAATACCCAGTAGAAATGCATATACATGTTCACAAAAAGACATGCAGTGGTATTCATCGAGCGCTATTTGTAATAACCCAAAGTTGGAAAGTCCCCGAATGCTGGCTTGTGGATGGAATTAGAGAAACGAGCTCAGGCTGGAATCCACAGACACTCAGACTCACTGCTTAGGGCTTACCATGGCCAGATGGGTATTGCTGTCAGGAGGCAGAATGATATTGTGTCTTCCAATGCATAGGGCAGCCCCAGGTCTGGTGTTTGGATCTGTCTATAAACCCTGTTTTAAAGTTTTTTTTTTTTAATGTTGATTTCTGAGAGGCAGGGGAGGGAGACGAAGTGCAAGCAGGGGAGGGGAAGAGACACAGGAAGACACAGAATCTTAAGCAGACTCCAGCCTCTGAGCTGTCAAAACAGAGCCCAACGCAGGGCTCAAACCCACAAATTGTGAGATCATGACCTGAGCTAAAGTTGGATGCTTAACCAACTGAGCCACCCAGAAGCCCCTATATACCCTGTTTTTAATTTATCTGGCTTAAATATCATATATACTGTTTCTTTTTCCTAACAAAAACAGGAAATCAAAATTAGATTACTGAAAAATGAGCATAGTTTACCCCCCAAAATGACACATCTAACTGGAAGAACCCCTCAGGGATAGATAAGAGAGTTTTTACCTCTGTGTTTTTATGCTGATAAATGTAAAATATTCATCAGTACATCTTAGTGTTGAGTACAAAGTGCTATTGTTCCCACATATCAAATAGAGAGAATAGAGTGGCAAATATAGAGAGACATAAACTTTCTATATTAGTTTTGGAAGGAATTGTGTTTTTTTCTCTTTTGAAAACCTGCATAAAGAAATACCCCCATGGATCTTCCAATTTAAAAGTATTTCTCAGGGTACCTGGCTGGCTCAGTTGTATAAGCGTCCAGCTTCAGCTCAGGTCATGATCTCATGGCTCGTGAGTTCAAGGCCTGTATCATGTTCCTTGCTGACAATGCATCTGCTTGAGATTCTCTCTCTCTCTCTCTCTCTCTGTCAAGGTGCATAAATAAACTTAATTTTTTTTTTCTCCAAGGGGCACCTGGGTGGCTCAGTTGGTTAAACATGGGACCCTTGATTTCAGCTCAGGTCATGATCTCATGACTCTTGAAATCCAGCCCCCCCATGGGGTTCCGTGCTGACAGTGCATGGAGCTTGCTTGGGATTCTCTCTCTCCCTGTCTCTCTGCCCCTTCCCTGCTCATGAACTCGCTTGCTCTCTCTCAAAACAAATAAAATAAACTTAAAAAAAAGTATTTCTCCAAGTTAAGAGGATCATCAACTAATATTCCAGCCTTTGGGGAAAAGGTTCTGGTGAGAAAAGGTATTGTTGGCCAAAGGGAGTTATCCTTCCATCCTGAAGTTATATCATATAAATATAACTATATAACTATAAAGCTTAAAAATGTATTCAAATATATTTTATACTTTATATATTTGAGTAATATGTATATTAAGTTGATGGAGGCCAAATCCAAGCTATTGATCCCATCCATCATCACATTCAAAAGGGAGTGTAGGAAAGGGTTTAATGTTAGCCTTAACAGTCTTAAAAACGGTAACACTTTTTTCCTGAGCTCAGAATTGTAGAGTCCTCAATCTTAAGACAACAAATATGCATCACTGGGACTCAGGGCCAAGATGGCGGAGCAGCATGGAAGTTTTTTTTGCCTCTCTCATCCCTGAAATGCAGCTAGATCAACACCAAACCATCTTGCACACCTAAAAAACTGATCTGAGGATTAACACAACAATCTGGACAACTGGAACCACAGAACTCAGCAGGTATAGGGTGTGGAGAGGAGAACTGGGAGAGAGAAGCTGCGAGGGTAGTTGCTTGCAGAGAGAGGATGAAGACAGGTGGAGAGTACAGAAACTCCCCCCCCCCCCACCACAGAAAGCAGCTGGAGAGAAAGATAAAGAGTGGAAACAGCCATAAGAGACTTAATAAGAAAGGGAGAAGGGAGAAAGGAGAAAGGAGAGGGTTTAAATTCCATTAAGTCTCTATAAACAGCAGAGTGCAGAATCTGAAACTCTGCAGATACCTGGAGGGGCTCTGGTGGGAAGGGTGAATCCCCAGGAGCAGACAGCCAAGTCTAAGGGGGCCTCAGGCCACACGGGGAGAGGCGGTTCCTCTGCTGAGAGGGCATTTGGTAGAGGCTGTGCGGCCTCCCCACAGGAAAAGGTCCCAGCAAACCCCAGAGAACAGCCACGTTTGCTGGTGTTGGAAGAAGGCCATTAAGGGTGAAGCTGGGCACCAGATATGTGTTGCGATTTACCATAATCTTTGCAATGCTGCTGCTACATGATCCTGTGAACTTTTTCTGGGGCTAGATGGCACCTGGCCACAGTCTCTGGGCATGTGCAGCAGCATGGTTGTGCAAACATTTCTGGGTACTGGCTGGTATCCAGCCATTGATCAGCAAGACCCTCCCCCAAAGGATCAGAGCAAGTCAAAGCAACAGGGTCCTCAGAAGTGAAGGGTTTAGAAACACAGCTCCATCTGAGATAATACTCAGGAGGGAAGTGCCACCTGACAGGCTAATGGTCTAGTAATGGACAGAAGCAGAAACAAAAAGGGGTGGTTGATTACCTGTGGGGGGAGCACAGAGTTCTGATACTAGAGACTGGGTAGCTGGGTAACACATTTTCACCCCTCCCATGCATGTGCATACACGCCTACACACGCCACACATTCCACTCCAGTATACTAAGCAGCACTATCTAGTGGAGAACGGAGCACGAACCACGCTCTAGAGGAACACCACAAGTCTCTCCGCCTGTGTAGTTTACGGACTATAAAGTGCATCTTAGTTTGACTTCTAGGGGAAACTGGATGTAATTTCAATCATATTTAATTCTGTTCACTGGTCCATCTATTCAATTTTTTTCTTTTTTTTTCTTATTCTTGAATACAGAAAGAGAAAAAAATGTTTTTATTTTCCATTTTTATAAAAAAGATTTTAAATTTTTTTTCCTAATATATTTTTTTACGTTTTTGGAAATTTTTTTAAAATTCTATTTTACTTTCATTTCATTTTATTCTATTTTACTGTATTCATTTTTTTAAATTTTCAAACGTTTTCCTTTTCTTTTTTTTCCCTTTTCTTCCCCTTTTTTCTCTATTCTATCAAGCTTTTCTCAACAACCAGACCAAAACACACCTAAGATCTAGCATCCTTTATTTGATTTTTTTGTGTTGTTGTTAATTTTTAAATTTTATTTATTTATTTTCATTTATTTTTTATTTCATTAATTCTTTTTCTTCCTTGAAAATGACAAAACAAAGGAATTCACCTCAAAAGAAAGAACAGGAAGAAATGACAGCCAGTGACTTAACACAGATACAAGCAATATGTCTGAACCAGAATTTAGAATCACAATAATAATAATAATACTAAGCTGGGGTTGAAAAAAGCATAGAGTTCCCCTCTGCAGAGATAAGAAAAGTAAAATCTAGTGAGGACAAAATTAAAAATGCTATAACTAAGATGTAATCTCAAATTGATGCCATGGCATCAAGGATGGATGAAGCAGAGCAGCGAATCAGCGATATAGAGGACAAACTTATGGAGAATAATGAAGCAGAAACAAAGAGGGAAACTAAGGCAAATGAGCACAATATAAGAATTAGAGAACTACAATGAGTTCTGACGCATTAAAAAGGAATAACATCCAAATCAAAGGAGTCCCAGACGATGAAGAGAAAAAGGGGTAGAAGGTTTATGTGAGCAAATCACAATGGAAAACTTTCCTAGCCTGGGGAAAGACACAGACATCAAAATCCATGAAACACAGAGAACTCCCATTAGATTCAACAAAAATTGACTATCAACAAGGCATATCATAGTCAAATTCACAAAATACTCAGACAAGGAAAGAATTATGAAAGCATCAAGGGAAAAAAAAGTCCTTAACATATAAGAGAAGACAGATCAGGTTCATAGCAGATCTATTCACAGAAACTTGGCAGGCCAGAAAGGAGTGGCAAGGCATATTTAATGTGCTGAATTGGAAAAACATGCAGCCAAGAATTCTGTATCCAGCAAGACTGTCATTCAAAATAGAAGGAGAGATAAAAAGTTTCCCAGACAAACAAAAATTAAAAGAGTTTGTGACCACTAAACCAGCCCTGTAAGAAATTTTAAGGGCCACTCTCTGAGGGGAGAAAAGATGAAAATATAAATACATACATACCAAAAGCAACAAAGATTAGAAAGGACCAGAGAACACCACCAGAAACTCCAACTCTACAAGCAACATAATGGCAATAAATTCATATCTTTCAGTATTCACTCTAAATGTCAATGGACTCAATGCTCCAGTCAAAAAATGGAAAAGAAATCAAGATCCATCTATATGCTGTTTACAAGAGACACATTTTAGACCAAAATACACCTTCAGATTGAAAGTAAGTGGATGGAGAACCATCTATCATGCTAATGGTCACCAAAAGAAAGCCTGAGTAGCCATACTTATATCAGACAATCTAGATTTTAAAATAAAGACTGTACCAAGAGATGAAGAAAAGGGCATTATATCATAATTAAGGGGTCTATCCACCAAGAAGATATAACAATTGCAAACATTTATGCTCCAAAGGTGGAGGCACCCAGATGTATAAATCAATTAATCACAAACATAGAGAAACTCATTGATAACAATACGATAATAGTAGGGGACTTCAACACCCCCACTTACAACGATGGACAGATCATCTAAAAAGAAAATCAGCAAGGAAACAATGGCTTTGAATGACACACTGGACCAGATTGACTTAACAGATATATTCAGAACATTTCATCCTAAAGCAGCAGAATACACATTCTTCTCCACTGCACATGGAACATTCTCCAGAAGAGATCATATAATGGGACACAAATCAGCCCTCAACAAGTACACAAGATGGAGATCATGCCATACATATTTTCAGATCACAACGCTATGAAACTCAAAATGAACCACAAGAAAAAATTTGGAAAGACAACAAATACTTGGAGACCAAAGAACATCCTACTAAAGAATTAATGAGCTAACCAGAAAGTTAGAGAGGAAATTAAAAAGTACATGGAAGCCAATGAAAATGATAATACCACAGTCCAAAATCTCTGGGACCCAGCAGAGGTGGTCATAAGAGGAAAGCCTGTAGCAATCCAGGCCTTCCTAAAGAAGGAAGAAAGATCTCAGATACACAACCTAACTTTACACCTTAAAGAACTGGAAAAAGAACAGTAAATAAAACCCCAAAACAGCAGAAGACAGGAAATAATAAAGACTAGAGCAGAATTCATTACTATAGAAACCAAACAACAGTATGACAGATCAATGAAATCAGGAGCTGGTTCTTGGAAAGAATTAACAAAAATGAAAAACTCCTAGCTAGTTTGATCAAAAAGAAAAAGGAAAGGACCCAAATAAATAAAATCAAGACTGAAATAGAAGTGATCACAACTAACACTGAAGAAATACAAACAACAATAAGAGAATATTATGAGCAATCATACACCAATAAATTGGGCAATCTGGAAGAAATAGACAAATTCCTAGAAACATATAAACTACCAAAACTAAAACAAGAAGAAATAGAAAATTTGAACAGACTCATAACCAGTAAATAAATAGAATTAGTAATCAAAAATCTTCCAATAAAACAATAGCCCAGGGCCAGATGGCTTTCCAGGGGAATTCTACCTAACATTTAAAGGAGAGTTAATACCTATTCTTTTGAAGCTGTTCCAAAAAACAGAAATGGAAGAAAAACTTCCAAACTCATTCTATGAAGTCAGCATTGCCTTGATTCCAAAAACCAGACAAAGACCCCACTAAAAAGGATAACTACAGACCAATTTCCCTGATGAACATGGATGCAAAAATCCTCAACAAGATACTAGCCAACCAGTTCCAACAGTACATTAAAACAATTATTCACCATGACCAAGTGGGATTTATACCTGGGATGCAGAGCTGGTTCAATATCCACAAACAATCATTGGGATAAATCACACCAATAAAAGAAAGGACAACAACCACATGATCCTCTCAACAGATGTAGAGAAAGCATTTGACAAAATATAGCATCCTTTCTTGATAAAAACCCTCAAGAAAGTAGGGATAAAAGGATCATAACTCAAGATCATAAAAGCCATACATGAAAGACCCACTGCTATTATCATCCTCAATGGGGAAAACCAGAGCTTTCCCCCTATGGTCAGGAACACAACAAGGATGTCTACTCATGCGACTGTTATTCAACATAGTATTGGAAGTCCTAGCCTCAGCAATCAAGCAACACAAATAACAAAAGGCATCTAAATTAGCAAGGAGGAAGTCAAACTTTCACTCTATGCAGATGACATGATACTCTACAGAAAACCCAAATGATTCCAGAAAAAAAACTGATAAAACTGATCAATGAATTCAGCAAAGTCACAGGGTATAAAATCAACCCACAGAAATCATTTGCATTTCTATACACCAATAATAAAGCAACAGAAAGAGAAATAAAGGAATTGATCCCATTTACAATTGCACCAAAAACCATAAAATATCTAGGAATAAACCTAACCAAAGACGTGAAAACTCTATACACTGAAAACTATAGAAAGCTTATGAAAGAAATTGAAGAAGACACAAAAAATTGAACAATATTCCATGCTCATGGATTGAAAGGACAAACATTGTTAAAATGTCAATACTACCCAAAGCAATCTACATGTTCAATGCAATCCCTATCAAAATAACACCAGCATTTTTCACAGAGCTAGAACAAATAATCCTAATATTTGTATGGAACCAGAAAAGACCCCGAATAGCCAAAGCTATCCTGAAAAAGAAAACCAAAGCTGGAGGCATCACAATGCCAGACTTCAAGATGTATTACAAAACTGTAATCATCAAGACAGTCTGGTACTGGCACAAAAATAGACCCCCAGATCAATGAAACAGAATAGAGAACCCAGAAATGGACCACAAATGTATTGTCAACTAATGTTTGACAAAGCAGGAAAGAATATCCAATGGAATAAAGACAGTCTCTTCAGCAAATGGTGGTGAAAAAACCGGACAGCAACATACAGAAAAATGAAACTGTACCACTTCTTACACTATACACAAAAATAAATGCAAAATGGATGAAAGACCTAAACATAAGACAGGAAGCCATCAAAATCCTTGAGGAGAAAGCAGGCAAAAACCTCTTTGACCTGGGCCACAGCAACTTCTTAATCAACACATCTCTGGAGGCAAGGGAAACAATGGCCAAAATTAACTATTGGGACCTCATCAAAATAAAAAGCTTCTGCACAGCAAAGGAAACAATCAGCAAAACTAAAAGGCAACCAATGGAAAGGGAGAAGATATTTGCAAATGACATATCAGATAAAGGGTTAGTATCCAAAATCTATAAAGCACTTATCAAACTCAACACCCAAAAAACAAATAATACAGTGAAGAAATGGGCAAAAGACAGGAATAGACACTTTTCCAAAGAAGACATACAGGTGGGACGCCTGAGTGGCTCAGTTGGTTAAGCGTCTGACTTTGGCTCAGATCATGATCTCACTGCTTGTGGGTTCGAGCCCCACATCAGGTTCTGTGCTGACAGCTCAGGGCCTGGAGGTTGCTTCAGATTCTGTGTCTCCCTATCTCTCTGCCCCTCCCCTGCTCATGCTCTATCCATCTCTCTCTCTCAAAAACAAATAAGCATTAAAAAAAAGACATCCAGATGACTAACAGACACATGAAAAATGCTCAACATGACTCATCATAAGGGAAATACAAATCAAAACCACAATGAGATACCACTTCACACTGATTAGAATGGCTAAAATTAACAACTCAAGCAACAACAGATGTTGATGAGGATGCAGAGAAAGAGGATCTCTTGCACTGCTGGTGGAAATGCAAACTAGTGGAGCCACTCTGGAAAACAGTGCAAAGGTTCCTCAAAAAATTAAAAATAGAACTACCCTATGACCCAGCAATTGCACTACTAGGTATTTATCCAAGGGATATAGGTATGCTGTTTCAAAGGGGCACATGCACCCCAATGTTTATAGCACCACTACAGACAATGGCCAAAGTAAGGAAAGAGCCCAAATGTCCATTGACAGATGAATGGATAAAGAAGATGTAAGATATGTACGTATGTATATATGAGATATATATGAGCTATGTATGTATACACACACACACACACACACACACACACACACACACAATGGAGTATTACTCGGCAATCAAAAAGAATGAAATCTTGCCACTTGCAACTATGTGGATGGAACTAGAGGGTATTATGGTAAGCGAAATTAGTTAGAGAAACACAAATATCATATGACTTCACTCATATTTAAGATACAAAACAGATGAACTTAAGGGCAGAGAAGCAAAAGTAATATAAAAACAAGGAGGGGGACAAAACATAAGAGATTCTTAAATACAAAGAACAAACTGAGGGATGCTGGAGGAGTTGTGGGTGGGGGTATGCACTAAATGGGTAAGGGGCATTAAGGAAGCCCCTTGTTGGGTTGAGCACTGGGTGTTATACATAGGGAATGAACTACTGGAATCTACTCTTGAAATCATTATTGCACTATATGCTAACCAACTTGGATGTAAATTTATAAATAAATAAATAAATAAATAAATAAATAAATAAATAAATAAATAAAATTAAAATAAAGATATCCATCACAGGGATTCACACACTGATAAAAATTAGAAAGTACCAATCATTTATCCATACTGAATTAAATAAAGATGGTACATTTAGAGGTGGAGAAAAAAAGGCAAATAGGCATCATTGTCACCTACATTGCAAGAAAGTGAGTAAATGTAGAGCATGATAGCATGATACACACGTGCTGTCTGTCTCCGTGCTCCAGGGCTGAGAGGAAACTTACCTCCAATCCAAACCACACTGCCAAGGACAGAAGATGGATTTGACTAAGGATGAAAAAACAGAACTTTGAATATGAAAATGATTTTAGGTTTTTTTCTCTCTTCCCCCCAGTAAAAGACACACAGGGGACATGAAATCCATTCAGCAAAAGATTAAGAATTGAGATGTTTTGAAATAAGTTAATTATTTTTGTCCATCAAAATCTTTCCCATCTTATTAAAGTTGTAGTATCTGAAAAATATTTCCATATCTGGTTGACCTTTAAGAGTCCTCCCAGATAAAAGATAAACAGGGTCCCAAAAAGGAAGCATTTTTCAGGGATTTCCCAGCGCTGTCCAGAAGGGAGGAGGTTTAAGTATTTTTTGAAAATCACTATTTCATGACCTTACAGACCCAAGACAAATAACAGAATTGTGTTGCTGGCCTGGGGATCCAGCAAGCACACACAAACAGCCCTCTGATAACCGAGTCACAGGGCTAAACCTGAAAATACTATGCCCCAGCCAGACATAGTCCCTCTTTCCTTCCTGACTCAGAGACCCCCCAAGCTAGCATCTCACACCATCACTGTGTGACCTAGCTACTTGTCTTTTCTGTGACTCTTCTGTATCCTTAGCACAGGACAGCCTCTCTAGATCTGCCTCAGGGAGCTCTG
Organism: Panthera leo; assembly: GCF_018350215.1. Classification (NCBI taxonomy): domain Eukaryota; kingdom Metazoa; phylum Chordata; class Mammalia; order Carnivora; family Felidae; genus Panthera; species Panthera leo. The sequence goes on along the minus strand of NC_056683.1, from coordinate 25,538,123 downwards.
AGAGGATTCCTTACAAAGAGCACAAATACTGAGTGGGGCTCTATTCCGTAAAAGTTTCCACAACTTTGAAAACACTTTTTCCCCCTCTTACCATGTTTCTACCATAAATACTTGCACAGGTTATGCTGCATTTCAAGATTCATTACTCAATTAACAAAAAAGTATAACCATCTACTATCTGTCTGTCACTGTGCTAGGTGCTTGGCATCAAGTTCAAGACACAGTATCTGACTTGAGGTGACTCAGAGCCTGATGACAGAGGCCGAAAGTATAGAGAGGTACTTTCAGGGTGTTATGAGAAAATGGATGGTGGCAGCTATGATCCCCCAATGCCAAGAATTTCCCTGTCCCACACTTATACTCCATATGGACTCCATTAACTTCTGCCCCCCACACCAGACTGTAGGCCTTATGATGGCCTCACTTTCCTACACTCATTTTCTGTCAACAGCATCAACCACCACAGTGTCTGAAATATATTTGTGGAATGACTCAAAGGCTTCATAGTGGGATGTGATCATTTAAAAATATAGGTCTCCAACTGAACAAAAAGAGAAAAAGCATTTTAAATCTGGATCGTCATGGTAACTTAAGAGAACAGAGAGTAAGAAAGGTCTTCTGGGAATGGACTGGAATAGGTCTGGGTGTGTGTGTGTGTGTGTGTGTGTGTGTGTGTGTGTGTGTGTTTTCAGGGTAGGGGTTAGGGAGAATGCAATGGCAGGGAATGATAATTGAAAATTAATTCTGAGGCCAAATCAGGAAAGAACTATAAAATCTACAGAGAACTCCCCATAATTACTTGTTTTCAGATATAAAGAGCTTGGCAATTGGCTCCCATCTTCCCGCTCATCACGTGTTTTCAAATATTTCAGCTTTTATAGAAGAAAGAGAAGTACGGTGAAAGAGAAGCCAAGCAACCAAGAAAAGTGGCAGGTCATTCCCTGTGCCCCTAATATCATCCTCCAATATTGAAAGATCAGGCTGATGTTCAAAAATGAACATTAACCAGACATTTCCTGGAATCACCACAGCTAATCCTGGAAGACCCAGCCAGCCAAAGGACCCAGGATCATCGCCAAGGAGACTTAAGCCCAGAGCAGGCAACCTCCATGGCATGGCACCACCAGGGCAAGGATGTATTTGTGACTTACAGAACAACTCTGGGCACTGCCAACCAGTCAGATGGCCAGGATCATTCCACCAATTCATTAATCTCATTACATCACCCTGTGTATTATATGGTAGTTTTATTTTTGTTTTTGTTTTTTTGCTTCACTTACTGCATTAAAGAAGGGTTTTTCTGGACTAAGGAATTTTATAGAAGCCAGCCCGATTCAAAGGCCTCAGTTTCACAGTAAGATTTTTATTTAGAAAGACTATTTTTGCCAGTAGTGCAGATTTGTGAGACAGAGGAAAGGACCAGGCTGTGCTTGGAGGACCAGTCAAGTAGCAATTAAAATAATAGTGTAGAAGATACAGTGAGACTCTGAACTCAGGCAGCAGCAGTGTGACTCAGGAGAGGGGGCAAATTAAAGAGATCTTGCAGGGGAACCAGTTCACCCACCAGAGGTTAAGACCAGGGAGGACTCCGGATGGCTGAGCTTCTGACTTCTACAGCAGGGTGGGGGATCGGGAGGCAAGGGGGAGAAGCAGGTATGGGTGCAGGAGGATGGACATACTGAGAGTGACACCAGAGAGATGTGTCAGAAAACAATAAAAAAGAAAGACATAATTCAGAAATAGTATTAAAATTCAAAATTACAAAAGTGTATTTCTAAGCACAATTTTAAGGCAGTGGAGTTATAGACAGCCCCCAACTTACGACACGTTGGCTTATGATTTTATTTTACGTTGGCGCAGAAGTGACACGCATTCAGTAGAAACCATATTGGGAATTTTGAACTTCTCCCAGGCTAGCAATATGCGGGACTATCCTCTCTCATGACACTGGGCAGCAGCCGCAGCTCCCAGGCAGCCACACGGTCACCAGGGTCAACAACCAGTATGCTTACAACCACTCTGTGCCCACACAACCATTCTGGTTTTCACTTCTAGTACAGTATTTAATAAATTTCATGAGATCATTAACACTAAAATAGGCTTTGTGTTAGATGATTTTGCACAATTGTGGACTAAGCACAGCGTATTTGGAGCACCTTTAAGGTAGGCTAGACTAAGATACAACGTTTGATAGGTTAGGTATATTAAATGCACTTTCAATTTGGGATATTTTCACTTTATGATGGGTTTATTGGGACATAACTCCACTGCAAGTCAAGGAATATCTGTTCATCATTCTCTGCTCTTCTGTAGTTTCTCTGTTATTTTCCTTTACACACTTTTTCTCCAAAGGCTGTCGGTAGTTCTGAGAAAACACTGTGTGCCATGTTCATTAGCTTCATTGAGAAGTGAGTGGAAACCTTGGTGAATATGTCCATCTTTGTTTAAACAAAAGTGTCTGTTAACAGAAAACACCACCAACTGCTTTGAACACTGCATTCTAATTCCCCAAAGAGTGACCTCCAAACAAATCTCTGTACCAAAGATCAAAGTGGGTTCCTTTTTGAAAAGGAATTTAATTGTCTAGCACAGGCTTTCTCAACTATACAGCATTACTGACATTTGGGGTCATATGATTGGTCCTTCATTGTGGGGGCTCTCTGTGTGTTTTAGGATGTGCAGCAATATCCATGACCTCTACCCACTAGATGCCAGTAGCAGTTTCTCAATTATGACAATCCAAAGTGTCTCCAGGTATTGCCACATATCTCCCAAGGGGACACAGTTTCCTCCCACTGAAAACCAGTGGAGCAGAATTATTCATATCCAAAAGGCATGATAACAGGACGCAGAAAAAAAAGAAAAAAAGTCTTTGGGATTGAATCTAACATGGCCTCAGGGAACAAGAGAAAAAGCAGAAATAAAAATGAAAATGTTTCACTACAAATTTTACAGACCAGATTGAAATTTAAATGTCAAGTCAGAATGAGAATATAGGTTTTTCCCATGTCTCCTACCCCCAACCCAAAGCCTCCGTCCTTCAGTAAACGGGAGAACAGTAAACGGGAGAACAGAACCTCAGGGAAACTACAACTGGGCTCCACAGTCGCGCTGCAGGGGTGGTGTTCAAATACTCCTGATATTATGTGTAAAAGGTTATGCAAATGGAAATGCTCTGGGACACATTCATTAGATCATCAAAGAAACCTCAAACACAAAGAGGCTAAGAACTATTCCCCTAAAGCATGGCCCATTACCTCATTTGTACAGAAGGTCACACATAACCCTCTTTGGAGCAGATTCTATATCCCCTCTAAATAACTCCAGAAGATGGAAGTTCAACTTTGTGTGGCATTCTTCCACTACACATAACCACATACTAACAATACCCACTTACGAGTTCATTTAGATAACTCCATTCTTGAATTTTAAATAGGTTTTTTACAAAAGTTTAAAATAAAATTGAAATCCTTTGCCTTTTTGTGAAAGAATTATAGTTTTATTTTACTTATCAAAGATGCAATTTTGCTCTAATATACCGATGCTTTTGTCTGCTTTTGTTACTGAGATGTTCATGTGGGCCCAGCTGCTACGTCTCATGGCAGCTGTATGACACACACTCCCACAGAAGGAGTAGCAGGATTCATCCATCATGCACATGGAAAGTATGAAAAGATGCCCTCCAAGAGAAGGGCCTGGGTGGCTCAGTCGGTTAAAAGTGTCCAACTTCAGTTCAGGTCATGATCTCACAGTTCATGAGTGAGTCCCCCACTGGGATCTCTGCTGTCAGCACAGAGCCCACTTAAGATGCTCTGCCTCTCTCTCTCTCTCCCTCTCTCTCTCTCTCTCTCTCTCTCTCTGCCCCTCCCCCATTCTCTCTCTTTCTCCCTTTCAAAATAAATAAACTTAAAAAAAAAGTTATTACAGTTTACTATTCGTTAAAAGAAGTTTAGCAAATTATTATAAGGTCTCAACAAACCTTATTTAACAAGAAGTGTTGATTTTTGACTGGACTACTATTCAATATAATATTGAAGTTCATCCATGCCTCCCTGAGTTGCTTTGCCATTATAATTGAAAACATTTTGGGGAATAAAGGGACAAATCATCTACAGTACCACAGCTCTGCAATCTGCTTTTCTCTATTATTTTATTTGTTTTTTACAGGCATGTATATTTTTACCTGAAAAGCTTTATTTCATTTTATTTCATTTTGAAGGCAGAGTTGGAATTTTATTTATTTATGTTTATTTTTTTATTTAAATTCAAGTTAGTTAACATACTGTATATCACCCAGTGCTCATCCCAAAAAGTACCCTCCTCAATGCCCATCACCCATTTATTACCCCTTCCCCCTCCACCACCCCTCCAGCAACCCTCAGTTTGTTCTCTGTATTTAAGAGTCTCTTATGGTTTGCCTCCTTCTCTGTTTTTATCTTATTTTTCCTTCCCTTCCCCTATGTTCATCTGTTGTGTTTCTCAAATTCCACATATGGGTGAAATCATATCTGTCTTTCTCTGACTTATTTCGCTTAGCATAATACCCTCTATTTCCATCCACATTGTTGCAAATGGCAAGATTTCATTCTTTCTCATTGCCAAGGTATATAAATACCACAACTTCTTTATCCATTCATCAGTCAATGGAAATTTGGGCTCTTCCCATACTTGGCTATTGTTGATACCACTGCTGTAAACAACAGGGTGCATGTGCCCCCTTTGAAACAGAACTCCTGTATCCTTTGGATAAATTCCTACTAGTGCTATTGCTGGGTCATAGGGTAGTTCTATTTTTAATTTTTTGAGAAACCTCCACACTGTTTTCCAGAGTGGCTGTACCAGTTTGAATTCCCACCAACAGTGCAAGAGGGTTCTCCTTTCTCCACATCCTCACCAACATCTGTTGTTAATTTTAGCCATTTGACAGGTGTGAGGTGGTATCTCATTATGGTTTTGATTTGTATTTCCCTGTGGATGAGTGATGTTGAGCACCTTTTCATGTCTGTTAGCCATCTGGATGTCTTCTTTGGAAAAGTGTCTATTTAGGTTTTCTGCCCATTTCTCACCGGAGTATTTGTTTTTTGAATATGAGTTTGGTAAGTTCTTTATAGATTTTGGATCCTAAGCCTTTATCTGATATGTCATTTGCAAATACCTTCTCCCATTCTGTTGGTTGCCTTTTAGTTTTGTTGATTGTTTCCTTTACTGTACAGCTTTTTTATCTTGATGAGGTCCCAATAGTTCATTTTTGCTTTTATTTCCCTTGCTTCTGGAGATATGCCAATTAGAAGCTGCTGTGGCTGAGGTCAAAGAGGTTGCTGCCTATTTTCTCCTGTAGGATTTTGATGGTTTCCTGCCTCAAATTTAGGTCTTTATATTTTAAATTTATTTTTGTGTATGGTGTAAGAAAATAGTCCAGTTTCATTCTTCTGCATGTCGCTGTCCAGTTCTCCCAGCATTATTTGCCAAAGAGACTCTTTTCCACTGAATACTCTTTCCTGCTTTGTCAAAGATTAGTTGGCCATATATTTGTAGGTCCATTTCTGGGTTCTCTATTTTATTTCATCGATTTATGTGTCTGTTTTTGTGCCAATACCATATGGTCTTGATGATTACAGCCTTGTAATACAGCTTAAAGTCCGGAATTCTGATGCCTCCAGCTTTGGTTTTCTTTTTCAACATTTCTTTGGCTACTTGGGGTCTTTTCTGGTTCCATAAAAATATTAGGACTGTTGGCTCTTAGCTCAAAAAATTTTAAAGCCACATAAGAAAGACAGTGTCCAGGAGCGCCTGGGTGACTCAGTCGGTTAAGCATCCAACTTCAGCTCAGGTCATGATCTCACTGTTCTTGGGTTCAAGCCCCGCATCAGGCTCTGTGCTGACAGCTCAGAGCCTGGAGACTGCTTTGGATTCTGTGTCTTGCTCTCTCTGTGCCCCTCCTCTTCTCACGCACACCCTCTCTCTCTCTCTTTCTCTCTGTCTCTCAAAAATAAACATATATATATATATATATATATATATATATATATATGAAAGATAGTGTCTAGTTTAAGAAATTCAAAACTAAGCAAAACAAGGTTACTGAAAACTCTATCCAGATATAAGGTTCATCATGCACAGATTTGAGGTTTTTAACTCTTTTTTAATTATGGTAAAATACACATAACAAAACTTACTGCCGTAACCATTTTTAAATGTTCAGTTTAAGGCACTGTCACATTAAGTACATTCACACTGTTGTGCTACCATCCGTCCATAGAGCTCTTTTCATTTTGCAAAACTGAAACTGAAAACCCATTAAAAATTAACTCTCCATTCCCACCCTTGCCCCTGACAGCCACCATTCTACTTTCTGTCTCTGAATTTGACTATTCTAGATAACTCACAAAAGGAGAATCATATATTTGTCCTTTTGTGACTGGCTTATTTCACTGAGCATAATGTCCTCAAGGTTCATCCATATTTCAGCATGTGTCAGAATTTCCTTCTTTTTTAGAGACTGAATAATATCCCCTTGTATGTATACAGCACCTTTGGTTTATCCATTCAACCATCTATGAACACTTGGGTTGTGTCCACCTTTTGGCTATTATGAATAGTGCTGCTATGAACAATGATATATAAATATCTGGTTCCTGCTATTAATTCTCCTGGGTAAATACCCAGAAGTGAAATTGCTGGATCATATGATACCTCTATGATTAATTTTTGGGGAACCACCATGCTGTTACAGACTCATTTTCACAGATGGGTCATCATCTGATCTTTCATCTTCCTGTTTCCCAGGGGGGCTACAAAGTGATGCAGTTTTGAAACTGTGCTCCATTAAGCCTTAAGAACAGTCCTTTGAGTTTATTAGGGCACAGTGGGAGGAAAGCAGAGCTGGGTGGATGAGACTAAGGGATCTCGGTTTCAATATGAGCATCTCACAGTTGGATGTTTTGTGGTAAGCTTCCTCCAAAAATAGTTTAAGAGGGAGTGTCTAACATTAAAAAAAAAATGTGCAAAGGCCATTCTCTAAATAAAGAACAGCCAAAACTAATATAAGTTGTTTTAAGTCTCAAAGGATGTGTGAAAATGTCAACCAAGAAAGTATAATAGTGACATAGATCATGTTAAATGTTAAAGTTCCTCAACTGTCCTCAAATCACAAAGCCCCTCGGGATCCTTCAGCTGCACTGATTATACTTGAAGGCTGTAGTTTCTAGAAGGCTGGTGTGTTGGCCATGGGCAAGCCCTCGGCAGAGCAGAGGCCAGCCTCTTCCAGGCCTCTTCCAGTCCACACGACCTCACCTTACACCTAAAGACATTTCAGGAAATAAAGAAAGAGCTGAGAGCCAGAAAGAGCTATTCAAACTTCAAAGCACTGGGATCCACCAACTAAAGAGGACCAAAGAAGGAGAGAACTAGGTGAAGCAAAGAGCAGAGACACAAATAAAATTTGAATTTGACCTTATTTGAGCTTGAGAGTTTTGCAGGCATAAACCTAGGCTGGTGAGCGTGTGTCTGTGTGTGAGTTTCACTGTCCTGTCCGAATTGGTGAAAATGAACTCAAATATCCCATCAACCTCACTTTTAGATGTTAACTACTTTTAATGCCTTGTTTTTGCCTACTTCTAGTTTCTCCTGTCTTTTCTCTTCTTTCATCTCCATTCCTCATTTCCAATCCTTTTCAGCATCCAGGCGCTGGTCAGTGGCATGGTATCTCCCATCATTATCTATTCCATAGCCGTGACACACAGGCATGCACACACATTCACACACAGTGTGCCTCTGGGGTGTGTCTCAGCTCACACCAGTGTCAGTAGGGTGGGAGGGAGGTAACAGAATAACTCCTTCTCCCACTTCTTCTTGGTGGTCCAGTCCACTCTCACAGTAAAGCTTTTGAGAGGGCTGGAACTTCAAACAATGTGGACCTCCCCCAAAAAGTCTAAATAGGAATTCATTTAAATATGACTAACACAAATAATACGTATGAATGCCAGGGCCACAGTGCTACAGTGTCATAAATACTGAACTGTGGAAAGGTTTGACTTCCAGCCATTAAAATGAATTAGCATCAAACTAGTTTTCCTTTTACAGATGAACAAATAAGACCTGTGACAATGAAATTACTGTCCTCAGATCTCACAGAAAGAATGCCACATCTCAAAAGCAAGGCTTCTCCTCTCCAGTATGTAGGAGCTTCCTGGGACCCTTGTATGCCTGTGAATTCCCCACTTCTCTACAAACTGCCGTAAGTGAGTTTATTCAAAGAGCAAATATGCAGACCTTTCCTTACATGTTTTGGGGGATGAAAAATACAAACTAGGTGCTCAAAGTCCTCACCTGGATTTCGGGCCCCAGGGGAGAGGAGATACATGAATGCACTGCTGGCCAGTTAGCCATGAGCTCTGTAACAACAGCGGGAAGACCAAGTCCACGCAGGGCCTACGTGAGTGGGTCTGCAGGGTGCCCTGTCAGAGATGTGGTTGGAGACCCAGGGGGAGGACCCTTGTGGCAGGTTGTGGAGTCTAAACTTGATCTATGGTTTAGAAAGTCATGCATAGTTTTAAACAAATGTTGGACAGGAGTAGTTTGGAATTTTAGCAAAATAATGTGGCCCATCATCCACTGGCGAAAGCCCCTGGGGAGCCTGTGGGTAGGCCACTACAACAGACTAGCAATGGCTGGAATGCAGAGGAAAGAATTTTGGTGGAGAAGTAGGAGAGAAAAGTGCCATGCCGGGTGACTGGCCACATAGGCTTAGGGAGGAGGAGGAGAAGTCAAGGACTATTCTAGTTTGTAGCTAAATTTATACTTAGGGTCAGCCACGGGCCGCAGGGCCAGTTTCACGAGGAAGCCGCCTCAGAACAGGGAAGACGATACGTTCCTTCTGAGGTTTGTGGGACCTCCCAAATGAATGTGTCACCAAGGACACCAAGGATGTCGTGAAAACAGGCAGGAGCCTCAGAATTAGCAGTTAATTCTAGAGTGAGACGTAAGGAGCCATAAGCATCCCTATTCCAGGCAGTTCCATGTGAATGGATGAAATTACTAAGAATGTATAGTGAAGACACAAGGAAAGAAATTCAACTAGTTCTGGGTACTTTCCAATATTTGAAGGTACTAAGAAGAAGGAAGAGGAGGTACCTGTGACGCCTCTGTGGGAAATGGTTGATCTGGGAGGTTTGTATGAGGAGGCAGGGAGTGCATGAGGCAGGGGAGGTGGCTGGGGGGCAGGTGTTTCTGGAGTGGGTGGGCCCAGCGGTGGGGGCCGAGGAGTATCTGGGGTGAGGAAGTGGGTTAAGGGAGCTCCTGTGACGCACCACAAAAGGCAGCCAAGTGAAGAAGCATTTTTTCCAAGTTGAGGGGAAGTGGTGGATGAAGGCGATAAGCTCAAATTGTTTACTTCTGTTTAATCAGAGAAAAAGCAGAACATGAGGTCGCCAGTAAGTCAATAGCAGAGGGACCAGGCAGATGGGTGGCAGGGACTGACCCCAGGGAGGCCATGGCAACTCCAGGCCACCAAATCCAAAGCAACGTCACCACTGGCCCCCCACCGCCCACGAGCCTGAGGAAAGACACCCCTGCTCCCACTTCTGAACCACCGGCCCACAGGACTTCTGTTCCAAGGCTAAGAAACTACAACTCTAGCGCCTGGCCTTGGGGGCCCCACGTGATGCCCCCATCCACACAAGGCAGCAGGGCGTGTGTGATGACCCCCAGCACACCCCCACGACACAGTGGGCGTGCATGAGGACCCCTGGCCTCCGCACCCATCCCACTCTCCGCTTTCCCTATGTCCTGTTGTCACCCTCCTATCTCTTCCTCAGGTTGCCTGCGTGGGTTCTCCCTCCCCCACCTCTCCCCCTGCTCACCTGGCGCTCCGGGGGAGGGTTTTAGCCAGGGGATCCTGACTGAATGAGGTCCCAGCACCTGGCCTGGTGACAGGTGCCTCTTTATTCCAGCTCTTGGAGGAGTGGCCAACTCTCCTTATCTGACCTACCATGTCTCTACCCCTTCTGTTTCAAGGAAAGCAGACCCCGTCCTCGTTCCCCAGGGCATGGTTCTATTAATTGCCTTCTCTCCTCTATCTTTAATCTCTTGTAGTCCTTTGGAGTCATGTTATTCACATCTCATAAATATGCCCAGTCCCTCCTATGTTAAAAACCAATTAACCACACTTCTCTTACTTCTCATGCCTGTAGCTACCATTCTATTTCTCATTCTTCCACTGACAGTTAAGTTTCTTTAAAAAGTATACATTGAGGGGCGCCTGGGTGGCGCAGTCGGTTAAGCGTCCGACTTCAGCCAGGTCACGATCTCGCGGTCTGTGAGTTCGAGCCCTGCGTCAGGCTCTGGGCTGATGGCTCAGAGCCTGGAGCCTGTTTCCGATTCTTTGTCTCCCTCTCTCTCTGCCCCTCTCCCGTTCATGCTCTGTCTCTCTCTGTCCCAAAAAAAAAAAAAAAAAAAAAAAAAAAAAGTATACATTGCAGCTGTACCAGTTTGCATTCCCACCAACAGTGCAAGAAGGTCCCCATTTCCCCACATCCTCACCAACATCTGTTGTTTCCTGAGTTGTTCATCTTAGCCACTCTGACCAGTGTGAGGTGGTATCTCAATGTGGTTTTAATTTGTATTTCCCTGATGATGAGTGATGTTGAGCATCTTTTCATGTGTCTGTTGGCCATCTGGATGTCTTCTTTGGAAAAGTATCTATTCATGTCTTCTGTCCATTTCTTCACTGGATTATTTGTTTTTCAGGTGTAGAGTTTGGTAAGGTCTTTATAGATTTTGGATACTAACCTTTATCTGATGTCATTTGCAAATAGCTTCTCCCATTCTGCAGGTTTTTAGTTTTGTTGATTGTTTCCTTTGCAGTGCAGAAGCTTTTTATTTTGATGAGGTCCCAATAGTTCATTTTTTGCTTTTATTTCCCTTGCCTTCGGAGGCGTGTCAAGCAAGAAATTGCTGTGGCTGAGGTCAAAGAGGTTGTTGCCTGTTTTCTTCTCTAGGGTTTTGATGGTTTCCTGTCTCACATTAGGTCTTTCATCCATTTTGAGTTATTTTTTGTGTATGGTTTAAGAAAGTGGTCCAGTTTCATTCTTCTGCATGCTGCTGTCCAGTTCTCCCAGCACCATTTGCTAAAGAGATTGTCTTTTTTCCATTGAATACTCTTTCCTGCTTTGTCAAAGATTAGCTGGAGGTTCCTCAAAAAACGACCCAGCAATAGCACTACTAGAAATTTATCCAAAGGATACAGGAGTGCTGATTCATAAAGACACATGTACCCCAATGTTTACAGCAGCACTTTCAACAATAGCCAAATTATATAAAGAGCCCAAATGTCCATCAACTGATAAATGGATAAAGAAGATGTGGTTAATATATACAATGTAATACTACTTGGCAATGAGAAAGAATGAAATCCTGCCATTTGCAACAAGTGGATGGAACTGGAGGGTATTATGCTAAGTGAAACAAGTCAGTCAGAGAAAGAAAACATATCATATGTTTTCATTCATATGTGGAACTTGAGAAACTTAACAGAAGACCATGGGGAAAGGGAGGGGGAAAAATAGTTTCAAACAGAGAGGGAGGTAAACCGTAATCGACTCTTAAATACAGAGAACAAACTGAGGGTTGATGCAGAGGGTGGGAGAGGGGAAAAAAGGTGATGGGCACCTGTTGCATGAGCACTGGGTGTTGTATGTAAGTCATGAATCATGGGAATCTACCCCCAAAACCAAGAGCACACTGTATACACCATATGTTAGCTAACCTAACAATAAATTATGTTTTTAAACAATAATAAATAAATAAAAATTTTTTAAAGTTTACATTAACTGTTGCCTTTTTCTGATCTTCTGATCTATTCCTCACCCACTGAAGTTTGACTTTCACCCCAATATTCCCCAAAACTTCCCCCATAGGTCACCAATGACCTTCTAATTGTCACAACCAAAAAAAAAAAAAAAATACCCTGGCTCTTATTTCATTTTATGTTGGCAATGTTCTGCTCTTTCGCTATTGCTGCCTTGCTGGGATCTCCAGAGGACTCTCCTAGTCCCTTTCCTTTCTCTCCAGATTCCTTTACTTCAACCTGAAATGTTCCATTATTCCATTCTAAGCTCTCTTCCTTTCATTCTGTAATATGCTCTTCTTGGATGACTTCAGCTATATGTACAGGTTCAAGTTTTGACTCTTACTGATTATGTCCAAATCTCTAGCCTATATCTTGAGCTGTATGTAGGCTTTTCCAGTCTCTGTACTACTAGACATCTCTCAGAAACCTGGAGGGAGCCCTCTGCCTCACCCCACAGCTAAATGATCAAAGGCCCTGTCACTTCTATCATCCTAGCATCCCTCCCATCCACCCTCTCCTCGTCACCTCCACTGCTTGGATGAGGCTCTCCTCCTTTCTCTCCTTCACCTGATCCATGACAACCTGCTCTCCACACTGGATCCCAAATAATCATTCCAAATCTGATCATCCTTCATAACACCCTCTTATCTCAAAGATCAAGTCCAAATTGTCAATCAAAGAGCATAAGCCTCTTAAGATCTTGGCTCTGTCTTCTTTCCTTTCCAGCTGTGGTAAACTTTTTGTCATCCCTCCATATCCTACATGCATATTCCTCTACATGTACACACAGGGTGCCTGGCACTCTAGTTGCTCTGTCAAAATTCAGTTCAAACAGTGCCTCCTCCAGGAAGCTTTCTCAGATACCTCCAAGTAGCATTGCTTCTCTTATTTCAAAAAACTCCTATGGCCATTCTGAACCCCAAATCAATTAAGGGAGGATCACTTGAGTGGAAATCCAGGCAGTGGGATGGATTCTAGAGTGGGGCAAAGGTTGAGGACCATGGACCATTGAGGGAGAGTTCTCTCAATCTTTCCCCATGCAATTATGGAGGCTGGTAGTTCCAAAATCTCTAGGGCAGGGAAGAGTTGATGCTGCAGCTCAAGTTGGAAGGCAGAATTCCCTCTTCCTCAGGTAACCTCAGTCATTTTCTCTCAAGGGAAACTGACTGGATAAGGCCCACCCATATTACTGTGAGTAATCTACCCTACTCAAAGTCTGCTGATTTAAATGTTAATTTCATATTTAGAAATACCTTCACAGCAATACTCAGACTGGTATTGACCAAATATTTCGGTACTATGGCACAGCCATAGGTGACACATAAACTTAATCATCACACTGACTTTACTCTTTGTCTCATGGGTTATGGGGGATCACCAAAGGATCTTAAGTGGGGAGACATGTAGCCATTTCTGGCTACACTTTAGAATAATTCCTCTGGCTGCATTATGAAGAGTATATTGTGGGAGGCCACCACCATGAGCAGTGAGGCATGATGTTAGGCAAGTACAGTGAAGGTGAGAGATGAGGAAGTGTGTCACGGGGTTGAGGCAGGGGATACAGAGGCCTTCCCCATCAGTGTGGCCAAAGGTGCCTGATGAGAAGTTTCCAGCCATGATTCAGAGACACTATTCTCAGTCTCACATTCTGTCCTTCTTAACCCATACCTCATTTTTCACACCTCTTCAACTAATATTTGTATTATGTGTGGTTCTCAAGCCCCAACTCCTTGATGTGGTTTTTCTGATTGCCTTGGCTCAGAACTTTGGAGACCCCAGGAAAGATATACCCCAAGCTCACTTTCTGGCTGAACTCCAGGCCCTCCATCTCAGACTTCTGCTTGTCCGGGAGGGCTGGGGAGTCCAGGCACAGCCAGAGTTCCTACAGGTTGAGATCCTGTAGTCCGTATCGTTAGATGTGGTAATATTTCACATTGAAAAGTTTGCTGGGAACTAATTGTGAGGAGGCCTTCTTAGCCTTCACTGGGAGTTGGAATGTCCACATTCAGTGATCAGCCATAGACTTCAGCAACAACCACCTGCACTTCCCCTGACTCCCCTCCCACTCTCCCGGCAACATTCCCAACAGGTTTTCATGGTTTCAAGAAGATGTGGAGTGAAAACAATGCATTTGCCTCTGTTAATTCATCCCAGGAGAACAGAGATAGCATCATGAACTGTCAGAGCTAGAAAGCACATAGACTGCTGACTCTACTCCTCATGTTTTCCAGCGGAGGAGAGGGAAAGAGATGTCATTTGTGTGGCTCACTGTGGGTCCCACAGACAGTTCATGCAAGAAATAAGGCTGTGGTCCATAGGCCTCTTTTCCTTAGCAAGCTCTTTCTGCCATACCCTGTAGTAACAATATTGTCACAAGACAATATTAAAGAGTGCCGGGGTGCCTGGGTGGCTCAGTCAGTTGAGTGTCCAACTCTTGATTCAGCTCAGGTCACCATCCCAGCGTCACAGGATCATGCTCCATGCTGAGTGTGGAGCCTGCTTGAGATTCTCTCTCCACTGCCCCTCTCCTCAGCTTGCTCCCAGGCTCTCTCTAAAATAATAACAAAAAAGTGTCCCACCCATCAGTGAGGGAGGAGTAGTTTAATTATGGTGAACGAGTGTCACTAAGGATTAGGGTGTGGTTGTGTGAACGCTTAGGGCATGGAGTTTTCACTTCCTGAGAACAGACTGAAGGGTTCTATGCAGTCATCTTCTCATTACCTGTGACACTGCTTTGCTGGAACAAAACTTCCATTTCAACTTGAAAACGATACTGTGTTTCTGTTGAGTTCAGTGTGCCCATCTACACCAATGCATGGGTTTGACTTGCCGAAGTCTCTTCTCCCCAGTGTCCCCACCACTGCTCTCCATTCAAACTGACCTAAAACTGGCTATTTGGCCAGTCCACAGAGTTCATGAATCACTATGTAAGATCTATTTTTGTCCTATTTCACTACCCTGCCACAATGCGACTTATACTGCTTTGTATCAGCATGATCCTAAATCCAGAATACTCCACTCTCAAGTGATCATGCAGATAATCGAAAGCATGCTCATATTCAAATGTTTAGAGGACTACCAAAATGAAAGCATGCTATTAGAAAGAAATGTTGTGGACACATATGGACCTAGGAATGTGCAGAAACAACCCGGTACCTCAATTTCAAAAGCATCATATTAATTAGTTTGCCAGGTTTTGTATTTCAATCAACTTGTGAAAGAAACAAGCGTTTGTGACATAATAGCATCTGCTAACTGCCAGTAGTGCCTGGTTAGGGCACTGTCATTCCCTCCCTTAATTTTAAGGGTGTTATTTGGAAGTCCAGTCAAGCTCTGAACAGCACAGGATTAGGGGCACCCCCCAACCACACAGCCAAAAATCTGTGTATAACTTTTGACTCCCCAAAAACTACTAATAGCCTACTGTTGACTGGAAGACTTATTGATGACATAAATAGTCAATTAACACAAATTTTGTATGTTATTTTGTATTATATACTGTATTTTTACAATAAACTAAGCTAGAGAAAAGAAAATGGTATGAAGAAAATCATAAGGAAAATATATTTATGGTTCTGTACAGCAGTTACTGAAAAAGATCTGCATATAAATGGACCCATACTGTTCAAACCCATGCTGTTCAAAGGTCGACTGTATTATCCAGAAAGTGAAGCCAGAGAAGAAGAAAGTGTTAAAAATGTGAGAACATTTTTTTAAATGTTTTCCCAGAAATTAAGGACCTGCTTTCTAGACTTAAAGCGTTTACCAAGTCCCCTTGCACACACTTAGCCATACACATCATCATGAGAATACAGAACAACAGATAAAGCAAAGATTGTACATCTCAAGAGGAAAACAAACTTCCATACACAGGTGCACAGGACCGAATATCAGAATGTCTTTAGACTTCTTAACAGCAGCATTAGAAGAGAGAATTCTAGAGCGCAACATCTTTAATAATTTGAGGAAAAAAAGTTTCCAAACCAAAATTATATTCCCATTCAAAATAGTAGCCAAAATAATGGTTAAATCAAGACCTTTTTATACAAAGAGGTCTCTGCTTCAAATTCTGTGTCTCCCTCTCTCTCTGCTCCTCCCCCACTCATGCTCTGTCTCCTTCAAAAAAAAAAAAAAAAAAAAAACAATTATACAAAGAGGTTCTCCAAAAACATACCTCCTATGAGACAATTTTGCAGAAAGCTCCCACAGGATATGCTCTAGCAAAGCAAATGATGCACACAGTAAAAGTGGAATTGAGGGCCCAGGAGATGATATGCACACATGCGCACGCAAACACACACACACACACACACACACACACACACACAAAGTTGAAGACTCAGAATGACTCCTGTGTACCAAGCAGTTAGTCTTGATTGCATAAGGATGAATCAAACCAAATTTTGAGCACTGTCATTACCAATAGACCTACTACTACCATTGTTAGAAAGATACTGGGCTCATTTTGTCTGGAAAAAAAAAAAAGTCGACTTTATTAAATGGTAAGGAGTTGTGTGACAAATAATTAGAGCGGTCTGTTTGTCTCCTAAATATGTTCATTCCTTTTCGGGGGGATTTGACTAGCACTGCAGGTAGTAAGTTAAATAGAAACATAACCCTCATATCCTCTAGGAACGTGGTATAGTGTAATTCATACACCTTGGTTTGCCTGGGACAGTGCCATTAATACCTATTGTCCTGACTTCAGACCATCTGTTCAGCATCTGTCCTAGCTTTTTCATTTTTAATGGATTTCTGCTAATAGTTACATTAAACTAAACCAGGAGAGGCTTGGTAGACCTTTGTTTAGTATATAAAGATTCTGCCATGGTCTTGGCTGACAGCGTGTGACTCTCATGTGCAATATCAGTCAAGGCCCACTTAGGAGACATAGCTACCTCCATTATTTGAATAGGGGAATCAGTATACAGAATTGCTCATTAAGCAAAGGAGTGAAATGGGATCCAGGAGAGCAGAAGCAGGCAGTGCAAAGGGCCAGCTGCTACCTCGGGGCTGAGAAGAGTGGACAATGAAACACAACGAAAGGACCAATGACCTAGGAGAACCCTACTGAGGTCCAGAGCTCTTTGAAGAGGGGGTAACTGCCACAGGAACACAAAGCCAGCCACTGGCCAGAGGGCATGGGTCAGAGCTGGCCCAGAGACGCTGTTGGCTGTTGCTGGTGGGAGAAGCTGGTCTGTAGAAGCAAAATGCCAGGACGGGATACAGTTGCCTGGGTTGCAGGTTTAGTGACTGCAGAATGGGGTTGTGGGCTTTGTGACTGCAGAGAGGCCATTGCACAGGGAAAGCATGGGAATGCAGGTAGAAACGGTCACTGTGGGTTGCTGGCCCTTGCACTGAATAACCATAGGAGGACCAGCATCTGGGAGGGAAATCAGGGCCTCTCCACTGCTGTCTCCTCGAACTGTCTCTCCAGCGCTCCCTACTGACGAATCCAACATTGTACCTGCTGGTGAAGTAGTAATACTGATTCAGTGAACAGTAGAGATAGAGCAGAGAGACAGTAAATTGGTAACTGACGCAGCAATTCATAGAGTTCGCACTACTCACTATAACCTGAGGTTAAATCTAAAAGGCAACTAGTGAATTTCTTTTTTCTTGACCCTTTCCAGGCCCTCCCTTTTCTCAAGCACATCATTCAGGCAGACCTCATTTTACTGTGCTTCGTTTTATCACACTGTGCTTTATTGAGCTTTGCAGACACTGTTTTTGTTTTAAACAGATTGAAGGCCTGTGGCAACCCTGCATCAAGCAAGTCTATTGATACCATTTTTCCAACAGAATTTGCTTACTTTGTGTTTGTGTCTCACATTTTGGTAACCCTTGCAATATTTCAAACTTTGTCATTACATTGGTAATGATGATCTATGACCAGTGATCTTTTTTTAAAACTTTTTTTGATGTTTATTTAGTTTTGAGAGGGAGAGAAACAGAGTGTGAGCGGGGGAGGGGCAGAGAGAAAGGGAGACACAGAATCCAAAGCAGGCTCCAGGCTCCGAGCTGTCAGCACAGAGCCCGACATGGGACTCGAACTCCCGAACTGTGAGATCATGACCTGAGCCAAAGTTGGACACTTAACCGACTGAGCCACACAGGCGCCCCTAGGACCAATGATCTTTGATGTTATATTGTAATTGTTGGGGGTGCCACCAGCCATGCCCATATAAGATGGAGAGCTTAACTGATAAATATTGTTGTGCTCTGACTGCTTCACTGACTGGCCATTCCTCCATGTCTCTCCCTTCTTGGGACTTCCTACTCCTTGAGACACAACAATATTGAAAATATTGAAATTAATCACTGTTCAATGGAAAGGAAGAGTTACACATGTCTCACTTTAAATCAAATCTAGAAATGATTACAAGAACGAGCAAAGCATGTCAAAAACAAAGACAGGCCTCTTGTGGCAAACAGCCAAGCTGTACACACAAAGGGAAAACTCTTGAAGGAAATTAAAAGTGCCAAAGCAGGAAGCACATGAATGATAAGAAAGTGAAACTCCCCTACTGCTGATATGGGGAAAGTTTCAGTGGTCTGGATAGAAGATGAAACCATCCACAACCTTCCCTGAAGCCAAAGCCTAATCCAGAGCAAGGCCCTGACTCTCTTCAATTCTATGAAGGTTGAGAGAGGTGAGGAAGCTGCAGAAGAAAAGTCTGAAGCTAGATGGGGCTGGTTCATGAGGTTTTCGGCAAGAAGCCATCTCCATAACATCAAAGTGCAAGGCAAAGCAGCAAGTGCTGCAAACTATCCAGAAGATCTAGCTAAGGTCATTAACGAAGGCAGCTGCACAACATATTTTCAATGTAAACAAAACAGACTTCTATTGGAAGAAGATGCCATCTAAAACTTGCATAGCTAGAGAAGAAAAGTTAATGCCAGCCTTCAAAGCTTCAAAGGTCAGCTAACATTCTTGTTAGGGGCTTTGCAGTTTGTGACGTGAAGTTGAAGCCAATATTCATTTGCCATCCAGAAATCCTAGGGCCCTTAAGAATTATGTGAAGTCTACTCTGCCTGTGCTCTAGAACAACAAAGCCTGGATGACAGCATATCTGTTGATAATGTGGTTTACTGAATATTTAAAGGCCACTGTTGAGACCCACTGCTCAAAAGAAAGGATTCAAAATATTCCTGCTCGTTGACAATGCACCTGGTCAACCAAGAGCTCCAACAGAAATGTACAAGATGAATATTGTTTTCACACTTGCTAATGCAACATCTATTCTGAAGCCTATGGATCAAGGTGTCATTTCAACTTTCAAGTCTTATTATCTAAGAAACACATTTTGTAAGGCTAGAGGTGCCATTGAGCATGACTGCTCTGATGGATCTGGGCAAAGTCAACTGAAAAACTTCTGGAATGGATTCACCAAACGGCATTCAAAACATTCCCGATTTATGGGAAAAGGTCAAAATATCAACATGAGCAGGAGTTTGGAAGAAGTTGATTCCCACCCTCATGGATGACTTCGAGGGTATCAGGACTTCAGTGGAGGACGCAACTGCAGGGGGCGCAGAAACTGCGAGAGAACTAGAAGTGGAGCCTGAGGATGTGACTGAACTGCTGCCATCTCATGATCAAACTTGAACGGATGAGAAGCTGCTTCTTACAGAGAAGCAAAGAAAGTGGTTTCCTGAGATGGAAGCTTCTCCTGGTGACGATGCTGTGAAGATTGTTGACGTGACAGCACAAGATTTAGAATATTACATAACTTCGGTGATAAAGCAGCAGCAGAATTTGAGAAGATGGTCTCCAATTCTGAAAGTTCTTCTATGAGTAAAATGCTATCAAAGAGCATTGTATACTACAAAGAAATTGCTCAGGACAAGAAGAGTCAATCAATGCAGCAAACTTCATTGTTAAGTTATAGCCACAGCACCCCAACCTTCAGCAACCACCACCCTGATCCATCAACTGTCATGAACAAGGAGGCGAGACCCTCCATCAGCAAAAAGATTACTCACTAGGGGCACCTGGGTGGCTCAGTCAGTTAAGCATCCGATTTTGGCTCGGGTCACGATCTCATGGTTTCTGAGTTCAAGCCCCGCATCTGGCTCTGTGTTGACGGCTCAGAGCCTGGAGCCTCTTTCGGGTTGTCTCCCTCTCTCTCTGCCCCTCCCCCACTCATGTTGTCTCTATCTCTCATAAATAAATAAACTTAAAAAAATTTAAAAAAAAGATTACTCACTAAAAGCTCAGATGATGTTAGCATTTTTAGCAACAAAGTATTTTTAAATTATGTACGTTTTTTAGATATAATGCTATTACTACACACTTAATAGACTATAGTATAAACATATCTTTTATATGCACTGGGAAATTAAAAATTCATTTGACTTGCTTTATTGCAATATTTGCTTTAGTGTGGTGGTCTGGAACCCAAACCTCAAGATCTCCGAGGTATGCCTATATAAGGAACTACCGTACTGATAAAACCACAGCATATCTGTTGGCAAGGTGGTATGCTTGGTCATAGCAGCTAGGTACAGGTAAGTCCTTCTGGTCTCCAGTGTCGGTGGGAGAAGTATTTGGTACTTCTTTCCTCATCTGCCACTTGGTTGTGCCATGGTTCATACAAGGCATATGAGAGGCCACCATATGGCAAGTCAGTTGGAAACATGGAAAATTATAGTGTAGACATATGTAAAATATGTACAGGGAAATAGAGGCTGACCAATCCAGTTATGATGTATTATAGAAAATCTGGTTATAGAGATTATAGAAAAAAAAGTCTAAGCTCTCTGGCAACAGTGATTTTATCATTCATTATTGAGTGAAAACCTACAGACATTTTTTGTGTGGTCGTACTTCTTTTTTTTTTTTTAATTTTTTAAAATATTTATTTATTTTTGAGAGAGAGTGACACAGAGTACAAGTGGGGAAGGGGCAGAGAGAGAGAGGGAGGCACAGAATCTGAAACCGGCTCCAGGTGCTAAGATGTCAGCACAGAGCCCAACACAGGGCTCGAACCCATAAATGGTGAGATCACACCTGAGCTGAAGTCGGACACTTAACCGACTGAGCCACCCAGGCGCCCCATACTCCTTTATTTTGCAATAAATCATTTCAGCAAGTGGTGGGCTCAAAAATTAAGTACTGTGTTTTCTTATCTCAAGAAACAGAGTGTGTAATGTGCACAGAATGGTGTTTACCACCCACCATAGTAGCACAGGGAGATCTCCAACCATGTGAAGACCAAGATACTATCTATAAGAAAATACCAGCGCTGGGTGGCTCAGCTGGTTAAGCATCCAACTCTTGGTTTCAGCTCAGGTCATCATCTTACAGTTCATAAATTCAAGCCCCACATCAGGCTCGACACGCCTGCTCAGGATTCTCTGTTCCTTTCTCTCTGCCCCTCCCCACCTGTGCGCATGTTCTCTCTTGTGCGCGCACTCTCTCTCTCTCACTCAAAGAAAATACCAGCATTTCCTTCAAAAGGCAGTAGTTAATTTAAGAAAATTCTACCCACAGATGACAATCTAATAAGTGGAGCTCTGGGGGAGGGGGGGGGTGATTGTACATGTGACTTTGTTAAGCTGACTTTTCATTTGATCAAATGACTGTTATTCTAAATTAGTTTCTGCCATTTTCAAAAGGTAAACCAATATGTGAAAGTGTTAGCTCCAGTACCAGAAGACAAATCACATATTTTGAAAGCCAGTTTCATCAAGGCTTCAAATAAAAAAGCAGTTTAAGTTTTTCATTTCATTCATCGATAGTTAAGCTTTTAGGAGTTGTGTCTCCCAGAGGTGAAATATGTAATACTCTGTGCATAAATGCTGTTATTAACTTAGTTAAAATGTGTATCAGTGAAGATTTTTGTAATAACAATATGAATCAAATTTTGATGGAACATACCCTGTGCAAAAACAATATTCTTACTAAATTAAAAACCTGTGGAGAAGAAATGACTTGGAGCTGGTTATAATATACACACCGTTCAGACTGTGATAACAAGTTGCAATATTCTTCCAAGAAACATAGTATGTAGTTGTGCAAACTTAAAAACATTTTTAATGTAATCACAACCACAAACTATTTGTGATGAAGCTGCTGATGAAGACAATACACATGTCAACGTGGAAGTACATGCTTTTCCTCTTTGGCGTCTATCAGCAGATGGAATATAGTTACATGTGCTTTATGGAAGAATCATCTTAAATTAGCCTAAATGTCCAATGATGATATTAACCTTTGAAGTGAGTCTCCCAAGTGTCACATGCATTTTGTTCAAAATCAATTAGAAATGTTTAATCAAAGTATTCAGAGTGGAGTCTCTAAAATAAAATTTTGATGATTTGGAAATCGTCAAACACAAAATTCAAAGTTGTACCTACAAGAACATGGAGAAAGTGACAAAATAACCTGAGCTCAACTGTATACAGGACTGAATTCTGAAAGTCTATAACTGAATTTTGGAATATCCTGGCTGCAGGGGGGGAGGGAAGAATCTTTAGATAGAGTTTCTATTTTTAATTGGATAAATGTATACTCTATATAAGAATCCAATGAGGGGCGCCTGGGTGGCGCAGTCGGTTAAGCGTCCGACTTCAGCCAGGTCACGATCTCACGGTCCGTGAGTTCGAGCCCCGCGTCAGGCTCTGGGCTGATGGCTTGGAGCCTGGAGCCTGCTTCCGATTCTGTGTCTCCCTCTCTCTCTGCCCCTCCCCCGTTCATGCTCTGTCTCTCTCTGTCCCAAAAATAAAATAAAAAAAAAAAAAAAAAAAAAAAAAAAGAATCCAATGAAACTGGGTCCAAAAGTTTGTAGCATATAAATTTGGTGAAAACTTGAAAAGAATTATATAGACAAATCATTTGATAAGTTTTGTCCTATAAAAATATTCGGAAAAGAAATATATGTTGTGTGGAGGCAAAACGACCGTACATATGGAAATATTCCCACTGAAATATTTACACATTTACACATTTTGTCAACGCAAAATGAACAAATCTTTTAGAATTTCTAAAAAAAGAAAAGGATGAGAGCTTTATTTCAGCTCAAGGGAGGACGACTATTGGGGATACTCGATCTTCACGAAGAGAGTGCTGCAGGGAGGCCATGTGCAATACAGAGTTATGTATGTTTTTTGTTGCATCAAGAGTTACAAATCATCATAACAGAAGACATTACAGAAAATAACAAACTTTCTCTTATGCTTTTAGCATGTGCAAGGTTCAGGCTTCCAGGTATAGATGGGAATTTAGGGAGACTTTTGCTCTTACCTTTAGTTTGAAATGTTTCTTCTAGGTTATTTGCTAAGGAAGCAGATGTACAATGTGTGCTGGGACAGAAAGAGAGCTCATGTTCTGGTTTGGTGAAGTCATTCTGACCTTGGTAAAAGTTCAAGTAGGGCTTCCCTGGGAGCCCAGGAGCAGGGCCCAAGAACTTATTAAAGGTTGAAAATTTGCTTTATCAATTTTAATATGAAAAAAATAGAACTGCGAAGATCCTTATTTTTCACAATTTGCTCTAAACTTACCCAGGTCCCTCAGCACCTGAAAAAAGAGTGTTTTCTCAGTTAAAAAAAAAAAAAAAATGCTGTAATCTACAGCAGTTCTGGTTACATAATTTGCAGGATCCAGTGCAAAATGAAAATGAAGGACGCTCTGATCAAAACTTGGAGATTCAAGATGATAGTAAGAAAGCATTAAACCAAGTGTGGCCCTTCTGACAAGGGCTCAGAGTGGCTGTAAAGGCCACGTGTCTATGAAGCCAAGAGGCCGTCAACAGACCAGAGTCGATTGACGATGACAGTAATTTCAAATTTGCTAATAATACAATGGATGAAAAATTGTCAAAAATTTCTAATAAGATCATATTGAAAAATAAATGAGAAATATACCAGTGACATTTCAGCAGATTCGGCTAAGAAGCAAAATATAGGTAGCAAGAATACTCTATTTATTTTTTAAACATTTAGATAATCAGTATATTTTTAAATTTTTGCTTTATGTTTTTTAATTTATGCTACTTAATTTATAATCTTTTGAAAAAAACATATTTCTATTTTTTAATGTTTATTTTATTTTTGACAGAGAGAGAGAGAAACAGAACATGAGCGGGGGAGGGCAGAGAGAGAGGGGCACACAAATCCAAAGCAGAGAGACAGGGAGACACAAAATCTATCAGCACAGAGCCTGATGTGGGGCTCGAACTCAAGAACTATGAGATCACGACCACAGCTGAAGTTGTACACTTAACTGACGAGCCACCCAGGCCCCCCTTAAAAAATGTATTTCTGAAGACCACTTTGACAAGAACTATTTTTAGGTCCACTTTTTAAAAAACCAATTTGGCAGTCAGTAAATAAATTTCTAAAAATAAGACAATCAATTCTTTCCTTTCTTTCCTTCGTTCATTCATTCATTCTTTTTTTTTTTTAGAGAGAGGGAGAGATGCACAAGTGAGCAAGAGGCAAGAGGGGGTGGAGGGGGAGAGAGAGAGAGAGAGAGAGAGAGAGAGAAGTGGGGCTCACCCGATGCGGGACTTGAACTCATGAACCCTAGGATCATGACCTGAGCAGAAACCAAGAGTCGCATGCTCAACTGACTAAGCCACCCAGGTGCCCATGATTCCACACTTTAATATTTCACGTTATACAGATGTGTATATGTGTTACATAGGCTTTAGATACTAAAAGAATAATTCTAGGTTTTCAGAAAAATATGTGAATGGTTCTCTAATTTGATTTCAGCTGTGTGTTGATCTATTTCTTCTAAGAATAGGGGAGGAAAAGGAAATGTTACTTCTAAAAAAGAATATTTTTAAGTTAGCTACAAGCTCACAGAGAAGTTCTGACACCTACTTTCAGCATTCATTTCCCTTTGCAGCCCACTACTTTTTAGGAAAGTTACATGTATGCCTGTGAATTTCAAGAAAACTGTAATATAATTGCCCTTGGCATTCTAAGAAAGTATCTAAATGACTGTAAAAAGAAAGGGTTTTTAATGAGATTTGAAACACTTTTCTAACCTTGAGGAGAAAATCTAAAGTTTTATCTACATATTAAAATAATAACAGCAATATATAAGTGGCATTGATCTCAAAAGAGAGCAATGGAAATTGAGTTGGTGTATGTAAAGGGCTCTGCATTTGCTCTAGCTTATCAAAAAACAACTATCAATAAATGGGTCTATTATTGTGTCTATTAGCCACTGTCTTCCACTGTCTTCTCCTGTAAGGTTAGATAGCTATTTCTGCATCTGCTATTAAAATTTTTCTCCTTTGTTCTAAGAATGAGACAGATGATGTTAATTTTATCACGTTGCTGACTGGATTCCTGGGATAAATTCAACTTTTTCCATACTATCCTTATATTATCAAGGCTGTACTAGCCATGTGCAATGAGTCATTTTTTCATTTTGTTCTATTTTGTTTTGTTTCATTCTCAGCATATTTTGGCTAAGATTGATTTGTGTCTTGATTGCTACATATAGTTTCGCAGGTTCCATCTAACTGCAAGGCTTGCCCTGTTTACCAAGATCCAAACTGTCGCAGCAAGGGAGTGAATAAAAACATGGCCTCAGTACATTCACAAAATAGTTGGGCCTTAACTGATTCCATTCTCCTTTCCTCAGACCATGTATGAAAGCTTCAGAAAGATTAATATGAAGTCAAGGTATTTTATTGAAATAAAGATACTGAAATGCATCCAAGGACAGGCATCTCTCCTGGCTCTGGCCACCATCTGCATGGCCACTGTAGGCCAACTGGCCAAATTCAGACAGGACTATTCCAACCACAACGGTGCCTGCACTGATACTTTAACACTGAGTAGTTTGAAAGAATGAACTGATATAAGAACTTGAGGAGGAAAGAGAATAAGATAGGAGAAATGTGAGAGAACATCCTTGCAGGTATTTATGACAACTTCAAAGGAAAGAACATCCCCAACAAAATATTAGCAGAATGAATTCAACAGTACATTAAAAGGATCATACAACACAGTCATGCAGGGTTTATTCCAGGAATGCAACATCCACAAATCAATCAACGTGATACATCACATTAACAAAACGAAGGATAAAAATCATATGCTCAACTCAATAGATGCAGAAAAAGCATTTGACAAAATTCAACATCCATTCATGACAAAAGTGCTCCTCAACAAAGCAGGTGTGATGGGAACACATCTCAACATAATAAAGGCCATATATGACAAGCCCACAGCTAAAATCATACTCATTGGTGACAAACTGAAAGATTTTTCTCTAACATCAGATGTCAACTGTCAGCACTTGTATTCAACATAGTACTGGAAGTTCCAGCCAAAGCAACTAGGCAGGTAAAATTGTCTCTATTTACAGATGATATGATATCATATACACACACACACACACACACACGCATACATATATAACCCTGAGGATTCTACACACACACAAAAAAAGAACTGTTACAAATGGCAAACAAATTCAGCAAAGTTGCAGGACATAAAATCAATATACAAAAATCAGTTCTGTTTCTATACACTAATAACAAATGATCAGAAAGAGAAATTAAGAAAACAATCCTATTACAATTGCACCAAAAAGAATAAAATACCTAGGTATAAATTTAACCAAGGAGGTGAAAGACCTGTACACTGAAATCTATAAGCCATTGATGAAATAAATTGAAGACACATAAATAAAATGACGTTCTGTGCTCATGGGTTGGAAGAATTAATACTGTTAAAATAGCCATGCTACTCAAAGCAATATACAGATTCAATGTAACCCCTATCAAAATCCTGGGGAAATGTTTCGGAGAAATAGAACAAACAATCCTACGATGTGTGTGGAACCACAGAAGACCCCAAAGAGTCGAAGCTATTTTGAGAAAGAACGGAGCTGGAGGCATCACACTTCCTAATTTCAAACTATATTACAAAGCTAGTAATCAAATTGTATGGTATTGGGTTTGAAAACAAAACCAGACACAGATTAAAGATAGATTAACAGAAGATTAACATGAAGATTAACAGAAACAAACCCACATATGTATGATCAATTAATTCACAACAAAGAAGCCCAGACTACACAACAGGGAAAGAACAGTCTCTTCAATAGTGTTGGGAAAACACAGCCACATGCAATGAATGATTCTGGACCGCTATCTTACACTATACACAAAAATTAACTCAAAATAAGTTAAAGACTTAAATGTAAGATCTGAAACCATAAAACTCCTAAAAGAAAACATGAGGTGGGGGGGGGGGGGTGAGCTCCTTGACATTGGTCTTGGCAATGATTTTTTTGTATATGACATCAAAAGCAAAGACAACAAAAGCAAAAACAAGTGGTACTACTTCAAACTAAAAAGTTTCCATTCCATGATGGTAAAGGAAACCATCACCAAAAATGGTCTCCTATGGAATGGTATGAAAAGGTACGACAAGGTAACCTATAAAATGGGAGAAAATATTTGCAAATCATACATCTAAGAAGAACTCATATCTATATATCTATCTACCTCTATCTACCTATGTATCTATATAAAACATATAGATATGTTTTATATAGATAGGTAGATAGGTAGATAGGTAGATAGATATAGGTATATATATAACTTATACAACTCAACAGCAAAACAAACAACCCAATTCAAAACTGGGTTTTGAAAACAACCCAATTCAAAACATACATATATGTTTTATATAGATAGATAGGTAGATAGAGGTAGATAGATAGGTAGATAGGTAGATAGAGGTAGATAGATAGGTAGATAGGTAGATAGATATAGGTATATATATAACTCATACAACTCAACAGCAAAACAAACAACCCAATTCAAAACTGGGGAGAGTAACTGAATAGACATTTTGCCAAAGAAGACATCCAGATCGCCAACAGACAACTGAAAAGATGCTCAGCATCACTCATCATCAGGGAAATGCAAATCAGAACCACAATGAGATAATCAACTCATAACTATTAGAAAGATTATATCAAAAAGATGAGAAATCCCAAGTGTTGGCAAGTATGTACAGAAAAGGGAACCCCTCTGCACTGTTAGTGGAATTGTAAATTGGTGAAACCATATGCTTCAGCAATTACACTTCTGGATACATACCCAAAGGAAATGAATCACTATCTCAAAGAGATATCTGCACCCCCATGTCCACTGCGGCATTATATAAAATAGCCAAGACATGGAAACAACCTAAGTGCCCAATGATGGATAAATGGATAAAGAAAATGTGGTAAACACACACACACACACACACACACACACACACACACACACACACACACGAATATTATTCAGCCATAAAAAAAGAAGGAAATCCTGCCATTTGTGACAACATGGATGGACCTTTAGGGCATTATGCTAATGAAATAAGAGAAAGACAAATACTATATGATCTCACTTACATAGAGAATCTAAAACAAGGGGTAAAACCCCCAAATTCATAGATACAGAGAACAGATTGGTGGTTGCCAGAGGTGAGGGCTGGGGCAAAGGTGAGTGAAATGGGTAAAGATGGTCAGACTTCCAGGCATAAACTTCCAGGTATACGAAATAAATCTTGGGCATAGAATGCACAGCATGGTGACTATATTCTTTTTAAAAGGAAAGAACAGACCCCGCACACCCTACAAACTCAATTCCACAATATTTAAATGTAACAAAGCATTTCTTTCCTGTACACAGTTTTTAAATAATTTTTCCTGATTATGTAAGAATACATATTCGTTGTAGAAAAAATTTAAATATATATGTATATATATACATATATATGTATATAAACACATATTTTGCTTATTATTTTTTGGATATATATCTATGTCTATATAGATAGATGACAGATATAGATATAGATATCTATAGATATAGATATAGATATATAGATATAGATATCTATAGATATAGATATAGATATATAGATATAGATATAGATATAGATATAGATATATAGATATAGATATAGATATAGATCTACAATCCTGGAACCTATTTTAAACATGTTAGCGTGTAAATTTCTTGCAGTTCTACTCACCTGAAGCCAACGGGATTTTGGATCTGCTCAAGATGATCCTAACAGCCAGATTCTGGGTCATGCCCACTATGGAACAGATCTTAAGAAACGGCAGTGAAATCCCAGCATGGAAGGGAGCTCAGTAGCGCGCGACCCCACGACTCGGGAGACATTCCTAGGTGCACCCAATCCCTGCTCCAATGGCCGCCCCTCCTGGGATTCTTCATCCCCCGTGCCCTGGTCCCCACCTCCACCTGCCAGGAACGCCCGGCTCCGTGCTGCCCACCAGCGGACATGTACGATCAGGATCGGCTGGTGCGCGAGATCCGCAGTCCATCCATTTCCACCCAGGCTGTGCGGCCCGGCCGCCGCCTCCCTGCGGTCAACGCGCAGAGGGGGCCGCTAGCCGCCACTACTCCGTGCGCAGGGCCTCCAAGCTTCCGACGCCTACAGGCTCAGTGAGGCCAAGGCCCTGAGGCCCCTCCTCTGAGAACTGAGGCTGAATCGAAGGAGGCGGGGCCTCGCAGCACCTTCCCTCCAGCCGTCCAGGAGCGGCGGGCGCCCTGGCGGGTTGCCTAGAGCCTGCCCACCCGGCTCTAGTTTCACACTCAGGGCCCTTGTTCAGGATCCAGTTTCATGTGTTTTCGGGGCTAGAATTGTCCGAGCCCCGCTTTTCCGGATGGTAAAACAGAAGCCAAGAGGCGAGACTTCCCGTTGAAGGCTGGAACATTTCCTGCCCTCCGGCGCAGTTTTGCTGATTGTCTGTCCTGGCGGGAGCTTCGGTCTCCACTCAGCTCCCCAGAAGGAGAAGTTTGGAGTTCTGTCCCTTTGCTGGTTGCAAGAAATTGTTCACGTTACTTAACTCGCTGGGCCTCAAATTCCTCCTGGGTTTATTCATTGCTGAGGATCAAATAAAATAATCTATGTAAAACACCTAATGCAAATCAGGTACTTCGTAAACCTTTGTGAATGGGTGGGACCAACTTCTTCCTAGAATTAAATTCTGGGAGGATTTTATGTTGTAGATCCTTACAGGAAACTGCAGAACATAATGGAAATGTCTTCTGGTGCAGTTTCATAAAAGATGTGGAAACATTATTCAGGTGACTGTGCCTTTTACTAAAATTAGATATTGAGTGAGTGACCATTCAAAGGCAATTTGATAGCTACAGTTTTAGAGACAATTCTGTGGGAGCTCTTAGAGCAGCATGCATGTTGTTTATTCTGTGTGCGTTGTGACTTTTCACATGGTTAAGGTCTTACTGTATTATAGGTCTATAGGTCTAGTGGTCTGACGGCCACTGTTCACGTTTGTAACTTACTACTGACACAGCCTGACAGTTCTCCAGAGAGCAGCAAACACACACAGTGCTGGTGCACAGCAGGTTGGGGGGTGGGGATAGGGGTATGACAGTGACCCAACCAGCAACCCCACATAGCCCCTCTTTTGTCTTCTCAAACCACTCATAACATTGTTTCTTTCAGTCCCAGCTGATGAAATTATGAAGCGTGGTTTGTGAGCAAATGGTTAAGAATTCTTGAGACGTTTTTGGTGCAAAAAGGTGATTTTTATTATAGCATATGGACAGGACCAGTGGGCAGAAAGAGCGGCCCTGGGATTGTGAGGAGTGACTGATTATATACTTCTAAGTGTGTAGGGGGAAGGGATGGAGATAAGTTTTTAAGGAATTTTGAAGCAAGGCTTTTAGGACCTTGAGGGGCTAGCTGCTAAGAGAAGGTTGCTTTTCACTTTAATAAAACATAAACATTAAGGCACTAAGGCAGCATGAATTTCTTTAGGAAGGTCACACTCTGTATGTTTCAGGTGTTTACCAGCCGGCTGCAAGCTGCAAGGAGATTTAATTTTAAGCTACATTTCTCTTGCCTTTGTTTCCCTCATCACCAGCCTCTCCCCACGGCTAAGTTGTTGGCTTGGGTACAATGGAGAAAGCGGACCAGCAACAGAAGGGAAATACAAATCGCATCAGTGAAGTTCTGATTACATCAGGATAGGTCCTGGACGAAGTCCTTGAGTGTGTCCCCAAAACACAGCACAGCCCTCCCACTTGAACCTGAACCTCACCCGTCGATAGGTTCCAGTGTCACTGAGCACGGTGATCATGTTTCTAGCAAGTAACACAAGTGGCCACAGAAACCTTAGCCACCTTGTCTCTAATACTTGCAGTAAAACAAAACTGTCTGGTATTTACAACTCAGGACGTGGACTTAGACTGCACCACTGTGAACAGAACCTGACTAATCATCTCCGGCCCCTGGTGGCAATTTAAAATGCTCAGGGAGAGGTGCCTGGGTGGCTCAGTTGGTTGAGCGTCTGACTTCACCTCAGGTCATGATCTCATGGTTCATGGGTTCCAGCCCCGCATTGGGCTGTGTGCTGAGGGCTGGGAACCTGGAGCCTGCTTTGGATTCTGCATCTCCTTCTCTCACCACCCCTCCCCCTCTCACACTCTGTATCTCTCTCTCAAAATAAATAATAAAAACAATTTAAAAATTAAAAAAAAAAGTTCAGGGAAACTGGCTATTGGTCATCTGAACAGGTGTGTAGCCACAGATCTCTAGGATTGCAAGCTACAATCACAGAAAAAAAGCAGAAACACAGGTGGCCAATGGGACTGCTTTCTCTCCTAAGTTAACTGCTCTCCCTGCTTCTCTGCAGGCTTCTGGGACACTTGCTTGCAACAAGTTTTGGGATAGAGCTCACCACAGGGGGTCTCCAAGGCCTGCAGCTCCTCACAGGGTGTGTCACTGACAGTGCCATCGAAGAGAGAAGAGAAAGGCACTAGGTACCCTCTTGTGCCTGGAAAAGAGCCACACTCTGCCCAACTGAAGACCTGAGGGCCTCGCGGCTACGAGCATGGATGGGACCTCTCAGAGCAGGGGGATTTGCTAAGCAGCTAGTGCTGGCCCGGACAACATGAGGACAGACCTTCCTGAATGGCAGTTTCGGATCCTAGAGAACATCAGACATGTGAACACACGAACATACACGAGTCCAGAACATGGGATTTCAAAACGGGGCCTTTTATTTTTGGATTGTCACCAAAGGTCACTTTGCATTGTAGGCACATTGTGAAGTGTCAGAGGAAAAGTGAGTCAGCAGGAGAGAGGAGAAGGACCACGAACAGTGCCAACCATCTCCTTATGGGGAGGAGAATCGGCCACAGAACAGGATACTGTTGGTTTTGCTGTGCTGGATGAAGAAAAGGAAGGGGTGGTCGGCACAGAACCTGGGCATGATTCTTGCACATCGCAACATCATGATGGCCGCAGTGGCGGCCGCAGCCTCCGTGCCTTCCTCGTTGACCTCCACAAAGGACTTGTGCACCACCCTGGACAGATATAGGTCTTTCCTGGACGACATTCCAGAAAAGTCTGCCTTGGCCTGCTCGAAGGCATCGGTCATGCCCATCGTGCAAAGGACATTCTCCATGTTGTAATTCTCCTCCAGTTTGAATCTAGGGAGGAACACTTCCACCTCTTCTTCATCCAGCATGTCTGGCCTCGTCCATTCTGTGAATTTCTCATAAGTGATTTCTTTCTCCACCTAGAAGACAGTTGAAGATTTTTAGATCCAGACCCGTGCTGCCCAACAGAACTATCTGCTGGGATGTGAATGCTCTGGGCTTTGCAGGGCGAGACAACAGTAACAGGAAGTGACAATAGCTTTAGAAACTGTTCACACGATCCCCTTGCCATCATAGCGTGATTATTGCTCAGCATTTGTTACCGTTTTCAAATCGATGTTTTCATCTGGAAGCATGATGATCATATTCAGCTCTTTACCCACATAGGGAAGCACCAGAATTTGGGTGAATATTTCTCCAATATAGGTTATTTTAAAGGTGGATTTTTTAAACATCATTTGCACAGGTTTCTCCTCATTCTAAAATGGAAACAGATAAATGTTAGGTTGAAATAAGACCCAGTGGACACATTGGACAAATCGACAGAACTGGCCAGCCTGGGTTCTACAAACACTTACTTCCTTGGTTTCCAGAATACCACCTCAGCCCCCTCTTTTGCCAGCCCATCTTCATTGCCTCAGCCTCCAAACCCTGGGGTACTCAGGGCTCAGTCCTTACAATGCTTGTCTCCTGGTGACCTCAATCCTGTGACTTTAAACAGAATCCCCCAACTTAGATTTCTAGCTGGGACTTCTCCCATGTACTCCACATATATTATACTCCCAAACATCTTACTGCTTACTTGGGACCTGCATTTGTACATTAAAGAAACCTCCAATGTCATATGTCACACTGGGCTCTTCATATTCCCTTCCAGGTCTGCTCTACTTACAATTTTCTTCATCTCAAGTGATGGCAATGCCACTCATCCCATTGTCAAAAACTAAGGAGTACCCCTGACTCCTGTCTTTCACCGCACAATGGACTCATTAACAAATCACACTGGCTCTGCTTTTAAAATATTAACATAAATGAGATCACACCTTTCTGCAGCTCCCCCTCTACTCCCAGGGAGTAAAAAAGCTCAAGTCCTTAAAAAGACCTGTAATTCTGACAAGAGCTTGTCCCGCATGCCCTGTGCTCCCATCTCCCTTTGCCCCTTGATGGTTCCATGGTCAATCCCAACAAGTTCGACCCCAAAACCTGGAGAGCCCACCTGAAACCGTACCCCCATCCACAACCTGTGTCCCTCCTCTGTGTCTGTCTCTGGATCACTACCACTAACTCATACACTCTTCTTTTCTTATTTACTCTGTCTCACCCCCAGAAAGACCTAATCTTCATGGGAGGGATGAGTCGCTGGTTTTGTACACACTGTGATAGTACCTTGCACGAAGCCTGGTCTCAAACCAACATCTGCTGAATAAATGGATAAACAACTAAAGGACAGGAAAACTGAAAGGACCAGGCAAAATGAACACATCTTACTAGGAGAAAAATGCATTTGCCACCAGTGCATCCTCAGCCAGGCAGTAAGAAAGACCCAAGGACAGCAACCACATCTCAGCCAACAGCCCTCCTCCGCTCCTGATTCATGTGCAGTGTAAGACCTATAGCTGCTGTGAATCTGTCTGGCCCCAAGCTGCAGTCCCCAGTTCTCTGGGGCAGCACATTATTCTGTATTAGATGGAAGAAACTTCTGTTACTGCCTTCCATTGGTGCCTCTCAAAGGCTCGCCTGAACTGGCCTCAGCCACACCTGCCCCCTCGTTCCTAGTTCCTCATTCAGTCCTCGGCCAGTTATCAGCACACTTGTTCTATAACAGGCCAGGTAGTAAATATTTTCAGCTTTATGGACCATACAGTTTCTGTCCCAACTGCTCAACTCTACCGTTGTAGCATGAAATACCTAAACAAATAGATGTGCCTGTGTTCCATTAAAATTTTATTAAAAAAAAAAAAAAGTGGTGGGCTCGCTTTGACCTCAGGGTGCATGCGGTTTGCCAAGCCTTGCCTGAGGCAATTTCTCCTTCTACCCATCCAGGGCTCAAAGCCCCTAGTCTTAGAATATAAAAAGATCCAATCTCAGAAAGGGAATGATTCATTAAATACACAACTGTGTATATAAATTTAATCTTATTTAGAAATAAAGGCATGCTAAAAATCCAGATGAACTAAAATCTGTTCACTTTCAGACACAACGACCTCCACCCCACAAAGGCCTGTGCACTCAACACCTACTACCCTCCTTCTGTCTTTCTCCACTGGAGAGATGAGGAAGCAAGACAGAAGTCTTCACCTCCCCCCAGCTATGGCAGAAGCCACACCTGACAGAAGACCTAACTCTGGCCCATGAGATACAGAAGACAGGTTTCACTTTCTGAATGTCAGAACCCTGAAGGAGGCTTTGTTCTGCCTTTTGTCATTTCCCTTCCTCCTGCCTGGATGACAGATACCATGACGGTGACCCTGAAAAAGGGCCACGTGCTAAGCATAGCAGAGCAGGAAGAGAGACAGTTGGTTCCCTGGGAGCGCCTGCCACCCCGGTACCCCGGCAGCCCTACTCCCTGCCCACCTGCAGATCTCTGCTAGGGGACATGAACTTTCCATGAATCAAGTCCTAATATACATCTTATTAAAGATTAATTTCAAGGAAAGAAATAATTTCCCCAGGTGAAAACAGGGCAACTCATTTCAGAATAAAGCTCAAAGGGGGGCAGCTGGGTGACTCAGTCAGTTAAGCATCTGACTTCAGTTCAGATCCTGATGTCACAGCTCATGGGTTCGAGCCCTGTGTCGGGCTCTGTGCTGACAGCTTGGCGCCTGGAACCTGGAGCCTGCTTGGGATTCTGTGTCTCCTTCTCTCTCTGTCCCTCCCCCACTCGTATTCTGCCTCCCTCCTTCAAAAATAAACATTAAAAAAATTAAAAAAAAAAAAAAAAAAAGAATAGGAGCACCTGCATGGCTCAGTCGGTTGAGCATCCAGCTTTGGCTCAGGTCATGATCTCATGGTTCGTGGGTTCAAGCCCCAAATCAGGCTCTGTGCTAAGAGCTCGCTCAGAGCTTGGAGCCTGCTTCAGATTCTGTGTTTCCTTCTCTCTCTGCCCCTCCCCTGATTGTGCTCTCTTTGTCTCTCAAAAATAAATGTAAAAAAAATTTTTTTTCTTTAAAGAATAAAGCTCAAAGGAAAATACATTTTTTGAGAAACTGAAAGTTCAGGCTCATGTCTGCTTAGAAGATCTAACTCATGGTCAGTGATCCAGAACAGGCTGTAATTGATCTATTCTGTCTACTTAAGGTGTATGTGCAAAAATCTCTACAGTTAAAGATAATTTAAAAAGAAAGAATATACTAGATTCGGTGACAGAAAAGATATAAGGCCACCACAAATAACCTCTTCAAATGTGGGGATAGCTCAACATGATGTCTATCCTATATACATGTCCTTTTGTTTGCTTGTTTTTAAACAAAAATTAGTGTTTGTTATCCTTATCATCCAAACAAGACTGCAGATGGGACATCTGTTCAGTATTTATTGAGTACCAACTACATGCCCGGCACTTGTGAGACAGCCATCTATCTGCCCTCCTCAGGTGGTGCTGGGTATCCAACCTCTGCAGTGCTACCCTGAGGACCCAGAGGGGGCACTGTGGCCACTGAGAGGAGTGGGACAGAAATCCCCACGGGGAAGGAGGACTGTTAGGGAAGGTTTCCAGATGCTCCTGGAAAGGAAGGAATATATAGGTACTCATGGCAATGAAGACAGAGAAATGGAGATAAATATACCATATTTTGGTCCAAACTTTATCTCAAAAGTTCTAGAAAGCCAAAAAGACCTTAAGACTGACAACTGACATCAGATTTGTGACTGTAAACAGAACACCTGGCAACAGTATGGCAGGTGACATGGGGAGCCAGACCGGAAGCCTCTGAGTTCAGAGCTACTTTTGATGACACAGCAAAGGAGAAAGGGAAGGTGTGATGGGGAGCCCTTATGCTGGACTGCCGAAGGCCATACAGGCCACAAGCTACTTGAGATGAGCTTTCTTGCATGTTTTAAAAACCAGGGTGAACACAGGGACTGTTTCCAAGAATCTCCTTTATTAATGTGAAATACTTACCTTGCTGACTTTAAACGGTCTTTCTGTGGTCTGGCTTTTGTTAAACTGACTATCCCAGTTTCCTTTGAAATAGATGGCATTCACGAGAATCAGGTTCGTCACTGGGTCAACTGAACCTGGAGATAACAACTGTGTAATTTTACCTGAAAAGAAGAATTAAAGAATCAATGAATTTCCCGATGGTCAGAGAAAGACAAATACCATGTGATCTCACTAATATGTGGAATCCAAGAAACAAAAGAAAGGAACAAAGGGGAAAAAAGAGAGGGAGAGACAAACCAAAACAACAGACTCTTAACTATAGAGAACAAACTGATGGTTACCAGTGGGATGTGGGCAGGGGACAAGGTGAAACAGGTAAAGGGGATTAAAAGAACACTTATCTTGATGAGCACTGAGGAATGCACAGAAGTGTTGAATCAGTATACTGTACACCTGAAACTAATATTATGCTGTATGTTAACTAACTCGAATTTAAATTAAAAAAAAAAAAAAGAGTTTCCTGATGCATTCATCAGGGATAATATTTAGATTGGGCAATCCCCTTGTGAGGTACACAGATAAAGGAGTTCACAGTCCCCCAAATATAACCACATAAGGGGATTCTGGTCCTTATAACAACAGTAGCAACAAAAACTTAAAAAGCCCTGGTAAGAAAAATACCATGCCTTGAATAAAACATAAGATGAACAAAGAAGTATGTGCAGGCTGAATTCACAAGATGGACGGAAGGGAATGCTTGGTCCCTTGAAGAAAGAGATTTAATGGACAGTCAGAAAGGTGAGAGGCTAGGAGTACACAGAAGAGTTTAAGAGCTGCAGGTGAATAAGGGCCTAACCAAGGATCCTGCAATAATGCACGGTAACTATACAGGATGAGCCCTGTATCTGGCTTTTTCTTTACAGTCTTTGTGAAAAGAAAGACTGTATGTTAACATTAACAACAACAATGGCAACGAAGTGGATCATTCTGGAACAGCTGTAGCGAGTACTGAGAGACATCACAGACACATTGACAAAAACAGGGAAGAGCTAGAGAAAATAAGCATACACTGACAGTATTTCAGAAGCAGATTTTAAAAATTTACAGTTATTTAGAGAAAAGCATCATTCCTCTTTACATTTTGATGGTCTTGTGAAAGATGACAGTGAGACCAACTAAGCTACTATTAAGATAGAGCAACGGTGTATTTTCACCTTCCGTCTTTTCGGCTACCCAGGTGTTGATGTGTTCCCTGGACTCTTCTGTAGCGTTGATAAAGTCGAGCTCTTCCATCTCTGCCTGGTAGAATTTACGGCAGGAGTCTTTGAAAGACTAGGAGAAACAGAGCAACATCATCACATGGCTGCAGAAATAATCAACACTTACAGCTTACTTCTTCACTGCACCAAATCAGAATGTAGGCAATTTTGATTTACATACGTAACGTACAAATAAATACGAGGAATTAACTGAAAATCCAATTTCTCATTTTTCAGCTACGTTTAAACTTAGCTTCTAAACCAAGTAAAACAGTTGTCTGAACATCAAATATCAATAACTACCAGATTCTTTGAGGGATTAACTGCACATCAGTGAGGTTAAGTACAAACACATGGACACACAGCTACTACAGAGTGTCGTTCCTGACAAGCCGCTGCGTTTGCTCTGTGAGTCCTGCCCACAGCAAGAGCCACAGCTGCCTGTGCATTTCAGAACAATGGACTGGAAACAAGGGCCTGCTGTTCCATACAATGGTGGAAAGTGTATGATTCTACACCACCCCTCCCACTACAACGTTCTGTGATGATGGCAATGTTCCAAATCTGCACTGCCCAAAACAGTGCCACGTGCTGCTATTGAATGCTTGGAATATTGGCAGTGCCACTGAGGAACTGAATACTGAACTGTAATTTTAATTATTTACACTGAAATTTAAATAGCTACATGTGTCTAGTGGCTACCATTTTGGATGGCTCAGTTTTAGAGAATGAGCAGCTCTCAAAAAAAAGTATAAACTGTATCGTGTTAACAAAGTCTATTAAATGATGATGACATTAGTGAATACTTACTTTATGCCATATAAAAGCAGAAAATCTGATAGAGAGTAAATGGAGTGAAATAACGAATTTGTGGAAAGCATGCTATGGAATGGTTTCCCAATCCTTCTTTTGACCAGCTTACAGCTAAATATTTAATTTCCCTTTTCAGGACTGTTTTTCTATTACAGGATTTCACATTGCTCCTTTGATATAGTGTCAGAGAGGTCACGTGGCACAGTAATGTAGCTACAAACACAAGTCCTGCAACTTATTAGCTGTGTGGCCTTTAAAAAGTCACTCTGTTTCTCTAAGCTTCCTTGTCTTTCCCTGTAAATGAGGATTCGGCATCCATCCAAGGACCAGATGAATTCTTATTATCAATGCTGTTTTATGAAATCTCAGCATGTCGCGGACACTGCACTAGGTGATCTAGGTATATCGTTTTACTTAGTCCTCAGATACTTTGTGCTCCGCCAACTTTGCTGCTCTGTTGTTGCTCAATGCCTTTGAAAATGTTTTCAGTCTCTCAATCTAAGAAAATAATCTGGAAGCAAACTGGGCACTCGTGTATTGATCCTTGGGTGATTTCTACAACTTTTTATTTATTTAAATCCAAGTTAGTTAACATATGGCGTAATCATGATTTCAGGAATAGAAATGAGAGATTCATCACTTATATATAACATCCAGTGCTCCTCCCAACAAGTGCCCTCCTTAATGACCATCACCCATTTAGCCCATCCCCCTCCCACACCCCTCCAGCAACCCTCAGTTTGTTCTCTGTATTTAAGAGTCTCTTATGGTTTGTCTCCCTCTCTGTTTGTATCTTCTTTTTCCTTCCTTTCCCCTGTGTTCATATGTTTGTTTCAATTTCTATAACTTTTAAACACACTTGAAAATAATTGTTTGCTATTTAAATTACTATTTTATAAGCAATGACTAGTCAAACTGAGGGAATATCTAATTATTAGTTGTGATTGGTATTGTATTCTTGGAACACTAAATTGATAAGAAATTATTGAGAAACACTCCTAAACCCTCTATCTTATATTTCAATATCAAAATAAGATTTGAAACATCAATGATTTCTTAAAAATATCCATCAGAAAAGAAAGTAAATTAAAGAAAATCAGCCAATTCTTTGTGTTTATTGGAAATTTTGTTTCTTCTTTATACCAAAGGCTTATAAAAAGATGAGGCAACAGCCTAGGAAGTAGCTAAGACTGATAAAAATAAGTAAAACAGGCTGTAAAAAATTCACACCATAGTGAACAAATCTTAGCATTATTTGACCTCGTGCTTGACTACATTTACTTTACTCCAAATATTTTAAAACAATGAGTCTGAAGCAAGTTTAAAAACTGAAAAAAAAAATCATATAATTGAATAACATTGATATCCCAAACATAGAAAAAGAATAAATCAGTAAGAAAAAGATGGCCCAGGGGCGCCTGGGTGGCGCAGTCGGTTAAGCGTCCGACTTCAGCCAGGTCACGATCTCGCGGTCCGTGAGTTCGAGCCCCGCGTCAGGCTCTGGGCTGATGGCTCGGAGCCTGGAGCCTGTTTCTGATTCTGTGTCTCCCTCTCTCTCTGCCCCTCCCCCGTTCATGCTCTGTCTCTCTCTGTCCCAAAAATAAATAAAAAACGTTGAAAAAAAAAAATTAAAAAAAAAAAAAAAAAAGAAAAAGATGGCCCAATAAAAAGTATGTAAAGAAAATTCTCAGAAAAGATACAAATGTTCAATAAACATAAGGAAAGATGATCAATCTCTTAATAATAAAAATTTAAGAGGTTAACAACATGCAGTGTTGATATGAAGAGTTGAAATGAGCACTCTGCTGGTACCCCTAGAGAGAATGTAAATGGCCACAGTACTCTGGACAATTTCAATATCTGCTATAGCTTCAAAGCTTCACTCCCTTCCTCCCTGCTACGGATCCATCTTAGAGTAACACACATTCGTAGGGCACAGGAGTCATGTACACTAACATTCACTGTCTGAATGCCCATAATACTTTGGTATAATGATGTGACATAGAGAAAAAACCCACACAACAGATTTGTATATGTACGGGGGATACACATCAGATCTATGAAAGCTTATACCGGGGAGGGGAATGGGGAGGTGTGGAAGTGGGCGTGCGGACTCTTGCTTCGAGTGCTTTATTTGCATTTTTGTGTAACAAGAATATAGTCATCATGCAACAAACATATACTCACATACTCACATATTACTTGAGTAGTTTTTGAAAAATGATAAAAAGCATTAAAGCACTATAAGTAAACAGAACCAGTATAATTAGACAAGTAACTTTACA
Source organism: Panthera leo (assembly GCF_018350215.1). NCBI lineage: Eukaryota > Metazoa > Chordata > Mammalia > Carnivora > Felidae > Panthera > Panthera leo. Next base: position 25,497,405 of record NC_056683.1, on the reverse strand, counting down.
AAAATTCTGCACTGGAAAAAACAATAGAAATATTTACATGTGTAAAAAGTTGAACAAGTATCACAATGCATAAAAAATTATTGATATGTAGAAAACAATGATTAGAAATACTCATTTTTATCACTTCTTTGTTTCAGCCAATTCACTTTGAATTGTGTTTGTTCCAAGTTAGTTCTTTTGTAATTGTCTCATCGAAGCCTCACAAAAATCTGGACATTATTTGTTATAAGGCTTATTTTACAGAAGATTAAAATTGAAACAGGGTTCAAGGGAATGCATGAAGTTAGTAAGTGGAGACCTGAGTTCATGTGCACCTGTATAAATTCATAGCGCACAGGTTTTCTGCTATACTGTGTGACCCCTCCTCCCCACTGCCCCGGTGTCTTTACTTTCTCAGTCAAAAACAGCAAGTATGACTTACTGAGAGGAAATCATAAGACTTCTCTCCAAAGAGCCTGTTGGCAGTTCTAAGCAAGTACCGTGCATCAGTCCTGTTGATTTCAGTAAGAAGCGACTGGAACCCCTGGTGGACATCACCTCCTCCGCTGCTCTTACTTAAAGAAAGTGTCTGAAATGAAAAACAGAATACAAATACCTAACTTAAGTGTGCCTTGACTGCAGGAAATGGATACAACACCAAACTCTGCCTAAGAACCGTACAGATCCTAACTAGAGCTTAAAAGAAGATGCATCCAGTTAAAGACAAAAAGCAGCTCGAAAGCCACCCAGTCTGCCATCCTCCAGCACTTTCTGCAAGGAGTCAGGGCACTGCCCGCACTGGCATGAGTGGCAGTGCCCCTTCACACACCGTGTTCTATGTGCTCTATAGGGCTGCAAATAAAGCTGCCAACAGGCCTCCCATCTCTGCAAACACAGGCCGCTCCTCATACTGAAAGGTCTGGCCTCTCCCATCCATCCTTGGGTCTGGCTGGTGCTGTGATGGGGTCTGGCCACCAGAATGCAGGAGAAGGGACACTATTCCAGGCCGGGGCCTTACAAGGTCTGGCAGCTCCATATTTACTCTCTCATACCCCAGCCACCATGATGTGAGGAAGCCCAGGGCATCCTGCTAGAGGCCACATGGAAAGTCCTGGAGAGCTGACACCACATGGGGGAACTACCTATAGGAGAATGGAGGCCCCAGACACATGATAGAGGCCTTCCTAGATCATGCATGATCCCAGCTGACACCATGTGGGTCAGACCACAGAATCTGAGAAATAATCAGCCTTTGCTATTTCCAGCCAGTAAGACTGGGACAATTTGTTTTGTAGCCATAGAAGTTCATGCAGCAATCCAGACATGGACTTCTGCCCTGACAACATCCAAAACATGGCAGCGGCTTTGGGCCCAGGCAGCTGGCAAAGGCCGGGAGGAAGGAGAGTGAGGAGATGGTAAGCAGAGGCTAGAAAGCCATTGAAGAAATCACTAGCAGTGGCTGGAGAAAAGGGGCTCCTGGCATGTCCCAGCAGAAGAGACTGTAACCTGCAGTGGCGAGGAAGGTTGGGCGTTTCCCCAACAAACCGGGTATCTGGCTAAGTAGATGTCCAGAAGGAATGGGGCTTGTAGCTGCCTAGGATAGAGTACAGGAAGGGAAAGAAGAGGTAAAGAAGGAATTGTTTCATTTTCTTTTTTTTTTTATTTTTTTAATGTTTATTTTATTTTTGAGAGGGAGAGAGAGACAGAGAGTGTGCAGGGGAGGGGCAGAGAGAAAAGGAGACACAGAATCCGAAGCAGACTCCAGGCTCTGAGCTGTTAGCACAGAGCCTGACACGGGGCTCAAACTCCCAAAATGCAAGATCATGACCTGAGCTGAAGTCAGAGGCTTAACCGACTGAGCCACCTAGGCTCCCCTAGGAATTATTTCATTTTCAAGCAGAATTTAAAGGAAATTTTTCCAACCTAAGACTTGGTGGGTAGAAAATTAAAAGGTTTCTTATTCCCAGCCTCTCCAGCTGGCAAATGATTCTAAACGTGAGAAATGGCCTCAGAACAAAGATCAAGTCCAAGGTATGGGCTTCAAGGCAGGATCAAGTTCTACTTTATTAAAACCTGAGAAAGATGAAGGCAGACTAAGTGCCTCACAGACCCACTCAGCTAGACAAAGGGGATTCTGAGCATCTTAAGGACATTGTCAGCCAGTACTCTCATCCCAGGCCAACACAGAGTCCTGCCTCAAACAGGTTTGTGCATATCATCATTTATATCACTCTGTCAATTATAAATTGACACATAGAAACCCCACAACTGTTTAGAGGAAGAACTCTGCCGACATCTCGATCTCACACTTCCAGTCTCCAGAACGGCGAGGAAATACGCTTCTGTTCTTTAGGCCCCTCGATCTGTGGTACCTTGTTATAGCACCGCTAGCAGACTCAGACATCCCCCCGCCATTTTTGAAGAGAATGTCACAAAACTCTGCACCCAGGAACCATACTAAACAACCTCATAGCTCTGCTCCTCCTGGACTTCAAGCCCAAGACTGGACCCTCTGGGGTCTTGGGAAGGGAGTAAGTGTACCTTACCTGTGGAGGACTGGGAATCACTAGGGGCCAAAGGGCAGACCATGGCAGTCATCAGTAACCCAATGAGTCAATGCCTTCAGTATTCACATCGTTATGCAGCCCCTCTTTGGCTGACTTTGGTTGGCCACCTGACTGGTGTCAGCCAACAGCACGTTAGCAAACATGACGTACCAGAGGCTTGATAAGCATTTGTACATTTAAGCTGTTCCTCTTAGAAGCTGGGTACTGTCCTGTAAGGATGCCCAGGCTACCCTGTCAAGGAGACACCATGTAGAAGCCGAAGGGAGGAGACAGCACATGGAGGAAGCCACATGGAAGAGGCCCAAGACCCCACACCAGTGACCCAGCTGGGACCAAGTGAAGCGGAGGCATCGCCCAACACACTCAGAATTCTATAACAGTAATTATCATCTTAAGCCACTAAGTTTTAGGGTGCTGCTACTCAATAAGAAACAACTGAAATACTACTGAAAACATTTTTGGCTGACAAGTGCCACTCTAAGAAGGTTTTACACTTAAATGAGAAAATTAAAACAAAAATTTCTAATAATTGGGGTGCCTGGGTGGCTTAGTCGGTTAAGTGTCCGACTTCAGCTCAGGTCATGATCTCACAGTTAGTGGGTTCTAGTCCTGCATCAGGCTCTGTGCTGGAAGCTCAGAGCCTGGAGCCTGCTTTGGATTCTGTGTCTCCCTCTCTCTCTGCCCCTCCCCCACTCACACTGTCTCTCTCTCTCTCTCTCTCTCTCTCTCTCAAAAATAAATAAACATTAAAAAATTTTTTTTAATTTCTAATAATTGAAAAGCAAGTGACAATATCCAAAATATATCACAGAACTCAACTTGAACCTTGTGACTTTACCCCTACTCAAAAACTCAAACTCATGTATAAACTATCATCAGGGGTAGTGAGATCACTCATTTTTCTAAATGGAGCACACCACTTCCTCCCCAACAGATCTGAGACACCCGCTCCGGGGTGCCCACTCACGCAGGGCTAACTCTCTGTCCCCATCCTGCAACACCAGCAGAGGGATCTGTCAAGAGCAAATCCTGGATGTGAAAGTGGAGGACCAGCCCAATTGACAAATTAATGGCATTTACGGTTGCCCAGAAGTAGCTTCAGGTACATACCTGGGCCATCTGGGCTGCAGTGTTTCCCTTGGCGCCCATGAAGACCATGGACAGGGCAGAAGAGATGCTCATGGGCGAGAAAAACACATTTTTCGAGTTGTCTTCACCCAGCTTTTTCAGCAGACTTAAGGCAAAGGTGCCGTTTGCTTCTGAAAGAGTATCCATGATGGTGAGCCTGAAACAACAGATTTAAAATCAGTATCACATAAGTACAGGCTTACATGCTGACTGTATTTCACTCTGTTATTAATAGTTACCGTTTTGGTTCAGTGGGCAAATGGGTACCTACACAAAACTCTATTTCTTTTGGGGGCCCTCAAAATTATTTTGCATGTTTCTAATATTACATGAAAAAAAACAATGATATTAATATAATCCTGTTTTGGGGGGGGAGCAGGGGACTGCTACGTGCACTTATCTGTGAGCACAGAGAAAGCGTGGAAGGTTGCACACTTGACAGCTTACCTGAGTTACTTCCTGGGGGTGGGACCAAGAAAGGACTTAATTGGCTTTTGCTTCTATTTCTGTATTGTTTGGCATGATGTGGGGCTTATATGTGTTGTTTTATAATTTAAAAACCATTCAAATGATAAATCCAACCACAAGGTTACACACACAAAAAAATATGGTTGAATGCTTTTATCATGTGGGAGAGAGGAACCCAATTTTAGGGTAGCCTGTGGCCTGAAGATAAGAGATAAATCAAACCACATACGAAGTCATACGAATGCCTTAAAAACAAGGACTTTTGACCTTCAATTCTCCTTCTATGAAACCTGTGCCTGTGTCAAAGCCCAAACCCAGGGCCATGTTCCCCAGATCTGTTACTGCCCACAGGCCCAGGCCTTCTTGCCCTTTGTTCTGGACAAGGGCACTGGATAGCAGGTGCCTGCCGATGGCCACCTCTGGTTACAGGCTTCAGAGGTCAGGGGTCAGACAGCACATATTGGGCATGTAGGGCATGTGGCCACATCCTTGGTGGCCTAGGCAGGGTCCAGAGGAGGAATAGTTCTGGGCAGTCAGGGATAGGGTGGATGTGAGAGTCTTCAAGCAGGTTAAAGCACAGTAGGTCTTTACAAAGACCTATTATTGACTCCCCCTTTGCCATGGGGGATCTGAAGTTCACAGAAGTGAAGTGATGTTTCCAGGCTAAGGAACTGAATAGCTAAGGCTGAACTCAGGGCCAGCAAACTGTCTTTCCACTGCTCCTCTAGATATCCCCACTTCAGGAAGAGCCTGAAGTACAGCACAGAGGGGTCAGGAGAGAAGGCAAGAGGCAGCAAGGGGTCCGAGCAGTCAGTCAGCTGTAGATGCAGCAGAACAGGCTGGTGGGGAGCAGATTCTGGGGAAAGGAGCAACTGCCTGCTCTGATATCACTTACAGAAGTTTACCTACTACGTTTCCCCAGATTGAGGAAATGACTCATTTGAGCTATGGGGGGGAATCTACAGAACAAGGAAAGGGAGAGGCAAGAGGGGAGATCTTCATGGTGTAGAAGGGAAAGGGTAGGAGGTATCTAACAGAAAGACCCCGTGAAGAGAATGAGGAGTTAACCATTCTTCCCCAAGGATGGCTTTATGATTATAACTACAGTGGTTGGCTGCATATGGGCAGCAAAGATACGCCCATACTAACCCTTGGAACATGAGAATGTTCCCTTACACAGCAAAAGAGACTTTGTAGATGTGATTATAGAAAGGATTTTTTTTTCATGTTTATTTTGAGAGAGAGAGACAAAGCACAAGCAGGGGAGGGGCAGACAGAGAGAGAAAGAGAGAGAGAGAGAGAATCCCAAGCAGGCTCCTCACTGTCAGCACAGAGCCTGATGCAGGGCTCCGTCTCAGGAACCGTGAGAACATGACCTGAGCCAAAATCAAGAGCCTGACACTTAACTGACTGAGCCACCCAAGCACCCCTAAATGAAAGATCTTGATGTGGGGAGATCATCATGAATTATTCAAGTGGTCCCTAAATGTAATCACACATATCCTTATGAGAGGCAGGCAGAGAGGAATTTGAACAATGAAGAAAGCAATGTGGAGACTGAAGCAAAATGCTATCATGCTGGCTTGAAAACTGGAGGAAGTGGGGACAAACAAGGAATGCAAAAACTGCAACTCTAGAAGCTGGAAAAGGGGTGGTGACAGACTCCCCGCTACAGCCTCTGGGGAGAGCACAACCCTGTCAAAACCCCGGTGTTGCTCAGTGAAGCCTGTCAGCCTTGAGGCCTCCAGAAGCATGAGAGAACAAATGCGCTGAGCTTGCGGGAATCTGCTACAAGAGCCACAGCAAACTAATACTGCAACTTACACCCCTTATTTACTATCCTTGTTTTAAACATTTTGTTTGCAAACTCTATTTATTCACTATAGAGAATAGCTGGGGTGCTGAGCACTCCTAGTTTGCTCAGACTTTCCATACATATCTGAAATTACTAATTTCTTTTTGTTTTTATTTTTTTTTAACGTTTATTTATTTTTGAGACAGAGAGAGACAGAGCATGAACGGGGGAGGGTCAGAGAGAGGGAGACAGAGAATCGGAAACAGGCTCCAGGCTCTGAGCTATCAGCACAGAGCCCGACGTGGGGCTTGAACTCACGGACTGTGAGATCATGACCTGAGCCGAAGTCTTGGCCACTTAACCGACTGAGCCACCCAGGCACCCCTGAAATTACTAATTTCTAAGAGAAGTACAATAGAACATACACCTTATTAAAATTCTTCTGAAATAATGGATTCTTTGTTGATACAGAAATAACTTCAAGATTTTGCAGACCCTTGGGAACATCAATAGAAACAAAAGTAGCTATTCTATGGAACTGATGCAAAAATTATATTGTTTATTTGGATTTTACATCAGCAAGTGCTGCCTGCTTCTCAATTTTAAGAGAAACAACTGTGAAAACAGGTTTAAGAATGAAGAATTAGGTACGAGGATGTACCACAGGGCAAGAGGCACAATCCCAAGCATTCCTGACACAATCCAATGTCAAGACTCAGGCAGGTGTCTGTGGGTCCCCCACCACACAAATCTTCCTCTTAGCTGGGGACAGGGACACCTCTGGCTTGGCCCCCAAGATGGCTCAGCCCCCACTGATGCTGGCTACCCAGCCCCTCAGCGAATTGAGAAAGCTCAAAGAGCAGTAGTTCCTCAACATAAAGCAGCTTCAGTCTTCTGGCTTTAAACACTGACCCTGGAAAAACCAAGCCAGGACATTCAGAGGAAAAGGCACAAGTCAGGAGGGAGATGAGGTTTTCAGTTCCAGCTCTGGGACTCTGAATGTGTTACTCGGTTCCTGCTCCCTGCATGAGGAAGAGGAGGCCAGGTAATCTGTGTGCCCTGCCATCTTCGATGTCTATTGTTAACATGAATGCAGAAAAAAGAGCCAGAGAGGAGTTTACTCTTCAAAGCCCAAGGTGAAGTCTAACAGCATTCCATTTCTCAGCTGACAACGACGGATAGCTGTTAAAAGTGAAATTATGTTCACACTCAGGGCGCCTGGGTGGCTCAGTTGGTTAAGCAGCAGACTTCAGCTCAGGTCGTGATCTCACCATTCGTGGGTTCAAGCCCCACATCAGGCTCTGTGCTGACAGCTCGGAGCCTGGAGCCTGCTTCAGATTCTGTGTCTCCCTCTCTCTCTCTCTGCCCTTCCCCTGCTCATGCTCGCTTGTGCTCTCTCTCTCTCAAAAATAAATAAAACATTTAAAAAAGTTATATCCACGTCCTATGAAAATTGTTAAATAAGAAAGAAACATGAAATCAATGATGGTTGTAGGCTTATTCCAGATATGCAGGATAATCTTATAGCAGAAAATAAGTTAATCATGAAATAACTGAATTGCCCACTCATAATAAATGTCCTTAAAACAAAAAGAAAATGGTACTTCCTATACTTCCTTAATGTGACAAGGAGTATCAGCCATCATCGATGATAAAATGTTAGAAACAGTTCCCTTGTGCCTCAAACAAGAACAATAACTAGTGATTACATTAAAAAGTTTTAACTTCAGAAAAAATAAATACCCATTTTTGAGTATATACTACACACTGGGACCTATATTAGTACTTTTCCTAAATGACTCTTATAACCTTGTAAAGCTGGTTGAGAAGATCAGCATTTGATAAGCAAAGAAATGGGAGCCATCGCTCTTTTATCACAAGGCTATACAAATGGTACAGTGAAGGCTAGAAACCAGGTCTGCATGGCACTGGAGTTCAATCACTAAGGCATACAGACTTCCAAAAAAAAAAAAAGGGGAGGTGGAGAGCAAATTCAACATACCTTTTTAAAACACAATTTTTGAAAGTTAAAAAACCATTAATTTCCAACAATGACTAAGATAGGTATTCCTTCCTATACTGTGTAAATGATCCTATAAATTGCTATGCCAATATTTCCAGAGCATAATTTGCAATTAAAAAAATAAAAATAAAGGACAGGGCGGCAGCACATGGAGAGGTCGCCTCAGCGTCTCTCACTCTACAGAGACTGCAGTGGAATCTGTGTGGCTCAACCACTGGGAATCCATGATGGAGAAGAGGGGAGGGGCTTGCCACAACCAGCACATGGATCTTGGCAGACCAAGTTCATGCCTGCAGTGTCCACATAGTAATCACACCCAGAGGCTTTCCTCATCTGTAGAACTAAGTCAGCGATGCACTCTGACCAGGGAACACACCAGAGTGGAGATCTGCCTGATTCAGATCATCAAACGAGGAGTTCTGCCAGCCCTAGAGCCCAGTCTGCCCATGCCTGGGCAAGATGCTGAGTCATAGCCCCACCCACGGCTGCTGAGAGTGCCTTCCAGCCCCATCTGACCAGAAGGCCTGGTGACAACTCCTGGAAGCTGTGCTGCCCAGTGGTGCTCAAGCTGAGAAGTGGGCAGGCAGAGCTGATTGCCCCCAGAGCAAAGCCAGTACCAGGTACGGAGGCAGTGGGATTAATTCACAGAGGATTGAGGGTAACTCCAGGACTCTCCCAACCAGACAGCCTGTTTGGGAAACTGAAGGTAACTTGGAGCAGCCTTCCCTCTCCCACTCAGGCAAGGTAGCTGAATCACAGCCCCACCTGCCTGTGGAGAGTGTCTTCTGGCCCCACCTGAATAAAAGGGCTGGAGACAACTCCTGGGAGCTGTGCAGCCCAGGGGTGCTGAGCCAAGAGAAGGGCAGATAGAGCTGAGAATCTACAGAGTAAAGCCAGTGGCCCTGTTTAGCAGGGAAATTAGGGTGTGGATCAGCTTGAGTTAAGACAACAAAGAGTTTTGGGCCCCTGGGTGGCTCAGCTGATTAAGTGTTTGACTCCTGATTTCATCTTGGGTCATGATCTCAGAGTCATGAGATCCTGTCCTGCCTTGTGTCAGGCTCCACACTGGGTGTGGAGCCTGCTTAAGATTCTCTCTCTCTCCTTCTCCCTCTCTCCCTCCTTCTCCCTCTCTCCTTTGTTCCTTCTCTATCTCTTTAAAAAAAAAAAAAAAAAGACAACAAAGAGTTTTACCAACTCTAGACCTGCTTCTCCCACTGCCTTGGAACAGGGATTTTTATTCATAGCCCCACTTGTTGAATATAGCCTTCAGCCTCTCCAACCAGGGAACCTAACCAGAGCACATGAAAAACATCCCTACACACAGAGGCACTTGAACAGAGAGCACTGCCTGTGCCTTCCACCATCTGCAGAGTGAAACCAGTGGCCTCACCTGAGCAGGGAACTCAGTGCATGCTCTGGCCTGATTCAGCCAGCAAACAATGAGTTGTATAGTCCCTGGGTTCTGGCTGGCTGTCCTGCCAAGGCAGGAAGTTATTAATTCACAGCCCCAACTACTACTGAATATAGTACCCAGTCCTGACCATCTACAAAGCCAGACCAGAAAATGCAAGCAACTGCTGAGCCTATCCTATAGCCTCACTTAGGTAGGGAACCAAGCCAGTAGTCCTATCCAACTGTTCTTAGCCAGTGGCACCCCACCATCTCCATCTTCAGAGCTCAAACAGTTGCCTCACCCCAAAAGAGACCATAATAATAAGCCCTACATGCCCCAAATCATTAGCAGCAGATGTAGCCAGAAACCCAGCTGGGCTTACTGGTAGAGAGCTGTCTCTCCCAAAACAAATCTATAAAGTCTAGAAGATGAACCCCATTCATCAAGTGCACAAATACCAACATAAGGAATCAAGATCATGATTAATCAGGTAAATATGAGACCATGAAAGGAAACTAATAAAGCTCCAGTAACTGACCTAAAATAAATGGAGATCTATAAACTGTCATAAAAAGAAATCAGAATAATCCTCTTAAGGAAGCTTAGTGAACAAAAAGAAAATGGTGACACACAACTAAACAAAATTAGGGAAACAATGCATGAACAAAATGAGAAGTCTGAAAGGAAATAACAACCACCATAAAACCCCAGAAAACTGAAATCCTAGAGTTGAAAGTACAACAACTAAACTGAAGAATTCAGGAGTTTCAAAGATAGACTTGACCTGAGGCACCTGGGCGGCTCAGTCAGTGTCTGACTCTTGGATTTCAGCTCAGATCACAATCCTGGGGTCATGGGACTGAGCCCTGCATTGGGGTCCATGCTGAGTGTGGAGCCTGCTTGAGATTCTCTCTCTCTCCCCCTCTGCCCCTCTCCCAAAACTTGTGCACTCTCTCTCGAACAATAAATAAATAAGTAAGTAAGTAAGTAAGTAAGTGGGTAGACTTGTTCATGCAGACAAAACAATCAGTGATCTGGAGGACTAGACATTGAAAGTTAGGAGAAACAAAAATTTTCTATGAAGCAAGTCCATAGAACTATAGGACACGCAAAAAGAAACAATATTTGCATTATGAGAATTCCAGAGGGAGAAGAGAAATAAAGCGACAGGGAGTTTATTTAAAGCAATAATGGCCGAAAACTTCCCAAACTTGGGGAGAGAAATGGATGTCTACATCCATGAGACCCAAAGGACCCCAAATAGCCTGAACCTGAATAAGGGCTACACCAACAACCATAATTGAATAGTCAACAAAGAAAGAATTTTTAAGAGCGGCAAGAGAAAACAGAGAAGTTACATCCTTAAGGGAACCCTTGTAAGACTATGAACAGATTTCTCAACAGAAACTTTTCAGGCCAGGAGAAAATGGGATGACATTCAAAATATTGAAAAACAAAGAAACAAACAAAACCTGTCAACAATTCTATGACCGATGAAGCTCTCCTTCAGAAACAAAGAAGTTATAAAGACTTTCTCACACAAATAAAAGCTGAGACATTTCATTACCACCAGATCTGACTTACAAGAAATGCTAAAGGGCTAAACGCTAAATGCGTCAGGCTCTGAGCTAAAAGCTCAGAGCCTGGAGCCTGTCTTTGGATTCTGTGCCTCCCTCTCTCTGTGTCCCTCCCCTGCTCATGCTATCTCTTTCTCTCTCAAAAATAAATTTAAAATTTTTTTTAAAAATTTAAAAAGGAAATTCAAAGGATCATAAGAGGTTACTATGAATAACTATATACCAATAAACTGGACAACCTAGCAGAAATGGAAAAATTCTTAGAAACATAGAACTTACAAAACCTGAATCAGGAAGAAATAGAAAAACCTGAATAGACCAATTACTAGAAAAGAGATTGAATTAGTAATCAAAAATCTCTCAACAAAGAAAAGGCCAGAACCATAAGGCTTCACTGGTGAATTTTACCAAACATTTAAAGAATTAATACCAATCCTTCTCAAACTCAAAGAGAAGAGAACACTCCCAAATTCATTTAATAAGGCCAGCATTATCCTGATACCAAAACCAGAAAAGGCTTTCCCTACTATTAGGGAAGACAACTATAGGCCAACATCTTTGACAAATGTAGATGCAAAAATTAATAAAATACTAGCAAACTGATTTCAGCAGCATATTAAAATGATCATTCATCAATCCCTATCAAAATAACACCAGCATTCTTCACAGAACTAGAACAAACAATCCTACAATTTTTATGGAACCAGAAAAGACCCAGAATAGCCAAAGCAATCTTGAAAAAGAAAACCAAAACTGAACGCATCAAAATCCCAGACTTCAAGCTATATTACAAAACTGTAGTCATCAAGTCAGTATGGCACTGGCACAAAAACTGACACTCAGATCAATGAAACAGAATAGAAAACCCAGAAACGGACCCACAAATGAATGGCCAACTAATCTTTGACAAAGCAGGAAAGAATATCCAATGGAATAAAGACAGTCTCTTCAGCAAATGGTGCTGGGAAAACTGGACAGCGACATGCAGAAAAATGAACCTGGACCACTTTCTTACACCGTACACAAAAATAAATTCAAAATGGATAAAAGACCTAAATGTAAGACAGGAAGCCATCAAAATCCTAGAGGAGAAAGCAGGCAAAAATCTCTTTGACCTCGGCCGCAGCAACTTCTTACTCAAAACATATCCAGAGGCAAGGGAAACAAAAACAGAAATGAACTATTGGGACCTCATCAAGATAAAAAGCTTCTGCACAGCAAAGGAAAAAAATCAGTAAAACTAAACAGCAACCAATGGAAGGGGAGAAGATATCTGCAAATGACATATCAGATAAAGGGTTAGAATCCAAAATCTATAAAGAACTTATCACACTCAACACCCAAAAAACAAATAATCCAATGAAGAAATGAGCAAAAGACATGAATAGACACTTCTCCAAAGAAGACATCCAGATGGCCAACTGACACTGAGAAAATGCTCAACATCACTCATCATCAGGGAAATACAAATCAAAACCACAATGACATACCACCTCAAACCTGTCAGAGTGGCTAAATTAACAACTCAGGCAACAACAGGAGGTTCCTCAAGAAATTAAAAATACAACTACCCTACGACCCAGAAATTTCATTACTAGGTATTTATCCAAGGGATACAGGTGTGCTGTTTCAAAGGGGCACATGCACTCCAATATTTACAGCAGTGCTATCGACAATAGCCAAAGTAAGGAAAGAGCCCAAATGTCCATTGACAGATGAATGGATAAAGAAGATGACCTGAAAATAGACATTTCCCCAAAGAAGATATAGGAAGGATTAACAGGTACATGAAAAGATGCTCAACATCACTAATCATCAGGGAAATACAATTTAAAATCACAATAAGATATCACCTCATGCCTGTTAGAATGGCCATCATCAAAAAAGACAAAAGATGACAAATTCTAGTATGCATGTGGAGAAAAACGGGACTCTTGTGCACTGCTATTGAGGTTGGTATAGCCACTATGGAAAACAGTATGGAGGACCCTCAGAAAATTAAAAATAGATCTACCATATGATCCAACAAATCCACTTCTGGGACTACATTCAAAGGAAACAAAAATACTAACTGGAAAAGATAATCTGAACTCCCATGTCCACTGCAGCATTATTTGAAATAACCAAGACATGGAAACAACCTAAGTGTCCATCTGTGGATCAGTAGATAAAGAAGTTGTGAGATAGATAGATAGATAGATATATATATATATATATATATATATATATATATATAGTACAGTTATGCAATGGAATAATATTCAGCCATAAAAAAAACACAAGGAAATCCTACCATTTACAACAACATGGATGGACCTTGAAGGCATTATGCTATGTGAAATAACTCAGAGGAAAGACAAATACTGTATGATGTCACTGATATGTGGAATAACACAAAACAAACTCATAAGAAAGAGTTTAGACTTGTTACCAGAGGTGGGAGTTGAAGGGAGAGGAAACTGGAGGAAGGTGGTCAAAAGGTAGAAACTTCCAAATACAGGAGATGTAAGTATCACGGATGTAATGTACAACATGATGCTTGTAAACTAATATTGCCATTAGCTATGTCAGAAGGTAGTTAAAAGATAGTTAAAGGGGTAAGTCTTAAGAGTTACCACCACAAGGAGAATTTTTTTCCCTTTACTCTTTTTTTTTTTATCACATCTGTATGAGAAGATGAATGTTAGCTGAACCCATTGTGGCAATAATTCCACAACATATGTATATCAAACCATCATGCTGTATACCTTAAACTTACACAGTGATATATGTCAATGATTTCTCAATAAAACCGTAAAAAATATTATGGACATTGGATGGAACTGGAGAGTATTATGCTAAGTGAAATAAGGCAGAGAAAGACAGATACCATATGTTTTCACTCATATGTGGATCCTGAGAAACTTAACAGAAGACCATGGGGGAGGGGAAGAGAGGAATAAAAACAGTTACAGAGAGGGAGGGAGGCAAACCATAAGAGACTCTTAAATACTGAGAACAAACTGAGGATTGATGGGGGGTGGGGAAGAGGGGAAAGTGGGTGATGGGCATTGAGGAGGGCACCTGTTGGAATGAGCACTGGGTGTTGTATGGAAACCAATTTGACAATAAATTTAATATAAAAAAATATTACGGACAAAAGCAACTACTAACTACTTCATATGCTATAGAAAAGTTTTAAATGCCCAACAACAGAGAACCACAAATTCTGTCACATTCATGATGGATAGTAAAGGAGGTATTAATTTTTTAAAAAGCATGCTAATGTTCCAGGCTATACAAAATTAAGCTGAAAAAGAGGATATAACACTATAAATAAACTTTTAAATGTTCTCCATGTTAACTAGGAAGAAAAGTACATGTAAGCATACTTTAAAGACAGAATGGAAGGAAATATTGTGCACCCAATGTTTCTCAGCTACAGGTCATTTTTATGTTTTTTATATTTTTCTGCATTTTCACATTTTCTACAACATGCCTCTATTATTTTTAGGGGCCAGGATTTGGTTCATTTTTATTTTTGTGAAATTAACACTCACACACTTAGTTTAAATGTCAGACAGTGCTCAAAGAGATATCACAAATAACTACAGGTTCTCTTACACTGCTGCCCTTGTCCTTCCCCACCCATGGCTTGCTTTATTAGAGCTAGTAGTGATCAGTGCTAAAACAAGTAGTATCCTAGGGGCACATTTCCTATCACTTAACACTGCTTTTCCTTAGGTTAATATTGCCTTTCCCCCCACATTTCTTTAGTTTTCTATGTAGCTATGGCAACTTCCCCCAAATGTTCTACATGTCACTAGACCTTTCCACTAACTGTTTCGTATGCTCAGATACAGAGTCATCTACTGGTCCCCTTCTCCTCTCCCACAGTCTATCGCCCTGCTGGTGAGCTCAGGGGCCTTCCTGCCCAAAAGGAATTTTCATAGACAGGGAACAACATTCCCTACTAAAATACTTTCATTAATTGTCAATTGTTTGGCAGTATACGGCTTACACTGCAAAGAAATTATTGTGCTTAAATATTTAAGCATCAGTTATTTATTTTAATATATCAGATTTTTTAATGCTTTTGACATCTTTCAAAGCAAACTTAATGGTCCCTGGGTGGGGTTAAGCATCTAACTTCTGCTAAGGTCATGATCTCATGGCTCATGAGTTCCAGCCCCCTGTCAGACTAACTCTCTCTCCCTCTCTCTCTCTCACAAGAATAAACATTAAAAAAATGAAAAAAAATATTTAAAGCAAACTTAAAAATGTTTAAACCTTAGTAAACATTTAGACTTCTATAAACCTTATAAATCAAGACTTACAAATCCAATAAGCTAGGATAACCTAAGACTTTCAAACACGTTTAAAAATATACAAAACATGGGAATGCAAGCTGGTACAGTCACTCTGGAAAACAGTATGGAGGTTCCTCAAAAAACTAAAAACAGAACTACCCTACCACCCAGCAATTGCACTACTAGGCATTTATCCACAGGATATAGGTGTGCTGTTTCGAAGGGACACGTGCACCCCCATGTTTATAGCAGCACTATAAACAATAGCCAAAGTATGGAAAGGGCCCAAATGTCCCTCGATGGATGAATGGATAAAGAAGATGTGGTATATATATACAATGGAATATTACTTGGCAATCAAAAAGAATGAAGTCTTGCCATTTGCAACTATGGGGATGGAACTGGAGGATATTATGCTAAGTGAAATTAGAGAAAAGACAAAAATCTTATTACTTCACTCATATGAGGACCTTAAGAGACAAAACAGATGAACATAAGGTAAGGGAAACAAAAATAATACAAAAACAGGGAGGGGGACAAAACAGAAGAGACTCATAAATATGGAGAACAAACTGAGGGTTGCTGGAGGGGTTGTGGGAGGAGGGATGGGCTAAATGGGTAAGGGGCACTAAGGAATCTACTCCTGAAATCATTGTTGCACCATATGCTAACTAATTTGGATGTAAATTTTAAAAAATAAAAACTAAAATTAAAAAAATAAGTAAAAATAAAAATACACAAAATGGGCGCCTGGGTGGCTCAGTTGGTTAAGCATCAGACTTCTGCTCAGGTCATGATCTCGCAGCTCGTGAGTTCGAGCCCGGCATCCGGCTCTGTGCTAACATCTCAGAGCCTGGAGCCTGCTTCAGATTCTATGCCTCCCTCGCTCTCCGCCCCTCCCCAGCTCATGCTCTGTCTCTCTCTCAAAAATAAACAACAAAAAAAATTTTTTTAAGACACAAAACATTAGTTACAAACTCATTTCTACCCCTGTGCTCAAGTATTAACACCACGGGTTTAACATATTTTACCTTTGTTATATCTTCTTATATATTTCCTAAGGTGATATTAATGCTTCGGGACCATCCCCCCCCACACACACACAAACACAGGAAGCCTGATTCTTGGTCACCATGCCATCCCAGCTGCTCCTTGGAACCCAGCACTCACTCTAGTGAGTAACCAGCACATTCCAGTAAGTGGGGGAGTTTTGAGCTTCACTTCTCCCTTTGCTGGGATTTTACAAGGCCTCATCCAAACACCAAATTTCAGTTCCTGGTAACCCAATGTCTTTCTTTAAAATGAAGTGCTATGCGTTTTCCTCTACCTGCATTGTAGGTACTCGGTCTATAAGTACTTTAGTTGAATTTTTAGGCCTTTATGGTTGTAGAACTACTGTGCTTGTTAGCCTAGGAACCTGGAATAACAGAACTTTTTACATAACAATCACATATGGATCATCACACAGCATTTCCTGAAAAACGTTATTCAAATTCTTCTGTGCCTTTTTAAAACTCATTTTGTCTGCCTCATCTGAACTTATTAATGGACTCAGGTATTTTGACAACGCATTTCAATTAGCTGGTCTTGGTTTTCTTGTTGGCGCTCAAACTGTCATTAACTGTGCTAGTGGGTGTCTCTTGAAATTGATTATTTTATCTTGACATGTTGATCTCAAACATCCCTGCTCTAGGGCAACAACCCTGGTTCTTCATCTATCTATCTATCTATCTATCTATCTATCTATCTATCTATCTATCTACCTACTTACCTATCTATTTTATTTCCAGTCCAAAGACATGAGGTATCAGCCCTTCTCCTGGTTTCTTTTAATGGAGAATTGTAAATACAAAATCTGAATCTTCAAGGAGTGTGAGTTTTGGTGTTATTGTTTGGGCCACACCCGTGGACAAAGCTGGATAGAGGTTTCCTTGCAAGTCCTTAAGATGCTATGCCGTAAATGAGACTGCCACATAAAGTTTTTATACACCTAATTTTTCTAAAACATAATTGCACTTAGGGGCACCTGGGTGGCTCAGTCAGTTAAGCGTCTGACTTTGGCTCAGGTCATGATCTCACAGCTTGTGGGTTCGAGCCCCACATCAGGTTCTGTGCTGACAGCTCAGAGCCTGGAGCCTGCTTCAGATTCTGTGTCTCCCTCTGGCTCTCTGCCCCTCCCCCGCTCACACTTTGTCTCTCTCTCTCTCTCAAAACATAAATAAACATTAAAAAAATGTTTTTAAATACAAAAAATTAAAAATAAAATAAAATAAAACATAATTGCACTTAGAGGTGTTCATCTGGGCTGCAAGTGCATCACTTTTCTCTTTCACTATACCTACGTGTTGATACAACTGTTTATCAGCCACATTTTGGACTGCTCTTCAGCCTGCCACACTGCTATCTTCTCTGAGGTATCTCTTTGCTAAAAATACCCTTTGTGTCAGACCCCAATGTCTTCCTGCTTCATTGTTTACCTCATTTTGATGAAGGAAATCGTCCAATAGTTTTCTAAAACAGAATGCATACATTTTGGGATCTTGCATGCCCAGAAGTCTTTACCATTACATATGACTGACAGTTTCTCAGGGTCTGGAATGCACTACACATTATTTTACATCCAAATTTCTGCCACATTGCTTTACTGCTTTCCAGCCTTCAGCTCTGCTGTTGGGAAGTCTGATGACATTCTGACCCCAGTTCCATTCCCCCTTCCCCACATCCTCATTCTTAAAAAGCTCACAAATTCTTATCCTTATCCCTGATGTTCTGAGATGTCACAGTGTGTCCTTAAGAGGGGCCCCATTTACTTATTTTGCTGTGCACTTGGGGGACCCTTCCAATCTAGCAATTCAAATTTTCCTTCCTCTCTGGGAAAAAAATTAAGTCAGGAGTTAATTCCCTCAGACTGACTCTGTTCTCTTTTTCTGTATCCTCTATTAGTCAGACACTAGAACTCGTGGACTGATCTACCAGATACTAAGCGCCTTCATCACCGCACACACTGAAAACAGTATTTGTAGGGTGCTGTGAGATGGGCAAGGCTGCTTGCTACAGAGGTGGAAAGCTCTGCTCTTTCTTCTCTTCTTCTCTTGCATTTTCCATCACAGTGCCATTTTTGTTCCATTTCCGGAAGGATGTCCGTGACTTTTTTTTTTCCAAGTTTTCTGATTTTTTTCTAATTTGAGCCATTATATTTTTAATTTCCAAGGATTTCTCCTTATTCTCTGCTGTTCCTTCTTTACAGCCCTCCATTCCAATTCCTTGGAGAACAACATTACAGTTTTATTGAGATGTCTTCTGCTCCCTACACTCACTCACCTCTCTCTCTGAGGCTTTTGTTGTTGCTGTTATTGTGGTTTGTGTTTGCTTTATCTAAGTCTATTTCATACACAGGCTTCCCACAAATGGGGGACAATCTTTGGGGAGCAGTCACATTTAAGAGGAAAACACAAAACAATGTTGCAAATTCTGTTTACATGGAGAGGAAGTCAGCTGGAGGCTTTCATGCAGCGTGATCACCTGATCGCTGCATTTTTTTGTTGTTGTACAGCAAATGGGAGGAACCTTCTGATCTGGCTGCTGGTGGTGTTCTGGAAGCAAGCAGGGTAGGGCTGGGGAATTTCTATCAGATCAGTAATCTCCTCAATTCAACCCAGTGCTTGAGGTCCCTGAGTTTGAGCATCAGATCCTATATGGCTGAAACCCGATCTTCTGGCAGGTGGCTTCCTAGTTGCCAGGTTCAGGGATACCATGGGGTCTAATGGATCTGGCAACACGCTTTCTAACAGGGCCCCATTTTTCAGCCCTGCACTTCATTCCTGCCTTTGCAGGTACTGGAGCCTCCAACCTTGACCACTGTCATCTCCATGACATGGAACTCCTCCTCCATCACTTTCCTCCCAAATTCTGACATCACTTGGCCACTGTTTTTCCCCTCTCCTTTTCTTTGTCCTTTGTTTTTAACGCTTTCAAGGGCTCCTTGATGTCATTTTTAGTAGAGTTTTATGAAAGGAACTGAACACATATGATCACAAATTTACCAACTACTTTTGTGAGCAGAGTTAAACAATAATGTTTAAAAGCCATTTCTTTGGCTATTACCCAATTCCTCTTTTACTTGTGAAATAAATGCCCAAGCATTGAATGCTATTTATTAAAATCCATCTTGTCCTAAAATGTGAATTTGAAAATACCCCACTAATTATAGGCCACTAGTACATAATCATAGAACAACTTTCATTATCACTTTGTAATAACATACAAATTCTTAATAATCATAAAAGATCAAAGCGATCTTAGTTCTAGAAGAGAAACAAAAATAAACTCAAATTTAAATAGTTTACCACTCACTACAATATTTCAAATATCAAAGAAAATTATAAACAATCTAGTGAGATTTTTATAGTGTGGGATTTCTTTTTCTTTTTTTAAGGAAGTGCAAGCTTTCTCCTATCCATTCAATGAACACGCCAGTAATAAGGATGCATATCTCACAGATCACATTGGAAACTCAACACCTTATCACTGGCTTTCCAAGTCCCTACTATTTTGGCTTCAGTAAGACAGCCAAAAGTGTCCTTCATACACAACACACAGATGCACACATACATGTGCAAAATGCATTATATATTCCAAAGTTATTTATGGTTTTAATAACAGTGTACCTTTTAAAAATAAAAATACTTAATCACAATACTTAATCACAAACATAAAAATTGGGTAGTAAGGTTTTCTATTTCACATATGAGTGTATGTATAAAACAAGACTAACAAATCAAATCTATCCTAGCACTATTATTTTCCCCATAGCACTATCAGTTATCTTTGAGCAATTATTGTTCACAATTGATTTGATTCAACTGATTGTTAACTTTTTAAGGTGTCACTATTTGTGCTTCTTGGATTAAAGATGCCTTAATTTCCTACAAAATCCAACCATTTAAAGGTTGGCTTAATGGAGATGTGGGCTTCCGCTTCATCCCTACCTTTGTTTTCTAGTGTACTTGTGTGTATACTGTGTGTAAGTATATGTGTATTTTACTTCTCTGAACAACAGTTCTCTAGTATGTAAACAGGGGATGGTTCTTTCTATTTTTTTAGTTTTTTTTCATGTTTATTTATTTTTGAGAGAGACAGAGCACAAGTGGGGGGGGGGGTGGGCAGGGCAGAGAGAGACAGACACAATCCGAAGCAGGCTCCAGGCTCTGAGCTGTCAGCACAGATTCCCATTCAGAGCTCAAAGTCACCAACCATGAGATGGTGACCTGAGCTGAAGTCAGAAGCTTAACCACCTGAGCCACCCAGGTGTCCTGGGATGATTCCTTCTATTTGCAGGTTTACTGTGAGGATTAAATAAAGTAATGTCTGGCACACAGTGGGTATTCAACAAATGGGTAGGATTATACACTATTTCCTTTCTTCTGTCTAGGCCTGATCTCAGGTCAGCAAGCTTGGAAACATAAGGTGTGTGGTTCCTCCCCCACCCCCTCCCCAGGTCTTACAACACACACTTGGTGTGATAGAGGGTGCTCTTAGTATGAACAGAAAAGAATGATGACTCCATTCATTCTAATTTCACTCTACTCTTACAGGTGGAGCTAACTATAAGATGCTAAAATGTAATAAAATGCCTTGAATTGGAATTGGCCTTGTATAATTTTAAATATTTAGTTTATGTGGCCAAGTATGACTAAAATTGCACCCTTTCTCTGTGATGGTATAAACCGAAGGATACAATCACTCAAAAGTAATCATGCAATACTGGAACACACCCTGTAATACTGATAACAGTTTCATTCATGTCAACCAGAGTGCACATTTCTTAGCCCCAGAAATGCAATGAGCAATACAATGCTGAATCCAAGGTTATTTTTCTCATCCCATCTCACCACACCAGTCCTAAACCACACCCAGGAGGAAGCAGTTAGCCTTGGGTCATATTCCTGTCCCCAGGTACAGTTGTACAGGCCCAGGCAGCAAAAGTACCAACACTGACCCAGTTCCACCCTGGCATCTAGGTATTCCTGGCAGCATATGAATATTAATTTTCCATACTTCTCTTTTCTGAACTTGAGCTTTATATGGGGAAGAGGGGGAAGAAAGTAATTCATGTGCCAATTTCATCTAGCACACAAACCCCAAGTATGATTAAAATTTTCCCCATTGTCCTCTTAGCCCTGAAGACACCACATCTTGTAATATTTTGTCTGCAGTAAGTTTAATAAAAAAAAACAAAAAAAAACAAAAAAAAAAAAAACAGAGGTAACAATATCTGGAATGATGCTCACGATTATCTTCGCAGGCCTGAATAACCTGTAAGGTGCTGCGGAATTTGCGAAGCAGCTGCCCACAGGCCAGCAGGCCACACCGGGTGGGCAGGAAGATCACCAAGGAGCAGTTTCAGTGAATAGGCGCTGGGGAGCCCAAATTCGGCCGCCTTTGGCACCGACCCCTGGCCTTCTCTCAGGCCTCCAAGCCCCCTACCCTGGGTTCCCAACGCCCGGCGCCTCGCGGACAGAACAGGCGAGGTCACCTGTGGCCGGAGGCCTCGCGGGGTCACCTGTGGCTGCGGGGCCCCGCGCAGCAGCTCTGGACGCTCAGCGCAGCCCCCATGCCGGCTCCCGCTGCCTCCACTGCGGACGCGGGGCTGCGCGTCCGGGTCTGGGCGGCCAGACACTACTCACCAGATGGTGTCACTGTCCGCCAGACCACTGGACTTCTCAAGGGAACCCGAGCCCAAACGCTCATACACCACCCCCTCCCCGTCAAGATTTCGAGGGTCACGGCCCCGCGTGACCACGCCCCTACCCACGCGCGCCCCGACCCCGGGAGGCCACGCCCTCCCCGCGCGCGTCCCCGACCCCCGCGAGGCCACGCCCTCCCTACGTGCCCCCGGGCCCCGCATGGCCACGCCCCCGTCCCTGCAAAACCCTGATCACTGAGCTACCAAGCTCAGCCCGTCCACGCGCCCCTCGCGGCCCCACCCTGCCTCCGGCGCTTTCCTGACCTCGGAGTGGAGGACAGGTCCCCGCGGGCCGGGGCAGGTCCCACACCAGACGGTACCTCGGAGGGTTGGCGCGGCGGTCTGGAGAGAAGGGAGAAGCTCTGGGCCTCAAATACCGGCGGAGCCGGAGGGCGGGCGGAGTCAGGGGAAGCGAGCCAGCGCACCGCCCATCCCCAGATCCCGGGGCGGCTGTCCGTCAGCAGCCTGGGGCTCGCAGGAGGGCGGTGAAGGGAGGTGACCAGGTGTGCGCCAGGTACTCCACTGCACTTTGACCGCCACCCTGGGGCCGGCCTATGGGCCGCGCGTACTTTTCTAGTCTAGTTGCGTTGACCTCGCCCACTGGGCCACCAGGTAGGTGAATCAAACGAAAACCTCTGGAGTTTTCAGTCAGAGAGCGACAGTACGCGGACACACCAGCGCTTTACTGTGACTTGGTAAAGAGACCGTGAATTAATGTTGTCAGTGACCAGAAAAGTGCCAGTTCTTGGTACGTAGGCATAAGTTGCACAGTGCGGGACAGAAATTTTAAATAAAGCCTACGCGATCTTGTGTGTTCATAATGCAGTAGTCTTCTGGCGCATGTGAATTAAACTCCAGGGTACTAACAAATTATACAAATGTGTACAAAGTCCATGTTTGCCACCTTGGAGCAGTCATGGAGAACGGAAAGGTGAGAGGAGAAGGGGAAAACGCTAGCCACGTTTTAAAAATGAGTTTAATTTTGGAAACCTCAAATTGTTTTTGCGTTTCCTCCATCCTTACCCTAGGCCAGGATTTCTCAACATGGACACTGTTAACACCTGAGCTGGATAATTCTTTGTTGTGCTGTGGCACTACAGAATGTTTAACAGCATCCCTGGCCCCTCTACCCACTGCATGCCTGTAGCATCCCTCTCCCAGTTGTGACGGTTTAAATTTTATTTTTGGAGTAGTGAAACATAAAGTAATGCCCAGAGATATCAACCCAGTTTTGTTTAGCTTCAGGCATGTCTTTCCAGCTGACCTTTTTGCAAACATGTATGTGTGTATGCGTGTGCACGCTTATCAAAAGAGTGTCATTCTAGGGGCGCCTGGGTGGCGCAGTCGGTTAAGCGTCCGACTTCAGCCAGGTCACGATCTCGCGGTCTGTGAGTCCGAGCCCCGCGTCAGGCTCTGGGCTGATGGCTCGGAGCCTGGAGCCTGTTTCCGATTCTGTGTCTCCCTCTCTCTCTGCCCCTCCCCCATTCATGCTCTGTCTCTCTCTGTCCCAAAAATAAATAAAAAACGTTGAAAAAAAATTAAAAAAAAAAAAGAGTGTCATTCTATTACCTATCCATTTGTTATCTGTCGATAGTTCTGCAACTTGCTTTTTTCACTTGACAATACATTTTGGAAATCTCTGTATTTGCTACACAGCATCCTTATTCCTTTTCATGGCTGATCGTATTTCGTGTGTCACTGGTGGCCATTTGGGTTGTTTCCATTTGGGTCATTACAAATAATGCCACGAATAACCTAGTGCAGTGCTTCTCAAGCTTGAATGCACATGTAAATGATCTGGGGTATTGTTAAAATGCAGATTCTGATTCAGTAGGTCCTGAGACTCAGCATTTCTAACAAGCACCCAGGTAGCTGAGGCTGCTGTTCCGTAGACCATGCTTTCAGTAGCAAGATATTAGTGTAAATACTCTTTTGTACTGATGGAGAAATATCCACCAATCCAGATTCCTAGATTCCTAGAAATGGGATTGTTAGGTTAAAGGACAAATACACATATATTTTTGTTAGCTATTGTCAAATTTCTCTCTATAGGGCTTGTATCATTTTGTCCTCTCCCCAGCTATATCTGAGTGCTTCTTCACAGCCTTACTAACAGTAATACATGGACATCTTTGGATTTTTACCAATCTGATAGGGGAGAGATGTTTTATCTCCTATAGTTTTAATTACCATATCCTGTATTATGAGTGAGGTTGAACATCTTTTCATATGTTTAAAAGCATTGCCTCTTTGTTGTTTTGTTCCCCCCCCACCCCCGCCATGAACCGTTCATGACTTTTGTTCATTTTTTAAAATTGTTTGGTCTTTTTCTTCTTAGTTCTTACATGCTGTTTATATAGTAGCATTAGTCCTTTGTAGTATAAGTTGCAAATATTTTCTCCCAGCTTCTCATCTGTTTTCTGACATTGCTTTGGTGATTTTGGCATATTTTTTGTTTTTAATGTAGTCAAATTTAATGATTTTTCCTTTATTGCATCTAGATTTTTGACTCATAGTTAGAAACTCGTTCTCCAGATTATACAGTTCACCAATGTTTTCTTCCAGTATTTGTATAGTTTCAATTCAGTCCCAGCTGATGGCTGGAGGAAGAGAGGGCAGTAAAGTGGAAGGCAAGAATATCCCAGACCATTTGCCAAAGGCTAGTTGCTCAGGAGTACTCAGTGATTCATTGGTGTCTAATGTTTAGAAAACTCAGTTCAGATACGGCAATGATGTCAACAAATAGATCTGGCTCCAGAGAATGTCTTTTTCATTCCAATCCCAGTTTAATTGCTCTCTGTTGTTAACCCTGCCTGAAACCATATAGCTCTGACTCTCAGCAACAGCATGGCCTTTCATCTCCCAGGACTTCCCTGGATGAGGACTGGGACTTTGGTACTCCAGGTAAAATAAAAGTCAACAGAACCTTTTAGGTGTTTATAAAGCAGTCTGAATTTACAATCAGTAAATTGGAAATAAAGATTGACCAAGAATCTTGATTATGATACTAACACAGCTCATTTTACTTAGGAATCTGGGACTGTCACAGGTAAATATTTTGTTTGGTTGTGTTTTATTTTTGAAAATAATTCCCCTTTTAAATGTTGGAAATAATAGATTGACAAAAACCCATTCAAAAAGCATTCAGCAACTTGTATTCAGCTCATTGAACACAAGTTGGTTTTGACATTAGCACAGTAACTCACCCGTGACCAGAACAGTGACTAAAACATCACCCTGAATAAATTCATTCTATTCTGCTGACGTTTCAACCCTAACACAAAAAGAGAAGAAAGGATGCTCCCCTTTTAACTGGGAACATTTCACCGTGACATTTATGTTATGTAATTCTATTGTTCTTTATGTATATTCTCAGTGTTATGTAGGCTAACTGGAACTAATTTCCATAAAACTGGAAGAGCATTTCTACCTTGATCTAAGCAGTAGAGATGGATTCGTATTGATTTAACTATACCTTTTAAAAATCAGATCACAGAAAATGAGCCAAATGTCTAAATAGACACCTGAAGCCTTAAGTGATTAAAAAAAAAAAAAAAAAAGAACCCTAATGGATGGAACTATCCCGGATGAGGTCAATTGCTTAGCAAACTCAATTTAATTAAATGGATATTTACCACACATCTGCAATGCAAAATTCTGAGACTAGCCCAGAACTAGAATCTCTGCCCTTCCATTAAAGGCCATAAAATAAGTTCCCAGGCAACTATCTAACATCTATTTGGTTTTCGTTACAGATAGTAAGCATTGCGATGTTTCCTATGAACAACATTATTCAAATGACATGGCAATCCTGTTAGCAATATTACAGTACTTAATGGTTCTTCATATCTAATGTTCTTTCAAAGAAATTGTAGCCACCTCTCCCAGACATTCACTGGACAAACAGGTTGGGTTCATGAGTCACTTCTGAAAGACAGACCAGGTAGGTAAGACACTGAAATTGGGGTGCCTGGGTGGCTCTGTCGGTTAAGCATCTGACTCTTGATTTCAGCTCAGGTCATGATCTCACGATACATGAGATTGAGCCCCGAGAGTGCAAGCCTGCTTGGGATTCTCTGTCCCTCTCTTTCTGCCCCTCCCCCCCCCCAAATAAATAGACTTAAAATAAAATAAGACACTGAAATCAAAACTGCAACGAGACAACCTCACACCTGTCAAAATGGCTAAAATCAATAACACAAGAAACAACAGGTGTTGACGAGGATGTGGAGAAAAAGGAACTCTCGTGCACTGTTGGTGGGTATGAAAACTGGTGCAGCCACTCTGGAAAACAGTATGTTTGAGCAGGTTCCTCAAAAAGTTAGGAATAGAACTACCCTATGATCTGGTAATTGCACTGCTGAGTACTTTCCCAAAGAATACAAAAACAGTAATTCAAAGGGATATATGCACCCCTATGTTTACAGCAGCATTATTTATAATAGCCAAGACATGGAAGCAGCCCAAGTATCCATTGATTGATGAATGGATGAAGAAGATGTGGTATATATATACAGTGGAATATTATTTGACCATAAAAAAAGAATGAAATCTTGCCATTTGCAATGACATGGATGAAGCTACAGTATAATACTAAGCCAGATAAGTCAGAGAAAGACAAATACCATATGATTTCACTCATTTGTGGAATTTAAGAAACAAAACAAAGGAAAAAGAAGAGACAAACCAAGAAACAGACTCTTAACTATAGGGAACAGTCTGATGGTTATGGGGGGGGGGGGGGAGGGGAGAGGAGGTTGGCTGGGGATGGGTGAAATAGGTGATAGGAATTAAGGAGTGCACTTGTGATGAGCACTGAATGATGTATACAATTGTTGAATATATTGTACACCTGAAACTAATATAGCACTGTATGTTAATTAACTGGAATCAAAATAAAAACTTAAAAAAGATAAGACCCTGCTCAAAGTGGGCAAAATGTGAGAAGCAGAGATCCAATGAGTCTGCAGGTAGTGGGTGGACAAAGGATGCATACTCCCTCCCTCTGGGAGGTGGTGACACTCCCAGGAGGAAGCCATTTGGAAAACTGAGGTCTTGATTTTTTCTACCCCAGAAAATCTTCTGGCACAATATCTAAGAAGCTGAAAGGTAGATGCCAGGCTTTTCTGGGTTTTCTCTTTAAGGAAAGTTTGGGGAGTATCCAAGACTCTGAACCTTGCACAATCCAGCTTGTGAGGGCTGGCCAGCAGTGCTCCCACCATTCTCCCTGTTCCTGCACTCACTGCAAAGAGCTGGGCCTCCTCCCAGTGCTTTCCAGGTACCTGGGACTGGGGCAAAGAACCTGTCTTAGAAAGGGGAAGGAAGGGAGGGAGGGAGGGAGGGAGGGAGGGAAGGAGAAAGAAAGAAAGAAAGAAAGAAAGAAAGAAAGAAAGAAAGAAAGAAAGAAAGAAAGAAAGAAAAGAAAGGGAGAAAGGAAAGGAAGGAAGGAAAGAAAGCAAGAGAAAAAGAAAAAAAGAAAGGAAAGAAAGAAAGAAAAAGGGAGGGAGGGAGGAAGGAAGGACCTACCTGCCTTCTTTTTTCAAATACCTTAGTGGAGGTTTGGGCGCCAACACTGGGACATGTTTCTGGGTGATCACCCCCAGATTTCCTTCCAGACTCATAGGGACCACGTGCTAGAGAAGATTCCTTATCACACTGGCTTTCCTTCCCTAAAATGCAAGGTAAATCCATGGTCATTCAATATAGACCTAACACTGACTTTTCTTTGCCCTTACTGGAATTCTTGGGGAAATCCAGCATGGATTTTCCTCTTTTACTCTCACAATTAAAATAACTCATTTATGAGGGTAAGGCACCGAGAGATGCAACCTGGCAGGGCTCTCCTACTCTACTTTACACTTTTTTACACTTTACACTTTACACTCTACTTTACACTTTACACTTTTTTATCTTACGATTTTTAAAAATGAGAAAGGTGACTTTTTTTTTTTTTTTAACCACAAACCATTTTCACATTCAGATGCTTGGGTTTTGTAAATCTTCCCTGGCAAATTCACACCCTCAGAGCCACACTAGATAGAAGAGCTGGAAAGCCCCAAACTTCTTTTATTAAACATTTATTCTACTGAGTGTGGGACTGTGCACTAAAACTGCAATAGGTAACTGGTCACAGGAGGTTACAGCCTCCAGTAACTGACCTCAATGAGAAATCAAAACTGGGAAGAACTGGAAAACCAGTCAAGCAGAGGCAGGCAAGCAACATTGTCAAACAATCATATATAACAGAAGTATAATGTATTTAGATGACCTAAGGGTCTTTCTCAGGTCTACATGTAAATCAGTAAACCTTACTTTTTACAACCATAGCAAATTATACCTTGTAATGTGCAAGTATTTGGAGTACTGATTGAAAGCAGGTCCCCCTTTCCTCTTGTAACAAGCTTTGGAGCAGCTCTTCAGAGCAATCAGAAAGACCACCTCCCAAACTATAGTCCTCAGGAAGACAATGAATAAAGCATTCACTAACCTACTTTGAGGTTGGTTTTCTTTCAGTGGACAGGATCAGGTCTCAAAGAAATGGAAAAATAAAACTGAATAAAACATGGCCCTTCCCTTTTTTTTTTTTTAGCAGTTCAGATGGATGCAAAAGAGAGATTGTGTTTGCAATATTCAATCGTGGGGAGATCTGTTCCAAGATCCCCAGTGGATGCCTGAATCTGTCTAGTACCAAACCCTATGCATATTATGTCTTTTGCTGTACATACATGCCTATGATAAGGCATAATTTATAAATGAGGCACAGTAAGATATTAACTAATAATAAAATAGAACAATTATGGTAATATATGTAATAAAAGTTATGTGAATGTGATGTCTCTCTAACAGAATAAGTACAGTTAAATGGGCAAGTTAGGGCTGGCCTGGAAAGAGTTCTTACACCAATCTAAGGAGTTTGGGATTTATTGGTCAGGCAATGGGGAAGCATTGTAAGATTTTAACTAGAGGATTAACCTGATTCATTCATTCGCTCCTTTCCCTACTTTCCCTTCCTCTCTCTTCCTCCCTCCCTTCCTCCTTCCCTTTTTTTCTGACTTTAGCATCAGCCTTCAGGATGGTTTGGATGCAGAAGAAAGTGCCCAGGGGTTGGTTAGTTAAGGAGTTGGCTTTAGGCCATTTGGGCCTAAGCCTAAGTAGTGGCAACAGTGAAGCAGGGAGCTAATCAGGAAGCAGAACCCATAGGATCTAATGTGCAAGTGGATTTAGGGGGAAGGGACAAGGAAAAGAATGGAGTTCCAGCGATGTTTCAGTATTCTAACTCAAATAATTAGACACAAGATGATATGATTAACTCAGAGAATATGAGAAGAAGAGGATAGGTTCGGGGTCAAATAATTAGTTTGAGTCAAAAGCGCTTTATAGTGCTTGTAACACATTTAGGTGAAGATGTCCAGGACACAAGTAGAAACAAAGACAAAGCTATGGGATACAGGAGCTAGAAGCCAGAAGAGGGATGCACTCAGCCCAGTGGAGCTTCCTGATCAGGAAGGCATCCGTCTGATGACAGAAGCCCAGGCAATAGCAACCAACATTCTAAAAGGTTGCTAGGGAAAAAAGCACAAAAGCAGATGGAGAAGAGCAGAAACTGGACAATGGAGAGCAGCTCGCGTTAGAGGAAGTGGAGAGTTAAAGCAGGGAGAGTCCATTTGACATTCCCACGTCAACACTTACCTTGGTGACAGTTAAGACAACCATCAAAGTGAGTGGGATTTAGGATGAAAAGAGACACGTGGACGTGTCTAAGAAACTCTTTGAAGAATCTTCACTGTGATGAATAAGAAGGCTAGGTAGAACTGGAGGTCAGCTAGAAGGACTGTGTTTTAAGGCCTGAACAGAGTTGAGCATGCCATTTGCTTTCTGCATAGTCACAGTCAGAAGCATCCAGGAAAATACTAGGAAATTGTCTGATTTAAAGGAAAATCTAATCTTTGTCAAGAGTATGATGGTGAAGCAAAGCAATGTTGCTGCTATCTTAATGGTTATTCTTTGTTATTTTAGGCCATCTGTAATCCAGGGGCTCAGGTGAAATTTGCACTTTCTGGCCCAGCAGGTTAACCTAGTACCTGAAAGCCAGGTGTCCATAGGAAGAGGCTTAGAGCTGGTTCTGTGTGAACACAGAAGGTGTTTTCCAGAATCTATGTTTGTTATTTTATTTCATGCATTTTTTTATTCACTTATTTCTTTTGAAACCATGCTCTCTTATTTAAAATCTGAGTTCAATTAAGAGAATCTTATTACTCTGGAGATTTTTTTCATATTCATGATCATATGATTTTAAGAAATAGCTAAATCACTAAATAAAGGTTCCTCTCTCGCTTTTTTTCTCTTTCTTTTCCCTCATCAAGAGAAGCTTGTCTTATTTGATCTGGAATCACGTGGGTGGTCCATTTCAGAATGCAAATAAAAAGAAACGTGAATGGAAACCCATCTTCCTGGGATAGGGTGCCGCCAACTCTGGGCCGTGTCACCCTGAGGTCCAGGCCACTGCTGAAGCGAGCTGGATGAATTTACATGAGAAGCCCAAGGAAACTGTTTCCCCAAATGCAAAGTTAGAGAGACTTAGTGTGCTTGACCAGATCAGTCCTGACCAGGGCCCTGTGGTAACGAAACTCCTAAAACTTAAAAAAGCAAGCAAACAAACAAAAACTGTTGAGAGAAGGGCTCAACCATCAGGAGGCTAATTTCAGTCCGTCCATGGCTTGTGCTGAGATGTAAAAAGTCCCTCCAGACCCTACCATTCTGTCTCTCAGAAGGTGCTAAGGGAGGCAAGGGGCTGAAGCTAGGACTCACAACACTGAGTGGTCACCTTGGAAACCCAGAAGGGTGCCTTCTTGGCCAAGCTTAGTGCTCAAGGAGTGCGAAACCCTTGGTGATGCACTAGATTTTGCACAAAGGGCATGAGTTTTAATTTCAAAATGCAGGCTTGGGTATCGTAGAGTGAAAGCAAACAGGGACACACGACGTGCATTTTCAATACTCCTACTTAGTGAAAGCTGGTGAGAACATTTTCATTCTTTTTAAACAAAGGCAAGCAGTTCAACTACTTTCTGGGTGTCCATCCACCTCAAGGTAGAGAACCTCAGTCCCTCATGAGGGAGGGAACTATTCATTAAGCCCTGAAAACAGCAAGGGCTGAGGGCGGGGCTCTATCACCTGGCCACTACTATGCAACATATACACTTTCTCCCCGGGCCATCATGGATTCCAAAGGCAATATAAGATCCTCACAAAGACAGGGAGTTCTTATCTTGTGAGTTATTTAAGCAATATGATGAGCAAAGTCTTTCAGATCATTTGCAATGTTATTCTTGGATAACTTGATGTTTGTTCATCAGCCTTAATAACTTTATTATATGAACTCCTGGCATTCATGAAATGGTGCGTGACCTCCTAACCGGTGGTATGACCAATTATTTCATTCACGCCACGAACTTTTATTGACCACCTACTACAGGCCAGGAGCTACACTAGGGTCTGGCAATATAATGATAGAAGACAGGTCCCTGACCTCAAGATACCTAATAGATATTAAGAGATAATAGAAAAAATATATATTGGTCTCTGCCCCGGCTCCTGACGCAAGGCTCCCGAAACCTTTGTAATTTCCTAAGTGATAAGAACACTAGGAACTTCCTTTGTTGTAATATTTGGTCGTTGACTTGAGCTACTGACATAGGATTTCTGAAACCCTTGTATTTCCTCGGTTAATAATAGTGTCTTTTTTTCTCCGTGGGGTCCTGGATGGCTCCTGGATGAGAGCTGGTATTGGAAAGAGCAAGCTGTGATTAGAAACTTGGAATTTTCAGCCCTTCCCCTCCCCCATTCTCTTGAGATGGAAGAAGGCTGAAAGTAGAATTAGTGACTGATTATGCCTATATTATGAAGCCTCCACAAAATCCCAGTAAGATGGGATTCGGGGAGCTACTCCATTGGCAAACACATCCACCCTGGGAGGATGGTGAACCTCCAACTCCAAAGGACAGAAGCTCCTGCACTCAGGACCCTCCCAGACCTCGCCCTATGTATCTATTCATCTACATCCTTTATTTATATTTTAATAAACTGATAAATGTGTTTCCTTGAGTTCTGTGAGTCACTCTAACAAATTAATCAAACCGGGGGGGGGGGGGCATAGGAATCTCCCATTAATAGCCAAATTGGACAGAAATTGTGGGTAACCTGGGAATCCTATTATTTGCAACTGGCATCTGAAGTTGAAGGTGGGTGGGGAGCAGCCTTGTGGGACTGAGCCCTTAACCTGTGGGACCTGACATGGTCTGTAGGTAGAATGTGCTAGAATTTAATGAAATTATAGGACTTTAGCTGGTGCTGTGAAGACCTGCTTGATGTGAGAAGTCCCCCACATACATTTGGTGACGAGAAGGGTCAGAAGTAAAGTGTTTTGCATGAGAAGTAAAGGAGACACATGGGAGAGAAACACAGGAGAAGGAAAGGACTGAGTTTTTCTCTATTCAAGAGAAATACTGAACTGTGGCTTTTCCTTATACAGATATGCAAACAAATGAAATAGTGATATGTGCTCTAATGGCCCTTAGTATAGGGGTAAGAAAAAGTAGAAGCAGCAACAAGGAGTCTGGCTGGGGAAATCAAGAAAGGTGTCACACACTCTGTAACACTTGAGCAGAGATCTGAAGAATGATGCTGAGCTAATCAGAGGACAGTATTCCAAACCAGGAGTCAAAGAACTTTGCAAAAGTATGCCTGTTGGAGGAAACAACAAATATTGCAATATCATAAAATATGAGGCAGTTTAGACTAGACATCTATAAAGGGCTTTATATGTCATACCAGTAAATTTTTATTCTATCTTATAAGCTGCAGAGACTCTCTGAAGAATTCTGGACTGTGGGTCACATAAGCAGTTATGTACTGGGAAGACTGCTCTGCAGGAATGCAGACAAGTGGGATGGGAAAAAACAGAAGTATCAGAGCTGCGATACTTGAAATGAAAGACCCCAATCAGGGCAGTGGCAGGAGGGGTAGAGGGGATGGAAGTATTAAAAAACAAAATTCAAGTGAGTAAACCTGAAGATCTAATTGGCTGTGTTAAATGATTCCTGAATCAGGCAGCATCCCATCTAGCAAACAGAGGGGCTCTCTGAGGAATTGTACAAAATGAAAACTCTCAAAAAGGAGTTGTTTTTATGGCAAGGAGGGTAGGGCCAGAAGGTTACAAGCAAAAGAAAGGGATCAATCTGGACAAGGTCACTCTCCCTTAGGGGGAAGCACAGGGAGTTTTATCAGATTTACCCACTTCTTTGTGGGAGGGGCGGGTCATGGAGAGGGCCATATGACAGACTCACTGACACCCATCAGAAAATTCCAGATCGACCTGTTAAGACAACATTTCTGGGGGAGTTTGAAACTGCAACTGTATTAAGCTGTGTTTCGGTAACCTGGTCTGGCCTAAGTAACACCATTTTGGGCCTATGGTTTTCTTTTTAACAGAAAGAAAAGCTGTTCAGGGAGAAGGTAGGACAGGACCTGGAAATTGTTGGATGAGTGGACGAAGGAGGAATCTTCGCTGATTTTCAGATTACACTAGGAAGAGCTAGTGAATGGCAACGTCAGTGAACAAGATTGGAAGTTTGGAAACAGGAAGGCAAATGACTTTGGAGAAGGGAATGAATTTTGCTTTGGTTAGGGTAGGTTGAGTTTCCATGGAAGGCTCAGGTGAGAGGTCTAGGTGCCAGAGGTCAATGTAGGGGTCATCAGCAAATGGATGTCAGTGCAGTTACGGGCTGGAGAGGTTTGCCGGGGACAGAATCCAACCCTCAGGAATACCAATACATAAGGATGAAGAGAGGAAAAGAAGAGCCAAAAAAAGACAAAGGGAAGCCAGAGGCATGAAATGAATCTGGAAAGAGAATTACTAAAAACAAACAAAAGAGAAGAGAGTTTTAAAGAAGGAGGCTAACGGTCTGTGGTTGAGTGGCAATGTCGTCGTTAGAACTGAGTAGGTGTACAGATAAACACAAGGGAAGGGAAGCAAAAATAATATAAAAACAGGGAGGGGGACAGAACATAAGAGACTCCTAAATATGGAGAACAAACAGACGGTTACTGGAGGGGTTGTGGGAGGGGGGATGGGCTAAATGGGTAAGGGGCATTAAGGAATCTACCCCTGAAATCATTGTTGCACTATATGCTAACTAACTTGGATGTAAATTAAAAAAAAAAAAAAAAAAAAAAAAAAAGAACAGAATAAGTATAGGGTCTGATGCAGACCCTAAAGGCTGCAGAAGTGTGAACTTGTGATCCTAGAGGGATGGGTCGTGAAGAAGGTGAGTCAAATGCTGAAATGCTCAGCCTGTGGGGATGTGGGGACTGAAAGGAGGGGGTAGGTTGGTAACACTTGGTGGCTTGGGAGGGGCCCCATCCGTTCTTCCCCAGCCTGGGCTGAAGGGATCAGAACCTGCCGCGTCTGCAAGAAAGGCTGCAGGGAAGGCCAGGCGGGAGGGGGTTGGGACGCCTCGGTTATGGGTAACCGAGAAGGCGACAAAGGTGAGTCAGCGGGTGGAACTCGGGGTTGAGTCATCGAGGGCTGATCACGATGCTCCCGGAAAAAGAGGAGACGCAGGCTGGGAAGGGCTCGAGTCGGCCTGGGAGCTGAGCTGGACTGGGCGATAACGGAGGTCTGAGTTCCGAAAGCTGCAGGCAACTGCCCAGCCCCCTTGGCGACCCCAGCCCGCTTCCTCCCCCCCCCCCCCCGCCTCTCTCGCCCGAGAGCAGAGCGTGCGAGGCTGCGAGGCTGAGAGGCCGGGATCACTTGCCTGCCGCCCACTCCCGACGCGCCCCTTCCTCCCCGCCACGCCCGTGGCACCCCCTGCACCCGCCGAGCCCTTCCGGCCGGCCCTCCCGGGTTCGCGTCCGGGAGAGCACATCCCGGGGTCTCCGCCGCCCTGCGCCCAGTTGCAAGCCGAGCTCCCAGAGGTCCCGCTCACCGCGCCTTGGAGGGGCCGGGGGATCCCAGGCGGAACCCGGCTAGGGCCGAGGGTTGGAGGGGAGGACCTGGGACCAGGGGGAGGCACTTGGGCGCCGCTGCAGCAGGGCCTGGAAGGAGGATCACATGGGGTGACTCACCTGGGGCCCAGGCCAAGTAGAGGAGGGTCAAGTGACACGTCATACATCCTGAGGAGGCCTGTTAGTTTCTACCACAGCTCCCTGTGTATTTCCTACACGGTACTAGCCACCGTCTGTAATTAGTTGTATTCGCTCGTTCTTGGTTTCTATTAGAAGGTAATTTCCAGGAGAGGCGGCCAGGTCTCCTCGAGTTCTCCGCGGCTGCAACCGCGCCAGAGGTGCCTCGGCCAGGGGGGAGGGGAGTGTGGTCAGGCCGGGGAAGCTGGAGTACCCGCAGAAGAGGAGGAGACTGGCGTTCAGAGTGAGCTGAGCTGACACCTGCCCTGACCAAGGGCGGCATGGGGTGCTGGCATTGACTGTGTCCACCGTCCAGCCTAAGGGGAAGACTTCCACACATTACGCCAGAGGACTCGCGGGTCGACCTTGATGCCTTTCAGACCTCTGCCAAGGTCACGTCCTGTGTGATTGTATAAAATTTCGTTCCTGGACAGGAACGACTCCGTTTTGAAGCTCTATTTCCTTTCTAACTAATGAATTCTTGAACTGTACCAGAAGCGGTGATTGTTTTACAAGCAGTTGCTCATAAAATCCAACAGAATAACTGGCATTCGGGCCATAAAACTGTTAATATGAACTTTATGAAGACATAAAAGTTAACGCATACCAGGTATAGTTCTTTTGATAGCAGCAATAAAATAATTGATTAGATAATAATCAAAATTAGCACCGAATTGGGGGTTTGTCTTCTTTTTCTCTAAATCATAAAATGACCCCTTCTTTCTTTCTCATAAAAACCCCTTGCTTTCCCACAGGAGCAGGACACTTTTCTGATTACTCCAGAATCGGTTCTCCCCAAATTGCAATTCTGAGACCCTAAATAAAGACCTTGTTCTGTTTTAGTTTGACTTCTTTTCTAAGTTAACAGCCCATAGACCATCAGGTCCTCTCCCAAGTCGCAGGGCGACTGGGACTGAGTGTACAGTCTGTTCATGGAAGTCCTGAGGCCCAGCTTTATATTGTCGCTCTAATTTCTAATTTGATATTTGAGATCTTAACTATACCTTAGACTGTTTTTATGGCACTTTCCAAAACAAAAACAAGGTATAAATAATTGAACTTCAACGCAAAAGTTGAGTTTCCATTATCCTATGCAAATTCTTAAAATACTAGATGAATCTTGCTGGTCACTTACCTTAGTGTACTATGCTCAAAGTAGCCCAAATAGGAATTGTAAAGTTTTGCTATTCACGTGGGTGGGCGAACAGCACTGTTGTTCAAGAGCTGATCTTCCTGATTTCTCCTGCTGGGGTCCCTAAATCAGTCACCTGAAGTGAGTTACCTGAGATTCAGGGTACTGTACCTGTATCCCTGTCCCCCTCTGGGGTACAGGGCAGGCCTGGGGCTTTCTTGGAGCTGTTCCTACCTTCTATAACCAGATGCTCCTGTGAATGTTTTTATCAGTGGTCTTTGCTAATCCCAGATTTCTTTTTTTTTTTTTTAAGAGCTTTTTCTGATCCACCAAGGGTTCTCTTGTTTTCCAGTGGGACTAAGGATTTATTCGTTTTTGAAATATTTTTTTTCTATTTGTAGGGATGTGGATGTGAAGACCTCAGCATGAGCTCAGTTTGCCCTCCCCCAACAGAATGTTTTCATCCTATTTTAATTCTGCAAATGTTAGCCTCTCCCCTTCCACTCCAAGTTCAGCCCAGATTGTTCTACATACACTTTACCTCTGTAAAGTTGCAAAAGCAACATGTCTCTATAACAACATCAAGCAATCCAGGTAAATAGAAAGTAAAAAATGAAATATTCCTCTCCTTTCTCCCACAGACACCCTTAGGTATATTAAAATATGTATATGTGGAAACATCTACATTTATATAATATTTTTACAAGAATAGAACCATACTATCAGTAAAAGGTAATATGCAAAAAAACAAAAACAAAAAAAACCCCCAGAAAACAAAAAAAAAACCCTAACAGAAACTGAGACCCCTTCTGACACTACTATGAAATTGTTTTATTTTTCCCTGGGAACAAATGAGGTTAGCAGATCATGAATATTATCTGTTCCTAAGGTCTGTGAAAAAGACAGACTATATACATTTGCACTTAGGGAAAACATGTAATATCAGCAAATAATTCCTTCCTTAAAGCCTCTTTTAAAATCCTGACATGAATTAAAAATACACATACACACACATGCATACACACATTAATTTCTTTTGCAATCATTCTTTGTATTAGCTCCTGTTCCAATCCATTACCCCATTGGTTTGTACACTAGGGTACCAGGGAACCAAGGGATCAGTTGTCTGTTTTTGCTCAGAATTGAATCCCTCATGGTGACTGACACAGAAAAGGTGGATAGTAAACACTTTTTGAATGAATGAATGAATGAATGAATGAATGACTATTACCAATATGAAGCTTCTAGAGTCAACCTTTACTTTTATTGTTTTTTTTTTTTTTTAATATATTATGTTTAAGATCTAATTGTCAGCCTTTGAGATAGTGTTGTGCTCGTCCTCCTTTACTCTGCTTTGGTTTCTATGTTCTCAGTTCACTTGTTATCTACTTGTTTTTTGAGTTCACAACAATATACAACAGTTAAAGACTTTTAATTTACTAGAACACAAAAATAAAAGATTTCTTCCATTGATACTTAATGTGAGATATTATGATAGAGGCAAACTGTTTCATAAAGACATGATAAAATGCCATAATTTTCTACCTTTGGTAGTAAGGCATAACACCATTCTTTAATTCTGTATTACAGGACCAAGATATGATTCAGAAAACAGATTTTCTTGTACTAATTCATACACTGTTCGTGTCAGATTTGATCTTTCTTTTTATTAGATAAATATGGGAAAAAAACCAACCTAGAATAACAAACCAGTCTCTAAAATTAGAATAATGGCTGCTAAGCAGCTGTGGAGTAGGGGTTTCAAAAGAAATTAGAAAAACACATTTTTTGGAGATCTTAGTATTACTAATAACATCTTCTTATAATTTGTTTCATATATTTGTGAAATTTACTCTTCTAGCCCATAAGATTTTTTAAAAGCAGGGATGTTAGTATGTGTAAACTTTTACATATAATAATTTTAAATACAAATTTTA
Source organism: Panthera leo (assembly GCF_018350215.1). NCBI lineage: Eukaryota > Metazoa > Chordata > Mammalia > Carnivora > Felidae > Panthera > Panthera leo. Next base: position 25,459,193 of record NC_056683.1, on the reverse strand, counting down.
TTTTGATTCACAAAAAAGTTGCAAAGGTAATACAGAGAGGTTTCCATACACCCCCAACACAGTTTTCTCTAATCAGTCTTAAATTACCATGGCACATTAGTCAAAATTAAGATACCAGCATTGGTACCTTACTATGAACTAAACTCCAGATATCATTTGGATTTCACTAGTTTTTCCATTAGTGTCAGTATACATATTTTAAAAATAGGTAGCAGAGAAGGGGGATTTAATTTTATTTCCTTTTTTGAAAATTTTAAATGTTTAATCATTTTTGAGATGAAGAGAGAGATAGAACGCAAGTGGGGTAGGGGCAGAGAGAGAGAGAGGGAGACACAGAATCTGAAGCAGACTCCCGGCTCTGAGCTGTCAGCACAGAGCCCCACACAAGGCTCGAACTCACAAACTGTGAGATCATGAACTGAGCCAAAGTTAGTTGCCCAACTGACTAAGCCACCTAGGCTCCCCAAGGGAGACTTAATTTTAGAATGGTAATTTATAAACTATCAAATATATTCTTGAGAAACTTTAATAGCATACCTTTAGCTATATATTATATATTTTCTTTATGATAAAACCAGTAAGTTTGGGGTTTTTTTAATGACACATTTGTATCAACATGAATCTACATGAATCTACAAATCCAAGAAGCTCAATGAACTTCAAGTATGGACTCAAAGAGACCCACACTGAGACACATTATAGTAAACTGATTATATGACAAAGAGAGACTCATAAAGACAGCAAGAGATGCAACTTTTCCCATACAAAGGAGTGTCAATAAGATTAACAACCAATTTCTCATCAAAATTATGAAGGCCCAAAGGCAGTGGGATAACATATTTGAAGTGCTGAAACAAAAGCTGTCACTCAATACCCAGAGGCTCCTGGGTAGCTCAGCCATTTAAGAGTCAGACTTTGGCTCAGGTCATGATCTCACGGTTCATGAGTTTGAGCCCCGTGTGGGGCTCTGTGCTGACAGCTCAGAGCTTGGAGCTTACTTCAGATTCTATGTCTCCCTCTCTTTCTGTCCCTCCCTGCTCACACTCTGTCTCTCTCTGTCCCAAAAATAAATACACATAAAAAAAAAAAAAAGAATTCTATATCCAGCAAAACTGTCCTTCAAAACTGAGGGAGAAATTAAGACATTCCCAGATAAACAAAACCTGAGGGAATTTGTTACCACTAGACCTGCCATAAAAGAAACACTAAAGGGAGTCCAAGTTTAAATGAAATGACATCAGGCAGTAACTCAAAGCTGTATGAATAGAGATTACAGTAAAGGTAAATACATGGGCAAATATAAAATCAAGTATTGTATTTTTATTTTGTAATTACACTTTTTATTTCTACATGCTCAAAAGACAAATGTATAAAATATAACTCAATGTTATTAGGCCCAAAATGTATAAAGATATAACCTATGACAACAATAAAGGACAGAGCTATGTAGAAAAGAGTTTAACTATTGAAATTAAGTTGGTATCAACTCAAATTATATTGTTATAAGTTCGGATATTAAATGTAATTGCCACAATAACAACAAAATATCTAAAGAATATACACAAAAGGAAATGATATGGGAATCAAAATGGTTCAGACAAAAAAAAATCAACTAAATGCAAAGGAAGACAATTACAGAGGAAATGGGGGACAAAAGCCTGTAAGACATACAGAAAACAAGTAGCCAAATGGCAGAAGAAATCTTTCCTTATCAGTAATCACTTTGCATGTTAATGGATTAAAGTCTCTAATAAAAGGCAGAGGTTGGCAGAATAGATTAATAAAACATGATCTAACTGTATTCTATCTACAAGAAATTCAACCTATATCCAAATACACAAATAGATTGAAAGTGAAAGGTTACAGAAAGATATACCATGGAAAATGTAATAACAGAGATCTGTGGTGGCTATACTAATATGAGAAACAATAGACTTTAAGTCAAGAACTGTAACAAGACAATGAAAGACATTATATATTGGTAAAAGTTTCAATACAGCAAGAAGATACAATCATTTAAAACATTTACACACCTAAGAACAGACCCTCAAAATATAAGAGGCAAAAACTGACAGAATTTAAAGGAGAAATCGATTATTGTATATTAAGAGTTAGAGACTTTAATACTCCACTTTCAGTAGTAAATAAAACATCTAAACAGAATATCAATAAAGTAGTGGACATGGGGCACCTGGGTGGCTCAGTTGGTTAAGAGACGGACTTCAGCTCAGGTCATGATCTCATGGTTCATGGGTTCAAGCCCCACATTGGGCTCTGTGCTGACAGCTCAGAGCCTGGAGCCTGCTTCAGATTCTGTGTCTCCCACTTTCTCTGCCCCTCCCCCACTCACACTCTGTCTCTCTCTTTGTCAAAAATAAAATAAAAACATAAAAAAAAGTAGTGGACATGAACAAAACTATAAACTGACAAGACCTAATAAACATACTGTACTCAACAACAGCAAAATATATATTCTCTAGGATAAGCCATATTTTAGGGTACAAAAACAAGCCTTAATAAATTTTAAAAGATTGAAAACATACAAAGTATATTCTCTGACCACAATGGAATGAAGCTAGAAACCAATTTTCTTTAAAAAGGAAATTGAAAAACACAGTCTTAAACAGAAGAAATCACAAGGGAAATTAGAAAATACTTAAAGATGAATTAAAAAAAAAAATACCAGGGCACCTGGGTGGCTCAAGTCAATTAAGTGCCTGACTCTTAGTTTCGTCGCAGGTCACGATCTCATGGTTTGTGGGTTTAAGCCCCACATTGGGCTCTGTACTAACAGTGGGATTCTCTCTCTCTCTCTCCCTAAAAATAAATAAATAAACTTAAAAAAAAAAGATGAGAGATCTTAAATCAAAACCTTAACTTTACACAAATGTTTTCTAGTTGAGGAACTAGAAAGGAAAATGAAATTAAACACAAAATTAGCAGAAGGTAGGACTTAATAAAGACTAGAGCAGAGATATATAAAATAAAAAATATAAAAACAATAGAATCAATGAAACTAGAAGCTGGTTGTTTGAAAAGAACAACAAAATTGGCAAAACATTACCCAGACTGACAAAGAAAAAAAAGAGAGAAGATATAAATAACTAAAAGCAGAAGTGAAAATGGTAACATTACTACTGATTTTATAGAAATAAAAATAATGGCAAGAGTGTACTATAAACAATTGTATGCCAACCAATGTAATTACCTACGCAGGACAAACTCCTAGAAGCTCAAAAAGTACATAAACTGACTGAAATTAAAAATAGGAAATCTCAACAGATATATAACAAATAAAGAGATTGGATCAGTAATTGAAAACCTCTCAACAGGATGCCTACTCTCACCACTTCTATTCAACATCATATTAGGACTCCTAGCCAGAGCAAATAGGCAAGAAAAAGAAATAAAAGACACCAAAATTAGGAAGGAAGAAGTAAAACTGTCACTATTTACAGATGGCATGATATTATATATAGAAAGTTGTAAAGACTTCACCAAAAAACTGTTGGAATAAATAAATTCAGTAAGATTGCAGGATGCAAAATCAGTGTACAAAAATCTGTTGCATTTTTAAACACTAATAATGAACTATCAGAAAGAGAAAAAAAAACACTCCCATTTACATTTGCATCAAAAACATATGTAGGAATAAATATAGCCAAGGAGGTAAAAGACCTGTACACTGAGAACTATAAAGACATTGATAAAAGAAATAGAAAAAGACAAATAAATGTAAAGATAATCTATGCTCATGGATTGGAAGAATATTGTTAAAATGTACATACACCCCAAAGCAATCTATAGATTCAATGCAATCTCTATCAAAATTCCAATGGCATTTTTCACAGAAATAGAATAAACAAATCCTAACATATAGATGAAACTCTAAAAAGCCCTGAATAGCCAAAGTAATCTTGAGGAAAAAGAACAAAGCTGGAGGCATCATGCTCCCTAATTTCAAACTATATTACAAGGTATGGATATCAAACCAGTATGGTATTGGCATAAAAACAGACACATTGATCAATAGAACAGAATAGAGAGCACAGAAATAAATCCACACATATATAGTTAATTAAGAATATACAATAGGAAAAGAACAGTCTCTTCAATAAATGGTGTTGGGAAAACTGGACAGCCACATGCAAAAGAATGAAATTAGACCACTATCTTACATATTACACAAAAACTAACTTAAAATGTATTAAAGACTTGAATGTAAGACTAAAACCATAAAACTCCTAGAAAAAAAACATAAAACTCCTGGTAAGCTCCTTGAGATAAGTCTTTGCAATAAGTTTTTGAATCAGACACTAAAAGCAAGAGCAACAAAAGCAAAAATAAACAAGTGGGACTACATGAAACTAAAAAGCTGTACAGAAAAGGAAAGCATCAACAAAATGAAAAGACAACATACTGAATGGGAGAAAATATTTGCAAATCATATGTCTGCTAAGAGGTTAATATCCAAAATATATAGGAACTCATACAACCCAACAGCAAAACAAACAAATAATTAAATCAAAAAATGGGCAGAAAATCTGAATAGACATGTTTTCAAAAAAGACATAGAGATGGTCAACAGGTATGAAAATATGTTCAGCATCACTCATCATCAGGGAAGTATAAATCAAAACCACAGTAAGATATATCACCTCACATCTGTTAGAATGGTTAGTATCAAAAAGACAAGAACATAGTTCTAACTGCAGTAGAAGCAGTTATTTTATTTTATTTTATTTTATTTTATTTTATTTTATTTTATTTTATTTCATTTCATTTCATTTCATTTCATTTATTTTTTAATAAAATTAACATTAATAATTTTTTAAGTTTATTTATTTATTTGGAGACAGAGAGAATGGGGAGGTGCAGAGAGAGAGAGAGAGAGGGAGAGAGAAAATCCCAAGCAAGCTCTAAGCTTTCAGCACAGAACCCAAAGTGGGGCTTGATCCCACAACCCTGGGGTCATGACCTGAGCCGATGATATCAAGAGTCTGAAGCTGGACCTACTGAGCCACCCAAGATGTCCCAAAGCAGTTTAGTTTGGAGCTTGGGTAAGAAATAGCCAAAGCGAATATTAAGTGGAAGGCTAAAAATTTTTTTTAAATCATTCTCTAAGCAATAGAAAGACATCCAAGCTTTTTGAGTATTGTGTGACAGGGAAAAGCAATGATTTAGAAAACTGAATTATCCATGATATTTAGAATAGCCAGGAAATGGGAAAGTGTATCACAGGGAAGTAAAAATTAAGACTGTAACTTATGAGGTGGTGAGGACCTGATTCAAGTATATAAGTTTCTTAGCCCCTCTCTTGCCCCTTGACTACTCCCCACAAACCAAATATCCCAATTTAATGTTAACTTAAAAAAAAAAAAAAAGAAAGAAAACCTCTCAACAAAGAAATGTGCAGAACCATATGGTCTCACTGGTGAATTCTATCAAACACTTAAAGAATTAACACCAGTCCTTTTCAAACTCATCCAAAAAATTAAAGAGAGAACATGCCCAAACTCATACCTTGATACTAAAGCAAGATAAAGACATTGCAAGAAAATAAAATTATAGACGAATATTCTTATAAATATTGATACAAAAATCCTCAAGGAAATACTAGCAAACTGCATCCAACAGCATATTCAAAGGATTATATATCATGACCAATTGAGATTTAATCCAGAAATGCAACATGAAAAAAATCTCTTAATGTAATACATACATTAATAGAATGAATACAAAAGAAACCACATGATTATCTCAACTGACACAGAAAAGGCATCTGACAAAATTCAACACTCTTTCATAATCATTTTAAACACTCAGAAAACTAGGAGTAGAGGGAACTTCCTCAAAATGATAAAGGGAATTTATGAAAAAAAAATTTAAATCATTCTCTAAGCAATAGAAAGACATTCAAGCTGTTTGAATTTATGAAAAACCTATTTCTAGCCAGAGCAATTAGACAAGGGAAAGAAAACTCATCAAAATTGGCAAGGAACAAGTAAAACTACTGCTACTCACAGATTACATGATCCTATACATAGAAATATATAGAATATATAAAATATCTAGAAAATCTCAAATATATAGAAAATTCCAAATACATAAAATATATAGAAAATCCGTAAGAAAGCTACTAGATCCAATATACAAAATTTAGCAAAGTTGCAGGATACAAGATCAATGTGCAAAAATCAGTTGTGTTTCTATACATATGTAATGAACAATATGAAAAAGAAACTAAGAACGATATTCTATTTGTAATAGCATCTAAAATAATAAAATACCTAGAATAATAAATCTAACCAAGGAAGTTAAATGCTTGTGCATTTAACTGAAAACTACAAAATATTTCTAAATTTAAAAAGAGCTAAATAAATAGAAAAACATCTTATGTTAGTACATAAGAAGACTTTATTGTCAAGATATCAGTACAACTCAAAGCAGCCTACAGATTCAATGCAATCCCTAACAAAATTCCAACAGCATTTTTAAGGTTTTTGCAGAAATATAAAAGCCAGTTCTCAAGTTCATATAGAATTAATTGCAAGGGGCTCTGAATAGCCAAAACAATCTTGAAAAGGAGAACAAAGTTGGAAGACTCCCACATCCTGATTTCAAAACTTACTACAAAGCTACAGATATCAAAACAGTGTGGTCCTGGCACAGGTACAGACATACACACTAATGGAATGGTATTGAGACTCCAGAAATAAACCCAAACATCTATGGCAAATTGATTTTGATAAGGGTGCCCAGTCCATTCAATGGGGGAAAGAGTAGTTTCTTCCATAGATGATGCTGGGACAACTGGATTTTCTCATGCAAGGAAATCCCTTACTTCATACCATATATAAAAATAATCAAAGTCAATCAACAATCTAAATATAAGAGCCAAGACTACAAAACTGTTAGAAGAAAACCAGGAGTGTTTTTCATGAACGTGGATTTTGCAATAGGTTCTTAGCTATGACACCAAAGTCCAAGGCCAAAACAACAAAATGAATAAAACAAGATAAATTAGATTTCATCAAAACTAAATTATTTTTGTGTATCAAAGGACATTATTTAAAAAAGTGAAAGACAATGGAAACCAAGCTTGAATGAAGAGCCAACCATGCAGACATGGATGTGCAATATACTTACACCACACAATTACTTTGAATCAGGTTAAAGGCTTCTGGGGCATAGAGGTTGATGAGCTCTTTTTATGGTTGCTGTTGCCCTAAAAGGTGAAAAGTTAGAAGATATAAAGAGTTGTCTTCAATTCTCAACTCCTTTGGAAATAGACTCCATTTTTATAGGGTTTGTGGTTCTGATTTTTCTTTGCTTTAATCTTACAAAAAATGAATAACCTCCTACTTTCCCACAGCTTCCTTTTATCCCATTGGGTATACTTTAATTCATTATCATCATAAAAGATGGGCTCTGGATCCAGGCAGCTTTGCATCTTTACTAAACTCTTTGGACCTTAGTTTTGTCATCTGTAAAATGGAAATTATAATAGAAACTGCATCCTGGGTGCTGCTGTGAGGATGTAACACACAGTAAATAACCCTGCATACTGCCAGTACATGGTAAGCCCTCTGCAAATGCTAATGATTATTATCACACACTATTCTTATTTCTAATAATTACGCAGAATATTAAGTTGCTTTCTCAGCTTAACTTTAAATAGCAGGGAGCACTTACTGAATTCACATTCCCTCATCCAAGTTTCATTACTCTGAGTCATGAAGAAAGTGGGAAAAAAGTCATAGAACAGAATTTTGGCCTAATTATATTTGCAATTCCAATGGTATAATCTTTAAAGTACCATTTATCTCCAATGTTTCATCAAAATTTTACCCATTATACATCAGTGTGTACTGTGAAAGCCTAATACCTCTATTCATACAATTGCCAAAATGTTCTGATTGATTTGGGGTAGTGATAAAATGTTGAAGATTTGGTTGGGTCCAAGTATATGCAAAAGTGATTTCTAAAGGCTTATTGAATTTGCCAGTATTTGGCTGTCAACTAAATCCTTAGTTAAAATAAGATGAAAGGTTTGTGTTCTCATATTTGAGTAGTCAATTATGCACGGTATGAATGGCTACTTAACATCAAAAACCTATTTAATAACAAAATGTGAATCTAGTCTCTACCATTTTATCTAGAGCTATCCACTTGACACATTATTAATGCAAAAAGCTAATTCATACCATGTTGCCATTAGAATTCTACCCACAGCTTTTGAGGAATCAAGACTGACCACTCTTGACAAACAGCAGACCTTTCCAAAGTACCATAGGGAGAGAACCTTCTCAGAAATCAGGGGTATTATAAGGAGATGGATGTAATGGCTCATTTCCCAATGAAACTGGCAGGGATCAATGACTTCCAGTTATGTTTGAGGAAAAAACCATTAGATTTCCTCATGACATTTCAGAGTTTGGATGATCTTCAATTAGAGACAAAAAACACCCTGAAAACTGTAGCATCTGCTCACCCCGAAATGTCCCAAGAAACCTGAAAATATTCAAAACTACCAGTATGTTCATTGAACAAATGTTATACCTCCATCCTACCTGCAAGATTGATTTCCTGAGACCTCAGCAGCAAGGTAGAAATAACAATAAAAGGGAATTAAGAAAAAGAATATCTAGTTAATTGCTTTCAGAGGAATAGGACTCCCCCACCAAAAAAAGTGAAAGACAATGTACAGAATGGGAGAAAACATTTGCAACTTCTTTACCTGCTAATATAGAGAATATATCAATAGCTACAATTCAACGAAAAATAGACAGACAATCCAATTAAGTAATGGGCAAAGGACATGCACAGACATTTCCCCAAAGAAGATATATAAATGGCCAATAAGCACATGAAAAGATGCTCACCTTTGTTAATCATCAGGGAAATACAAATCAAAGCAAGGAGATACCACTTCACACCTATTAAGATGCGTGAAAATTAATAAAGGGGAATCTCACTAAGAGTCCTGAGGCTAGAAAGGGGAGCCATACTGAGGCACTATGGGGAAAATGAAAAGGACTTAATTCCTGCAAAGTCACTGGTGGGAAGCAAGGGTGAAAAGTTTCCATATGCTTGGAGATAAATACCTCCTTCTCTGAAAGAGAACAAAGGAGAGAGAACAAGTCATCAGGGAGTAATGCTTGTTTGAGCAAAAACCGAAGAAACAGTTTGCACAGAAGTAACAATATTAAGCCTGCCTGAACAAGTATTTGTCTTTCAGGCACCCTAAAAATGTCTGCCAAGAAGAAAAGCATCCTGTGATTGTCTTGTGACCTCTAAAGAGTAATGACCACAAAATAATGATCCCATGACTGAAGGACATTGTCCCACTCCTAGCCCCTCACCCTTTGCAAAAGTACCTTTTTAAGCTATGCACACCTGCCTCTTAGGGGAGAAACATTCTTCTTGTCAGGTCCCTGGTATACAAGCTTTCTCTAATAAACTCCACTTGCTTGCTTTCTCCTGAGTTCAATGTTCATTTCTATGACATTGAGACTCAGAACCTGGTCTTGGGGTCCCCTAACAATACCACTCAATGCCAATTACAGGCAGAATTATCAAATACAGACCCCAAAAGAATAATCATCAATTACAAGCTCCCAAAGGGGAAAGACATAGATTGCATCTCCTACAAGAAATTGACCACCCCTGCAAATTCAGCCAATGAGAAATCGTCATCACCCTGAACTCTTGTTCTTCTGCAGTGGCTTTCATTCAAAATAATCCCCCCCCCCCAAAATAATAATAATCCCTCCCAATTTTCTCCTTCCTCTTCATAAAATAACATTCCCCTCCTTCATTTGTTGGACTTGCCTATGGTTTTGCCATCACTTCCATGTCCCAAATTACAATTCTCTGCGATTCCTAAATAAATCCATTTTTGCTGGTAAAATAACTGACTTTTATTTTTAAGGTTAGCAGATGGTTATTATAATCATAATTTTTCAAAGGGACATAACAAATGAGGTGAGAATGTGGAAAAATCAGAACCCTTGTACATGGCTGGTGAGAATGTGAACCAGTACAGTCACTGTGGAAAACAGTTTACCAGTTCCTTACAAAGCTAAACAGAATTACCGTAAGAGCCAACAATTTCACTCCTAGGTGTATATCCAAAAGAATTGAAAACAGGGACTCAGATACTTGTACACCAAAATTTTTAGCAAGATTATTCACAACAGCCAAACAACCCAAGTATCCAACAGATGGATAGGTAAACAAAATGTGTTACATATGCAAAATGCAATATTATTCAGTCATAAAAAGTAATGAAGTTCTGGCTGGAGCTGAGACCTTGCAGAGAGGGCATCGGGAGCCCACGCCTATCATGAAGCTTTGGCCTCAGCTGGCCTCTTGCTTGGTGACTCATCCTGTGACTCATTACTGCCTCAAGTACTGCCTTAGTGCCTGCCAGTGTCCATGGATCACAGTTCATCAAGCCACATGCACGTTCCATCCACGTAGCACCCTTCAAATGCCCCTTCTCATCACGGTAGTCAAGGGCAGGAATATCATTAAAAAAAAAAAAAGTAATGAAGTTCTGATATGTACTATGATATGGGTGAACCTTGAAGATAAGATAGAGAAACTGAGGGGACTCCAGTTTTAGAAAGGCTCCCTCTCTGCTGTTTTTCTGTTAGGCCCCTCTTACTCTTGTTCTATATTTTGCATGTAAGTGAACCAAAGAAGCTACGTTCCCACTCCAAGGGGGAAGCAAAAACAGTTAATCATTCTCTGAGTTTTGCCTAGGCCCCCAAATATCTGATAACATCTAAGAAGAACCATGTCCCAAACATGATTCAGGACATTAGATTGAAACAAATCCCAGCCATCAATAGTCCCTACCTTTGATGATTTTTGAAATAACACTTATTACTCACCTGTCATTCCTCTTTGATCAGACCATACTCTGGACCCCTTTCCAGTATAAACCCCTAACTCCAAGCAACAACAAGACTCATTCTCTTTTCCTTTACCAGTTTCCCAGACATTCCTTCTGTCATAATCTATCACTATTAAATAAATTCTGCTTTTACTTTCTCTGACTCATATTTGGTTTCTATCCTGTGGAAAGCCAAGAACCTCTTGGCTGGTCCTGTGGGACCCTCCTCTGTGTCCTCAGACCCAGCTTGCCTGCATCAAAAGCACTATGCTAAGTGCAAAAAGCCAGACACAAAGGGCCACATATTATATGACTCCACTTGTACAAAATATCTAGAACAGGCAACTTCATGGAGGCAGAAAGTAAGTAGGTTACCAGCACCTGGGCAGAGGGGAGAGTAGGGAGTTATTGCTTAGTGCTTATTGAGTTTCTGTTTGGGGTGATTAAAAACTTTTGGAAATATATAATGGTGGTGGTTACACAACATTGTGAATATAATTAATGCCCCTGAATTGTGTGTTTGCAATGGTTAAGATGGCAACTCTTACATTTCACTACAATAAAAAAAAAAAAAAAAAAACCTATTTATTAGGAAGAATTTGTTTCCCAAAGGAAAAGGGATGCTGTTAGCAGAAAGAAAAGTCATTAAATAAAACCAAAGGTAACTACTCCCCTAGGAGAGAGTTCAAGCTGCTTATATTAGCTTTAATGAAGCCCTCGATATTCATTTTCATCCGAACTGGGGACAAGAGGAAGCATATAACTGGCTTAGCTGCCTCTTTGCCTAGAATGCCTAATTCGATTCTTGCATTTCTTTATAGCAAGGGGTGAAATGAACATGGAAATCTGAGAACCCCTAGAGGTGACGTTTATTGTTTCTGTTAAGTGTATTTATCTTGTTTTAATAGCACCACCTCCTCATTAAACTCGGAATACAAATATGGTCACATCTTACTTGTTTGCTATAAATGCTCAGTCCTCAATACCAGATTAGCAGGAAATTCTGTTATTTCCTCTTTGCAGATGGGCTCTTCCTGAACTGTCCTAGAATCCACCTTGGGTATACACACTGCTCAAAAGGGCAAAGGGAGGCCCCTCCATTCTCTAGGGAGTGGTTTGCTCAGTCCACATCTGTGATTGCTCCTCACTACCACAAGATGGTGCTGTCAGATCACACAGATGCCTAACCAAGGCGCAGCTGCCAATCCTCCCCTCTACCTAATGTTTTCAGAGATGTGTCGGTCTCCCTTAGAGCACAACTCTTTCAGTTCCTACACCAAGGACTAAGCCTGCTCCTAGACAAGTGCTTAGTCTGGCACTTGCTATTCCACAGTTCGCTGACCTTCCCACAGGATCCATACAACCCAGAAGTCTCAGAAGTCCTCATAGCACAAGACACCTGACAATAGTTATTTGCCCTCCTCCCAGGGAAGTATACCTTGAATTATTCTAGAGGGCCTGCCACCTACCTTTTTAGGATGACTCGTTTCTTTCTGTGACACAAAGATGATTGGAGGACATCCCTCTGGTGAGTCTCAACAGAAAGGGGGATAAAACAAAACAAATTCCACCTTTGGAGACATTCTAGTACATTCGAAAATGCCTCAAGCACTTTTTCCTCTGACAAAGGTCATTCTAAAATGAAAACTGCCTCCAGGATCTCCTGGGCTCACAAGACATGGTGGCTCTGTTTCCTGCTGGCATGAGAGCATCTCAGAGAGACCATATTCTCACTTTTTTTAAAATTTATATTTATTTTTTTGTTTTTTTAATGTTTATTTATTTTTGAGAGAGAGACAGAGAAACAGACAGTGTGAGAGGGAGAGGAACAGAGAGAGATGGAAACACAGAATCCAAAGCAGGCTCCAGGCTCTGAGCTGTCAGCACAGAGCCCAACATAGGGCTCAAACCCACAAACCAGGAGATCATGACCTGAGCCAAAGTCAAATGTTCAACCAACCCACTGAGCCACCCAGGCACCCACATATTCTCACTTCTGAATACATCAACAGCAGAAAACATCAATAGCAAGCCAACACATGGGTCTACAAGCAGCTGTGGTTGTTTTCATTAGGAACATTGTGAACACAGAGGAAACCTTCCTTCTGCTTTATATGGTCATCTGAGGACACCAGAAATCAAAGCAGAGTTTGGGGAGAGCCCTTGGGAAGGTCACAGTGGAAGGGAACAGGTCCCTGTTGCCCCTATAGCCATAGCACAGAAAGTGCTGGAAAAAAAGAAAAAGAGATAATTAGCCTAAACTGCTCTCTAGCACCTCTCTCTCTCTCTCTCTCTCTCTCTCTCTCTTTCTGTCTCTGATACACACACACACACACACACACACACACACACACACACACACAGGCTCTGGTTCATATACCTTTCTGACTTCTAAGGGCTATCCTAGGCCTTAAATCTCCTCAATCTCCTCCTTGTTCTCCCCCCCCTCCCCTTCCCACCCATCTCTCTCCTCCCCATCCCTCCTCCCCATTCCCCCTTCTCCTTTTTTTTTTTTTTTATTAAACTTTTTCTTTTGAGAAACATGCAGACTCACATGCAGTTTAAGAAACAACACAGAGACATCCCTTGTGTCCTTTTTGAGAATCCTTCAATGAAAACATCTGGTCAAACTACGGTACAATATCACCGGATGTTGGCAATGATACAGAGAACATTTCCATCATCACAAGGGTTCCTGTTGCCCCTATAGCCACTCCCTACCTAAGCCCTGGCCAGCACTAATCTGTTCTCCATTTCTATAATTTGTCATTTCAAGAATGTTACATAAATTAAATCATGCAGCATGGAACTCTCTTGGGATTGGCTTTTTTCACTCGGCATAATTCTCTGGAATCTCACAGGCTGTTGGGTGTTCATTGCTTTTATTGTTGTGCATGACGCCATGGACCTTCATGTTTTACTTGGATACTTGCCTAGAGATGGAGAAAGGAAGGGACACAGGGCAGGAGGGCTTTCCCGCCACCTACTACCTACGTCCAGTTCGGAAGCCAGAGGTCTTCCGAGGGTGGGGAGGGGCACCCGCCTGGGCCATCCAGGCGGGGCCCGGACGAGGGCGGGGCCCAGCGTGGGGCGCGCGGGGCGGGGCGCCGGGAGAGGGCTGGGATGAGGGAGTGGCGGGCTCGGGTGAACTGCGGGGCCCGCTCCAGTCCACGCGGTCCGGGCAGCACAGAGCGCAGCCGCGACTCTCCGCCCGGCGGGCGCGTGCAAGTGCGAGTGCGTGGCCCCACGCAGCCGGAACCTGGGCGCGGAAGCCCAGAGCTTCGCTCCGGGAGGCGGAGGGCTGAGTCCTGCCGCTGCTTCTCCGAAGTCTGCGCTGCCCGCAGAGTGAGTTGCCTTCACTCGCCGGGGTGCGGGTGTTTGGGAGGGGCACTTTACAGGGTGCTGCTGTCGGCTTCGCAGGCCGTTCCTCGTTTCCACCCTGGGATCGTACGAACCTCTTCCTGAGCCCTACTGCATGATAGGTCCGTTTATAAATGCTTAGCAGAATCGTTTTATATAATCTCTCCTCTACTCGAGGAGGTCCGTGGTGTGATTACCTAAGGGTCCCAAATGAACAGGGTCAGTTTGGACGGGGGAGGGGGGAAGGTGCCATCATTTAGGCCAAAGGGGCGCCGCCTGGGGCTGTGCTGGCCGCAGGGAGCCCGCCTCTATTTTGGCTTGGCCTTTGCCAAGGGTTTCTTGGCAGTCTGTAGCAGAAACTATTAAAGTAATCTTTAACTTTTTGTTTTTCTGAGATTAGCCAGAGAAGTGCGTGAAGAAGAGTGTGTATGAAACAATACCTCGGCTAGCAGTGCTATTTATAGTTGGGGTGAGGGGAGGTAGGAGAAATTACTTAGGTGCCCAGGGAGAGAAATAATCACAAATAGGCATGCATACATAATGAAATGTTATGTAGCTGTTTAACAACCGGCGCTGGAGCCTGTCTAAATGGAAAGAGGCATGTAGGAAATACTAAGTTTAAAAAGAAACATGATAGTTATTTTACCAGCAAAATCGCCTTTGGAGGCGCCTGGATGGCTCAGTTGGTTAAGCTCCCGATTCTGGCTCAGGTCATGATCTCCTGGTTGGTGAGTTCCAGGGCTGGTAGTTGAAGCTGCTTCTGTCTCCATCTCTCTCTCTTTCTCTCTCAAAAATAAATAAACATTAAAAAAAAAGAATAGACTTTTAAAAAATGGGTTTATTTGGGAATTGCAGAGAATTGCAATCTGGGACAAGCAAGCTTAGGCAAAGTCATAGACAAGTCCCCAGAAGAAAGGGGAGGAAGGCTGGGAGAGCGCAGGTTGCCAAGGCTGTTAGAAACAGAAAGTCCATTGGCAGAAAGTGGGAGGTCCAAGAATACTGGCTTCTCATTGGCTGGGCTGTTGCGGGGGCAGGAGGAAACCTTTCTTCCTCCTGCTAGGGCAGTAGATACCTGTGCAAGGTTCATCGCTTCCTCTTAGGTCTGCAGTTGCCCCAGCCTTAGGTGTGAGGGCTACTCCTGCTGGCTTCCAACTGCTTTCTAAATGACGTTTGCTTTTATTAAACATCTCAAAAATCAAGTGAAAACATTATCAAATAGATTCTGGGTGCTGATTAAAGTGAAATAATATACACAAAAAATATCAGAGGTGGGTATACCTAGTTTTATAACGTGTTAGCCTAAAAAAGAGCTAGTTATTTTACCAGCAAAATGACTTTATTCGGGAATAGCAGAGGAATTGCAATTTGGGACAGGCAAGCTGTGGCAAACCATAGGTCAGTCTGGAGAACAAAGGAGGGGCATGCTACTTTACAAAGACAAAGGAGGAAGTTGGGACGGGCTGCTTTTCCTCTATTGGAAGAAAGTGAAGAGTTCAGGATGGCGATGGTTTCTCATTGGCTGAATCGTAGCAGTTTCTCACTGGCTAGGCTGTTGCTCCCCAAAGAGAAAGAAAATCATTCTTCCTCCTGCTGGGTTGTAAAGAGAACTTCTTCCTGTCCAGGAATGTAAGCTGTGAGGGAAAGTTTGTGGGTGAGAGGCCCCTTTATAGGGTGTCCTGATTCCATTTTAGATGAGGTTTCCCTTTATTAATTTTCACAGACCACAGGGTTCCTTTTTCCACTTGGGTAAGTGCATCATTCCTAACAAAGGAGAATGCTACTGCTGTTGAGGGGGGTGTTAAGGGAGTTGAGTGAGCCGGGAGTAAAGAACACTGACTAGCTAGTAAAAAGTCTGGTTTTGAGTCTTTTCTGTAATTTGGGACAAGTTGCTTACTTCTTGGGCCTGTTTCTTAATCTGCACAAATAGGAGAATGGATGAGAGGAAGGTCACAAACAGGTTCCTCAAGTGGCTGGGCATGTGATGTAAATACATAAACTGGGCCAAGCAAAACAGCAGGGAATGGTGAGGCCTGGGGATACAGAAGAAGGGATGCCTTGCCATGGGCATTGAAATTAAAAGCATTTTATCCAGACCAAAATGAGATCTCAGCATAAGGTGTTCCCTGAGCTTACAGTGACACAGATGACCTTGTAAAAGGTACTCAGTTCCAGTCATTCTCCTGCTTAAGGTGCTCTGATGGCTTTCTGTTAGCCTTAGAGTACAATCCTTGCCCCTGGTCTACAGACCCTACCCCACCTCTTTGACCATGTCTCCAACTCTTCCTTTCTTTTTTTTTTTTAAACCACAGATGAACACTCCAGGCCATTTCCTACTTCAGGCCTTACACTTGCCATTTCCTCTGCCTGAACCTCTGATCTTTGCATGACTGAGTCCATATCACCATCCCTGTTCAGAGATACTTTCCTGGACCATCCTATCTAAAATAACAAATGTACCCCTGCCATTTTAACCACAAAAGTACTTTATTTTCTTATCGCTGTCACTTAGCATTATTATTAGTACTTACCACCATCTAGAATTTTATGGTTGCTTTCCTTGCCTGCTTTTTTTTTTTTTTTTTAATGTTTGTTTATTTTTTGAGAGAGAGAGAGAGACAGATCATGAATGGGGGCAGGGCCGGGGAGCAGAGAGAGAGGGAGACAGAATCTAAAGCAGGCTCCAGGCTCTGAGCTTCAGCACAGAGCCTGATGTGGGGGGTTCAAACTCACAAACCACGAGATCATGACATGAGCTGAAGTCGGATGCCTAACTGACTGAGCCACCAAGGTGCCTCTCCTTGCCTGCTTCCTTTGTGTGCCCAGCCCTCCCCCCCCCCCCAATAAAGTTCCATTCTCCTCACCTATGTTGTTCACAGCTGTAGCCTCAGCACCTAGTGCAGTACCTGGCCAGAGGGTAGGTCCAAGCTGAATGAATGCATATGCTGGAATTGTGTCCCATTCACTGCTATTAATGGAGAGTTAACTCCAACGGCTTAAACAGGATTCAGAGTTTGATCTCCCATGTCTGAAAATTGGCAATTCAGAACCATCTCGTGGCTCCAAGAAAGGATCTGGAATCCAGGTTCCTTTCCTGTTTTTCTGCTCTACCATCCTTAGTCTATAGCTTCTACCCCCATGTACCAAGATGGCTAATTGAGCCCTAGCTGTCATTCCACAGTCTAGCTCAGATGAAGGCCAATGGCAGGGGCAGAAATGGTACCTCCACCCTCCCCACCCCTGAGGCAGCCCCTTCAAGGATATGTCCTAAGAGCCACCCCTAATGGCTTCTGCTTCACCTCTTTCGCCACCCCTAAGTGGAAGACCGGGACATGTAGTCATTAGCTGGGCACATTGACACATGACTAAATTCAGGGACTGTTCTTAAAAAAACAAGAGGGGATGTTGGGTAGCCAAAGAGGCAGATTTCCAACTGTTCAGTCAGCAGTCAATTTAAGAAATGGGCAAGGATCAAACTTACCATTGAGTTTATGATGGTGTTTGGAGTTCCCACCCTCTGTCTGATCAGAGCTGTTTGCCCACTCTCCAGTTTAAGTGCCCTGCCTGCCCTCAACTCACCTCCAGCCACAATTATTTAAACTTCCTTTCCTTTCTGTCCCCAGGACACCCAACCTGGGGCAGAGTTCATCCCCCTGCAACCCACTTCCACTTCTTCACAGTGTTCTGCATATCTCAGCCCTTTACCTGGGGCTCCTGGACAGCTGAAGGTATGGTATGCAAGGGCCGGGAAGAAGCTAATTCAGGCTCTGCTCCAGATTCCAGTTGTAGCCATGGATAAACCTGATTTCTGTCTCTCTGTTCTTTTTGTTATACTATAAAGATGCACTGAGGGGCACCTACGTGGCTCAGTTGGTTAAACCTCTGACTCTTGATTTTGGCTCAGGTCGTCATCTCCGGGTTTCGTGAGATTGAGTCCTACACCAGGCTCCGTGCTGACAGTGCAGAGCCTGTTTAAGATTTTCTGTCTCCGGCTCTCTCTGCTCCTCCCCCACTCATGCTGTTTCTGCCTCTCTCAAAATAAATAAATAAACTTTAAAAAAAAGATGCACTGATATGTTAAAATTGTCATGTGGATACAGCACGTATCATACAGCATCTCCACACTGACCTTGACTCACAGGCTGTGGACTGTTTGTTTGTTTGTTTGTTTGTTTGTTTTTTGGGGGCAGAGGGAGTAAGTTTGTTGGAGATACCTTGTCTCTCCCAGAGTGAAGCCAGTTATTTCAGAGTTGGCTAGCCAGGAGTAGGATTCAGGTCTCTCTTGTGCCTTTGAGGCTCTCTGGGGAGAACTGACATTTTTCCACAGTCTTGTTCTGTGCTGGCCACCATGTGTGTGTACTGTCTGTCTGGCACTTTGCAGACCACGGTAGACATGGTAGCTGTGAATTTCTCACCTGTACTCCTGACCTTTGTCTGTTCAGCTGTATTGATTATTTGTAGTAAGTGGAAATGTGGGAGAGGGGGAGGGAGGAAGGACACAGGGCCCGGCCTCCTGCTTCTTGTCATTCTCATTTTCTAGGACCCGTTCATTAGGGCTGCCTTCACGGAAGGTTCTGGGTCCTCTCAAAAAAAAAAAAAAAAGTACTGGTGTTGACACCCTGCATGATTTGTCCTCTGAGGCCTAAATCTCCAGGTGGCCCCCTGCTGAGAAGGCTTTTTTTTTTTTTTTTTTTTTCCAGACACATTTGCATGTCCTTCATGAGGCCTGGAGTTGGTACATGGACCTCACCACTACCTCTCCCCATGTCCTTCAAGTGTTTGTTTTCTCTTCCAGATTGTCGGGGTCACTGAGAAGAGTGACTACAGCTGAAAGCCTGGGGCTTGCCACAGTGAATCCTTCTGTGCCCAGGATTAACAGCAGACCCTCCCTTTGGCAGTGGTCAGAGGGGAAGAATCCAACTTCTTAGAACATGGCAGGTGACTGTTAGTTATGGGGGAATTAAACATTTTTAAATACAAATTTTAATTAGAAATTGAATATGTATAAAAATCCAAACAAGACTGAAATGTATAAAACTTGTTTCATGTTTTAACATGAATCACTATTTGGAATTATCTTGTTTTGTATTTTCTTCCTCGTTTTACTGCCCATTTCAGCCCCACTAGAAGTGAGGGCCATGTTTATCTTGTTTACTCTGCTTCTAGCCTCTGGAATGATCCCCAGGCTGTAGTAGGCTCAATAAATACTTTTTTAAAAATGTATTTATTTAATTTGAGAGGGGGAAAGAGGGGGAGAGAGAGAATCCCAAGCAGGCTCCACACTGTCAGTGCAGAGCCTGACACGGGGCTTGAACTCATGATCTGTGAAATCATGACTTGAGCCAAAATCAAGAGTCAGACCCTTAACTTACTGAGCCATCTGGGACCCCTCAATAAATACTTCTTGAGTGAATGAGCCCCAGGAGTAACTGTGGTTTAAAATGCAATATGACCAGGGGCACCTAGGTGGCTTAGTTGGTTAAGTGTTTGACTCTTGATCTCAGCTCAGGTCATGATCTCAAAGTCCATGGGATTAAGCCCCATGGGATTCTCTCTTTCTCTCTCTCTCTCTGCCCCTCCCCTCCTCAGTCTCTCTCTCTCTCTCTCTCTCTCTCTCTCTCTCCCAAAATAAATAAATAAGCACTAAAAAAGTAAAATAAAATTCAGTATGACTTAATTTTTACTTTTGTCCCTGCTCATCACACGCAGACACACACACACCATTCTGCAACTTTTTTTCTGTCAACAGTATGACTACAAATCTTTTCAGAACGTAAAAATTTACCTTATTTTACATCTTATGGCATAGATTAGGGTTTCTTAACCTCAATACTACTGACATTTTAGGCAAATAATCCTTTGGTGTGGTGCTTTCCTGTGCTTTGTAGGATATTTAGCAGCAGTTTCAGTGTCTCTCTACTACATGCCAGCAGCACCTTCTTCCCTCGCTGTGATGACACAGAATGTCTCCAGACATGGCCAACTGTCCCCTGGGAGCCAAACCTGCCCCTACTTGAGAACAGCTGATGGAGATTATTTTGTTTGGATCCATTAGTAGAATTCCTGTGTAACAATAATGTTAACCATTAACCTAACTCATGGAATTCAACCTTTACACCCAGTTAAATGCCCCCAAACTGTCTGCTTCAAATAACATTTGTATCTGCTCCTTAAGGGCCTAAACTGAAAAACTTAAATCAGGAGTTCAAACATTTTTGTCTTAGACATTACCAGGCCAAAGCTGTTTCCCAGAAGAAACCAGTACCTAATCTCACAGAATCTTCTGAATGAAGGAAATATTGCTTCAGAGGGTATTGGTATTAATGACACATCCAGGACCTTTAAGACCTGACTCTCCTTCGAACCTTTTTGTCATCAGTTTAGCCACCCAGAGCAGATTCCATATAGGCCTTGCCTCCCTCTGGGATTAGGGGTCCGATTTCCATACCTTGTTTACATGTCACATTTCAGTGGCCGTGGAGGAGAAAGAAGCAGAACTGTGTGTCAGTAGCTGATGCCAGCCCAGTAGGGTTAGCGTGAGAGGTTAGTTATGGTAGCTTTCTTCTTTTTTTTTTTTTTAATTTTTTTAATGTTTATTTATTTATTTTGAGAGAGAGAGTGAGCAGGGAGAGAGGTAGAGAGAGAGAGAGAGACAGAGAATCCCAAGCAGGCTCCTCACTGTCAGCACAGAGCCTGACTCAGGGCTTGCTCTCACGGATCATGATATCAATACCTGAGCTGAGATCAAGAGTCGGCACTCAACCCATTGAGCCACCCAGGTGCCCCCAGTTATGGTGGCTTTATTTTGATGTTGGAAAATAGGGCTAAAACCTCTTATAGAGGATAACCACAGTAGATTGGGCTTTTAAATTTGTGGTGTTATTTTTGAGGAATCATGACCCATTTTATATCTATGTATTAGCAAGCTCAAGCAATGACGTTAAAACTGGATTTTTTTAAAAAATGTTCATTATTTTAAAACTGTCATCCATTAAAAAAGGTTGGTATTTCTTAACTTCAGCCTGTATTGCACATATACATTTCGTTTTTGTCTTAGTCTTCATGGAATTTTGACAAAGAGGAATTGTTCTTCAAGAGAAACCCTTCTCCAATTTAGGCAAGAAAGTTCTCATTGTCTATGCGCACCAAGAACCCAGGTCTTTCAATGGATCCTTGAAGAAAGTGGCTGTGGATGAACTTGGCGCGCAGGGCTGCACTGTCACCGTTTCTGACCTGTATGCCATGGACTTTGAGCCGAGGGCCACCAGGAAAGATATCACTGGTGAGTCAGGGGCTAAACGTTTTAACTTTCTTCTATTTTGTTAATTGAAAAAATGTTCTGAAAAAACTTACCATTGCCCATGATACCCAATTCTCAAGTCTAAAGAGTCCATGTGGCAGGTCTTCCCATCCCTGGCCCTGACCCACCTAGTTTCACTGCCCTCAAGGTCACCAGTGTACCCACTTTTCTCTGTATCCCTCCAGAGATGGTCTGTCCTGTATAAGGCAATTACGGGCATATTCTCCATTTTCTCATTGACTTGTCTATAAAATCTTTTGAATTAATTTTCCAGGTTCAAAAAGTAATCAGATGATATTTTCATTGAGATCCCAATCCAGTTACAGGTGAACTTTTATTTATCCAAGAGAATGGTGTGCCTTTTCATTTCCTCACATCTTCTTTTTCAACCCTACAGATCTCTATAAGTTTTCTTCATACAGACCTTGCACAGTTCTTGTTAGCTGGTTTTTGTTTCTCTGCATGAAGAAAGTGTGCCTCTCTGTGTGCCTCTGTGGTGTGTATCCAACCACTACTAATTTTCTCGCTCTTTGTAGTAGATTTTATTCTCTGGAGCTTTCCCAATATACAGTCAAATCATGTGCAAATAATAATTTCACCTCTGTTTTTCTAGTAGTTAATATTAGAATATATTTGGCCTGTGCACATTTTATCATCTCTGTTTACCGTTATCAGAACCGCCCCAGTGTCTGCTATAGGTTCCACATACTGTGAGTGGCCAAAACCCTACCCGGAACCTGCCTGAGAGAACACAATCTCTTCACTAATAGCAGTTACCATCCTTGGGTTTCTTGTCAATACAAAACCTTATACATAGGACACACCCAAAGTGTGCTTTTTAAATGAAAATCAAATACAAGTAGGTTAAAAGAGGAAACAAAGAACACTGAAATATTTCTGAATTACAAATCTGTTGGAGGACTGTGGGTTCAGTTTTCTTTCTGGTTCTTTTCCACACGGCCAGGGGTCTGTCTGCCGCTCTCCAGACTCCATGTGGTGGAGTGGTTCACACCTGGTCTCGTCATCCTACCTCTGCTGGCTGCTAAGACCTCTGTAGTGTTGAACGAGTCGCTCAGCCTCTCTAAAGTCTCAGTTTCCTCTCTGGTAGACTGGGAATTACACTTAATGGTTATTATAAAGATAGAAAAGGTAATGTGTGTAGAGCACACCACTTGATAGGTAGGAAGTCCTCAGTAAATGGTAAGCTACTGTTAATTCTGATTCATGCCTCCAATGAATCTTTTTGGCTGCCAGATTTCAGCTGAAGGTGTAGATCAGAATAACTCCTCCTTCATGTTAGCTGTCACGGGCAGTGCTGTAAGTTCTAGCCCAAGGCCCCTCCTCGTACCCACTGCTGCTGCCCGACTGCCTGCTGCCCACCACACTTGTTCTTGAATCGCTGCTGCTACAGTGAGCTTTTCCAAACTGAATTTGGAGTATTTATTTATTTTCCCTGCTTAAATTGTATGGCCTCCCGTGTGCAGGAAAAAGTCAAGCTCCTTAGCCAGGCTTACGAGAGCTGACCTATCTCTCCATTCAGGTTACCTGCAGCCCTCCTGGCCTCTCACCCATTTCCCGAGAGGTGCTCCTGGTGGCCCTTTTCTGGGCTGGTGTGGTTTTTGGACACGCTGATTTCTCCCTGTCTTTTGCCCAGAGTGTCCTCTGTCTTCCCTCCAGTGCTCCAGACTGCCTGGTGAACTCCTACTCCATCTTCAAAGCCCTAAACCGGGCTCATTGACAATGCACCCAAGGAAAGCCAGCCACTGCTGTCCTGAGTTAGACCACGTACATCTTGATTATAAGATGTGAGGCTTATCCTACCACAGCTTTAGGCTAAGCCAGCTAACTGTTGTTCTGTGTGTTGATCATTTGGTTATTTATCTACTTCTCTTACTGGACTTTGAGTCCCCTGAAGGTAAGAACAGTAGCTTCCTCTCTTTTTATTTCCATAGCCTGGTCCCAGGGCCCAACGCCTATTGGAGTCTCCGTAAATGCCTGGTGACTTGCTTTGGGGAGTCCAGGTGGCAGTGATGCTGGTGGGATTGGCCAGGATGGGCTGTGGGTGCATACATGAGAGCAAGAACATATCACCTGTTCTTCTCCAGGTGCTGTCTCTAATCCTGAGTTCTTCAATTATGGGGTGGAAGCATATGAAGCCTGTAAAAAGGGGGCTCTGACCAGTGACATAATTGACGAGCAGAAAAAGGTTCAAGAAGCTGATCTAGTGATATTTCAGGTTTGTGTTTCGTCTAATTATTATAATGAATTAGAGTCCTTCTGTGTACAAGCTCTTTCCAGGTATGGAGTTTCACACTCCTAGAAATGGTATTAATGTTTTTAGCACATTCACACACTTATTTATGTCTAATTGGGTAAGGACATTCATGTAGCCACTATTGGTCACTCAAAATCTCGACTCCCAAGTAAATAGTAATTTCCCGTTAGCCCGGTGGCCCAAGAAATGCCTGCATCATGCAGGTGGCGCTGCCTTCCTTCCCTTCTGATGCCCACCTTACACGTGCAGAGGCTGCGTGAAAACAAGATTTGTCTACATGAGTGTTTGTCAAGGTAGTTCAAGCCAAATGCAAGTCCTGCCTTAAACATCCTGATTATTAAGAGGAAAATCTTTTAGTTCCTTCCTGTCACTGGTTGCCTCACCCACCCACCTTCCATGTATTCACTCACAAACTGTCCCCAAGCCATGACTCACTGCAGACAGAGCCAGGACACTGCTTCTGTGGGCTCTCACTCGTCAAGGCTGCTGCCCACCACAGCCTGACAGGCATGCACTCGTGGAGCTCACCAAGAGCCTGGCAGCAAAATAAACCTGTGCTTTCCTGGAGCTGTTGGGTTGACAGAAATCCAAGTCCACTAGAAAGAAGGAATTTATTCTAAGGGCCCTGGTCATTCGGGTCTCCTGGAACTCAGGGACAGGCAAGCCAACTGGGCTTCAGGGGCGGTGAAACTGGGTGCTGGGACCCCTCTGGCCTTTCCCTCTGATTCTTATCTGCTGTTGTGTGCATGCCGCCTCTGTTCTCCTCTCTCACTGCACATCAGGACTGAGGTCTCTAGATCCAGAATCTCCAAGATGGATCTGATTGGCCCACATTGTCTCTGTTAACCCTGCTTGAGGGCGAGGAGCAGGCGGGAGAACAAGACAACCATGTGAGGGTGAGGGGCAGGGATGTGATCAGTTTGCAGGTGAAACAGCATGTCCTTTATAAAAATCACCCTGCACATATGGGAGGAGGGGATGCTTTACCTGTCCCCTTCCGCCCTGCCCAGGCTGCCTCCATCCACCCCTTCCTGGCACCGTCCCTTCCTTTACTGGGCAACCTGGAGCTGCTAATCTGGTCAAAGTGCAAGATGTTCTTCCATCCTAATTGCATATGGCTGGGTCCCAGTGCCATATACTTCGGTTGCCATGTGCTTTAGCTTCCAGAGTAATAGCCTTGCCAGGACAGGAGGGCTCTATCACAACTGGCTGAGCAGTCTGGGCACATGGACTAGGCGGAACCATACTTGGCTCTCGCTCTTCTCTTCCTATCTCCCTGGAATCGGGTAACCACACAGAGCCCGTTTCCCCTCCCCCGTCTCCTCCACTCCTGTAGCTGGATAGCTAAAGCAGTCCAGAGCTTGTTCTTTCTGTACTGGTCTTTCTTTTTCCCTACTGCATCTCACCGCTCTTTTCCCTCTGCTTTTCCTCTTTCCTGATAGTTGGCCCAGAGGGTCTGCATTGTCATTCAACACTGAAAAAATTTCATTCATCACTACTGCTTAGTCATGATCTCAACTCCCCTTCACTCAGCATTGACTCTGTTCAGAGCACTGTAATGAGTCATTGAATCCTTCCCACAATGCTGTGAGCTAGTAACTTGTACTAGCCCTATTTGCCCATCAGGAAAAGGAGGCACAGAGAGATTAAGTAACATGTCAGCATCACACAGCAGTGGGCTATGGAGCTTAAATTTCAATGTCAACTCCTGTGTTAGACTTACAGCAAAAGTGCATGAAGCATGGGCTTCCTTCTGCCTTTGGTAACAGATTATTATCTGTGTTCATCTCCTTTCATTGATAATGATATTGGATATAGTGTTAGGGCTTCCATGAGGACCAGAGAGGACTTTAGGGACATCTTACCACCGGTGTGTAGAATCTAAGGATAAAGCTTTAATTTGTATCAAAATCCGAAGCTTCTCAGAACTTAACTCAGCGTGACTCCTAGACGGCAGCAATTCACCCCCAGCACATAAAGGGACAAACTCTTCTCCACACCCTCTTGTGCCCCCTGATTGGGTCGGTCACAGGACAGCTGCCACAGAGCCAGTGTCCATCAGCGCCCCAGTGCCTCCCCACCTGCCTAGGGACCAGCCCAAGGGTCTGTCCCTGGGGACACAGAGCCACCTGTTAACAGCAACCAGGACCCTTGTCAGCTCTGGCCTGCTCCACCCCACCATCATCCTGTCCACACTGGGTGCGTCAGAGTGAAAGGGAAGAAACACCCTGCCTGTGCTGCCCTCTTACTACACTCGCCTGCCCAGCCATCTGGGAAGAGGAAGACAGTGGGGTTCCTTCTGAAGCATCAAATATGAAGCCCGAGACTGCCCGAAGCATTCGTTTCTCCCCGTGTTGTGTCCCCAGTTCCCGCTGTACTGGTTCAGCATGCCAGCTATCCTGAAGGGCTGGATGGACAGGGTGCTGTGCCAGGGGTTTGCCTTCGACATCCCAGGATTCTATGATTCCGGTTTCCTCAAGGTATGTACTCCGGGATGAGGACCACTGTGTACTGCTGGGGGCGCGTCTCATCAGGTTCTATTTCTAGTTTGCTTTTTTGTAAATAAACACTGATTGAGCACCAAGTATGTGCAAAACCCTATGTCCTGTACCTGGGTAAGAAAAGCAAAGTTTGTGAAGTCACAGGGCTTCGTCTAGTGAGGGGTACATGCGTGGCCAAGAAGGGCCTGGAATTAGTGTGGCGGGAGGGCTGGAGGACTGCACGGTGGTCAGCTCTGGCTCAGGAGAGGGCGTCTTCTCTGTGCTGCAGAGGTGAGCCATGACCTCACACCAGTTCACCTCTCTGAGCTTCACATTCGTACCACGAAAAACAAGATGATGTAACACCCGTGTTACAGGGTGAGGATTGCATGGAACCTAGTAGATGCGCAGTGCACGGTAGCTATGAATTTCATACTAAATAATTTACTGAAATTAACGATGTTTTAAATTCTAAAAGCCTCAGAAGATGCTTTTATAAGTGTTTATAAAGAAAACATTGAGTCACAAAGATTCATCTTAGTTGGAAATAGTGCACCATTTAGTGAATGGTCCTGTAGGTCAGGGACCTCTATGTCAGGGTCCGGTGTGCCAGGATCCCTTGTGTCAGGGCCCCAAGTGTCAGGGTCCTGTGTGTCAGGGACCTCACTCGCCCTCACAGCAGCCCCTGATGTTGGCAGGTGGGCCTTACCCACCTCCCACACGGTGACCCAGGCCTGCTCTCTACCAGAAGTCAGGTCATATCCAAGCCCTGTGTCCATGTGGTCCACTCCATCCCTGTTGGACATGGTTGCCACTTGTGGCTGGGCTTGGCAGATGAGAATGTTATCATTTGTCCATCCCTGCAGGGAACTGACCTCAGGCTTTCTCTCCCAGTGGTTATGAACCTTGGTGCTGGGGTCACATTTGTCTCCTCTGGAGGCCACACAAATGCATTTGCTTTCTCTTCCACAGAATAAGTTGGCCCTCCTTTCATTAACCACGGGGGGCACAGCCGAGATGTACATGAAAACCGGAGTTAGCGGAGATTATCGATACTTCCTGTGGCCCCTCCAGGTACCTGCTGCACCCCCACTCCCCTCCGTTCCCCCTACAACTCCCCCAGATGTAGAATAAGATGTGATGTAAGCCTGAAACCCGGACCATTTTATCTACCACCTGAATACAAGAAGTTACAACATTTTGCCCTTTTCAGTTTCTTACTTAGCACTGAAAAAGTTGGCCCGTGGGGAAAACACATAATGATAGCCTTTGATACTGTTGGGTAGAAGCTAAGCCAGACCTGGTTAGCTCATGTCTGCTCTATGGTAAATAGAACTGCCCCAAGGTGGCCCTGTGTGTGTGCGGAGCACGGATGGTGGGGGTGGGTAGCTGTCCACACTGACTGGCAGTGCATTGTGAAGGGGGCATCAACCTTGAACCCAGGCAAGAGGTGCCCCAGGGCCAGCATTCCAAACAGCCTCACACCCACCACAGGTGATGGGTCCATGAAACCGGGGGCTGTGCCCTATCCCCAGAGCCCCACCCTTCTCCAGGTTTCCAGGACTCTGGGCCTGCCCTCCCAGGTAGACATCATCCTGCCTCCGCACACCCCTGGGCAATCTGTGAAGGGGAAGGCAGGGGGCAAAGCATAAGCAGATGAGGCACAGAGCTGGGGTGAGGAGGAAGAGAGCAGGCTCTGGGTCAGGTGGCTACATCCTGGCTCTGAGCTCCCAGGAGACTGAGAAACCTAGATGCAAACCATTCTTCCAGGATGTTATGAAGGGACCTTTGTCTCTTTGTCCAGGGAGGAGGAGATCACATATTCAGCAGTTTGCAAGCTTACTTTAAAAATGTAGACAGGCGTGTAGGCCCCTCATCCCCTGACCTACCCCTGATAGGGCAAGTCTGGACAAAGGTAGGGTTTTAAGGGAAGGAATGCAGAGGGGGGAGAGTGATATTTCTAGAAAAAAGTTGTCTTCTTTGAAAGACAGGATAGTGATTCCATTTAGTGATGCTTTGCTGAAGAAAGAGAGAACTTAAGGCCTAAACTCTAATCCACAGGTCAACTGGTCTCTTAGAGGTTATTAGCCAAGCTTAAATTCTTCTTGTTTTTAAAAAATCTTTGTATATGCTTTCTCAGTTTTCAAAAGTACATATTATGAAAAAAAAAGATGAGACTATAAAATATAAAACAGAACATCCTCTTAATCCGCCTCTTAAAAATAATTTCTTTTAATAATTTGATATATTTCTTTATGGCCCATACATATTTTTATATGTATGCTTTTTATTGTGAGGGTTATTATGCTTATGTTTTTTACATAAATGGTATACTACAAATACTGCTACAAATTTCTCATTTTTATTTAACACATATCTCGAGCAACCATCCATGATTATACACTATAGCTAGAATAATGTCACATCATTCTAGAATAATCCATTGTATGACTATACCGTAATTTGCCTAATCAATCAAAACCATAAAGTTTACTATCGGAGTCAGAAGCAAAGATTACAGATTAACCTCAATTAGGATTTGAAACTTCCAACCATCCACCAAAGTTCTTCACATCACTTGTAAAGGCCCACGTTGTAAGGTTATAGGGCAGCTCAGTTGTTTTCGGCTACCTGATAGTATTAAGTTGTTCTAATATTTTTTGAAGGCTTGTTTCAGGCCATCAACCCCCCACCTCCCAGCCCGCCTTTGATTATTTAACTGAATGATACGTAAAGGGTGTCTTCTAATCACTTCCTTGCTTTCTTTGTGGCTGTAGCATGGTGCCTTGCACTTCTGTGGATTTAAAGTCCTTGCCCCTCAGATCAGTTTTGCTCCCGAGATTGCATCAGAAGAAGAGAGAAAGGCGATGGTGGCCTCCTGGGCCCAGAGGCTGAAAACCATCTGGGAGGAAGAGCCCATTGACTGCACGCCTCCGTGGTACTTCGGGCAGTAATGCTTCGTGCCACGTCCACATCACAGGAACAGCACACGGGGAGCTGCAGGCATATGCACAGGGAGCAGGGTCCTGTAATAAAACAAGGTCACAACCAAGCGAACTGGATGTATTGAAAGACGGGCAGGACCGAGTGTCGTAGCCAGATCTAGCATTTCAGCCATCAGCAGGCTGTACTTGGGGGTGCTCTCATGGATGACATTATTCACCCAGGCTTGCTTTTCTTTGCCAGTAGCTTTCCATCTCCCTGTTTTCAACCTTCATGGGTATCCTTGTGTTCAAACAGTTCTCCTGGAATGGCATAGTTTTTTTTTTTTTTTAATTTCATAACTCAACTTGGAAATTTCTATTTTTTCATACGAAAGTTTAATCTTTCATAGCTAGTGTTTTAGTGCTGCGTTTGGACTTATTTCTTCCTTTTTTTTTTTTTCTTTTTACTTGCATGCATGATGGCTATGAAGTTTTCGCTGAACAGCTGTTTCGCATGCATTTAAAATCATTGAGTGCAGGTTACAATGAAAATCTCCAAGGAGCACTCCTGGGTGACTCAGTCAGTTAAGCGTTGGACTCTTGATTACGGCTCAGGTCATAATCTCATGGTTTGTGGGATCAAGCCCCAAGTTGGGCTCTGCACTGGCAGTGTGGAGCCTGCTTGGGATCCTCTCTCTCTCTCTGCCCCTCTCTTGTTCTCTCTCTCTCTCTCTCTCTTTCTGTCTAAATAAACTTAAAGGAAAAAAAAAAGAAAATCTCCAGGTGTCACTCTGAGCGCCCTACCCCTGTGCACGTGTTATGTAACACTACTAGTGATTACCCTGAAGCGTAGGCACATGTAGCTGGAGGGGTCTCCCTAAAAGCAAGTTGAAGAGATTAAATCTCTTCCTCACTTCTGAGGACCGAGCTACTGCCTATGCACAGGGGCCCTCCCTCCTTAGCGTCCCCAGTCCCACCCACAGTCCCCACATCAGACTCCCCACACCACTCCTCACCGGACTCTCCTCATCACACTCCTTGTTGGCACCCTCATCTCTGAGCAGCCTGTCACCTGCTCCGCCTCTTTCTTCCTCAGCATCTTCAGACCCTTTTCCATCTGCATTTTCTTCTTCTTGTTTCCGTCTGGTCCATCATCAACCAAATTCTCCGTGTGTGTCTCCTTTCCATCTGAATCTTCACACACAGCCTTCCCCACCAACCACTCAGAGCCGCCATCCCCAGATTCTCATTTCTCAGGATGGTTCCTTCCTAACTCCTTCTCAACACCATTTTCTGCTCGTTATTTCTTGGAGTCTTCCTCAAAGCCCTTTTCAGAGCAATCTTCAGATTCTCTTTCCAAGACGTCTTCCTCTTCAGTTTGCTTTTCAGGGTTGCCTGCAGACTTTTTTGTTTTTTTCTCTTCAGAGTCTTTTTTGAAGGTCTTCTTTCAAAACTGTTCTCTTCAGACTTCTGGAACTGCCTTCTGCAGACATTTTGGGGGCCATGTTTTTTAGCATCTTTTTCGGAAGCATCTTCAAAATCTCTCCCGTCTTCCCATTTTTCGAATATCTTTCCATGGATAGATTCTTCAAATGCCATGTTAGTTGTGGCTTCTTGAGCATTCATCTTGGATGTGCTAGGGTGCTCTGGAAAAGCCTTACCTTAGAAGGCCTTGCTTTTTGAAGCAAAGGTAGTATTTGAACATTGAACACCTCTGTAGGTCTCAGGATATGGAAGGAAGACTTCCACAAAGCTGTTCTGCTCTTACACTTGGGGTCTTCTCAGCCTGGTCATCTATACCCCCACCCCATGTCTGTATAGGAATCCCATGGGTCTTCTCACCCTGGCCATCTGTAGCCCCATCCCATGTTTAGACGGGTCCTGTGACCATCACACCACCTTCCATCGAAGGTTTGAGTACAAAGATAGCTTCCTCAAAGACACCGAGGTTATGCCATCTGGTGTCTTTTAAAGAGAAGGAGATTCCTGATTGACCCAAGCTTTGAACACTCTCAAAGGTTTTCTCTGACCCTGATCAGCACCAATGGACCATCCTCAAAATCCATAGGATGAAACACTTTGGTGATGACCATTCCCTCATGGGGCACTAAACTAAGGATGTTCCAGCAGTCCAGGTGCTTTTATTCTAGAACCAGATCCTTCCTGTGGGGCTTGCACCTCTTCCTTTCTGATGCCTCATATTCCCCTCCAGTTGAAACTTAGCTACCTCAGTATGTGATTTCTAGCTTCTAATTTCATCTTCATGCAAAAGCATTATTGCACAATCCAGATTCCCTCTTCAAATAACTGCAAAGCCCATCTGCTTTAAGATTTCCTTGTTATCTTTGTAAAACTTGACCATAAAGTCTCTCTGAAGATCTCAGAATCATGCCAAGTCAGAAGTTGTATAAATGCCTCCACCATAATGTTTGTAGGCAAACCAGTTGCATTTATATTTATAGCTCTGTCTTCCACATGAAGGCTTTCTTTTTTCTCTCCTTTTTGAGATTGGTGGATTGGGGGTGTTTCTCTGCAGAGGTTTTTTTAGCATTGGTGACAGATTTGCCATCACTGAGAAACCGTCATTAGCCTGATATGCAGGCATGAAGTCTCCAGTGATCTTAAACCAAGCCTTCTTGCCTGCAAGGATGTCAGCCAGCTGCTCCTCGAAAGGCTGGGTTTCTCCACTGGAATTCTTGGTGTCTCTGTATAGTTCTCGAATTTGCAGTTGCTCATTTGCAGATTCCTCATCCAAGCACAGCTGACCCTTGAACAACACAGGTTTGAACTGCACAGTTCCTCTTACACGTGGATTTTGTTCAATAAATATACTGGAAAAATTTTTGGAGATTTACAACAATTTGAAAAAACTCACAGATGAACTGTGTAGCCTAGACCTGCTGAAAAAAAATTTTTTGAAGTGATACCTTATTGTTTATTCTTTCTTTTTATTTTAAAATTTATATCCAAGTTAGTTAACATATAGTGCAACAATGATTTCAGGAGTAGATTCCTTAATGCCCCTTACCCATTTAGCCAATTCCCCCCTCCCATAACCCTTCCAGCAACCCTCTGTTCTCTATATTTCAGTCTCTTATGTTGTTTTTAAATTTTTGTGTTTAGTGTTACTTATTTTTGAGAGAGACAGAGACAGAGTGTGAGTGGGGGAGGGACAGAGAGAGAGGGAGACACAGAATCCGAAGCAGGCTCAGGCTCTGAGCTGATAGCAGGGCTCGAACCCATGAACCATGAGGTGGTGACCTGAACCGAAGTCAGATGCTTAACCAACTGAGCCACCCAGGTGCCCCTAGAGTCTCTTATGTTTTGTCCCCTTCCCTGTTTTTATATTATTTTTGCTTCCCTTCCCTTATGTTCATCTGTTTTGTATCTTAAATTCCTCACAGGAGTGAAGTCATATGATACTTGTCTTTCTCTGACTGACTAATTTCGCTTAGCATAATACCCTCTATTCCATTCACATAGTAGCAAATGGCAAGATTTCGTTCTTTTGATTGCTGCATAATACTCCATTGTATATATATACCACATCTTCTTTATCCATTCATCCGTTGATGGACTTTTGGGCTCTTTCCATACTTTGGCTATTAGACATACTGAAAATTTTAAGAAAAATGTATTATTGTAAGAATGTAGTAAATACAGACAGAAAATGTGTGTTAATAGACTATATTTCTGGTCAACAGTAGCCCATTATAGTTAAGTTTGGGGGGTCAGGAGTTACACGCAGATTTTTGGCTCCCTGGGGGTGGTGGCTGGTGCCCTAACCCCTGCATTGTTCAGCTGTACTTGCTGCCCATGCGTCCTGCCTAGATTGGGAGCAGCTCCAGACGAGCAAGGAGGGGCTGGCTTACTCCGCCCGGACTCAGTGTCGCCAGTTAAGGTCCGAGGCCTGGCATCATTTTTGTATTTTCACTGTGCCTGGCTTTCTTTCGTGGTGCTATTTCCCAGTCAGACTCTGCCTCCAGAATCCCTCAAAAGTTTCTGATGCTTGGAGAATTCTACTTGATTGTCTTCCAGGCACCTCCAATTCAACAGTAATCAAGTCTCCTTCCCACACCCCCTCTACCACCTCTTACTTCAGTAAGTGGCAGGAACATTCCTCCAATGCTTGGGGCCCAAACCTGGGCCTCACCTGGGCTCCCACTCAATCAAGCTTCATGTCTTGCTGACTCCAGCTTCTACCTATATTTCATTTGCCCAGTATTTCCATCCATGATTCTACCATGCTCATCCAGGATGCTGCTTTTTCTTGCCTGGATTATTGCAACAACCACCTAGATAATTTTCCCTTATTCATGTTTGTCCCTTAGAACCCATTTTCTACAAATGCTTAGAACATTCTTTTAGTACACACACATACACACACACACACACACACACACACACACAGCTTGTGCCACTCTTGAGGCCTATTAATCCCTCAAGGGCTTCTCATGGCTCTCAGAAAACATTCAGAATCCTTGAGCTAGTCTATGAATACAGTATGTGACCCTGTCTCCTTTCCAGGCACTCTGGCTACTCTGTGTCTCCATCCCAGCCATACCTGACTTCTTACTCCCACCAAGAGCCCATCTCCATCTTATGACACAGGCTGCTCCCTCTGACAGGAATGCTCCCCCATCTTGTCACCCAGGCCACCTCCTGTGTCACTTGATTAAGGAAACCCACCACAACCTCTTGCATGGAGTTGGATATCCTGTCTGATACCCTGTACTTCTGGCTTAAAAAAAAAAAATCTCTGTGGTGTTTTGTTTACTCGGGAAACACATGAGGATATTTTCACATACACGTCAAACACAGGGACCATCTGATTAACGTTTGTGTCCATCACTAGGCTGTTGGCTCCATGAAAGCATGGATGGGACCAGTCTTGTTTAAGCTGCGTCAGTATGGGGAGCCCCCATCCCAGGAGGTATTCCCTAAGTATTTGTCAGAGGAACAAGGTCTGTACTGCACCCACTGGGGGCCCCAGGCTTGGTCACAAGCAGCAGTTTGGCTCTCTGCAAGGCTGTGGTTTCCCTGTGCTAAGAGTATATCCCTGTGCACGCCAGGTGGACAGAAAGTGTGGACACGTGACTGGACCTTATTGCTCACTTCCTGGTTTCTCTCCTGGTCCCGTGCTTGCTGAAACTGGCCCCTGGCACTTGATGGGGGCTGTAGTTTGGGGACAAGAGGCAGCCCACGGAGAAATTCCCTGAACAGCTGTCTTCCTTCTTTTCACGGATCCCTCTGAGATCCATTTAGGCAGCATGAACTCTGCTCCTCCTCCCTCCTGCCCAGCGGACTGCAGCTGCCACAAGTGTGACAGGTGGACAGGAAGCACAGCCGCCTTTGGAGCCTCATCCTGCAGTCCGTGTGGGGTTGCTGGGCCCCCTCAAGGCAGGAAGCAGGTGCCACATCGTGTGGTCTATGAAGTCACCAACTCTTAAATGTCACAGGGGTGGAGTGTCTGACCAGCCAGGGGATGCTGCCTCTTCCCACAAGGGAGTTAGAGGACCGAAGTTAAAGGGGATGACTCCTCACCGTTTCCCGAGTTCCTGAAGCCCAACTTCCATGAGAAAACTTGGGTTTCCTGTATGCCAAAGATGTTAATTCTGCCTTCCAACCAAAGTTGTTTGTACTTCAAGGGCTAGGACCTTATTATAGCTCAGTGTAGCTCCCATAGCACTGAGTACCCTTGTACATTGCTGAGATTTAAAATCTCATTGCCAAGGGGCTCCTGGGTGGCTCAGTCGGTTAAGCATCTGACTTCGGCTCAGGTCATGAACTTACAGTTCATGGGTCTGAGCCCTGCATTGGCCTCTGTTCTGACAGCTCAGAGCCCGGAGCCTGCTTCGGATTCTGTGTCTCCCTCTCTCTCTGCCCTTCTCGGCCCACCCCCCCAAATAAACATTAAAAATAATTAAGATATCATTGCTGAAAAACTTAAAATGAAAACAGCATTGGCAGGGCTGCAGGAGTTGCTGTCAACAGAAAAAAAAAAAATAATAATAACTGCAGTCACATGTAAGGCAATGACAACATTTTTCTTAGGAGCATGAAGCCTATTTTGGATTCAGAAAGTTCTCTTTGGTTATGTAGTTAGGTCCCGCACCTAGTTTGGGTGGAGGTTAGTAAAGACGAAAGAAACTTACGTTGCTCAATGTAAGAAAAGTCTCAGGATATTCAGGGTAGTTCCTGGCAGCTGGAGAGTGTAGGAGAGGGAAACAGGCACAGGTCTCGAGCGGGCATGGGCCCCAGGATACCGTGGCAAGATGGGGAGGTAGGAAAGAGATGGCTTATGAGCATTCAGTTTGGGGAAGACGCAGGAACCGTGGGTCAGCCCGGCCAATCCCAGTCAGCCTTCCAGCTATCTGATGTGTGCTCCAGATATTTTGTTTTGCCCTTAAAGGAAAGTGCTACTCCAGGCAAGACTAGAGGGCTTGAGATCACTAGGATTGCAACAGCACCAGGACACTCTGCCTGTGACACTGTTCATTGGCTCTGTACTGCTGAGAGCGCCTGGAGGTAAATAACAGGAACTAGAAACACAGCTGGAGCTTTGCCCAGGAAATTCCAACTATGGGAGGAAGTATTCTAAGGAAGTGCCTGAGAGTGAATGCCATTTTCTAAATTAAATATTTGCTTTTTTAGTAATGCTAGTTATGATGGTGAGTAATAATAGCTAATGTGCTGGATGTAATATATGCCAGGGACTGATATAAATTCATCACGTGTATTAGCTCCTTTAATCCTCCTAACACCCCTGTGAACAAGTCCTATTACTGTCTCCACCTTACACATGAGGAAACTGAGGCAGAGTTAGATTAAAACACTTGCCCAAGGGTCACAGCTACAGAGAAGCAGATGTGGAATTTGAACCCAGAGCATCTGGTTCCTCTCTGGGCAACCTAAGTGCCTGTGATGGGGGTAATGACAGAATGCCATGGTCATTCACTGAGCTATTAGGATGGCAGGGGTTGTGAACAGCCACCTTTGCTGTCCCACATCTATTTCTGTTTCTTCTGATGGTAACACCCGGATTTTCCTTTGGGAATCATGCCCTTTCACCAAGCCATGTGGTTTTGATAGGTGTGACATATCATTAGTACCCAGGAGTGGCACTTGACAGACCTGATCAATCAGTGTTCCATGCCTCACACAAGCCCAGCCCAGCAACTCAGGAATTCACTGATCTGCCAGGAAAGGAGACACTTGTCTGGACCTGGAGCTGTGACCATGTGACATGGCCAAGTGCCATGACGGAGAGAGCATTGGCCTGCAGGGAAAGCCAACACTGAGGAAAGTTCATCCACACTATATAAAGAGACAGCTTTCCGATGACATCCTTTGAACATCTGGAACCATCGTTGCCTGATGGTTCCTTTCTTCAGTTCTTCAGCCATACAAGGCAACATATCACCCTTTTTTGTTTACATGGTTTTATAACAATTGCAATTAGAGCAATCCTAAATAATCCAACAAGCACAGTTAGTATCTCCATGAAAACACAAAATACTCCAGGGAAAACAAAACACAAATTCCTTTTGAAATCTGATTGTGATCACATAGGAACATACATAGAGGTATATAAGATTAGAATAAAATTTATACTAATATATTACATTCTTTTTCTCACCAAATGGGTTAAGTATATAGTGTTCAATGAACAAAGGAGGAGAAGGTGGAAAATCTGACATTATGGAGATGCAAGAGAGGCAGCAGAGGTCAGTACAGAGACTTGAGTTCAGTCCCAATTCTGCCAGTAATTGAGTGATTTTTTTTTTTTTTTTGGACTGAGTAACTTTGAACAAGCTGATCAACATGTTTGGGCCTCAGTTTCCCCATCTATTAAATAAGGGGAATCTGGCTTCCATAGTTACCCCACCTGATGTGCAAGATTCCAATAGACCCTTAGCCTTGTCATATTGTAATTTTTTTTCCTAAGGTCCCAGAAACAGTCTGAAATACTATCTGGGCCCAAGAGTCCTGGGGCTGATCCAGACTCAGAATGGTATGTCTGATTTCTATTCATCTCTTACTGTTTCGTTCTGTAAAGTGGGATGGATGCATTGAAGTATAAATTTATTAAAATGAATTAAGGACAAAGTTTATCAGGAATCTGATCACATGTCACTTGAATTCCTATATCATTGATGAGAGAACTGCATTTTGTCTGATTCCCCCCAGCAAGAGCTGGTAGTATAGAAGATTTTCTTATTATATCCATTTTACAGATGGGTAAACTGAGACTTATAGAGTTGAAGTAACTTGGCCAGGGTCCCACCACTGCAAGGGCAGAACTGAGGCTCAAACCAAAGCAGCCTTTTTCAGACTTTATGATCAGAACCACTTAGGTTAGGGACCTCTGCCCCAGGGGGTGGGGGTGGGAGGGAAATCAGCTCTGAACAGAAGCCATTTTAAAGAAATAACCCTCAAGACCCTATAGAGAAGATCATAGTGGAAAAAGAAGTCTGAGCTGAGGCTGCTTGCTCAATAAGGGCCTAATGTTTTTTGGGTCAAGGATTCTTTTGCTAAGATTGAGGTTGAAAACCCCACTGAGGCTTTCATTTCCTGCTGTGTGGCAGATAAGATGTCTGAAGAACCCTCCTGCAGCAAAAACTTCTAGAGGCCAGAAAAATCATGACAAACTTTTCAGTGCATTGCTGAGATCATAAGAAACTAAGGGAAATGTTCAAGTGTGTCCCCAGCCCTTTCTCCCTGCCCCCACCAACTTTGCCCCACAGCAACAAAAGACCTAACTAGTTGCTAAAAGCAGAATGATAAGCAAAGGCAGAACCTTAGGCTGCCTCAGGGTCAAATGCTGCTATCAATACTCTAGCAAGAAGGAGCAAGAGACCAGAGTTGGGGCTGTGCAATGCAGGCAACTGAACTGAGACCTAACATAAACGGGGCCACTTGTGAGAAGATGGGAAGATTACATCTGCCCTTAAAGGGACACAGGAAACAAATCTGTCTATCTCCATCGCAGCTCTGGGTAGGAGAAAAAAAACAAAACAAACAAAAAACAAAAACAAAAAAACTCTCCTGTACTATAGAGTTTGGGAATGAAATTTACTCTACCCACATTTACAAAGTAGGGGAAATCCATATAAATAAGGTGGCCCCAAATGATGACAACCCTCAGTTCAGGAAGAAGTAAACATAAATTTGCTCTGTAGAAAAAAAACATCTCATGCCCATCAGGATACTCCCTGATTCAGCCTAATACAAGCCCCCCAAGTTGCCAAACACATGAGGAAACAAAACATCATGACTGAGAACAAGCAGAAACACCAAGCAATAGATTTTACCGCCTGTGAGTTTCAAACATTAGTATTATGAGATACATAATGTAAAATGACAATGTATAAAATCTTTAAAGAAATAACAATGGAATCAAACACTGAACGATATATAAAAGGCATTCAAAAGTGACTAGATAGATTGAAAAATAACTCATTGAAGAGGTTAAACAGTAGATTAGACCCAGATGAAGAGAGATTAGTGAACTGAAAGATAGATGTGGATGAATAAGGAATGAAATGGAAAGGATGAAAGATACATTAGAAGGCATAAAGAATACAAAGACCTGCTGTATTTTTACTCGGGTTTCTAGAATGAGAAGGTGGGAAAGTGCCACATTTCAAAATATACAATATCTGGGAGTGTCTCAGAATTTATGAAAGATATTAGAGCCACGGATTTAATAAGTACCACACATCTCAAACAGGATAAATAAAAGAAAACCTATACACCGAACAGCATCATGAAACTGCTTGACACAAAAGAAAAATGGAAAGAATAGACAGATCACCTATAAAGGAACAATAATTTAAGTGACAATTGATTTCCCAATAGCAGCAACCGAAACCAGAAATCAGTGACATTGTATCATCAACACATTGCAAAAAAGATAACTATAAATCTAAACCTTTATTTCAGTTATTAGAGTAAAAGAAAGACATTTTACAAAATCAAAAAATATAGTTTGCTGTGCATAGACATTACTGGAGGAATTTCTGAAAGCTGCATTTCTTTCAGAAGGACAATGACTCCAAAAGGGAGGAAGACCTGAAATGCAATAGGAAATGGGAGCAAGGAAAATGTAAACATGGGGGAGTCTAGACAAACAATGACTATATAAAACAGTAACTATACATACAGTTAGTTCATAGAGTTAAAAAGCAAGTAGAACTAAAATTCTTGGCAAAAATAGCAAATAGAGACTATAATCTAAATTAAAACAGCCAACTTTAGAAAACTCACTGTGTAAAATAGAGCATTTACTCATTTTACTACCCATTAAAAAATTAATTACAGGTACCCACATCAAGGTGTATACATTTCATAATCATAAACTGAGTGGGGGAAAAAAACCAGGTCACACTATCACTTAAACTAAGTAAAAAAACATGCCAAATAAATTATTTGGGGACACATACTAAAGTGGTAGAATTATAATGAAATATTCAGAATAGTAATGTAGTGGAAAGGGACACACAAGTCTTTAAAGGCATGTTAATGTTTGTTAAATTACATGGTGGGTACTTGAGTATTCATTTAATACATATTTATTTAACATTTACTTTTACATATGTGAAGTTGTTTGTTTTTAAAAAGGAATAACACAGTAAATCTAGGTGCCAACCACTCTCGCAGGATGTTCTGCTTTGGGGACAATGGCTGAGTGAATGAAAGCTGAAAGAGTTACCCCTCAGGAGCCCACTGTAGGGAATCTGAGGACCATGAATGCTCTGATCCATCTAGGGCATGACTATCCCAGTGAACAAATATCGGTGAGGGCTGCAGGCCATATACTCTACAGTAACCCCCAAACATCAGGGTCAGAAAAACACCGGTCCTGGTAGAGCAGACTTTTCAAGTCTCTCACATCTCAAGGTTTGGAAGAAAAAACCCTGCGAAAGCCCCCAGGGTTCTTGTGCAATTTAAGGGTAGTAGGGGGGAGCCCGACTAAAAAAGGTATTTAGGGACCCATGGATTAACAGGAAGAAAATGAAGGCTTTAAATGTGACAAGCCGGTGCCGCAGATGACTACTTAGGTGCGGTTGAGGTAGGGCTGACTCTATGGCGCCCTCGCGCGGGCACGGGCAGCAGCTGCAGCAGGGCCACCCACAACCTCTGGACCTTCTGCGCCTCGTTGCCCGGGAAGGGCCACGTCAGGATTGAGGGGTTAGGGCTGGCAGATAATCCGGAGCTATGACAGGATCCTTGTTTTTGCAATATCCAGGTTGGAGCCATAAAATCTTCAGGAAAACATAAAAATAAAAAGGACACCTTTCCAAGACATGACAAGTAAGAAACACGGGTGTTAGGACAGGGTTATAAACCTCAACAATAACATTGCTTGATTCTCAAATTCCTATTCTTGGGAAAATGACCTGAAACCGATAATTTTAGCATTATGTACATATTCTCTTTTTAGGGCTTGAACTAGTCATTCAAAGTCAAGAGTTTATAATTTTAATTGTCGTTGCCTGGCTCACACTTCAGCATTTGGCTTTTGTTGAAACCCATCCTGCACAGAAGGGATCTGCCATTTTGCCTTCCAGAAGGGTGAAAACTCTCACAGGGGCTTCTAAAATGCTAGCACCCCATACCAAGGGTGGTGAGGTGCAGGACATAAGCAAAGCCTGTGAGTCATTACCAGTTTGGATTTCTCTCTGCAACCTGTATCACCATCCAAAGCATAGGCGATCTCAGGCTTGCCGGATCTTAAGTCAGTTCTTTCCACTGTGGGTTGAGTGTGGCTTGGAGAAGAAAACATAACTCCATTCTTACAATCAGGTTGATATTTGTCAGGGTGTGGCCATGGCCGAAGGCCCCTGTCATTCAGCATACAGCATGAACTATTTTTATTTTCACAAGAACAGGGTTAAAACCTCTCACCTAAAATAACTGAAATATATGAGACTTTTTGATAAAGTTTGCTTGCTTCCTCCTGAGAAGACATGATTTATTCCACTGTATTTTCTAATTGTAAAATCCTATGAATGTGAACCTTGCAAATACCACTTAAAAGAGTGTAAACTGATCACTATTTTCTTTTTTTATTTTTTTTTAATTTTTTTTTCAACGTTTTTTATTTATTTTTGGGACAGAGAGAGACAGAGCATGAACGGGGGAGGGGCAGAGAGAGAGGGAGACACAGAATCGGAAACAGGCTCCAGGCTCCGAGCCATCAGCCCAGAGCCTGACGCGGGGCTCGAACTCACGGACCGCGAGATCGTGACCTGGCTGAAGTCAGACGCTTAACCGACTGCGCCACCCAGGCGCCCCATGATCACTATTTTCAAAAATTATGCACTAAAAATCATATTTCTCTGCTTTGAATGTGGTGCTGCACTTAAATACAGTATTTGCTAATAGTTTTCTTCTTCCTTGAATCATGCCCAAGAGGATTTTTTCCCCAGAAAGTTTTATTTTCTTCTTCAGATTTAGGTGAGAAAGTGCCCACCAGTGGAATTAATCATGGGGATGAAAGGTCCAGCATAGGGAACAGAATCAATTGTATCATCATAGCGTTGGATGGTGACATGGTAGCTACATTTGTGGTGAGCATAGCATGACATACAGGGTCGTTGAATCACTGTGTTGTACAC
Organism: Panthera leo; assembly: GCF_018350215.1. NCBI lineage: Eukaryota > Metazoa > Chordata > Mammalia > Carnivora > Felidae > Panthera > Panthera leo. The sequence continues at coordinate 25,417,331 of NC_056683.1, read as the reverse complement.
CTGAAACTAATTAACACTGTGCCAACTGTACATCAGAAAAAAATAGGAAAAAACAGACAGTGCTCACCATCTATGTGCATAAGAACCCGGGTCTTTCAAAGGATCCTTGTGGCAGGGGATGAACTCAGCAAGCAGAGCAAAGTCATCACTGTTTCTGATCCATATGCTGTGGATTTTGAGCTGAAGATCACAGGAAAGATATTACTGATGAGTTACTAGATCAGTGCTTTAATCCAGTGTTTAAAGGTTTCCTTTTTTTTCTTCATAAGAAGTCAACTATGACCATATATTGAATGGCAAAATAAGGTTAAGGAATGGGGCTTAGGGAAGGGAACTAGTGGTACCCCCTTAACATGTCAAAGTTATAAACAGACACCCACAGTCCAAGTGCAGACAAATGAGCCCTTTGAGCCACTGCCCAAGAGATGACCAGATGAGTTTATGAGCCTGAGAAGAGTTTTCAACATTACTAGACTATAACAACCCCATTTGGCCCCAAAATTTGTATTGGTTTTGGCCTTTCTCAAAGATTCTCTCATTGTCTAGTAGAGATATCTAAATAGAATAAGTGCACAAACATTTTTTTGATTGACTAATGCGACATTATCTGACATCATTAGCTAATAAGTCATAAGTTACCTAAAGCAATTACACTGATGGGTTTTCTCATAAATATGCTCTTATATACCATTGCTCTCTCCCTCTCTCTTTTCCACCCAAACAATAGTAGGTTAAGAGAGAGAGAGAGAGAGAGAGAGAGAGAGAGAGAGAGAGATGGCAAATAAAGTTTGAAAACAGTTATGACACCAGGACATATTGCTAATTTTTCTTCCCTCAAGACATCAGTATTTGAAAACTCCTCTTCTTTTTTCTACAGTTTATTTTTATTTATTCTGAGAGAGAGAGGGAGAGAGAGGAAAGCGAGAGCAAGCAGGGGAGGGGCAGAGAGAGAGAGAGACCGAACCCCAAGCAGGTTTCTCTCTGTCAGTGCCCAGCCCGAATCAGGGCTTGAACTCATGAACAGTGAGATCATGATCCAAGCTAAACTGAAGAGTCAGACGCTTAACCGACTGACCCAATTTGAAAACTCTTAAATACTCTGTAGCTTAATGGTTTTGATCTCTGACACTGTACAGCTTTGCATTTGAGTCCCAGTTCTGCCACTAATTCTGTGACATTAGGGAAGTCACCTATCATCTCAGTGCCTCAGTTTCTTCATCTGTAAGACATAGATAACAGCGACCTCACAGGGGTTATGTGTATGATTTAAAGAATGTTTTGGGGGCACCTGGCTGGCTCAGTTGGTGGAACATGTGCCCCTTGATGTCAGGGTTGTGAGTTCAAGCTTCACGTTGGGCTCATTTAGCTGGCCCAGAGGCATTATTGTAGTATACTGCCTGGCATGTATTTATGCTGGGATTCATGGTGGGTAATTCTATTACTAACTTTTGTGGCCACATATGTGGCCATATGTGTTCAGGGAATAAATCAGAGTAGTCCTTCTTTTAGTCATGACGACACTCCAGCTTTCTAGTCTACAGGGAGGCAGAACTGCAGAAGCTTCTCTATAACATTGGTCCTAGCCATTCTTGCTTTCCTCTTCATTACCAGTGCCTGGGTTTAGGTCCTCATCACCTCTCACCTGGAATATCTTTCCTGGGACGGACACATAAATCATTTATTTAAAAAAATTTTTTTAATGTTTTTATTTATTTTTGAGACAGAGAGAGACAGAACACAAGCAGGGGAGGGGCAGAGAGAGAGGGAGACACAGAATCCAAAGCAGGCTCCAGGCTTTGAGCTGTCAGCACAGAGCCCAACTGGGGCTCGAACTCATGGAGTTTGAGATCATGACCTGAGCTGAAGTCGGATGCTCAACCGACTGAGCCACCCAGGCGCCCCCTCATTTATATCTAAGTGTTCTCGGCCTCTTTCCCACAAAAGGATCTCATCTTTATCCTCAGAGCTTTACATCAGCCTCCAAGCAGAGCAGACTGTTAGGTGAGTTCCTAGGCTCATGAGGTGCAAAGAAAGGAAGCCGGAAGAAGGACACAGGAGTCAAGAGTGGGAAGAACTGGCTTTGGAGTGTGAGAAGCTCTGCAGCAGAGTCAAAAACTACCGACACAGTGTCTGTGAAGCTCCAGATGCTATTCTAAAAACCATGGATGCAGAGAATAAAATGGATAGACTCCCTACTCTCCAGATGCTCACATTTAAGGAGTGTGAATTGCTAAAGCAGAAGAACTACCCACATGTGTTGCTATGTGCTTTGAATTGTATTCCCTTTAGCAATTTTTTAAAGCATAAGGAAAGACTGGAATTGCTTTCTGTTGTTGTTCCTTAGACTATGAAACCCTGAGGTTTCACAAGGTTGGGCCATACATTGCCCTGGAATTTTTCATTATTATATAATCATCTCTGGACTGGTTGCCAGACCTCCCACCTTGCCCTTTTCTACACTGCTACCAAAGGTTGTCTTTAAAACACAAATCTGATCATGCTCTAAGTTAACCTTGCAGCTTAATCACCTCCAGTGTTGCCTCTTGCCTCCAGAATAACGTGCAAGACATTATGTGATATAACCCTACTTCCCCCAAGTCTGCTTTCTTGCCAAAGCTCCCTACCCGTCCCGTGGTTGCCACAACCTCAGGCATAGCCCAGCCCTGGCACACACGGACCTCATGCTCCAGCAGAGATCTCTCAACACAATCAAATGCTTTGCCCACAATGACCTTGTTCTGGCAATCTCTCGGACTCTTCTCTCTGGAAAATCCTAGGCATCCTTCAAAATTCCATTCAAAAATGTCCTGTTTGAGAAGTCTTCCTGGCCCACCCCAAATGGGCCCTCCTACACTTGCTGTACCTGTTAAATACACATATTATTGCCTTGGATTTTGATTATTGATTGTGAATGATTCTGGCTGAGAACTCTGTTTTCCAGGGTTGATTGGGCAGATCTGTTCCCCCTAATACATTGTGCACATCACGAACATGGGAACCAGGATTGGAAATCCCACAGTGCCAAGCACATACTAGAACTCCAATGAATGAATGTATGTGGAATCAAAGAGACAGGATTATTCTAACCCCTGTCTGATGGGGATGATCTCTGATTTGCATGAGCTGTCCACTAGGCTTGGGAGTGAGAAGACCTGGGCAAGGCATATTTCTCCCCAGGATCTCTCTGGAGCCCCAGACTCTTCAAGTATGAGTTGAAGCAGGTGGAAGCTATAAGAAGAGGTCTCTGGTCAGAGCTGTAATTGAGAAGGAAGAGAAGATTCGGGAAGCCATTCTGGTGATATCTCAAGTTTGTTGTACCTTCTGATTGCAGTGTAGTGTAAGACACATAGAAATGGTACTCACACAACTGACTGCTGTAGTCAGAACCACAAAAGATCACAAATTTTAAATTGAGACTCCAGGTTAAATATGGCTAGAGGGTCTTTTGTCCCCTGTGGCTATCTTCATGTTATCCCTGCTCCTTCCATGACCAGGCTGCAAACCAACTTGGACCTGGCACTGCCAAGACAAGATTATCAAGGGTCATTTGAGTTCACAGCAAGCAATCTACATGACGAGTCTGGAGAATGAAAGGAAAATCTTCACTGTCTTTGTTTACTCTGATGATTGTCACATGCTCCTTTTTTTGTTGTTGTGGCCTGAGTGAGTCAACACTTCCCCAAAGTATTGACTAATCACATGGCTTGGCCGGGTCTGAGCGGTGAAGCCACGCAATGTATACTGCAGGATCCTCGAGCACTGTGTGTGTGTGCTTGCAGAAAGTGAACGGGGCCCCCAAGCCCTTCTCCATCTAAACCAGCACCTGGTGAAGCTCCTAGAGCTGACAATTTGATGCTCTCAGGTACTGTGGTCTCAACTGGATCTGCGAAGACAGCAGGCTGTGCATTTGCTTCCCTCTGGTGGTAGGTCCTGGAGTGAGCCTGGGGACTCTGTGTCTTCCTCTAACACTGGATGAATGGGTGCCTTCCAGCTTCACTCCCAGAGGGTTCCCAAACACCTAGCCCAGAAGGTAAGCTCATTGTTTCATTGGCCACTGTTCATAACAGTGTCTAACATTTATAGAATGCTACTCAGTGCTCTACGCTGTGGTACAGACTCTATAGAAGTGTGTCATTTGAGCCATACAACAGGGTTAGGAAGTAGGGACTGTTAGTAGTATTCCTGTAGACAGAAGAGGGGTGGGGCCATGCTAGAGAGAAAAAAAATAGCCCAGTTAATGAATTTGGGAACTAGGATCACACCCTGGGTCTGCTGCCAAAGGGCCCAGGCTCTTAACCTCTGTGCTGTGCTGCCTCCCACACTGCAAGTGGAGTCTGAGATATGTTCATATCCACACACATGGCCCTCACCCACAAACAGAGTACCTTGCATGACCGACTCCCAGTATTGAAGCTGTAGGCTGGTCAGTGTGAATGCTTAGGTGGAGGCATCTGTGGGCATACAGGAAGGTCTCATACAAGTATATAAACCCAGTATAGGAACATAGCCTTTAACATAGCACTTTAGAACCTTACTCAGATCAAGTCCAGGATAGCCAGCCACCTATTATTCCAGGCATGGAAAAGGAAAGACCATTTTGCACTCTATTGTGGTCCCTCCCTTGATGGGATCCTTGATTTGTCCTGTGCTTGAGCAGAGGACAGCCCCCCCCCCCCCCCGCCGGCCCAGAGCCAGTGCCCAGCGCCAGTGCCCAGCATAGCTACCGACAGCCTTCCCTGAACATCTGATAAAGAGGCTCTTGCTAGGGAATCCCATTACTATGACCACATTGGATGTGGCCCCTTTAGAACAGGGGGAAGGGAAATAGCCTAATTTCTGGCAAATCTGTCTGATCTGCTTGGTGGAAGAGGATGGCTGGACTGATTCCGAATAATTATCAGTTCATCTTTAGATAAAGTAAAGATGAGCTCTGTGTACAGGGTTTCCACCAAACTCAAGTGTTCATATCTTTTTGGTTAACTGGGTCTCTTTGGTGTTGCCATTGCCAGGGCTTGTGGGCTTTCTTGCTCTCGCTCTCTCTCAGAAATAAATAAATAAACATTAAAAAAAAAAAAAAAAAGCTGATTCTGAATATAGAGATAAGACCAGGTTTGGGAGATGATAGCCTGTCCTGCCCTAATTGTTCTCTTTCTGGCACCTGTGAAAAACCTTGATGCTCCCTGACAATGCCTTCTAATGAGGTCCCTAAGAGCTGACTCATTGAATCCTTTTGGATGGAGTGGAAGGCAAACCTTTTGCACTGTGTTTTCTGCTGTATGGCAACAGGATATACCCATGCTGAGGTTGCAACCCAGGCGATGGATACCAAGGAGAGTCTGGTCCCTCAGGGGATCTAAAGCAAAGTGCACTTATCCTACAATTGCTTTCAGGAAGGCTGGTCTTCACATACACAAGGTAGAAGACAGGCATTCTTTCTAGGAGGAGAGTATGCATGCTTAGAAAGGAGGTTGGTTAATGGTTTTAAGAACTGAAATACAGAGTGAAGAGCCTTAGGCTTCTCACCATAGAACAGTCCTCTCTCTTTACTAATACTTACACCACAATTTGTCCCTGCCACAATCAGAAATCAAAGCCGTAGGTGTCTTAATTACAGGAAACATTGTATATCCAGTGCTTCTGACCTTACACTGAAGGGGAGTTTATTTTTAGCTAACAGGCATTTAACCTTTCTGGAACGTCTTTGGGGTGTTTGTTTCTCAGAGGACATGTGAGGAGTGGCTTCTAACCAGTTATTTTCTGACTGACTTTAGCACCATGTGCTGCACTTGCATGGATTTGAAGTCCTCACCCCTCAGGTGTTGCTCCTGAGGCCACATCAGACAAAGAAAGGCAAGTGATGGTGGCACTGCGGGCCCAGAGACTGACAGGCATTGGGAAGGAAGCGCCCGCCCACGGGACACCTCCCTGGTACTTTAGGTGATAACCTGCAATGCAGTCACCCCACCAAAGAGTGGTGGACGGGACTGGAGTTAAATAAAACTTACAGAAAAGTTGGTTGAATATACTTAATGTGTCAGTCATCAATTTATTGCCTCTTGGCCACAAATGCCACCTTTAACATCTGCAGCATGATGAACAGAATCCCTTTAAGCATTTCTCCTTTAAAGCAAGCTTCCGGGGTAGAGGGCTCTGGGATGACAGGCCAGGACAGGGGAAGAGGCTCTCGGGTGGTTTATAGTGACGGCCGACTCTATGCTGGGCTGGCGGGAGCCCTGCCACAGGCCAAATAAGCTGCCATAGTTCTCTCTGCAGGGAAAGCAGAGCCCCCTTTTGCAGATGCTGCCCATTTGCCTGCATCCCCCAGGGGCCTACTACTCACCCAGCAACTTCAGTCCAACACCAGCGTGAACAAACCAGCAAATTTCTTTGCCATGTGTGGGCTGAGCCATACTTTCTCCAACAGGTTTGAACCAACCACTGTCTGTCCTTCTGTGGCACTCTCTCCCTCAGCCTGAAGGAACCTTAAAGAGTTGTCTTATATCTTGTGGTCACTCTTTTCTTGTAGTTAATAGTTCTTTATATTATACTCCTGTTTGCGCTACTGTGTGCTCTCTGTCTCCTGATTAGAATCAGACCGCTACATTTAATGATGTGGGTAAAAGTTTCATAATAAATAAGTAGCCCAAGGGCACCTGGGTGGCTCAGTTGGTTAAGCGTCCATCTTCAGCTCAGGTCATAATCTTGAGGTTCATGGTTTTGAGCCCTGCACCGAGCTCTGTGCTGATAGCTCAGAGCCTGGAGCCTGCTTCAGATTCTGTGTCTCCCTCTTTCTCTGCCCCTTCCCCACTTGCACTTCTGTGTCTCTCTCAAAAAAATGGAAAAATGTTAAAAAAAAAAAAAGAAAAGAAAAAATGTTTAAATGAACAACTTAACATGACACTACAAGGAACTAGAAAAAGGAGAAACTTAACTGAACTTTAGTAGAGGAAGGAAATTACAAAGAAAAATCAGAAATAAATAAAATAGAGACCAGAATAAACAATAACATAACATTGAAGGTAATGATCAGTTTTTCCAAAAACATAAATTGGTAATGCTTTAACTATATTAACTAAGAAACAAAAGAGAGAAGACCCAAAAACCAAAATGAGAAATGGAAGAGAAAACAATACAACAGATAACCAACCACAGAAATATACAGTGTGGTAACTTACTATAAGCAATTATATACTAACAAATCAGATAAGTTAGAAAAAAACCCACATAATTCCTAAACACACACAAGTCACCAAGACTGAATCATTGATCTTGAATCCAAGAAATAGGAAATCTTCTTAGACCAATAACATGAATGAAAGTTGAATTAGAAATGAAAAATCTCCCAGCACATAAAAGCCCAAGACCACATGGTTTCACTGGTGAATTCCACCAAACATTAAACAAAATAATGAAAATCTTTATCAAAATCTTACAAATAATAGAATAGAGGAGACACATTCAAAATCATTCCATGAGGCCAATACTATCTGATACCAAAGCAGGATAAAACAAAAACAAAAAACATCTAGTTTGTCTGATATAGGTATTGCTACTCCAACTTTCTTTTGACATCCATTTGCATGATTAATGTTTCTCCATCCCCTCACTTTCCATCTGCAGGTAGGTGTCTTTAGGTCTAAAATGACTCTCTTATGGGCTATATTTTCTATTACTAATTTTTTCTTTCAGGAAGTAATGGGACAATTTGTGAAGAAGATATTCATTACATTTAATACTTTAACTTCATTCTTGAGAATTTATCCTAAGAAATTATTTAAAAAATACTGTTATAGATTTTTTAATGAAAAGAATCATAAATATGCATTTGATTAAGCAAATTATGTTGTATCACTTTGATGTAACATTATAAACTTAACAGGAAAATTATATGTCCTTATGCACAACCTATAAAACCTGGTCATGGAAAGTGTTGCACACAAGAAATAAGTAAACCAGGGCAATATAATTGTCAAGAGTTGTGCAAGTTCTAGGATTTTACCTTACTTACAAACTAACAAATTATTTGTCTGTTACATCCTATTTCATGGATGCTGGCAGAAGACATTAGACTTTTGGCCAGAGACAGAGGACTTCATTACTGACAGAAAAAGCAGTAGGTAGAGCTTATCATATTCTTTTGTGTTGGTTTCCCATGCCACCCGTGTCCTATGAAGGCACTGCAAAACGTACTTCATGGATGCCTTCACAACCAGAGCGTTGAAATTTAGGAGAGGAACACTGAGCTTGGGGGATTTAGTGCTTTTACAAAAAGCAGATACAAGCTTGCTCTTTCTTGGGGAGAGATGTTAACTCATCTATTGAAGCTGCCCACTGCAAACACAACCCTGAGAAATAGCCCAGGCAAAGGGCATTCAAGCATTCTTGGCGTACTCAGAAAGAACGTGCAGGGAGCAATCCACCCTTGATGGATTGCCTTTCCCAACAACAAAGTAACAACTAGGCATAAAGCATGAAGACTTTAAAAAGGCATGAAAAAATAAATATAATTTTGTTAGTGTGGCAATGTTTTCTTTAGTATCGTTCTGTGCTCTTGTCGTTTATGTATGTATGTTCATATATTCACAGATAGGCACTGGGCAGAAAACACATTCCAATATCAGTTTTTGGAAATTTAAGGAGGAGAATTCTCCCCTCTTCCTGCTGGTTTATTTCCTCTGTTGGCTTCTTTCCTTTGTCAGAGATGCCTCCCAAATCCTCCCATACTTCCTACAAATCACAGGGAGTGCATTGGGAGCTTTTATATCCATTAGGCATCACTTGTCTGTGAATAATGATCATTTGTGTCTTTTTTCTCAATTCTTGTCCTATTTTTGCCTTTTTGTGTAGTAAGGGATACCTCCTGTATAATAAATGGTCACCCTTACTTATCTTGTTACTAATCTTACTGTGAAAACTTTTGAGGACTCACTATTAGTATGAAGAATGGTTGTTGACTTTATCAAATACTTGTAGGCATATATTGAAATAATCATGTTTTAATTTTTATCTGTTGATGTTGTAAATTTTAGTGATTGTTTTCCTAATTTTAAATGAAACTTGCATTCCTAGGAAACTTACTTTGGCCATTATGTATTATCTTGTTTTCATTTTGATGAATTCTGTTTGCTAGTAGTTGGCTTTGAAGTTTTACATTTATGTTGATGCATTAGATTAGCCTGTAATTTTCTTTCTGCTTCTGTCCTTGTCAGATTTTAATATGAAGCTTAATCTCAAAAAAGTGAGTTTGGGAGTGAAGCCTCCTTCTCTACACTATGTATTAACTTGATTAAGAATGAAATCATTTGCTCCTTGAATGAAATCATTTGTTTGGTAAAACTTTCTAGTAAAACAATCTAGACATGAAGTTTTGTTTGGCTTTGTGGTTTTGGATTAGATAAAATAAGCATGGTCCACCCTGTGTCTCCCACTGAATGTAGTATAAAGCCTGGAAAAATGCTTAAAGCAACTATTACAGGAGTCTAAAAAGTAAACAGTAGCAGGTGGAATGGGGAAGACCAGAATTCAAAGTACTACCAACCTGACAATGTTTTGTCCTTTTTTCCCCTTCAGTATCTCTCAGCCTGAACTCAACACAGCCAAACATTCTGAGTTGTCGGTTGAAGACAGAAACATCTCCAGGGGAAGCCCTCTAGTTCTGGCTTGATTGGAAGGATAGGGAATTGTTAATGTTCAGGGAAACTGCGAAATCTCCCATTTTTTTCTTTTCTTTTTTCTCTGACATTCCAGCCTGCAAGCAATCCTGAAATGGCAACAAAAGGAGCTTGCAATTGCCCAAACCCTGAAGAAATAAACCCTTCCTGTCAAATCAGTGACTCTGTGGTACCAAGACACAGGAACCAAATCCTATCGCTTTCTTCTTCTCCCTGTTCTCCCATTTCTTGGCTCCAGACAGGGGTGCACTTGGAGAAGCATGTGGCAGAATGGGGCAATTAAAGTGCCAGCTTTCTGCCTGAAGTCTGGAAACAGAAGTCCTATAGAAACAGAAAATACTGCGGAGGGCATGGAGAGGGAGAGGGGAGTGCAGGGAAACCACACCGTAAAGTTGTGTTTGAACTCCTGGGCTCACCTTTAAGCTGCAGACCTGGGGATCTGATCCCAATCAGCATACCAAATACTTTGGGAACTGAACTATAGATAGACAATTGCTCAGATCACAGATTGGTCATGGGTGGCATACACATGAGACAAATCCCAACAGCGTTGCAAAGGATGTGAGAACTGAAATGGCATAGAAACCACAACCCACTGAAAGCATGTTGAAACAACTGGCCCGAACCTAACTGGGTTGATTACCTGCTAAAACAAAAATAATAACATTCTTGATGAAATTCAAATAAAACCCAGAGTTTCATAACATAATCTTCAAAGTAGCCGGAATAGAATCCAAAATTGAATATTGGGTATTCGAAGAACCAGAAAAATCTCAACTTGCGTGGGAAAAGGAACTCAAGAGATGCTAACACCAAGATGACACAGATGTTGGAGTGATCTGACAATGACTTTATAGTAGCTCCAGTGACCAGTCACAAATACTCTAGAAAGAGGTGGAAAAGTAAAAAGTCTCAGTAAATAAATGGAAGACAAAAAAGAAACAAATGGAAATTTTAGAACAGAAAAATACAAGAGCCAAAATACTATCTCAGTATCAGAATGGAAACACAAGGGGGAAGGTCAGTGACTTTGAAGATAGATCAACAGAAAGTATCCAATCTGAATAACAGATAAAATGATTTTTTTTAATTGTCAAGTTAGCTAACATACAGTGCAGTCTTGGCTTCAGGAGTAGATTCCCATGGTTCATCACTTACATACAACACCCAGTGCTCATCCCAACAAGAGCTCTCTTCAATGCCCATCACCCGTTTTCCCCACCCACCAATCCCCCAGCCCTATCAATCCTCAGTTTGTTCTCTGTACTTAAGAGTCTCTTATAGTTTGCCTCCCTCTCTGTTTTTATCTTTTTATTCCTTCCCTTCCCCTATGGTCATCTGTTAAGTTTCTCAAATTCCACATAAGAGTGAAATCATATGATATCCATCTTTCTCTGACTGACTTATTTTGCTTAGCATAATACCCTCCATTCCATCCACATTGTTGCAAATGGCAAGATTTCATTCTTTTTCATCACTGAGTACTACACACACACACACACACACACACACACACACACACACACACACACACCAGTTCTTCTTTAGCCATTCATTGGTTGATGGACAACTGATTTGGGCTCTTTCCATAATTAGGCTATTATTTATAGCGCTGCTATAAACATTGGGGTGCATGTGCCCCTTCAAATCAGCACTCATGTATCCTTTGGATAAATTCCTACTAGTGTTATTTCTGGGTTGTAGGGTAATTCTATTTTTAATTTTTTGAGGAACATCCACACTGTTTTCCAGAGTGGCTGCACCATTTTGCATTCCCACCAACAGTGCAAGAGGGTTCCCCTTTCTCCACATCCTCACCAACATCTGTTGTTTCCTGAGTTGTTAATTTTAGTCATTCTGACTGGTGTGAGCTGGTATCTCAATGTGGTTTTGATTTGTATTTCCCTGATAATGAGCAATATTGAGCATCTTTTCATGTGCCTGTTGGCCATCTGGATGTCTTCTTTGGAAAAGTGTCTATTCATGTTGACAGGGTCCTTGAGCAAACAGCTAAGAAAGAATTCTTGAGATGTCTTTGGTGCAAAAAGGTGATTTTATTAAAACTTGGGGACAGGACCCATGGGCAGAAAGAGCTGCACTGAGGTTGTGAGGAGTGACTGATTATATACTTTTACGTTAGTGGTGGTTAGGGATAGGGTAAGTCTCTAAGGAATTTGAAAGCAAGGCTTTTAGAACCTTAAGGGGCTAGATACTGTTAAGATAAGGTTACTTTTAGTCTTTAATGAAACAAAAACATTAAGGAAGTAAGCCAGCCATGAGTTTTTGAAGAAGGTCATGCTCTGCAGGTTTCAGGTGTGTATCAGTGGGCTGCAAGCTGTAAAGAGATTTAATTTAAGCTACATTTCTCTTCCCTTTGTTTCCCTCATCAATATCGTCTGCCCATTTTTTACTGGATCATTTGTTTTTCGGGTGTTGAGTTTGGTAAGTTCTTTATAGATTTTTGATACTAACCCTTTATTTGATATGTCATTTGCAAATATCTTCTCCCATTCCATCAGTTGCCTTTTAGTTTTGTTGATTGTTTCTTTTGCCATGCAGAATCTTTTTTATCTTGATGAGGTCCTAATAGTTCATTTTTGCTTTTATTTCCCTTGCCTTCAGAGACAGGTCAAGTAAGAAGTTGCTGCAGCTGAGATAAAAGAGATTGCTGCCTGTTTTCCCCGGTAGCATTTTGATGGCTTCCTGTCTTAAATTTAGGCCTTTCATCCGTTTTTAACTTATTTTTGTGTATTGGGTATAAAAGCAGTCCGGTTTCATTCTTCTGCATGTTACCGTCCAGCTCTCTGCACCATTTTCTAAAGAGACTATTTTTTTCCATTGGATAATCTTTTCTGCTTTGACAAAAATTAGTTGGCCATATATATTTTTGGGTCCATTTCTGGGTTCTCTATTCTACTCTATTGGTCTATGTGTCTGTTTTTGTGCCAGTACCATACTGTTCTGATGATTACAACTTTGTAATACAGGCTAAAGTCCAGGATTGGGATGTCCCCAGCTTTGGTTTTCTTTTTCAACATTACTTTGGCTATTCAGGGTCTTAAATATAGATTTTAGGATTGTTTGTTCTAGCTCTATAAAGAATGCTGGCGCTATTTTGATTGGGACTGCACTGAATGTGTAGATTGCTTTAGGTAGTATTAACTTTTTAACAATATTTATTCTTCCAGTCCATGAGCATGGAATGTTTTTCCAATTCTTTGTGTCTTCTTCAATTTCTTTCATAGGCTTTTTATAGTTTTCAGCATATAGATCTTTTACCTCTTCGGTTAGGTATTCCTAGATATCTTATGTTTTTGGTGCAATTGTAAATGGGATCGATTCCTTGATTTCTATTTTTTCTGTTTCATTATTGGTGTATAGATATGCAACCGATTTCTGTACATTGATTTTATATCTTGCAACTTTGCTGAATTCATGGGTCAGTTCTAGTAGTTTTTTGGTGGAGCCTTTTGGGTTTTCCATGTATTGTATCATGCCATCTTCAAAGAGTGAAAGTTTGACTTCTTCCTTGTCAATTTGGATGCCTTTTATTTCATTTTGTTTTCTGATTGCTGGGGCTATGACTTCCAATACCATGTTAAACAACAGTGATGAGAGTGGACATCCCTGTTGTGATCTCAGGGGAAAAAACTCTCAGTTTTTCCCCATTGAGTATGATCATTAAGTGTGGGCCTTTCAAATATGGCTCTTATGATGCTAAGTTATGTTCCTTCTATCCCAACTTTTTTGAGGGTTTTTATTAAGAAAGATGCTATATCTTGTCAAATACTTTTTCTGCATCCATTGACAGGATCATGTGGTTCTTATCCTTTCTTCTACTAATGTGATGTATCATGTTGATTGATTTGAACCAGGCCTACAGCCCTGGAATGAATCCCCTTGATCATGGTGAGTAATTCTTTTAATATACTGTTGAGTTAGATTTGCTAGTAACTTGTTGATAATTTTTGCATCCATGTTCATCAGGGATATTGGTCTGTAATTCCCCTTTTAAGTGGGGTCTTTGTCTTGTTTGGGAATCAAGGTAATGCTGGCTTCATAGAATAAGTCTGGAAGCTTTCCTTCCATTTCTGTTTTTTGGAACAGTCTGAGAAAAATGTTAACTGTGCTTTAAATGTCTGGTAGAATTCCCCTAGGAAGGCATCTTTCCTAGTACTCTTATTTGTTGAGAGATTTTTAATAAATGATTCAATTTCTTTGCTGGTTATGGGTCTGTTCAAATTTTCTATTTCTTCCCGTTTGAGTTTTGGTAGTGTCTGAGTGTCTAAGAATTTGTCCATTTCTTCCATATTGTCCAGTTTGTAGACATATAATTTTTCATAGCATTCTTTTTTTAAAATTTTTTAATGTTTATTTATTTTTTTGAGAGACAGTGAGTAAGTGGAGAGGGGCAGAGAGAGAGGGAGACACAGAATCTGAAGCAGCCTCCAGGCTCTGAGCTGTCATCACAGAGCCCGACGTGGGGCTTGAACTCAAAAACTGCAAGATCATGACCTGAGCCAAAGTCGGATGCTTAACTGACTGAGAAACCCAGGTGCCTCAATTTTTCATAGTATTCTTAATAACCATTTGTATTTCTGGTATTTCTATGGTGTTGGTTGTGACCTCTCTTTCATTTGCGATTTTATCTAATTGGGTCCTCTCTCTTTTCTTTTTGAGAAATCTGGCTAGGGGTTTATCAATTTGATTTACTCTTTCAAAAAACTGGCTCTTAGTTTCATTGATCTGTTCTACTATTTTTTGGATTCTATATTATTTATTTGTGCTCTAATCATTAATATTTCTCTTCTTCTCCTGGCTTTGGGCTTTCTTTGCTGCTGCCTTTCTAGTTCCTTTAGGTGTGGGGTTAGGTTGTGTATTTGGGATCTTTCTTGCTTCTTGAGATAGACCTGAATTGCAATGTATTTTCCTCTTAGGACTGCCTTTGCTGCATCCCAAAGGGCTTGGACTGTCATGTTTTCATTTTTATTTGCTTCAATATATTTTTTAATTTCTTCTTTAATTTCCTGGTTGACCCATTTATTCTTTAGTAGGATGTTCTTTCACCTCCATGTATTTGGGGGCTTTCCAAATTTTTTCTTGTGGTTGATTTCAAGATTCATAGCATTGTGATCTGAAAGTATGCATGCTATGATCTCAAACTTTTTATATTTTTCAAGGGCTGTTTTGTGACTTAGTATGTGATCTATTTTGGAGAATGTTCTATGTGCACTCAAGAATGTGTATTCTGCTACTTTTGGATGAAATGTTCTGAATATATCTGTTAAGTCCACCTGGTCCAATGTGTCATTCAGAGCCATTGTTTCCTTATTGATTTTCTGCCTAGATGATCTGTCCATTCCTGTAAGTGGAATATTAAAGTCCCCTACAATCACAGTATTATTAACTATATATTTATTTATGTTTGTGATTAATTCATTTACATATTTGGGTGCCCCACATTGGGGGCATAAACATTTACAATTGTTAGCACTTCTTGATGGATAGACCCCTAATTATATAATACCCTTCTTCATCTCTTCTTACAGTCTTTGTTTAAAAATGTAGTTTGTCTAATGTAAGTATGGCTACCCAGCTTTCTTTTGACATCTAGTAGCATGATAGATGGTTATCTATCCCCTCACTTTCAATCTTAAGGTTTCCTCAGGCTGTCTCTTGGAGGCAGCATACAGATGGATCTGTTTTTTTATCCATCCTGATACCCTATGTCTTTTGATTGGGGCATTTGGTCCATTTACATTCAGAGTGATTACTGAAAGATATGGATTTAGTGTCATTGTGTTAACTGTAGGTTTTGTGCTTGTGGTGATGTCTTTGGTCCTTTGTAGTCTTTGCTGCTTTCCACTCAGAGTCCCCCTTAGGATCTTCTGCAGGGCTTGTTTAGTGGTCATTAACTCCTTTAGTTTTTGTTTGTCTCAGAAAGCCTTTAGCTCTCCTTCTATTCTGAATGACAGCCTTGCTGGATAAAGGATTCTTGGCTACACATTTTTCCTATTCAGCCCATTGAATATTTCCTTCCACTCCCTTCTGACCTGCCAAGTTTCAGTGGACATGTCTTTTATTGCTCTTATGTGTCTACCCTTGTAGGTTAAGGTCTGTTTGTCCCTAGCTGCTTTCAGAATTCTCCCTTTATCTTTGTATTTTTCCGGTTTCACTATGATATGTCATGGTGTTAATCTGTTTTTGTTGATTCTGAAGGGACTTCTCTATGCCTCTTGGACTTGGATGCCTGTTTCCTTGCCCAGATTAAGGAAGTTCTCAGCTATAATTGTTCAAATAAAGCTTCTTCCCCTTTCTCTCCCTTCTTCTTCTTCTGGAACTCATATGATATGCATATTATTTTGATTCATTGAATCTCTTAGGTCTCTAATTCTCCCCTCATGGTCTAGTAATTTCCTTTCCCACTTTTTTCAGCTTCATCATTTTCCATAATTTTGTCTTCTATTTCACCTATTCTCTCCTCTGCTTCTTCCATCCTCACTGTCACTGTATCTCGTTTATTTTGCACTCATTTATAACATTTCTTTATTCATTGTGACTATTTCTTAGGTCTTTGATCTCTGCAGCAATAGATTCTCTGCTGTCCTCTATGCTTTTTTCAAGCTCAGCTATTTGTCTTATGACTGTTATTCTAAATTTGTGTTCAGATATATTGTTTATATCTGTTTTGACCAATTCTCTGGCTGTAATTTCTTCATGGATTTTCTTTTGACGAGAATTCTTCTATTTCATCATTTTGGCTAGGTTTCTGTCTTTTATGTGTTTTAATAGCTTGTTATGTGTCCTTCACCTGCAAGAACTACTATACTAAAAAGCAGTCATATAATGTCCAGGGCCTGGCACATCAGGAAGTGTTTTTTGGAGTGTGTTGTAGGCACTCTGTTGTTGCATATTTGGCTGCACTAGCCCACTGGTTAGTGTTCTACAAAGCTTCTCCTTGCTCATATTGGTGGATTCTTTGGACCTTCCACCAAGAGTACTTTGACTTGTTTGTTGAAGTAACCCTGGAAAAAAAGGAAAGGGCAGGGCACCTGACACCATACAAAGAGAAAAATGAAAGGGGTGGGAAAAAATGACCAAATAGAGAATCAAAGAAACTATAAGGATTAATCCAGAGAGACAGAGAGAGTGAAATGAAAATAAAGAAGAGGGAGATACAGAAAAGGTGTAAAAAGAATAGAGTAAAAATGCCTGATTAAAGCAATAAACAAACAAAACAGAGAAAGAAAAACATACCAAAAATCAAATCAGAATCTATGAGCCTGATTCCAAAGGGGGAAGGAAAAAAGAGGAGGATAGAAAGAAAAAGAAGGGAAAAGAGAAGACAAGGAAAGGAGAGAGAGAGAGAGAGAGAGAGAGAGAGAGACACTAATATATAAAAAAACAAAACAAAACAAAACAAAAAACCACAGGACAGTTGTCTCTTGGTGCCTGGGACTGGTGGCTGTGCTGGTCGGGAGGAGAGGCTGTCTGGTTGGGTCAGTGACAGTCCCACTCCGGTAGATAAGCAGTTACCAGGCACAGAGGGGCTGGGGTTGGTGTAAGCGGTCCTGCCTCCACTGGGAGCTGCTGTCCTGTTCCCTGAACCCTGCCTTCTGTGTTGGTGATGGGGAGAAAATGGCGACAGCCCTATCTCTCCTCCCCTGACAAGTGTCTCAAACCATGTTGTTCAGGCCGCCCTCACAGAATAGTGCTGGCGGTCAGTCTGCCCTGCTCCACAGTCTCCCAGTGCCTCCTAGACACTCAGCTGGGATTCAATACTGATGTGTTAAAGGATACCACACCTCACAGACCCGGATCTGGGGTAGCACCACTCTGTCCTGCCAATAAAGGACCACAATGGGCTGGTGCCTGTAGGGTCTTTTGTCCTTGTGGGGGCAATATACCCTTGTTCCACAGTACTCAAGGGAAGGGACTGTTCTCTCCCAGTGCCCCCCTGAGATTGTTATTGAGCCCTGGGCTCGTTCCCCTCCCTTCCAGGCATGTGCACAATGGTGGCTTCGGTCGGGAGAAAGTTGTGCACTTTTGAAAACTCCAATCTTGGCTCCTAAGGCTGTTTGCAAAGTAGAACTTGGCACTCTTCATATTTCTTGTTCTCCAGTCCATGGTCCGGAGAGTGTTTTCTCTTGTCCTAACACAATACTGCACTTCTACAGCCTCTCTTTCTCTCCCTTTTGTCTCTTCACAGAAGGGGTTTCCTCCCCTCTGTGCCTTCTGCCACCATTGTCTCCTCCAATTTGCATACATGCACCTCTGTCCCACCAAGCTGTTTCCCTCCACCTGTGGAGATTTTTCTATCATTCCTTAGACTGATTTCCTGGGTGTTCCAAGTGTTCTGACCTCAACACAGCTGTGTTTGAAGGACGATGGAAATTCACATCCCTCTACTTCTCTACCATCTTAACTTCCCCAAGAAAAAATGATTAAAAAAAATGAACACAGCCTCAGCAACACAACCACCTATGACACAATAACAAAAGGTCTAAGACTGGTGTCACTGGAGTCCCAGATGAAGAGGAGAATGAGTGCACTGCCAAAAAATATTTGGAGAGGGGCACCTGTGTGGCTCAGTCAGTTAGGCATCTGACTCTTGATCTCAGATCAGGTCTTGATCTCAGGGTTATGAATTCAAACCCCATGTTGGGCTCCATGCTGGGCATGGAGCCTACTTAAAAAAATTTTTTTAGAGAAATAATGACTGAAAACTTCCCAAATTTAGTGAAAGACATAATGCAACTAATTCAAAACCAAACAGCATACACTGCAATTCATACCCAGATATACCATAATGAAACCATTGAAAACTAAGGAGAAAAAAAAATCTTGAAAGCAGCCAACAGAAAAAAATGTATTACCTATAAGGGAAAACCATTTCAAATAATTGTAGATTTCTCACCAGGAAGCATTTATCTCAGTAATAGAACTAGAGTTTGAAAATCAGCAAGATGAAATAAATGCAAAATACATCAACCAACTAGATGTAATCTACACATATAACACTCCATCCAACAACAGCAGAATACATATTCTTTTTGAGTATACATGGAACATTAACTGAAATAGACCATATCCTGAGTCATAACAAATTTAAAATAATTGAGGGGCACCTGGGTAGCTCAGTCGGTTAAGTTTCTGACTTTGGCTTAGGTCATCATCTCATGGTTCATGGGATCAAGATCCGAGTCAGGCTCAGGCTCTGTGCTGGCAGCTTGGAGCCTGGAGTGTGCTTCAGATTCTGTGTCTCCCTCTTTCTCTCCCCCTCCCCCACTCATGCTCTGTCTCTGTCTCTCAAAAAAATGAATAAACGTTTAAATTTTTTTTTTTAATTTTAAATAATTGAAATCGTACCAAAATATTCTCTGACCATAATGGAATTAACTAGAAATCAATGAGTCCCTAGGTGGCTCAGTCAGTTAAGTATCTGACTTTGGCTCACGTCATAATCTTAGGGTTCGTGAGTTGAAGCTCCAAGTTGGGCTCTGTGCTGACAGCTCAGAGCCTGGAGCCTGCTTCGGATTCTGTGTCTCCCTCTCTCTGCTCCTCCTCTGCTCATGCTCTGTCTCCCTTTCTCTCTCAAAAATAAATAAATGTTAAAAAAACTAGAAATCAATAGAAGAAAAAAATAATAAATCAATGCTTTGAAATTAAATAACGTTTATAAATGATTCATGATTCAAAGAGAAAGTCTTGAGAGAAATTAGAAACTATTTTGGACTGAGTGAAAATGAAAACACAACATATAAAAATGTGTGAGATTCAGTTACTGAAGTGCTTAGAGGGAAATTTTTAGCATTCAATTCTTATATTAAAAATTAAGAAAGGTCTTCAGTCAATAATCCAAGCTTCCACCTTAAGAAATAATAAAAAGAAGTACAAAATATACCCAACAGAATAGAAGGAAGAAAATAATAAAGATAAGAATAGAAATCTATGAAATTGAACACAGAAAATAATGGGAAAAATCAATTAAACTGCTTCTCATGAGGCAGAAAAGGAGAAGAAAAATCATTGATATAATTAGTAAAGAGGAGAGATCACTACAAACCTGTAGCTATTAAAAACTAGTATAGCAATAACATACTACAAACACCTCTGCACGCATAAACTTTAAATGAAATGGCCCAATTGTTTGAAAATACAAACTACTAAAATGTGCCCAAACTGAAATAGACAACTTGAATAAAATTGAATTTATAGTTAAAAGTCTTCTGAAAAAGAAATCTCTAGGCCCATGTGATTTTACTGGTAAGTTCTACCAAGTATTTATATGATAAAAAAAAAAATCTCTCCATGTCTTTCTGTGACTTGATAGCTCATTTCTTCTTGCTACCAAACAATATTCTATTGCATGGGTATACCATCATTTATTCTTCACCTATTGAAGAGTATCTTGGCTGCTTCCAGTTTGGGGTAATTATGAATCAAGCTGCTATAAACATCCCATGAAGGTTTCTGTGTGTATATAAGTTTTTAATTCATTTGGGTAAATAAGTAGGAGAATGATTAATGAATCATAGGTGAGACTGTGGTTAGTTTTTTAAGACACTGCCAAAGATTTCAGTTGTTTACCAGTGAGTATCATTTTCATGTGGGCTTTTCATAAACACAGTTTATCATGTTGAGGAAGTTTCTTGCAATTTCTAATTTCTGGGTGTTTTTGTCATGAATTGGTGCTGGACTTTTTCAAATGCCTTTTCTACATCTATTGATATGATTACGTGGTCAGTTCCCCCCATCTTTCATTCTATTAATGTGTTGTGTTCTGTTGATTAATTTTTAAAATATTGAACTATGCTTGCATTTCTGGGCAAAATACCACTTGGTCATGGTGTATAATCCTTTTAACATCCTGTTAGATTAGGCTTGCAAATATTTGTAATGATTTATGCATCAATAGGTATAATGATTTTGGTCTATAGTTTTCCTTTCTTGTGATATCTTTGTTTGGTTTGGTACCAAGGTAATCCTGGCCTTCTAGAATGAGTTAGAAAGTGTTCCTTCCTCCTCTATTTTCTGAAAGAGTATGAGAAAAATTGGTGTGTGTTTTTTAATATGTTTTAATTTTTTTTCTTTTTCAAGTTTTTATTTAAATTCCACTTAGTTAACATACAGTGTAATATTAGTTTCAGGTGTAGAATTTACTGATTCATTACTTACATACAACATTCAGTGTTCATCACAATATTTAATACCCATCACCCATTTAACCCATTGCCCTGCCCACCTCCCTCCCAGGAAACCTCAGTTTGTTATCGATACATAAGAGTCAATTTTCTGGTTTGCCTCTCCCCCCACCCCCATGTTCATCTGTTGAGTTTCTTAAATTCCACATATGAATGCAATCATATGGTATTTGTCTTTCTCTGATGGACTTGTTTTGCTTAGCATAATACACTAGCTTTATCCACGTCATTACAAATGGCAAGATTTCATTATTTTTTGTTGCCAAGTAGTATTTCATTATAGATGTGTGTGTGTGTGTGTGTGTGTGTGTGTGTGTGTGTATACACATATTGAACCACCCCTTGCATCCCAGGAATAACCACCCCTTGCATCCCCTTGATCATGGTGGATGATTTTTTAATATACTGTTGGATTTGATTTGCTAGTATTTTATGGAGAATTTTTGCATCCATCTTCATCAGGGATATTGGCCTGTATTGGCCTGTAGTTATCTTTTTTAGTGGAGTCTGTGGTTTTGGAATCAGGGTAATTTTGGCCTCATAAACTGAGTTTGGAAATTTTCCTTCCATTTCTGTTTTTTGGAATAGTTTGAGAAAAATAGATATTAACCCTTTAAATGTTGGTAGAATTCCCCTGGGAAGCCATCTGGCCCTGGACTTTTGTTTGTTGGGAGATTTTTGATTGCTGATTCAATTTCTTTGCTGGTTATCAGTCTATTCAAGTTTTCTATTTCTTCTTGTTTCCATTTTGGTAGTTTATATGTTTCTAGGAATTTATCAATTTCTTCTATATTGTCCAATTTGTTAGCATATAATTTTTCATAATGTTCCCTCATAATTGTATATCTGTGATGTTGGTTGTGATTTCTCCTCTGTCATTTGTGATTTTATTTATTTGGGCTCTTTCTCTTTTCTTTTTGATAAGTGTGGCTAGGAGTTTAACAATTTTATTAATTTTTTCAAAGAGCTGGTTTCACTGATCTGTTCTGCTTGTTTGTTTTTTAGTTTCTAGTTTCTGTGTCTTTTATCTCTGCTCTAACATTTATTATTTCCCTTATTCTGCTGACTTTAGTCTTTGTTGTTCTTTTTCTAGCTCCTTTAGAGGGAAGGTTAGTTTAGTTTTGTTTTGTTTTGAGATTTTTCTTGCTTCTTAAGGTAGACTTGTATTGCTATATACTTCCCTCTTATAAAAGTTTTCATGGCATTGTGGTCATAAAATATGCATGGTATGATCTCAGTCTTTTTCTACTGGTTGATGCCTGATTTGTAACCTAGTAAGTGATCTATTCTGGAGGATGTCCCATGTGCACTTGCAAAGAATGTGTATTTTACTGCTTTAGGATGAAATGCTTAAAAAATTTTTTTAAATGTTTTTAGTTATTTTTGAGACAGGGAGAGACAGAGCATGAGCAGGGGAGGGGCAGAGAGAGAGGGAGACACAGAATCCGTAGCAGGCTCCAGGCTCTGAGCTGTCAGCACAGAGCCTGATGTGGGGCTTGAACTCATGGATGTGAGATGATGACCTGAGCTGAAGTCGGACGCTCAACTGACTGAGCCACCTAGGATGAAATGTTTTAAATATATCTGGTCCAATGTGTCATTGAAAGCCATTGTTTCCTTGTTGATTTTCTACTTAGATGATCTGTCCATTGGTGTGTTACAGTCCCTTACTATTGTATTATTATCAATAAGTGATTTTATATTTGTTATTAGTTGTTTTATATATTTGGGTTCTTCTAAGTTGGGGACATAAATATTTACAATTGTTCAATCTTGTTGGGATAATCCCCTTTATTATGATATAGTGCCCTTTTTCATCTCTTTGGTCTAAAATCTAGTTTGTCTGATACAAGTATTGTTACTCCAGCTTTCTTTTGACATCCATTCGCATGATAAATGTTTCTCCATCCCCTCACTTTCTATCTGCAAGTGTCTTTAAGTCTAAAATGAATCTCCTGTAGGGAGCATACAGATGGGTCTTATTTGTTTATCCTTTCTGACACCCTTTGTCTTTTTATTGAAGCGTTAAGCCCATTTACATTCAGAGCAATTATTGATAGATATTATGTAGTGCCACTTTATTACTTATGTTGTCATCATTTCTGGAGTTTTACTCTGTTCCTTTCTAGTCTTTGTCAGTTTTTGTCTTTCCTTCCCACTCAAAGTGTCCCCTTTAACATCTCTTGCAGGGCTGGCTTAGTGGTCACAAACTCCTTTAATTTTTCTCTGGGAAACTATCTCTCCTTTTATTCTGAATGGTAGCCTTGCTGGATAGTTTTCTTGGCTGCATATTTTTCCCATTCAGCATGTTGAATATATCATGTCACTCCTTTCCGGCTTGACAAGTTTCTGTGGAGAGATCTGCAGTAACTTTATAGGTCTTCCCTTGTAAGTTAGGAACTTCTTTTGTCTTATTGCTTATAGGATTTTTTTCTTTATCACTATATTTTGTACTTTTAACTACAGTATGTCTTCGGGTTGGCCTGTTTTTGTTGATTTTCATGGGAGCTCTCTGTGCCCAATGGATATGGATGTCTGTTTCTTACCCCAGATTAGGGAAGTTCTCAGCTATTATTTCCTCAAATAAACCTCCTTCCCTCTTTGCTCTCTCTTCTTCTTCTGCAACTCCCATGATATGAATGTTATTACTTTTGATGGTGTAACTGAATTCTCTAAACCTACTCTTGTGACCCATAATTCTTTCTCTCTTTTGTTCAGCTTCATTATTTTCCATTACTGTATCTTCTATAACACTTATTCATTCCTCTGATTCTTCCATCCTTGTGATCATTACATTCAGTCTATTTCGAATCTCAGTTATTGCACTGTTTATTTCTGCCTGATTTTTTTTTTTTTACTTCTTTCTGTCTGTGGTAAGGGTCTCCCTGATGTCTTCATTGCTTTTCTCAAACCCAGCAAGTATCCTTATGATTGTTGCTTTATTATTTATATCTGTTTCAAGTAGATCTTTGGCTGTGATCTTTTCTTGTTTATTTGGGATGAATTCCTCCATCTTGGATTTTGTCTAGGTCTATGTGTTAGAAAAGCCTGCTCCTATGTCTCCTGCTCCTAAGAGTAATGGCTTTATGAAGAGGTCATATAGTCTCTAGGGTCTGGCATTTCAGGGAGTGTCTCATGTGTGCTGCATGCACTCTGCTGTTGTGTTTTGGCAGCTCTATCCCAGGTCAGTCATCCACAGAGGCTCTTCTTGCCTGCGGTGGACAGTGTTTAGACCTAGGCCAGAGTATGGTGAGTTTTAATTAGGTGTGCTCTGGTCTACTTGTTAAATGAGACTTGATGATACTTCCACTAGAACTGAAGCCTTGCAGAACTCTATGGTCGGTGGATGTGGTGCATGCAGGGTTTTTTGCTGGTTTTCTGGGGAAGGAACTCACTACTTCACTTGGTCTTAGGCACATTTGCCTAAGAAAAGAATTACAAGCAGAGTGCAAGGGGATGGGGCTTGGTGTAAGCAGGTTAGGAAGCCAGCGTGCTATTTACTGAAGTGGGTTTATACTGCAGGGTGGGGAAGAGACATGGCACCAGCCAGCTCCCTTGTCCCCAGAGAGGGGACTCCATGCTTGCTGCTCTCAAGGATCCACTCTCAGAAGAGGGAATCATTTCCCCTCATGCATCCCAGCATTTTTCAGATCACTGTTTTCATGCTGTCTCCAGGTTGCTTGCCTGCCTGGAGCAGTGCAGTGCTCTTTGGGCTCTATCCCAACCAAACTTGCTGACTTTTAAAACTCCAAATTTTAGGGACTTGATGTGGTGTGGACTTGCACTGGTCTTCTGGGGGAGTCTTGCCATGCAGGTTTGACCCAGAAAGGCAGTTGCACCAGAGCACAGGGGCATGGGACTTGGAGCATGGAATTTTGAGCAAAGCAGGCTAAACAGCCAATGTGCTGGTTAGCGACCCTCAAAAGGTGTCTCTACACCTATGCTGAGGAATGGGGGATGGAAATGGAGCTCACTGGCTCTTTTTTCCCTGGAGAGGCAGCTCTGTGAAAGCCATCTCTAATAGATGTGATCCAAGAAGAGTGAACAGTCTCTCTTCATGCAGCCTAAGTGATCCTCAGATCATGCTGTCTGCCCCAGGTTTGTTTGTATGCCCTCTCTCCAGGAGTAGGGCAGTGCCCTCAGTTCACTATTCTAGCCAAGCCCACCATCCTCTAAAATTCCAGGCTTTGAGTCCTGCTCATTGCAAAAACTCATGAAAATCAGCCCCTCTCATCTTCCAAAGCCAATGTTCTCCTTGTGCATATCTCTGTGCACTCCAGTATCTCTCACCTTTCTCCAAGATCAGGTCTCCCTCCCCTCCATAGCACTCAAGATCTCTTTCTCCCCCAGACCATATATCTACATTTCTTACATATGGCCTTCTTAGAGAAGATATGGCCTCTTCTCTCCCTCTAGTTGTAGAGTTTGTTCTGACAGTCCTCAGGTTGATTTCTTGAGTATTTAGAATGATTTGACAGTGATCTAGCTGTTTAAGTGACAAGACACACCTAGGGTCCTCCTACTATGCCACCATCTTAGCTGCCCCTCATTAATCTTTTCTATCATTTTTTAAGTCTATTTCGTTTATTTATGCTCTGCTCTTTACTATTTTGTTCCTTCTACTAACCTTAGGTTTTATTTCTTCTTTTTTTTTTTTCTGGTTCCTTTGGATATAACGTTAGACTGTTTCAGATTTTTCTTATTTCTTGAGGTAAGCCTATATTAATATAAATTTCCCCCTTAGAACTGTTTTTGCTTTGTGCCAAAGATTTTGGACCATTGCATTCTCTTTTCTTCTTCTTTTTTAAAAAAATATTTATTTAGGGGCGCCTGAGTGGCTCAGTTGGTTGAGCGTCCAGCTTCAGCTCAGGTCATGATCTCACGGTTTGTGAGTTCAAGCCCTGCATCGGGCTCTCTGCTGACAGCTCAGAGCCTGGAGCCTGCTTCGGATTCTGTCTCCTTGTCTCTCTGCCCCTCCCCACTTGTGCTCTGTCTCTCTGTCTCTCAAAAATAAATAAATGTAAAAAAAAATTTAAAAAAATATTTATTTCAGAGAGACAGACAGAGTGCAGGCAGACAGAGAGAGACACAGAATCCGAAGCAGGCTCCAGGCTCTGAGCTGTCAGCACAGAGCCCGACGTGGGGCTCGAACTCACAGACTGTGAGATCATGATCTGAGCTGAAGTCGATGCTTAACTGAGCCACCCAGGTGCCCCGTCACAGCCCACTGCTGATGGAAAACACTTTTATCTGAAATTTAACTTCATTTTGTTAATTGTTTTCTGGTTGTTTTGGTAGTTTTCTGTTCCTTTCTTCTTCTCTTGCTCTTTTTCTTTATGATTGATGGCTTTCTGTAGTGTTAGGTGTGGCTTTCTTTCTCTTTATTTTTTGTGCATGTATTATAGGTTTTGGATTTGTGGTTACCATGAGGTTCATATATAACATTGTAAATAGGTAGCACTTTATACTTAGTCAATGGTCACTTAAGTTTGAACCTTTCAAGGTTTTCATTTTGTCTTTGTTTTTTACATTTGAATATTATATGTGTATGTGTAATTTTTGGAATTCTCTGAGCTTCCTGGATATGTGGTGTGGTGTATACAATTAACTTTGGAAATATTTCTGTCATTATTAGTGAAAATATTCCTTCTGATTTTTTCTCTCTTTTCCTTCTGGTGTTCCAATTACATATATATTACAACTTTTATCATTGTTCCACAATTCTTAGATTTTTTTTTCATCTTTTTTTTTTCCCTCTTTGCATTTCAGTTTGGAAAGTTTCTATTGATAGATCTTCAAGCTCACTTTCCTTGGTCATGTTCATTCTGATGAGCCTATCAAAGGCATTCTTCACTTGTTAGTGTTTTGATTTCTAACATTTGTCTTTGATTTTTTTCATAAAGTTTCCATTTCACTACTTAAATTACTCATCTGTTCTTGCAAGTTGTCTACTTTACCCATTAGATCCTGTAACATATTAAGCATAGTTATTTTAAATTCCCTGACTGATAATTCCAAAATGTTTTCATATCTGACTCTGGTCCTGCTGTTTGTTTTATCTCTTTGGACTGTCTTTATTTTTGACTTGTAGCATGCCTTACAATTTTTTATTCACAGTGCACATGATGGACCAGGCATAAATTATGGACAAGAGGAAATTATGTAATCAGGTCATTAGTAAGAGGTTTTATGTTAATCTATAAATTGGGCCATGTTTAATGCTTGCTATAGCTGTTAAGTTCGAGAGGCTTCAGCTTCCTCTAGTTTCCTTTTTTTCCCTTTCTTCTATTGATTTTGGGTTTCCCTAACTATTCCATCTCAAATTCACCAGTGAAGTCATTTGGGTGTGGTGTTTTCTTTGATTTTTAAAGATGCATTCAACTTATTCAACAGATATAGGACTATTCCAATGTTCTATTTCTTCTTAGATCAGTTTTGGCAAGTTGTGTTTTTCAAGAAATTTGTGCATTTCATCTACACTGTTGAATTAATGGCATATGGTGGTTAATAATAATCTGTTATTTTCTTTTTAATGCTTTAAAATTCTGTCTTGATGTCATCTTTTTTCATTTCTAATCTCTCTCTCTCTCTCTCTCTCTCTCTCTCTCTGTCTCCACTGGGTCAATCTTGCTCAGGGATTATTGATTTTAATCTTTATAAGGGATCAACTTTTTTCTTGATTTCCTCTTTTGTCGGTTTGTTTTTTATTTCAATTATTTATTCTTTTATACATATTAGAACCTTACTATATTTTCTTTAATTTGCTGTTGTATTTTTCAGCTTTTTGAGATGAAACTCAAGTAATTGATTTTTAACCTTTCTTATTTTATAATGCACACATTTAGAGGCCAAAATAGTCCTCTTAGCACTGATTTATCTTCATCACATACATACAAAAATTTGTTGTATATATTTTTATTATTATTTAGTTCAAAACATTTTCCGATTGTTATTTTAATATTTTCTTGGTTCATTAGTGATTTAGAATTGTGATGCTTAATTTCTGAATATTTGGGGATTTTCTAGTTATCTTTCTGTTAATGATATCTAGTTTAAATTTTACTGTGGCCAGCAAATATATTCTATATGACTTCAATCCTTAGTAATTTGTTGGGACTTGATTTATCATGCAGGATATTGTCTGTTTTGGTAAATGTTTCATGTGAACTTAAAAGAATGGCTATTCTGAGGTTGTTTAGTTTTCTATATGTCAATTGGGTCAGTTTGTTTGGGTTATTTACATAGTTCTAGATCTTTACTGATCTTTTGGTCTGCTTTTTCTATCTATTACTGACAAGTTTGTTAAAATAACCAACTATTAATGTGGGTCCATTTCTTTTTTTTGTTCTGTTAATATCTTCTTATGTTTGTTAGGCACAGATTTAGAATTGTGATATAATCTCATGGAATTGACCATTTTATTGTTATGCAACATCTCTTGCCTTAAATTCTACTTTGCTTGGTATTAGAATAGTTAGGCCAACTTTTTTCTAGTTGGTATTTACACTACATATCTTTTCCATTATTCTACTTTCAGACTTTTATTCCATATATTTAAAATGTGGGTCTTTTGAACAATGTATAATTGGGTTTTGTATTTTTCTTCACATGGCATGTCTTTTAATTCCAGTGCTCTGTTTACACGTAATACTATTATTGACATAATTGAATATAAGTCTTTTACATTGTTATCAGCCATCTATTTGTCCCATCTGTCTTTGTTCCTTTATTTCTCCTTCCTTGCCTCATTTTGGATTAGTCAAAAGTTTTATATTATTGTATTTCCACCATAGTAATTTTTTTTTAAGATTTTATTTTTAAGTAATCTCTACACCCAACATGGGGCTTGAACTCACAACATTGAGATCAAAAGTCACATGCTCTTCTGACGCTCTTCTGACTGAGCCAGCCAGGCACCCCTCCACCATATTAGCTTTTTACTTATGCATTCTTTTTTTTATTATTATGTTTATTTATTTTTGAGAGAGAGTGATAGAGTGTAAGCAGGGAGGGGCAGAGAGAGAGGGAGACACAGAATTTGAAGAGGGTTACAGGCTCTGAGCTCTCAGCACAGAGCCTGACACGGGGCTTGAATTCATGGACTGTGAGATCTTGACCTGAGCTGAAGCTGGATTCTCAACTGACTGATACACCTAGGCACCCCTTTCCTTATGCATTCTTATATTAATCTTGTAGGAATTAAACTATTTATTTTAGGGTATGTCTTCCAGAAATTAGATTTTTACCACTTCACAAACATTGCTAGAAATTAAGGAATCTACTCCTGAAATCGTTTCACTGTATGCTAATTTGGATGTAAATTTTAAAAAATAAAAAAATAAATTAAAAAAAGTTTAATTATATTTTCTGAAGTCTTGCCCTTTTGTACTAATTATCACATATTTTATCTCTACATAGATTTAAATTTTTTTAATTAATTAATTTTAAGAGTGAGAGCACAAGCAAGAGAGGGACAGAGGGAGATGGAGGGACAGAATCCTAAACAGGCTGTGCACTGTCAGCACAGAGCCTGACTCGGGGCTCAGTCTCACAATTGTGAGATGCTGACCTGAGTCAAAATCAAGAGTAGGACTCTTAACTGAATGAGCCACCAGGCACCCCTCTACACAGATTTTAAAGCCCACAAGTAATCATCATAATTGTTTTTAACATTTAATATTTATTTATATTTATGCACAGTTATTTACCCTTTCCAGTTTGTTTTCCTTTGTATCATTCTATGCTCCCTCTGAGATCATTTTCCTTCCTATAGAAATTCCTTTAGTATTTCTTGTAATGCAGTTCTCTGGCAAGAAATGCTCTAAGATTTAGTTGTCTGAAAAAAAATGTGTATTTTCTTTCATTTTTGAAGGACACTTTAGTTAGCTACAGAATTTTAGGATGGGATATAAATATTGTTTTCCTATCAGCACATTTATTTATTGAAATTTATTGTCAAATTGGTTTCCATACAACACCCAGTGCTCATCCCAAAAGGTGCCCTCCTCAATACCCATCACCCACCCTCCCCTCTCTCCCACCCCCCATCAACTCTCAGTTTGTTCTCAGTTTTTAAGAGTCTCTTATGCTTTGGCTTTCTCCCACTCTAACCTCCTTTTTGTTTTTTTCCTTCCCCTCCCCCATGGGTTTCTGTTAAGTTTCTCAGGATCCACATAAGAGTGAAAACATATGGTATCTGTCTTTCTCTGTATGGCTTATTTCACTTAGCATAACACTCTCCAGTTCCATCCATGTTGCTACAAAGGGCCATATTTCATTCTTTCTCATTGCCATGTAGTACTCCATTGTGTATATAAACCACAATTTCTTTATCCATTCATCAATTGATGGACATTTAGGCTTTTTCCATAATTTGGCTATTGTTGAGAGTGCCTATCAGCACATTTAATGTTCCTCTTAAGAGGACAATTCACTGGCTTCAATTTCTGCCGAAAAACCAGCCATCTGTATAGCTGTTACTGTCTTTAACATGTCTTTTCTCTCTGGCTGCTTTTTTCTTTTATTTTCAGCTGACTCTTCTGTGTCTAGGTGTGGTTTTCTTTGTATTTATCTCGTATGGGTGTACAAAGTTCTTTGTTTGCTTGTTTTGTTATTAAAAAAAATTTTTTTAATGTTGATTTATTTTTGAGGGGGGGGAGGGGTAGAGAGAGAGAGGGAGACAGAATCTGAAGCATGCTCCAGGTTCTGAGCTGTGAGCACAGAGCCCAATGTGGGGCTCCAACTTGTGAACCATGCATGAGATCATGACCTGAAGTTAGATGCTTAACTGACTGAGCCACCCAGGCACCCCATTTACAAAGTTCTTTGAATGTGTTGTTTAATGCTTGGTATCAAATTTGGAAAATTTTTGGCCAGTAATTTTTCATATATTTTTCGTCCCATTGTCTCTGGTATTTCAATAGCATAAATATTTGACATTGTCATCATGTTACATATATCTCTTGTACTCTCTTTTTAAAATTAAAAAAAAAAATTATGTTTATTCATTTCCTGAGAGAGAGAGAGAGAGAGAGAGAGAGAGAGACAGAATGTGAGCAGGGGAGGGGCAGAGAGAGAGGGAGACACAATCTGAAGCAAGCTCCAGGCTCTGAGCTGTCAGCATAGAGCCCGACGTGGGGCTCGAACTCATGAACTGCGAGGTCATGACCTAAGCCTAAATCGGACACTTAACTGACTGAATCACCCAGGTGCCCCCTCCCCCTGCCTTTTTTTTTTTTTTTTAATTCTATTTCTATCTATTTTTCCTTCTGTTCTTTACTCTGGATATTTTTTACTGCATTATCTTCCACTTCCCTTAATCCTTTGCTCTTATCTAATATCAAACCCATCGTTTGATTTCTTCAAGTATATTTTTTAGGTTCTAGAATCTCCATTTGGCTTTCTTTAAATAGCTTTCAGATTTTTCGTGAGATTCTTCATTTTTTCATCAATTCTGTTTAAAACATTAATCATCGTTTTTTTAAGTTTTTAAATTTATTTTGAAAGAGAGAGAGCAGAGGAAAGGCAGAAATAGAGAGAGAGAGAGAGAGAGAGAGAGAGAGAGAGAGAATTCCAAGTAGGCTCTGCATGGTCAGCATAGAGCCCTAAGTGGGACTTGATACCCATGAACCACAAAATCATGACCTGAGTCAAAAGCAAGAGCCAGACACTTAACCGGCTGAGCCACTCAGGCACCCCTCAGAATTATTTTAAGTCTCTGATTATTCAGTATCTGAATCATCAATGATGCCATTTCTCTTGTGTTTTTTCCTGTTTTTTTGATAATTTCTATTACTTTTAAAGCATGTTTCATAAAATTTTATTAGATGCCAGATATTATGAAAGAGTGTAGAGGTACAGAATAGTGTTGTTTACCTTCAAAAAGTGTTGTTTCCTCTGTCAAGCACATAGTTTACCAGCAGATTCCTGTGGTCCAGTTTAGGTGGGTTAAAGCTGTGCTTTATTAGGGCTGGGTTATTATTTTTTTTAAGTTTATTTATTTTGAGAGAGAGAGAGAGAGAGAGAGAGAGAGAGAGAGAAAGAAATCCCAAGCAGGGTCTGCACTGACAGCAATGTGAGGCTCAGTCTCACAAACTTAGAGATCATGACCTGAGCCAAAATCAGGAGTTGGATGCTTAACCAACTGAGCCATCCAGGAGCCCCTAAGCTGGGTTATTTCAATTTTGACCTGATTCTTGGGTCATGTTCTTACTTCAAGGGCATTGCTATAGACTGAGTTGTATGTTCCCCACCCCAAATTCATATATTAAAGGCTTAACCCCCAATCTGATGGTATTTAGAGGTGGAGCTTTTGGGAAGTAATGAGGTTTAGATAGATCATGAGGATGGAATCTTCATGATGGGATGTGTTCCCTTATAAGAAGAGACACCATAGAGCTTGCTTTCTCTCCACATGTGCACAAAGAAGAGATCATGCAAGCACGCAGCCAAGATGATGCCCACAAACAAGGCAGGAAGAGAGATCTTTACCAGAAACTGACCATGGTGGCATCCTGATCTGACTTCCAACCTCCAGAACAGTGAGAAAATAAATGTGCATTGTTTCAGCTACCTGGTCTAGTTATAGCAATCTGAGCAGGCTAAGGCAAGCATAGCCTGACTCCTAGGGACTGTCCCTTCTAGGAGATATACCTAGGGTATTTTCTGAGGCCCAGTTTGGCAGAACTTGAACTCTAACCTCCACCTCCTTAATAGTTTTAAGTTGCTGAAAATCCTGCTCAGCTTTTTTGCCTCTGGTCTGCTCTTGCCTGCTGGGTTTCTTGGATTCTGTTCCTACATATGCATGGTTTAGTCATCAGCCAATCACTGGAGTGTAACATCTTTGGATAATTTTGGGGTCACTTTTTTTATAGTTCCCTCCTTTCTGAGACTTTGCTCTTCAAGTTCCAAACTCTGATGTCCTCAGCGAGACTGCTACTTTCTGCTTAGGTTCTATTATCCTTTGCACAAAATTAGAAATACCCTCAGTGAAAAAGGAAGGAAATTAACTCTCTAATACCTTAAGTCATTTTATATATTTTGCCCATTTTCCATTATTGTTTTCAATGGAAGGGTTCATTCTGGATGTTCTGTAAAAACCAGAATACAAAGTTCTGTACTCATATTTTGTGATTCAACCTAAATGTGACTTCCTTTGTGAAGTTTTTCCTGATTCTTTTGCTCTAGAGTAGAATTACACTCAAGTGGAACTTTCTCTGGTTGCCATAGAACCTGGCACATACCTCTATCATTACCCTTACTAGATAATGTTCCCATTTTTATGTAACAGTTGTCTCTCTAAGGGACTACCCTATTAAGTTCATTACCTTTTTCTGAAAAATTCTTTAAAGACCTAACTATACTCAGTCTCTCATTTTTCTCTTCATCTCCTCCAACTTTTCCTTGAATCTACTCCAAACTTGCTTTTGCTCTCACACCATACCACTAAAACTTACATTATCGTGCCCATTGACAATTTCCATGTTTTCGAATCCAATGGTGAACACATCTTACTTGACTTATTAGCCACAACTAATGTGACTTAGCCACAAGTAACTAACTAATGTGACTCAGGCCACATCTTACTTGACTTATTAGCAGCAATTGGAACAACTGATCACTCTCTTAAGGATCCCCCCCTGACCTGGTTTCCCTCTACTTTCTTAGTGGCTCCTCTTCATCTCATCAACATCTAAAAATTGTAGGACCTCAGGGCTCATTCCTCAGATCTCTTCTCTTTTCTATCAACATTCCCTCCCTTGAAGATCTTGCCTTAGTTCTAGATACCATCCATGTGTTGATAACATTCTAATTTATATTTCCCATCTGTACTTCTTCCCTGAACTCCATACTCATATATCCACCTGCCTACTTGACATCTCACCTGGATGTTTAATAGACCATCTCAAATTTTAACATGTTTAGAGCTCCTCATATTTCCACAAATGTGCTTTGACACTACTCTTTCCCTTCTCCATCAGCAAATCTGTCCTTCCAATTACACTGAGAACAGAAAACTTCTGGTTTCTTCATTTCTTACATCCAGTTTCTGATCTACAAGCTAATCATCACTTCCACCTTCATATTTTACCCAGAATCTGACAATTCCTTGATATCCCCATTGCTATCACTCTCATTGAAGCCATCCTTACTTATCTTGTCAACATTGCTGTAATAACCTCCAAACTTGTCTTCCTACTTTGTTCTTGTTCCTTTTAGTGTATTTTCAACTCAGCATCCAAAATGATCCCAATATAAGATAATTTAGAACATGCTTCTCTTCTGCACAAAATCTTTCAATGACTCCCTAATTCGGAGTAAGAGGCAAACTTCTCTAAATCACCTACAAAGCCTCACATGATCTCCCTGCTCCCGCCTAACTTTTCTGACCTCATCCTCTATTACTACTACTTTCTTGCTCCTTCCACAGGCACCTCCTTGCCGTGCCCCCATCTCTGAGCCTTTGTCTTTGCTTTTCCCCAAAATACCTCATTGCTTCCTCTCCCCAAAATATCCTCATGGCTTCATCCCTCACTTCCTTTAGTTATTCACTCAAATATTACCTTTACAACCAGTCATCCATCTAATACTGTGATACACTCCCCATACATACATGCACATCTCCTATCTAACATCGGTGCTTTTTTCTCTTAGCACTTACCACCCACTAACATACTACATAGTTTCCTCATTCATTCATTCATCTTCCTCACTAGCATGTAAGCTCCATACGGGTAGGCATTTTTGATTTCTTCACAACTGAGTCTTTAGTGTCTGGAACAGGTGCTGTGCAAGTATTTATTGAATGAATGAGTGCCTATTTGTATCACTTGTATCTACCATCAGATATTTTTGTAGCTGGTACCTGCTTACCATACATTAGTCAGAAATGTTTGTGAATGAACAGGTACCCCGTATATATACATATTTTTAAAATAAAGAAAAATTTTTAACAGTTTTAGTTTCAAAGCAAAATTGAGTGGAAAGAGAATACTCTCACATATCCTACCTGCCTCCCAACCCCAAACACACAGCCTTTCCCACTATGAACATCCTGCACCAGTGCGGTACATTTGTTACAATCAATCAACCAACACTGACACATTATCAACCAACACTGACACAAGCAAAGTCCCATTCACATCTGGTCTCACTCTTTGTGTTGCACATTTGTGGGTTTTGACAATGTATAATGTATTCATCATTACAACATTATACAGAATAGTTTCCCTGCCCTAAAAATCCTCTGTGCTCCACCTCCCTACAAATCTGACAACCATTGATTTTTTTTTCCCACTGACTCCATACTTTTGCCATCTCCAGAATGTCACATAGTTGGAATCAGATGTAGCTTTTTCAGATTGGCTTTCACTTAGAAATAAATAATCATTTAAGGTTCTTCCATTCCTTTTCATGGCTTGACGGCTTTTTTTTTTTTTTTTGTGCTGAGTAACATTCCATTGTATAGATGGACCAGTGTTTTTGTACATTCACATACCAAGAAGAACATCTTGGTTGCCTTCAAGTTTTGGCAATTAGGAATAAATGTGCTATAAACATTCATGTCAGATTTTTGTGTAAATATAAGCATTCAACTTT
The DNA here is from genome assembly GCF_018350215.1 of Panthera leo. Taxonomy (NCBI): domain Eukaryota; kingdom Metazoa; phylum Chordata; class Mammalia; order Carnivora; family Felidae; genus Panthera; species Panthera leo. The sequence goes on along the minus strand of NC_056683.1, from coordinate 25,381,858 downwards.
TTTGGGTAAATACTAAGGTATGGGGTTTCTGGATCATATAATAGGATTATTTTCAGTTTTCTAATGCCCAACTTTCTTCCTAAGTGGCTCTACCAATTTGTGCTCACAGCAACAATGAATGAGGATTCCTGTTGCACCACATCCTCATCCACATGTATTCTCAGTGTTTTAGATTTTAGCCATTCCAATAGGTATGCAGTGGTATTTCATTGTTGTTTTAAATTTGCAATTCCCTAATGACCTACAATGTTGAGGACCTTTTCATGTGCTTATTTGCCATCTGTATGGTGAGGTGTCTGTTCAGATCTTTTGCCCATTTTCTAATGGGGTTACTCCTTTTATTGTTGAGTTTTTAGGATATTTTGGATAACAATCCTTTATCAGATGTTCTTTGCAAATACTTTCTCCCAATCTGTGACTTCCCGTTCTCTTGAAGAATGCATTTGACCCTTGAATGCAGAGGTTAGGGGCACCCCTAACCCCACAGTTGAAAATCCACATATAACTTTTGACTCCCCCCAAAACTTTACTAACAACCTACTGCTGACTAGACGCTTTACTAACAGTCTATTTAACATATATTTTACGTGTTATATATTGTATTCTTACAATAATCTAGGTAAATGTAAATGTTCAAAATATGAGGAAAATATTTACAGTACTCTATTGTATTTATTGGGGGAAAAAAATCCACCTATAAGCAGTACCCCCATAGTTCAAACTCCTGTTCTTCAACGGTCAACTGTGTATCTTTTTACAACATGTAATCATAGCTATGAATAATTGCTTTCTAATATAGCACTATAGCACTTCCCATTTTGCGTGATCACCATTCTAAAAGTCTGCAAGATAAGTATCACATTTCTTCCACCACAGAGAGGATTTTATTATCCTCACTTCACGTGTGAAGGGAGATAAGAGAATGGTAATTTGCCTAAGGCTGTAGCGCCGATAACCCGCAGAGCTCAGAGTGGGAGTTGGAAGGAGCGGTGTAGTGCTTACCCCTAGGCCAAGGTGCCCCTCCCCGACCGCGGAGGTTTCTATGACTAGGTAACATTTCCTCTTTTGGCTTCCCACCGACTTTAAAAGCCAAGATTCTCAGGGTGACAACTCCGGGATTTAAAATCTGGGGGCAAGGCCAGTTGGCTGCGGGGCGGGCGCTCTCCTCCTACACGGCTTTGGAGCCCGCGGAGGCGGAGCGAGCAGTCCACGCCCTCTCGCCGGTCCCAGCGCACTTAAGTGACACGCAGAGGGCGCGGACACCGGACCTAGCCTGCAGGAGCACGGCGGTCCTGCCGGGCCTACATCTCCAGGTGCGCGAGCCCGCTGTCCCGCTGGGGCGAGGGAGCCGGGGCCGCGCGGCAAGACGCGCACTGACCAGCGGGACCCACGGCGCCGGGCGCGGCGAGCCACTCCGCGACCCGGCCTCCCCGAGTCTGACGGGCTTTGTCCCCGGTGACCACCTTTGTCAGGCTCGGGCGTCGGCTCCCTGCTCGCCCCGGCTAGACTGTCGCGACGTCGGAGTAATTCCGGAGTCTCCCACCGCCGCTTCTTCCCTTACCCAGGCCTCGGGAAATTTGCCGCGGAAACGAAAGTAAATTAAGTCTGGGTGCGTCTGCGCGGAAGGAGCGGCTGCCACATCCAGGTTCTTTGGTGAGAGAGGCTTGCAGGCGGGGGCGGGGCTTCCTGATTAGGCCGGCGGGCGGCGGGCGGGGTCGGCGTGCACAGGAAGTCGAACTGTGAGTGGGCCTGTCGGGTGGTGGGCGGAGCTCGCGGCTGTCGAGGAAGTAGAGCTGTTTGCAAGCCTTCCGTATTCCCTGAAATTGGGTGGTGGGCAGGGCCCGCGGAATTTTCTGGGGTCCTGTGCAGAATTGTCAAAGGCTCTGGACCTTTTTCATCAGATGTACTCGGTACAAGGGCGGAAACCTGCCCTCGGGCCAGGATGACGGTGTGGCGTTGCGTTGTTGCTATCATTTTGTAGCGTTGATGGGTTTTTATTGCAGTATCCTTAAGGTACAGTGGTGCATGCTCTGGTCACTATAGGATTACGTAGCTGTTCCAGGGTGGGACTGCTTACCAACCCTTTTACTCTTGCCCTTGGGGCTGCGCTGGTTGCAGAGATCATCAAAAGCATTTCCGAATAATCTTAGACGTGAGCTTGTAAATGGAAAAGAAGGGCCAACTGCCATAGCGACAAAAGGGACGAATATCATAACCTTAGGAGACCTCTTAGGTAGTCATGGCAAGTTTGCTTTTACGAAGTACTGCAGAATCTCTTAAGGATTTTGAAGAGGTTAAGCTACAACCTCCTTTCCTAAGCATTTGACAAAACCTCAGGGATTGGAGGAGGAGCAGTTATTTCTTTATTTCTTGCTGATCTTTGGCTCTTCCTTGTCCAGAGCTCCAGTTTATCTTGGGCAAAGCCTGAGGCTGTTACATTCAACCACTCTTCTGAAGTCCTTTGGTAAATAGATAGGTGACAGAGTAAGGAGGAAATTGTGATCAAGTAAAAATGTAGAGGGGCGCCTGGGTGGCTCAGTGGGTTAAGCATCCGACTTCTGCTCAGATCATGATCTCACAGTATGTGGGTGTGAGTCCCGCATTGGGTTCTGTGTTGACAGCTCAGAGCCTTGGAGCCTTCTTCAGATTCTGTGTCTCCCTCTCTCTCTACCCCTCCCCCGCTTGTGCTTTCTCTCTCTCTCTCTCTCTCTCTCTCAAAAATAAGTAATAAACATTAAAAAAAAGTTTTTTTAAAAAAAGTGAAAAATGGGGGAGCCTGGGTGGCGCAGTGGGTTAAGCATCCAACTCTTCATTTCGGCTCAGGTCATGATCTAAGAGTTGGTGAGATCCAGATCAAGCTCCTCTTGCCTTCCGCTATCCGACTCTGCAGTGACAGTGTGGAGCCTGCTTGGGATTTTCTCTGTCCCTCTCTTTCTGCCCCTCTTTCTGCTCCTGCTCTCCCTCTCTGAAAATAAATTAAAAAAAATTTTTTTTTAATGTTGAAAACCGCAGCTCTTCTAAACACAAAAAGTGAAGACCAGGTTTATTTAAAATTTAGGATGTGTCATTATTATTGCTAATAAAACAGCAATAGTGATTAACTTTAATTTTCATTTTCCTCTGTCTGTACTATATTGAGCACCAGAGATATGTTACACTTTTAAGAATGTGAATATTAATGAGGTTAAGAAAAATGCCTTAAATATCAACTTCCAAAATGGCAAACTATTATGTGGTGCTTATTAATCCATAATATATCAATACCACAAATATGATCTGGAATTTGAAAAAATATATGTGGATTCCTGTGCTTTGGTTGGATGTTGTACTCTGGCAAAAATGATTCCATCAGCCTGTAGAGTATTGATTTTGAATCACATATTTTATGTTCTAAAAATTTAATCTGTGTTTTCCCTATTTCTGACTGTAACATACTCATTTAATATAGGTGAACAAGGCTACAATATTAGGTTTTTGCATGGAATTTTAAGAAAGAGTATAGTTTACTATCTAGAGAAGTAGCATGTGTTAGTGAATTGATGGTGGAGGTTTGAATGAAGAAATGAAAGTTCAGTTCCAGGATCTGCCACTTTAGGTGAGTCATTTAACTCCAGATTTTAGTTTGTTTATTTCTAAATTGGAATGATAAGAATAAAACGTACTCATGGGGTCATAATGTGCTAATGTACGTGATAATACTTGGTTAAACACTTTCAGTCTTGTCCTTTGCTTTTCATTTGGTTCTTCCTTACTCAGGGCTTTTGTTTATCTGGGGCAAGACATTAAGCTGTTATAATTATAAGAACATTAGAGAAGTCCATGTTGGATACTTGAGTAAAATCAGAGTTCTATTAGCAGGGAAGAGGGGGGCAATGATAGGTAGGCAGCTGACATTTTCTGACTCTTTATGTATGGTCATCATTGAAAAATTTTTAAAAAATAGTCTTCTACCACTGAAAGGTAAATATGAGTATTTTTAAGTCTTTTTAAAACTTAAAAAAATTTTTTTAACGTTTTTTATTTATTTCTGAGAGACAGAGAATGAGCGGGGGAAGAAGCAGAAAGAAAGGGAGACACAGAATCTGAAGCAGGCTCCAGGCTCTGAGCTCTGAGCTGTCAGCATACAGCCCGATGCAGGGCTTAAACTCATGAATCCCCAGATCATGACCTGAGCCGAAGTCTGATGCTCAACCAACTGATCCACCAGGCGCCTCTTTTTAAAACTTTTTTTTATTAAAGTGTAACATTAAATGTGAAGTGAACATTTCATAACTGAACAGCTCTATGAAGTATCACAAAGTGAACATTACACAGATTAAGAAAAAGAACATTGCCAAGGCACCCTCACGATGAAGCTAAACATCTCTTTCCCAGCTATTGGCTGCCAGAAACTCATTGAGGTGGACGATGAATGCAGACTTCGTACCTTTTATGAGAAGTGAATGGCCACAGAAGTTGCTGCTGAGGCTTTAGGGGAAGAATGGAAGGGTTACATGGTCCAGATCAGTGGTGGCAATGACAAACAAGGCTTCCCCATGAAGCAGGGTGTTTTGACCCATGGCCGTGTCTGCCTGCTGCTGAGTAAGGGGCATTCCTGCTACCGACCACGGAGGACTGGAGAAAGAAAGCACAAATCTGTTCGGGGTTGCATTGTGGATGCCAATCTCAGTGTTCTCAACTTGAACATTGTGAAAAAAGGGGAGAAGGATATTCCTGGACTTACTGATACTACTGTGCCTCATCCCCTGGGGCCCAAGAGAGCTAGCAGAATCCGCAAGCTTTTCAATCTCTCGAAGGAAGATGATGTCTGCCAGTATGTTGTGAGAAAGCCCCTAAACAAAGAAGGTAAGAAACTTCGAACCAAACACCCAAGGTTCAGTGTCTTGTTACTCCACATGTCCTTCAACACAAACGTCGGCGCATTGCTTTAAGAAAGAGTGCATGAAGAAAAACAAGGAAGAGGCTGCAGAATATGCTAAACTTTTGGCCAAGAGAATGAAGGAGGCCAAAGAAAAACACCAGGAACAGATTACCAAGAGACCGAGGTTGACTTCTCTGAGAGCTTCTACCTCAAAGCCTGAGTCTAGTCAAAAATGAGATTGTTGTAAGAGGAACAAATAAATAAGATCAAACATCAAACCAAAAAAAAAAAAAAAAAAAAAGAACATTGCCATGATTCTGAAGTAAGAGGTTCACTGTCTCCTATCTTCTGTCATAGTGATCACTGTCCTGCCTGTTAATATCATGAATTAATTCTGCCTTTGTTTTTGGCATTATTATTTGTTATTTATTTGTATTTCCCCCAGTTTTAGTGAGGGACAAAATTGAGTACAGAATATGAGTATTTTCATATAAATATATATAGATTTATTTTGCTTTAGGAGAAATTTTAGAAATTTGTGAAATTCCTTGAAATTTTCAGTTAATCTCAGTGGACAAAATTTGCTTTCCTGAGTCCGTGAATTAACATCTGTTTATGAAAAAAACAGTAAGAAATTCCATTAAAATGGACATAATTACATTATTAGTTGAAATTAGTTATCATCAGGTGATGTAAGAGGGCAGTGTGCTTTCATTAGTTACTCTGTAGCATGGCCTTATAATGTGGTTTTCTACCTGCCTCCATTCAGTGTTTTTGTGACTCTTGGGTATCTAAACTACTCACAAGACCTTTCTAAGATATTCAGTGCTTATAAAGTTGAATTGTTCCATGGAAAAAAAGGAGGAAAAAAACCCAACAACAGTGAAAACAAAAGAAATGCCTGGAAACCATGCAAGAGGTGCACAGGATTAAGTAAGGCCAGACCAAACCAACAAACTGCAAGACTGGAAGGAGAACTGACTTGGGTCTGGAGCCGGCCTCACAAAGGGCGGTGGAATCACCTGGAGGCCTCCTTCCCCTAAGATTCATCATGCTTGCAGGAGGCACTGCAAATCCTAGTTGGTTCTGGCAAATTTGAGGAGACAAGATCTTGGCTGAAGGAGAGAGAGCTAGTAGAACTCAAAAGAAGTTGAAATCTTATACCCAAATGGCATATTTCAGGGTTAATAATTCCTTCCTGTTTCTTTACTCTGTGAGCCTTTTTTTAAAAAAAATTTTTATTAAAAAAAATTTTTTTAACATTTATTTTTCAGAGACAGAGCAAGACAGAGCACAAAGTAGGGGAGGGGTGCAGGGTGGGGGGGGGGGCAGGCAGGGGCACACAGAATCCAAAGCAGGCTCCAGGCTTTGAGCTGTCAGTACAGAGCCCGATATGGGGCTTGAACTCACCATGAGATCATGACCTGAGCCGAAGTCAGATGCTCAAATGACTGAGCCACCCAGGCACCCTGAGCCTTTTTTTTTTTTTTAAGGTTATTAAATATTCATATACATTATTTTTGAAAACTGCTAGATATATTTCAGAGTATGGATATGCCATTATTTATTCTTTCTTCTGTGTGTGTAAATTGTTTTGTATGCTTTTGACATTCTATGTAATGTTGCCAGGAACATCCTTGTAAATAATCTATCTCAGCAGCTCTGATTTAATTAAAGAAATACTGAGTGAAGGAATTATTCTCTTTAAGAAATACATTTTATTGGGGCGCCTGGGTGGCTCAGTTGGTTGAGTGTCTGACTTCTGCTCAGCTCATGATTTTACAGCCCATGAGTTCGAGCCCCACGTCGGGTTCTGTGCTGACAGCTCAGAGTCTGGAGCTTGCTTTGGATATGTGTGTGTGTCTCTCTTTCTTCCCCTCCCCTGCTCACACCCTCTGTCTCTCTCAAAAATAAATAAACACTAAAAAATTAAAAGAAATACATGTTGTTATAAATGTATTTCATGTTTATTGAAGGAAATTTGGAAAATGTAAGTGTACAGAAGAAAGTAAAAATCACCCTTCTATCCAGATATAATCCTTGCTAACATGTTGATGTCTTTTGTTGTCTTTTTTTTCTGTATGTGTATCTATATATCTATACATCTACCTGTATGTATAGATTTTTTATTTTTACCTGTAATTTTGAATGATTATATAATAGTCCATCTTATGAATGTCCTGTAATTCATTTAACTGTATCTTTTATTTTTGGACAATTAAATAGTTCTTTTTAAAAAATAATCATCCATTTAATGATCAACTGCCATATGCTAGGTTTTGTCCTAGACATTGCAGATGGTGTGCAAGGTAGTTTCCTGCCTTCTGTGAAATTAATTAGAAATAATTCTCAAATTAGAGCTGTCTTAACTGTTTCAAGGGAGAAGTAAAAGGTGCTGTGAAAATGTCTAATGGGAAGACCTAGGATGGCTTCCTTGAGGAAATGACATTTCATTGAGACCTGAAGGATGAATAGGATGAGCCAGGAGAAGAATACGCCCTAAGAGGGTTATAGGGGAGAGTGGAACAAATTACTCTGTCTCCTCCCACTCTACCATTCTTAAAGGGATGGGTCAGTAGAACACTGCTGAGCAGAGGATCTCAGCTGCACCCTGGCATTCTCAAAACCCACTGAAACGGGTTAAATATGGATAAATGTGGGTGGCTGGGCCAATCATAGCCAAAATCATAAAGTAGGAAATGTGTTTTCCTTTCAGAAATGAGGAAATTGAGGCTTATGTAAGTTACCCAAGTCACGGGACTAACAAATTTTAGAGCTAGAGTTCATACTCACAAGAGAAAGGTCTGTGCTCTTTCCACAGCATTTATGGCTCTGCTACCTCTCCTTCTATGCCTGCCCCAGCTCCATCACCACCCTCTACCCCTGGTCTTCATGCCCTTTATTTAGGTAGCCTCCCCCACTCCCTGTCTACCTGATAGATGTGCATCTTTCCAGAGGGTGCTTCCTCTTGTTTGGGGATGTCTTATGTTACAGAAATAGTGTTGTCTACTGTGCTGCTATGTGAGCTATGTGGCATGGTCTACCCACAGCCTTTGTACAAGGTGTAGATGGTAACCTGAAGCAGATGACCACAGGCCACTATACAAGACCACTATCAGCCTAGGCATTTTCAGAAACACCTGAGGTAATTTTTTTTTTAAATTCTCTGCCTCACAATATTCTATTATGAAAAATTTCAAAGTGTAAAGTTAAAAAGATTTTACACCCACAGCTAACATAATATTCAATGGTGAAAAGCTGAAAGCTTTTTGTCTAAGATCAGGAATAGGACAAGGATGCCCAAACTTGCCACTTTTATTCAACATGATATTGGAAGCACTAGCCACAGCAATTAGGCAAGAAAAAGAAATAAAAGCATCCAAATTGGAAAGGAAAAAGCAAAGCTGTCACTATTTACAGAAGACATGATATTATCTATGGGAAACCATGAGGATTCCATAAAAAAACTGTTAGAAGTAATAAATGAATTCAGTAATGTTGTAGGATACAAAATCAATATAAAAAATCTGTTGCATTTATAGACACTAATAATGAACTATCAAAGAGTAATTAAGAAAACAGTTCTGTTTTTCTTTCTTTTTTTTTTTTTTTAATTTTTTTTAACGTTTATTTATTTTCGAGACAGAGAGAGACAGAGCATGAACGGGGGAGGGGCAGAGAGAGAGGGAGACACAGAATCGGAAGCAGGCTCCAGGCTCTGAGCCATCAGCCCAGAGCCCGACGCGGGGCTCGAACTCACGGACTGTGAGATCGTGACCTGAGCCGAAGTCGGACGCTCAACCGACTGAGCCACCCAGGTGCCCCAACAGTTCTGTTTTTCAATTGCATCAAAAAGAAAAAAAAGTGCCTAGGGGGGGTCACCTGGGTGGCTCAGTTAAGTGTTCCACTTCCACTCAGGTTATGATCTCACGGTTTGTGAGTTCGAGATCCACATCAAGTTCTGTGTTGACAGCTTAAAGCCTGGAGCCTGCTTCAGATTCTGTGTCTCCCTCTCTCTCTGCCCCACCCCTACTTGTGCTCTGTTTCTCAAAAATGAATAGATGTTAAAAAAAATTAAAGAAAAAATGCCTAGGAATAAATTTAACTGAGGAGCTGAAAAATCTGTGTACTGAAAACTATAAGATATTTTGGAAAGAAAATGAAGAAGATATAAGTGGAGAGATGTTCCATGCTCATTGGAAGAACTAATAACGTTAAAATGTCTGTACTACCCAAAGTAATGTACAGATTTAATTCAATCTCTATTAAAATTCCAATGTTAGTTTTCACAGAAATAGAACAGGCAACCCTAAAATGTATATTGACCCACAAAAGACCCTGAATCAGCAAAGCAATCTCCAGAAAAAATAAAGCTGGAGGCATCGTGCTTCTGATTTCAGACTCTATTACAAAGCCATAGTAATTAAAATAGTGTGGCATTGGCATAAAAAGAGACTGATCAATGGAACAGAATAGAAAACCCAGAAATAAACTCACACCTGTATGGCCAGTTAATCTGCAACAAATGAGCCAAGAATATACAATGGGAAAAGGACAATCTGCTCAATAAATCATGCTGGGAAAATTGTATAGCCAAATACAAAAGAATGAAACTGACCACTATCTTATACATACAAAAAAATTAACTTGAAATGGATTAAAGACTTGAACATAACATCTGAAACCATACAACTTATAGAAGAAACCATAGGCAATAAGCTCCTTGACATAGGTCCTGGCAGTGACTTTTTGAATCTGACACAAGTAAAAGCAACAAAAGCAAAAATAAACAACTTGGACTACATCAAACTAGAAGCCTTCTTCACAGCAAAGGAAAACTGTCAACAAAATGAAAAGTCAACCTACAGAATGGAAATCAATATTTGCAAATCATGTATCTTAAAAGCTTGATATCCCAAATATATAAAGAATGCATAGCAACTTCATAGCAAAAAAAAAAAAAAAAAAATTCCACTAAAACATGGGCAGAAGATCTGAATAGACATTTTTCCAAAGAAGACATACAGACAGACAACCAGTAAATGAAAGATCAACATCACTCATCATCAGGGAAATGCAAGTTAAAACCACAAAGGAATATAACCTCCTACCTGTTAGAACTGCTGTTACCATACAGACAAGATAACAAGTGTTGACAAGGATGTGGAGAAAAGGGAACCCTTGTGGACTGTTGGTGCGAATGTGACGTGTAGTCATTATGGAAAACAGTATGGAGCTTTCTCAAAAAATTAAAAACAGAACTACCATTTGATCCAGTAATTCCACTTCTGGGTATTTACTCAAAACAAAAACAAGGACACCAGGGTGGCTCAGTTGGTTAAATGTCTGACTTTGGCTCAGGTCATGATCTCATGGTTTGTGGGTTTGAGCCCCATGTTGGGCTCTGTGCTGACAGCTGAGACCCTGGAGCCTGCTTCAGATCCTGTGTCTCCCTTTCTCTCTACTCCTCCCCCACTCACACTCTGTTTCTCTCTCTGTTTCTCAAAAATAAACATTAAAAAATTAAAAAATAAAAGAAAACAAAAACACTAACTCAAAAAGACATATGCAGTCCCATGTTCATAGCAGCATCAATTGCAATAGCCAAGGTATAGAAATAGCCTAAAAGTCCATCAATAGATGAATGGATAAATAAGATGTGAGATATATATATATATATATATATATATATATATATATATATATATATATATCTTTTTCTTCTTCTTAGTCTCATCATTATTCAGTCATAAAAAAGAAGGAAATCCTGCCCTTTGTAACAACATGGATGGACCTTGAGGGCATTATGCTAAGTGAAGTGTCAGCAACACAAATACCGTATGATCTCACTTATATGTGGAATCTTAAAAAAGAAAAAAAAGAAGAAGAAGAAGAAGGAAAAGAAGATCATAGATACAGAGAACAGATTGGGGTTGCCAAAGGCAGGGGCTGGGAGAAATGGGTGAAGGGGGTCAAAAGATTTTTAAAAAATTAAAAAATCAAGAGCTACAAAAGGCAATGTGGTATTCTGGATTGGATCCTGGAACAGAAAAATGTCATTAGTTAAAAAAAAAAAAAAATGTGTTAATCAAGTAGGGTGTTTAGTTAATAGTAATGTACAAATTTGGTTTCTTAGTTTTGTTATCTGTACTATTAGAAACTGGGTGAGGAATATATGGGAAAAATTAGTAAAAATAGAAATGTAGAAACAAATTTAAAAAAATTTTACACTGAACTTTCGTGTGTCTACCATGAATATTATTTTATTCTGCCTGCGGTATCACAGACCAGCTATTTACCACTCTTTCTACCCACCAGTTTGTCTGCAAAGTAAATTACAGATACCAGTACACTTTTTTCAGCATGCACTTCATTAACAAGATAGACTTCAGTATGTTTACAGATTTTTCTTTTGTTGTAAGATTTACCTAGAGTATATTTACTGAGTATTGACAAATGCTTATGCGTGTGTAACCCTAACCCCCAATGAGATGACAGAACATTACCATCACCCACAAAGTTTCCTCATGCCCCAAACCATTCAGTCCTCACCCTGCCCGCGGGCAACCAGTGTTCCCTTTCCAGTGTAGATTACCTTGTTCCAGAACTTAATATAGATGGAATTATACAGTATGTATTCTTTTGTACAAGGCTCCTTTTACTTACCATGTTTTGTGACTCATTCACATTGCTGTGTGTATTAGTAGTTCATTGCTTTTTATTACTGAGTAGTAATCCATAGTATGAATATACAATCCTTAAAAAAAATTTTTTTATCTTTATTTATTTTTGAGAGAGAGAGAGAGACAGAGTGTGAGCTGGGGAGGAGCAGAGAGAGAGGGAGACACGGAATCTGAAGCAGGCTCCAGGCTCTGAGCTGTCAGCACAGACAGAGCTGACGCAGGGCTCAAACTCACAAACCACAAGATCATGACCTGAGCCAAAGTTGGACGCTCAACTGACTGAGCCACCCAGGCACCCCTACAATCCTTTTTTAAAAATCCATTTCCTATTGATGCATAACCGTTTCCAGTTTGGGGATAACATGAATAAAGCTGCTGTGAACATCATACTAGTCTTTGGGGACATAGGACGCATCTTCATGTAGTGGAGAGAGAGAGAGTGAGAACTCTCATATCTTTTATAAGGACCCTGATCTCATTCATGAGGCCTCCACTTTAATGACCCAATTACCTCCCAAAGACCCCACCTCCTAATATTATCACAATGGAGTTAGAGCTTCAACAAATGAAGTTTGGGGCAGACACAAACATTCAGTCTGTAGCAGCCACCATGTGGGTCATTGCCCTGCGGCCAGTGCCCTGTTCTTTTTTAGTCCCTGGAGTTATTTTCCTTTCCATGGGCCTACCTATGCATTTGAGTGTATATTTGTGTTATGCTATCCAACACACATAGGTCTTTTTCAGCAGGAGGGTTTTAAAATTTTTCTAGTCCTCCATGTTGCCAGAAATGGAAGTCTAAAGGAATACAAATTGTGGTTTTCACATGAAAAGATGCTCAACATCACTCATCCTCAGGGAAATGCAAATAAAAACCACAATGAGATACCACCTCACACCTGTCAGAATGGCTAAAATTAACAACTCAGGAAACAACAGATGTTGGCAGGGATGCAGAGAAAGGGGAACCCTTTTGTACTGCTGATGGGAATGCAAACTGGTACAGCCATGCTGGAAAACAGTACAGAGGTTCCTCAAAAAGTTAAAAATAGAACTACCCTATGAGCCAGCAATTGCACTACTAGGTATTTGTCCAGAGGATAAAATACAGATTCGAAGGGGAACATGCATGCATCCCAGTGTTTATAGCAGCACTATCAACAATAGCCTAATTATGGAAAAAGCCCAAATGTCCATCGACTGATGAATGGATAAAGAAGATGTGGTGTACACACACACACATATATACACACACACACACACACACACACACACACACACAATGGTATATTACTTGGCCATCAAAAAGAATGAAATCTTGCCATTTACAACAACATGAATGGAACTAGAGTGTATTATGCTAAGTGAAGTAAGTCCATCAGAAAAAATATATGATTTCACTCATGTGGAATTTAAGAAACAAAACAGATGAACATAGGGGAAGGGAAAGAAAAGAAAATAAGATACAGAGAGGGAGGCAAACCATAAGAGACTCTTTTTTCCCCCATATTTTTAATGTTTATTCAGTTTTTGAGAGATAGAGCATGAGTGGGGGAGGGGCAGAAAGAGAGGGAGGCAGAACCGAAGCAGGCTCCAGGCTCTGAGCTGTCAGCACAGAGCCTGACTCAGGGCTCAAACCCACGAACCTTGAAATCATGACCTGAGCTGAAGTCAGACGCTTAGTCAACTGAGCCACCCAGGTGCCCCAGGAGACTCTTACATATAGAGAACAAACTGAGGAGCTGGAGGGTAGGTGGTTGGGGGGCTGGGCTAAATGGATGATGGGCATTAAAGAGGGCACTTGTTGGGATGAGCACTGGGTGTGTACATATGTTATGTGTAAATTCTAAAACCAATACTACACTATATGTTAACTAGAACTAAAAAAAAAAAAAAAAAGTAAAGCTGGAAAATGAGATTGGTAGAATACCAGTAAGAGCTTTAAATGTGAGGGTGAGAATTCTATGCTTAATTTGGTAGACAGGGTTCAGTTATACATGGCCACACAAACCTTGTAGGTCTAGAGTTTTTGAATTATATGACTAAATATGAACTCTCATAAGATTAATCTGGCATCCTGTATGTTGGATGGCTAGGAGAGAAGGAAACTTATTAGAAGTTTTCTGTAAAAGTCTGGACAAGAGGCAATGAAAGTCTTTATTAGGAGAATGTCTGTGGGCATGGAAAGGAGTGGGTGAATCCAAAAATACGAACTGTCTGACTTGGTAAATGATTAGTTTTAGGTTGGAAAAATCAAAGAGGTAGCCAAAGGTAGAGTGGAGGAACAGATCACATTTGTACATTAGCTAAAGATTTAACCTTTGTAGATAAAGTTTATTTTAACTTCTGGGTGCTTTTTGGAGTGTTTATCATTTCAGAAAGGGCTCAGCAATGTTTAAAATAAGTTGGGGGTCCATTTAATCCATGTATCTATGCGTATGACCTTGTTCAGTTCAAACATGTTTATCGAGCATCTGTTATATCCTAAGCAGCCTTCAAGGCACTGGGGCTAAAATTCTGAAGGAAAATAGGCATGGTTCCTGCTCCTAAAAGCAATAGTGTTTTGAAATATAATAATAAATTAGTTATTGATTCAATATTAATATAAATATAAAGATGCATATTGTGTAATGAGTGTGTACTTGTTCCATCTCTGTTCTAAGTGGTGAAAATACAACAATGAGCAAAACAGACAAAAATTTCTACCTTCATGGAAGTTATATTACAGTAGAGGAGACTGACCCCTTGAAAGTAAACATATAAATGAGGTTATTTCAGATAATGATAATTGCTACAAAAGTGGAACTAGGTTAAAAAGTAAATATATATTGACAGAAGGGGCTTACTTTAGACCAGGAGGCCAGTGACGGACTTTTTGAGGAGAGAGCAAATCATGCAAAATATCCAGGGAAGAGCACTCCAACCAGAGGAAAGAGTAAATGCCAAGGTCCTCAGAAGAGAAAGAACATGGCAAGTTCAAGACACAGAAACAAAGCCAGTGTGGCCAGAGTCGAATAAGCAAGAGGAAGAGAGGTAGGCAGGGGCAGGCTCTTGGAGGGTTCTGTAGGTCATGGTAAGGAGTTTGGTCTTACCCTGAGTGTGTGGAGGGTTTTAGAAGTAACACAATTTAGTTTACATTTGTAAAAGGATCCTTCTGGCTGCTGTGCTGAGAGTAGAGGAATAGGGATAGAATCAGGGAGACCCATTAGGAGGCTATGGATACACATGTCTGTCCGTATATATGTCTCTTGTCTTTTAATGGCAAAACACAATGTTTCTCCCTTTACAAAAAGATAACCTATAATATAAAGACTTTGTCATCACTCATCATTTTTTGTTCCAATATTGGTCAATAAAGCAATCTTTTAAAGTAAAAAAATGTGGTTTTCTGTGATTCCACCGAACATATGGTAGAATTTCATATGTTTTTTGAATAATGATTTTGTGCACTAAGATGTCTTTTTGTCTTTCTTACAGGGCACATCTCCGAAGGGGGAAAAAGTGGTGCATTTTTGGACATTCTGAGGATTCACAAGGAAACCAGACATGTCCTTGGATGACATTAAGATGAAATCTAGTGACTTTTTGGAGAAGGAGCATCTTGACAGCGGGGGCTTTGGAAAGGTGTCTTTGTGTTTACACAGATCCCATGGACTCGTAATCCTGAAAAAGGTGTACACAGGCCCCAAGCGTACTGAGTGAGTTGGGATCAGAGGTGGGTGGGCCAAATTACAGGCTGGCCATGGGAAGAGTTACCGTGGAGGAGCAGGGCAAGGCAGTGGATATGCCATGGCCCAGGCTTTAGAATGAGACAGACTGTGGCATATCAGCGTGTGGGCTTTATGTCAGATAACCCTGAAAGCTGGTTATTATTATTCTCCCTGTGCTGCTGATGAGGATTCTGAGGCTGGTTAGCAAAAAGCTTGCAGTAATAAATGATGAAAGACAAAGAGAAGGAAATAAAGAAGGGGAAGGAGATTAAGGGTAATGAGGGAGGCAATGAGAAGAAAATGGGGAGGGGTCCTTGAGATAGACTTAAATACTTGCTTCACCATTTTGGTAAGGACCAGCCCTAAGTCTGGGGGTGGGGGAAGTAGCCTATTAATTAGAAGTTCCAGAAGCCCTCTCTTTAAAGCAACTGGTGGACTTGTTTTACCTCCCTTTGTTCCTGCCAGAGTGGTTACCAAGAGAGGCTGCCTTATTTTTTTTAATGTTTATTTTTGAGAGAGAGAGAGAGACAGAACGTGAGTGGGGGGAAGACAGAAAGAGAGATGGAGACACAGAATCCGAAGCAGGTTCCAGGCTCTGAGCTATCAGCACGGAGCCTGACGCGGGGCTCTCATGAACCATGAGATCATGACCTGAGCCCAAGTCAGACGCTTAACTGAGCCACCCAGGCACCCCAAGAGAGGCTGCATTTTTAATTATCCTGTCCAACGCAGCCCTTTTCTCAGGCTGCTTCTCCTTGCTGCTCTTCATTTCCTCTGCATTCATTCGTTATTGACCTACTGCCTCTTGAGCACTCACTACCTGTAACTGGGAAGGAGGAATATGAAGATGAGCAGGAAACGCCTCTGCCTCTGGAAGCTTGTAGCCTGGACCCAGAAGGGATCAGTACATACACAAGTACCAACACAAGCCTATGTGATGTGATGCATTGGAGCCATATGCTGTGTTTCTTGGGGGAACAAGGACAAGGGCACTAACTGTGCCCATCTTAACAGCACCTTTCTCTCCTGCAGGTACAATGAGTCCCTCCTTGAGGAGGGCAGGATGATGCACAGGCTGAGACATAATCGGGTGGTGAAGCTCCTGGGTGTCATCTTAGAAGAAGGAAACTACTCCCTGGTGATGGAGTACATGGAAAAGGGCAACCTGATGCACGTTCTGAAAGCGGAGGTAAAGAGGGCTTTGCTGTGCACCGTACAGGCACAGCGGCTCGGGGGCTGCCTGTCTGTGATGGTTATTGCCACTGTGTTCTTTTGTAGCTTGTTGGTGTCAAATAACCCTTGTGTGAGTGGCTAGATACTTTGGATTTTCTGAAGTCAGTCCCCTTGTTAAAACATCCTGGACTTTCCCTGCCCCAGAAGGTGGTCTTGCCTTCCCGTCAATCCTTGCAGACAGCTGTCTGTACCCCTCACCTGGGGAGGTCCCCCCCACCCATGTCTTAGTCTTATAGTAGGTTTTTGTCAGCCACCCGAGCATCCACTGTTCAGGGACAAGCACTGTCTTCATGATGTGAAGTATATGCCTAATAGGTAACAGTAAACACTGACTGATTGGTTAAAGGATGTACACTCTCAATAACTGTGTGTGGAGATGGGATATTGATGATTGCCCTTTGATACCATTTAAGAAACTTACAGGCTAAATGTAGAACACTAGAGGCAACAACACTGGATAAGTAAGACTTAAAATAGGAAAATAAAAATTGATTTATGAAAACCAAATCACATTGATAAAACATTTTGTAGAGTTTATGTTAATGTTAATGTTAATGTTATGTTAATGTTTATTTATTTTTGAGAGAGAGAGACACAGAGCACTAGCAGGGGAGGGGCAGAGAGAGAGGCAGACACAGAATCCGAAGCAGGCTTCATCCACACTGTCAGCACAGAGCCCGACATGGGACTCAAACCCACAAGCCATGAGATCATGACCTGAGTCCAAATCCTGTGCTTAACCAACTGAGCCATCCAGGCACCCCATAGAGTTTATTTTTCTAAAGGTATTTCATTTTGTTTTGTTTTTGTTTGTTTTGAGAGAGAGCTCAGGGGAGAAGGGCAGTGGAAGAGGGAGGGAGGAAGGGAGGGGGAGAGAGAGAGAGAGAGAGAGAGAGAGAGAGAGAGAGAGAGAATCCCAAGCAGTCTTCACGCTGAACTTGATCTCACGACCATCAGATCATGACCTGAGGTGAAAACAAGAGTCAGACACTTAACCGACTGAGCCACCCAGGTGCCCTGAGTTTATCTAACTAGTAAGAGCAAGGTCTTGTGCTAGTTAATCAAGAAGCAATAGCAAATATGACACACATAAAAGGGACAGATAAGGAAGTGAACAGTATGGTGCAATTGTGTTTTGATAGACATCCTCCTAGTGTGCTGTGGGAACACAAAGGAGCAGCAGTCACTTTAGTGTGTGATAAATAGGAAGGGATTCCAGGAGGATGCTTGGGCCAAAGCCCGAATGACAAGCAGATAATTAGGGAATAAGGGTTCCAGGCAGAGACAATGGCATGTGCAAAGGAATGAGAGTATGCCATATCTGGGAAACTTACAAGTAACTGGATTTGGCCAAAGCGTAGATTGCATGAGACAGTGGTGGGATGTGGCTTTCTTTAGGGCAGATGTTCCCCCTTTTCCTGTCTTCTCCCCCCGACCCTACATCTGCCCAAAATTATGTCTGTTCTTCAATTCTTTTAAGTCCCAGACATCTCTCACAGATACCTGTGGGAAGGGGTAAGAGAGGTTCACCTATACACATTGTGTTGTAATTTGATCAGATTGCTCTTCTCCCCAAAACTGGGTAAGATCAGCTGCTGCATGAAGTAAATAGTCATTTTGATTGGGAGGTAAATCTTTTGGGACAAGGGGGCATTCTCCCGGATCAGGCAAAGATAAGGTAGACTAGTTTGGGCTCCAGAGGGAACTCAAGAGGACATGAGGGAGAAAATCAGGAGGGGGAATAAGAAGGTCTTTCCTTTCCTTGCTCAGAACTTTTTCCTAAGTCCAAAGGTATATCAAGGAAGAAAGGAAAATCTCTGGCTATTTTTTGTATGCTGGTGATCAGGTGACTAATTCATCTCCATTGTGGGTTTTAAATATGATTTGGGGGGTTGACTTGGGAATCTAACTTCCATCATTTAAATTTTTTTCCTTGGGGCGCCTGGGTGGCTTGGTTGGTTGGGCGTCCCACTTCAGCTCAGGTCATGATCTCACGGTCTGTGAGTTCGAGCCCCGCGTCGGGCTCTGTGTTGACAGCTCAGAGCCTGGAGCCTGTTTCAGATTCTGTGTCTCCCTCTCTCTCTGCTCCTCCCCTGTTCATGCTCTGTCTCTCTCTGTCTCAAAAATAAATGTGAAAAAAAAAATTTAAAAAAAAAAAGAAAAAAAAAGAAAAAAAAAAAAAAAAAAAAAAAGAAAAAAAAAAATTTTTTTCCTGTTTACCAACAACCAACATATATCTAAATTTTTAGGAATCAGCCTAAACAGCCTTGTTTGTAAACTAGAGACGGTGCACATATACACGTACACACACATAGAAACAGTTTGCGTTTTTCAATGTTAAGCAAAACTAATGTTTAGCTGCCATCATAGAAATTGGAGTTGTCTGTATTAATGTTGGTATTTATACAACTAGAATACAGTCATAAGTAAGAGTGACTTGAGAATTTACAAAGATCTAAAATAGATGATACCAAATCACCAAATAGATACTAAACCCACTTCAGCATTGTTTTAACATCATGTTATCCCATAGATTAGTCTTTACATATTTGTAATAAGTGTGAGCATGTTCTCTTATATTCTTTTTTTCTCAATGTTCATCTACACATTTCTGTGACACTGTTCACCTATTTAATATATAGTAGCACATAGTAATGTACTATAGAAAAATACTTGTTTTTTGTTTATTTATCCATCATTCAACAAACATTCCAGGCACCATGCCAGATAGTCAGGATGCATTCTAGAATGATGATGATGATGGTGGTGGTGGTGGTGATGTTTTGCTCTCAAGGAGCTTAATTTTACAGCATTTTAGTATATTGCCATATTGGCATGAATATTTTATTTTTACATGACAGAGCACAACATTAGTACCCTTAGCACCTGGGATGAGATCTTTCTTTAAAAGGGGACTTCTTTTAAAATGACAGCAGTGCTGAACAGCATAATAGAAGGAATCCTGGTAACTGCAGATGGTCCCCAACTTATGATAGTTGGACTTACCAATTTTTTGACTTTATGACAGAGCAATAGGCATTCATTGGAAATGATACTTTGAATTTTGAATTTGGATCTTTTCCTGGGCTAGTGACGCACAGTACCAGCCTGTCTTATGATGGTGGGCAGTGGCCATGAGCCGCACCTCCCAGTCAGCTATGTGATCACAAGTAAACAGCCGATATGCTCACAACCATTTGGTTAGTCACACAGCGATTCTGTTTCTCACTTGCCATTTCGTATTCAGTCAGTTACATGAGATGTTCAATGTTTTATTATAAGATGGGCTTTGTGTTCAAGATTTTGCCCAACGAGGGCTAATATAAGTGTTCTGAGCATTTTTAAGATAGGCTAGGCTAAGCTATGATGTTCACTAGGTTAGTTTAAAACACATTCAATTTAACGATATTTTTAACTTATGATGGGTTTGGGATGTAACCCCATTATATGTCAAGGAAGATCTGTCTGTTCTAAGGTTCAGACCCCAGTACTCTTGAATAAAACAGTCGGTTTGGCCTGTTTGATTACCTTTCCATTTCATAGACTTAACTATCACTGTTTTAGATCAGTATCCCCCTTTCTGTAAAAGGAAGGATAATTATGGAAACCATTGAAGGAATGTGCTACTTACATGGAGAAGGAGTAATACACAAGGACCTAAAGCCTGAAAATATCCTCGTTGATGATGACTTTCACATTAAGGTAAATCATAATCTAAAGGTTTCTAGAAGATTGGGGTGATTTTAGTTTTAATTCTCCACTATAGATCCATTTTTTCACATGGTAGACCTTAAAGGAAGACCTCACTCAGCTTATAACTGGTGGTGGTGGTGCTGGAAGGTTCTGCCAAGGATTGAAAAGAAAGATACGGACTTGATGGAGTCCATATTATTTATTTATTATTTATTTATTTACTGACTTTAATCTATATTTTGTATCAGTTTGTTTGTTTTTTTTTAATTCTAACTTTTTCCATTGTAGTAAAGGGAACAAAGGGAAAGGATTTTCCTTTTGTTCACTCAAGAGCAAGATTTAACTAGATGGAACATCACGTCTAATTGGCTTTGGCAACAGGAATCCAAGTGCGAGAATCTGAAAGGGGAAGCAGCTTTTGGGGGAGAACTCAGGAACTGCTTATGCAGGCATCCTTCTACTACAAGATTGTGCTTCTAACACTTCCTTCTAATCTTGGACAGATTTTTAATCCTACGACTTTAAAGGAAGGTTCCTTCTTTACAATAATAACTTACCTCTAATATATCTCTTATGTTAGAATCTCTGGATTTTAGACAATCCCGTGCTGGAATTCATACCTATATGCTTGGATTCCTAGAGGCAAAAGTAAAACTGTCACCTTTGATTTCTTCTTAACCGTGTGGTTCTGTAATTTTATCCGGCCATCTCCCTCTTCGTTCTGTGTCTGACCTTTGTATTTTTCTCTTTGCTTTCTTGTCTGTTTTTCTCCTCCTTCCCATCCTGTCATCTCTTAGGTTCAGACTACCAGCTCAAAACAAGTAACACTACCATCCTTTTCCTCAGTGTCTTTGGAATCCTTAGACTCTCGCATCCATGGGCTTTGGAACACCGTTGGGGAAAATTGAAGGTGCAGTACCTACTCACCATCTGCTCTACAAATCTGCTGGGAAGAAAATACCTTGTATTCCTAGCCCCAGAAGTCGTTGAAAAAAATATGCAGAGTAAATGAGGAATTAGAATAAACATGTTTTACTGTAGTTCATGTCAGAAATGACTTCTGCTTTTCCTCTTTCCTCCCCCTCCCCCAACCCTACTAGCAAATTCCCTGGGTTTATTGCATAAGAATTGAGATACCAGAATTTCACATGAACATTTCTTAGGGGAGATTTTCTTAGATGGCTGAAGAGACACAAAATTTCTGTGAGTCTGTTCAGAAGTAGCTGTTTTAAACCTATCTAGTGTAAACACTTCAGGAAATTCACTATAGCTTGCATCTATTAGATAAGCCCCAGAGTTAAAGACAAGTCTGATTTGCTTATAGCTTTCACAGAACACTCCCATTGGCTTGATCTCTTGCAGATAGCTGATCTTGGTGTGGCTTCCTTTAAGACGTGGAGTAAACTGACTAAAGAAGAAAATAATGAGCAGAGAAAAATGAATAATAGCGCCCCCGAGAAAAATGGTGGAACCCTCTGCTACATGGCCCCTGAGCATCTGAATGACATCAACGCAAAACCCTCAGAGAAGTCAGATGTATACAGCTTTGGCATAGTACTTTGGGCAATATTTGCGAATAAGGAGCCATATGAAAGTAAGATGTTTATAGAGGAGTAAAATCTGTGTGTTAATCAAAACTGCTGAGTGAAATAGTGGCCTTCAATGACATCAGTTAAGATTTATAACGTCTTTTTACCTACTAGACCATAAGCTATACCAGGGCTGGGATGGTATCTGATTGAGTCAGTGCTATTTCCCCAGTCTCTACACACACAGTGCCTGGAACACAGTTGGTGTTCAGTACATTTGTGGTGAATGAATGATTAATCTCAGTTTAGGAATCAGGGATCACAGGAAAAATAGGAGCCTTGATGATGTATCTGAGCTTGGAAGGTATTGTAGAATTCCAGGATTTTTCCTGGACAGGAAAGCTTGCTTGCTTCTGCTTAGGAGACATATGCCTCATACTTTCATTCATTTGCTTGCTCCTTCACTCAAGAATTACTTCTTTTCGGGGCACCTGGGTGGCCCAGTTGGTTAAGCTTCTAACTCTGGAGATTGTACATCTCAGGTCATGATCTCATGATTCGTGAGATCCAGCCCTGTGTTGGGGCTCTGTGCTGTTAGGGATCCCTGATTGGGATTCTCTCTGTCCCTTCTCTCTCTGCCCCTCCCCTGTGTACACTCACACTCTAAATAAATAAATAGACAAACAAGCAAATAGATAAGAATTATATCTTTTCAGTACTTACTATGGGCACTTTAATTGGAATTAAGAATAAAAAGATGAGAAAGACATTCATGCAGGAGAAGATACAGTACTCATTCCTCAGTTTGTTAAGTGCCTAAATTACTGGACATTTCCTGGTCCCCTTTTCTTGGGTGATTATTGGCTCCTCTGGTTTAATGATCACCACTTTGCCAAGGCCTCTCAAATCTCTTATCTAGAGCCCTGGCCTGGATATCCACTTATCTGTTGTATCTATTACACATACCAGAGGAACCCCAAAGCAACATGCCCTCAAACAGATTCATCTACATGTTCTCTGTGTAGTCCACTTGGCTCTGCTCTTCTCATGTTCAGAAAATGGCATCACCCTCTCTCCTCCCACCCCCTGTACCCTACCTAGTTGTTGGGCCAGAAGCATTTCACGTCTAAGTCTTAGCTTTGCCTCTTGTCTCCCACATGCAATCCCACATTTAAACCTATGAACTCAAGATTATATGTGATTCAGGCTACATCTTGAATCCATCCACTTCTCTCTATCCCCACCAGACTCTATGTAGTTCAGACCCTCCGTATTTCTGCTGATGGCTGCTCATGCCATTCCCCATTCACACTTCAGCCACGCTGGTTGTCCTAAAAGGCAAGTATGACCATCTCACTCATATTTTTGAAATCTTTCCAAGGCTCACTGGGCCTTCAGGATAAAGTTCAAATTCTTCAGTATGGAATACAAAGCCCTCTCTGATTTAGCTTTTCCATCTTTCTCTAGCCTCATTCCTTACCTGTCTTTCTTTAGTCATTTTGCCCAGTTATGGTGAGCTACTCATAATTCCTGGGCTACATTATGATTTGGGGGACTTCCAGTCTATTCATATCCTGCTTCCCTAGCCCAGAATCCTCCTCTCTGAGTCCTCCTTCCTGATTCTTTACATGGATAAATCCCACTTATGTTTCTAGACTCAGCAAATCCTTCTCTGACCCTCTAGTCATGGTTGTGTTAGCAGAAACCTTTGTGCTTACTTTTTAAATAGCAATTATCACTCTATATTTTATGTTACTCTCAATAAACTGAGCTCCTTACAGGTAAGAGCTGTACCTTATTTGTCTTTATAGTAAAATCTGAAGTATGCCATTGGTTTTAGTCACATATTCTATTTGTTCTACCAGGAGACCTCTTTGGTGTGAATTCTGTCTTTCATCTCCAGAGGTTAAGATGTTGTTTGATCATCTGGGCGGTGGACCATGTCAGAGGGTCATTCTGCCCCTAAGGAATGAGACAGCCCTACTGAAAACACACCCCAGGCAGAGAGACATCCAGCCTTGTCCAAACCCTGTGATCTTCCTGCCTAAGACATTTAGGACCTGAGAAAAAGTCAACTTAAATCCCTCTTTGCTTTATAGATGCTATCTGTGAGCAGCAGTTGATAATCTGCATTAAATCTGGGAACAGACCAAATGTGGAAGACATCATTGAGTACTGCCCAGAGGAGATTATCAGCATCATGAAGCAATGCTGGGAGGCAGATCCAGAAGTTCGGCCAACATTTGCTGGTAAGAGCAGCTTTTATGGCTATATACATTGCCTACGAGGCCATTTTCTTAGTAAGACGTTATCAAAAAGTTGCTCTAAGTTTTTAAAAAACTGAGCTCTACTTGTGATTTCAGATTGCTTTTCTAGATTTCAAACATTTTGTTCAATTAAAAAGGCCTCTCAAAAAGCATGAAGGCATATAAGGCCCTCATTTCTTTTTTTTTCATAGAACTTTTAAAAAAATTATGTTAAAATATACATAACACATAATTTACCATTTCAACCTTCTCTAAGTGTACAGTTCAGTGGCATTAAGTACACTCACAGTGTTGTGCAGCCATCACCACCGTCCATCTCCAAAACTTTTTTGTCTTCCCAAACCAAAGCTCTGTACCCATTACATACCAACTCCCCATTCCCCTTCCCCCAGCCCTTGGCAACCAACCATTCTCACTTTCCATCTCTAGGAATTTGACCTCTCTGGGTATCTCATATAAGTGGAATCATACAGTATCTTTTTGTACGTGGCTTCTTTCAGCATAATGTCTTTAAGGTTCCTCCATGTTGTAGCACATGTCAGAATCTCCTTCCTTTTTCTTGCTGAATGGTATGTATATACCACATTTTATTTATCCATTCATCTGTTGGTGGATACCTGGGTTGCTTCCACTGGCCTTCTTATTTCGTAGCTTCTTTTCTTTCTTCTCCCTCCCCTTGTGTAGCTGACATATTTGAAGATGTATGTTGTCATTTTGATTGGGCCTGTAGTGGAGGGAGAGGGCAAGGGATATGGATGTTTGCCACATCTTGTACCTCCTCTCATACCCCTAGGTTACCTAGGATCTTGCTAAGATCCTAGAGGCAGAGGAAAAATGGAAATCAGAGGAAAGAAAATCAGGTGAGGACAAAATAAATAGTAAGAAGTCACTTAGGAGCCTACAAAGCATTTTACTTTCATATTTCTGCTATGAGGAAACAGAATTAAAGCCTCATCTACCACTACTACCAAGGATTAGAGTGGTACTTTAATTTACTTGCTTGTTTTCTTATTCTCTTAGTCAGCCTGAATTTTCTCCTGGCTTGGTCTCTTCTCTTCTTCCATGCCTTTTTCTTTTTTTTTTTTTAATTAAATTTCTTGAGGCAGCTCATTCTTTTAAGCATCCGACTCTTGACTTCAGCTCAGGTCGTGATCTCATGGTTTATGGGTTTGAGCCCTGCATTGGTCTCTGCATTGACAGTGTGGAGCCTGCTTGGGATTCTCCCCCTCCCCCCCTCTCTCTCTGCCTCCCCACCCTTAAAATAATTGAATAAACTTTAAAAAATGAAAATTAAATTATATTTCTTGTTTTGAGATAATTATAGATTTATGTGTGGTTGTAAGAAAAAGACAGAGGGGAGTCTGGCTTTCTCAGTTGGTAGAGTGTGCGACTCTTGATCTCGGGGTTGTAAGTTCAAGCCCCAGGTTGGGTGTAGAGATTACTTAAAAATCTCTTCTTTTTTTAATGTTTATTTTTTAGAGAGAGAGAGAAAAAAAAATCACACAAGCGGGGGAGGGGCAGAGAGAGGGGAACAGAGGATCTGAAATGGGCTCTGGTTTTGACAGGAATGAACCTGATGTGGGGCTTGAACTCATGAACTGAACCATGAGATCATGATATGAGCTGAAGTCAGATGCTCAACCTACTGAGCCACCCAGGTACCCCTACTTAACAATCTTAAAAAAAAAAAAAAAAAAAAAGGAAGAACACAGAAACATCCCTTATGCCTTTTACCTAGTTTACCCCAATGATAGCATCTGGCCAAACTGTATATAGTATAGTATCACAACTAGGATACTGACATTGATACGGTCAGATATGGAACATCTCCATCACCATAAGGGTCTCTTATGTTGCCCTCTTATAGCCAACCCTACTCTCTCCCCAGCCCCACCCCTCTCCTTCACATTCTGGTGATCATGAATCTGTTCTCTATCATTTTGGTCATTTCACAAATATTACATGGATAGAATCATAAACTACTTTTTGGGATCCCTTTGGATTGGCTTTTTGCCACTCACCATAATTCCCTAGAGATTTGTCCAAGTGGTTGTTTGAATCAATGATTTGTTCCTTTTTGTTGCTGAGTAGCATTCCATGGTGTGGATGTACAACAGTTTATTTATTCACTCCTCAAAGGAAATCTGGTTTGCTCCTAGTTTTTGGCTGTTATAACTAACAGTGCTGTAAATATTCATTGTTACATGTTTTTGTGTGGATATATGTCTTTATTTCTCTGGAATAATACCCAGGAATGAGATAGCTAGGTTGTATGGTAGTTTCATGATTGCTTTTTTGTGGGTTTTCTAATGGCTAAGGACATTGAATATTTTTTTATGTGCTTTGGTGCTTTATGTCTTTTGCCCATTTTCTCATTTGATTGCTTTGTTTTTTACTGTTGAATTTTGAGTGCTCCTTATATATTATATATAGTATTTCTTCATTGGATACGTGGTTTGCAAATATTTTCTTCCAACGTATAAGGGTTTCTTTATCCTCTTAGCAGCATCTTTCATAGAGTAAAAGTTTTTGAAGTCTAGTTTATTGATTTTTCCTTTTTATGGATTGTACTTTGATGTCAAGCCTAAGAACACTGTCAGTGTTAGATCTCAAAGATTTTCTCATGTGTTTTGTTCTAAAATTCTTACAGTTTTACATTTAATTCTGTGTTAAGTATATTTTTTTTCTATATATTTTTTTTCTAATTGTCCAGGAAAATTTTTAATTGCTAACCAAAGAACAGTAGCACAGAACTAAATATTTGGTTGTCCTTCTTGGCAGTTTTCAGTTTATATTTTATTGGAAAAATACCACATCCGTTTTGAATTAATTTTTGTATAAGGTACATGGCTTAGTTTGAAGTTCATTTTTTGCTTATGAATATCCACTTGTTCAGGCACCATTTGTTTGAAAGTCTATCTTTCCTCCATTGAATGGCTTTTTCTTCTTTGGCAGAAATCAGTTGGGATGTTTGTATGGGTATATTTCTGGGTTCTGTATTCTGGTGTATCTCTATTCCATGCATCTCCCCTCTGTCAGTACCCACAGTCTTAATTAATATAGTGATATAAGTCTTAAAATTTAGTAGAATTAAATAAATTCTTTATTTAAAAAATTCTTTCAGCTCCTCTAGTTCCTTTGTCTTTCCATATAAAATTTAGAAAAATCTTGTCTGTACCTACGAAAAAAAAAATCTTACTAGAATTTTGATAGAAATTGTGTTAAATCAGTATATCAATTTGGGGAGAACTGAGGTCTTTACTATATCAAGCCTTCAAATCCACAAACACAATATGTCTCTTTATTTATTTATATCTTCTTTGATTTATTTTATCAGGGTTGTATAGTTTTCAGCATGCGAGTTCTATATATTTTCTTTTTTGACAAATTATAAATAGTTTGTATTTTATTAAAAAAAAATTTTTTTTTTTAACATTTATTTATTTTTGAGACAGAGACAGAGCATGAACGGGGGAGGGGCAGAGAGAGAGGGAGACACAGAATCGGAAGCAGGCTCCAGGCTCTGAGCCATCAGCTCAGAGCCCAACGTGGGGCTCAAACTCACGGACCGCGAGATCATGACCTGACTTGAAGTTGGACACTCAACCGACTGAGCCACCCAGGCGCCCCTAAATAGTTTGTATTTTAAATTTAGGTGTCCATTTGCTCATTGCTAGAATATAGAAATATAGTTGATTTTTTTTTTGTATGTTAATCTTGTATCTTATGACTCTGTTGAACTCACTTATTAATTCCAGGAGTTTTTTAGAGATCTTTTTTTAGATTTTCATGTCATCTCCAAATAGGGACAGTTTTATTTCTTCCTTTCTGATCTATATGACTTTTATCTCCTTTTCTTACTTTATCATATTGTCTAGAATTTCTAGCATTATCTTAAATAAGAGCAGTGAAATCAGATATCCTCATCTTTTCTCAGTATTTGGGGAAAGCATTTGGACTTTCACTATGAAGTATGATGTTAGTTATGGGTATTTAGTAGATACTCTTTATCAGTTGAGGAAGTTCACCATATTTGTTCTTATTTTTCTGAGAATTTATCATGAATGGGTTTTGAATTTTGTCAACTGCTTTTTCCGCATTGATTGATATGGTCATTATTTCGCTTCTTTAAACTGTTAGGATGGGGCATTAACACTGATTTTTGAGTACCAAACCAGCCTTGCGTCTCAGGAATAAAACCTATTCAGTAGTGGTGTATGATTCTTTTTATTTATTGCTAAATTCCATTTGCTAGTATTTTTTAAGACTTTTGCATGTATATTGATGAGGATATTGGTCTATAGCTTTCTGGTTTTTATATTGTCTTTTTTTTTTTTAATTTTTAAAATCTATTTATTTTGAGAAAGAAAGCACAAGTGGAGGAGGGCAGAAAGAAGGGGAGACAGAATCCCAAGCATGCTCCACACCATCAGCACAGAGCCCAGTATGGGTCTTGAACTCATGAACTATGAGATCATAACCTGAGCTGAGATCAAGAGTCAGACGCTTAACTGACTATGCTACCCAGGTGCCCCCCTTTGTCTGGTTTTGCTATCAGGGTCAATATTGGCTTCATAAAATAAATTGACAAGTTTTTCCTCCTATTTTCTGGAAGAGAATGGATGTAATTGATGTCAATTCTTTAAAAGTTTGATAGAATTCTCCCATGAAACCATCTGGGCCTGGAAATTTCTTTTTTGGGAGTTAAAAAAATTTTTTTTAATGTTTATTCCTTTTTTGAGAGAGAGAAAGAGAAAGAGAGTCTGCATGTGCGTGTGTGGGGGAGGGACAGAGAGAGAGAGGGAGACACAGAATCTGAAGCAGGCTCCAGGCTCTGAGCTGTCAGCACAGAGCCCGATGTGGGACTTGAACACATGAACCATAAGATCATGGCCTGAGCCGAAGTGGATGCCCAACTGACTGAGCCACCCAGGCACCCCTCTTTTTTGAGAGTTTAAAATTGTGAAGTTAATTTCCTCTAATAGTATAGGAGCTATCCAGATCTGTTTTACATCAGAGTAGTATGTTTTATATCAGAGTAGTATACCAAGTAGCTTGGTAGTTCTAGTTGTGATAGTCTGTATTTTTTGAGGAAATTATATATTTCATTTAAGCTGTCAAATTTATATATGTAAAGTTGTTTGTAGTATCCCTTATTAGTATTTAGATATCTGCAGTGTTTGTAGTGATATGCCCTGTTTCATTCCTGGTACTAGTTATTTATGTCTTCTGTTTTCCTTTGTCAGTCTTCCTAGAGGTTTATCAATTTATTGATCTTTTCAAACAACCAGCTTTGTGTTTCATTGATTTTCTCTATTGTTTTTATGTTTTCTAACAGACCCCTGTTCCTTATCATTTCCTTTCTCTACTTTTTGTTTGTTTTGTTCTTCTTTTTCTAGGTTCTTGAGATGGGAAGTTAAATTATTGATTTGGATTTGAGACCTTTTCTTTTTTCTAATATGTATGTAATGCCATAAATTTCCTTCTCGGCACTGCTTTAGTTATGTCCCCACAAGTTTTGATAAGTTCTTTTTTACTTTCATTTATTTAATTGCATTTAAAATTTTTCAAGACTTTCTCTTTGATCTATGCATTATTTAGAAGTATGTTGTTGGGGAGCCTGGATGGCTCAGTTGGTTAAGCGTCCAACTTTGGCTGAGGTCATGATCTCATGGTTTGTGCGTTCGAGCCCCACATTGGGCTCTGTGCTGACAGCTCAGAGCCTGGAGTCTGCTTCAGATCCTGTGTCTCCTTCTCTCTCTACCCCTCCCCTGCTCACACTGTCTGTCTCTCACTCAAAAATAAATAAAGATTAAAAAAAAAAAAGTATATTGTTTAGTTTCCAAGAGTTTGGAGATTGTCCTGTTATCTTTCAGTTATTGATCTTCGGCTTGATTTCATTATAGTCAGAGAACACATTCTGTGTGTTTCAACCTTTAAAATTTATTGAGGCTTATTTTATGTCCAGGATATGGTGTATCTTGGTATATGTTCTGTGGACACTTGAAAGAAATGGGTTATTCTGCTGTTGTTGGGTAGGGTATTCTGTAGATCTCAATTAGATCCTGTTGATAATGTTGAGTTCTTTTATACCTTGGCTGATGTTTTTTCTAGTACTTTAAATCGTTGAGAGAAATGTTCAAATCTCCAACTAGAATTGTGAATTTGTCTATTTCTGCTTTTCGTTTTATCATCTTTTGCTTTATAGATTTCACATCTCTGTTGTTTGGCACATGTATATTTAGGATCGCTGTGTCTTGATGGATTGATCCTTTATCATTATATAAATGTCCCTTTTTGTCTCCAGTAGTCATCTGTGCTCTGATGTCTACTTTTTTGGATATTAATATAGCCACCCTTCTTTCCTTTTATTAATGTTAACATGATACATCTTTCTCCATCTTTTTACTTTCAACTACCTATAATCAATTATATGTGAAGTGAGTTTTTTGTGACAGCATATACTTGGGTCATTTCTTTATTCTGCCAATGTCTGTCTTTTGATTGGTGTTTTTAGACCATATACATTTAATGTAATTATTGTTATGTTAGAGCTCATGTTTGCCATTTTGTCTTGTTTTCTGTTCTTTCTGTTTTTCATTTCTCTGTTTTCTTTTTGCTATGTTCCTGTGCATTCTTAAACATTTTTAGAATCCCATTTGAATTTACTGACAATATTTTTGAGCATAGTTTTCCTAATGGATACTCTAGGTGTTATACCATCTGTACATAATTTATTGCAGTCTACTAATGTTATTTTACCAGTTTAAATGAAGTATAAACACTTTACTTCCTTTACTTCTCTTTACTTTCCTCTGTATATAATTGCCTTAAATATTTCCTCTACATACATTTATAATACTTTGACATTGTTACAGTTCTTCTTCAACTATCAATCATAGTCTAGAAGATTCAAAAGGAGAAGGAAAGCCTATTGTATTTAGCCATATTTTTTATCACTGTGTTGTGGGGTATTTTTTGTAATACTAGTTCTGACACCAAATGAGTCACAACTGGGTACTCTAGAATTCAATTAAATTCTGACAGTGACTACCTGGAGTTATTGTCAGATTCCACAGGTTTAAGGGCTTAGTCCTGCTGTAAGATTGTCCCCACTTTATATACCAGATGCAGATAGGGTGCCCAGGCTACCCACATTTCTGCCCCATCAAATACAAATCTGAAGGTCCTCATACTACCCCCTGAGGTTCGGTAATTCACTAGAACAACTCATAAAACTCAGGAAACATTTTGCTTACATTTACTGGGTTATAATAAAGGATACAACTCAGGAACAGCCAAGGGAAGAGATTTCATTAAGCAAGTTATTGGTGGTGGGAGTGGTGTGCCATGAAGCTCTCATGCCCTCTTTGGGCATGCCCCTTTCCCAAAAATGTACCCACTCAATGTATTCACTAACCTGGAAGCTCTCCAGACCTTGTTGTTAACAGGTTTTCATGGAGGCTTAATTAGGCATTATTGATTAAATCATTGGTGGGCTCAATCTCCAGTCTCTGTCGGCTCACTGTAGGTCAGGGAGGTGTAATGAAAGCTCCAAGCCTGTAGTAATAGCTAGGTCTTTCTGGTGACCAGCTCCCATCCTGAAGCTATCTATCTTCTCCTCCCCATGCCTCCAGCCTGAAGCCATCTCATTAACATACAATTCTTACTGCCTAGAATATCTTAAGGATTTGAGGAAGTTCCCTGCCATGAACCGGCTGAAACTGGGAAAAAGAACACCTATTTATTTTTTAGTTATACCATATGTGTTCTTTCTTCCTGATATACCAAGTATCTTTTTTTTTTTTTTTTTTTAATCATTTCCTTCTTGTTTAGGAAGTTTCTTTAGCCATTCTTTTAGAGTGTGTCTGCTAGGGACAAATTACTGTAGTTTTTCTTCATTTGAGAATGTCTTGATCTTCCCTTCATTTCTGAAGGATATTTTTGCTGGGTGTGGGATTCTGGGTGGACAATTCTTCTCTTTCAGGACCTAATAAATACTGTGCCACTTCTTCTGGCCTCTATGGTTTCAGTTAAGAAATCCTTTTTTTCTTTCTTTTCTTTTTTTTTTTTTTTAACTTACAGGTAAGGTATTTTCTCTGACTGCTTTCATGATTTTTTCTTTATCTTTCAGAGGTTTAATTATTATTCGTTTTGGTATGAATTTCTCTGGGTTTATTCTGTTTGAGTTTTGTTTTGATTTTTGAATCTGTTAGGTCATGTGTCCCTTGCCAAATTGGAGAGGCTTTCAGCCATTATCTCTTAGAGTACTTTTTTCAGCCATGCTCTCTTTTTCCTTTCTTTCTGAGATTCTGTTAATAGAAATACTAGAACTTTTGTTAGAGTTCCACTTGTCACTGAGGTTTTGTACACTTTTTTCTCAGTTTATTTTCTCCCTCTTGATCCGATTAGTATATTTCTATCATTCTGGTCTTTCAGTTCACTGACTTTCCTGTGTCCCTTTTATTCTGCTGTTGAATTTATCCATTTTGGTTTATTACATTTTTCAGTTCAAAAATTTCATTGAAATTTATTTTATATCTTCTCTTTCTTTGTTGAAGCTGTTTTTTCATTTGTTTTAAGCTTGTTTGTAATTGCTTATTGTTGAAGCTGTTTTTTCATTTGTTTTAAGCTTGTTTGTAATTGCTTATTGAAGCATTTTTATCATGGCTGTTTAAAAATCCTTAAGCAGGTAATTCTAATATCTCTAATATCTTCGTGTTGGCATCTATTGATTATGTTTTTTCCTTCAGTTTGAGATATTCCTGGTTCTTAGTATGATGAGTCATTTTTCTATTGAAACTTATACATTTTCTTACAATGTTATGAGATTCTGGATCTTCCTTAAGCCTTCTGTTTCAGCCAGCCTTTTCTGACATGGCTTTGGCAGTGGAAGGATGACTGTTACCTTTTTGTGACAGGTAGAGGGAAGTCCAGGTTTTCTATTGAGCCCTGTTGACACCTGGGGTGGGGGGTGGGGCTTCTTTTTACTGGTGAGGGTGGAAGTTCCAATGGAGTCCACCTGGTCTCCATGGACACTGCAATGGAAGTGAAAGTTCTGACTCCCACTAGCCCTTTTCTGACACTTCTCCATTGGAATGAATAGGGGCACCTTACAACTACAAAGTAAGGGTGCAAGTCCAGTCTTCCCTGGTAGTCCATTGACACCACTGAGTGGAGTGCTCATTACCATCTGGCAAGAAGGAAAGTCCTGGCTTCCTTTTTGGCCTTCTCTGACATCACCCCGGTAGGGGTGTTGGTATACCCTGTTACTGTCTCATGAGGTTGGAAGTCTCAGCTACCTACCTGGCCTTTGCTGGTGAGGTTGGGAATGGAGCTACAGTATTTTCTGTGATGTTTGCCTGGAGAGTGGTTATTGACTAAAGGTCTTTTGTCTTGCTAGGATGCTCTTTGCTTAGTCCTTTGGCTCAAAGGATCAGGCTTTATTTAATTAGGATTTTTTTTTTTTTCCATTGGGTTGCCAGCTTCTTTAAGCCCAAGTCTGGGATCTAAGAGGCAAAAAGAAATCCTAAATGAACACATTGTCATGTCTTTCCTCAGATCCCAAAGTCCCTAGTTTGTCAGCCTTTGTCTTTCCTTCTTTCAGACTCTTTTTATGTTTGTTTCATATGTGATATCTAGGGGTTCTTGTGCTTAGAGGGAGAAATAAGGAAAAGTATGCCTACTCCATCTTCCTGGAAGTGAAAGTTGCCTTTTTCTTTTAAGGCTGACAGCCTTTAACTTTTTATATCAAATCACTATTCTGAGTATTCTATAATAATTTTTTTTAAGTGTATTTATTTTGAGAGAGAGAATGTCAGCAGGGGAGAGGCAGAGACAGAGGGAGAGAGAATCTCAAGCAGGTTCCACGCCGTCAGCGTGGAGCCCGATGTGGGGCTCAGATCCATGAACCATGAGATCGTGACCTGAGCTGAAATCATGAATCGAATGCTTAACTGACTGAGCCACCCAGGTGCCCCTATCCTAGAATTCTGATACCAGGGAGACAGAAACAAGGAGTCCACCCATCCTTGTTCACTTGGAGATTAATTTATACTAGATAGGGCTTTGTGCTGCAGTGAGAGAAACATGCTATTAGGCAATAGCCCTTGGTTTCTTTTTTTTTTTTTTTATTAAAAAAAATTTTTTTTAATGTTTATTTATTTTTGAGATGGGAGCGACAGAGCATGAGAAGGGGAGGGACAGAGAGAGAGGGAGACACAGAATCAAAAGCAGGCTCCAGGTTCTGTGCTGTTAGTACAGAGCCTGATGCGGGGCTCGAACTCACAAACTGTGAGATCATGACCTGAGCTGAAGTCAGACGCTCAACCAACTGAGCCACCCAGGCACCCCAATAGCCATTGGTTTCTCGTGTTACCCTGTTCCTTCTTCTTCCACCTAGTTATTAGTCTTGCTAGTCTCTTTGGGTAAGTCAGAGATTTGGCATTTAAATTTTTATTTTACTGCTTTGTCCACAGATTAAGATAAGTAATTCAAAGATAATAGATTACTAATACTCAAATTTTACTTTAGGGTTGGCGTTAGCTCAAGCGGTTATTTCGCATATGGTTATTACTTTAGAAAATACTTAAGAAATTTATAGTATTATTTCTTTATATAGGTATTGAAGAAAAATTTAGGCCTTTTTATGTAGATCAATTAGAAGAAAATGTAGAAGAGGATGTGACAAGTTTAAAGGTAGGTAATGCTCAAAACATTAACCTATCAAAGCATATATATTATCAATCTTGAAATTCAAAGCAATATAACTTGTTACTAAGATTTGAAGTAGGCTAGCTTAGTTAGTAATCACATGAAACAAAATTAGCGATTTTATATAGATATCATCAAGTTGGCATACTGGACCCATTCCTCCATCGAAACTAATGAAATGAGAGAAATTATATATAGCAATATGAAAACAAAAGCACAGCATCACTGGAATAGAATGGAAAGTACCACAGGTGGATCAGTCGTTCTGAGGAATTCTTGAAAGATAGAAAGCCAACAGAATTAAATTTGCTAAGACATACAACAGAAAAAAAAAAAAACAAACAAACACTACCCCTAAACATAATGCTGAAAAAGTAGTGGAGGAGCGAGCCTTGTGTCAACGTACCGAAGAAACAGCACGGTCACCTGGGACATCAACGATGAGATCTTTACTTGGGAACCAGGTTGTTGCAGTTTCAAAAGTTGGCTCCTCCCCCTGATAACCTTGTGCTAAGCAAAGGAGCAGCATCCACTTCAACCTGAAGCAATGAATTTGGTGTCTGGGCTATGACAAGGATTGTTACCAACAAGTAACCAAGGGAAACAAAGACCTTCCCTACATACACACCCTCAGGAAATAAGCTGCTAGCATAAGTCTTACAGCAACATACTATAATCATGAAGGCAAGACTACAGTAAAGAAAATAGGCAGGCATAAGGAGGTTTTAAGATAAAGATAAATTAAGAGAGTCAATATCCAGTGTTCCCCCACTGAATGGTCTTAGCACCCTTTGTGAAAATCAATTGCTCATACAAGGGTTTATTTCTGGGCTCTCTGTTATGTTCCATTGGTCTATGCTTATCCTTAGGCTAATACCACATTTTTTTTTATTAAAAAATTTTTTTAATGTTCATTTTTGAGAGAGAGACAGCGTGAGCAGGGGAGGGGCAGAGAGAGAGAGGGAGACACAATCTGAAGCAGGTACCAGGCTCTGGGCTGTTAGCACAGAGCCCAATGCGGGGCTTGAACCCACGGACATTGGGATCATGACCTGAGCCGAAGTTGGATGCTTAACCGACTGAGCCACCCAGGTGTCTTGAATACCACATTGTTTTGATTTCTGTAGTCTTGTAGTGAGTTTTGAAATCAGGAAGCGTGAACCTTCCAAATTTGTTCTTTTTTTTAAGATTTTATGGCTATTTGGGAAAAAAGATTATTTTTAAAAAATATTTATTCCTCGTAAGAGCTATATGAAATTTCTACCTTTTGAAAAGACTCATTTTTCTTATAATAATTTTCTGGAACTATTTTCTACTGTTTACTAAAGTGTGCATTTACGCTCTTAATTATAGAAAGAGTATCCAGACCAAAATTCATTTGTGAAGAGAATGCATTCTCTCCAGATTGACTGTATAGCAATACCTCCAAGCAGGTCAAATTCAGGTAACATACTATGATTGAAAGTACTTTATTCAGTCATTCATTCATTCATTCATTCATTCTATTTTCTAAAGTAACTATTCATGACCGTATAAGAAACAGAAGACGCTATAATATTTAACCCCTGCCATAAGGGAATTTATAATATATTTGGGAGGGAAAATACATGTATTTGAAATAGTAAGCAACCTTGCGTTCACCAAAATCATAAAGCATCTTGAACATATATCTGATAGGGCGAAAGTGACATCAGGACAAAGAGAGGACATACGTGGAAGCATAGTCCTTGAGAAGGTCAGGGATGATGGATTCAGAGAACAAGCAGGGAGGTTGGTCTCAGATTCAAGGAGGTTACTTTTTCCCATTATAACAAAAGGGAAAACAGACAATAGGATATTGAAACCACTTAATTGCTATCTATTCTGGGGCAAGTTAACCTCTTGTAAACTTCATCCATCAAATCATGATAATTGATCCTATTCTTACAGGGCTTTTAAAGAATAAAAGAATCCATGGAAAGTGCTTAGCACCAAGCTGTTAACTATTCCTTTTGTCCAGCCCTGCCTCATACCAAGGAGACACCCACCTTCTCTGTTGCAATACAAGTCCCTTTCTTCCTTGGTCATTCCTGTGACACTCATATTTCTGTTGCTTGTTAAAATTTCTCTAGTGCTCTCTCACCACCAGGCAGTGGCTTCATTTTATTACCTATATAACTTGTAGGAAGAGGACCATCAAGTAAATGCTTTTTGATTTGTTCTCAAAGTTTTCAGTATGTTCTGAGGTACATATTTATGATGGTGCTCAGGTTTTATTTTACTTCTTACTGCTTTATGAAACTCTTTCCAATGTTGATCTTTTGTTCTCAGCCCCAGAACAGCCCAGTTCTCTGCACAGTTCACAAGGACTTGGGATGGGCCCTGTGGAGGAATCCTGGTTTGCTCCCTCCGTAGAGTACCAGCAGGAGGAGAATGAGCTCAGCTTGCGGAGTAAACTCCAGGAGGAAGCCAACTACCATCTTTATGGCAGCCGCATGGACAGGCAGACAAAGCCGCTCAGACAGAATATGGCTTATAATAGAGAGGAGGAAAGGAGACGAAGGGTCTCCCATGACCCGTTTGCACAGCAGAAACCCTATGAGAATGTTCAGAACCCAGGAGTAAAAGGCATTCCTTATTCCAGTGCAACCAGTCATGGTAATGCAGTACACCAACCAACAGGGCTAACCAGCCAACCTCAAGTACTATACTGGAACAATGGATTGTACAATCTGTATGGTTTGGGAGCAAGACCGTTGGATCTGGGAACACCAAGTCCAAGAGTTTGGTATGGACCAAATCCAAGCCATATGCCAAGTGTGCATAAAACTCCAGTGCCTGAGACCAACCTACTGGGAAACACACCCACCATCCCATTCAGCTCTTTGCCATCAAGAGGTAAACAGTTTTTTCAGTTACAATCTAAACAATTAAAATTTCTGAAAATAAAGCAGCCATTAGCTCTGTTGTAGACTACCAGGTAACAAGGGTGAGTTGTTTGCAGTCTTCAGTTGCCAGATGCAGTTTGTAGCCATGGAATAGTCTCCATCAGACCATTTGACCTCAGTCTGGGTAGAATTCATTGTACCTGCCCACAGGTGTTGGGTTACAGGTCCTGATAACTGGTAGGCATCTTCTGCTCTAACGTTCATCACAGTGGTCCCATTATCCTAATCCCTGATGGAAGTGAAGGTCACTGCTTGTGTTCTTTTTCTTGCTTGCTGTTTTCTGAAGGTTAGAAGTCTTAGATATTTTTGTTTCTTATCTTATATAGGCCAAAGACAACCATTTGTGGTGAAAACCATAGTGTTGGGCTACCGTCACCACCATTTATCTCCACAACTCTTTTCATCTTCCCACACTGAAACTCTGTACTCATCAGGCATTAACTCCCCATTCCCTCCCACCCAGCCTCTGGCACCCACCATTCTACTTTCTTTCTCTATGAACTTAACCACTCTAGGTACTTCATATGAATGGAATCATACAGTATTTGTCCTTTTGTGACTGCCTTACTTCACTTAGCACAATGTCCTAAAGGTTCATCCATGTTGTAACCTGTGACAGAACTTCCTTCCTTTTTAAGGCTGAATAATATTCCATTGTCTGTATATAACACATTTTGTTTATTTGTTCATCTGTTGACAGACACTTGAGTGGCTGCTATAAACATGAGTGTGCAAACATGTGTTTGAGGCCCTGCTTTCTATTCCTTTGGGTATACTCCCAGAAGTGAAATTGCTGGATCATAGAGTAATTCTGTTTTTAATTTTTGAAGAACCTCCATACTGTTTACCACAGTGGCTGCACCATTTTATATTCCCACCAGCAGTACACCAGGGTTCCAGTTCATCCACATCCTTACAAACACTTGTTATTTTCTATTTTTTGTTTTTGTTAACAGTAGCCATCCTGATGGATGTGAGGTTGGTTCAGCTACATTTTAAAGAAGAAAATTTCAAAGAGTGGCATAGGATAAATAACTTATACATCTGGAGTAAAGCCCTGCCCTCTTACCATATTGTATCTATTTCTCTTGCTTGCTTTTTTTTTTAATGTTTATTTATTTTTGAGAGAGGGAGAGAGAGAGAGCGTACCTGAGTGGGGGAGGGGCAGAGAGAGGGGTGGGGCAGAGGATCTGAAGTGGGCTCTGACTGTAGAGAGCCCAATGCAGGGCTCGAACTCATGAACTGTGAGATCACAATCAGAGCTGAAGTTGGACACTTAACCAACCAACCACTCAGGTGCCCCTCTCTTGCTTTCAATCTAGATATACTTACCTGTATATTTCTCTCTATTCAGATGAGTCTATAAAATGTAACATATACAACAGCGCTGGCATTCAGGTTGGAGACCATAATTATATGGAGATTGGGGGATTGAATTCAGCACTACTGGAAAGCACACACGTGAACTTGAAAGAAGAGCCAGCTTCTAAGTACCAAGATATCTTTGGTAAGATGCCCTTAAGGATCCATTGCCTAGCAACCTTGAACTTTCTTCCTTGTTTAGAAGGATCTAATGGAATCCGGAAATTTCTCTGATTATTCTCTCTGAAAATTGCCCCGTGTTTTCTCTGTAATTTCCATATAATTCCTTTGTGATTTATTTATATTTAATATGGGGATGATTACAATATCTAACTCATGGATTTGTTATGAAAATTAAATGAGTCAATATGGATAAATAGCTTAGAACACTGCCTGGCACATAGCTAGGTCAAGTGTTAAATACATCATATCAATATTACTACTCAGACCTAGGAGATAGCTCCTTCAGGTCTTCATCAAGAGGGATTCTGTAAAAGAAAGAAGACTATGCCTTCAATAGCACCTCTGTAATAAAAATAATAGGGCTTTCTCTTAACAGCTTTCCACTATGCAGGCTCATAATATTAATCCCAAAACACAACCTGGGAAAAGGAGTCACAAGGCTAAAACAATGGGATTTAAGAACGTAGCTTAATGATTAACTCTAGGATTGGCAAAACTTTTCTATCAAGGGATAGATAGTAAATATTTTAGGCTTCACTGGTCCTGAGGTCTCTTTTGCAACTACTCAAGTGACACTGTAGTACAATAGCAGCCACAGATAATATGTACACGGACAGGTATGGCTGTGCTCTAATAATAGGAGGTTCCTAACTTTTGGGCTGACAGAGGTACCTTTGAGAATCTGATGAAACCCAGGATCCCTCTCCCAGAGAGGTATTGACAAAATTTGACAAATATCTTGGGAGGTTTTGGACTGCTGATGTCCAGGGATGATGACAGAAGCTGCATTGTGGGAAGCTGAGGAAAGAACAGGAGTTGAGGGGTAAAAAAATGAGATGTCTTTTTCCTTATGTTCAGCTTTTTGAGGTAGGGTGTGGATCAAGGAAAATGTGTGTGGTGGTTATTTTATATTTTAGCCTCCTTTTGTTATTTTTATGAAGGACAAGGGGAAAGAATGAGTAGAAAGAGAGGTTGTGGCTGTAGAAGAGAAGACAGACTTAGGGTAGAGGAGAAATGAGTCCCAAAATAGACCTTGAAAAGTAGATCCCTCATTCCTTAAAAGACCAGGGAAGTCACTGTAATTGAACGAATTCACACTTGATGGTCTGTGTCCTTAATAAGAGAAAAGTTAACTGTTGGGTGCAGGGGATTAGGAGTTGAATGACCTTAATTCTGGCCAAATGTAAGTGGAAAATGCCAAAAGGAACAAAAGTGGTGTTTTCCCTCGTTACATCAGGAAGGTCTGATATTAATATGGCCGCTGGCTAAAGTTGTATATTATAGCCTAGTAGCCAAGCAGGGGTTTCATTCCCAAAGCCATCAGCTGTGGCTCAGTGTTGCATGTGCTATGAGGAAGGGGTTCTCTATTGTATTCATATCAACACTCCAGATAGGCTTCCAGACATGGAAAGCATCACCCAATGAGTCAATAACTATATAATTTAGAAGTTATCTTTTTTTTTTACTGTCTCCTGGGACTCTTTCTACAGGTTTTTGAAGCTAGAATGTTCCAAATGGGTTAAAGCTTTATGTCTTCTTCTCTTTTCTGTTTGGCAGATAATATCACTAGTCTGACTGATAAACATCTGGACCCAGTCAGGGAAAATCTGGGAAGGCAATGGAAAAACTGTGCACGTAAGCTGGGCTTCACTGAATCTCAGATTGATGAAATTGACCATGACTATGAGCGAGATGGACTAAAAGAAAAGGTTTACCAGATGCTCCAAAAGTGGCTGATGAGAGAAGGCAGTAAGGGAGCCACAGTAGGAAAGCTGGCCTATGCACTCTACCAGTGTTCAAGAATAGACCTTCTGAATTATTTGATACACATCAGCCAGAGCTAATTCCAGAAAAGGCTTTGGCAGCATAAGGTAATCTCACTTAGTGAGTAACACACTGAAAATGTGCTGCCTCAGAATGTTCAGAATTCTTTCCTTCCTGATAGAGGTTCTATGTCTGCATAAAATTCTCCTGCATCCCATAGCTGGAGCATGGGAAAGAAATCTACAGCAAACATCCCACTAACCAGGAAGACCTATTAATGGTCAAGCACCAGCCCCCCCCCCCCCCGCAAAAAAAAAAAGCCTAATTGGGTTTTGAAAGGGAGAGGAGAGGTATTTAAGGAAGATAATTTTCTTTCAGTATATTCCATAACCTTCAGTGATGCTATTCATTTCATTTCCTGGAGTTTTGTTTGAGAAGGAAAAACAAATTCAGAGAAATGTAAACTAAGTCAACTTTCTTACCTTATGCTCTCTTCTCCATGTAGGCTCCAATTATAACCAGAGTACAGTGAAATTGAGAGTTCTCTTCAAATAGTTTTTTTTTTTTTTTTATTAAAACTACAGTTCATTCCAAAGCTATAAGGTCTGTTAACTTCAGTATCAAATGTTGTATCAGTCACTACAGGCTTTAAAAATTACATGCAATCACCACTCCATAAATTAGCTGAATGGATTTTAAGGAGTAAGGAGAAAAAAAAATAGAGAACAAAAATATCAGAATTTTCCAGTTGTTGCAAGGAATTGCTACTAATTGTGGTTAACTACAAAAATTCTTGACTAAGTTTTTAAGTTCTTTCCTAGCATTCTGATACCTTATGTATTTTCTCAACCTCTGCCCTGAAGAGGGAGCATGTATGCTCTGACTGGAGCTTTGGGGCTGATCACTGTTGAGCAGCTTCCTCAGTTTACCCCAGGATTCTGTAGAAATTTCTTCTTTTTGTGTGTGTGTGAACTGTGATGTCAAAAAAGGACTGCCTCAAAGCTTGGTCACCGTGCCTTTAGCTAGCATCATTCAAAGTCCTCCTGAAACTCAGGAATGAGTGAAGGAACCAGAAGACCAGAAGACTGAAGCCAACCAGGCCATCCAGTATCACTGTCTGCACTTTGATAAACAGAGAGGGTATGTCATTGTGCTTAGCCCTTCCAGGAGGGAGAGAAGGATGCAGCGTGGTGACTCCGGCTGTCAGAACAGATTCTAGGAACTGGTGATTGATAACAGTATTGTGGTTCTGGTTCTAAATCCCCTCTGGCCCTAAATGATATACATACACACACACACCCCTGAGGTGGGACTGTAAAACAGGATTTCTCAACTTCTGCACTATTGGGATCTTGGGCCAGGTAATTCTTTCTTGTGGGGGCTGCCCTGTGCATTGGAGGATTTGGATGTTTGAAAGTGCCCTCTACCTGCTAGAAGCCAATAGTGCTGTTCTCCCCTACTCTATCTTCAGTTGTGACAAGACACTGCCACATACATGTTCCCTGCAAGTGCAAAACCGCCCCGGTTGAGAAGAGCAGTGCCATAAAGTAATGAACCTCAGCCCCTTATCCACAGATATCCAGGCTCGCTATTAGTTGCCACATAGCATTCGATCACATAGACCAAAAGGAAAATTGAACGGGGCAAGAGTCCCAGGCTTTGCTGGGGTGGGGGTGGGGGTGGGGGTGGATCATTGCTTTTCTAAATGTATCCCTTGTACCTCTGTCCTCTAACAGTATTTAAATTCTCTAAATTCCCAAGAGATTGAATGATCAATGTTTTAAGAGGCAAAAATGGAATGTATTTTTAATGGCCTTCTAAAAATAAAATTTTGTACCTCAAATATAAGTAATTGAAATGATGTGTTTGTAAACGAAACTGTTTGGGCTTCTCCACGTAGGTTGACATTTCCTGTATGAACTCTCCTTTTCACCCTCCTGCTATTAGCAGGCAAGAGGAAGTGATGGTATAAAGGGGAAGCTTCTGGACAGCGCTATTTGTCTCTCAGGATGAAAACTTGCTGCCTTGAGAGCCTGCAGCATTGCTGTCCTTCAAACATGATTCAGAAGTCCTTCCTCCAGCCCCCACTCTGTCAAAACTGGGCTGAAAAGAGCCAAATTTGTATCTAAGGAGTTTCAATACAAGAAAATCAATTGGGTAGAAAATCACTTAAGTGAGGTGACACAGACTACAAGATGAGAGAGAAGCCTATCCATACCTTTGTTCCAAAAAAGATATTCAGACCCTAAGGTTACTACTGGTAAATAACACCTCCAGCTCTCACAGCTTTGTGATATCAGTATATTTTCCACTTGTTGCTGTGGTTTCAGTATTTGTTTTGGCTCCATAAAATGAAATTAGGTCTTCAGGAATAGTTCTTTCTTTCTCAGAAAATGGTTTAAGTAATATTTTGATGTACATTTTAATGTGCACTACTTCTAAAAGTCTTTTTTTATAATAATATAAATAAAACTAGGTGTTTACTAAGATAAATGGCTTAGCCAATTTCAGATAAAAGTGTTTTCCATCAGAAGTGGGCTGTGACGGGGCACCTGGGTGGCTCAGTCGGTTGAGCATCCGACTTTGACTCAGGTCATGATCTCACGGTCTGCCAGTTCCAGCCCTGCGTTGCACTCTGTGCTGACAGCTCAGAGCCTGGAGCCTGCTTCGGATTCTGTGTCTCACTCTCTGCCCCTCCCCTGT
Source organism: Panthera leo (assembly GCF_018350215.1). Classification (NCBI taxonomy): domain Eukaryota; kingdom Metazoa; phylum Chordata; class Mammalia; order Carnivora; family Felidae; genus Panthera; species Panthera leo. The sequence continues at coordinate 25,338,233 of NC_056683.1, read as the reverse complement.
TTATGCTCTCTCTCTCTCTCTCTCAAAAATGAATAAACATGAAAAAAAAAAAAGTGGGCTGTGACACTACAGTGGAAAACAAGCTCAAGCTGACTTTATGAATGGTAAAAATTTCCTTGCCACAATGTGCAAAAGTAGATGATATTAATTCTAATTTCTCTCGATACAAGGGTAACCATGTCAATGAGATCAATTCTTTTTGTCACATCTGTTGTAGGATAAAAAATATCTACTAACCGCCAAAACTGAATTTAATACAAAATCATGGTTTAATTTTTAAATTTACTTTATTTAGCCCATTGGGTTTTAATTTTTTAGGAGGAGTAAGAAGTGAAATATTGATGGTTTTTGCCCATTGCAATCAGCCAGGGTTAATGTGCAGTTTCACTAAAAAGGACTAAAGTGAAACAAAACTAAACAAAACAGAACAAAATGAGGAGTAAGAAGTGAAATACTGATGGTTTTGCCCATTGCAATCAGCTAGGGTTAAAGTGCAATTTCACTGAAAAGGACTGAAGTGAAACAAAACAAAACAAAACACTAGGTATTTATATGTTCAAGATCTTAGAAGCATCTGAAAATGTTTTTATATTTTATTTTTCCTTTTTGTATTATTATTTTTAAAGTAATCCAACCTGGGTCTTGAACTCCTGACTCCTAGATCAAGAGACCAAGAGTCTCAGGCTCTACCCACTGAGCTAGCCAGGCACCCCCAAAGAAGCATCTGGTTACAAAGAAATCATTGAAGGCCTAATGCTGTTACAGTGAATTCCACAACACATAACAATCCAAATACAGGTTCTGAAACCAAGCAGGCTTAAATTCTCCTCTGTACTGTAGCTATGTACTCAGGGCCTGCTTTCTAACCTCTCTTAATCTCAGTTTCCTCATTTTATAAATAGGCCAATAAGGTTGATGTGAGGATTAAAATAATGCATCATAAGGTGCCTGGCACAAAGTTACTCTTTAATCAAAACTGCACAATAGCGTTATACATAAAGGACTAGTTCTCAAGTGTACACTTAAAAACAAATTGTAACCAATAACTTAAATCTACCATTTTTCACAGTGCTACCATTTTTGCTGATTTATCAGTGGGATAACGTATTAAAAATTGTACAGACAACTATTTTTAACTCTCATGATCTCTGATAAATCCCAGTCAACCTCTCAGGAAAAAATAAGGAAACGTTGACCCACCAAAGATTTCTGAAAGTCAGATGATAACAGCTGAACTGTATTTCTCGTTCCTTCTATGCAGGAAATTGATGTAGTAGATTTATGTTGAGAGAAATTTTTGCCCAAGAAACTCAAATGGGCCAGTGAGGATACTGCAGGTATCAGAACCCCCATGGCTGTAACATGTTACATAATGTCTCAAAGTTCATATTATGGCATGTGTCAGAATTTTCATCCTTTTTTTTTTTTTAATCTTTGAACGTTTATTTTTGAAAGGGGGAGGGGAGGGCAGAGAGGGAAGGAGACAGAATCTGAAGCAGGCTCCAGGTTCTGACGTAACAGCACAGAGCCCATGTGGGGCTGGAACTCACAAACCCTGAGATCGGGACCTGAGCCACAGTTGGTGGCTTACCCAACTGAGCCACCCAGGCGTCCCTCCATCTTCTTTAAAGAACAACATTCCATTACATGTATACACAGGTATAATAAACCTTCATCCCTCCATTGACATATGGGTTGCTTTCCAATTTTCCACTTTGGCTATTGTGAATAATGCTATGACCATAAATAGCTTTGAGACACTTATCAATTCTTTGGGGGTATATACCCACAGGTGGAATTGCTAGATCATATAATTGTACCTTTAATTTTTTTGAGCACCCGCCACGCTATTTTCCACCACCACTGCACTATTTTGTATTCCCACCAGCAGCACACAGGGTTCCAATTTCTCCACATACTCACCAACACTATTTTTTTTTTTTTTTACAATAGCCATACCAAACAATGAGTATGAGGTAATATGAAGGAAAAAAAAAATAATGCCATCATTCCTAGAAGCAAATGCATTTCACTCCACCGACGGCAGCCAGTCTTGAAGCCTCCTTCTCCGTCCACAGGTCCGTCCACAGGTCCGTCCACAGGTCCCTCCTCACCACCCACTCCCTGAGAAGGGCGGGATGGGGGAGGGGTGCAGCCTCGCCTCTCTGGAGGGACTGGTCACCGCGGCGGTGGGAGGGCAAAGCCGACTGGGACGTACCCCTCGTGAGCCAGAGCTGGCAGCAGACGATCTGTGTTGCGGTACCACTGGGACTTCGAGCCCCGTTTCTGACAAGGGTCACAAAGAGCCCGGCGGGCTCTTAGCGGGTCCTAGCATCCCGGCGTGACAAGCCGAAGCGGGCGACAGGCTGTGGCCGGAAGTTCAGGAGCAGCGGGGTTCTGTCGGGGCAAGGCGGAGGGTGTTGAGGGCGGCCGCTAGACCTAGGCTCTTGCATGTTTCCTGGCGACGGGGCTTAGCGGGACGTAGTGGGGCGGGGCGCAGTCTTGTTCTCAGAAGGTGCTGGCGGTGGGGTGTGCGGGGGGGGGGGGGCGCGGGGTGGACGCGGGGCGGTCGGTGGAGCCGGCGCATGCGCGCTCCGGGGCTCAGCGGAGCCTGTGACCATGGCGGAAGTGCTGGGCGGCCGCGCAGTGCGGCAGGTGCGGCTACTCCTGTCGGTGCTGAAGCCAGGGAACCACGTCCCGTATGCTGGGCCTGCAGCCGCATTCGGGTAATGATGCCCTCTTCCCTCCGGGGGCCCCTGCGGCCAGGGTTGCGTGCTGGGGGGCAGTGGGAGGGCAACGCGCCAGCCAGGAGGCGGGCGGGCAGGGCGGTGCGGGCTGCTGCCGTGGGCGCAGCCTCGCTGCCCTCTCGCCCTTTGCTCCAAGACCCGAGCCTGTCCCACGTGGGTGCGCGGGAGGCGGTGGAAGTAACCACTTATGCTGCTCCTGGCCTTGGCACTGCAGCCGTGCGTCAGCTTCAGTTCTGTGACTCGAGAGCCCTAAAGGACTTGGGTGATGGAGTCCAAGCCCCTCGTTGTGTGGACGAGAGACCCAGGGAGGTAACGTAATTTGCCCATAGTCACAGACACACTCATGACCGAGATTAGAATCTCAAACCCTTCATTCTTGGCTGCTCTGCCCTGTGTCTTCACACCCTCAGGGCTCCAGTGTCTCCTGCTTCTTATATCAAAAACCAGCCTGAGAATCTCCTTAAGCTATGAGCTGTTGTAGTCAGGCCCAAGCCCCTGAGTCATCGTTGTCACCTTCTTGTTCTTCTTTTTTCTTTTTCTTTTTTTCTTTTTTCCCCCTTATTTTGAACTGTAATGTGCAAAAAAACCACCTTGGGAACCTGGGAAAATTCACAATCCTTGGCCTGACTCTCAGAGCTTATGGTGTAGGTGGAGAAAGCCAAGAATCTGCCTTTTTCTTTTCTGACCCTCCCTATCCCTCATGCATATTTCGAGATAAAACAACAAAAACAGCTAGATTAAGCTCTGACCTACCGTCTTTTTTTAAAATGTTTATTTATTTATTTTATTTATTTATTTTAAGGGAGAGAGGGAATCCCAAGCAGGCTCCACGCTCAGTGCAGAGCCCCACTTGGGGCTGGACCCCACAACCATGAGATCATGACCTGAGCCAAAACCAAGAGCCCCAGGCTTAATGAACTGAGCTATCCAGGCGCCCTCCCCCTTTTTTAAATGTCTGACCTACTGTCTTAAAAATGGGTGCCCTTGGCCCCAAGAGATACTAAGAAGAAAATGTAGTTAGAGCAGCATGAAACTTGCTTTACTTTATTCTCTCTACCTGTACACAAATGTACACAGGATATGTATGCAATTAACTGCTGATGGATCAGTTCCATTTATAGGAAAAGTCAAATGCTAGATGGGTACCTGGCATTCAGAATTTGAGTTGATCTGGGGCGCCTGGGTGGTTCAGACGGTTAAGCAACTGACTTAGGCTCAGGTTATGATCTCACGGTTTGTGAGTTCGAGCCCCACATTGGGCTCTGTGCTGACAGCTCAGAGCCTGGAGCCTGCTTTGGATTCTGTGTCTCCATCTGTCTCTGCCCCACCCCTGCTTGCACCCTGTCTCTCAAAAATGAATAAACGTTAAAAAAAAATTTAGAATTTGAGTTGATCTAATGTGGAAACTTCTCATTTGAAAGTTTGATTTGGAAGGAGAAGGGAAAAATCTGACCAGCTTTACATTTTTATGTTGTGATTAACTAGTTCTTGAATTTCATATTTGATTTATTTAAATTCTTTTTAAATATTTTAGAACTTTTAGAAGACTTTTGGGACTATTTTAATACAGATGGAAAAATATGTCAATGTTCACAGCTGTATAAATCTACATGGAAAAATGGAAATTTATCCAGTTTCCAATTTGCAGAAAGAGATTGAAATAAGGTTACTATGTGCCAGTACCCAAGTTAAGATAGGTTATTTCATGGTTGCAGGAAGGCCCCATCCATTTAATGTTAATCGTTCTTCCTAAAACATCTCTGAAAAACCGGTTTCTCTGGATTTCAAACTGCCATTTCATAAATGCACTTGCAAGTTGATATTACATGTAATCAGAGAAAACCAGCAGTGGTATTCGTTAATCCTGAAATGAGGCTGCAGCCCAATGTAAGCAGGTGAAAGCTCTGCTTTTAAAACCTTTGCCTCAGAACAGCCGGTGCCCAACCTACACTTGAGTTGTGTTCCAAAAGCTTGTTTTTGTAAGTCTGTTGTTTGGAACTCTCTTTTTTATTTTGTAGTCTGTAAAGTGGTTTGTTCCAGGACTGGGTAAGAAGGCTTTTCTACCTGCAGTTGTATGTTACGTACAGTTACAGTATTAGTAATTTATAGAACCTAATAACCTGTCGGCAGAAAACTGTTTTCTGAGTTCAACCTTGGGATGATCTGCCTGAGAATCAAAGACCCTCCTTTCCCTGGCACTGCCTTGTTCCTTCTGTCTGGCAGTCCGGGTGAGTGGCCCCAGGGCTAGAGCCCTGTTGGGGACTTTGTTCAGCTTCCAGGTTACAGAAAAAACAAGGCCTCTGGTGTTTACAAGGCTGCATTGCTACTTCCTAGCTGCACAAATGTAAGCAAGTTACTTAACCTCTCTGAGCCAAGTGCCTTGCACTTCTGAGGATTTGAGACAATAAATGTAAAAGTCCTGGGATATAATAATAATTCACTAATTAGTTGCTACAATTAATAATGATACAGATAAGAATATCTAATAATGCAATGTGTAAAAGATGCAAAATAAGTCCTCAAAATTCATTTAATTCCAAGCCCTAGGGGGTAGCTAATTATTAGAGTTAATAGTTACTTTGGAAAAAATATACAACAGAAATAGCCGAACATAAGAGATACAGAGAACGTGTAGGACTTTCAAAGTGAGGATGTGTTTTATTAATTGACCCCATTTTTCTTTTTTTTTTTTTTAAATTTTTATAACATTTATTTATTTTTTTTGAGAGACGGAAGGCGGGGGCAGAGAGAGAGGGAGACACAGAATCCGAAGTAAGCTCCAGGCTCCAAGCTGTCAGCACAGAGCCTGATGTGGGGCTCAGACTCACAAACTGTGAGATCATGACTTGAGCTGAAGTCAGATGTTTAGCCGATTGAGCCACCGATGTCTCCCTACCCCATTTTTGTTTCTAAGCAAAGGGCAAAATGCCAAAGGCTCTGATGTCATACACTCAGGTATAAATAACTAGTAATGTGACTGGGGCAAGTTGCCTAAACACTCCAATCTTCAGGTTCCTCAAAGGTAAAATTAGGGTAAATATAATGTAAGCTCTTAGTAGAGTTCATTATTTAGCTTAATAATGAAACTAAATGTGAGTTTTAGTTTATTTTCCGCAAGCTGTTAAATTCTTGCTTTCCACCACAGTAAACTTTCCTTCTTTGAAGGGAGCAACTCAAGCCCCCTCAGTCCAGAAGATATTGTGTTGTATTGCTCCTGACCTCCTTCTAACCCTTTCACAAAATTGCCTATCCAGCCACCCAGAAAAAGAGAGTCAAGGACAAATATGAGGTAAGATATAGGCTATTCTAGGTGAGCGTGCCTTCCTATATAGGCTGTTTTCAATAGGGAGATAGGATTTTTTTTTTTTCCTTCTACAAGAAATTAACTCAGTATAGTTGTTCTCAACCTTGGTTGCTTATTGGAATGTCTTGGGAAATTAAAAAAAAACACAGATGCTTGTATCCCACCACAGAGATTTTGATTTAGTACAGTCTGGGCATCTGGAGATTTAAATTTGCCAGATGATGCAAATCTAAGTTTGACCCTCACTGATGTAGTGGGAAGTTGGAAATATTCTCATAAAAAGAGGCTGATTAGCAGCTGTGTAGATGTTGGTTAAGGTGTGGGGAACTTAGTGTCTGATGTCTGCACCCTCAGAATCTCCTGTATCCCCCAACTTCTCTGTCATAATACTAGGCAAACTGCATAGTACCTGCTAGTTGCAGATTTAATTATCTGTCTTTCCTGCCAGCCTCTAAACTACATGGAGGGCCCAGAGCAATAGGAGTTTAGGAAGTACATGAATGAATGAATAAATAGTACAGTAGAGTTTTGGTGTTATTGACAGCACATGTCAGTGTGCTCACTGCAGCAGCACACATACTAAAATTGGACTGATACACAGAAGATTAGCATGGCCCCTGTGCAATGATGACACGCAAATTTGTGAAACCTCTCATATTTAAAAAAATAATAGAGGGGCGCCTGGGTGGCTCAGTCGGTTAAGCGTCCGATGTCGGCTCAGGTCATGATCTCACGGTCCGTGAGTTCGAGCCCCGCGTCGGGCTCTGTGCTGACAGCTCAGAGCCTGGAGCCTGCTTTGGATTCTGTGTCTCCCTCTCTCTCTGACCTTCCCCCGTTCATGCTCTGTCTCTCTCTGTCTCAAAAATAAATAAACATTAAAAAAAATAATAAAAAAATAATAGAAAAAAGGAAGCACCTGTCAGGGTTCTGCCCCAGTCATTGAGTGATAGTCTCTCCCAGGATTGTCCTAGGCAGTTTATATATATATATATATTTTAAATGTTTTATTTATTTTTTTGAGAGAGTGCAAGCAGGCGAGGGGCAGAGAGGATCCAGAGTGGGCTCTGCATTGACAGCAGCGAGCCTGATGTGCGGCTTGAATTCCTGAACTGTGAGACCATGACCTGAGCCTAAGTCAGAGGTTCAGCCGACTGAGCCACCCAAGACACCCACTAGACAGTTAATGGTTTTAACTCTCCACAGGTGATTCCAATGAGCACACCTGCTTAAGAACACCTGGGTTAGAGAAGCAACGTGATTATTAGGGAGAAAGTGGTGGTAAAGATGGATTGACACCTGAAAGATTCATTTTTGGTCTTTATAAATTTTCTGAAGTTTTGTATCCTTTTTCCTATGTGAGAGTTTGATTGTGGTTCAAGTAATAAGCACATTTCAGGGCCATCAAAGGCCTGGTCTCTGCAGCCTGATTTTTCTTTCAACACACATAACGTGAGGCCTGAATTACTGTCCAAGAGCCCCTTGATAAGCTGGAGAAAAAATGCTTTACTCATTTCATTGGTCTTATATTTATGTGAAAATAAATCATTCAATAATTCTGTTTTTTAATAAAATGCTTTTTCTTGTATTTGTAATTGATTTGCTTTGATTTACTTTCATTCATAAACAGTTCTCTGCCCTGTTTCCTCCACCTGGAGATTGATAAAAGGTTTTTGGCAGCCTCCATTAACCCCAGTGGGTGGGCTGATGTGATAGTGGCATGTACCTCTGGTGTGGTGACATACAGGATGTTGATGACAAGGCACTAGGGGCATTTTCTTTCCCCTCAGCCTAGCTTCAAGCCCCCTTGGCATTTGGCCCCAACCTTTGCTCACTCTTTGCCCCTGTACCCCTGCCAGACTGAACACTGCCTTTCCCCCGACATATGTCCCTTGCTTCCGGGCCTTTGATCATGCTATTTCTTCTTCTAGGAGCACCCTCCCCACCACATTCTTTTTTTCAAAATTTTACTCCTCTTGGAAGTTAATTCAAATGCTACTTTTTCATTCCTCTTCAGATACCTCTATTCAACCCTGATAATGGTCTCTGTCTCCCTTCTTTTTTTTTTTTAATTTTTTTTTAATGTTTGTTTATTTTTGAGAGAGAGACAGAGCCTGAGCAGGGGAGAGGCAGAGAGAGAGGAGAGACAGAATCTGAAACAGGCTGCAGGCTCTGAGCTGTCAGCACAGAGCCCGACGCGGGGCTTGAACCCATGAACAGCGAGATCATGACCTGAGCCGAAGTCAGACGCTCAACCAACTGAGCCACCCAGATGCCCCCGTCTCCCTTCTAAAACCATCTTCTGCCTTAGTAAACCCTTCCCTGACATTGAGTTCCATTATGCCAAATCTAGACTACATGGTTTTTACATTCATCTTAGGCAACCAAAAGATGGGATGGGGTTAATTGAGAGGAAAAGTTTGGAACAGGGAATCCAAACACAGGTATAGCAAAATGCAAAGGGAATTTAGAGGTTTTTTGCAGAAGAGACTTCAGAATGATCATGAAAGCTGAAGGAAAGGAAGCCCCTGGAAGGCAGTGCCCTTGTGGGGGCCCCTGAACAGATGCACCTAGTGAGAGCACACCCAGCCATGAAAACTTGGACATTGAGAAAGATATTGTGCATAACCTCCTCACGGCACAAGATGATTCTTACAAGCATTCTTGAATACCACCAAGGAAGGGAGACCCTCAAAGATCTTTAGGGCATGAGGTGTAATAAAGGTACATGTTATCACTAACATGAGCCATGCAAATGCTAGTCACCTCTAGTTAGGGAGCTGCATCATTCCTGTGTGGTGAATATAGGAAACACTAATAACTTGTTCCAACCGGGCTCCTCATGCTTCTTGTCTCAGTCATAACCTACGCCTCCCTGACAGATTGCAGAGCAAATCTCTTGTGTCTTATCTTCTCTCCTACTAGATTGTGGGCAAAACAGATGTGTCAATAAATGTTTGTGTAAATGAATCATTCTTACTAGAGTGTTATTTGCTTTTATCTGGATCCTAGAGCCATCTGAACAGTACAAATGAATGACTCAGAAGAATAGGACATTGATAAGTAACATGGCAGTGTCAGTATGACAACACGCTTGTTCAGTGGCTTTGTTACTGCTCCTCATAATTTTCCTATAGGTAATGAGCTTATGGTTATGTCCCGGCTTTATTACCACCCAATTCTGTCCTATTTGCAGAAGTTGTGTTAAGACTTGGTGTACCTGCATTCAGCACATCCGTTTCTGCATGCTCATTTTAAATGGGCGATGACATGAAACCCAAAGAGGAAAGAGCACCTCATTTTGTAAAAAGTGCTTCATTTCAATAAGCATTTTAACTAACTGCAGAAATAGGAGTAAAGAGTATGTAAAAGAAAAAGAGAGGCAGCGGTTAATTTAAATTCCTTAATATTCTGTGTGGAGAAGAGGAGCACCTCCTTCTCGCATCTGTCTTGGCATACCAAAATGTCCCTTCCATGTGTCACTCAGCTGTCTGGGAAATTGGTGGGGAGGCTGTTAGGGCCTGATGCAGGAGCCATGTATGTGTTCCATTGCTATATATCCCTGCATAGTTGTTCTAGAGCTTCTGGAAGAGCAGGAGAGGACAGCTTCTTCAGAGAAGGACCCTTGGTAAGGTACACATGTGAGTCAGAACAGACCCTGGCCTTGATTCTGGCCCAAGGTGCACTCCTGTGCCAACATGTCCAGTTAGATCCTGTGTCGGAGGTTTTGGGCCAAGGAGGGTCCACGGTACAGGGGAGGGCTCTTGGGATGGAAGCTTATGGACCTGGCTATTTAACAACACAAATATTTCAACATGTTAAAAACCGGTCTGGCCATAGCAGTGCAGACAGGCATTCCTGCTAAGAATGCTTCTGTGGCTGGCTAGAGAACATGAGAGGCCATACTCCTAAAGGACTGCCTGGAGACCCCTGAGACCATCTCACCTTTAGGAACTCTGTCGATGCAGCTGAAGTTCAGGTAATCCCTTTAGATCTGTTCTAAGGTCTGCCCTGTTGTTGCTGACCCTAATGTTCCATTGTGTGGAGCTCCTGTGTCAGCCTGCACACTGGCCCCCTGGCTTCCAGCTCACCAGGCCTGTGCCCATGGGACCTGTGTGGCCACTGGTTGCAGCAACATGTCAGTACTTTTGTAGGGTAAGTCCTGGGCTGGTGTTGTAGGATATTCACATATGAAGGCACAGTTCAGATCTGCAGTCTAGAAAGGTCCCTTTTCAGGTTGGAAAAACTTAAGCACACATCAGAGTAATCCAAGAAGCCTGAGGAGGGTCCTGGAGCTGACGCGGGTATGTAAAAGGACAATTTTGTCATATTAACATTTGTGCTAAGTAATTTTTCTTTGGGGATGGGATTTTTCTCTTCCAGCACCTCAGTAACCTCTGCCAAAGTGGCTGTGAATGGTGTCCACTTGCATTATCAGCGGACTGGAGAGGGAGAGCATGCGGTCCTGCTGCTTCCTGGAATGTTGGGTCTGGAAGTTTTTTCATGGAATTTGCATGCTGTGTAGTCTAGGATGCATTCACAATAGTAGATGCCAAATGTTGATTATTAACTTTAGTGCTTTGCTGAAATGCTTTAAGCGTTTTATTTATTTATTTGTGAGAGAGGGAGGGAGACGCAGAATCTGAAGCAGGCTCCAGGCTCTGAGCTGTTGGCACAGAGCCCGACACGGGGTTTGAACCCATGAACCATGAGATCATGACCCGAACCAAAGCCAAACGCTCAACTGATGAGCCCCCCAGGCACCCCTTAAATGCTTTAATATTTGCTACAAATTTAAGTGACTCAGAAAAGAAAGGCAACCTTCTACTCTATGTAGTCTTTATTCCTTTAAATACCCGGGTTTTTTTCTCCTACAGACATACTGTGTAGTTGCCTACAATTTGGGAAGATGATAGGAGTTGAGGAAAGGGGTGTGGGAAGAAGGGATAGATGAAGGTAGAAGATGAGCTAGTGACCAACCATCCCAGTGTGCCTGGAATTGAGGGGTTCCAGGATACAAGACTTCCAGTGCTAAAACATGGATTGCCCTGTTGCAGTTGATTATGTGCTCAATTAAAATAAGAGCTAAGAACAAGCTTAGTTTAAAGCCTTTTTGTAAATCAAAATTTAATTGGCATGAATGGAGCATGGTGAAGCCAACTGAATCTGTCTCATTTTCCAGATAAGTAATTTACATGTAGACAGTTTAGGGGGATAATTTCCAGCAATCCCAGGACATCTCAGATTTGGTTTTAAGGGCTTTAATATTGTTTTGACTTAAATAATCCCAATATATACTATTTCCTTATGACTTTTTTCTTCTAAAATAAAATGCTAAAATTTTCAATTACTTGATGGTTCCACTTGACTGAGCCTTAGCTGATTGTGGTACTATTGTAGCTATTGAAGCATCTTTGTCTAGATAGTATTTAGTATTTTTTTTTCCTCCTAAACTTTTGTAACAAAGGAGGAGATTTACTCTATTGACTGGTGTAGGTCTAAAGGTATCTGTAAAGTAGTGAACAAGTTACCGACTTAAATTTCCATTATTTCAGTATTGTGATCGTGATCCAGGTATAAAACACTTTCATAACTTAATTTCTTTATGTAAAACGTTAACCTGATCCCCAAATTAAAAACAGTGAGATTCTCTCTTCCAGTCCTCTGTCACCTAGCACCCAGTACCCTTCCCCACAGGCAACCAGTATTGTGTTTCCTTCTTAGGTATCATATACTGGTAACTATTCCTTAAAATAACTTTTTAAAGGTTTTAGTATTCTTTAGTATTTAGTATTTGGTATTCAGATGTATACCTGTGTGCCAGAAAAGAAGCGTCTCATCATTTCTGAAATTGGTCTTGAGATAAACTGTTCCCTTTTCCCACCTTCTCACCTCCTGCACCTCCTTCAGGGTGGTTCCCATGTGGAAGTCTCTTCAGTCCAGGGACCACAAGAGATGCTTTGTGTGTCAGAATAGTAGACATGCGCTTGAAATCCATTTATATTTTTGCCTTAGGTTTCCTGAATGATTTATTTACCTGATGGTGAGAAAGATAGATCTTTCCAGGAAGAATGGTAGTCCTATAATAATTAACATTATCCTGTAACAGAATCCTGTAACATCTTGAAAGACATTTTCTAATAGTAGCTTGTTTATCAAGCAAGATGTTCAGTATCCATGTGTGGCCTGAGCTACAAGTTCTTAGAAAGTAAGCAGACTTTAAAAATGAAATGCTGGGGCGCCTGGGTGGCTCAGTCAGTTAAGCGCCCGACTTCGGCTCAGGTCATGATCTCACGGCCGGTGAGTTCGAGCCCGACGGGGCTCTGTGCTGACGGCTCAGAGCCTGGAGCCTGCTTCGGATTCTGTGTCTCCCTCACTCTCTGACCCTCCCCCATTCATGCTCTGTCTCTCTCTGTCTCAAAAATAAATAAACATTTAAAAAAAATTTAAATAAATAAATAAATAAATAAATAAAAATAAAAATGAAATGCTGACTGGTCCCTAGACTGGGCTCCTTGAGAGTCTGGCCTTCTGGGCCACATGCAGTAGGTGTGTGCACACAGTGGCCGTGACCTCGCAGGTGGGCTGGGAATTGCCAGTCAGGTCCACCACAGGCTCAAGAACATAGTTCTGCTGGTTAACGTTTGCTGCTGTTTTTTTTGGGTTTTTTTGTTTGTTTTGTTTTTAAATTTTTTTTTAACTTTTTATTTTTTTTATTTTTTTTATTTTTTATTTTTGAGACAGGGAGAGACAGAGCATGAACAGGGGAGGGTCAGAGAGAGGGAGACACAGAATCCGAAGCAGGCTCCAGGCTCCGAGCGGTCAGCACAGAGCCCAACGCAGGGCTCAAGCTCACTGACCGCGAGATCATGACCTGAGCCAAAGTCAGCCGCTTAACCGACTGAGCCACCCAGGCGCCCCGCATTTGCTGGTGTTTTAATGAAATAATTAATTTGATTTCCTCCCTCCACATCCTGCCCTCCCCCTGATGTCAGTGTCTTCGTTGAGTTTTCTGGTATTTATTTATAACCAGAAAATAAAATCTTCAGGGCTGTTCACATTTGCTTAGTAAAAAACACCTGGAAATTTAGAATTCTCCTTTGAATAACTTGTACCAAATCTCATACATTTGTTGACAGATAATATTGGGATCTCTCTCATTTATAAGTCATTTTTTTTAATGTTTATTTTTTTGAGAGAGAGAGAGAGAGAGCGAGCGTGCATGCACACAAGTGGGGGAGGGGCAGAGAGCGAGGAAGACGCAGAATCTGAAGCAAGCTCTGAGCTGTCAGCACAGAACCTGATACAGGGCTCGAACCAACATATCGTGAGATCATGACCTGAGCCGAAGTTGGATGCTTAACTGCCTGAGCCACCCAGGTGCCCCTATAACAGCCAGTTTTTTAAAAGGAAAGAAAAAATAACCCAGAAACATATCATATCAATAAGTCAATTTCTATGCAATTTCATGAATTCCCTTTTTTTTTTTTTTAAGGAAGATTAATTGAAAAAGTATCAAAAATGCTGAAATGATACAGGGCCAAGTGTATTGGAGCCTCTGTCCTCAAAGTAGCCACTGGGAGGAGACAAAAGGCAGGTCTGAACTCTACCAGGAAAGGAAGTCAGCCTTCCAGTAAATGGATTTCATCATCACAAGACTATTTTGCTGACTGCATCCCACTGTCTAACTTTGAGTAGAAACTAGTTACTTTGTTTTAAGATTGTAGTTGTTTCTGCTTTTACTGTAATGTGTTTGAAATAATGAAATCCTTCACCTGAGGGTAACCAAGTGGCTGTTTTTAGGAAGTGGAGAGACTGATTTTGGACCTCAGATTAAGAACCTCAATAAAAAGCTCTTCACGGTGGTTGCCTGGGATCCTCGAGGATATGGACATTCCAGACCCCCAGATCGAGATTTCCCATTGGACTTTTTTGAAAGGGATGCAAAAGATGCAGTTGATTTGATGAAGGTGGGTCTCTCAGGGAAGAGCCCAGAGGAGGGAGGATGACTGGGCCTGTCTTCATCTATTTTGTTTTTGTTTTTTATTTCTACAAGGGTGATGCCATGTGATTCTTATAGAAAATTCAAGTTCAATCAAATAGGTGTGAATGAGGAAGTAGAAATATCCCACAATCCAACTAGAGATATCATTGTTATGACTTTGAGACTCCCTTTCCAGCCAATCTTCTGACACATATAAATACACAGGATTGTATTGATGGCATCATACTATATCTAATGTTTTTCCAACTTACTCTTAGAACAGTTTGTCGAGGAAATACTTTCAGTTAATAAATATAAATTTACATAAATATTATAATAGTCATATAGTAGTCCATTGTAGGGATGTACTGTCTTATTTCATATATCTCTAATGGTAGATAAATAACTTAATCTTTAAGTTCCTTTTTTGTGTGTGTGGTTATGAGCAGCAGGGCAGTGAACATTGTTTTGTCCATGGACGTTTTAGTTCCTTTATAAACACCGTTGGTGTGGACACCCTACACCTGTCTCCTGGTACACATGTGCAAAAGTTCCATACATATCTAGGGGATGATGCCGGGTTATAGAAGATGCAAATGTTCGTTGGACAAGATAGTGCCAAATTATTATCCATGCGACTTCTAGCAATTTATAGTCCCATCAGTATCTTGGACTGATATTTGTTAAATCTTTAATTTTCCAAGTCATTCTAGTTTTACTCCTAGGCAACATCTGTCAGATGTAATCTTTGTTCAGTTTCCTTGTCAAACACATTTTCAGAGCCTGGTTGATATAAGGACTAGCATAACCTCCTGTGACACCATTCTTCTCCAGCCTGTCTCCAGACACTTCTTCCCGCAGTTGCCCTCAGTGGTTTTATCAGATGCAGTGACTTCATTTCATCCAGTAAATATCAAGTTCCCCTGTCTAATCTACATTACTAGTCTCAAAATCTTTGCTGAGGTGTGGGTGTGCATGCACATGTGATTTGTCATTTCTAAGGACAGCTGATCTCCACTGTTTCCAGAGATTTTATCCAAACAGAAGATGTCATTCTCTCATAATTCAAAACAATACTGTGTACTTAGGTTTTTATGATACTTACATTTACACCAGAACTAAATGAGAAAAAAACATTTCTGTCATCAAATGCTGGCCTCTAGGACTTTTCTTTAATTATCAAGTGATGCTCCAAACCCCACACTGTACTCATTTGGATGATTGTTAATGATCAGATGCTTCTAGCAGAGAGGAGCAATCACCTGTGCTGTGCATTTCTCTGTATTTATCACAGACATTGAAGTTTAAGAAGGTGTCCTTGTTGGGGTGGAGCGATGGTGGTATTACAGCACTCATAGCAGCTGCAAGATATCCATCTTACATCAATAAGATGGTGATCTGGGGAGCCAATGCCTATGTGACTGAGGAAGATGAAACCATTTATCAGGGTAGGTTTCACAAGCGGGCGATGTCGTGACAAGTAACATCTTTGCCCTCCCCCTCTCATGTCTTACTATGACGTGTACTAACAAGGCCTATGTCATCTGCTTCCACTTCTCAGCTCTGCAGTAGGAAGAGTAACAAATTCTTGGAAGTAATATGGTTTAACCAGTCTGTGTTTTGAATTTTTTTTTAAGTATGTTTATTTTTGAGAGACAGAGTGTGAGCAGGGGAGGGCAGAGAGAGAGGGAGACACAGAATCCAAAGCAGCCTCCAGGCTCTGAGCTGTCAGCACAAAGGCTGTCGTGGGGCTCGAACTCACAAACTGTGGGATCATGACTTGAGCCGAAGTTGGACACTTAACCAACTGAGCCACCCAGGCACCCCTAACCAGTCTGTCTTTCAATGCTTTCTATTTCCAAAAGTAACACTTTCATGACTCTGGAAAAGGTTTTATAAAACTCAGTGTTCACATTTCCTGCACCTGATAGTGAACTTCAAGGAGGGAGGGGTTGATGTAAAGTCTCATTTAAAATAATGTGAGTGTAAAAATGCACATTGTATTCAAATATGAAACCTTATATTTTGATAAAGAAATTTTTTGCGATTCACATTTCATTAGGTTGTCCTTCAAGCTTATCTTTGAAGTTTTTAGAGGCAGAAGAACGGGGGCCAGCAAACCTGGCAGCCTGTGGGCCAAATCCGGCCCACCATCTGTTTTTGTAAGGCTGGGCACTGATCGAGAAGGCTAGCGCTTTAAGACCTGGAGATCAATCTGGGGTGTCCCCTCCATCCCTGTTTCCTCCTCCGCTCCCAGTGTTGCTACCCAGGGCCTGTGCTGGTGGCCATTTACACACTGGTGACTGTTGGCTATTACCAGGCACTCCGTGGTGGAATTTCAGTCAGCGACTCAGGAGCCTAGCCTCCAGCAAGCTGACCAAACTGAAACTGCTTAGCTCTCAGGAGAAGGGCACACTGGGATCTGGGGGTATCTGAGGCAAAAAGCAAAAGTGACCTGGTCCCCACCAACGTCTGCCTGACCCACCAGGACCCTCTTCAGTCTGGTAGCTTTTTATCCTGGGTGTGTTTCCATTGGATCCCAGATGGCCCACCCCAGGCAGTCAGGGTCAAGCAGGTCAGAGGTTTCTCACCTTTAACCTACCTACCTGGTAACTGTGATTTTACCTCTTAGCTTGCAAAGCTAAAATAAGTTACTCTCTGGCCCTTGACAGAAAGCATTTGCAGACACAAGCCCTGGAATATCACAAGTCTGCTTTTATTCAGCTGTTCTGCAATTCACATGATTTAAGGAAGCTACTTCATGGCAGTGCTCTGTTGTAGAATCTTAGCCCTTACACTGTTTGGTAATGAACTATGAAACTTTTTTTTTAATGTTTACTTATTTTTGAGAGAGAGAGAGAGAGAGAGAGAGAGAACGTGCGAACACCAGCAGGGGAGGAGCAGAGAGAGAGGGGAACAGAGGATCCAAAGCAGGCTCTGTGCTGACAGCAGACAGCCTGATGCGGGTCTCTAAAACTCACGAACCTGACCTGAGCCAAAGTTGGACACTTAACCAACTGAGCCACCCAGGTGCCCCAGAACTATGAAACTCTTAAGTGATGAGTCTGATCTAGTGACCCATCCTAATTGACACTCTTGCCTGTCCTTGTTTTACCCCTACTGGGTTCAGAGGAGCAAAAATATTTTAAACTGAATGAAATGCATGTGATAATGCCTGCCCTGAGGTGTTTGTGTGATAATTCCAATATCTGGGTCATTTTGGGGGTCGGCATTTGTTGGCTGTCTTTTCGGTATCATCCTGTTAGAACTCTGAGAAATATTGTTTGTTTGTTTGTTTTGCTCGTTTTGTTTTTCCTTGGCATGCAGTCAACCTGGTTAGGTTCATACTACAAATTCTGTTTAGCCTTCTGCGGGTGGTAGTTCCAGCATCAGATCAGTTCTCAAAGCTTCTTCATGTCTGCCCCACACAAGCCCCACTCAGGCTATGCTGGGACTTAGACGGCAGTTTATATGGTAGTTTAGTTCTTGAAGTTTATGCTGTATGCTTTTTTTTTTGCATCTTCCCCATGCATGCAGAGCCTAGGGGTGAATCACTTCATCGGTTCATATGCAGACTTAGAAACCCCCTTCAAAGCTCCTATGACCAGAAAGACAGATTTCTCTCATAAAGACAGGTTTTAGTAACCCCCTCCTCTGTTGTACAGTTCTGTGCATCTGGAACCGTCTTTAGGGCAAAGCGGCCAGAAAAAAGAGATGGACAAAATAATAGGGATTTCACCTACAGTCTTCAGATACAAGGGGTCCCTTTTTCTGGTACCTTTGGTCAAAGAGCCAGCCTTGTCTTGGGGTTTTAGGTAGCTGCCCCGACACTGTACTAGGAGTGCAGGCCCCTGGCTGTGTACTTTCACAGCTTGGACTAGGGTGAGAAGAAAGAGAGAAAGAAAAAGCAGTCTCCCTCATGCAGGGCAACCTGGTCCTTGTCCTCTGGCTACCTCTAAGGGTCTTCTTCAGTTTCTGTTTTTAATGCCTGCCATGCAGTTGTGTGATTCACCCCGTACCCCATATTTCAAAATTGGGACTCGAAGAAAAGGAAAATGAAACTCATCCCTTTTATGGGTCATTATTCAAGTTTTGTCTCCGTTCAATCTCTTACTCTTACACCTTGGCACAGTCCTCAGGTAGTTGCTTGTGGTGTATTCTACCTGGGGTCTAGTTGTAATCAGTGAGAGAGGAGCTGCTCCAGCTGAGCCAGCACCAAAGCCCAAGAGATCGGTACTCGAGCAGATGTCTTAGGGCTTCTGCTATGACTAGGGGGTGATATGTTCTAGACTCCTATTCAGCCAGACTCCCCCTGAGGCCTAGAGCCATATTTCTATCTACTTGCTGAGCACCTTCCTCTTGATAGCCTGGAAGTTAGTCATAACTAGTGTGTCTACATTGAACTCATTGCCTCATGACTCTTCCCACACCCCAGCTCACAATCTCTGTCTCATGCAGTGGTCCACGGTCTACCAGGTCATCCCTGGAGCACTAAGCCCTCCTCTCTGCCCTCTTCATTTAGCTGTGAGTGGACTCTGATAATACCACATTCCTAAGACCTTTAAAGGTAACCCCTCCTCCTCTCTTCCTGCCCACTCTTTTCCTGCTTCAGACCCTTGGCCTCCTAGGACAGTTTGTCTTCCATATGAGTTTCCTTGCTAAGGCAAGAACCTGGTCATTTAATTCTGCTACTTAAAACCCGTCAGTAACCTCACAGTGATGTTCAAGCACCTGGGCTGGCCCGGGCAGCCTGGCCCTAGCCAGTCCTTGTAGCCAGCCCCTCCTTTCCCCTCAGCCTTTCTGTGTGTCCTCCACATTGAATAGCTGCCATTCCTGAAGCAAGCTTCCTCCTTTGTGCCTCTCTGCCTTGGCATCTGCTGATGTGCTCACCTGCACTGGCCCCCCTTCTAGCCCAGTGTCCTCACCAAACTCATCTTCATCTGCCATTCCCAGCTCCCACAGCACTGCCTTTGTCGGAGGTCCCTGAGTCCTTGGGGCTGGGGTTTGGTGCTAGAACACTTTGCACACTTTCACGATGGCCGTGTGTCCTGGGCAATGCCACCTTTCACAGCTCACCTCAGTCAATACTGTGTGAACTCACCATGTTTGGTGACTCTGACTTCCCTTCCTTTTGTAGACACACCAAAAAGTCTCCCTCTTAACCCCATACTCCCCTTTACTTACTGTCTGCTATGTCTCGGCTCCGTTTCCCAGCCATCAGTCCCACCTCCTCATGCCCCACTCTCTCCCTAACTTGTGTCAAGGTGGCTTCCAACCCATCAACCCCATGAAAGCAGTGTCTTGTTGCTGCCAAGCCTGTCGGATGCTTTATTGCCCTTTGTATTCCTTGGTCATGCTGCAGCATGTGAAAATACACACGTGGGGCACCTGGGTGGCTCAGCCTCTTGATTTCGGCTCAGGTCATGATCTCCCAATTCGTGGGATCAAGCCCCACGTGGGGCTCCGCACAGACAGTGTGGAGCCTGCTTGGAATTCTCTCTTTCCCTCTCTGTGCCCCTCCCCTGTTCTTTCTCTCAAAAACAAACAAACAAACAAAAAACAAATAAACTGAAATAAATAAGCTTAAAAAAAGATATTTGAAGGGATGCCTGGGTGGCTCAGTTGGTTAAATGTCGGACTCTAGATTTCTGCTCAGGTCATGGTCTCACGGTTCATGAGTTGAGCCCTGCTGTCCGGTTCTGTGCTGATAACGTGGAGCCTGCTTGGGATTGTCTCTCTCCATCTCTCTCTGACCTTCCCACATGCATGCTCTCTCTCAAAATAAATAAGTAAACTTAAAAAAAATTTTTTTTTGTAATTTTAAATAAATAAGTAAACATAAAAAGAAAGAAAATGTACACATGATGTAAGATCAATCACACCCCTCTTCTTGAAGTTTTCTCTGCCTTGAAGTTCTTGCCCCCATGTTCTCAGCTTGCCCTCCTATCTCTGCTTGTTCTGTGGCTTAGACACATCCCCACTCTGCTGGGCCCTGTGATGTTGGGCTCCTCCGGACGCCATCCTTAGCTCTCTGTTCCTCTTCTCTTTCTTACACTTGAGGAACTTCTCACATGCCTTGGCTTCACCAGACTCCCAAATTCCAGATATTCAGCTTCTTACCTGGTTGCCCCACGTGCACCTTATGTTTACTATGCCTAAAGTCTAGCTCATAATCTTTCCTCTACACCCCTTCTTCCTGCTACATTTCTCATTTTGGTAACTGATGCTCAGAAATATGCTATTTCTTCCACAAAATAATTTGTGATAAGTGAATCGATAGTTATGATTTATTGAACGCCTACTGTGAGCTAACACTGACATAGCCCTGTATGACTTCAACCCAGGGCACAGAGAAGTGAAGGAACCTGTCCTGATGGTACAGACGTGTGGTGGCTGTTCCCCTCTGCAGTCTAGTGATCCAGCCCCATGTTCTGCCTGCGCTCTGCCTTTGCTGTGCCTGGAATCCCTCCCAGCTTTTCCATTCCTCCTGCCAGGTCTCCATCTGTCCCCACTTAGATTGACCAGCACTTTCCAACCTGTCCTCTGTCTCAGCCTCCTTTCAGTGTGCTTTCCAGACTGCTTAGATTGGAGTTTGCTAAGATGTAAATCTCATTGTATCTTACTTTGAAGCCCTTAAAGGTCTCCCATAGCTTTCTAGGTAAGTAGAGTTCAAACTCCTCTGCTTTGCCTACAAAGTTTGAGGAAACCAGGACCCCGGGCCTTTCTGGGTCCATCTCCTGCCACTTTTGTCTCCTCTACCCCCACACACCCATCGTTTTCTTCAGGTACCTGAAAACCCCTGAAGTTCCAGCAGTAGGGGGCACGGCTTACTGTCTCTGCCAGTGTACTGCTCCCATACTTGCTTGCTGGCTTATGTTCTCACGGACTCAGATCCTGCAGTGCATCCTCCGGGAAGCCCCCCACCACTGCCACTCCCGCTCATTGACCCCACCCCCTCCCCTGTCCTCCCCCAACTTCTCTAGGGACATTTATTCTATTCCACTCCTCTACAGAGGTCAGCGGTCGGTTACAACTCTCTAGACCATAAGGCCCTTGAGGGCAGAGACCTTATCTCATTCAGGTTTGTATCTGCTGTGACTGGCACTCAACAGGCTTCAGATAATGTTTACCAGAATAATTCACTAATTAGTGGTGAGCGAATGAGTTTTCTTCTGGTGCTTAGCACAAATTATATGCTCAGAAAGAGAAATGTATCAGTTTTGGGGGGAATACAAATCATATCTGTTTTGCATCAGCAAACAGTTTGGTTCAAATGGTTTTTTTAGGAACTAAAACATAATTACTGCTTTTAAATTTTTTTTTGGTGGAAATTATGCTTTGGGGAAAAACTGGCTTCCTCTTGGAAAAAAATTAACAGAAGTAAGTAAATATACAGAATATTTTTGAATGTTTGTTACATGCTGGGTACTGTTGCTAGCACATTCCATGTCTGACTTATTTACTCTTTATCTCGGAGTGTTATTATAATTCTCATTTTTCAGATGAGGAAACCAGCACAGAGGTTAAGGAACTTGCTCAGGGTGACACGGCTAGCAGGTTCAAGTGCTGGCATTCAGACCCAGCCAGCTTGACTTCTGAGCTGTGTGTTTAACCACAGTGTTTGATGTGAACATCTGGCTTGCCCCAGCTCAGCTGGATACCCCTGTCCCTCGATATTTCGGTAATATTTCCCATTAGAGTCTAAAGCCTTGCCCCAGATTTTACATGCTCATAGATGCCTCTTCAAATGCCTGGTTTTACTGAGTTAACTCACTTTGAGAATCTCTCACTATCCCAAGAGGAGGAATTTACATTTTAGCAAGAAAAACATCTACACATTAAACATTAGCCAACTTGGTTCTTAAAAGATCTTGTCCTTCCTGTCACAGAGGAATTTTTTTTTATTTTATAAAAATATAGATAATTTTATAAAATATATAACTTTAAAACATTACATTTAGAGTATATATTAATAACATAGTAAAAATATAGTAATAATAAAGTAATAATAATATATCACATCTTCAAATTAAACATTAAATATTTAAATATATTTATATATCTTATAAATATGTAACATAAATATCATGAATAATATATACTATATATTAAAGTATATGATATATATTTAAATTTTATTCTGTAATTATATATTTAAATTTTTAATTCAAATTTATTTAATTGTATAATATTTGGTACATATAATGCAATACATGTGACACTGTGAATTATAGACACCCATGAGCCCACCATGGAACATAAGACTGATCACTGTTTGTACCCTCACTGTATGCATATGCTTCCTCCCCAGGCCTCCCCTACCTCTAGCCTGAGTCCTACAATCATCCTTATGCCTTTTTGAAAACACGCCTGTCACATATGTTTATATTCCTAAACAGTATATAATTTAATTCTATTTGGTTTTGAGCTGTACAAAGTGACTTCATACTATATACATCATCTTCTATGACTCACTTTTTTTCAGTGAACGTTGAATTTCTAAGATTCATTCATAATATTTCTGTATTATATTCCATTGGGCAAATGTATTTTATTTTTCCTCTCTTTTATCAATAAACTGTAGGTCTGTTTTCACTGTTGCCGTGAACATTCTTATAAATGTCTCCTGGGGCATCTGGGCAACAGTGTCTGTCTAGGGGTATATGCCCAAATGTGAAATTTGCTAAACATTGTGGTATGCAAATACACCATGTGACAGGTGACCAATTATTTTCCAACTAAATAAATTTGCGTTCCCACCACCAGTGTATAAGATTCCTTAACTTGCATCCTCAAAAAATACTTGAAATCATCAGATTTCTTAATCTTTCACCAGTCAAATGGGCAAGAAATGGTATCTTACTGGGGGACTTAATTTTCCTTTTCCTATTACTAGTAAGATTGAGAATCTTTTTTTATGTACTTATGCATCATTGGGGTTTCTTTTTTTGTATTGTACCTATTCATGTCTTTTCATTTCTTTTTGTTTTAAAACTTTTATGTAATATTTGATAAATATAAAACCTTGTGTTTAACAGGGATACCTTATGAAGTCTAGCAACAAAGCAAACACCCAAGGACTCTCCACCCGCTCAAGACTAGAACACTTCAGTGTTATTATGACGTTATTGATTTGCAGGGTTTTTGTTGTTTAATAATATGATGACTATCCCCTTATGGTTAGTAATTGTGTCAGTCGTGGTACACAGCTTGTTGCTTGTCCTTTTGCTTTCTCTATAGACAGAACTAAATTTAATGTAAGAAAATGTTACAGTGTTTTATTTTCTCACTTGGAAAGTTTTGTTGGTTTTTGCATTTACAAACACATTCCTCAGTTTCTTTACTCACCTTTCCTTCTTTCGTCTCAGATATTCCTTCTAGGATCACTTCTCTTTCTCCTCAAGTTATTTTTTACGAGTTTTTTTTTTTTTTAAGTTTATTTATTTATTTTGAGAGAGAAAGCGTGAGCAGGAGGGGCAGAGAAAGAGATAGGGAGAGAGAGAATCCCAATCAGGCTCCATGCAGTGAGCACAGAGCCAGATGCAGGGCTGGAATCTCACCAACCGTGAGATCATGACCTGAGCTGAAATCAAGAGTCAGACACTTGACCGACTGAACCGCCCAGATGCTCCTGGAAGTTCTTTAAGGGGAGATCTGTTAAGAGTCAACTCAGTTTTTATTTCACTCTCATTCTTGAAAGATTGTTTGGCTAAGTACAGAAATATAAATGGGAAATTCTTTTCTCCACTGCACACTGTCTGCATTCCTTAACCACTGCTGTGAAGTTTTGCCAGCGAGCTTTCCTCCCTTTGGAGAGATGTGTCTTACCTCTGGCTGCTTTTCAGGTTTTTGCTTTCTCTTTGATTTACTGCTATTTTGCTCTTCTGTGTCTAGATGCAAATTCCTTTTTATTTATCCAGTTTGGGTTACACTTGAGTTTTGTCTGTGGACTTTTCTCTGATCAGTTCTGAAAACCTTTCTCAGCGGTTTCCTTCTTCCCATATTTCTTCTTCTGCATTCTCCTCCTCCTCCCCTCCTTCTTCGGGGACTGATTGGACTTTGTGGGCCTTGTCTTTCATTCTGCTCTGTCTCTTGTTCATCTTCTTGTCTCTCTGTGTGGTGGTCTGCATCATATCTTAAGCTTTCTCTTCCAATGTTCTAGCTTTTTCATTAGCTTTATAAAGATTCTGGTCGTTTTGTGATCTTTGATTAGGAGTGAAATTTGCTTACTCTCAATCTGAAAACCCACAAAAAAGACCGTGAACACAAATTGATAATGTTTTCCTTCAGAGAGGATTTACATTTGCTATTCTTGGGAGCCTGGGAGCCATGGGATAATCACAGCCTGGGGCCATTTTAATCTCAGTTTAATCTAGGAATCTCAGGTTCAGCTCTACCCACTGCCCCCAGCTAGTAGTTACATTTCCCCCAAAAGCAACCCTGCCTTTTGAGTAGTCTTACCACCCTTTGCTCTGTTTTCTGGTTCTCTTCCATCTTACACACACACACCCTAGTTTGCATTAATCACTGCAACTCCAGCAATGCAACAAATCATGTTTTGTGAAAGGTCTAGTCCTTCCACTGCAAGGGCACTTCGCAGAGGGTGCTGTCTACAATAGTGCCCAAAGTAGAAATGTCTACAGGGGATTTTTTTACTGACCATCTTCATGACATCTTACTGGCTCCTCTCTCCTTTCCTCTCTTCTAACTCTTTTTCTTCTTCCCAGATCTCCCTACCCTCTTAATTTCCAGACTTCTCTGCACCCCTCTGTGAAGTCTTTTCACTCCTATGCAGAGCAGGTCAGCTCTCCTCAGCTTCCATATGCACCTCTGGGCTTACGTATGCAGATTTGAACCAGTCCGGCAGTCTGCCATCCTTGGAAGGCAGTTGTAGTTGTAAATAGCAATTTTTCCTTCACTCTGTTATTTCTGTTCCCTGAGTACACACTGGGTGCCTGGCACTGTCCAGAGCACTGTGGAGGGGTTATTGTGCAATATGAGTTCATGTCATTAGTAATGTGTTGTCTTTGAGGTATATTGTGTACCAGAAGCACTGTGTTAAAAGCTGTCCATAAGCCATATATAATATGCTCAGAAACATTAGAATTATCAGTGTGTTTAAAGAAATATGGACACAACTGGGCTAAGTAATTGAATTTGTTCATGCATTTTATAAGTGGTTTTTAGCTATTATTTCCTAAGAGTGAATCATCTGTACTTGTTTCAAGTTCATAGTTAGCCTTTTACAGTCATATTTCATCAGTAACAGAAACTAGAATGAATAATTTGTGTTTTTCAGTGTACCTGAATGCAATTCAGAAAATATCTTCTCTCTTTTTTTAAATTTTTTTTTTAATGTTTATTTATTTTTGAGACAATGCGAGAGACAGAGTGCAAGCAGTGGAGGGGCCGACAGAGGGAGGCACAGAATCTGAAACAGGCTCCGGGCTCCGAGCTGTCAGCCCAGAGCCTGACACGGGGCTCAAACTCACAAACTGTGAGATCATGACCTGAGCCGAAGTCAGACGCTTAACCGACTGAGCCACCCAGGCGCCCGTAGAAGATACCTTCTCTTTAATAAATCATGTCAGTTTTACTCAGACAACCCTAATTTCAGGAATATCTTCTTATATCTTATACTTTTAACAGAAAGCATTAAATGCAGATCTAATTTCACTTAGTAAAAATTTATGTTGTGCCTCTTTTGTGCCAAGCTCTGGCCGAGGCTCTGGGCATAAGTGGGAGACAAAACAAAGCCAAGTCCCTTATCTGGAGCTTTCATCTTCCTGGGGAGACAGGCACTCAGCCATGGACACAGAAAATGCTACAAAGCACTGAAAGATGCAAAACAGAGTAGATGGAGGGGAGGGTGCTCTAAGAGGATGGTCGGGGAAGGCCTCACTGCCCTGGACAAAGTGAGGAGTAAGCCAGGTGGAAAGCTGGAGAAACATTTCAGGCAGACAGAAGAGCAAACAGGATGACTCTGGGGTGGACTATGTTTGCAATATTTAAAGATAAGCCTTAACATTAGACTAGACTTATTCTTGTCACTACTTCTGTTTTTCAGGTATCAGAGATGTTTCTAAATGGAGTGAGAGAACAAGAAAACCTCTAGAAACCTTATATGGGTATGACTACTTTACCAAAACCTGTGAGAAGTGGGTGGATGGCATAAAACAATTTAAACATCTTTCAGATGGTAGGTTGTGTGAACTGTTTTAGCTGTTCCTTTGCTGATCAGAGAGGCTGCTTGAGTTCCTCCCCTGGTGTTCCAGAATTCCCTGGTGATTAGCACATTCACCCACTGTTTTCATGCTGATGTGTGAACAGAGGATGCTAGTGACTGTACACAGTACAAGCCCTTGTATAATACATCTGCCTTAAACTGTACTAAATATATAGTTGTATCAAGGTTCACATAGTTAAGTCTTTAATAGAAGACTGTTCCTTTCTCCTTCTAATCCTTGTGTGTATGATGACAAAATAATTCTCTAGAAGCCTCAGATAGTGTATATGTTCTAATTCTGGAATGGATAATCAGAAAACAAGCCACCACACAGAGCATATTTTTTTTTTCATGTGTTACCTGCTACATACTCTGTTACTAAGACAAACAAGAAAGAAGGACCTTTTTGTCATGACCTTCAGCCCCAGTGAGCATGAGGAAGAGTGTTCAGTTCACTTCCCACCTTCAGAACTTAGTTAAATGACTATAGCTCCGTCTTTATCTGAAAATTTAACACGATTTCCAATAACAGTAAGAATTGATCTCTTTAAGAAAATTCTGAGTTAAAGTCTGTTTTTAAGTAGCTATTTACATTTATACTCTCTCACTCTTCTATTTTAACTGTAAAAGAATAGAGGGTAGCTAAGATCTAATCTGGGAGCACAATTCAGTTACAGAATGGCTGCAGTTGAAGGGCCAGTTTGATCTACTAGGTAATCATTTCCAGAGTGAGTCACCTATCAAAACTTTCACAATGAAAAGGGCATTTGAAAATGTTACTTTTTTGGTTTAAGTTCAAAACAGTAAATATATCCTGTTCAAATGAAGTACCCACCCATAGAAATAGGTCTTGGAAATGTGTTTCCCTCAGCTCTTAAAAATGCCATAAAAGATGTCTAAGACAGTTCTCCATTAAAGAAGGCAAACTTTTGAAATGTAAACTTTTTTGCTTTCCTGACAAGAGAGCTGAAGGGGTAGGAAGATTCGAAGGTAGAAGCAGAATTAAATCAGCAGTTCAAAACTATGCCCTGTGTTTGTTAAAATTTAAACCTTCCACTCTGTGAAAAACACCATCAAGAGAATGAAAAGACAAGCCACAGACCTGGAGAAAACATTTGCAAAAGACACATGTGATCAAGCACTGTTATCCAAATGTGCCAAGAACTCTTACAACTGAGCAATAAGAAAACAAACAACCTGATTAAAAAGATGAGCCAAATAACAGGATCCCACTGCTCACCTATTAGAATGGCCAGAACAGGATGTTGAGGGCAGTAAAAATACTCTGTGACACCATAACGATGGATGCATGTCGTTATACATTTGTTCAGACCCACAGAATGTACAACAACAGGAGTGGCCCCTAATGTAAACTCTGGACTCTATGGTGGGGGATGTTGATAGTAGGGGAAGCTGTGCATGTTGGGGGGGGTGGGCAGGGGGACAAGGGAAATCCCTGTACCTTCCACTCAATTTCGCTGTAAACCTAAAACTAAAAAAAATTAAATACAGTTTTTAAAAAAAATGAAAGAGAAGGGAGGGGAAATGCCAAAATATAGAGGAGCTAGCAGTATGTAAATGATCTTATAGCAAGACCGTTAACAAACCACGTATCTCCCTTCCACACTCACTAATTTGACAGGAGCCCTTTTCTTCCTACTTGTATCCTCATGTTTATGGACGCTCAGTTTAGCAGAGGAGTTAACTGCACAGATTTGGAGTCAGATGGTGGCCTTGCCACTTGGCTTGCTGTTAGAATGAATTGGGCAGATTCATTCATTTGAGCTTCTCTCAAAGCTGCAGTTTCCGGGGCACCTGGGTGGCTCAGTCGGTTAAGCGGCCGACTTCGGCTCAGGTCATGATCTCGCGGTTCGTGAGTTCGAGCCCCGCGTCGGGCTCTGTGCTGACCGCTCAGAGCCTGGAGCCTGTTTCCGATTCTGTGTCTCCCTCTCTCTGACCCTCCCCTGTTCATGCTCTGTCTCTCCCTGTCTCAAAAAAAAAAAAAAAAAAAAAAAAAATTAAAGCTGCAGTTTCCTATCTGGGAACTGGAGATACTAACAACTACCTCATAAGGTTGTTGTGAGGATCCAACCAGGTTCTGTACGTTCAGCTTTGGTGCGGTACCAAATACAGAGTAAGTGCTTAATAAAAGGTTATTATTACTATCGTTAGAAAAGTGCTTGGTTTACAAATAATTGTATGTACTAAATGAGTTAAAACACGTGACGAAGTGTTCCATGGGCATCAAACCACTTGAACAGTTTCTGACACATAGTGCTCAGTAATAAGTGATTATACTATTGGTGGGTGTGTGTCATTTCAGGGGTAGGAGAGGGAAGCTTCTGAGACCTAGGGAAATACTTCCCTGGCCAACCCACCACCTTCTCATTTAGCAGGCAGTGACCCCCAAGTGAGGGGGAGGGACAGGCCAGGTGCCTGGACAGCTTTCTCAGAGCCCCAGCACTTTCTTCTCAACGCAGGCAGAGGCAGGGAGGAGGCAGGAGAGGAGGGAGCTCCCTTTATGGAGTACCTGCTGGGTGCCTAGAACCTTCAATATGACATCTCTTTTTAACCTCATGGTTAACCCCAGAGAACTATAACTATCCCTGTTTGACCAAGGAGGAGGCTAAAACTCATAACTAAGGAACCACCAAGATTTCATAGGCAGGCAACAGCAGGACAGGACCAGAACCAGGTTGTTCCACATTCACCTTAGAAATGTTGTTACAAATGGGGGTGAGGACCTCATAATCTCCGAAGTATGTCAGTCAGGAATGTCATGGAAGCAGGAGGGATGAAGAGAAACTGGTTTGCCATGTGTAAACTTTAACCTCACAGTAAGGTATGTAAGCTTTAAGGGCTAGCTGGAAGCCCAAGAACCATTTAAGACATTATTTCAAGGGAAAAGCTTTCACATGCCAAGCATCTACCATCACTTTGCAAATTGGAGACTGCTCTATATAATATAAAGAATTGTGGGGTTTTTTGTTTATTTTTCCTATTTTACATGAATTATGACTATAAATCAAGTGAACTTCTTGTTTACTAATAGAGGTTCCAAAGCAGAGGGGAAAAAAATAGAGAAACAGGAAGACACCTCAGACCCATCTTTTTTTTTTTTTTAATGTTTATTTTTTTTTTTTTGAGAGAGAGAAACAGAGTGGGAGCAGGAGAGGGAGACACAGAAACCAAAGAAGGCTCCAGGCTCTGAGCTCTCAGCACAGAGCCCGATGTGGGGCTCAAACCCACGAACAGTGAAATCATGACCTGAGCTGAAATCTGAGGCTTAACTGACTGGGCCATCCAGGGCCCCCACCTCAGACCCCATCTAAGGCAAACCACCTCTTCTACAGACAGGGACACTGAGGTCCAGAGAGAGGCATGATTTGTCTCAGTTCTCTGCTTTTCTGACTCACCTCCTGGGATGGTCCCGTTGAAGCAGATTATCCTTGCTATTTGTCTTTCAGGGAATATCTGTCGGCACTTGCTGCCCCTGGTTCAGTGCCCCACCTTAATCGTGCATGGGGAGAAGGATCCTCTGGTCCCACGTTTCCATGCCGACTTCATACACAAACATGTGAGAGGGTCACGGTAAGTCCAGTCTCTGCTTCAGCGCTCTGCCTCACCGCCTTAGGAAATGCGTGGAAGAAGCCTTGTAAGGAAAGGAAGCATGAAGATTGGGGTTTTTTAAGGTATTACCCGCCCCCTCATTTTGCCCATGTCAATAAATAGTACTGCTCTATTTAGGGTTCCAGGGAAACATGGCGCACACAGAGCCCTGATTTGTGGGTAACCAGTATCCGGAGGGAAAGAAATTCTTGGGTGGATTATTTTAATGTTGCCGCAAAGACATATCTGCTAATAGGTAGTAAGCCCTGTAACACTGCAGACAGTTTAGATTTATAGCAATCATTGTTAATTAAAACACTTTTATATATTTGGGAATTTTTAGGTTAGTTTATCATTATAAAGGTACTATCGACCCTAGGGAAACTATATTAATTCCAGAGATGCTGTCATTACTCTGGACTTCTTTGGAATTCTTTTGGAATTGGCTTTAGTAATGAGAAAATCCTCCCTCCCTTCCTCTTTGCCTCCCTCCCTCTTTGCCTCCCTCCCTCCCTCTTTGCCTCCCTCTTCTTCTTTCCCTCCATGAGCCTTGTTTGTTTGTTTGTTTGTTTTTTTTTATTTATTTATTTTTGAGAGAGAGACAGCATGAGCAGGGGAGGGGCAGAGACAGAGAAGGAGACACAGAATCTGAACAGGCTCCAGGCTCTGAGCTGTCAGCACAGAGCTGAACACGGGGCTCGAACTCAGGAATGGAGAGAATATGACCTGAACTGAAGTCAGACGCCCAACCAGCTGAGCCACCCAGGCTCCCCATCCATGAGCCGATTTCTGATGTCTACTGTGGACCAGCGCTGCTTGGCATGGTCCTTGCTGACCCCTGCCCTGGGTGCATACAACAGCCCATCAGGGAAAGCAGACTCAGAAACAGTTCCACAACTTCTTTTTTTAATTATTAATTTTTTTTGAATTCCAGGATAGTTAAATATTAGTCTCAGATGTACTGATTTAACTGTGCTAAATATTAGTTACAGGTGTACAATATTGTGATTCAACAATTCTACACATTACTCAGTGCTCATTATGACAAGTGTACTCTTAAACCCGTTCACCTATTTCACCCATTCCCTACCCACCTCCCCTCTGGAACCATCAGTCTGTTCTCTGTACTTAAGAGTCTGTTTCTTGATTTCTCTCTCTGTCTCTCTTTTTCCACTACTCGTTTCTTAAAAATCACATATGACTGAAACCATATGGTATTTGTTTTTCTCTGACTGGCTTATTTCACTTGGCATTATACTCTCTAGATCCATCTTGCAAATGACAAGATTTTGTTCTTTTTACAACTGAACAATACTCCATTGTGTATATATACCACCTCTTCTTTATCTGTTCACCAGTCAATGGACTCGTGGGTTGCTTCTATGATTTGGCTATTGTAAATAATGCTACTATAAACATAAAATGCATGTATCTCTTTGAATGAGTGTTTTTGTATTCTTTGGGATAAATACCCTGTAGTGTGAATCCTAGGGTGGGGTAGTTCCATTTTTAACTTTTTGAGGAAACTCCATACTGTTTTCCAGAGTAGCTGTATCAGTTTGCATTTCCACCAACAGAGCAAGAGAACTCCCCTTTCTCTACATCCTCGCCAACACCTGTTGTTTCTTGAGTTGTTGATTTTAGCCATTCTGACAGGTGTGAAGTGATATCTCCCTGTAATTTTTTGATTTGCATTTCCCTGATGGTGAGTGATGCATCTTTGCATGTCTGTTGGCCATCTGGATATCTTCTTTGGAGAAATGTCTGTTCATGTCTTCTGCCTTATTTTTTAATTGGATTATTTGTTTTTTGGATGCTGAGTTTATAAGTTCTTTACATATTTTGGATACTAACCCTTTATCAGATATATCACTTGCAAATGTCTTCTCTCATTCAGTAGATTGTCTTTTTGTTTTGTTGATCATTTCCTTTGCCGTACAGAAGCTTTTTAATTTTTTTTTTTTTAACATTTATTATTATTGAGAGGCAGAGAGACACAGAGTGTGAGCAGGGGAGAGGTAGAGAGAGGGGGAGACACAGAATACGAAGTAGGTTTCAGGTTCTGAGCTGTCAGCACAGAGCCCGACGTGGGGCTCGAACTCATGATCTGTGAGATCATGACCTGAGCCGAAGTCAGTCGCCCAACCAACTGAGCCACCCAGGTGCCCCTGTGCAGAAGCTTTTTATCTAGATGTAGTCCCAATAGTTTATTTTTGCTTTTGTTCCCTTGCCTCAGGAGACATATTAGTAAGAAGTTGCTATGTCCATGTCAGAGAAATTACTGCCTGTGTTTTCTGCTAGGATTTTATAGTTTTAGGCCTCACATTTAGGTCCTTAATCCATTTTGAATTTATCTTTGTGTGTGGTGTAAGCCATCCACTACTTCTTTTTTTTTTTTTTAATGTTTATTTATTTTTGAAAGAGTGAACGTGGGGTAGGGGCAGAGGGAGGGGAACATAGGATCTGAAGTGGGCTCTGCCCTGACAGCAGAGAGCCCAATGTGGGGCTTGAACTCACAAACTGCAAGACCATGACCTGAGCCGAAGTCAGACGCTCAGGTGGCTGAGCCACCCAGGTGCAACAGCCATCCACTGCTTCTTAATCATATTATTCCATGATACATTTCAACAAACAGATTTCTTAAAGAATATTTAAATGTAGGGGACATGCTTCTTATTCTAAAATAACATATAATTATTATAAAACTGTATAATTTTTACATCCATATAGCATTATATATTTTAAAGGGCATTTTACATACAATATCTAATAACTCTTCATAACAAACTTATGAAAAAATATTGTCCCCATTTACAGATGAGAAAAATCAAGGCTAAGAGATGTTAAGCAATCTTCTAAGGTTGCATAGCTAGTAAATGACAAATCCTAGATTTTTTTTCCCCCTCCTAATATAGCACTTTTCCCCCACAGCACAGCTGCCTCTCATAAACATACTCTTATTTTAATATGATGGTAAGATGCCTGGATTATATACTTGCTGACCTGGTTAATTATCTTTTAGCTTCAGAAATGACAGGTTTTGCACACTGACGCTCATGGTAAATGCAGTGTGTTCCCTCAGAAAACCAGGTTCAATAAAAGTCTGCAAGAAAGTTTAATTTAGGAATTCTGTTCTAAACCCATCTCCTAGCAACAGAATACATCAATATGGGAAAAAATTTTTCCCTTCCCGTTCAGATGTTAATTATTTCAGTGGACTATTTTGTGAAAGATCATTTTTTTTAGAGCAGTATTCTTTGGAACAAGTGAGTTGAAGGTGAAGTGTTATTGGCAATGATTGTCTTCAACTGGTTTGCATTTTATACCTCTTACCTTCGTCTGCTAAAAGACCCCTTTATGTTGGACATGAATATGAACCCACCTGGAACACAGGTGGTTTATTTTGGACCCCACAAAAGGAAAATGGGTTCTTTGAGCACCAGAGTCCTTTGAGATTCAGCCATTTGACAACAGGGAAGCAGGTTAGAGTGGCAGGTTTCCAGTGAACTTAATATTTCATTATCTTGCTACGTACATTTATAATTAAATTTAAGGATACAGTCTATCCCTTCAGAGATTATATCAACAGGTATTACATATGAAACAAATGCCTTTCTCTCAGAAGGAGGCCAAATGGAGGGCGCTAGGTGGCTCAGTAGGTTAAGGGTCTGACTTCAGCTCAGGTAATGATCTCACAGTTTGTGAGTTTGAGCTCCGCATTGGGCTCTCTGCTTTCAGCAAAGAGCCTGCTTCAGATACTCTGTCCCCCTCTCTCTCTCTCTCTCTGCTTCCCCCCCCAACCCTGCTCTCTTTCTCTCTCTCTCTCAAACATAAACATACATTTAAAAAAAAAAGGAGGCCAAAGGAAGGGCAGGATTGTTCAGCAGGCCCGCTTCCTATGTCAATTTGTCTCTCTTTTTGTGTATGTGTATGTGAGGAACAATGGTAGACTCTCTTGGAAGCGAAAAGGCCTTAAAGATCATTCAGGTTCAGTGGTTTTAAAATTTGTTTTTAGCTGAACCGTTCCTCCTAATAAACTCTGGTGCAGGAGTCCAAGATACAAAACATAAATAAGAGCTATTCTGATAATAGCAGCGATGGGGAGCAGACCTGCCCCTTTGATTCTTCTTGTTCTGCCTCAGCCCCTGTGCATTCCCTGCTCATCCAGCCCTCCCTCCTAGACTGAAAAGCCCTGATGTCGCTCACCACCTCCCTGGCTAGCTAGCTTCTTCTTGGGCATCACCCTCAAGGTCAGCCCTGGCTCACTTTCGGAGGATTTGTGTTGAGCAGAGGTTGGCGCCCATCAGACCCTTTGGGGTTGCAGTGGATGGGCCCCAGGAGGCAGTGGGGCTGAGCCAGCTCAGAAGAGGATGTGACTACACAGCTGAGTGAGCTACATGTGTGCTTACAGTGTATACTGGTCAGCTGGGGCCGCTGTAACAAGTATCACACTGGGCGGTGTAAACAGTAGAAATCTATTCCGTCAGAGTTCTGGAGGCTGGAAATCTGAGATCAGGGTATCAGCAGGGTTGATTTCTTCTTATGCTTCTTTCCTTGGCTTATAGATAGTTCTTCTCCCTGTATCCTTACATGGTCTTCCCTCTGTGTATGTGCCTTCATCTCCTCTTACAAGGATACCAGTCACATTGGATTGGGGCCCACTCATGTGATCTCATTAATCGCTCTTTAAAGATCTTCTATCCAAATAGGTCACACTTTGAGGTCATGGGGGTTAGGACTTCAGCATATGGATTCGTAGAGGGTGCAGTTCAGGGCATAATCCTATGTTTCTGTGGAGGTGCTCCGATCTTGGGAATGAGAGGACCAGCGGAGACGAGGGTCTGGGTTTCAGACCCAGCTGCAGATGACCAGCACCTTGCCTGGAATCCCCTTCCAGCCCTCAGCCCCTTCTGTGGCCTGGCCAAGTGTGCTCATCCCTCAGGTAGCAACTCAGATGTATCCTCCTCCAATTACTTATCTTTTTGGGATCACCTGGTCCTTTTTTACCGCTGTTAGCGTGTAAATTTAATATTCCTCCTGCTGAGCATGTCAGCACCAGTCCCAGGATGTGGTCTAGTGCATTTTAAAGTGCTTAGTACACTTTGAAAGAAAGAGACCATGAGAGGCACACAAGGGCCATTGACTGGTGACTCAGTCCCAAAAAGTGTGGTGCAGAGTCCCAACTGCATGTTCTGAGACCAGGGCCAGAGAGCCAGGTCAGGTGGGAAAGAATGATGGGTAAAGTGTGCAAAGAGCTGGGGTTCAATGTCAACGAAAGGGGAGAGGTGGAAAATGGAGTCTTGCCTGGAGAGCAGAACTGGTGTGTTGGAGTCCTGGAACCCTTCATAGCAGTGGTTACATGCCCTGGCAGGGAAGGAGATGGACCCAGGTCTGAGTGCTGGCTCTGTCACTAAGTGTGTGCCCTTCAGCAGTGTGCATCTGTTTCTATACCTCTGTTTCCCTGTGTGTAAGATGGTGATGATACCTGTCATTTGTTTGTACATTTAAGATTTAATAGGAGCTCAGTATGCAGTAGCTGCCGCTTCTGTGGGTGGAATGCTACTGTGGGTTCAGGTGATCAGGGGCCCGAGGAGACAGCTGGGGTGTGGCTTGTGAGTAGGTCAGTGGCAAGCTGCCCTTGACCCGATTTTCAGCACCATTGTCAGTACAGGTGTGTGGGTGTATTAGCGTTCTCCAGAGAAACAGAACCAATAGGATACACATAACACACACACACACACAGGGGCTCCTGGGTGGCTCAGTTGGTTGGGCGTCTGACTTCAGCTCAGCTCATGATCTCACAGTCCGTGAGTTCGGGCCCCGTGTCAGGCTCTGTGCTGACAGCTCAGAGCCAGGAGCCTGCTTCGGGTTCTGTGTCTCCCTCTCTCTCTCTCTGCCCCTCCCCTGCTCATGCTCTGTCTCTCTCTCAAAAATAAATAAAAACATTTAAAAAAATTAAAAAAAATAACACACAGGTTGATTTACTGTATGGGATGGGAATTGGCTCGTGAAATTATGGAAGCTGAGAAGTCCAAGATCTTCAGTGGGCAAGCTGGAACATCTAGCAAACTGGAGACCTGAGAGAGCTAATGGTGTGTTTCCAGTGTGACCGAAGGCCTGAGAACCAGAAAGAGTCAGTGTTTCAGTTTGAGTCCAAAAGCAAGAAAAAGTTGATGTCTCAGTTTGAAGGCAGTCAGGCAGGAAGCATTTCCTCTTAACTGGGGGAGGATCAGCCTTTTTCTTCTATTCAGACCTTCAGCTGATTGGATGTGGCCCACCTATATCAGGGAGGACAATCTACTTCACTGAATTCTAATGATTTAAATGTTAATCTCATCCAAAAACACCCTCACAAAAACACCTGGAACAATGTTTGATCAAATATCTGGGCATCCACAGCTCAGTCAAGTTTACACATAAAACCAACCATCACAGTGGGGAGGGCAAAGGTACAGGCATTCTCCACAGAGGTCTTGGCCTGTGGTAGGTTCACTGGAGGATGTGTCAGCAGGCTGGCAGTGAGGGTACACGTGATTAGGTTGTCTAGGCAGTGGGCCAGGTTCTGTCCTCTGACTCATGGAAGGGAAGAAGAGAGGAAGGGACTTCTCTCTGTAGCTTCCTGGGCTCTTCAAGTCTGGCCATCAGAGGTCAGATGGCCCCAGACCTCCAGTGCAGGCCAGGAGGAGATGCACATGAGCGGGGGTGAGATGAATTGACCTAGGTGACAGAGATTCATGCTGAGGACAAAGGTTTGTTTTTAGCTCTGTGGTAAAGTGAGCCAGGTTACTGGGAGTAGGTGGACAGTAAGCAGGGATGGCTGCCTTGGCTTCCACTTCTAGGCCAACCCCAAATTTGTGACAGGGGAGGGGAGATGTGCCCTCCCCTCTAACTGCCTCGGATGACTTTCTCTCTAGCTCTCCCCATCCCTTCCTCCTGCAGGTGCTCCCTCTAGTGCCTCATCTCTAACTGCTTGCTGCTGGGGTTGAAGGGAAAGCAATCAGCTCAAGATCCCACTTAGGGTCAGGTTACAAGATTAACTCCAAACAGGATTAGGCTCATCCTTACAAAGCTGAATCCTTTGCATTGTAGCGAGAGTGGGGTCTCATCCTTTCTAGACAAGACTTACCATGACATGTTGTAAAATCTCTCCAACTGGAGTGGATTGTGTTAGCCAAATGTAAATAAATTATGCTCCCAAGTCAGAGCATTTCATTAATATGCCATACATAATTAGAACCTTTGTAAGGACTTTTGCACATTGTAAAGTACAATTCAATAAGAATAAGAAAATAATAGCAAACATTTATTGGTCACTGTGTGCCCAGAGATCCCGTACTATGAGCCTCATATACATTTTGTCATCAGAATAATCCTATGGGGGTAGATGCTGTTACTCATCCCCCTTTTCCAGATGAGGAATTGTGGTTTCAGGAGATGAAGTAACTTGCTAGTATAGATCCCATGTTGATTAGACTGGACATGTCCTGACCCCATACTGCCCATACCTTTAACCCTATGGTATCACCTCCAATAACATGCAGCTGTGACCCAAAGAAAGCTCTCAGTCCAGTCAGAAGGCCCCTACTTGGCCCTTGTAATCCCAATCCCCCAGGTTTGGCAAGGCTTGTGTCTCCACACACGAGTTACAAGCATCCATCTGGTAGACCCTGATAGCCCAGAGGGGTCTGTTCCTAGCTGTGGCATTACTAGAAAAACAGCCTCTGAGGAAGTTTTGTTTCTTTCTAATGCTTGAGACAAGGTTGCATTTGAGAGAAGAAACTTCTCAGCAAGACCTCTACTTCCACCTTTCCCAAACATCTACTTGGGCCTGGCCGCCCTCCGGCTGAGAGGAGAGAGCCTGCTGGGGAAGATGCAGGCTGGGAGGCCATGCTCTACACCCCTGCTTTACCAGCTTGAAGGGAATTATGGCCCATCCATTATCACCCTTTTCTTAGATGGGCTCTCTAAAAGGAACAGAGAGGGCGCCTGGGTGGCTCAGTCGGTTGAGCCTCTGACTTCGGCTCAGGTCATGATCTCATAGTTTGTGAGTTGGAGACCTGCATCAGGTTCACTGCTGTCAGCACAGAGCCTGCTTCGGATCCTTTGTTCTTCTCTCCCTGTGTCCCCCCCCATGCTCATGCTGTCTCTCTCAAAATAAAGAACATAATAAATAGATGGATAGATAGATCGATAGCAAGCAGAGAATAAAGAATTGAAAGGGGATGTTGTTGGCAGCCAGGTTTGGATGGCCTGGGGAGGAATGCCTGAAAGAGAGAAGGCCTCCCTGTGAGTCACATTGCTCTCCAGTTTTCATAGGGGAAGAGCTCCAGGTACAAAGAACGACTACTTTGGTTTTTGGTTAAAACAGAAATGCTCAGACTTAACTAACAACTTTATGGGTTCATATATAATGTAGAGGTTTATCATATCCAAAGTGAAGGAAAAAACTATAGTGCATTACTTATTGCCTGTTCCTGTCTGTAGCTCTCCGAGCTTAACTTGAAAGCTGTAGAAGGTTAGACTGAGGAAGGAGAGGTAATATAGTGGGGCCAGCATGTTTCTCCTTCGTCACCTCATCTGTGAAGAGCATCCTGGAAGGAGTGTTCTCAAGCAGAGGTAAAACCACCACTGAATTTACACTGTGGGATTAGACACATTTCTGTTGCTGAGAAGATCTAGAGTCACATCTCTTTTTCTAAAGGAGCCAAATGCAGGCAGGAGCCGGCCCCAGCAAGCAGGAGGCCCCTTCATTTCCAGCTGAGCCATGTGTTTGATTGTGGGGGACTTGCTACTGATTTTCCTGGAAAATGTGGTTGTTTGAAAACACAGAGCATGGGATTCGTTCCTTTTGTTATTTGGGTGAGAAGCTCCCTCAGCAGTACACTGCTACGTTGCCTTGACATCTACATATTTATGCCTGTCCAGGTGACTGTTCCCAAAGAGGTACACTTGGTAAGTGTTAAGTGTAGTGAATCCTGTGTCAGACCTAAAGGCCAAGGATATACTAAGGATCTTGAAATGACCTCCAAAATGTATCAAGGAGAAGAGCAATTTTCTTCATAACCCCATCCATCCACCCACCTATCCACAGTCCAGTGCAGTTCTGAATGTAGATGCCTCAAAACAGGCCTCCACTATTTTTAATGAAGGGGACCTAGTTTTTCTTTACCTGAGACCTATAGAGATTACCAATGAATAGTGCAGGAGCACTGAGGCTAAAAAAAAGAAGAGATTCACAGTAGGTGTCTCTCCTTCCTTGGGAATCCTGAGAAAATTGTAGCAACAGGGCAGAGCATATGATAACCAGCTTGACTACCCACGAAGGAAAATGTCCAGCTTTGGCAGGTCGGGGTCCCTCTGCTTCAGAGTTCAGTTAGCATACATTCAGTTTAGCCTAGACATGTCCTTCTATGACCTTTCAGTATCCTTGCAGTTTGTTATTTTCTGCCTTCTAAAAATGGAGACCCTGAGCATCCCTGCAAGCCCTTGTTCCTTGTGTAGCACAACTGGGGTCCTGTCTTTGGGGTTGGTGCAGCTTATCCTTTATTTCCTGAACCACATTAAAATTGAATTTGGAGTGTTCTGGCTATTAATGGCATTATTAGCTTTCCCCATGGCCTCAGAAAGATGCCAACAATATATCCTTTTTCGAGTAGATTATCATGTGTATCTACATACACCTACCTCACACCCAGTGTGGTGGAGTTGCAGGGGGCCCAACATTGTCCAAGGACAGCTCTATTCCCCAGCTCCTTTTCCCTGCAAATCCTCCTTAGTGCTCACTGAAGTTCTTAGAGCTCTCAAACCCCAGTTGTTGAAAGGTCAGAGAATTAGGCAATGTAGTAACTGGCATTTTGCCCCAGTATGACCCTTTTAATGTCCCTATTGTTACTGTATATAAAATAGCTTGAACTTTTGCTTATATCCTAAAAGCTTTGTTTAAAACTTTTATTATTTCTGCGCTTTTATAGCCAATAAATGCAGAACTCAGAGAAGACTGCTTTTATTAAAGAAATTGCAACCAGCCACATTTGACCAAAAGCTTATTGAAAGAAGTCTCATGAGCACAGTGAGGTTTGCCACAAGACATGTTGTGACAGCTGCAGAACAAAGTGTTGCTGATGCCGCCTCCAGCTGCCCTCACAATCCTAAGGAACACTTAACTTGCCCTTTGTCTGGTGGCTTGTATCCAGACTTAGTCAATCCTCCAAAAATGACTGGGTGATTTTGAGCCTTAAACAACAGTCTGGTGGGGGCTGTGATTTCTGATTTGGGCTTTCACTGTAGGAAACCCCAAGAAGCTCACCTGTTCCAATCCAGTGGAGTCTGGACATTTCGTATTTTTATCATCTCCTCAACCTTCTCTCTTAAAGTCAACCTTATTAAAATGGATTTTTTTTCTCCCTAGGTAACGACCAAATCACATCCCCCACTCTCATCAGATTTAAAGTCAAACTCTTTGTTACAGGATACAGTTCCAAATTCCAGTTGCCATGTGTGTGCTCTGTTAAGTCAACGCCCAAGAAGCTTTCACCCTTAAGTCTATATTCGGAGAAAGTTTGTATTACGTATCTTATGTTTTCTCCCCAATAGTAGTCATGAAAAGAAGGGGCGGTTTTCCACTTCAGATTTTCATGAAATGTTAGAAAGGGTAAGAGTTTGACTAAATTGTGTGCCATTAATCATAAGTGCTTTTTTTTTTTTTTTTTAGGTTGCATTTGATGCCAGAAGGCAAACACAACCTGCATCTACGTTTTGCAAATGAATTCAATAAGTTAGCAGAAGACTTCTTACAATAAAAATGCCCACTGCTGGGAGCTGGGCATTCCTTAGTGTGGGGCTTCAGCCTGTTGCCACCTGTGAAACACACCCGTCACACCTCACCTCCATGCTTTCTACTCCCTGCAAAGTACTCTCAGACATACACAAATAATGACCTATTAAAACGTCTTCTAGGGGCATCTGGGTGGCTCAGTGGATTAAGTGTCTGCTTCTGGATTTCAGCTCAGGTCACGATCTTGTGGTTCATGAGTTCGAGCCCTGCATCCTGCTCTGTGCTGACAGCTCAGAGCCTGCTTGGGATACTTTCTCTCTGCCCCTCCTCCCCTCATACTCCCTCTAAATAAATGAATAAACACAAACAAACTTAAAGTCTTGTAGCTATAAAGCCTACAAAAATTAGATCTGATTTTTTAAACATTAAGTTGTGAATTCTACCATTAGTTAAAATAAATTCTGGTTGTGATTTACTTTCTCTCGTATCTTAGGTGAAGCATTTGGAGTATTTATCACTGTTATTTCAGGGTACATTGAATCTTGAATTTATGCTGTACTTTTTATCTGAGAGGTACAAGTTTTCACTGGTCTTTTTACTTATGTTTATCACATTGTTCAAAGCAGAGAAACACGACCCTCCATACTACGTTTTCACAAGGGTTGCTGGAACTACAGCAAGTAAGGTAGGAAGGTTTGCTTTGTCCTTAAATCTCAATTCACTCCTGGACATGTTTACTGGATTCATTTACTTTAATACTTGGGGTCAGTGAAAATGAAAAATATGTCTTTATATCTGTCTTTATTAAAAGAGCAGAGAAGCCATTAACTTAAAAATACTTAACAAAAATCCAATTTTGTTAAGATGACTAAACCCAGAAGCATTTACTGGAAGGGCACCTGGTGGCTCAGTCATGAGCTCACTGTTCTGGGTGTTGAGCCTGGTATCCAGTTCTGCACTAACGGTGCAGAGCCTGCTTGGAATCCTCTCTCCCTCTCCCTCTGCCCCTCCACCACTTGTGCGCACGCTCTCTCTCAAATAAATATTAAAAAAGAAAAAAAAAAAAAAGATAAGATATAGTGAGTTAAAAACCAAAAAAAGCATTTAGTGGAATAAAAATTACCTGAAAGGAAAAAAGAGACCACAAAGTTTTAGACACATGCTTTTTTATTAGTATAGATATCTTAGACAATACTGTAATTTTTAGGAGTTCCACATTATTACATCAACAGTGTGAATTTCTGACAGAGGCAAAACTGAGCACCATAGTATACAAATAGAAAGACCATGCTTGATTGAGGACAACAGAAGTTCACTAAAGATGCACGATGTATTTGAGAAGTCCTTAAGCCTCGTCCTCGCCCTCCTCCTCCTCGAACTCGCCCTGCTCGTCGGCCGTGGCGTCCTGGTACTGCTGGTACTCGGACACCAGGTCGTTCATGTTGCTCTCGGCCTCGGTGAACTCCATCTCATCCATGCCCTCGCCCGTGTACCAGTGCAGGAAGGCCTTGCGCCGGAACATGGCCGTGAACTGCTCCGAGATGCGCTTGAACAGCTCCTGGATGGCCGTGCTGTTGCCGATGAAGGTGGCCGACATCTTGAGGCCGCGCGGCGGGATGTCGCACACGGCCGTCTTCACGTTGTTGGGGATCCACTCGACGAAGTAGCTGCTGTTCTTGTTCTGCACGTTGAGCATCTGCTCGTCCACCTCCTTCATGGACATGCGGCCGCGGAAGATGGCAGCCACGGTCAGGTAGCGGCCGTGGCGCGGGTCGCACGCGGCCATCATGTTCTTGGAGTCGAACATCTGCTGGGTCAGCTCGGGCACCGTGAGCGCGCGGTACTGCTGGCTGCCCCGGCTGGTGAGCGGCGCGAAGCCGGGCATGAAGAAGTGCAGGCGCGGGAAGGGCACCATATTCACGGCCAGCTTGCGCAGGTCGGCGTTCAGCTGGCCCGGGAAGCGCAGGCAGGTGGTGACCCCGCTCATGGTGGCCGACACCAGGTGGTTGAGGTCGCCGTACGTGGGGGTGGTCAGTTTCAGGGTGCGGAAGCAGATGTCGTACAGCGCCTCGTTGTCAATGGAGTAGGTTTCATCTGTGTTCTCCACCAGCTGGTGCACCGACAGGGTGGCGTTGTAGGGCTCGACCACCGTGTCTGACACCTTGGGCGAGGGCATGACGCTGAAGGTGTTCATGATGCGGTCGGGGTACTCCTCCCGGATCTTGCTGATGAGCAGGGTGCCCATCCCAGACCCTGTGCCGCCCCCCAGCGAGTGGGTCAGCTGGAAGCCCTGCAGACAGTCACAGCTTTCTGATTCCTTCCTCACCACGTCCAGGACCGAGTCGACCAGCTCAGCTCCCTCTGTGTAGTGGCCCTTTGCCCAGTTGTTTCCAGCACCGCTCTGGCCTGCCAGAGGGAAAGGAGAATATTAGACACTAAAACATAAGGATATCTGAATTCTTTCATTTTGACTATAGACTAATCTTGGAATTGCAGATTCTTCTCTTTTAGATATGCTTTCTTACAGAAAATTTTCTATACATCCATGATCTTCAAAAACACTGGAGATCATAAGCAAGTTTATTCATATGGAGTTATTAACTGATCAAGAAGACGGTTTAACAAAACCCAACTGGTTTTAAAATTAGGAACAGGAAGCTTCTGTGAATAGGTTTAATAAACAGGCAA
Source organism: Panthera leo (assembly GCF_018350215.1). Taxonomy (NCBI): domain Eukaryota; kingdom Metazoa; phylum Chordata; class Mammalia; order Carnivora; family Felidae; genus Panthera; species Panthera leo. The sequence continues at coordinate 25,294,904 of NC_056683.1, read as the reverse complement.
GGGCAAGGGTACAATATGATCCAAAAAGAAGATGGGCTCCAAGCTGCTGTCTCCACTTCTGGTCACAACCTGTGCCTTTGGCCTTTGGCTTCCTGAAGTGGTTACCTGCTGTCTCAGGCCCTCTGACATTACCGGCAGCCTGTTAACCTTCCCGTTGGAAGGTTCATCACTGTTCAGTATTCTTTACTGCCACGGGCTGCTCTGTAGTAGGAGCACCATAGAAGCCCTCTGCAGGCTGACAGCTCTTTGAGCTGCCCAGAGAGGGGCCAGAGAAGTGGCCAGGACCCAAGGCTGTCCATGGGCACACAATCTCCACCTTAGCATTCAGCACCAAGAACGATGATTTCCACAGTGTTGAGAAAGGAGACTCACTGAGCCATTTGCCATGGATCAGGACTACATACCGAACACGAAGTTGTCTGGCCTGAAGATCTGGCCAAATGGTCCAGACCTGACCGAGTCCATGGTGCCTGGCTCCAGATCCACCAGGATGGCCCGAGGTACGTATTTGTTACCTGTGGGGAACAGAGCCAGACTTAGACCTGCAGTGGGCAAGAGAATCACAGGCAAGACTGTGCTCTATGTGCCTTTCACGGCAGAATCATTAGAGAAAATTCTAGCATCTGAGGCAAAAGTGAGCAGAGGTGCTTTTCTGCTTTAAAAGAGATGATGGCATGCTTAGTCATGGCAAACATGCAGGAGTCGTAAGGAACCATAAAGTGTATTTTTGCCAGTTGACATTTAAAATGAATGCAAGAAGCATGTCTTTGGCATTTGTATGTTCCTAGCACATTCCGTCTGCCACGGTATGCAAAGCAAGGTTGACTGGGCAAAAAAACAAAACCAAACAAAAAACACTGAAATAATCACCAGCAGCTTCGTTGTAGTACACATTGATTCTCTCCAGCTGCAAGTCACTGTCTCCATGGTAACTGCCAGTGGGGTCGATCCCATGTTCATCACTGATGACCTCCCAAAACTGGGGAGAAAAAAAAAAACCACATGATGGCCTAGCATCCTAAACATCAAGAAGGATGGCCCTTTTCTCCCTGTCATGTCCTTGGAACAGTGGCCATTGTGGTCAGACAGTGGAGGAGTCCTATGGCCGCAAGCCCCTGTACCTCCAGCAGCTGCTGCAGAGGGGCTTGGAAATCTGCAGAGCATCGGCCATATTATGGCGACAGACTGCAAAGCTGGGAAGGGCACTGAACCAGGAGGGTGAGCCCAGCAGATCCCCTTCTAGGGAAAGCTATGGATGCTGGGGAGGCCATCACCCCCAGGCAGGGCTGAATGTCACAGCATCCCAGCTGATGGACGGGTCCTGCCAGCCAGGACCAAGGACCTCTTGGACCCCGCCCTGAGAGACTGCCTCCAGGGATCAATGTCTCCTGGCGCAAACCCCACCCAGCCCTCCAGGCAGCACAGTTTTCTACCACTGACATCCTGTGGCCTGTCGCCCCTGCCCCCAGCAGGGGATGGTTGGGGAAGGGCAGGCAGGAGGAATCTGGGAGCCCGATTGGGGACAGTGGCCAGAGCAGGGCACGCTGAGGGCACAGGCTCCATTGTGAATTTGCAGCAGGAAAGGGGGCGGGGAGGTTGGGGTGGGCAATATGGCGGTTCTGAAAGAGACCACGTCCTTGTCCAGGCGCCCGCCCACACCCTTGCACCACGCTGGCTCCTGCCTCGCCCACTGCGGTGGGAAGTCCCAGCCCCAGGACGGTCACCTGCCGCCTTCCAGACAGGAAGTCAGACTCTGACATTATGTATCATCACGTCCAGATGGTGCTCATATTAGGGAAATTATCTAACATCCTCGTCTTTGTAACCCGACAAGAAGTCTCTCTAGCTTGTCACCCCAATGACATTGCATTTTTTTCATTCAAACTATAGAGGAAAATAAACAAATTGAATTCCACATGAGGCCACTGGATTAATAAGACCTCTGCCCCTGCCCAAATTTCAGAGAGTAATACATCCAGGGTAATGTCGACAACGTCTGGCAGAAGGGCCGTGTCCGAGGAAATTTCAAAAGGCCTTGATTAAAGGCACACACAACTGCGTCGCCGCGCGCATCGTGGCAGGTTGTGTGGCTTCCTGGGCCCCACCCGGCGGCCGCGCCGAGAATGCGCCACCGGGCCGGCGGGCTACCGCCGCCTCCCCCCGGCCCCTGCCCTGCACCCTGGGGTCCCGCCGCCCCTGACCCGGGTCCGCACCCTCGGGGCCTGCCGCCCCCTGCCCAGCCCCTGCCGGGCGGTGCGCCCACCTTGGCGCCGATCTGGTTGCCGCACTGGCCCGCCTGGATGTGCACGATCTCGCGCATGGTGCCGGCTGCGGAGAGGGTGGAGGCGCTGGCCCTCGGAGCTGTGCACGGCGCGACCGGCGGACTCCGCAGCAGAGACCAGTCGCCGCCCCCCAGGCCAGCCTTTTATATGGGGGGACTGGTCCCCTCCCCGGTCTGGCCTGCGATGACGTAATGGAGGGCGGGGCTGGGGGCGGCGCCGCGGGGACTGCGGCACCGCGAGGGGGAGCTGGGGCGCGGTGCGAGGTGCGGGGGCGCTCCGGCCTGACTGCTGACTGCAGGGAGGGCGCCCGGCACCTTCGTCTGGCGGCCAAGGGCGGTGTCGCGGCATCGGGCCCAGCCAGCCGCGGTCGGCTCGATCCACGGACGCTGCCCCACCCTTGAACTGGGTCCTTCAGTAAACTGCATCCACACCCACCTTTCCACTCTGGATACCCGAGAGGGGCTGGAAACCTGGGTCGCGGAACCAGGGGGAGGGGCTGCCTCCAAAAGGGGTCCTCGCCTCCTCGGAAGGGTGAGAGGCAACGAGTACCCTTTGGAGTAGGGAGACTAGAAGTGATAGTGGGCTCTCGGTCTGTTCGCTAAGCTTTCCTGCCTGCCTCTCTAGGCAGGGTCCCCGAGTCCCGGCCGCGTTCTCTTTCTATTTAGGGTGGAATTCGCAGCTAGTCTAAACGAGGGGAGGGGGCGCAGGGTGGGGAAGAGTGAGGGGTTTCTCGGTGAGAGCAGATGGGAACTGTGTTCAAGGAAACCAAGGATGGCAGGGTGGCATTTTCCTTCTACTTGTGAGGAAGGTGGTTGGTTTGGGAGGGTGCTGGATTTGCCTCAGTCTGCTTTGGGTCTTCTTCATAAAAACCACTTAAATGTGGAAAATTCTGCGTGTGAGAGTGCGTGTCAGAGAGGGTATTCTAGCCACACATCAGCCCAGGTATGTGTGCCTTGCATTCAGTATGTCACCTGGAGCTCACCGCAGCCTTATAGAGCTGCCCAGTCTGGTTCAAAGGCCACCAGCCACGTGTGACTACTAAACACTTGAAATGTAGGTAGTTTAAATTGAGATGTGCTTTAAGTGTAAGTATTCACTGGATTTCGTGGACTGGGCACGTTAAAAGGCTGTAAAATATTCCATTACTACTTTTGTATATTGATTACATATCAAAATATTGTGGATCTATTTTTAAAATTAATTTCACTCATTTTTCTTTACCTTTTTAAATGACTGCTGCACTAGTAGTGACTACTGGAAAAATTTGTTACCTTTGTGACTCATGTGGTATTTCTATTGAACAGCCCTGTTCTAGAGTAAATGTAATGACTCTCCCAATTTCGCAGCTTGGAAAAGGAGGCTCAAAGAGCTGACTAGCTACAAAGCTAGTAAGTGAGAACATCTAGATTCCTTCTACAAAGACAAAGCCCAGGTGAGTTTTAAAGGCTTGGTCAGGTTGACGTAACACCCAATCTTAATTATTCTCAAAGATGATCCTGAACATTGGGCTAGGTGAGCAGGGACCTGGGGACTGTTTTTGTTTCCCTGCACATACTCCTTTTCCTCTCTGGGGCCAGTTTCTCCAACTATAAAATGATGATAATTATAGGTGCCCTGCAGCCAGCTTTGTGAGTAGGAAATGAGAAGCTCTATATGAAAGCAGGTCAAGTTTATGGAGCAAAACTGCCCCCCATAAAACCAAGCTGATGCTGTCGTTATAAGTAGGAAGCCTGCTTGCCATGTTAATAGTGGGCATATATCAGAGGCGGGCAGTGCCATGGCTTCATCACGCCTGCTTTAAGAAGCCAGTCCTTTGGGGTCCTCTCAGAACCAGTCAGGTGCCTGATGCCCTGTCTCAGAAGGGGATGGGTTTCCTAGGCTCTCTCCTCCCCTCCCTCCCCTTGCAGATGGGCCCCCAGTACACAGTCCATCCCACTGATGCTGTTGCCAGGTTCCTAAGGCCTGGCCTCCTACCTTCTCCCCATGTCTGCCTCCAGCTAGGACATCTTGGACTCTTCATGACCAGCCAAGCTTGGTCCCCTCCAGAGAATGGCCCTGCCCCAGGTAACTTCACCAATAGCACAGTGCCACAAAGATTTTCAGGAGATAATTGCCTCTGGCCTTGTTGTTGCCTTCAAGATGGGGACTTGGGGCCAAACAGCAGAAGATGTGACCTGATAGGACCTTACTGGGGACATGGGACCCTGACAGGGGTGCTTTTCCCTACCTGTGGAGGGCTAGATCACCCTCACGGATGGTGCCCCCTCTGCTTTGTTTTGGTTGGGTCCTTAAGCACATCACCTACCTTCTCTGAGCCTCTGTTACCATATCTGAAACATGGAAATCTGTTTTTGTTATGTTGTGTATGTGAGACACAATGTGAGCTGGACGTTTAGTGAACATGCAGTCAATAAATAAATGACAACATTGATTACAGCAGGCCCAGGCACATGAGGACTGCCCATGGATTACTGGCAACAAATGTCCTTGGCCGAGGCTCCCTCCTCCCGCCACCCAGTCTGCACCCAGCCTGCTTTCTCCTCTGCTCACTCCTCCCCCAGTCCCCGCCCCTGTTGTCTGTTGGAATATAATCAAAGAAGCACACAGGCAGATTTTTAAATAATGCCTGCCCAGCCTCAGGTGACTCATCCGATGGCTGTGAGCTCCAACTCTCCTCCATGTGGGCGTCGCCAGCACCACCACATTGGCACACAGCAAAGCTATGCTGCACAGCACCCATGTAGATGATAACAGGGGGAAACGAGGCCCACTGATCCTCCCTTTCCCTGGAATAGGCTTTTGGCAAGCTTTGGGGAAAGGTGGTTTTCTCCCCTACGCTCCTGTATAAAAAGGAGCAGATCTTCTGGCTGTTGGGCAGGGTGGTGGGGGAGGAGAGCCAACATCCTCCTGCCACCTGTCATTTCCTGCTTTGGACTTGATGTCACTGTCGAGTGTTTGAGCCATCCCTGCCCTGAAGGCACTTTGGGGTGATGATGACAAAATTCAGACTGGAAAGGAAAGGAATGAATTCCCAGTAGAAGGCTGGGCCGGGCCTGCATTTTACAGAGGGACTCAGGATCTCACGTTTCGCTCTGCTGGGCTGTTCTTATTTCCTGCCTTCCATGAGAGGAGTCTTGTGAAAGCACCCTGGAGATGTGGGATGATGATGAACATTGCTCTCAGTGGATGCCATCTCTAACGCGACACATGTGATCTGGTTGAGAGAGATTTAATTGGGATTCTGAAATTTTGAGCATCAGTAGAATAATGAAAACCCAAGAGCCATTCCAGCAGTAAAGTTGTATGAATTATTCTGGAACAGCCTCACAGTGTATTTGTTTGTGTCCTCAGAGGAGGTCCAGGGGACAAAGCACTTCCACTTCTCTTTCCTGTGAAACTCGTCTAAAATAGCCTTGCCTGCTATATGTGTGCTGTGAGCACACATCTTCAAGCTTTTGAATAAAAGCATTTCTTTATGAAGATGGAGGAAATTTACTTAAAGCACCTAAAGTGCTTCCTCTTTATAAAGACCACCTAGGTGTCAGTTGATCATCCTACTCTTGATTTTAGCTCAGGACATGATCCCAGGGTTGTGGGGTCCAGCTCTGCACCTAGTGTGGAGCCCACTTAAGATTCTCTCTCTCCCCCTGCCCCTCTCCCCTGCTCGTGCTCTCTCTCTCTAAAATAAAAATAAATAGGGGCACCTGGGTGTCTCAGTCGGTTAAGCATCTGACTCTTGGTTTCCTCTCAGGTTATGATCTCACGGTTTGTGAGTTTGAGCCCCGTGTCAGGCACCGCTCTGATAGCATGGAGCCTGCTTGGGATTCTCTCTCTCTCCCTCTCTCTCGTCCCTCCCCTGGTCACTCTCTCTCTCAAAATAAATAAATTTTTTAAAATTAGTAAAATAAAAATAAATAAAATAAATAAAAATAAAAAATTAAAAGACTGCTTAAAGTATAAATAGTCTGAGCCCCAATTTAACTTACTTTGAAAATGTCATTTCCACCACATTATAGTTTATAAATGTTTGCGCCAGATAATAATAATTTGGAGTAAATATATGGCAATGTTTTTTAGCCCCTCCTAGAATGTTTCATTCCCAGTATGTGTTACTTTTACTAGAATTGTCAATCTGGACCTTTCAAAATAGAAAACAACAAATATGTGTGTGTGTATGTATGTGTGTGTGTGTGTGTGTGTATAATATACACATACATTATATACACATATAGATTTTATTATGGTAAGAAAACTTATTTTACATATTCATATTTTCTGACTACAAAATTAGAAATTTTAGAAAATACTAAAGAACATTGAGTGTCTTTCTACCCTTCTCTGTATGTGCTTTTCTTCTTCCTTTTCCTGGTCATTCGGGTGTTTCTGTTTGTTCTTTTTTAACATCATTTCAGTTACGTTCCCCTTGGACATTAGAAATGAAGAAATACTATATTTTCTTATGCCACGACCTAAATCACAGTCTTACAAATTCTCAAACATATGTAACCTTCTCCCAACTGTTACCATTTTCCCCATAATCTAGAGCATCTGGAACATACCAGATTCTCCAAACAAACTCTGCTTCACACACCCAGGGCTGTTCACATGACTGGAATGAATTTCCCCCCATTCAGCCCACTCCCACATTGCCTGGATGGAATTAAGAGCACAGGCCCTGGATGGAGTGGGTGCAAATCCTTACTCTAACACTCATTAGCTGTGTGACTGAAAGTTACTTAACCTCTCTGTGCTTCAATTGCTTCATCAGTAAAGTGGTAATCATAATAGCACCTACTTCTTAGAGTTGCTACAAGGACCAAATGAATTAATATGTGAAAGCAATTAGAATACACCTGCCCCATAGTGTTATATAAATATTAGCTATTATAATTGGTATTATTTCCTTCCTTCCCTCTTTCCTTCCTTCCAGGGAGCTCCTGTCCATAAATCAGGGCTCACCTCCAAAGTCACTTTTTCTGTGATGCTCCTTCTTTTGTACCTCATAATATTGTGTACACACCTTCATGTTATCATCTTGACCATTAGTCCCTGAGATGAATTACAGCAAGGAAAAGTACTATTGCAGAAATAAACACACAGAAGGACTGGGCAAGCAGTGAGCTGAGGCACCATTCAAATGCTGTTTCCCTTCCCAAACCCCAAGAGCCTACAGGTCAACGGGTGTTACCACACCGTGCAGGAAGCTCTGAGCCTGAGCACCCCCACAGGACACTATCAGCTCCTAGAGGAGGCGTGGAACACAAGAGAACCTATTCTCATCATTTCCAACTTTCTGGCTCCCTCGCCACCTGTTTTCTGTATACAGACTTTTTTTCACACCAAAATCTGAGTTGCAAAGAATCTGGGCGAGGCCAGCCATGCTGACTCCCATGGGGCCAAGCCGGGTGCACAAAAGGTGCTGGTCATTTTCTTGGAAGCTCCAGGGCTCAAGTTGTGCTCTGTTTCACCATCAAGGCAAATGGTGATTACGGAAAGGTTGACATCAGCATTTTCCTCCCTGTGGTGAGAAAGCCATTAAGTTGTGCAGAACCTAATAATTCTGCCTTCTGCTGAAAGCGTGCTAGGGAGAGGCTTCCAGAGCTCATAGGCGGGGAGTGCCAGGAGCTGTTGCCCTGGTGTCCTTGGCCCAGTGGCTGCAGCTCTGGCCGGGCTTTGCCGTCCTGGAAGGTGTTCCAGGCCTTCTCAGTGCCTCAACGCAAACTGCCAGTGTTTTAGCCCATAATGTAGGAATCACCCCCTCTCTGCCCACCACCAACATGGGCTGTACAGCTGTCTCAAGAATGGTCTCTGGGGGTGCTTGGGTGGTTCAGTCGGTTGAGCGTCTGACTCTTGATTTTGGCTCAGGGTATGATCCCAGGGTCATGAGATCGAATCCCACACAGGGCTCTGTGCTGGGCATGGAGCCTGCTTGGGATTCTCTCTCTCCCTTTCTCTGCCCCTCCCCCACTGTCTCTCAAAAAGATAAATAAATAAAACATTTATATATAAAATAAAACACTTCTAAAGAATGGTCTTTGCAAGCAACCGCCACCACTCAGAAAACACCTAGGGGGAGAATGCACTCAAAATACAAAGTGCCTTTTGTTTTTAACTATAATATTGAGGTACATTTTTTAAAAGCTTTATTGGACCTAGCGCATTTAAGTTACAGAATAGTATAGTCGCGCAGGGCCCCCTCCATTGTACAGCCAGGAGTCTTCAGAGAAAACTCTAAACTGTCTCTCATCATGATTTCCCAACTAATTCCCAGAAATACTTGCTATGACTGAGTAGAAATACTACTACTTTTTTGTAATCAATTTTGTTTTGTTTTATTTTTACTGGAAGCCTGTATGTCCCACTCCCCATCTACCCTCTGACAACCATCAGTTTGTTCTCTGTATTTATAGGTCTGATTCCGTTTTTAATTTATTTGTCTTTTAGATTCTCCATATGAGTGAAATCATGTGGTATTTGTCTTTTTAGTCTGACTTATTTCACTTAGCACAATACCGTCTAGGTCCATCCATATTGTCACAAATTACATGAACTCATCCTTTTTATGGCTGCATAATATTCGTGTGTGTGTGTGTGTGTGTGTGTGTGTGTGTGTATGTATGTGTGTGTGTGTACCACACCTTCCTTATTCATTCACCTATGGATGGACACGGGGTTACTTCCATATCTTGGCTATTGTAAATAATACTGCAATAAACATAGGGGTGCATATATCTTTTAGAATCAGTATTTTCATTTTCTTTGAGTAAATACCTGGTAGTGGAATTATTGAATCATACAGTATTTCTATTTTTAATTTTTTGAGTATCCTTCATACTGTTTTCCACAGTGGCTGCCCCAATTTACATTCCCACCAACAACGCACAAGGGTTCCTTTTTCTCCACATATTTGCAAACATTTATTATTTCTTATCTTGTTGATTTTAGCCATTCTGACAGGTATAAGGTGATATCTCATTGTGGTTTTGATTCGCATTTCCCTGATGATGAGTGATGCTCATCTTTTCATGTACCTGTTGTCCATTTGTATGTCTTCTTTAGGAAAATGTCTATTCAAGTCCTCTGTCCATATTTTAATTGGATTGTTTGTTTGTTTGTGGTTTTTTTTTTTTTTTTTGGTGTTGAGTTGTGTCAGTTCTTTATACATTGTGGATATTAACCCCTTATCAGATATATAATTTGCAAATATCTTCTGCCATTGAGTAGGTTGTCTTTTAGTTGATTTCCTTCACTGTGTAGAAGCTTTTCATTTTGATGAAGTCCCAATAATTTATTCTTGCTTTTTTTCCCTTGCTTTAGGAGACAGTTCTAGAAAAACGTTGCTACAGCTGATGTCAGAGAAATTACTGCCTGTGCTCTCTTCTAGGAATTCTATGGTTTCAGGCCTCACATTTAGGTCTTTAATCCATTTTGAATTTATTTTTGTGTATGAAAGAAAATGGTCCAGTTTCATTCTTTTGCATGTAGCTGACCAATTTTCCCAATACCATTTATTGTCATGCTACAGGACTATACTGTCTTCGCCACTGTATACTCCTGTAATCAGTTATTCTTTATGCCTAATTGTCATGTAGTACAAAAATAGTAATAGGCAACATTTCAAATATGTGGTAGATGAAATTTGTTAAATTTATTATTTAACTATACCAAATTTTGTTGAACACTCATAGTCTGATGCTTGTGTAACATGCTACCAATAGTCTTTTGTTTTTCTTAATTATGAGGAATATTTGTTATTTCCACTCTTTTAATATTACCAGTAAAGCCAATTTTGCCCATTTTACAAGTTTACCACAATAAGTATAGCACTTACTAGTTTTCAAGACCTAAGAAAATGTTTGAGATGGGGTGGGGAGGAAAACTCCAAAATATAAAAAGAATACTACAATAGTAATATTCATAAATGTTTAATTGCATACCTACCAAACATAGCAGTCAATTAGTCAAATGTAACGTAACTTTTATATCATAACATAAAAATATTACAATTAGTGTAAACATGAAATAATTAGATTCTTTTGATAACCAGAAGAAAGAAGGAGGTATGGGGACAAATATGTTGGGAAAGGCATCCTCTGAGAGAGATTTAACAGAGCTGAGAATGTTGAAAGAGGAAAGGGAGGGGCACATTGTGTGCACAACTACCTTGGTGAAAATGAAAGGGGAGGAGAGGTCTTGGACCAGTCATTTCCCCTCACTGGCCAGCAGGGGGTGCACTGGCCAAGCACAGCTTTGTTGCTCTGTGTGTGTTGGGGGACTAGGGGAGGGTTAGGCCTTTGGGTGAGTTTTAGGATAGAGGAGCAATGTGCAACCAGACATAACTATGTACTGGGTGTTTAAGAGTCAAATTTCTGTTAACTCAGGGAATACTGTGTTGATTCACAGATGACTTTTAAGGTTGGATAGTTTTGCAATGAATGAGGCATTTGGATCCTGTTGAGATGCCAATACTGATATTGGAGAAATGAAGCTGAACATAGTGCACAGGCTGAGGCTTTCCATAGTGGGGAGAGCCCACTATACACAGAGTACAGGAATAGTAAGAGAGGGAAAAGGCCCAGCAAGATTAGGAGCTGAGTCAATAAATGAACTGTCAAGTCTGATGAGATATTAACGCTGGGACCAGAACCTGCTGTCCAATCTTATTTTGGAGTTGAAAGGAAGTGATGGAAAAGCAAGACAAGGAAAACAGGAAGTACATGTAGAAGGAAACTTAGAATGGGCCCTCAACCCTGCAGGGCTCCCTCAAAAAATCTTATGTTGCTACTCAGAGCCCAGCCTAAGCTAGCAATTTCCACTATAGCCACCTGTAGTTGCAAATTTAACTTACTGAATTGGGACCAGTCCTAAGTAAAATTGTAATGGTGGTTAAATTTCCCTTTTAATTCTTTTTATCACCTCTTGCTACTCTTCCTGAAATTTGAGCACACAAGCTCTATCCCCTTATGAAAATCTGTACCAAAAAAACAATATCAGTCAATTAAGGTCTTATTTTTTTTTTAAATTTTTTTTTAACGTTTATTTATTTTTTTGAGACAGAGAGAGACAGAGCATGAACAGGGGAGGGGCAGAGAGAGAGGGAGACACAGAATCTGAAACAGGCTCCAGGCTCTGAGCTGTCAGCACAGAGCCTGACGCGGGGCTCGAACTCACGGACCGTGAGATCATGACCTGAGCTGAAGTCGGATGCTTAACCGACCAAGCCACCCAGGCGCCCCAATTAAGGTCTTATTTTGATAAGTATATTAGCTTTTCCAAGAACATTCACATTGATCCATAGACTTCTGTGGCCAAAGGGGATCTGAAAATCATATTTTCTAAAATTAAAAGAAATTCCAAAATAAATCTATCTTGGTCCCTGCCCCCTCTTTGCAGAATTCCTAGCAAGAAGTCATATAGCCTGTCCTTGAACACCTACCTGCCTTAGTAGGATGCTCACTGCAGCACCAACTGTTGCACTATTGTGTGACAAGTACTATACATATGTCATTTCATTTAATCCTTGCAATAACCCTCTGAAGTACATACTGTTATGATCACTTTCTGGAAAAAGAAGCTAAGGCTCAGAGAGAATGAATACTTGCCCAAGGCCATACAACTAGTAAGTAGAAACATCATTTACTCTGTGAACATAGATTCAAATGTCAGAACCAGACGTTTCAAAGACCATGTGCTTTCCATTCCCCAAACTGTCCATTTGGAGAGGGCAGAATTCTAACACAGCCCTGAGAGCCACCTGGCCCTGGGGTGTACACAACCTTTTCCCAGTTACTCAAACACTAATCTAGGTACTACTGTGAAGGGATTTTGCACATATAATTAAGATTCCAGTCAGCTGACCTTAAAATAGGGAGATTATGTGGGTGGGCCTCCTCTAATCACATGAACTCCTTTAAAGCAAAGAATTTTTTCCAGCTGGTAGTAGAAGAAGACATCAGAATTTTGAAGCAGTAGAGACACTCTCCTGCTGGCCTTGAAGGAGCTGCTACCACATTGTGGAGATGTCCAGGTGGCAGGCAACATCAGGCAGCTTCTAAGATCAGAGAGCGGTCTCTGATCAACAGCCAGCAAGCAAACAGGAACCTCAGACCTATGAGTGCGAGGAACTGGCTTTTGCCAATCACCCAAGGCCATGGAAGAGGGCCGTGGGTTCTAGATGGAGCTGCCCAGGATGGTCAGTTGAGGACATGAGCAGAGACCCATGACTCTTGCCCCCAGAAACTATAAGATGATTATGATGCTTTAAGCCACTGAGTTTGTGGTAACCTATCCCACAGCAATAAAAAACGACAGGATCTCCGCTTTGGTGAGTGTCTTAGGTCAGTCCCCCATAAGCCAACCTGAGACAAGGTTCTGAGTGAAGTTTACTAGGGAGGTGGTCCCAGGAAGCAGCAAGAGGGTAGTGAGGAACTGAACCAGGAAAGGGAAGTCCCCAAGCTGCATTTGCAAGCAGGTTACTGGGGTGGGCACAGGGCTCCACACTGGGGGATCTGTAAGGGACCAGAATTGTCACACCAAGAGCCAGGAAAGCTGGCCTATTTTGCCTCTGGTCTGTCCTTTAACAGTCCTCCTTCCAAAGGGGCATTGTGGGCAGGACATGCAGTAGGGGTTCTGGGAAGAATGAGGGTCACAGGAACATGGCCTGGTACCAACAGTGTCTGCTACAAAGTTCCTTAGAAAGTTCCTTCCTATCTATTGACACATACCATTTAGCCATTGGTTCAGGTTTGGTTCGTCAGCTAAAGATGTGTATCTTCTCCACACTTTTCAGATACGCGCAGTTTTCATACTCCTAAGGTATTGCCTCACTGGCTAAACATTTCAAGTTCCTTCCTGGACTCCCTCCCCACAGCCCCATGAAACAGGATTTTGAGTTCAGAACTAGTTCGATTGTTCTTGACTATGAGCTATGAATGCAGCTCGGACCACATCAGCTTCTGGGCAGCCTCATCATACTGGTGACTCATATGAAGCTGTCCTGATTCTTTGCGGAGTTGCTAAGATCTCACTCTTCCTGTTCCTCTGCTGTTAGTATTTGGATTGCAGGGAAGGACATTTCATCTGCGGGTGATCTTGGGCACCATTAGGGGCTGATAAAGGCACCATGTTCATGACCTGTTTGTACAGGTCTGCATTCAGTATTTAATGTACTTAATGTAGGTACAATCAATAAACAAGCAAGGGCAAGGGTACAATATGATCCAAAAAGAAGATGGGCTCCAAGCTGCTGTCTCCACTTCTGGTCACAACCTGTGCCTTTGGCCTTTGGCTTCCTGAAGTGGTTACCTGCTGTCTCAGGCCCTCTGACATTACCGGCAGCCTGTTAACCTTCCCGTTGGAAGGTTCATCACTGTTCAGTATTCTTTACTGCCACGGGCTGCTCTGTAGTAGGAGCACCATAGAAGCCCTCTGCAGGCTGACAGCTCTTTGAGCTGCCCAGAGAGGGGCCAGAGAAGTGGCCAGGACCCAAGGCTGTCCATGGGCACACAATCTCCACCTTAGCATTCAGCACCAAGAACGATGATTTCCACAGTGTTGAGAAAGGAGACTCACTGAGCCATTTGCCATGGATCAGGACTACATACCGAACACGAAGTTGTCTGGCCTGAAGATCTGGCCAAATGGTCCAGACCTGACCGAGTCCATGGTGCCTGGCTCCAGATCCACCAGGATGGCCCGAGGTACGTATTTGTTACCTGTGGGGAACAGAGCCAGACTTAGACCCGCAGTGGGCAAGGGAATCACAGGCAAGACTGTGCTCTATGTGCCTTTCACGGCAGAATCATTAGAGAAAATTCTAGCATCTGAGGCAAAAGTGAGCAGAGGTGCTTTTCTGCTTTAAAAGAGATGATGGCATGCTTAGTCATGGCAAACATGCAGGAGTCGTAAGGAACCATAAAGTGTATTTTTGCCAGTTGACATTTAAAATGAATGCAAGAAGCATGTCTTTGGCATTTGTATGTTCCTAGCACATTCCGTCTGCCACGGTATGCAAAGCAAGGTTGACTGGGCAAAAAAACAAAACCAAACAAAAAACACTGAAATAATCACCAGCAGCTTCGTTGTAGTACACATTGATTCTCTCCAGCTGCAAGTCACTGTCTCCATGGTAACTGCCAGTGGGGTCGATCCCATGTTCATCACTGATGACCTCCCAAAACTGGGGAGAAAAAAAAAAACCACATGATGGCCTAGCATCCTAAACATCAAGAAGGATGGCCCTTTTCTCCCTGTCATGTCCTTGGAACAGTGGCCATTGTGGTCAGACAGTGGAGGAGTCCTATGGCCGCAAGCCCCTGTACCTCCAGCAGCTGCTGCAGAGGGGCTTGGAAATCTGCAGAGCATCGGCCATATTATGGCGACAGACTGCAAAGCTGGGAAGGGCACTGAACCAGGAGGGTGAGCCCAGCAGATCCCCTTCTAGGGAAAGCTATGGATGCTGGGGAGGCCATCACCCCCAGGCAGGGCTGAATGTCACAGCATCCCAGCTGATGGACGGGTCCTGCCAGCCAGGACCAAGGACCTCTTGGACCCCGCCCTGAGAGACTGCCTCCAGGGATCAATGTCTCCTGGCGCAAACCCCACCCAGCCCTCCAGGCAGCACAGTTTTCTACCACTGACATCCTGTGGCCTGTCGCCCCTGCCCCCAGCAGGGGATGGTTGGGGAAGGGCAGGCAGGAGGAATCTGGGAGCCCGATTGGGGACAGTGGCCAGAGCAGGGCACGCTGAGGGCACAGGCTCCATTGTGAATTTGCAGCAGGAAAGGGGGCGGGGAGGTTGGGGTGGGCAATATGGCGGTTCTGAAAGAGACCACGTCCTTGTCCAGGCGCCCGCCCACACCCTTGCACCACGCTGGCTCCTGCCTCGCCCACTGCGGTGGGAAGTCCCAGCCCCAGGACGGTCACCTGCCGCCTTCCAGACAGGAAGTCAGACTCTGACATTATGTATCATCACGTCCAGATGGTGCTCACATTAGGGAAATTATCTAACATTCTGATCTCAGAAAGTTGCAAGCATCCAATGTCCATCAGAACAGACTTGTCTTTTATAGGGGGGAGGTGGGCAGGATCAGCAGGGACTATGTAGGTGAGGAGGGAAGATGGTGGGGCTGCAGGTGTAAAATCAGGTTGTGCAGTGGGGAATATTTTTCTCCAAAGTCAGCAGATTCTCACACTGAACTGTTCGGGAGGTCGGTGTTCACCGGTGTGCTTGTTTAAACTTGGGGCAAGCCAAATTTATGGGTTGTAGGTAGGGGAAAGCCTGCATAAGTTTGGGTGAAGCAAAGTAGAGGGTAAGAAGTGGAAAATTGTGAACACTTGGTCATTTACTCCTTTTATTCATGCATACAATCTGCTCTGGGGGATGGAATAACAGTCATTGTGAGGTTGGTGTTGGTTCAGTTGGTTGTCAGAGGTGGGCTGGCTTCCATGTTCTTGCTGGCTCAGAAAGACTAGTTGTTATCATCTGCTGGGCATGTCCTTAGACTGACAGGTGTCAGAGGGTCTTTGAGATCAGGGGTGTCACAGAGGTATACTTTGGAATACACTAAAAGAATAATTATTAAGGATTAATTTAGGGAGTACAACCACAATTTGAAATTTGAAGGGAGTTAGCTGAGAAGGCTCTGAGATGTTGGACTTGAAGCATACTTAATGGCAGAAGGAAGATGACAGTGGCAATTTGATGGATTTCTGGGTGTGCAGTGAATATTTCTGGTGGTGGCATAGACGTTATGGGAATACATGCCCAGTAGTACTTCTGACCACTGCCCAGGCACCCTTTTGGCAAGCCAGAATCCTGTCCAATGCCAGACAATTGTTAAGGACTATTCACTGGAGTTTCCCCTGGTTCTCTGGTGATGATGTTGGTGTCTTTGGTAAGATTGTCCATAGTTCTGGTCATTTCCTGTAGCAGAACATGGAACATGTAGGAGTTCTGGCACACTTGTCATTGGCCCACACAGCTGCAGCTCCAGGTGCAAAAATCTTCCCTGTGTGATCTGCTGTGACAGTCAAACCTTCTGAGAGTCCTTCAATCCCCTAGACTCTTGTTCTAAGGCTTCTTCATAACCTGGCAAGGAAGGAAGGTAAAGCCTCTTTGTCTGGGACTGGGATTCCACATCTAGGCTTGTAGATATAACATGCTTTTGTAAACCTTTTTGATCAATTAGTGCCTCAAGAACTGAAATCAAAATTTTATGGTGATGAAAGCAGGCAGTCTAGCTAAAGATTTGATATGGGTTAATAAGATTAGCTCAATAACAGGATCTATTCCAATTATGGGCATTCTTTTCTTCCTTCCTCCCTCCTTTCTTTCTTCCTTTTTCTTTCTTTCTTTCTTTCTTTCTCTCTCTCTTTCATTCTTCCTTTCTTTCTTTCATTCTTCATTTCTTCCTTTCTGCCATGCACCTCCCCATGGGAGACACTTGTAGAACCAAGAGGTCATATCCACCCAAAGCTTGCACCCCTCTTTTGGATCATGTCCCAAATCCCAGAATGTCTGAAATTCCTGCCCAAATTGCTCTGAGCCCACTTGTAGTACATGTATAAGTCTCTCTCCCTTTGTCTCCCTGAGGGCAGGCCATGCCTTCAGTGTGCACCCTTAGGACCAAGGGGAGACTGCATGTAAAAAGGGGATGATGGGGTTTGGATGTGTGGGCTGGGACATCCACATGCACATGAGGCACAATAAAAACT
The DNA here is from genome assembly GCF_018350215.1 of Panthera leo. Taxonomy (NCBI): domain Eukaryota; kingdom Metazoa; phylum Chordata; class Mammalia; order Carnivora; family Felidae; genus Panthera; species Panthera leo. Next base: position 25,277,908 of record NC_056683.1, on the reverse strand, counting down.
CTGAACACTGAGGCTCAGGTGAGCTTCCCTAGTGGGAAGTACCCCTTGCATATTGTTGCACATCAATGCAGTGAGAGTGACATGTCCTCATTCCATAGAAGGACAACAGAAACTCTGTGTATAGTTCTCCTCTGGACTCTTCCCTTTGTGCTCTTCTCTTGCTTAATTTTAATCTGTATCTTTTATAGACTCCCTTTAAAAACAAATCTCTAACTGTGCGTATAACAGCTTTCAGTGAATTCTGTGAGTCCTCCTAGTGAATAATCAAACCTAAGGGTAATCTTGGAGACTGTTGACCTTGCAGCTTGTGTCAGAAGGAAGGATGTTTTTGGAGACTGTTCCCTCTGACTTCACAGTTGGCCCAAATGCTTCCCTGTTTGTGTCAGAAGTGGGATTCACTAGCCTGACCCTGACTCATGGAAACATTGTTCAAGAAAGAAGAATGAATGGGTGGGGGGTGGTGAGGCTTTGATTCCTGGGTAGCCACGGGGTCACCTAGGATACAGAACTGGAGCTGTGCCACAATTTGTTACTGGAGGTAAAAGTTACCAAAAGAATTTAGAAATTTGGCTCCAGCTCCTGGAGAAGTTGTCTCACTGGATGCATAAGGAAGTGCAAAGTAACAAGAAACAAGCAAATATCACTCCCTTGGTTGTTGTTATCTGTAATAACCAAAATGAAAGGTAGAGTGTTGGGATGGATCTTGATGCTGAGCCAAACTTTGGAATCAGTCTGTTCTGTCTGTCACCAAAGGAAATAGTTAAACTGAAGCCACAGATAGTTAAGATTTGCAAGATAATGGGGGGAAAAGACAAAAGGGAGAGTCTAGAAACCCATCCCAGGAAGATAGAAACCTTTAAACAGTTACTGGATAAATAAAGCAGACATAGATGGGACCAAAATAAAGGTCTTACTGCAGCAATCTCAGAAACTGGACAGACTGATAAGAGCCACTGCAGGACCCCACACTGAAAGGCCTTACACAAATCTGCTTTATTCACCCTAGTTTGAAAGAATTTCAAAAGTTGGATGGCAAAGATGAAAATGGGAAAGTCTCCCTAGAATTTCTTGAGGTGATGGTTCCACAACCTAATCAAGTTAATGATTGGCAAAAGGGCCCAAGGGTTTGTGCACATGAGTGGGCAAAATAGCTGAGGAGTCTAAGAATGATGTTTCTGGGACTCCTTGACATGGGAGCCCTGTGCACCATGATGCCAAAGCTTGAAAGTAAAGTTCTGACAGTGGCTACTGTTAGATTGGGTAGAGATGAGAATGAAATAGTGGGATTCAGGTGAAAAGTTGGATGAATGTTTGAACAGACTATGAGAAGTGGTTGTGTCTCTGTTACCTGAATATATTATGGGGGTGAATATTGTGTCTAATTGAGGCATGCTTCCCCTACCTAGTATCATCATACAGAAGTCATGTAAAGCCTCCTTTCAGCCATTATTAATAAGACAGCTAAATGGGAGTCAAAAACATTGCCTGAGCCCACACAGATTGTTAATTCGACTGGGGTGCTGGTACAGACAGATTATCTGTACAATAACCCTATGTTGGGTGCAGACTGGGGCTAATGGCAAAAGCCTGTGAGTGCCACCCAGCAATGACCACTGGGATTTCCATTTGAAAATTCCAGAACATTCCCATTTGAAAGACAATTACTAGCTTGCTATTTGACATGAGTTGAAATTGTTCCTATGACTGAAAGACATAGAATAATATTGAAATACCTATAATGTCTTGGATAATGTCCTAAAAATATTATAATGGAGAGGGGAGTGCTCAAAAGAGTTCCATAATAAAAAATAAATTATTTATATAGGAAATGGTGCTAAGGGAAAACAAGGAGATATATTCCTGAGCAGGGAGCTTCTTTTTCTCTGGGTCTGACTTTGTAACCACCTGAGGCGCTGCTAGCCCCTATGTCTACTTGAGTAGACATTGACCACTCTCTATTGACCAACTCTCTATTGACCAACAAAAAGCCTCTTGGTTTATGGATAAGAATTCCAAAGTGAACAGTTCCAAGCCATTCTTATTGAAGAAAAGAAAAACAATTCAGCTCAGTGGGCTGGAATGCCTGCTATTTGCCTCTGTGTTTGGGTTTTTACTGACTCATGGTGGTGGCCAATGGCCTGGCTGTGGGGTCAGGCAGATAGACAATGGAAAGCTGGCCTATTAAAGGGATATCCATATGGGGTACAGCCTTATGAAAATCATTATGGGAATTTTTATTATTTTAAAACTTTATTATTATTTATTTATTATTTATTATGATTTTATTATAATAATTATTATAGTAATAATAATAATTATTATTAATTTTGTTGTTTAAGTAGTCTTCATGCCTAGTGTGGAGCCCAGCACAGGGCTTGAGCTCATGACCCTGAAATCAAGACCTGAGCTGAGATCAAGAGTCAGACACTTAACCAACTGAGACACCCAGGCACAACAAGAGGTACATTAAAGTAGGACATGTCAATGCCTATGAGAAGAACCTTCTCCTGGTATCAGGAAGTAGCTGGAATTGGCCAGTGGCAATCCTTGTGCACTCACTTGAGGTGGCCTCCTGTGTTGTCCTATAGCAATTCAGAGATGGGCTAAATTTAGACATATTCCTCCTGCACCCTATGAAGCACAAAATACCAACTGTACAGTCTGCCCACAAGAAAGAGAGAGGCTGCAGATGGCTCTGGGGCAGTCTCCAAGGGGAAGGCCATGCACATAGCTGTCAAATCGAGCTGATGCTCCTAGAGATTACAACTAGGTTCCTGCCATAGTAGACACTTGCTCTGGATTAGGTTTTGCATACCTAGTGATAGAGGTGAATGTTCAAAATACTATGAAAGGACTGAACTAGAAGATATTGTACCAAGTTGTGCCATCAAGTCACATGTCTTCAGCTCAAGGAACATAACTTTGATCCTGATAGTTTGATAGATAACTAGAACAGTCAATGATTAAGGCATGAAGGGCTGGCTTACATGCCTTCATGAGTATGTGCTCACACTCAACATAAAGAGGGCCAATGAAGTGTACCCATCAGGCAGATTTCTCCATTTTTCTATGAGATCTGGGGAATGAGGTAGGAGGGGATGCTATTACTCTACAATTCTTCCCCATATAACCTCAACTTTCTTTTTTCCTACCTAATACAGTGGTACTGGGAACAGAGCAACGACCACAGGTGCCAGTAGGAGGGATGATCCCTAAGCAAGAAACTGTCACCATAATTTTGAATCTTATGTCAGAATTACTAAGGGTCTGATGGAGTGGGTGGTGCCTTTATCTCATCTTGCAATACTGAGGTTAACAGTGAATGCAGCTACACTATCTAGAGGTCAAGAAAGTCCTATCTTACATGAATGAGAGGATTGAGGGAGAGGTACTTGCTAGATTAGTATTGCTGCTGGCAATCTAGACCAATACAGTAGCCAAACATAACATCCTTTCCAAAAAAGAAGGTGGAAATGCTTGGTAAAATTAAAATGGTAAATGTGGAGAAGGAGGAATGGTGAGGATAAAAGGTGAGGATAAAAGGAATGAATAAATGGTTTACACAATGAAGGAAATGCACTATTATATTGGGGCCTTGAGAGAGACTTGGACAAGAGATGGTATTGTCTCTTAGCCCAATTACACCAGATGCCTGAAAGGGTGGAGCCATACACTTTGGTGGACTACTCTTGCCTTTGGAACCTTGACACAGGCAAATGGAAGCCTACAAACCGAGTGACATGACTCAGAGAAAAATCATAAGATTTGATGATGGACTGGACTAATTGATAATGACTCAGTGGGGCTCTGGTAATGTGGCAGATCTTTTGACTCTTATTTTTCAGGTTGCTGTGCAACCTGATATGGTGATATGGTGTAACACTGGCCTTGTTGATCAGAGTTAACCACCTTAAGTAAACAGGTCTTATGGTAATACTGATATTGATAATCAAATATATTGAGAAAATGATTAAGGCCTCATCAGGATTAATAAAATGACTGGCTTGAGGAACAACTGGATTTAACTAACCATCACCTAATTTTTATGCTAAACAGTTCTGTACAAGATTATCATAAAGTACAAATATGGGGCGCCTGGGTGGCGCAGTCGGTTGAGCGTCCGACTTCAGCCAGGTCACGATCTCGCGGTCTGTGAGTTCAGGCTCTGGGCTGATGGCTCGCGTCAGGCTCTGGGCTGATGGCTCGGAGCCTGGAGCCTGTTTCCCATTCTGTGTCTCCCTCTCTCTCTGCCCCTCCCCCGTTCATGCTCTGTCTCTCTCTGTCCCAAAAATAAATTTAAAAAAAAAAAAAAAAAAAAAAAAAGATTATCATAAAGTACAAATAGCATACATTGAGAAGGGAAAAGAGTAATCAACCCAGTACAATAATATGAACATGTATGTCATGGCTTTATAGGGTGAGTTACTATTGCTTTGTGTAGTAAATACTATATTAATTATAGATGCCCAGACAAAGGTAATTGTTTTGCTGTAACAGAGTCTTGGCCAAAAGCTTGGGGGGTGACCTGTATAGTGAAAACTTATTCTTTTTTTTTTTTTTTTAATTTTTTTTTTTTTAACGTTTATTTATTTTTGAGACAGAGAGAGACACAGCATGAACGGGGGAGGGGCAGAGAGAGAGGGAGACACAGAATCGGAAGCAGGCTCCAGGGTCTGAGCCATCAGCCCAGAGCCCGACGCGGGGCTCGAACTCGCAGACCGCGAGATCGTGACCTGAGCTGAAGTCGGACGCTTAACTGACTGAGCCACCCAGGCGCCCCGTGAAAACTTATTCTTATCCAAGGAGAGGTCTGGCCTTTGCTCTTGGCTCCTGGGAAGTGATTTCTAGGGCCCTGGAATGTCTAATAGGAGCGTTTTTATTTGCTTGAGGGCTTTAGCCACCAGTCTGTCAATGTGCTTTATGATAAGGGCTTTGGTACTAGTTTAGATCTCCCAGGAACTAGAGACTGAAGGTATCAGAAGGGGCTGGAGACTAAATGTTGGCCATGTGAAGAGTATGTGTCCCTGATGGCAGGAGATAAAAGCCCCAACAAAAATTCTGGACCCCACAGGCTCAGGTGAACTTCCTTGGTTGGGTGTGTTTCATACACATATCCTAGGGATTAACATTGTCCTTGATTCCATGGGGACAAGATGACTGGAATCTCTACATTTGGACCCTTTAGGACTCTTCCCCAAGTTTCTCCTGTCTTGGTTGATTTAAAAAAATATATTTTTTAATGTTTGTTTATTTTTGAGAGAGAGACGGACAGAGCGTGAGTGGGGGAGGGACAGAGACAGAAGGAGACACAGAATCTGAAGCAGGCTCCAGGCTCTGAGCTGTCAGCACAGAGCCTGATAGCTTGATGCAGGGCTAGAAACCACGAACCGTGAGATCATGACCTGAGCCAAAGGCAGATGCTTAAACTGACTAGGCTGATTTTAACCTATATGCTTTCTCCATAACAAACCATAACCATGAACATAACAGCTTTCAGTGAGTTCTGTGAATCCTTCTGGCAAATTACTAAAACTGAGTGTGTTTCTGGGGGCCCCTTGAACTTGCACTTGTTGTTAGAAGTGAGGGTAGTCTCCTGTGTGAACACCTTATGTCCTCTAAAACTTCATAGTTGGCCATACTTTATTCAGGGGACTAAATGAATATTTACATTATGAATGCTCAAAACTCCAGCCTTCTACTCATCAGTTGGAATGCTGGCAGCCAGGCAGAAGAAGCAGGGTATTGGTGGGGATAATCTGAGCCATATGATCATTTTAAGAAGAAAGACGTAATAATAATGATTATATATGCTATCTTTCGCTGCATAAAGATCCACCACCAAATTTCGTGGGTTAAGACAAAATATTTACTACTAATTATAGGCTTGAGGGTTGGCTGAGTGGTTTTGTTATGGGCCAGTTCATTTAGGGCTTGATGTTCTAGGGTAGCTTCACTCACATATCTATTGGTTGGCAGGCTTGTTGGTCTAGTGAGGGACTCACTGTCATGTTTGGCAGTTGGCTTGATGTCAGCTGGAAAAACCATGTGTCTTTTGTCATCCATCAGGTTGATCCTGCTTGTTTATGTGGTGGCAAAATGGTCCCCAGTGGCAGGAGAGGGCAAGCCCCAATCCATAAGTCCTTTTCCTACCCTTCCTTGTATCACACTTTTTAATGTCCCGTTGGCAAAAGCAAATCATGTGGCCACATCCAGATTCAAGAGGTGGAGAAATAGACTCCACTTCTTGATTGGTGGAGTAGCAAAATCATATGGTAAAGGAGTATGTATCAGTCAGTTTCTCTAGAAACAGAACCAAGAAAGCCTGAAATCTGCAGGGCTGGCCCACATGCTGGAAACTCAGGCAGGGTTTCTATGTGACAGTCTGGAAGGGATTCATCTCTGGGAAACCTCAGTTTTTATTCTTAAGGACTTCAACCATTGGATGAGGCTCATCCATATTATAAAGGGTAATCTGTTAATAAAACAGTAAATTGGTTGAAATGTGAATCATGTCTACAAAATACCTTCACAGCAACATCTCGACTATTGTTTGCCTGAACAGCTGGGTTCCATAGTTCAGCTAAGTTGACACACAAAATTTCACTATCAAAGAGCAAATATTCAGCTATTGTCCAATTTGTACACTGCCACTGACAGTTCTCCAAGCAAACAACAGGACAGATCACCCATAATTCACCTAATGAATCTTATGCTCAAAACGCTCTACCCATGGGCTCGGAGGTCCCGATTAGCTTCTTAGTGATTCTGTCTTAAAAATGAGCACACAGGGGGCCTGGGTGGCTCAGTCAGTTAAGCATACAATTCTTGATTTCAGCTCAGGTCATGATCTCGCTGTTCATGAGCTTAAGCCCCATGTTGGGCTCTGTGTCGACAGTGAGGAGCCTGCTTGCGATTCTCTCTCTCTCTCTCTCTCTCTCTCTCTGCCCCTCCCCTGCTTGTGCTCTCTGTCTATGAAAAAAATAAATAAATAAACTTTTAAAAAATGAGCATACAACTAAAGATTACCAGATACTTATAAAAAGCTTCTATCATGAAAGACAGAGGCTCAAACAAGTAAACAAGGATTAAAAAGAAAGAAAGAAACATGGAGAAAATTACGAAGGGAAAAGAAAACGTCTTTTAAAAGTTTCATGAATCTCCTCAGAGAAGGGATGATATAGTGTATCCATGAAATAAGAATAGAACACATATAAGGTAAAATTAAAGAATTGAGAAAAATTCTTAAAAATTAGAAAATATAAGAACATAATTGAAAACTCAGTTGAGACCCTGGAAGATATAAGTCAAGCAAATCTAAAAGGGGTAGGGGTATGGAAAATAGGAGAGAATTTGCTGAAAAAAAATTAGAGGGCTAGCCAGAGGCCCAACATCAGATGAATAGCAACTCCACAGAGAAGCAGCTGAAGAAAAAAAAAAACTGGGGAGAAATATGATCGTATAAATATATGAAGAAAATGACAGAAGAATGTGAGTTTCCAGATATAATTCTGTATGGTAGAGTCTATCACCTCCTTACAATCTGGATACATGATCTAGTTAATTGAAAATTACTTGTCTCCCAACGGTCCCTCGGGAAACAGACTTGGAGAGATTTGTCCAAGAAGCATATTGGAGTCCCAGGGGATGCCCTGGAGATGATCCTTCAGGGATGTCCCAAACTGAGGCAAGGGGGCTAAACCTTCATGCCCTCTTCAACATGCAACATGTCCCTGAGGAAGGGACCATGCGTGTGGGTGAGGCAGCTTTCTAGCTGAAGGCACTCGAAGACAGGGGCTCAGCTAAGTTTCCACTGGTGGACCAACTTCCAGGAGCCTCGGAGTCCCGAAGGGGGAATTCATTTCCTTAATTCAATTGGAAACGTCTAGTTTTAACTCCTTTGAAGTCCTTAAGGCCCACATGGTCCGCAACCTCTAATTACACTGCGTTGCTTGGATGGTGGTCTGCCTGCCGGGAGAGGGTGCTGTGGGCGGCCTGCACCAGGACGTGAGGAGGCCCATCCCTGACGGGGAGTGCTAACTCGTGGAGGGGCCACAGCCTGGGGTGGGAATGTGAAGTCTTTCCAATTCTAAGGAGCAGCATCAAAAGGCCCATTGTTGTTGCTTGGTCAGTACTATGGGTTTTATCGGTAATAATGCTGCCATTTCGCCATTGATATTATGTCCAACTCCTCCAGCCGTCTCTCATTTGGTCTGAATTCATGCAGAGCAAAAAAAAGGGAGTGCTATTTATGAGGCTCATCAAACCCCTACTAATTGCAGCTGTATTGGCTTAAGGAGCATCTAAAACATTACGTTTTCAAACTTTCAAATTAATAAAGGCGATAAACTAGAAGTAGTTGCATTTCAAATGATCTTTCAATTTACAAAAGATTTACCACCTAACACCAAAACTAAACTTTCTTATCAAGTGTTAAGTATCATTCCAATTACAGAAACTGAATTAATGTCTCGTTCGTTACCAAAACTGTTTCTATATCAGATCTCTATCCCATTTATTCAGTGGTGCCTACTGAGTGCAACATGTTTGTGAGGTGAGTGGGAAAGAAGGGAGATCCACGCTGAGCTCCTTCTGTGTTCTAGTGTCAGTTCAGGCACTTACACACACACACACACACACACACACGCACATGCACACATGAGGTAGAGATGATCTCCTCCTGGTGCAGGATGAAACTGTTCAGAGGGGTTAAGAAAATGGCCTGGCATCGTGTCACGCCAGTAGAAAATTCAGCAGTTGCATCTCCTGCCGCCTGACAGCACATTTTCTGGAGTTTCACATCCACAGTTGCCTAGGTAACCACTACACAGCCTCCAGGACTGTCTGCATGAAAGGGAAAAAGTGGGGGGGTAGCCATCTACTCTTCCCTTCACTTCCTGCATCAACAATGCTGCAGCCCTTTGTCAGGGTGTTAATGTGGCGAAAACAGAAAGCCCAAAAGCCTGCCCATGGGATTACACTTCAATGAGATATTTCTACTCACTGAAGGACCAGATTCACTGAGAATCTTGCCTGCCAGAGCATTGAGCCTGTTTCTATTTTTATTCACTCCTAGGCTTTTTCCTTTTCTCTTGGGCTTTTTGTCCCTCCAGCAAGTTCCCCTTCCTAGTGGGCAGGAGTAGGGAGTACTCCTTATTCAAATAAGCCCGTGCCCTTGAGAAATGCTTGCATCTCTCTGCCATGGGCAAAGAGCTCTGCAGAGTCCTCCCTGTTCTCTGGACGTGCAAGTGACCAGGACAAGAGCCAGGGCTGGCAAATGTGTGTGTCACCTGACCCATTCATCCTTGCACGGAATCTTTGCTAATTGTGTTCAGTCCTGTCACGGTCTTTGCAGATGGCCACTGGGACTTGAAGAGTTTTTTTCTCCCTGCCCTGCTACAAGAGACAGGCTTAGGCTGAGAGATTAAATAAGCAAGGGGAATGAGAGTTGAAGCAGTTCACTTCACCACCGTCAACAATTTGGTCTTCATCGGTCCAAGGCATTCCTTTCACTAAGAAGATGAAACTCACCTTGCTTTTATGAGCAACTCTCTTTTGACATAAATATTAATGAGATTTAAGTCATGGGTGTTGCTGCTAAAAGCCATTTTGTTTTAGTAGCGTTGTGCTCAAGAACAAGTTGGAAATGTCTATGGCCAGTCCTATTACATATGATTAACATCTTCACTTGCCATTTGAAATGTCAATGGACAGCTACTGAATGGCCACAGGTCAAGGTCAAGAGGCATCAGCCTGGCTGCAGGTCTAGCCCACAGGGATAGGGAACAGTGAGCTCAATTATAAGGGTGTGGGAAGGCATCGGCATCCAGAGGTCTGTGCTGGTGGATGGAGGTGACTGACATAGGCTCTGGGCAGTCCAACATAGTCTCTGCTCCAAGTCAGACTTCCAGGTTTGGACAGGCAGGGGACAGGGCTGGGACAAGGCTCAGTGCCCAGGCAGCAAGGCCTGCAGGAAGATGGGCTGAGCCAACTCACGATCCTGGGAAGTTGTGGCTGGCATTTGGATATTAGGTGACACTAATGAATTAATGATAAGTTTCTTGGTGGTAGTAATGGCCTTGTAGTTATATAAGAGAATGTTTTTGGGGTGCCTGAGTGGCTCAGTTGATTGAGCATCCGACTTAGGCCCAGGTCATGACCTCACAGTTCATGAGTTCAAACCCCGCTTTGGGCTCTGTGCTGCCTGCTTCAGATTCTGTGTCTCCCTCTCTCTCTCTGCCCCTCCCCTGCTCTCTCTCTCTCTCTCAAAAAATAAACTTTTAAAAAAATTATTTAAAAAAAAAGAGAGAACGTCTTTGTCCTTAGGAGGGGTATACTGAAACTTTTAAGGGTGAATTGTTATGATGTCTATAATCTACTTTCAAATAATTCAGAAAAATATATATATAAATGTATATCTATACACAAGCAAATGCCAGAAAATGGGCAAAACATGAAAAACTGTTGAAATTAGAAGAAGGGTATACAAGAGTTGACTGTGCTATTCTTTCAACTTGGTAGTTTTAAGTGATATTTCTTAAACAAATTTTTTAAAAGTTTTTTTTAAAAGGGTTAATGATTAGTTCTAGGCCTGAAACATAAAACAATTTTTTTTTAATACCAGGTGGTACCGTTAGTTAATGTTTTGCTGACTTCCTCTTTATAGATGCAGTGTAGTCCACAAAGGATAGAATAAGCTAAAACTGTTACCTTTAAATCCACCAGTTAAAAATGTGTTTCATAAAGCAGACTGGTGAGTTCTATTTTTATCTGGTGTTTTCTTGTTCTCACATTTTCAATGCTTAATTGTTTTTCTCATTCAGAAGAACGTTTTATCTGACTACCCATCCTGTGGCAGGAAGTAGAAGGGAGTGTTGTCTGGAGATTAAACCACAAAAGTGGACAGAACGTCTTCCAGATCCCTGCCATGGTTCTGCTTTTATAGTCCTGAGGAAATAACTCGATCAACCAAAACACACAGAGCTGCCACATATCAGTCCACTTGTTCATAATTAGTGAGATCATTTAAAAAAAATGGGCATTCCTATTTTGATGCTTGTGCAAATATAACATGAATGCAAGGCTCAAATGGGTAAATGCATGAAAATCACATGATGGTATCTATCTCCCTTTCTAGACTGTAATATCCTTAAGAGCAGGAACAATGTCTCTTTTATTTATATTTGTACCTGCATTGCCTAGCACCATAAATATTTTTTAAAAATGTTCATTTATCATTATTTTGAGAGAGAGAGAGAGAGAGAGAGAGAGCTAGCATGAGCAGGGGAAGAGCAGAGAGAGAGGAAGACACAGAATCCAAAGAAGTCCCCAAGCTCTGATGTGGGACTTACACCTGTGAACCGTGAGATCATGACCTGAGCAGAAGTTGGACACTTAACCAAATGAGCCACCTAAGCACCCCTATATTTCTTGAATAAATGAGTAAATAAATAAATTAATTTAAAATGTAGAATAAAGAGAGGTGATGATATTTGAATTTCACAACAGCCAAGGACTGTGAAAATCCATAATACAATTGTTCTTATGTTTTATCATGTTTGTAGGCTAAATATAGCAGACTGATAACCAATGCTTAATGACACAGCATGATAAATATGTAAAATATCTGTGTAGTTAAACAATGATTAAAGCTAATATTAAAAAAGCAAATAACTGCTATGTTAGAGAAGTGGGATTTCAGGGAATCTTCTTTATCCTGTGTACCATTTTTTTAAAAAGTTGTTTTATATATTATTTATTTTTGAGAAAGAGAGTGTGCAAGCAGGGGAGGGGCAGAGAGAGAGAGAGAGAGGGAGAATATCAAGCAGGATCTGCACTGTCCGTGCAGGGTCAGACGTGAGGCTCAAACTCACGAAACTGAGATGATGACCTGAGCCAATGTCAAGAGTTGGATGCTTAACCTACTGAGCCGCCCAGGCGCCCCCCAGTTTGTTTTTAATCAAAGTAATTTATAGATGGATATTACCCTTGCAGGCAAGCAAACCAAAGCTGTTTAATATATATAAGAAAATTGCACAACACGGAAAATTACTTGCCTGTCATGAGGAATGTAGATTCAAAGAAGTATACGATTATTTTTATTAGAATATTGCGAAAGAGAAGAGAGATTTGGGAAGTAACAAAATCCTGAATCACGCAGAGCCTAGTGCCCTGGCCTTGTTTCCAGAAGCCAGTCAACAGAGTTGAGTGCAAGGCATAGCAGGGAAGTGTATATATGAAAACAAATGGAATTTCCATGGTAAACAGCATCAACATACAAAAAGGGCAGAAAGTCAACTTGAAATGGAGCAATATGTCTTGTAAGTGGTCTATTTAGTCCTTGACAAATGGTTAAGTCTACTCACTTTGAAGATAAAAGTAGGGGCACCTGGGTGGCTCAGTCATTTGAGCATCTAACTTTTTATTTCGGCTCAGGTCATGATCTCAGGGTCATGGGATCAAGCCCCGAGTTGGGTTGTGTGCTGGGCATGGAGCCCTCTTGGAATTCTCTCTCAGTCTTCCTCGCCCTCTGCCCCATCCTCATTCTCTCTCTCTCCCTCTCTCTCAAAAAAAAAAAAAAAAAAAGGTAAAAGTAGCAGCACCCATTTCTGTGCACATAGGTTTGTCTGCAGATTCTAAACTGTAACGTTAACTGCCCTGAATTCAAAAGCACTGTGGGGGATTCAAAAATAGTGCCCCCAATAACATCTGAATGATGCTTTTCCTCACTGATAATTAAGAAATAGAAATGGGGGTGTCTGGGTGGCTCAGCCAGTTAAGCATCTGACTCTTGACTTTGGCTCATGTCATGATCTCATGGTTTGTGAGTTCGAGCTCCGCATCAGGTTCTGCCCTGACAGCGCAGACCCTGCTTGGGATTCTCTCTCTCTCTCTCTCTCTCTCTCTCTCTCTGCCCCTCCTGCACACACACTCTCTCTCAAAATAAATAAATAAACTAAAAAAAAAAAGAAGTAAAATGATAGTGGGATATTTCTCTTCATCAGGTTGGCAAAATCTTTGAGTCTGATGATGTCCATTGTTAGGAAATATGAATTTTTAGTGCTTAAACAAAGGCATATAAAAATTTTTAAGTCCTCCTAAAATTGATCTTAATTTCTATCTCAAGAGCCCCTATTCTGTTTGGCAGAAATGACAATGCGAATGTAGTCAATGTAGATTAATACTTGTCAATTTAGGAGACCCTCAGTCAACTCAGAGTTTTCACCCTCTCCTTCTGCTCCCTGAGGTTGGTTCTAAGCAGTAGGAGGCAGATGTGATGCTGGCACAGGGACCTTATCAGACAGGGGTGTCCTGTTCACTGTCCTCCTACATGCTCACACATTTTCAGACACCCGCATTCCCCTGTAGTCTGACATTCTAAAGTTCATGCTGACTTATCCTGCCTTGTCCTATTGTGATAGTTACTTTTATGTGTCATCTTGACTGGACCATGGGGTGTCCAGATATTTGGCTAAACATCATTTCTGTGAGGGTGTTTCTGGATGAGATTAGCATTTAAATCAGTAGACTGAGTAGAACAGTTGCTCTTCTCAGTGTGGGCAGGTGTTATCCAATCCACTGGAGGCCTGAATTAGAACAAAGAGGTGGAAGAGGAGGGGAATTTGCTGTCTGCCAGACTGTTTGGGCCGGGACATCCACCTTCTGTTCTCCGACTTGGACTCACACTAACAGTTCTCTGGATTCTCAGGCCTATGGACTCAGCCTCGAACTACACCTGAATGTCCAGCTTGCAGAAACCAGACCACAGAACTTCTCAGTCTCCATAATCATGAGAGCCAATTTCTTATAATAAATGTCTTTATATATAAATCCTATTGGTTCTGTCTCTCTAGAGAATCCTGACTAATATGCCCCTTGTCTAGATAATGAGGACTCTTTGGTTACCTCCGTTCTTCCCAGTGAAAACGTGAAACTTTCTGAAGCTCTCTGGCAATGTTCCAGGGCACTGTGAGGCTCCCAGCGGGCTCAGGACCTCTCAGTCTGGACATGCAACTTGCTATTCCCATTCTACTGCCCGCACACCAAACTGGCAGGAAGGAATGCGGTTGGGTTTGATTTGCCATTTCCCACAATCCAAAATAGAAACTTAGTGTGCATATTTCTGGCTTGAGAAACCACCCAGGAATGTATCACCTAGGATGCTTTTGGCTGCAAGGAACAGAAGATCCAACGGAAAATGCCTTTAACAATAAGAAATGTTTGACCTCATATAACAAAAATATTACAGTAGTAGTTCTCAAAATGTGATCTAGTGACCCCTGAAGGTCCCTAAAACCCTTTCAGGGCCTTGGCATGGTGAAAAACATCCATCCCAAGTGCAGGATAGACCGATGGATTTTAATTTGTAATAAAGCAGAAGTCAACAGTTGTTTACAAAAAGTTTATTTCAAAAAAGTTTCTGTAAATAAAGTTTTATTGGAACACAACCATACTCATGTGTTCACATATCATCAATGGCTGCTGTCAAGCTACACTGGCCAACCTCAGCAGCTGTAATGGAAACTTCAAGGCCTGCAGAGTGGAAAATATTGACTGTCTGACCCTGTACAGTAAAAATGTCCTGAGTCCTGTAACAGAGTATAAGTATTTTTGGAGATCCTTTCAGAGCCCACATTATAAATAACCTGTAAATAACTGCAACTTGTTAAGTTTTTGGTGTCTACTAAAGAAGAATATCCACAATTCTCTCAACACGAATAAAAATATTCCTGCCTTTTTTCACTACATATCTGAGTGCGGCCAGATTTGTTTGTTTGTTTGTTTGTTTGTTTTTTCAACCAAAACAACAGATAAGAACAAAATGAATTCAAAAGAAGTTATGAAAATCCAGCTGTCTGGTATGAAGCCAGACATTAAAGGGATTTGCAAAAACAATGTAAAACAATGTCACTGGTATCCCTAAGTTATTTTTTGTTTTATAAGACATTATTTTTCATAAAAATGTTAGTTGTGGTAATATGTCATGGGTTTTAGATTCTCTAATAGATTAATTATCTACTTAAACACTTTTTTATGTTTATTTTTGAGAGAGAGAAAAAGAGAGACAGACTGTGAGCCAGGGAGGGGCAGAGAGAGAGGGAGACACAGAATCCAAGCAGGCTCCAGGCTCTGAGCTGTCAGCACAGAGCCCAATGTGGACCACGAGATCATGACCTGAGCTGAAGCCAGACACTCAACCAGCTGGGCCACCCAGGTGTCCCAATTATCTATTTAAATTAATAATAAATACATGTTTTGTGATGTTCTCAATTTCAATTAATAATATGGTAAACATTGATAGCTATAACTCACACATACAAAAGTTCGTTGGGATCTTCAATAATTATTTTTTTCTTTAATTTTTTTTAAATGTCTACTTATTAAAAAAATTTTTTTAATGTTAATTTATTTTTGAGACTCAGAGAGACACAGCATGAGCAGGGGAGGAATAGAGAGGGGGGGTACACAGAATCCAAAGCAGGCTCCAGGATCTGAGCTGTCAGCACAGAGCCCTACGTGGGGCTCAAACTCACAAACTGCGAGATCATGACCTGAGCAGAAGTAGGACGCTCACTGACTCAACCACCCAGGCACCCCTATTTACTTATTTTTGAGAGACAGAGAGTGCACAAGCAGGGGGAGGGACAGAGAGACAAAGAAGAGAAAGAGGGAGACAGAAAATCCAAAGCAGGCTCTGTCCTGCCAGCTGAGAGCTCAATGTGGGGCTCAAACTCATGAGCCGTGATGTCATGACCTGAGCCGAAGTTGGATGCTTAACCGACTGAGCCACCCGGGTATCTTCAATAATTGTTAAGACTGTAAAGGGGCCCTGAGACTAAGTGTTTGAGAATGGCTAGTTTAAAGCTAGGACAGATTCAGGGTTGGTCATCTCACTGATGTTATCACAGACCTAGGTGTTTTCTAGAACTGTTATTGTCAACATCCTGTTGGCCTTCCCCTTAGATCAGCTTCCCTCATGGGTGCTGCTGCAACCCTTTGTGGCATCACATGTCTTCAGAGGCAGAAAAGGTACCATTTATTTTTACCCATTTATTTTCTAAGAGTGAGGAAAACCTCTCTTAGAGCCAGTATACTGGTTTTGTATTTGTATTTTTTTAAAACCACATAATAACCCCCCCCCCAAACCTCATTAAAAGAGTATATAGGAAGTAAATTGATTCTAGACCAATTCTTGTGCCATAAACAATGAGAGCACTGGACAGGATATAAGAAACCACTGTTTCCAGTCCTCAGAAAACACACACCTTTTGAAAAAAAGGGGAAATGAGCTGAACCCTACAATCACTTGTGCTTTCTGCCTGAAGAACCTTCTAAACCATGGTGCAGAGAGAAGGAATCCAAGCAGAGCACAGCAGTCTTGCTGAGCTGAGAAGACAGAGACAGACGTTTGGAACGCTGAGGGAGGCTGAGGTTGCAAAGCAACGCAAGGAAATAGCTCCATAAATCTGCATGACACTTTTGAAGGTTCTGGCTGAAGGCTAGCTTCTGTGATATACAGGGGAGATTCCACAAGGCCAAGCAAAGAACAGCTACCAGAGAAAAAAAGAAACTATTTAGTAATTATAGCTTGCACAGCACTGGAGACATTTGAGTTCTGACCAGCCACACCCAGGATATTCAGTAGAAATCCCAGAAAGGTCACAACCTGAGGAACAGAACTTAAGTAGCACTAAAGTAAAGGCTACTCCAGATTCACCCAACAGAGCTTAGAAACAAGCCTGGGAAGGACCCTGCTGATCTGCAAGTAAGAGAACTACCTGCAAGAAGGAAGCCCAGCACTCTGTCAAAGAGGACAACAAAATCCAAATGCTCGAAAATGAAACATTTGCAATATCCTAAATTCAATCAAAAGATAGTAGACATGAAAAGAAGTATGAAAATGTGACCCATATTTCGGAGGTGCGGAGATCAAGGCAATAGAAAGAGAGCCAGAAATGACAGATTTTTTAAATGTCAGGATCAGACAAGGATTTAAAAACAGCTTTTATGAATATATTGAAGGATTTAAGTGGGAGGCGGAGCAGGGCTTGGGGAGGAGGACACGCTGGGCTGAGAGAACTGTCTGGGAGCAGTTCTGACAGAGGTGGGCGAGCAGCCCGTGGAGGGGGCGGGGCCGGGCGGCCCCCCCCCCCCCCCCCCCCGGGGTAGCAGCCGGCCTGTGAGCTGTGCGTTGCTCATCGCTCATGGAGCGCTTTGTGCTGCAGGTGCACGTGTCCACGTGTCGCTGCCTGGCCACCGTGGGATGCCTTCCACCGAGGCTTCTTCCTCTTCTGCTACCAGAGCCACCAGGCTAAGGCGGCTGTGAGTTTTTAGGAATCAGGAAAAAGGAGTATTACTCCTATGAGCCACCTTCTGAGGATCCTCCCCACAGACAGGAGAATCCTTGTGCCTCCAGCTGGAGTCTGGAGCTCCCCTCTTCAGGGCCTGCGGCTAGCTGGGCCCCCAGACCTGCTCCAGATGTCCCAAAGCACATTACCGCTTTGGATAGTTGAGTTCCAGCCTCCCACTTCCTCTTTTAAGGATTTGAAATTGTAATAGAAACAGAAGATGGCATTACACCTGAAGTCGTGGGAAAGGATGATGTTGCAGAGATCATAGGAAGCGTGGGTGAAGCGCACGAGAAAGAATTGGATTCCACAGCAAAACATGAGTCCAGGGAAGATAAAATCTTCCAGAAGTTTAAACCTACCATAGCTTTTGAATCTGGACAAGATTCTCAGAGATTGGCGGAAGTGTTGTCCTGATCTGGATTCCTGGTGAAAATATCCCCCCAGAAAAGGGTATTCCAGATTGCCCCTGTAGTGCCAAGAGAGTATTTGAATTCCAAGCCATGCCTCAGCAGCTCAGTTACCTTGAGGCAGACATACTAGGCAGAAGTGTTGACTAGGCCGCCCGGCTGGCCTCCCTGGTGCTCAAAGCTGTAGACTGGGCTCTGGATACACAGAAGAATTTGTATGAAGCAAGATGTAACAGATACACCTTATAGACATCGTTGTAAAGCCTTAAAAATGCTGCTAATCTCTCAGACCTTGCAGTTCTGTGTCTTGGACTTTATCCTAAGGAAATAATTATACCAGAGACACTAGTACAAAAATGTTATTTTAGGCATTGCTTACAATGTCCAAGAAAAATGTCCAGTGACAGGGAATTAAATAAATTTTGGTACATCCATGCAGCGCAAGACTATGCAGTCTTAACAGTACAGACCTATATGGACACCAAACAAGATCTGGCTCTAAACTGATCCATCCCAAGGGGCCATTATAAATGGTATTCACAGTATGATCATATTTTCACCAAAATATTTGTACATGTGTATGTGCACAGAAATAAATCTGGAAAGACATATACCAGGTGTGAACTGGTTACCTATGAATGGTGAGACCAAGTGAAATGATCCTTTTACTTATATGTATATGTCTTTCTACAATAAAAGTGGATAATATGCCTAAGTAAGGAAAAAGAAGTTTTGTTTTCTGTTAAGAATGGATTTTTAGCAATCCGATGATGTAAAGTGAAATGGTTACAAAACTGTCAAATTAGGAAAGATTAGCCGTGCCAAACATTAGGTGAAGCAAGATAGAACTAGTTTTAGAAGGCACAGAACATTTGGATTCCTTTTCCATTGCATTATATCCAAAGTTGAGATTTCCACGGTGGGAGCAGATCTAAAATTCCTGACCCACTCTCCCTCTAGAGTGGTAACATGCTTGGCCAGAGACATCAGCACCAAACCCTCCTGCCCTTTGCTTGCCTACTTCATATTCTCCTCACCCTGTGCTGACAGGGTTTTTATTGATTCTGGCCCGACAGCTGGGCTGTAAAATGTCACATAGCACGGATGATGCACGTTCACCCTGGAACATTTTTCATTCCTCAGCAGTCTGTAGCCCAGCCCTTTGCCAGCAGCTGTGAGGCCAAAACTAATGACTTGGAAGCAGGTTGAGGTCCATGGGCATCTCAGATGGGAAAACCACCAGGCAGAGGTTCCTACCAGGGGGCATAGTACTTATAACAAAACGCAGTTCAGCAAAAATTGGCTGATGGAGAAGTGATTGAGACCATTCTCTACACTTAAGAAACTTCAAGTGTAGCAGAGAGAGAAGCAGAATTTCAGTGTAAAATTGTCAGAACCAAGGGGGTGCAGGAAATCCACGTGGGCGTTCAGAAAAAAAGGATTGGGGAAGGGGAGCCACATCTGGAAATGGATGGGTGAGCAATGAATGTCTACAGGAAGAGGGATGGAGCAGGTGCCAAAGGTCAGAACTGCTCAGCAGGAGATTGTGGGGACAGAAGTATAGTACTGGGCAGGGCTGGAGGTAGGGTGAGCTGTCCCTGAGAGGGTAAGTCTGCTTTCAGCAGGTATCAGAAGTGCCATATTAGGGGGGTTGCACTTTATACTGTGTGGAAGCAGAACTGTAAGAGAAATAACAGAGGGTCAGGTTTCATTTCCAATAATGACTCCTGCCACAGTCCAAGGCGTGGGTGGGAATTTTTCTGTGTTACACAGTGCCTCATGGTAGACATGGTAGGTGCTCAGTAAATACCTGTTGAATGAAAGATCAGTGAATAAAGGAAAAGAAAAAGTTCCTTTTTAATAGGCTTAGTGGGTTTGCAGCAAAAAAAGTAGATTATGAAATTCTCCAGACAGGTGGGGTGGGGGTGGGGGAATGTGACACCGCTGTCACAGGCACAACCAGGTGCAGCTTTGTTTCATTTTGTTTTTAATATGCTAATGTTGCCAGGGAAAGGTTTATCCTGGGAGCTCCAGAGCTAGAATGTGTCAAAACTTTACCGACATTATCTAGAGCCCTGCTACTCACAGGATGGTCTGGGGGCGGCAGCAGCATCCACTGGGTGCTTGTTAGAAATGTAGGGCAGCCAGCCCTGTCCCTAGCTGAGTCAGAATCTGCATTTTAACAAGTGCCCCGGTGTGGGGGTGGGGGAGAGCAGGCAGTCTAAAGTTTGAGGTGTCAGTCTGGGTGTGGAAGCTATGCCCTACATGAGGAGTCATCAGGAGGACCTGGGAGAGGGGAGAAGAGTTAGAAATCCCCATTTCCCTACTTCTCCTCTCCTGAGGCTACAAGTGGGACCTAACAGGAATCTATGAGTTTCTTCCCAAACCCCAGCAACTTCACACAGTTCAACCTCACACTTGCCTGTTTTTTTTTCCTTTTTTTTTTTTTGGCCTATGAAAATGTATTACTGTCGTGTGTGCACCATCAAACTTAAGATCCTGGTCTTTCCTTCTTGCCTTTTATACAAGCAAAACAGAGACTTTGGCTACTTTGACATCCTTAATGTCTCTAGGAATGTCACTGACAACATGATCTTTGCGACCAAATCCAGCCACCAGAACTTCCATCATTTTCTTCAATAAAATTCAAACAACCATCATTGGGTACAAAGGCTGTGATTATTTATTTATTTATTTCTTACCTTTCTTGATCACCTGGACCCTGACGCACTTTCTGATACAGAATTTGGCTGTTTGTCTTCAACCCCTACTTTTTCCAACACAATTCCTCTTGCAGAGGAAGCACCTCCAAAATGGTTGGCCTTTGAGGCTGTGCCCAAGCTCGCTTGTGCTGTTCATCACACCACCTCTGATCTCAACGGTGGCTATGGAGCTCCCTGGCAGTACAAAGCCCCCAACACTTGCCCGTCCTGCTGGCACCATGGGCCTGAGCCAAAGAGCTCAACCTTACACTTTGGGAGTGCCCACAATGAGGCTCGTCCATGCCCTCTCCTCACTCAGCTACTGTGTGTGTGTGTGTGTGTGTGTGTGTGTGTGTGTGTGGTGTCACCATCCCTCTGCTCTTTGACTTGAGTACCAGCCATGCCTCCTGAGGACAGACAGGTAGGAGGCTTGGCTGGGAGAGCACTCTGTTTAAGAGATGACAGTTCTGGGGTGCCCGGCTGGCTCAGTCGGTTAAGTGTCTGACTCTTGATTTCGGCTCAGGTCATGATCTCACGGTTCATGAGTTCGAGCCCTGCTTGGGATTCTGTCTCCCACTCTCTCTACCCCTTCCCCACTTGTGCACGCTCACTTGCACTCTTTCTCTCTCTGTCTCTCTTTCTCAAATCAATTAAGTAAACATTAAAAAAAGAGAGAGATGACAGTTCTTCTGTATGTGTTTAATGCTATCCATAGTCCTGACCACAATCAGTAATAATATCAAATACTAGGGGTGCCTGGGTGGCTCAGTCAGTTAAGTGTCTGGCTCTTGATCTCCACTCAGGTCATGATCTTATGGTTTGCTTGGGATTCTCTCTCCCTCTCTCTGTGCCCCTCCCCTACTCACACACTCTCTGTGTCTCTCTCAAAATAAATAAGTGAACATTTAAAAAACACTGCTATTTTAGCACTGTTCTAGGTACACAAATGCACTGTTCTAGGTATTGCATTTGTATATAACCTTACAGAACAGCCATAATGACCATTCCTAGTTTAATGATGCAGAAACTAAAACCTAGAGAGGTTAAGTAACTCGCCCAAGTCACACAGCTTATAATCAGAACAATGCCGGATTATCATTTGGGCACCGGTAGCAGAGCTGCTTGATGCTCTATTGGACAAAACCTTCAGCAAAAGAGCTTTGCTCATTTATTGTTGGACATGAGAGCTAAAAGCTAGAGAAAGCATTCAGAAGGAACTTGGGACTTAGTGAATGGCTTAAAAATGAGTTAAAACATGGGGCGCCTGGGTGGCTCAGTTGGTTAAGCGTCAGACTTCAGCTCAGGTCACCATCTCGCGGTCCGTGAGTTTGAGCCCCGCGTCGGGCTCTAGGCTGATGGCTCTGAGCCTGGAGCCTGCTTCGGATTCTGTGTCTCCCTCTCTCTCTGCCCCTCCCCCGTTCATGCTCTGTCTCTCTCTGTCTCAACAATAAATAAACGTTAAAAAAAAAAATGAGTTAAAACAGGACATATGGATCTGGCTATCCATCTCACTGCAGGGTAGATGTGTTCCCTGGAACCAAGGTGCTCCTACTACGTCCCCGTAACTGAGGCATAATCAGTCCCAAACTCCAGCCCATGTGTCTGGGACAAATAGAGGGATCTTTACTAAAAGATGCTGTTGTCATGAACAACCGGTTGACTGTGTGTGTGGAAGGCAGGAGAAATGGAGCCAAGGTGGGGGGAGAATACCAGGCTAAGGCCATGGAGCTGAAGGATTTGTTCAAGAAGATTTGAAGCCCCAGAGAGAAATACCGACTGTCCAAAGGGGAAGTGTCTGCATCGCCAGTGGCTCAGGGATAACTGAAAGAACAAAACAGAAACCCTGGGTAGCCCAAAGCCAGAGCTCCCACCTCAGGCCATGCCCAGAAGTGAGAGAAGGAAGGAAACCAGTACTTAGGGGGACAGAGGGCCCCATCCCAGGTCCATTGTGGCCCAAATGACCCAGTCTCTCTGCTTGGTGCCCAACTCAGACAGGGTTGAAGTAAGGAAGATGGCGGAGGGGAGCCCAGTGGACGGTGCCAGCTGAGCCAATCTGCAAGACAGTTGAGTTAGGACAAGAATCTTGCAGCTTAGAAGTCCTCTGCTCCCAAGCTTTAGAGTTTCTTGTTTCTTTTTCTTTTTTTTTTTAATGTTTATTTATTTTTGAGAGACAGAGGGAGACATGGCATGAGTGGGGGAGGGGCAAAGAGAGAGGGAGACACAGAATCCAAAGCAGGCTCCAGGCTCTGAGCTGTCAGCACAGAGCCCTACACGGGGCTTGAACTCATGAGCTGTGAGATTATGACCTGAGCCAAAGTCAGACGCTCAGCTGACTGAGCCACCCAGGCGCCTCTAGAGTTTGTAGTTTCTAATTTCTTCAATGAAGTTTCTAAGTTCATCTTACAGAACTGTCCTACAGGGGTGCCTGGGGGGCTCACTTGGTTAAGCATCCGACTCTTGATTTAGGCTCAGGTCATGATCTCACAGTTCATGAGTTCAAGCCCTGCATCGGCCTCCATGCTGACAGTGCAGAGCCTGCTTGGGATTCTCTTTCTCTCCCTCTCTCTCAGCCCCTCCCTACTCACACTCTCTGTCTCTCTCTAAATAAATAAACTTAAAAAAACAAACAAACCTTTTTTTTTTTAAAGGAACAATCTTGCAAAAGGGCTCCCCACCTGGCGAGAAATTGGGAGTGTCAGTGAACCCCTAGATTGCAGGAGGAGTGGTGATCTTGCAGTGACTTGCCTGAAGGCCTGGACATAGAAGCTGGTCTGGGGATGGCAGGGCACCCAGAAGGGCCAGGATGAGGGGCATCTAGGAAGGCTGTTAATCCCTCCTGTCCTGGACTGTAAATTCTCTTCCTCCTCCTCCTCTTTTAGTCAACAGCTTCCAGCTGTGTTTCTCCTTAACAGGCTCCTCCTTCTGGAAGGTCATTATTGGTGCTCATATAGAGAAGGCCTTCTTTAACTCACATCCTCCTTTCTTCCACCTCCTGCCTGGCTGGCCTCCTCCTGCTTCTGAGCTTCTGGTTCTGTAAGAAGCAATAGCATCACAGACTGAGGAAATACTGCAGAAAATAACCACATCTTCTATGTTAAAAAAAAAAAAAAAAAAAAAAAAAACCTAGCTGAAGCCTTGCATAGTTGAGTATAGGATTCAACACTAAAAAAAAAAAATTTTTTTTAATTCTTATGAATAGAAGTCAGACCCACACACATGGGTGCTGTATAATGAAGATCTGCCCACAAAGACTGCTCTGGGTAAAAGCTGGGTAGATGGCAGCCTGCCCTCTTCCTGTGCCAGCACACACACCAACCCCTTGGCTTTATAAGAATACCCAAACAAAGGAGCTTGATTGTGTGAAATGCTAGCCAAGGAGCCAGCCTGTGAGCCTACCCAGGTGGCCGGATGGTGCAGGGCTGGGGGTGAACACCACAGGTCAAGAAGGCAGGAATGCTGAGTGCAGGACCCCGCTTCCAGCAGAAGAGTGGCAAGCTATAGTCTGGTGTGTCTCCCATGAAGAGAAAGAGACAGGATCTACAACAAGTAACAGTCATACTGTCTTCCTCCCAGAGACCTGTCAGCATTGCTAGCAAATAAAACAATAGAAGGAAAAGGAGTCCATGCTGAGGGTGACAAGAAGCACACAGTTCTGTACAGGAGACAGTACTCATTATCTCTCTGCATTTTCTTTAATAACATAGCTTGGCTGTTTCAAGAGCTACTGTTTAAATCAGTCCACCCTCCTACAAGAATCCTGATTCCTATTATTATGTGGATCACATTAGACCTTTTAGTTTGGGGGAATGTAAATGTTGCTTCTTTATGAAAATTGCCCTGGCTTCAAACCAATAAGAATTAGTTGTTGTCATCTCTGTGTCTCCATGGCACCTTCACAGCATTTACCGCAGTCTGGCTGTACTTAATTGTGCTTATACTTGCCTCCCTGACTGACTTTGGAGACTCCTTGAAGGCTAGAGTATGTTTATTCCTATTTGTAATTTTTAGCACAACATCATGCACGCAGTGGGTACCCAATAAATATTTGTTGAAGTAAATGAATAATTAAATAGAAACATGACAGATGGAGCTACAAGACTTTAGAAATGACTGGATTCTGGGAGATGTGGAAGATAGTGGAGGTGGGACCATAGGTTTGAATCTCCCTTGACCATCCTTCCCCATCAGCACCACCCCCCCATCAAAAAACCCCCAAAAAACAAAGAAACAAAAAACAGACCAAGAAGCTAACTAAATGAATGCTCAAACTAAAAAACCAAAATCCCTTTCAGAACAAGCCTGAAAGTGAGTAAAAACTGCTGGAAGGAGATTCCATGATATGGAGGATAAGATTAACAGCAGCAAAGGAAAAAGAATATCCCAGTAAAAATGAAGGAGAGGCAACATTGAAGATCTTTAAAGTAGGGCGGCTTCTGAAGCCAACAGAAGGGGGAGCTATAGAGCCATTCACCCCTTAAAACTATCCTGGCCTTTCTCTTACTCCTAAAACCACCGTAAAACTCATTTCATCTAAAAATGGGCAACAGAAAAGGATCATGATCAAATCCAATAAAATCAAGAATAAACAGGAGCAGACTAATGTCTTACAAATGATGAAAGTATGCCAGAAAGACAACAGATACAAACTAGTGAAAACTGTCACCTCAAATTTCAAATTCGCCAAAAAAAGAAGGAAAGTCAAGCAAAGGATAACAGATATATAAGGAAAAAATATGTTAAAATTAGAAAAACTCTGACATGAGATTCTTGGAGAAAAGAAATATTTGTAAATAAGTGAAAGAACTGAGAAAAAAAGGTAAAAATAAAGAAAAAGTTAAAAATGAAGTCCAAATTAAAAGGAACACAAGAGCAAGGAAACAGGACGGACACTAAGAGAATTAGTAGATGGAAAGAAAGAAAACACACTTTTAAAATTTATTTATTTTGAGAGAGAGAGAGAGAGAGAGAGAGCATGGGAGGGACAGAGAGAGAGACAGAGAGAGAGAGAATCCAAAGCAGGCTCTGCACCATCAGCATAGAGCCCAATGCAGGGCTCGAACTCAGGAACCGTGAGATCATGACCTGAGCCAAAATCAAGACTTGGGCGCCCAACCGACACCCAGGTGCCCCAAAAACACATTTTAATCAAAGAAAATGAAGACAGGATTTCTACTTTTGGCTGGGATGAGGCAATCAGCGTTAGATATATCTTCCTGACTGCAATAACTAAAAAGGGGGGCAAAATATATGAACCAATATTTCTCAGGACATTGCACAACAAGCAATGCATGACAGACGGGGGAGAAATACATCATCTATGTAAAATCTCTCCCAGAGAGCTCTGGAGATCTGCAGAAAGGTCCTCTCCAGTCTTGGGCTGAGAATTGACAGGCACATACAAAATTAGAAATTACTCAAGAATAGGGAAGGAACAACTGGAAAGCAGTAAACCAAACAATTCCTTGAGGTCACACAGGGCTAGGAATGATTTATGTTCCTGTGAGCTGGAATGGAAATGCCTCCTGGGCATTGCCTTAATAGTGGGGCTAAATTATCCCGAGACCTAAGAGTACTCTGGACTTGCCCTATTGTAGCTTAGAAGCAAGCTTCGAAAAGATCCAACCTATTCCAAGTATGTCCACTCTTCTTAAATAACAAGTTTTTTTTAAAAAAAAGGAAGAAAAGAGATCATCTTAATAAAAGCAGCTAGGCATAATAAAACATTACATACAGGGAAACAAAGTTGATAATGACTAGTGACTGCTCATACAACACAAGTCAGGAGACAATACAATGCCATCTTTAAACTTTTTTTTTTTTTTAACATTTATTTATTGTTGAGAGACAGAGAGAGACAGAGCATGAGCAGGAGAGGGGCAGAGAGACAGGGAGACACAGAATCAGAAGCAGGCTCCAGGCTCTGAGCTGTCAGCACAGAGCCCGATGTGGAGCTAGAACTCATGAACAGTGAGATCATGACCTGAGCCGACTGAGCCACCCAGATGCCCCTAGAATGGCATCTTTAAAGTGTCGGCAGAAAATACATCATCTATGTAAAATTCTATATCCAGCAAAAATATCTGTCAAAAATGAAGCAGAATGAAGATTTTTTCAGCCAAACAAAAGCTGAAAGATTCATTGCCAGAAGATCAGCGAACAAAAAATGTGAAAGGAAGCTTTTCAGGTAGAAGAAAATGTTATTCAACCCAAACAGAGGAAGAGACCTGAATTGGTAAATATGTGGATAAATATGTTTTCCTTAGTTTTTAATGTTTTATAATAACTGTTTAAAGCAAAGCAGTGACAGTGTAGAGTGGGGTTTTCAAATATGTGAAAATAAGATATGGCTACAAACGCACAGAAAACAGAAGGGTCAATGGAAGCACGCTACTGGAAGGATCTCATCCTGTATGTGAAATGAGACACTATTTTGAAGGTAGATGATGGTAAGTTAAAGATTTATCTTAAAAACCCTAGAGGGGCGCCTGGCTGGCTCAGTTGGTTAAGTTACCAACTTCAGCTCAGGTCATGATCTCACGGTTTGTGAGTTCGAGCTCCATGTTGGGTTCTGTGCTGACAGCTCATAGTCTGGAGCCTGCTTCAGATCCTGTGTCTTCCTCTTTCTCTGCCCTTTCCCCACTCATTTTCTCTCTCTCTCTGTCTCTCTCTCTGTCTCTCAAAAAATAAACATTAAAAAAATTAAAAAGAACAACTTAGAATAACCACTAAAAAACATATACACAATGAAACCAATAGTGGAGATAAAAACGGAATAAAAAAACCTCACTCATAATAGAGAACCAATGAACAATAACCAAAATTGAAGGTGAAAATGTTAGGACTCGAGATGAAATGGCCTGGCTCCTAGGACTAGACTTTTATTATACGAAATTCAAAGAATGTGCCACATGAGGCATCAGGTAAAGAAAGTTTTCTGAGAAGAAGTAGAACCTTAGTATAATGCTAAGAGCTGAAAATCATTTTGGGAAGAGAAGTAAAACAGGATATTCTAGGGGGGAGGGGAGGATGGTATCTACAATGGTGAAGGATGGAGAAGAGGAAGTGTGACATTTTAGTTGGAGAAATTAATAAAAGAAAGTAATCGTGCAGTATATTGGAAACTAATAAGGGAGGTGAAGAGGTTTGCCAGATGGTCCAGTTCTTTGAATTTAGACTTGAGTCAATAGTCAAGATGGAACCTCTGAAGATTTGCTTATCTGTGTATCAGGCATGTGTCCTCACCTGCTGCTCTAGATATCCCTTTATACGTGGCTCTCATCACTTTTTTGATGTGCTGCAAATATCATGCACTTTGGAGTCAGAAATCCCTAGGGTTTACATCCAGATCCTCCACTTAGAGCTGAGTGATTTGGGGCAAATTGTTTAATCTAAGCCTGAATTCTTTTAGAAACTGTCAGTTCCCTAAACGATGAGACTGTCAGTCATGTGGCCCTTCCTTGTGCACCTGCTAGGAGGGCACATGATACAGGTAGTTAGTTGATTAGTGTGTCTTTTCCTTTCTCACATTACTGATTCAGGGATGGGCACCTGACACAGTTCTGACCAGTCTACCTTCTTCTTTTCTCTGGTTCTCTAGCAATAGGGTGGGTTGAAATGAGCCTAAATGTGCCACTATGTGGGGAAAGCCCGCCAAAGAATGAAGCTGAAACAGAATGCGGAGGTAGGACAGTAATAAAGGAAAAAGTTCTGATAACATATTTAGAGGCTCCAGATGTAATCATGGTGGAACTTGAAAGATCTGCCCCTGGACTTTTTGATTATGTGAGTCCATAATTTCCAAAACTTACCTTTTCATGAGCAAACTTTTAAATTATCTTGGACTCAGTCAAAAGCACCTAAACTATATAGCATTTCTGTAGGATGAAATGAGAAAAATGTGTAACAAACAGTTCACATTCGATTAATACTGGTCATTATCATTTTCTTTTTTTTTTATTTTTATTTTTTTTAATTTTTATTTTTTTTTAATGTTTATTTATTTTTGAGACAGAGAGAGACAGAGCATGAATGGGGGAGGGTCAGAGAGAGAGGGAGACACAGAATCGGAAGCAGGCTCCAGGCTCTGAGCTGTCAGCACAGAGCCCAACACGGGGCTCGAACCCACAGACCGCGAGATCATGACCTGAGTCGAAGTCGGACGCTTAACCGACTGAGCCACCCAGGCGCCCCCATTATCATTTTCTTATCACTGTATACACCTCAATGACATTTAAACCTCTGATAAGTAGATATTAAGAACTCTGTTTTATAGGAGGATTTAGAGAGGTGGGGGGTAGCTTGTTAAGGACCCGAAGTTAATAAATGACATAAATGAGGTGTTTCTCATTCTACACTATAGTCTCTGCAAAGCATTCCTAGCACATGGTGGGCATTTGGTAAATGTTGATTCCCTTCCTCTTTCCTGTAAATGAGACCCTAAAATTATGCCTAACTACCCAGAGATCTAAAGGAAAGCAGAGTCTGGTAACTTGCTTCTCTAGATCTGGCTCACTTAGGCATAGTTCACTCATCAGAGCATTAACTTGGAACAATCTTTCCTACTTAATGTTTGACTCTTCCTGTCCTAACCTCTGAAAGCTTGTCCCTCTCAGCTGACCTCCAAGATTCCCAGCTACTTCTGGATATGGGTATCTCAGATTCCCTGGCATGGGCTGGCCCTCTAGCCCTTTGACTTGCACTAGTCACTGATGCCTACCAGTATCTTCCTGAGCAGGTGTCTCCCATAATTTCTTCCATGTGACCCATGTGGCCCCACAGTTGCTCATGCCTGGTGTGTTCCCTGGTGCCCTCTCCTCCCACCCGATTCACCAAAGTAGCTTTGGTTCTTTCTCCTCAGTGATCAAGTTTGCAAGTCACAGTGAAATACATTCATGAAAGAAAAATCCTATTGCTTTGGCCTATAGGCCAAATGTTCACGATCAGCACAACCTACTACTACGAACATTTCATTATAGCTCTTTGAAAGGAATTTCTCTAGAAGTCATGAATGTGTGTTGTCATCAGTTGATCACAAATTAGAAATGCTGAGAACTAAGTAAACATTTTGATTTAGAAATTTGACTCTAAATTTTCTAAATATTGTAATCCCGAAGAAGAGACATCTTCTTTCAGGGGCATCTGGGTGGCCCAGTCGGTTAAGCATCTGACTCTTGATCTCAGCTCAGGTTTTGACCTCAGGGTCATGAGTTGGGCTCTGTGCTGGGTGTGAAGCCTACTTAAAAAAAGACAAGACAAGAAAAGAAATCTTTCATTCAGTCTTCAGCTCTGTGCTTTGGAAAATGAGCACTTTAAACATGAAGCCCTTTGCAAACTTATATCTACAGAGAGCACTGGAAAGGAGCTGAGAGATCTGGGTTAATGTCACTTCTTGACCACTTTTTAATTATGAAAGAAACTTCCAGTTTCCCATCCAGTGTCCATTCTCCACTTCTTCCTTTCTAACAGAACCTCTAAATTATTGGGGGGATAATGTGTCCATCTAAAAGCCTATTTGTACAGCCTTCCCTGCAAAAAGGGTAGCCAATGCAATGGAAGAAAAAGTCTTTGGGGGGACTCCTGACATTATCTTTAAGGTGGCTTACTTAGCTAGAAGGTACCTTTTTACCCTCCCTCTTCCCCCTCTTCCCTGCTTAGATCTCTACAGTCCCCTCCATTCCTCTAACTATACAATATTAAGACTCTATATGAGTGCACAAGTACAAAATCCCAAGGCTTTCCTAATCTCTATTTTATCTTGGCCATCTGGGCAAATTCAAAAGCATTTACATCGTTAGGTGGAAGTTAAAATGATTTTGAGCATAGAGTTACATGTGACCCTACAATTCCACTCCTAGGTATATAGCCAGGAGAAACACACACACACACACACACACACACGTACATGAATATTCATAGCAGTGTTATTATTTTTTTAATTTTTTAAGTTTATTTATTTATTTTGAGAGAGAGCGAGAGAGCAAGCAGGGGAGGGACAGAGAGAGATGGGGAGAGAGAATCCCAAGTAGGTTCCACACTGTCAGCATGAAGCCCAACGTGGGACTCAAACCCACAAACCATGAGATCATGACCTAAGCCAAAACTGTGTTGGACCTTTAACCAACTGAGCCACTCAGGTGCCCAGCAGCATTATTCTTGATAGCTAAAAAGTGGAAACAACCTAAATGTCCACCAAGTGACAAACTGATAAACAAAATGTGGCATATCCATGCAATGGAATAATATTCATCCATAAACAGGACTGAGGCACTGACACGTGCTATGGCATGGATGACCCTTGGAAACATTATGCAAAGTAAAAAAAAAAAAAAAAACCAGACACAAAAAAACCAGAGTGTATGATTCCATTTACATGAAATGTCTAGACTAGGCAAATCCATAGTGTCAGAAAGAGTAGTGGTTGCCAAGGGGCTGGAGGAAGAGGGGAGAGGGAAGGTCTGCCAATGGGCATGGGGCTTGTTTTTTGGGTGATGAAAATGCCCTGCAATTACATAGTGGTAATAGTTGCACAACTCTGTGAATATAATAAAACTCACTGATTTGTACTCTTCTGCAGGTGAATTTTTATGGCCTGTAAATTCTATCTCAGTTAAAAGGAAAAGAAAATATGACTATGAAACATTTTGAGTGAAATAGACTGCACCCAAATAGGCTTCTCTGGGTATGTGTTGGCAAGCATGCCTGAAGAAAAACATGAGGAACAGGGAAGATGGGGGGAAAGCTTCTAAGAAACAAAGGTATGAGTGGGCCAATTTTCAAGGTAATAGCTCAACTTTGAGGTGCATTTAAAAAAAGCATGACTACATGATAGAATCTCTCTTAAACACTGGAAGGAAATCAGCATTACAGTAGTTGTCAAACAGCTTTGTCTAGTATATAAGTCACATCTCAACTAAAATGGGGATGTGTAGAAGGTGGCACTCCAATGTGCTACTTCCTACTCATTAACTTCCTACTCATTTTCACAGTAACCATCCCCCGACAGAACATTCTAACCACCATGATTACACTAGAACAGTGTATCTGCAGTGTTTTAGAACCAGGAAATTCAGCATCATCAGTCAAACAGTGATGCCACTAGAGACAAAGGCCCTTCAGCATTTCATCTGTGCCCAACCTATCCAGGGAGGTTGAGTTGCATTGGAATTTTTTTCTGGAAGCCAGGACATTTCTCTTTCTCGTTTTCATGTGGCCTTGTATATAACAGAACCTGAGAGATGTTGTAGAGAGAAGAACCCTGAGTCCAAGATCTGATTTGTACAGAAAAAGTCCAGTGACCTTAAACAAAAGTCACTGAGCTTCAATCTCTTCCCTTCCAAAATAAAGAGGTCAAGCTAGATGATCTCTTTGGTTCAAATTTCGATTAATTGAACACACTTGTGATGAAATGGGAGCTCCAACATAGTCTAAGATCATCTCTGGGGCTGATGTAGAGGGGCAGACAAATTTGGAACATATGGGATTTCTGTTCCTTCTCAGATTCTTGGAAGGACCTCAAGGTAACTCCAGCTTCTCCTCCCTAACCCCAACCTTTGAATCCCAACCTTTGAATCCTGCATCACATCCCAGTGGGTTTTATATTTTGGATACTGTGTCTGCCTAATAGTGAATATCCTCTTGGTGGCACCTCAGGGAGCAATAGAACATTTCCTTTGTTGAGGGGTGAAAACCCACACACATACACGTACACACATACACTCACCACCACCACCACCAGCCCCACCAGCCCCACTGCCATGACTATCCCCACCACTACAAATTCCATCAATGTACAATGGTAATGCAACAAAGGAAACTAAGAGTTTCAAAAAGTATCTTTTAATCTAAGTGTTAGTCTGCATTTTCTTGCTTTTGAACTGTTTTCCTAAGTATGCATTCCAAGTCATAGTATACAACTGTGCTTTTAAAGCTTTGCCCCAGAGCATCTGCTTGGACTGGTCAGTCTGGCACCCACTGTTCTGATCATGCGGAAGTAAGGTCTAGCAGCACACAGACCTGGGTATGCTGACAGGCTAGCAGGCTGGCCTGCTGGGTGCCTGCCTGTCCCCTTCTCACAAGGTGCGAAAGAGGCAGGATACTTACAATATGCCAAGAAGCACCTGGCAGTGATCCCTGTCTTCTCCAAAGTCACTGGATCATGTGTCTGACAGGTTGTGGGGAATGCATGGCCAAGGATCCAGGGGGCCCTGGCAGCTGACCCAAGTGTTCAGGGCATTTAAAACCAATGTTCCCCTTCAATTAGGTTGTTGGAAGCTTTACATCAGCCCAGCAGGAATGGCACCAGCCAGTTCACTGTTAAATACAGAATATTGAAACAGAAGTCACTGACTCTTGACTCGTGCCCCTACTCATCACTAGGTCTAGTTTTTATAATATAGAATTCTTGTAAACTGCTGCTCTTTTCCATTGTGAGGGCCGTTTTCACACCATTTAGAATGACGCTGCTCACACTTTTTCTTTGGAACTGTTTTCATGAATACCTCAGCCTCTTTAAAACAGAAATCCCTTACCCACCCCTCATCTTTTCTCCTCCTCCTCCTTCTTTAAAAAAACAAAACAAAACAGGGGCACCTGGGTGGCTCAGTCGGTTGAGCGTCGGACTTCAGCTCAGGTCATGGTCTCACGGTTCGTGGGTTCGAGCCCCACATTGGGCTCTGTGCGGACAGCTCGGAGCCTGGAGCCTGCTTCTGATTCTGTGTCTCCTTCTCTCTCTCTGCCCCTCCCCTGCTCACTCTGTCCCTCAAAAATAAATAAATGTAAAAAAAAAAATTCCTTAAAAAATAAATTAATTAAAAAAAACAAAAAAAACACATTTGTGTAGGAATAGAAGCAAGTAGAATGAAATAAATACAGGGTCAGATTTAAAGTAATAATTTTTCCAATTTTGCATTTGTTTAAAAAATGAGAAAAATTATAGCTCCAGTGTTTTATTTATTTTTCTTTCTATAAGGGTATGTAAACAAATTTTGTACCTTTGTTTATAACTTACTCTCCGCTTCTCTTCCCCAAATGAGAAACTGACCAGCCCAAACTAAGGCAGAGCATGACACAACTTGGCAGAAAATTTCCATGGAAAAATTTAAGGGATAGCTATTCTCATACACACAATGACATATACACAAAATTATTTATTGTGGCACTATACTGTAGGAAAAAAGTGTGAACAACCTACATGTCCATTGGTAGGGAACTGGTTAAATAAAGTATGGCACCATACTGTGTATCCATTTAAAGGAGGGAAGCTCTCTATATTTTGAAGATAAACTGTTCAGTGAAGAAGAGTCAGCAGAACAGTGTTCCTATCATAAAATGTGTGAAGGGAAAAAAAGGGAATAATCTACCCAGATTTGAAGACATATGGGATATTTCTGCAAGGATTCAGGAAAGAACAATAAGAATGGTTGCCCTCCAGGGAAGAAAAGTGTAGCAAGAAACACAGGAGGAAGAGATGTACTTTCCACTCTCTATCCTTTAGAATTTTGTGCTGTTTGCACGCAGTAACTTATTAAAAAAAAATTTTTTTTTGGTAAAGCAAGTGAAGACACAGTAGGATTTCTACATGAAAGGACACTTAGTTGGCTTTCAAGTAGGCAACCTTTCAACTAATAAAATATTTAAAGGCATTTACAAATTCGGGTTGATGTCACATCTTCAGCTGGGTATGACTGTGGTTGGTTCAATTTTAGCATGCCATCGGTAAATTCATTTTCACCCATCCCTTCCCTTTGCTAGAGGAAGAATTTAATATAATGTGTTCCAAAAGTTACATTCAAATGGCAATAAAGAACTCAATAAAGAGAAGGAGGCAGAAGAGAGGACACCATTAGGACACAAACGTTTATGTGATTTTAGCCGTTACAACAGTAGTTCAGAAATAGCTCAAATGTTACATTGATGTCAATATTACAAAAAGAAAGGAAACCAAATGACAGGCAACAGTGAAGAGCACCAGAGATGCCGCGCACACACCTAGAGAAGACCATGCTTCTTTCCTTCGACTGCCACGAGATTTTCACCACTAAGCCCCCCTCCCCCGTGCTTTTCCTTCTCAGCTTTCCCTAACCCGCTTTACACCGCGAGCTTAAGCCTCGTCCTCGCCCTCCTCCTCCTCGAACTCGCCCTGCTCGTCGGCCGTGGCGTCCTGGTACTGCTGGTACTCGGACACCAGGTCGTTCATGTTGCTCTCGGCCTCGGTGAACTCCATCTCATCCATGCCCTCGCCCGTGTACCAGTGCAGGAAGGCCTTGCGCCGGAACATGGCCGTGAACTGCTCCGAGATGCGCTTGAACAGCTCCTGGATGGCCGTGCTGTTGCCGATGAAGGTGGCCGACATCTTGAGGCCGCGCGGCGGGATGTCGCACACGGCCGTCTTCACGTTGTTGGGGATCCACTCGACGAAGTAGCTGCTGTTCTTGTTCTGCACGTTGAGCATCTGCTCGTCCACCTCCTTCATGGACATGCGGCCGCGGAAGATGGCAGCCACGGTCAGGTAGCGGCCGTGGCGCGGGTCGCACGCGGCCATCATGTTCTTGGAGTCGAACATCTGCTGGGTCAGCTCGGGCACCGTGAGCGCGCGGTACTGCTGGCTGCCCCGGCTGGTGAGCGGCGCGAAGCCGGGCATGAAGAAGTGCAGGCGCGGGAAGGGCACCATGTTCACGGCCAGCTTGCGCAGGTCGGCGTTCAGCTGGCCCGGGAAGCGCAGGCAGGTGGTGACCCCGCTCATGGTGGCCGACACCAGGTGGTTGAGGTCGCCGTACGTGGGGGTGGTCAGTTTCAGGGTGCGGAAGCAGATGTCGTACAGCGCCTCGTTGTCGATGCAGTAGGTTTCATCTGTGTTCTCCACCAGCTGGTGCACCGACAGGGTGGCGTTGTAGGGCTCGACCACCGTGTCTGACACCTTGGGCGAGGGCATGACGCTGAAGGTGTTCATGATGCGGTCGGGGTACTCCTCCCGGATCTTGCTGATGAGCAGGGTGCCCATCCCAGACCCTGTGCCGCCCCCCAGCGAGTGGGTCAGCTGGAAGCCCTGCAGACAGTCACAGCTTTCTGATTCCTTCCTCACCACGTCCAGGACCGAGTCGACCAGCTCGGCTCCCTCTGTGTAGTGGCCCTTTGCCCAGTTGTTTCCAGCACCACTCTGGCCTGCCAGAGGGAGAGACTTCGTAAGTCACTGATGACTGGACTAAATTCTTTTTTTACCTTAAACCCCTTCATGTAGATTAATGAGTCAGTGTTAGGATTACTTCAGATTATCACCAAAATGACCAGACATTAAAATATGTGGTTATACATATAATTATAAATAAGAAAGACTAGGAATACCTGACTATTAAGGCTGAAAGGCAAATTGTTTTAGCCGACACGAAGACTGAACTGGCACACACAACAGGGATGTTCTTCACACAGTAAGCTACTTTCTCCCTTGGGCAGTCA
This sequence comes from Panthera leo, assembly GCF_018350215.1. Lineage (NCBI taxonomy): Eukaryota > Metazoa > Chordata > Mammalia > Carnivora > Felidae > Panthera > Panthera leo. The sequence goes on along the minus strand of NC_056683.1, from coordinate 25,242,001 downwards.
TACACCCCTCCACCCCGAGCTGTCAAATGAGCGTCCCATGCCATCAGCCATGCCAGTCACTCACCAAACACGAAGTTGTCTGGCCTGAAGATCTGACCGAATGGTCCAGACCTGACTGAGTCCATGGTGCCTGGCTCCAGATCCACCAGGATGGCCCGAGGTACATATTTGTTACCTGCAGGGAACACAGCTGGACTTAGACATATAGGCAGAGAGCTCTAAAGGGAAAGGCTTTTCTCCTTTTTGCAGGCACTGCTCTTGTCCCCAACAAAGGACATAGGAGAGGCTCAAAGGCTTTGGTTGTGAACCGGGGAACCCATTGAAATCATGCAGTGTAAAGTGGGAATCCTGAATCCTAGAGTCCTCTCTCCCCTGGGGCCACACTCCTGGAGTTAGTCCCGGGGACTAGAGAGTAAAAAAGTGAAGGGCGGCCTGGGGGGCAGGTGTAAAGCAATTACCAGTGGCTTCGTTGTAGTACACATTGATTCTCTCCAGCTGCAAGTCACTGTCTCCATGGTAACTGCCAGTGGGGTCGATCCCATGCTCATCACTGATGACCTCCCAAAACTAAGACACAGAAAAAAGTTTGCATTTAGCCACGCCCGACCTCTCAGAGAGCTTGCGTCTCACAATGAAAAGCCCTCGACTCAGTTGCAAAAACCCAAACTTTCAGGCAGCGTGACCCGGCCCAGCCTCAAGGCTTGTATTTTACAGAGTGAGAAAGTTGAAATTGGGCGTTTCCCTGGCGAACAGCTGCCGGCGGCAGGAGGTGGGAGTCTCGTCGGGGCGGGGTCGAGGGGGGCAGCCAGCAAGCTGCGGGCTCCGGCGACTGCGGAATTGCGCGCTCAGAGTCGCAGCTGCGTGCGGCAGCAGGAGGCGGGCGCGGAGGGGGTGGGCTGGGGAGCAGGGACCGGAGGCAGCGGAAGGAGGGTGGTTTGGGATTCAAAGCACGTCCTGAGACCTCTAGACAATCGCTCTCCTCCCCTCCCCCACAGCTCGCCTGGGGTTCCAGCGGGTAAAACCACTTCTCCGGGAGTCTCTGCCCCTCCGGTAAACCCGCGCGCACAGCCTCGGGGACACACCCGAGCCTTCTCGAGGCACGCTTGCCTTGCCGAGTGAGGAGCAGGGAGGAAGCGGAGACCGAGGAGTGCCCGGGATTCCAAATGAGTTACAGCAAAAATGAAAGAGAGGTTCCTCCCCCCTCCAAGTCGCCTCCGAGCCCACGCCCCACACCGCCGCACAAAGCAGCCGGGAAGGTCTGTTCTTGGGGAACCCAGGGCCTGCTCAGGTCGAGGCTCGCACCCGGGAACCCCGAGGGGCTGCAGGCGAAGGCACCCCACCACCCCCCGACCCCTCCCGGCGCGGCGCGCCCACCTTGGCGCCGATCTGGTTGCCACACTGGCCCGCCTGGATGTGCACGATCTCACGCATGGTGTTAGCTAGCTTCTTCTGGCCCTGGTCGGCGTCTGGTCAGTCTGTCCGTCCTCCCTTAAACACCCACTGTGGGGTCACCGGGAACGCGCTCGGGAGCCGACTGGCTGAGAACGTCGGCCCGGCGGACTGGGCCTTTTATGCAGGGAGGGTGGGGCAGCCTGCGTAGGCCGCGCCCCCAGCCGGAGCCCCCCAGTCCCCTTCGCGCTAGCGCTCTCCAGGCCCAGCTGACGTAATGCTCCGAGCCCCAAGGACCATCCCGGGGGCTGGACATTGGGCCCGCAGCCAATCAGCACAGGCTTGCGGACCAGGCGAGGGCTGGGGGCTTAGGGTAGTAGGGTGGGGGCGTGGGCATTGTCTAGGACTTGGATGGGGGGAGGTGGAAGAGATGGGTACTGAGAATTGGGGGTACGTGAGGGAACTGAGGGCGGGAGGTGGGCGAAGCCAGGGTAACCCGTGTGGTAGGCCGGTGATGGGGGGAGAGCTGGTACTAGATGGGGTGAGCAGGGAGACTGGAGCAGGTGGAGAGGCCCTCAGGTGCTCTGGAAAGGAGCGCACGGTGCTCCGGAGGCTGGCAGGTGGAAGGTTGAGGTGGAGGGCATATGTGGCAGGTTGCTCTGCCAGCGTTGATTGAGGCGCCCCCTCAGCTAACGGCCAGGGATCTCTAACCTACCCGTCCCTCGTGAGACCCCTGCCTCTTTCCCCAACCCTAGAAACCACCGACTGTCCAGCGGCCGAACCCCGGTCACACAGAGCCTTGGGACACACGCGAGCCCAGAGGAAAATCGTGTGTGATAAGGCTTTTGGGGTCTGAAGAACAGTGCCCCTGGACACCCAAAGCCCAGGAGCCCCAGGGGGCTCTCCACCCCTCCCCCAGCATCCACTAGCTCTCTCTTTTGTCTCTGTTAAGGGCTTCTGGCTCCCTCTCGCTTGCGGTTGCTGCATCCAGGGGTGGGGCGACCTCCACGCCCCCTCCAGCCCCACCCGACTCTCTCCAAGACTCCCCAGCTCCCTGGATGGTACCAAAGACCCTTCCACCCCAGGGACTGGCTTTTGTTCCTTGGGAGTAGATGGGGTGGGTGTGGCTGTCCGCGCACTGGTACTGTCCAGTGGTCAGAAAGTGGGTGGGGTACGGGGGGCGGGGCTGCGGCAGAACAAAGGGCTCACAAATATGTGGGATACCTCTCACAACTGAGTATTTAAAAATCACACCCCAGGCACTACTCCTGTCTGGATTTGGTTCATCTATTGTCCACTAAGGAGATGGGTTTCAAGGGTGATCATCGCCCGCTCCACCGCTAACACTCTTATCTTTCATCAGGTGCTGGACCCTGCTGCCTGCCTGCCACGAGGTCCCCAACCTTGGTGCTACTGCTTGGGGGTGAGGGACACGCCTAAAAACTGCGGCACAGCGAGGGAGAGGCCACCCGAGACCCTGACGCGTACAGAGCGCGTGCGCAGACTCTGAGCACTGACACTTTAAAATCCACAGTTTGTAGGTAGTCGAAGGAGATTATCTCTTTGTTACTTTTCGTGTGTACGTGTGTATTGGGGGCGGGGTGCGGAATCTGCTTGTGTTTAAGGGTGAGAGTTGAAAGCGTGCATGAAATGTTTACTACGGACCTGGAACCTGACCCCTGCAATATCATGGGTGCAGGACCCTTCCCCTTGTCGACTCAGGACCGGTCGCCTGCAAGGTGACGTGACCCTTTTTCATCCTCTGGCGAGAAGGGCCGAATGACCCGGGTTCCCGTGGGGAAGCGGAGCCTGCAGCTGTTGAGTGAGACCCTCCCAGAACTATCAGCAAGCTGTCACCGCCTTTCTTTCCCGCTGGGAGGTGGAAGGGGGGCTTTCAACTCAATTCCAGTGCACAAAGAGAAACCGAGAGAACAAAAGCCCAGCCTCCCCCAGACACCCATGGCGCCCAGACTGAACCTTCAGAATTCCCCAGACGCGGCTTCCCTTCTTGGGGTTAGGAGGGGGTCGGGAGAGAGGCAGAGGAGCCGAAGGTCTGCCCACATGCCACACTTGCGGGGTTCCAAGGACCCAGGACCCCGAGTTTCTAATCCAGCAACTACAGATGCAGAAGCGTCGAGGGTGAACGACTCCCGAGGTCACACAGCAAGTTAAAAACAGGGCTCAGTCTGCAATCCCGTCTTCCGGGCCCCCAGGCCTCGGGGAAGGGGGCCACGTTGGGGCCGCAAGAGCTGTGGTTGGTGCCAGCACCCGGACCTGGAGGGCGGCTGCGATGGGACCGAGGCGTGCGGGAAGGAACCCAGCGAGGGTGGCACCCGCGCCCAGTGTAGACGCTCACTGAGCGGTTAGCGCCTGGCTACCAGGGCCGAGGGGTAACCCTGGCGCGCGGGGCTCCAGGGGATCGGCTCCATGCCGGGAAATTTGAGCCGGCCTCCAGCCTCCCTCACCTAACGGTTTATTTTCTCAGCTTCGGTTTCAGAGCCAGATTTCCTCGGAGTGTCGGGGGAAAGCGTGAGCTCAAGATTATGTGGCTAAAAGGACCCTTTCCTCTTGGGTTTACTTCGGGGGAAAAGGCTTGGGATAGAGTGAGGCTGGAACTCGAAGCCCTTCCTTTCACACATTTGCGGGTACTGTCGCCCACCCCCAGCCGCTGCGAAGCTGGCATTCTTGTTCTTGGTTTTACATCTCCCCCTGCCTCCCTCCCCCCCACCCCGCCCTTTTTGGATTTATGCTGCTGCACATTTTTATTTTCACAAGAAGCTGATTTTACGTTGGTGACAGCCAAATCTTTCAGTTTATCTGCTGATCCTTATCATTCTTATTCCGTATAGTTCCTGAGGAGAGGCTGGTGAGGAAAAAGAGATTCGGCCGCATTTGGGTCTTCCATCATTTCTTTTGTGAATTACACAGAATTCCTCTCCATCTAGGTCATTGTATATCAGGCGTTAAAGGTGTCAGAACTATGTATTTCACCATCACTTACAGGCTAAGTAGCTTTAATGATATGCTAATATTTCTAAATTTTCCCTTCACCAGAAGTTGTAGACATAACTTGGTGTAAAATAAAGTTCAACATTTATTTTATGCATAACTGATTGTATGGCTGAGGTAGGATACCCCCTAAGCAATTAAAATTATATTTGCCCTCACAACATTGAGAGTATTTAAATGGCAAATTCTCAAGTGATTTTGCATTTATCTATTAGTACACGTAGAGTCACTGTTTTAATTAATTGAAGTCTGATAGGGAGTACTGTACAGCTGAATTGGTGGTGAATTTTTAAAGCATTGTTTCCTTAAAGCAAGATTTTTTTTGTTTTACACGCTTATTGAAATCACAAGACCTCTAGCTTTCGCATTTCCTTACTGCCTGTCTGCATTCACCACTTAATACACAGCTCCAAGCCCGGTTAGCCTAACAGCCTACTCCGCAGCGAGATGCACGCGGTTTCCTAGGCAACCGACACTTGGCCAATGAATGAAGAGAGATTGAAAGAGACCGCAAATCCATCATTATTTCCTTTTTCTTTTCCTTTCTTTCTTTCTTTCTTTCTTTCTTTCTTTCTTTCTTTCTTTCTTTCTTTTTTTTTTTTAACTCTTCCCAATACTCTCCAGCTAGAGGTATTGGAAAGCTACCAATCCTAACTTTTATGTAAAGAAGTCAAATGCCCAGGGGAAGGGGTCGCAGCCCTATGTTGTGACTGTGGGGAGAAGGTGGTGCGGGGGCTTCCTAGGCTCCACTGAGACCTGCGCTTTCTCGGCTTTGTCATTCTCTCTGTTCATATCCCACTGTCCTCCCCCCACTCCCAGGCCTTCCCCTCCCCTGATGAGAAGCCAGCAGTTCCCGGCAGAGTCGGCCCCGTGCTATTTGGTCCAAGGGTTGCGGGGCTGTGAGTCTCAGAGCCCTTGACCTTCCGCAGTCGTAGGGCTCTGTGGGGACCAGCCGGCCCAGGTAACAAAAAAGTGGAATGAGCAGAGAAAATTGCGAGCCCGTGAATGCAGGGCAGTGCGGAAATATTTACTTTTGTTCCTTGGTAAAGCTGGCTGCTTTCCCGTTGCCTGCGTTCGAATTTGGGTTAAAATGGCCTCAGTGCAGGCTGAGAGTGCTGAGCTTTCACGGAAGAGATTTGCCTTCTTTGTCATACAAATGCGCAGAGGGAGTAGAACCCGGCTTTCCAAGGCGCCGGCGCCCTTTCATAAGCAGCCCCTCCTCCCCCAGTGTATCAATGATCTGTAAGACTCTTAGGCTGGGGGAGGGCAAGCCAGAGAATGCTCGCTCTGTGAATCCTAGGTAAATGGCATCTCAGATACAGAGCCAGACTGTGCAAAAGCAGAAACACAGGAGTAGAGAGTACTCTTAAATGGGAACATTATAAAATACTAAGCTTGACAGGGTGCAGCTTGCAAGGTGCAGTCCGTGCAGTAGACAAATTTATAAATAAATCCCTAATGAAATGAATTGCACACAAGAAGATACATTCGGGAGCCATTTTAAGTGGCAGTGGCAGACTGCTGTGGATTCATGCGATGGCAGTTCCGTCACCACACCTTAGAAACTTCCACCAGCAGCTGCTGCTCACAGAGGGCTAGGCAGCTCACAGTGTCTCTTCTACATGGGCCCCTAGACCTTTGCTTGCCATTTAAATAAAATTAAAACACTCATATTCAGATAGATATAGATACATATGGTAACCCCTTGCCTCTTGGATTTGGATGCCTGGTGGACTTTAGCTATGTCTTCACAGAAGAAAGAAATAGGTCAGCTTCTGAACAGGAACTCTTCTCTTGACATGCCCAGCCTACTTTGGAGTGACAGCGCACATTCTCCTTACGTTTTCAAGAAAATAATGCATTAAGGGAACCTACCTCTTTCAAAATAACCCAGAGGAGGGGCGCCTGAGTGGCTCAGTCCGTTAAGTGTCTGAGTTGGGCTCATGATCTCACAACTCATGAGTTCTCATGAGTTCAAGCATGAGTTTGAGCATGAGTTCGAGTGTGAGTTCAAGCCCAGCATTGGGCTCTGTGCTAACAGCTCAGAACCTGGAGCCTGCTTCAGATTCTGTCTCCCTCTCTCTCTCCATCCCTCCCCCACTCCAGGCTCTGTCTCTCTCTCACTCTCTCAAAAATAAATAAGCATTAAAAAGTTTTTTAAAAACCCAAAATAACCCAGAGGAAAAACATTGTAACTTATTAAAAGATAAAGTTTTTCATACATACCCCAAAGAATTGAAAGTAGAGTTCTGAAGAGGTATTTGCAGGGGCGCCTGGGTGGCTCAGTTGGTTAAGCCTCTGACTTCAGTTCCAGTCATGGTCTCACAGTTTGTGAGTTGGAGCTCTGTGCTGACCATGCAGAGCCTGGAGCCTGCTTCGGATTCTGTGTCTTCCTCTCTCTCTGCCCTCCCCCATTCATGCTCTGTATCTCTCTCCTTAAAAAATAAACTTTAAAAAAAATTAAAGAAAAAAAGAAGAGGTATTTGTACACCCATGTTTGTAGCAGCATTATACACAACTTCAAAGAGGTGGAAGAACGTAAGTATTCATAGACAGATGAATAAATAAAATGTGGCATGCACATACAATGGAATATTACTTATCCTTTAAAAAAAAAAGGAAATTCTGACACATGCTACAACATGGATGAATTTGAAGATATTATGCTAAGGAAATAAGCCAGTTATCAAAGGACAAATGCTTGATGATTTCATGTGTATGAGGTCCCTAGAATAGTCAAATTCATTCATAGTCAGAAAGGATGGTGATTGCCAGGGGCTGAGGAGAGAGGATAATGGAGACTTAGTGTCTAATGGGGACAGAGTTTCAGTTTTGCAAGATGAAAAGACTTCTGGAGATGGATGGTGGTGATGGATGTACAGCTTTTAGAGAATGTACTTCATGCCATTGAATTCACACTTAGTAGTGAATAAGATGGAAATTGTATGTTCTGTGCATTTTACCACAATTAAAAGTGAACTAAAAAAAAGATTGGTTTCTCAGTATCTTCTAAATATTAAGCGGCATTTTTTGTCTTGGTGCTAATATAGGACTGTACGTTTCCCAATGAAAAATAAGTGGTGATAGATAGATAAATATCCTTTAATTTTTTTTAATGTTTGTTTATTTTTGAGAGAGAGAGAATGTGCTAGCAGGGGAGGAGCAGAGAGAGAGAAACACACAGAATCAGAAGCAGGCTCCAGGATTTGAGCTGTCAGCACAGAGCCCAACACTGGACTCGAACTCACAAACCCTGAGATCATGACCTGAGCAGAAGTTGGACACTTAACCAGCTGAGCTACCCAGGAACCCAATAGGTAGATATCCTTAAAACCAATGTCAATATCATCATTTATTGCTCCTTCTGTTGCCAAGTAAACTGGGGGTTTGAGAGTGGGCGAGTGTTGCTTGCCCTAGGGGTTGGGTTTCTTTTTCTTTTTCTTTTTCTTTTTTTGAGAGAGACAGAGAGAAAAAGAGCATGTGAATGCACATGCTCACACAAGTTGGGGAGGAGCAGAGAGAGAGAGGAGAGAGAAAATCTCAAGCAGGCCCTGTGCTATCAGCATAGAGCCCTACCTGGGGCTTGATCCCATGAACCATGAGATCATGACCTAGGCAGAAACCAAGAGTCAGTCAGGCATTTAACCCACTAAGCCACCCAGGCATCCCTGGGTTTTTATCTTTTATTGATAGTTGTTTTTTTTTTTTTTATTTATTTTTGGGACAGAGAGGGACAGAGCATGAACGGGGGAGGGGCAGAGAGAGAGGGAGACACAGAATCGGAAACAGGCTCCAGGCTCCGAGCCATCAGCCCAGAGCCTGACGCGGGGCTCGAACTCACGGACCGCGAGATCGTGACCTGGCTGAAGTCGGACGCTTAACCGACTGCGCCACCCAGGCGCCCCGATAGTTGTTAACTAGGGGAGCAGAATATTCATTACTTGGGTAGAAAGCAGGGTTTCATGATTTTTCTTCCTAATTTAGTCAGTGGTTTCCTGTCATCTCACCTACCATCTTGGGCCTGTCTGGTTTGATTGGCTTCTTGTGGAGTGCTGCCAGGACAGACCTTTGACCTTCCCATTAACTGGCCTTGACATCCTCCTTGCTGACCTCCAGGTATCCTTGTAGAGCCTAGTCTAACACTTCCCCAGGCCACTATACTACTGACAGTGATATCAGACAACTAAGCTCCTAATTGGATCTTGTTCATTCATCTCTATTAACTCCCTATAGCTTGTAGTGCATGGTCCAAATTCCTAGCATAGAATTCAAGTCTTTGGAATTTGGGTGTGATCCACCTTTTCTGTGTTTCCGGCCACCCTCCTGCCTAGACATGGTACATTCTAGAAGACTTGAACTTGCCCATTGCTTTCCTTTTTAGGTCATGTTGTCTGAGCCTCTGAGTCTCTGCTCATACTGTTCCATCAACCTGAAATGAACCTCTTCTCTTCTTCATCTGGTGACATTTCATTCATTCTTGATGATGCAGCTCAACCATCTGTGATATATCCTCTGGTTGCCTGAAACAATGAACTGTTATGCATACCCAGAAGTTTCTTCCTTCCTACTACAGGTTCTGCATTTATTACATTAAAACAATGGTCACCAAGCTTATCCAGTAAAAAAAGAAAAGTTGAGCATATATATATATATATATATATATATATATATATATATATTTATAAACTATATATGTGTATTGTTTTAAGTCAGTATTTTAAGGTGTATATACTTAGATTGAGATACATCATTAATGATATCAGGTGTTAATATTTCAAATACACTTTTCTGTAACTTTTAATCTTATTTTGGCCAACATCTTTTTTAAAAATATTTTTTAATGTTTATTTATTTTTGAGAGAGAGAGAAAGAGAGACAGACAGAGCATGAGCGGGGGATGGGCAGAGAGAGAAGGAGACACAGAATCCGAAGCAAGCTCCACGCTCTGAACTGTCAGCATAGAGCTCTACACAGTGCTCAAACTCACAAACCGTAAGATCAGGCTCAGATGCTCAACCAACTGAGCCACCTAGGCGCCCCTATTTTGGCCAACATCTTGCCACACTGGAGTTCCTTGTGGTTCCCTTACCTGGCAGCGGGCCCGACTAAGAGCTTACATAAGCAGCAGAGTGTCAGCTCTGCTATTTCCTTATGTGTTCACATCATTAACATCACCTTCACTTCACCACTTCTTTGCTGTAGTGTTTCAAGTCCCTTGCCCAGTTGTGAAGATCAGTGGAGCAAAATCTAGGTAACATGGTCAGCAAACTACTGTCAATTCCTCCTTTATGAACCTCCCTTTCTACGGAATGATTCACGACATGTGACCCAAAGACATAAGCATCCTGTGAGGACACCAGTGTCATTTGAACATTTATTTAAAGAGTAATTTATTTCGGGGGGTGCTTGCGTGACACAGTTGGTTGAGTGCCAGACTCTTGATTTTAGCTCAGGTCATGATCTCACAGTTCATGGGATCGGGCCCCACAACAGGCTGTGTGCTGACAGCAGGAGCCTGCTGGGATTCTTTCCTTCCCTCTCCCTCTGCCCCTCCCCCACTCGTGTGTGTGTGTGTGTGTGTGTGTGTGTGTGTGCGCATGCACACACGTACTTTCTCTCTCTCAAGATACATAAATAACCGTTTAAAAACCAGTAATTTATTTCCATAGGAAATAAGTATAAAAAAGAGTTCTCATAGTTTCTTTTCATACTACAAAGGATGCCCTTGCCTGCCCCACTCTGAGATTTCTAGATTAGATTAGAACTAGTTCCATAGATGCCTCAGTTTCCCACTGGTTTGTGACTCCTTGGTGGCAGGGACCATACTATGTCTGATTAGCCTTTGTATCTCCTACACGAAGTATAGGCAAACAACAAATAGTCCTTGAGCAAATAAAATACTTCAAACAGACGGCAACCAGAAAAAAACAAAAAACAAAAAACCCAGCTCTTTTCTAACCTGAAGCAGGAGCAGGCTATTCTGCAGGTAAGTAGTACGAAACTATCCTTCTCCTTCTTCATCATTACCTCCTAGCCCGGCCAGGCCGAGTCCCATCTTTCCCAGACCATGCTGTTCCAGCAGGATGGTTGATACTGTAGGGTCCAGAAAATGAGGCCTTCTCTGGAATGATCTTCCAATTCCTTACAAGCAGCTGCCCAGCCCTTCTCTTGCATTTGCACACTCTCTTATCCACATTGGTAATGCATGACTGAGATCCCTGGTTAAGCCTACCTAATACGGCAGAAGGGAAGGAGAGAAGGAAATCATTCCTTAGAAATCAGCATTGTTTGATTGATTGTCTCCTATTTCTCACCATATAAATCAGGGGACTTAATCAGACAACTATCTTCATGAGCAAGTTTGGAGATGACAGAACAAAGTGGTTTTCTCCCTCCTGAATGAGGAAAGGAGGAGGAGACACAAAACTGCAAATTCCATCTTTCATGAACCAGGGGAAAGATGAAACAGTCAATATCAACTTTCTGGATCTCACTGGTAAAGAAAGAGTCCTTTGGGCTACCCAGAAAAAAGATCAAGTCATTCATAAAGGTGGGAAAAAAAATCACAGTTGTCCCAGATTTTCCCAAACAATATTGGATGCTAAAAGATAATAGGACAATTTTTTTTAAGTTTATTTATTTTGAGAGAGAGCAGGGGAGGGGCAGTGAGAGAAAAAGAGAGAGAGAATCCCAAGCAGGCTCAGTGCTGTGAGCACAGAGCCCAATGCGGGGCTCAAACACATGAACTATAAGATTATGACCTAAGCCAAAACCGAGAGTCAGAAGCTTAACCAACTAAACCACCAGGCATCCCAATAATAGGACAATTCTCATGAAATTTTCAAACACAGTATGCCCCAATATTTGTTTATCCAGTTATACTGCCTTTTAATTTTAAAGGTAACAAATATTTTTGAACATAGAAGAACTAAGGAAATATAGTATCTGTGAGTCATTTTGGGGGGGAAAAAGGGGATCCTAAAGAATGTAGAAACAGATCTTAGAAAGGTTGGCTTTTTAATAGCTTGTGACCTAAGCGATAATGGTACGTCTGAATATAGCCTGGAAACAAATATGGAAATCCTTCACAGAGGGGGACATTCTACTCTTTCAGTGAAGGATGTTGCAAATGCTATTCCAGGATGCTGGTGGTGACCCTGGCCGATGACCTGAGGCTGACCAATCTCCCACAAATTGGAGCTATTACCGCCTCCCAGGGAATTGGTTGTTGGCCAGTTTATTCAGGAAGCTACTTCTGCCACAAAGAGCAGAAGATTATCAAATGATGGAAAAGCAGATCGCACAGACGTTCAAAAATATATCGTGAAAAAATAAATAAAAAAATAAAAAATAAAATCCTAAACAAATTGTAAGATTTTATTTTTATTTTATTTTATTTTATTTTGTTTTGCTTTATTTTATTATTATTATTATTTTATCTCTTAGGGTTAGTGATTTGGTATCCTTTGGATATATGCCCAGAGGTGGAAAATTGTAAGATTTTAGACAGAAGATCAAAGCAACAAAGGTGCCTTTTGAACTCACTATGCAAAATAAGAGTGTCTGAGGTGAGAGGGTTTAGTGACACAGTCAAAGGGTTGGAAGAAAGGAATCCTGTGGCAGCAGAAAATTCTGCTTCTTTGACAACAAAAGACAAATGCCATGTATGGGGAAGTCAAAACTCTATAAAAACATCATGTTTTTCTAAGGAATGTTAGAAAACTTTCAGAGAGAAAAGTATGTTGTAATGAAGCTGACCTAGCAAAAGATGATGTCTAAACTCCACCAGGCTAAAGAAGAAGATGACCAAATTGAAGAGAAACATGGAGCTGTTATTGTGGGAAAATGACTGGAAAAGGAACACTCTGAGCTCAGTGGACCAACAAAATCATATGAGAACTCTTAGAAAGATGTCTAAAAAGCCTTGCTTGCAGAGGGAAGGAAATTGAAACTTTAAATAATTACATTTTGCAATTGAAACAGAGAGATCATTGGAATGGGATTTTTTTTTTTTTTTTTTTTTTTTTTTTTTTAATCAGAGAAGGAAGAAGATAAAGTGCTCATAGATGAATCTTTGCTAAATCCTTTGTTTCCAACATGAGCTGAGTGGTGAGGGGTCATTTAGGCATGCCGTTCGGTCATAATTCTGCGGGAAAACAAAAGAAGAAACCTTGCAGCAGAAAATTCAGATCCTTAATGATCTCTAACTAGAGAAAGACTTGGTTCTGAAAAAGGCCCTTATTCATGGTTGGTATAAATAGGAAAAGAAACAACAGAAACTACCAGCTGCAGAAGTGAAAAGTTACAAGCAGGGGAATGAAGACACGTTGAATGAATTATGACCAGACTGTTCTTCATGGTGAGAAAGCTCACGACAGCTGGCCCGCTGTCCTTCTGGAGAGGATGGGGAAATACGCCAGAGCCTGGGACAGAAATTCACAGAGCTAAAATCAGGGCCCGCAGAGAGAAATCCTTTTCACCATGCTTCTCTTCTCCACTCACTGAATTGAGGCATATACCAGCTGTGCCCAGTACCCACATGGATGATGTATCCATAGCTCCGAATTACTCTTCTCTTCTCTCTCTTCTCTTCTCTCTTCTCTTCTCTTCTCTTCTCTTCTCTTCTCTTCTCTTCTCTTCTCTTCTTCTCTTCCCTTCTCTTACAAAATTTCCTAGGACATAGGCTCCAGGAGCCTTCATCAATAAACCCAAGAAACTCTTCCCTTTTATAGTGATGACTATCAAAGGTAATGCTGGTGTCAGAGAACACGGACTTTCAATAAGAAGATGCCACAGAGTTCACTTGGACACCTCATCACTGTGGGGGGGCCTCTGCGTCTTTGTCCACATCTCATTCTTATGGGGCTTCTCCTCCAGACTTAGGGAATACTGCAAAATTGAAGCAGGCTCTCCCCTGGACCCAGGGACGTGTCTTTTGGCCCTGAAGAGAGTCCACCTTTTCGAATCGAGGCCCTCACATACTCTTCTCCTGACCTGAAAAGACCACTCCACCCTCGGCCCAGCCCAGGACCAGGGACTATTGTCTCCACCTTCTGTGAGATTCAGGAATGTCTTCGGGTCCAGATTCGACCCTCCTCTCATGGCTGGTCACGGGATGACTCACAGGCCTCGTCAGACCTTCATCGTAACAACAAACAGGTTGTTGGAAACATTCCCCATGCTTCAAACCCATTTTCGTTGTACTACTTTTATTAAATTTTTTATTTGCTTAGGCTGACCTAAACAAAATGTGCATTTTGAGCTGCAAATGAAGACGACTCTGAAGATGAAGCCGCCTGCAGTACGACCCAACTGTTTTGTTTTGGTTATTATAATTTGAGTGATTAGCAAATTATTGTAAATGTTATGAAAACATTATGCAAATGAACTACCTTTAATATATATTTTTAACGTTCAGAAATGTCAAGGTACTGTGGGGTGCCTGGGTGGCTCAGTCAGTTTTAAGTGTCTGACTCTTAATTTTGGCTCAGGTCATGATCGTATGGTTCATGGGCTCAAGCCCCACATCCGACTCTGCGCTGACAGCGTGGAGCCTCCTTGGGATTCTCTCTTCCTCTCTCTGCCCCTCCCTCCCTCCCTCCCTCCCTCCCTCTCTCAAAATAAATAAATAAATAAATAAATAAATAAATAACATTAAAAAAGAAAGAAAGAAATGTCAAGGTACTCTAAATTGGAGAAAAGAAACAATCCTATAAACTGAAGTGCAGTGAGGAGGTCTGCACCTCCACTAATCTCCTCACTCAAGAAATCAGTGATCTGGAGTGGCAGCACACGTGACTTGTTCCTTTGTACGAGTTGTTGTCTTTATCCTAGAAATGGTTTGAAATCATATGTGTTCCTGACAGTGGTGGCACGCTGCCACTTTAAAGGTGCATGGACTTCTCTGACCCTATATTCCTCAGGATCAGAAGAACCCAGGGAGAGTGGGTTATGTCACAATGGGAGGTGAGGTTGGGAAAACAGTGCTTGCCTCACAGTGCTTCCCAAAGCCACCTTTGGTTCCAGGTGTAGACCAGGTATGACATACTTGTGCTTTCTCTAGATGTGCAAAGAGGCCCGGTGGACTTCCAAGGAAAATGGGCTCTGGCCTCCTCCTCCAGGTGAACTAGGAAGCCCAGTGTAAGACCCTCAGGGCCTTTGGAAGCACAGGTGACCCTTGAACACCACGGGTTTGAACTGTGTGGGTCCGCTTACATGTGGATTTTCTTTCCAATAAATACAGTGCCATACTGTCAATGTATTTTCTCTTCCTTATAACTTTTTTAAAATTTCTTTTATGTTTATTTATTTTTGGGAGAGAGAGAGAGAGAGAGAGAGAGAGAGAGAGAGAGAGAGAGAGAGAGCTGTCAGCACAGAGCCTGATGCGGGGCTCGAACTCACAAACTGCAAGATCATGTCTTGAGCTGAAATCGGACGCTTAACCGACTGAGTCACCCAGGCGCCCCCCCCCCCCTTATAATGTCCTTAATAACATTTTCTTTTTTATAGCTTACTTTATTATAAGAATACAGTATATGATACATAGAACATACAAAACATGTGTTAATCGACTGTTTATGTTCTTAGTAAGGCTTCTAGTTAAGAGCAGGCTATTAGTAGTTACATTTTTGGGGAGTCCCTAACCCCTGTGTTGCTCAAGGGTCAACTGCATTGTCTTACAGCCTGGCACACCCAGTTCATCCTTTAAAACAACGTTAGAGGCCATCAAGCTCATCCAACAAATATGTACTGTGTGTCAAGCACTGTTCTAGGCGCCAGAAAGATAGCAGTGCATGAATCAGGCATGAATCGCTGCCCCCCGGGGACGGACACTGCAGTTAGCCTTGCCAACTGAAACGTACAGTTCTTCAAGTCTGCAGTTTCCTGCCTTTGTGTTCTTTCTTATTTCCTTCCCCCTTCGTTAGTTTTTTTCATCCCTGTCTTGATTCTTTTCCATAACCTCTCTCCTCTGTTAAATAGCATGTGTGATGAGGGGGTAATTAAAGGTTACAAAGGACTTAGGTGATACTATAATAAAAGAGTGTCTGGGATGGCTTTATTAGACAGGTGCAGCCAAGGTTATCTGAATCTCACTGCCACATTCAGTAATGACACTGCTCCAGCCTCCAATATGGCTCCACACCCCTCACACTCCCCCACCATCTTTTCTCTTTCCTTCACTCTTTTTCTCTATCTGAATGACTATAGATTACCTGGTATAGGAAAATTAGTGACTGATTCTAGGATTTCATTCAAAACAAGCAAACAAAGAAATAATCTGACAGCCTAAACATTGGTGTCTTTAGTTATTAAAGAATCATTACTAGAGTGACCTCTAGTTGGCTAAGAAAATAGTGTTGGAAACCCCAAATTAAACAGTGCTCCCCACCACCACCACCAAAAAAATAATACTAATAAGTAAAAAAAATTACTCTTTTATCGAACAGCTATAGCCAGGAAAGGGTGAAGTTCAATGCTAAATGAATTCCATCCTCGGGGCTCATCCACAGGTAATATCACACAGAGAGACAAAGGTCAATATTTTACCAGACATACTTACTCATTGTCAGGTTAGCCAGTGGGAGGGTTGGAAGGTAGGTCCTCTTATTAGGCGACAATTTTTACAGTGACAAATGGATTCAGAACACAACACGAGGCAGCTGAATTCACTAGGAAGGAGCTGCCCGACCGAATTTGCTTTCTCAGCCTTTCACCAACCAGCTATGAGACCTTGAACAAGCCAGCCACCTGCCCCTGCAGTGCATCTTCAGTGCAGTTTCATCTGTAGGTGGGAATAATAAGAATAATAACGTGCTTTCCTGAGATGAGATAATGCTGCCGTGTGCTTTGAACTCCTCTCAGGTTGGCACTCAGGGGTCCCGGCATGTTATCACAGCCATGGTGTGACACCTCCCCCACAGCCTGCAGAACTGCACGCTGGAATCTTACGTTGTCTATATTCTTCCATACCCTTTGCCTGCACCAGTGGAACACAGATTGGATGAAAAATTGTTCACTTAGTGTCATTGATCTTTGCTATTTTTCTTCCCACCCCCCCACCCCCAATTGTCAGTCTTTAGTTAGTGAGTGTTGCTATTGCAGAGAGAGGGTAGATGCGTTGTTTTACCAAACTTGCAATTTTATTGCACGTGAGCATGTGTGTTAACAAGCAAACTGCACGTGGCTAACGCCAGTTCTGCCTCACCTTCAGGCCTGTTTTCTGCAATGCAGGCGCCTCTCTAATCTTACGTGTGTGAAATGTTCACATTGTCTTTCCTTTTTTTTTTATAAAGTTTATTTTATTTATTTTGAGAGAGAGAGAGAGAGATGAATCAGGGAGGAGCAGAGAAAGAATCCCAAGCAGGCTCTGTCTGAGCTGTCAGTGTGGGGCTCGAATGTGAGATCATGACCTGAGCCGAGATCAAGAGTTGGTCGCCCAACTTACTGAGCCATGGGTCACCCCTATATTGTCCTTCCTTTTAATAAACTGTCACCATAATCTATATTGCCATAAGTAAATGTAAGACTTAATACCATGGTCCCTGCCACATTTCTACACATAATTCAGCTCAAATGTTAGTTAACAAGTGACTTAATGACTTCTACTTTTTCAGGTCTTTCCATCTACTATGCTTTATTTCTTTTCCATTTGGTATGCACACTTTTCCCCTATAATCCCTGTAATCAGTACCTCTTAAAAATTTTATTTTAATGTTTATTCATTTTTGGGAGACAAAGAGACAGAGTGTGAGCAGGGGAGCGGCAGAGAGAGAGGGAGACATAGAATCTGAAGCAGGCTCCAGTCTCTGAGCTGTTAGCACAGAGACCAATGAGGGGGTCGAACCCACAAATTGTGAGATCATGACCTGAGCCGAAGTCAGACGCTCAACTGACTGAGCCACCCAGGTGTCCCTATCCAGCACTTCTGTATGATACTTTCAGACTCCTGTTCTGGTCAAACCCCAAGTCCTTCCTCCATCCATAAAGGGTGCTTTCTTACTGTAAGAGAGATGGGTTATTTGGGTGTGCAGGCTTGCCCTGAGTTTGACTCCGGGATGAAATCAGGCCATGCCGCCTCCACATCATTCACTACACTCTCTGTCTCTCTCTGCATGGGACTCAGGGGCAATTTAGAGAGTTTCCTGTCCCTGCAGCAAGAACCCTGGCGCGAGAGGTGTGCCATTCTTCTGTGAAATCTGCACTGGGGGAGTATGAAAGTCCAGTTAGAAAAGCTGAGCCCACAGAACACAGAACGTTTGCAGGCACAACACTTACAGAAAAGATGTATGTGTAAGGCTTAGATCTGCAAACAAACCCTTAAAGCTCTACGTCACTGCACTCCCAGAAATTCTCCGTGTTCCCATGTTCAGTGTTTGTATATTGCACTGTGAAGCCCACTTTGCTATATGAGGGGGTGGCGGAGCAAACCCCCCTGGGTCTCAAATGCAAAATCAGGGATTCTTTTGGCCCCAGCCTCCAGCCACAAGGCTCGGAGCCTGCGGGGTGAGCACTGGGAGGAGCCCACAGAGCTTCTTGTGATTTGTTGCGGGTTGGAGTGGGGGGAGGGGACTTTTCCATAAAAGTCTACTTCAGGGTGCAATGGGATGGATGCTGGTGACCACGTGAGGATTTTCATTTGCAGCCGGGAGAAGACAGCACACACTGCCATAGAAGCCGGGTTACAGATCCTCTAGCTTATGCCTTTACCAACTATTCGAGTTACCAATTATTAGATTCTACCACGACTTTATGAAGACCTGTACCATGAGCCCTCTGGGCCCGAACTTAGCAATGACATTTTGAAAGGTAAAAGAAGAGACAAAGAATGTGCTTCCTCCCCTCTAGTGTCGGCTCCCACTGGCTGCAAGAATTTCTGTGGTTTGCATCTGGGAAGGAGTGATCAGCAGGAGGGCAGGATTTGGGCAGCTGCTTGCCCATCCTTCAGCCTCAGATGGACTTCGATCCAGGAATGGCACAGCATCCATCCAGGAGGATATGGGTCTTTTCCCCATGGGCTAGTCAACAGGTGCGTTGGGGTTGTATTCCATGCAGACAAGTGCCATTGGTGTTGGAATTGTTATTGGACGAGACATTAGGTCCAGTTAGAGGCCTGGAAGGAATGGGGCAGGCCGGGCAGGATATAGGAGAAGCAATAGGTCGCAGGAGTATGTGACAAAGTTAAGTATGTTGTTACATTCTCTTTAACCTGGAGGGAAGCCTTAAATATACTTTCAAGGGGAGCCCATAATGCATGAATGAAGAAGAGCAGAGTGGGAAAAGCATCAGGTTTGGAATCAAATTTTGTAATTAAATGATGAACCCAAGGAAGATTAGTACCTCCCTATACTGGTAGTGTGAGCACTTAACGGCCCTGAGCAGAGTTCCAAACGCGTGGTAGGCACCGTTGATTGGTAACTACTATCCTCGTTCTATTATGGGATGGGGGATCATCCAATGTGCCAAATGCTTGGGAAGAAAATCTTGGTGTCAGAACTGAGAACGAGAACATGCATTTTAATGCTGTAGACAGGAAAGAAAAGTACAAAGGAGTTAATTAAGCAGGTTAAATGGGAAAGGCACAGACTGACTTCTCCTCTTGGCTCAATGTCTGCGGGCCTGTGAGAAAGTCACTTAACTCTTTGACCTCTGGGACACCTGGGTGGCTCAGTTGGCTGAGCTTCCAACTTCACCTCAGGTCATGATCTAATGGCTTGTGAGTTGGAGCCCCATGTCAGGCTCTGTGCTGACAGCTCAGAGCCTGGAGCCTGCTTCAGATTCTGTCTCCTCTCTCTGCCCCTCCCCCACTTGTGCTCTGTCTCTTTCTTTCTCTGTCTCGAAAATGAAATAAACATTAAACTTTTTTTTTTAACTGTTTGACCTCTTGATGAGACAGTCAGTTCTCCTCATGGTGCTGCTGTCAGGGACAGAGGGAACTTGGCAAGCAGTTCACAGTTGCTAAGCAGTGATTCTTCCTGCCCTGAGAAGCTGTGCATGGTGGGCTTGTGGCCACAGCTTCCAGAGCGGTGTCCAGAAAGTGGGCTATTGACCCCGTAGGGCTTTTGGAAATGAAGTTGATTCAGAAGTTAGGAGAACTGTAAAATGGGGTCATTCTAGAGTCGATAATTTGTTACTTGTTCTGGGTTCTTGGAGGAGGACCTCTTATATTTTGGGCAACACTGTACATAGAAGCACCTTGGGATGATGGGGTTTGGTTAAATTCGTTCACAAGATGATGGACTTTCCAAGCCAAGGTCATCTTCCTTTTTTACCTTTTAATTTTTAATTATGGTAAAACACACATAGTATAAATTACCATAATGTATAATTTATGGCTCAGTGGCATTAAGTACATTCACTTAAAGCTGTGTAACCATCACACCATCCATCCAGTGAACTCTTTTCATGTTGCAAAACTAAAACTCTGTCCCACTTAAACACTGACTCCTCCTTCCCCTCCCCTTGCCCCTGGAAGCCCCCATTCTACTTTCTGTATCTGACAATTTGACTACACTTGGAACCCCTTATATATGGAACCATCCAGTATTTGAACTTTCTGGCTTATTTCACTGAGCATATGTCCTCAAGTTTCCTCCATGTGGTAGCACATGTCAGGAATTCTTTCCTTTTTTTTTTTCTTTAGTTTATTATTTATTTTGAGAGAGACAGAGAGATCATGAGTGAGCAGGGGAGGGGCAGAGAGATAGCTGGTTGGGGCAGAATCCAAAGCTGGTTCCACACTGTGAGTACAGAGCTCGATGTGCGACTCGAACTTATGAGCCATGAGATCATGACCTGAGCCAAGATCAGGAGTTGGACGCTTAACAGACTGAGCCACCTGAGCACCCCAGAATTTCCTTCCTCTTTAAGACAAGGTTACCTTTCTAAGTAGGTTCCCAGACATTCAGCTGAGGGTTTTACAGGGGATCATATCGACAGGGGGCATTTTATTGAATTTAGTTCTGCCCTTTTCTTCCATATTGCTGCCCTTTCTTAGCTAATTATGTCTCTCCCTACTTGAGTAATGGCTTCCTAAGGGGCTCCATCCTGTGGTACCGCCTTTGTTCCCATATTGCCCCCACCTTCCCATCACCTTGCTGTTCCCCCATCTGGCTTCCTTCCCCTCTCATGCATGTGCCCTCACTGCCCTGCCCAGGGCTCCTGCCAAGTGCATTGGACTCCTCATCATCCTTTCATTCTGCTCTGCTCTCACCTATTCCAGGAAGCTCTCCTATCAGCCCCACCTGCCCTTGGAGAGCCTCCTAAGTCACTCTGTTTATTTTTAGCCCAGCACTTGCTGTGCTGTCTTATAGTTTTCACTGGTCCATTTCTTTCACTAAAAAGAGCTTTGTCTTCTTTTTTTGATATCCTTGGTGCCTGGCGCACAGTAGGAACTCAGAAATGTTTGGAGGATAACCATGTGCACGAATAAATGAAAAGCTGCTTGGGAAGTCACCGCGCAAACCAGACGCTATCATCATAATCAGTGGGCATGATGGCTGCATTTCATGGGCTGAGATTGGCCATAAAGAAGACCTCTTAAGGGGAGACATGTTAAAGTTTGGGGTGAACACTGAAGGGGCCAGAATTATTTAGATACGATCTTGAGCAAAGGTAATACATAGAATAGCTGCCTTTAAAGACCTCCTGCTCTCCGACTCAGTATACAAATATATGTAAAGACATGTATAAATAGATTCTTAAGCTGCTGAAGGCTAGATTCAGAACAACCTTCAGGTCATGGGTATTTAGCTCGACACAAGTCCTAGTGAACACTACCAGCCTTCCAGAAGCCCTTGATGTCCTCCCTCTCACCCCAACCTCCAAAAGTAACACTGCCCCAACCTGTTGCACCAAGGATTAGTGAAGTTATATTGGGACTTTATAGAAATAGAATCTGCCAGTATGTTCCCGCTCTCTCTCTTTTTTTTTTTTTTTAAGTTTATTTATCTAATTTGAGAGAGAGGTGCGCCTGGGTGGCTCAGTTGGTTGAGCTTCCAACTTCGTCATGATCTCACAGTCTGTGAGTTCGAGCCCCACGTCGGGCTCTGTGCTGACAGCTCAGAGCCTGGAGCCTGCTTCGGATTCTGTGTCTCTCTCTCTGACCCTCCCCCATTCATGCTCTGTCTCTCTCTGTCTCAAAAATAAATAAACATTAATTTGAGAGAGAGAGCAAGCGAGTGAGCATGAGTGGGGGAAGGGCAGGGAGAGAAGAAGAGAGAGAAAATTCCAAGCAGGCTCCATGCTGTCAGCACCAAGTTCAGTGAGGGGCTCAATCTCATGAACCTTGAGATCATGACCTGAGCAGAAATCAAGAGTCGGACACTTAACCGACTGAGTCACCCAGGCACCCCATGCCAGTATGTACTCTTTGATGTGTTGCTTCTTTTTCTGAGATTCATTCATCTCCTTGTACACTCACACACACCTCCCACGAGTGCTCTGCTCCTCAGACACCGTAGCACCGTGGATGGTGAGCCGTGCTGCATCTGCGTGGGCCGGTGTCTCCCGCTCCCTGTGGTGCGCTTGTTTGGAGCTTCCAGGGCTGGACTGCTCAGGGGAGGTGTGGTCACCATTCTCAAGGGCATCTTTGTGTCTGTCCGGCCCTCAGTGCAATGCCTGGAGCACAGATGGCTTCAGTAAATGTTTGCTGAGTGAACCCGATGAATGGACATTTTGTCACTGGATCTTTTCATTTATCCCTTGGCTTATTCGACTCCCCCTGAAATACAGCTGCTTTCATGGGCTGCATCTTTCTGTATTGGGTAGTTGTGCTTGCTTTCGGTGCCAAGAAGATAAAACAAGTGCAGAAATAGGCCCTCCAGGCAGCCATATTCTCTGCAAAGGAGATTTCTTTTGTGCCAAGAATAGAACCATCTTCGGATTAGATGGAGGTTTACTTACAGTCCATCAGGACTCAAAAGGCCATGTGTGGGGAATCAGAAGGGCCAAGTGACCAGGCTGACAGACAGGCCATGGTTCATGAGTCATGCAGTGTCCCGGCACCAATGCGGGGGCGGGAGCCGGGGGGAAGGTTTCAACATTATTGGAAAAAACCCCACAGTGTGCTGAACAGCCAGCCCACCTGCCCCTCCCATCCACAAGGCCTCTGCAGAAGGAGGCTGCTTCAGCATCACGTGATCTGTTTCAGCAGGAGGAGGGGGGGAGAGAGAGAGAGAGAGAGAGACAGGGAAAGAGAGATGGAGAGAAACAGTCTTTTGTTCTGCCATCCTCCATGATTGCTTATCTCTGGCACAAGGCTCTGACGTCAGGCCAAGGGTTCTAATAAAGTGTCAGAAGACGCACCCAGCAGACAGGATGGTCTTTCACTAGGCACTAATTTGGGCCTAGGGATGTAAATTCTGCCTCCCCTGAGATAGTAGAGCTGTGCCTGCTTCCTGGTGAGTTTGTTGTGTCTTACTAACCCTCTGTGTATCCCAGAGCCTTAAAGTAACCCCCAAACACAGGCACACATATGGACTATCACATATCTCCTCACCTCTCCTCAGCAGGGTACATGCTGCCGATTAAAACAATCCCTCCATATGTGTGAGTTTGCTCAATGAAAAAGCGTGGAGTCACAAGATAAAATCATACTGAGGCCTGCACGTAATTGAAATATTACAAATTAGGGTTGTGTGGGGGAATCCCAGGCTATTGGATAAGACACCTAGAGCAAGGGGATAGAATACAAGTCCCACTGGCTTCAGTGACGTGGTCTCAGAGCCACGATCCATCTTCAGGGCCTGCTGTGGATGAACAGCCCTTGGGAGTTGACGTGCGAGGCGGCATAGTGCATGTTCAGTGGGGAGAGAGGAGTATCTGGGTAGGTGCAGGATCTAAGGGAGGCCCAGCTCCACCTGCAGGGCGTGGGTGCCTCTGAGCACTTCATCTATTCTCTGAGCGTCCATTTCCTTGTGAATCATAATACCTACTTCACAGGATTTTTGTGAGGCTCAATTGGGACAATGTGGGAGTCTTCAAATGTGTGACATCGCTCTTTTCCAGCTGGGCTAATCTACTTCCCAGGACAAATCTGCCTCCCTCTTGCCTCAGTACACCCTCCTCTCTTCTTTCAGCCTGTTATCCACCTCCCCTCATTCAGGCCCCGACTGCCTGTCCAGCCTTACCCAGCCTTCCTTGAACTCCTGACCTGTGAGTACTTGGCCCCTGGACCTCTCGCTGGCTTGCGTGTGCCCTGCCCTCCATTGTTAATTATCGTCTTGTCTCTTCAGCAATCTGTGTGTACCTGGAGATCAAGATTAAATACTCTATGGCTCAGAGCTCAGTGTATCATAAAAGCTGCTGAAAGAAGCAGAGGCGTCAGGAAGGTGAAGACAAACTGCCACCGTCTGTCGCTTCCAAACTGCTTCTTGTTGGAAACCCCTTTCCTGCTTTGCTTCCCTAAATCCTCAGGCTGTGCCCTTTCCTAAAACAAGTAAGTATGCGCATAGGCTGCCCCTTGGCTCACCTGACTAGGGAGGAACAATTTTATTCCCCACTCATGGCTGCTCCAGACCTGCACCTGCACTGTGAGAGGGTAGAATTTGGGCTCCTGTGTAGCTGGGGTGCAGTGAAGAAGGGGACGGCCCCCTCTGGGGCCCCTGGCAGGGCTGTCCAGTCTAAATGGCAGAGGTACAGTTGACTTACCAGCTGTCCTCTGGGTAAGGCAGAGCCGTATCGAAGCTTTGATGGTTAAGAAAACTATATTAACATTTTCAAAGAGTTATAAAAATCTCTTTGTGGTGGATTCTGCCTGTGACCAACAGTGACAACGGTCAACTTGTTTCCAATCCACTTTGAGATTCCCCCCCCCCGCCCCCCGCCCCCCGCAACAACCTGATAGGATTAGCTTATTTTCCTTTTGTGCCGGAGCCTGATGACATTAGAACTTGGGCAGGGGTTTTTCTTCCGTGTGCTGAGAAATGCTATGGGACAGCTGCAGCCAGCAAAAATATTTTGTCTGCACTTGTGAAGAGTGGGGGATGGGGGAAGCAGGGTGGAGAAGGTAGGGATGGGGGCAGGGAAGAGGTGGATGTGCTTGAGAATAATTGCCTTTGGGGGGATTCAAGGACTGATAGGGGAAATTTTAAAAAGTATGAATTGTTCTTATAGCACCAAGAAAGTCTAACATTCTGGAAGCCTCCCTTGGACACAGACTGCTCAAATTAGACAATTTTGGTATTAGAACCTAATCCTTCTATTTCATAAATAAGGTAAGAGGAAAACTGCTTTGCAAGAGTCCTTCTGACTGTTATGTTGAGAATAAATGGTAAGTGGATAAGGGCGGAAGTAGGGAGACCATTTAGGTCAGCACATGAGTCCAGACGAGAGCTGATTGATGGTGGAGAGGATGGCCACAGTCAGTCTGGACAAAGCCAGCAGGATTTGCTGATGCATGGGGTGAGCTGGGAGAGGATGAGAGGGGTCAAGGAAGATGCCAAGGTTTTTGACCTGACTGCCTGGAAGAAAACAGGTGCCACTTTCTGAATGAGGAAGGCTGTGAGGAAGGCAGGCTTTGTGGGGGACCCTTGTGAAGTTTCCAACACACGCTCCAGTGGAGGTGCTGGGTAGGCAGCTGACTCTAGAACAGGGTTAGAGCTCAGGAAAGCTCAGAGCCACAAATGTGGGAGTCATCAGTGTGCAGAAGGCATGGAAGCCATGGGCTGGGGGAGAGCACCTTGCAGGAGGGCAGCTGGAGGAGAGAACTGCCGGTGGAGCATTTCCACGGGGGAGGCTGGGACTATGAGTGAGAACCAGCAGAGGTTCTGGGAGGAGGGGCAAGGAGGGAAGAGACAGAATCCTGTCCCTGGAGTCAGTGCTGCCCAGGGCAAGGAAGAGACTCTAGGCCTTGACATCTAGAGACCTTCAGTGACCTTGGCAAGAGCAGAGTAGTGAAGGGAGGGCAGGATGCCAGGACAGAAAGGGAGGCGAGGATCTGGAGACAGCCATGGGAGCCTTTCCCAGGGGTTTTTCTGTAGAAGGGGCAGGGACACAGGGAGGTAGTCAGAGTGATGTGAGGCAAAGAAAGATATTTTAAAGCCAATATCTGTATGCTGATGAAAATAGCCTAGTAGAGAGGAGAAGATCCATGATACAGGAGAGAGAGATACAAATCAATGGCATGCTGTCCTTGAGGAGGGGTGAGGAGGAAGGGGACAGGTGCACAGGTGTAGGGTTATCTTTGGGTGCCAACAGAAGGTTCATCTGTAGTAACGGGAACCAAAGCGGACTTACTGGGTTCAGTTGTAGACAGTTTGTTGGGTTTGGTGGGAGGAGCAGATTTGGAGCAGAACGTGAATTATTCTATGCTCTCTAGATCAGAGGGAGGCCACTTGGGTGATGAACAGAGCTTTGGGCTACACCTCTTGACTCCAGGCCACAGGGGTTCCTCAGTGGAGAATCTGGACAAACACTGATTGGCAGATGTAGTGACTCGGCAAATCATTTGTACATCTTGTCACTGTGGCAGGTGTGGGGCATTCTGACTGGTGTGGGCGGTGAAAGAATTTACCCAGGGCAGATCAAAGGAGAACTTTCTGAGTATACTGCAAGGGAGCAGTGGGCAGGACAGCAAAAGAGAGACTGTCTGCCAGGAGGTGGTGGTAGGGGCCTGTAGTTATGGGGTGCAGTGAGGGGGGTTGGGAACCTATGGAATTTTCCCTTTTTTGGTAACTGTGCCTGGTTGTAAGTAGCCCATTGGTCAGTTAGGGCTTGTGGTCATTCAAGGTGGTCACTTATGAGACTGTCAGCTCAGTAGTCACTGTGGGCCCTTTTGCCTTAAGTTTCCATTGCTCAAGCATTTCAGGCAACAGGCCTGAAGGTGGCCTCCACAGCAGGACAGTGGTGTTCACCAAATGTTCTGTCTGCCTCCCAGTTTTTTGCACACACCCCTCCCCCGAATGCAGGGAGCCAACAACAGGTGACAGTTTCTGGCTAACGGGCTACAAGAAGATTTGATATGTCACTTCTAGGTCAGAGCATCAAAAGGCCAGACCCAACACCAGATGTTGTCTGGGGTCCCTAAAAAACTATATGGAGCAAAGTTCTCCCACCTTACCTCCTACCCCCAATGCCAATGCCCTTGCAGGATTAAAATGTTACCAAAGCATAACCCAGCCTACTGCTAAACCAAGCACCACATCACCAGTCACGGCATATAACAGAGTTTGGGTTGGGTTTTGGATTAAATGCCCAAGGGTCTCATGAGAGAATGCTGTGATGCTGAAAACATCCTGGATGTTCTTATGACTCATATAATTGCACTTTGAATGTGCCAGGGGCAGCTCTGTCTTCAGATGGCGTGCATTATAATTCCAAGACTCATCTTTCCTCACCTGGAAGGGAGGTGACAGGTAATCCTCCCCACAGAGCAGCTTCCTTATCTGTCATCTAAAAAATCCTGAAATTCTTGGTTCCTACTGAAATTCACAGCCCAGATTGGTGGCAGAAAGAGGAGAGGGATGAATCAAAGCACTAATACCCTCCTGGCCCTCTTTTCAAGCAGACAGCCAGTCGGCTGGCCTCTTTGGTGATGTACAGCTGGGTGTTTTGCATCCGTGGGCTGTGGGCTTCCTGAGAAACAAGACTTGTTGTGTCATCTCAGCATTCTAAAATTGCAGAGCCTGGTGAAAACACTACCCCTGACAGAGTTCCTGAGTTAAAAAGAGTGGGAATCCAGCCACTCACCCTTGCTTTCCGAAAGCGAAAGCTCTCAGGCGCAGTTAGCCCGTTTCCTTCCCACCTGCCACCTAGTGGCACCAGGAAGAATTACACCCTCCTGCTCGGGACTGGCCGCCTGCAAGGCTCTTGTTACCATTCCTCCTTCTTATCTGATCTGCAAAGGGCATTAGTTCTGGAAGGCGCCTTACAGATCATCTAAGCCGATCTTCTCAGTTTACAGCTAAGGTAACAGAGACCTAGAAGAGAGGCTTAGAACTAATTAGTGGTGGAGCCAGGCCTAGCCTCAGCCTAAGGGCCTTAGGAGGCCTTATTTATCTTTCCAGCATTTACTCGTTTACTCACTCAACCACTCAATCCATATTTGTTCTGTGCCTATTAGGTGCAGGGCACTGAAGATGAGAGCCCTGGTAGCCCTCAAGGAGCTTCCTGAGAAGGATGATGAGCCTGCATACAGGCCAGCACCTAAAATGAGTGCTCTGGGGGAGGTGAAGATGAAGGGCCAGAAGGGCTACCCCAAGGAGTGGTACTGGGGCTGACTTCAGGCCGAGGGGTTTCTCCAGCAGGTGAGTCAGGGATGGGCCCAGGCAGGGGGAAGCAGGAACAATGGTGCACAAGGCAAATAGAGGTGGTGGGTTCTGGCCGCGTTATGGGGTTCAGGAAAGCAGGAGGTGAGGGAAGGGACAGGCATAAGTAGACTGACAGCTGGGTGAGGGCCTTGTATGTCTGCAAAGGCATTGAGAACATCCCTGAACATCCCTGAAGAATTTTTCATTACAGGAAATACTGTGAGCAGATTTATCCATTCAGTAGATCTCTCTGGCGATGGTGAGAAAGACACACTGGGGCCTACTGCAACACGAAGCAGGGGAGCCAGTCAGAATTCCAGGGCAGAAGTTCAGGCAAGAGGAGAAGGGCAGGGTCTGCACCAGGACGGAAGCGCAGGTGGGGCAGATGTGAAGGAGGAGTGTGGGAGAAATCCGCAGGCAGTGCTGTTTGCAGTAACTGAGAAGATTCTTTAGTTGTGGTTCGGGAACATTCACCAATGTAGGGAATACAGTAAGGAAAAGAGGGGGGGCAGGAAGGTGAGGATGGAAGAGATGATGATATTGGGCATGGACATACTGAGGGTCCAGGTGTTGTTGGGGACAGTTGGGAAGTAAGGGCCAGGAGGCAGTGCAGCATGTGCGTGCCTCTAAAAAGAGCTATGATGGCCGTACATTCATACTTTAGAGATTAGGTGTCAAGGAAATCATTACCATGGATGAAATTGCCCAGGAATGCATACGGTGAGAGGAGAACAGGCCATAGAAGGAGCCTGTCCCAGGTTGGGTTCGCCAGAAAGCAATTTCAGAATTTAATCTGAATATTTTATTAGGGAGTACCCTTGGGATCAATACCCTTGCAGGGGAGTGAGAGGAAGTAGGAGTAGGCAGAGGAAGAAGGAAAAGCCTCAGTTGACCCTATGGGGACCTCTGAAGCTCACGTGGCTGTCAGAGTTGAGTGCATTGGGCTAAAGTGGCTGCATCTTTTTTCCCTTGCCCCCATCAGAGAGCCCCCACCACCCATCCCCCTCAGTCCCAGGAAAGACCTTGGGGCAAGACAGCTCTCAGTAGCAGAGGTAATCACTAAAGGATTGACTCTTGAAGGCCCTATGTTCCTAGCAGCTGGGCAACAATTCTTTGCTAGAAGGAGGATCTGCCCTTAGGCCAGAGTTACAGTTATCTGCTGTCACAACTGGGCAAGGGAGTACCAAGTGGCACCCAAGTAGGTCACCTGAGTGCCAGACAGTTTCCTCCCTGCCCCCACCTGGTGACAACAGCCCCATCTCCTCCTTATGATGAGGAGGGAGACCCTCCCCCAGGATGGTGACTCTTCTTTTTGAGTTGCTGGGCTCTGGACACAGGGATGATTCTCCATCCTTGTAAATTACCATCTCTGAGCATTTCTGTCTTCAGTGGGCAGCTTGTGGGTAGCACAGACTGTGTGAGGGGGCCATTGGCTCCCCTTGTTCTGGGTCCACTCTCCCACCTCTTCTGCTGTCTCATGTGACATCACACACAAAGCTATGCCGGAGGATCACACACTCTGTAAGCACTCAGATAATGGCACTAAGGCTCTGTGGACAGGAAGGGCAAACACATACCCACCACGTGGTTCTATTTCTGTCACAACAAATTGCTGGTCCTTCTGGGTGGAAAGAACCCAACATCCCCACCTTGCTATGTAGTGGTCAGTTCTCCTTGAGCAGTGGTGCTGCACATAACAGAGCGTCAGCCTGGGTCTCTGTGGGTAGGTAGGATGTTTGGTGACAGCAGCAAGAACAGCTTGGCAAGCAGAATTCCATGCTGTTGGCCCCACACAACCTCACCTCTGTTACCGCGGCTGTTTTGTGCATGGCCTGTTTACTGTACCAGCCTGAGTGGTGGGAGACAGGGGCTGTCATCAACTGGCTGTGTCACTTTGCCCACTCATGTTCTCTGTTGGGTCATAACACTCGTGATACAGGGATCCTCATACTTTGTGGGCCCTCTATCCACATGCCTCTTCCCCCGACCTCCCTGTCCCATTCTCCATCTTCCCATCTTTCCCACAGTTTCCTGACTGGCCAGGCCAAGTCATTCCCCACTGCCCCTAAGTCTGTGTGCACTCTGACCTGGGGCTACTGCTCTGCCCACATGGCATGGATGACCAGGTGCACTGCCAGAGTGAGGCCGCATCACAGCTGCGCCCGTGTGTACCTTGCACCCACGCACTGACCCATCCCAAATCCAAGCTCTGGCTTTTACCTCATTCTTCAGCTATTCCTATGGGATCCCCCATGCAGCCATAGGTGCTAACTCAAGACAGGGCATTGGTGAAACAGAAGTGATAGTGACGTAAGTCATCAGTGTGATATTTTGTGGGATGTCTGGATAGTCTAGATCTCTTCAAATGACATTCTGACCAAGGGTGGAGATTTAACATGGTCTTGGATGAAACTGTATGTGAATATTGTCCATCTCATGTAAATGCAAACTGTTTCTGCTCCTCTTTTCTGATTGCAATAGAAAAGAATGCATTTCCCAAAGCTTTGGCCACATACTATGTACCTGAGGCCTTATTACACTGCTCTATCAAAGATATCACATCAGCTGCAATTGGGACTGCTTCTTGGTTGAGTTTATCGTAGTCTATTGCCACCTTCCAGGATTCAACTGGGGAAGTAGAAATATGGTGAAGGCCACCACCATTGAATCCTCTGGATCCTTAGGGGTGGCACTAATTTCCACCATGCTCCCCTTGATGCAATATTGCTTGGCTGGGGCAGGGGCAGTTTCATAGGCTTCCACTTGGCTTTCTTCACTATGATACCTCTTATCCCCCAGGTACAGGCCCCACTGTGGGGATTGTGCCAACTTTCAACTATGCCTATTCCAATCATATATTCAGGGACCAGGCAAATGATCCCAGATGGGGCTGCA
This sequence comes from Panthera leo, assembly GCF_018350215.1. Classification (NCBI taxonomy): domain Eukaryota; kingdom Metazoa; phylum Chordata; class Mammalia; order Carnivora; family Felidae; genus Panthera; species Panthera leo. The sequence continues at coordinate 25,211,462 of NC_056683.1, read as the reverse complement.
GACCAAATGGACCCTTGGCGGGGACTCCATCTAATGTCTGGTTCCTGGAAGAGTCAGTTCCAACTCTCACTCTTAAAATGCTCAGATCTTCCTCTTTCCCTAGCATAGTGTTACCTGAGTAAATGACTTTCGGCCTCTTTGGGGGAGGGCTGGATAGTAATACTGTGTATACTTACTATGGTGTTGCAGGGGACCAGGACATGTCTTCAGTTATTGGGTTCTAGGTCTGGAAACTGAGCAAGGGACCATAAGATTTGACTGGGGTGACACACTCAGCATCCCAATCATCCATCCATAGTTTCCTCTGATGGTGTAAGGTGAATACAACTCTTGTAATCAGCCTCAGTTGAATCCGTGGGCACTGTGGAGCAAAAATGGCCCATCATAGTTGTCTTGCATTGGACTGAAATGGCCTGACCTCTATACTGTTACCTCCATCAGTCATTGGATGTGAGCTGCCCTGGGAGGGGTATTCAAACTCCAAAGGAGGTGACAATAGAAGACTTTCTGCTAACAGCTTTTCCAGCAGCTGAGACAAGTCCTTTCCTGAAGGGGGATCTGGGTCGTACATCTCAGAGCCCACCACTGACCCTTTGGAGAAGCCACCAAAGTTGACAGAATTCTTGAGGATGTGGAGAAAGACAGGTTCAGAGTACAGGTGGATAGATTAACCTTTGACAGGGGAGGAGAAACTCACTGTAATGGAGGGAGGAGAAGATGGCAAGAATGAGGTCAGATGAAGATAAGAGTAACCTCTGTTTTGTTTGTAAAATTAGAGGCAGCTTATCTGGTGAACTTGAGCTCTGGTAGGGTTAAGGCTTGAGGAGAATAGTCCTTAGAATAAATGAGAGAGGACACAGTCTAGGGACTGCAGGGTAATGTTTGAGGGGCAACTGATGTTGAGGGCCATGGCTGACTGTGACCCTCACCTGCTGGGTCAGGTGGTTTTCCCAGGGGTGCTCAGTGCCCTGACGTAGGTGCAGAGAGGGGTTCTCTTCCACCTGTGCTGGGTGCGTGTGGAGGAGAGCATCGAGGCAATAGGCTATTAACTAGTTGCCCAATTTCTCCAGACAGTTCTTCTGGATTCCTTAGATATAAATTCTCATTTTAAAAATTGTTTGTTGTCTAGGGGATGAAGCATTAGAGGGTGTTAGAGGTGAGAGGTGGTGAGATCATCTGCTCCATTGGTTCCATTTACCAATTTGTTCTTTTATGGATCTTGCTTTCTTTCATGATGCTTTCTTGTATCTATGAAATCTTTGTCTAAAGGTCACAAAGGTTTCCTCTTACATTTTCCTCTGGAAGTTTTATAGTTTTAAATTTTATGTTTAGGTCTATGAACCACTCTGAGTTTGTTTTTGTGCATGGTGTGAAGTATAAACTGAGGTTCATTAGTAATTAAGGAAATACAAATTAAAACCATAATGAGATACCACTACATGCCACTTAGAATGACTAAAATGAACAATCTTGATTATATCAAGTAGTTGGCATGGTCCTTGCTGTTTGATGGGGATGTGGAGGACCTAGAACTCCATACACAGATGGGAATGTACAATGGTATAATCACTATGGAAAACAGTTTGTCAGGTTCTTAAAAGGTTACACATACAGCTACTGTATGATACAACCATTCTACTCCTAGGTCTTTATATATGAGAAGTGAAAGCATATGGGTAACGGCTTTAGTGTAATAGCCCCAAACTGGAAACAGCCTAAATGAGCATCAGTGTGTGAAGGAGTAAACAAAGAGTGGTGTGACCATACGATGGAATACTGCTCAGCAATAAAAAGAAATGAACTATTGATACACACAACAATGGATGGATCTCAAAGTAACTATGGTGAGTGAAAAGGCAGACAAAAATAATTGTACATACTCTATCATTCCATTTATCTAAAACTCTCGAAAATTCAAACTAATCTGTAGTGACAAAATGCAGATTAGTGGTCATGGGCAGCAGGAAGGATTAAAGAGGGGCTTGAGGAAACCTCCGGGGCTGATGGACATGTTCACTATCTTGATTGTAGCCATGGTTTCACTGGTTGTACATGTGTCAAAACTTCAATATATACACTTTAAATATGGGTAGTTATTGTATGTCAATTATATCTTAATAAAGCTGTTTAAAAAATTGACCTGAAAGTTAACTATTATAGTGCATCATTGCTAATTAGCAAATAGAATAGACCTGTAAAAATACTTAATCTTTTATTATTTTTTTAACGTTTACTTATTTTTTTAAAAAAAAATTTTTTTTTAACGTTTATTTTATTTTTGAGACAGAGAGAGACAGAGCATGAACAGGGGAGGGGCAGAGAGAGAGGGAGACACAGAATTGGAAGCAGGCTCCAGGCTCTGAGCCATCAGCCCAGAGCCCGACATGGGGCTCGAACTCACAGACTGTGAGATCGTGACCTGAGCTGAAGTCGGATGCTTAACCGACTGAGCCACCCAGGCGCCCCTAACGTTTACTTATTTTTGAGAGAGAGAGGGCATGCAGGGGAGGGGCAGAGAGAATGAGACAGAGGATCTGAAGCAGGCTCTTGCTGATAGCAGCCCAATGGGGGCTCAAACTCAGGCACTCTGAGACCATGACCTGAACAGAAGTCAGATGCTTAAACCACTGGGCCACCCAGGCACCCCAGTACTTAACCTTTTAAATTTCAATTTAGTCAACTGAGACCTATTAGAGATTTAAAAAGTAGGACTCTGATAGTTTTATTTATTTTTTATTTTTAATTTTTTTTTTTTTAACATTTATTTATTTTTGAGACAGAGAGAGATAGAGCATGAACGGGGTGGGTCAGAGAGAGAGGGAGACCCAGAATCTGAAACAGGCTCCAGGCTCTGAGCTGTCAGCACAGAGCCGGAGGCGGGGATCGAACTCACTGGCGGCAAGATCGTGACCTGAGCTGAAGTCGGACACCCAACGGACTGAGCCACCCAGGCACCCCTGGACTCTGATAGTTTTGATGTAAAACCCAAGAGCCTGTTGTAACAGAATCTGACAAAATGGGTGCTGCTTGCTTTTACCATAAACATTCTCTTATATTGCAGGCTTCCTTATTTCAACTCTGCAATGTCCAATTAACGGGTTCTTTAGCAGGCGTTATAATGGCCACCATTGATGGTGCTTCCTACATAGAGACTCATGCTTTCTACTCCTCTGAAAGTTACCTATTCTTATTTTCGTTTTGCCTACGAGGAAGCTGAGTCTCAGAAAGGTTAAAAGGTCACCCCAAGGCCCAGGCTTGCCCAAGACTACAAACCTCAGGGGGTCTGAGTTCAATCAAGAGTTCCAGCCCAGCCTCCTGCCAATTTAGTTGACTCAACTTTTAGAGGCTTTCTCCCAATATTGCTGCCTTTCTCAAAGCCTAGCTGCATTCAAGGCTTCCCTGAAGGTACAGGGCTGCTAGGGGAGGAGGATTTTGGTAAACCAAACCTAAGACGGTGTGAGGGGAGGAGGCTGCGCTATGAGCGCTTAAGGCACTAATTTAAAAGTGGTTGTCTCCGAAGGGCTGTGAGTCAGGACTTGGGAAGACGAGGCAGCTAGCTCCAGCCCTTGAATGCTACTCATCGAACACTAATTGGGGTGAAGGAGGGAAGGAACAAGCAAGGGCGGGTTCTGCCAGGCGCCCGCGGACTCCCTAAGGTCACCGCCGGACACCGGCCCAGCCCCTGCTGCTGAGGACCGCGGGTTTTCAGTAGACCCGGGCGCCGGGAGAGGCCGGCGGGACAGCGCAGCCAGGGCTCGGCCTACTCGGCGTTTTCTAGCCGCCCGCCCCCGCCCACTCCCGGCCCCGCCTACGTCCCGGGCTAGCCCCGCCTTCTCCCCTGGACCGAAAGCGAAAGCGCGCTCGACCTCTCGTCGCTCGCTTGCTTGGGTCTGGCCCGGCCGACGACGGCAGCGGGACCGGAGTCTCGGCGTTTGCGGGCGTGGGCCCGCCGGGCGGCATGGACGGGCCGCCGGCCGCCGCTGGCGGGGACGTCTCCCTGCACAACTTCAGCGCGAGGCTGTGGGAGCAGCTCGTCCACTTCCACGTCATGCGGCTGACGGACTCGCTCTTCCTGTGGGTGGGGGCCACGCCTCACCTGCGCAACCTCGCGGTGGCCATGTGCAACCGCTACGTGAGTGCGGGTCGGGAGGGGGCGGAGGCTGGGGGAAGGACTGGGAATGCCGGCCGGCGTGGAAGGTTGAGGTGCGAGGGGTCGGGCGGGTATGGGGGCGGGGGCTGGGAGGCAAGGTGACTGAGGGTCCAGGCACGTGACTGAGGGTCCAGGCACGCGCCTGGTGCCCGCCCGGAGTAGTGGGGGTTGTGCTTCCCTACTTGTGCCCTCAGTCTTTCCTGGGCCCAGGGGGCCTCGGGGCTCTCCGGAACTCTTCCTGTGATGTCTTCAGGAACCGGGGTTCTGGCCTGCACCATCCGTGGGGAGCCGAATGCCGTCGGCCGGGCGTGGGCCCCCAGGCAATCCCCTCAGATCCCTTCCTCCTCTATCTTTAAGGCGGGCGCCCCTCTGCTGGCTCCTCGAGCCCCGCTCAGTAGTTGGAATGTTCAGGGCTTTGTTGTGGGACTTCTGTCTGGTCACACTCACCCTCCCGGAGGATGGTATCCACCTTTTAGTTTTCCTGCCATCTCTGTATTGAACACACCTAATTTTCTTTGTTTCCAGTACAGACCTCGGACTCCTGTGTCTCCACCTGAAAATCTGATAGGCATCTCACACTAGACTTATTTTAAGATCCAACTCCTTCCTCCCCGCCCCCCCCCCCCCCCGCTACTTCTAAGGTGCTGCTTTTTTTTAAATATGAAATTTATTTGTCGAATTGGTTTCCATGCAATACCCAGTGCTCATCCCAACAGGTGCCCTTCTCAATGCCCATCACCCACTTACACCCAACCCCCATCAACCTTCAGTTTATTCTCAGTATTTAAAAGAGTCTCATGGTTTGCCTCCTTTCCTCTCTGTAACTTTTTTCCCCTCCTTCTTCTCCCCCTTGGTCTTCTGTTGAGTTTCTCAGGATCCACATATGAGTGAAAACATAGGGTATCTGTCTTTCTCTGCCTGACTTATTTCCCTTATAACACTCTCCAGTTCCATCCATGTTGCTACAAGTGGCCAGATTTCATTCTTTCTCATTGCCAAGTAGTATTCCGTTGTATATATAAACCACATCTTTATCCATTCGTCAGTTGATGGACATTTAGGTTCTTTCCATAATTTGGCTATTGTTGAAAGTGCTGCTGTGCATCAGCACTCCTGTATTCCTTGGGTAAATTCCTAGCAGTGCTATTGCTGGGTCATAGGGTAGATTTATTTTTAATTTTTTGAGGAACCTCCACACTGTTTTCCAGAGCGGCTGCACCAGTTTGCATTCCCACCAACAGTGCAAGAGAGTTCCCATTTCTCCACATCCTCTCCAGCATCTATAGTCTCCTGTTTTGTTCATTTTAGCCTCTCTGACCAGTGTGAGGTGGTATCTGAGTGTGGTTTTGATTTGTATTTCCCTGATGAGGAGTGACGTTGAGCATCTTTTCATGTGCCTGTTGGCTATCTGGATGTTTTCTTTAGAAAAGTTAAGACCTAACTCTTAACCTCTTCCCTCAGACCTGCTTCTTTCACAGCCAGCCCATCTGTTGTTGTGGAAACTCCATTCGAACCTTGATTACTCTCCCACTCTCCCCATGGCGAGTGTCAGTGAATCTGTAGGCATTGCCGTCCATCAACACATAGGGGGGAATCCAACCACCCTGTTGGCCTGGCTGGGTCAGTGAAAGAATTCACCCAAGGCAGAACAAAGGAGGTAGAAGTTTATTGAATACACCGCAAGGGAGCTGGGGCAAGGACAGCAAGGGAGAGACTGCCTGGAGGCAGTGGTGAGGGGCTGTAGTTAAGGGGGTGTGGGTTCTAATGGAATTTTCCTTTTTTGGTACCTGTGTTACGGAACCAGGCTGGAACCCTGGCGGAAAAACCAAGCGGCACTAGGAGATCTTTGTGGATTGGAGATAATTATTTCATACCAGTGTTCTCAGAGGAGACTGTTTCTCCAAAGGTCTGAGCCCGGAATGCAAGTGAGGAGGGTAATTTATAGCTGCCAGCTTCCATATCTGTGGGGGTTTTCGTGCACACAGCAAAGGAAGAAGAACCTGGAGGAGGGGTCTCTAAGCTAGAGACCAGAGTTTGTTTTAGCCCCTTTGGCCATCTTTGGCATACTTTATTTACTTTTCCAACACCTGTGCCCAAGTATAAGTAACCCACCCATTGGTCAGCTAGGACTTAAGGATATTTTGAGGTGGGTCACCTAATGGGCCTGTTTGTATTCAGCCAAGGGGTTGGAGGGCACTGTGGGCCCTTCTGTCTTACTCAGGTTTCCATTGTTCAAGTTGGTTGCCTAAAAGGTTGCTTACATACCTTTCACCTCCTTTCCAGCCTGCCCTCGGTGAAGCCCGCAGCATCTCCTTTCCTCCTAGCCTGATTCCCCCTTTGCTGTTTGTGTTCATTTCTTAGAGCTGCTGTGACAAAGTGCCACAAACTGGGGGGCTTAAATCAACCAAGATCTATTCCCTCACAGTTCTGGAGGCCAGAAGTCCAAAGTCAAGGTGTCAGCAGGGCTGGTTCCTTCTGGTGGCTCGTAGGGAGAAATCTTCCCATGCCTCTCCCATCTTCTGGTGTTGGGGGCAATCCTGGCATTCCTTGGCTTGTGGCTTCATCACTCAGATCTCTGCCTGTGGTGTCACTGGCCATCTTCTCTGTGTGTTTCTCTGTGTGTTTTCTTGTAAAGATCCCAGTCATAATAGATTAAGGGTCCACCCTATTCCATTATGACCTCATCTTAACTTACATCTCTGCAAAGACCCTATTTCCAGTAAAGTCACATTCACAAGTGCTAAGGGTTAGGATGTGGACTTTTCTTTTTGGAGGACACAGTTCAGCCCACAACACTGCCATGTGGCTAGTTGCCTGCAGGGCAGCAGACGGCAATCAGATACTGTCATCCTGCTGCTGCAGACCTTTCAAGAGGTAACCTCAGAGTACAGGTCAGAGACTTTACAGTAACCCTTTAGGCTCTGCTACCTGGTAGAGCTCCCCTGCTACTGCCTTCCTCCCTGCTTTAGTACATGGGCATGCCCCAGTATTGCTTCCTCTGCAGTTTATTGTCAGTATCCATGATGGAGGTGAGGTTTGTCTGGTTTAGGAGTAGCCTGGCAAGCTGCTCATTAAATCATTGCTGAATGAAACAATGAGGCCCCCCTGGAGGAACTCTGGGTTTGCTAGGGAGGGCTACCAGTAGTAACCTGCAGCCTGGCAGACTGTAAGGATTGTAATCTATAAGGGGCCCTTGGGGTGGTGGGCAATCAGAGGAGAGAGCCATCAGGCAGGACCTGGGCAAGGCTTCGGGAAGGAGACAGCCTCTGAATGGGACCTCTGGATGTCTTCACACAGTGTCCTTCTTCTGCCCTTTCCCTTCTTGCTGTTCTTTTCCTGGGTGGGTTTTCTTTGATTTCTTTTCTGGTGGGTACCCGCAGCTGGGCCTTTGGGCAGGTGGCAGTTCCATGTCTTCTTTCATTGGAGGGGAGAGGTAGAGGGTCTGCGGAGGTACAGGGTGACGGATACGGTGGTGTGTTTGGAGCTTGTGGTGCCCTGGAACCTCCTTCTTTCATAGTCCTAAGGCTATAGTCATAGACAGTGGGTTAGGCTGTGGGTCACATGGGGCTCAGGACTGCTCATTAGTAAAACCAGGCATTGCTTCCTTGAATCAATTTCAGGATTCCTCCTGTGGGCTGCTTTGGTGCAGTTTGGCAGTCTGACCATTTGGTAGTCATAGTTCCTAGAAGGGTGTATTTTCTCAAATGGAAGCTCACATTCCACGAAGATCAGGTAGGAAAAGGAAAAGGGGCCAGTCTCAGTTACCAGACCTGTCAGAAGTTCATTCCCCACTTATTGGCCACGTTGTGTACCTGTACATTGTCCTTCAGGAACAGAGCACCCAGCCAACCGGAGAGAAGTGTAGACCATAGCTTACAGCAGGAAACACAAGATTCCTGTGGAATAGGGCTTGGCAAACCAGGACCTACAGGCTGGCCTGCTGCCAGTCTACTTTTGTAACAAAGTTTTATTGGAACATAGATCTGCCCATCCATTCAGTAATGTCTGTCAGAGCTTTTGTAATTTGATAGCAGCATGAAACAGTTACAACTGGACCTTCTCCATAAAAAACTAAATGATTTAGGGGCGCCTGGGTGGCTCAGTCGGTAAAGCGTCAGACTTCAGCTCAGGTCATGATCTCGTGGTTTATGAGTTCTAGCCCTGCATTGGGCCCTGTGCTGACAGCTCAGAGCCTGGAACCTGCTTCAGATTCTGTCTCCCTCTCTCTCTGCCCCTCCCCCACTCGTGCTTTGTTTCTCTCACTGTCAAAAATAAATAGAAACATTTAAAAAAGCAGCAACAACAACAAAAACCTAAACGATTACCCTTTGGCCCTTCCTAGGAAAAGGTTGTTGGCCCATGCATGGAGGATGGCACCAAAGGGTCTGTGATGTCTCCTCCCTCCTCCCTTTCCCCTCTACCCCCACACGCAAGACAAGACCATCTAGAACAAAATCACATGCCCTGCTTTTCTTCCAGCTGGCCCCATGTGGTCTGTTTGTGGCACCATGAGAGGCTTTAGAACAAGGGTGATACAGATTCCCCCAACATGATGGAGGCTGGCCTGAGACCAGGGAAAAGGGGACATGGGCCCTATTTGCTCAGGTAATTTAGCATGTGTTGGGCCCACTTGGTGCCCCATCCACAGTAAAACTGTCTAGGCCTATATGTGTGCCTGGGAGACCAGTTGGGTGCAGTATGATTTTGGAAATAACGAAGTACTAAGGGTAACAATATGGAGTTTTTAGTTTTGTTTTTGGTGGGAAATGACCACCTTGTTAAGGTAGATTTTCTAGAGTTTAGATACTATTAGCATAGAGCTGAATGTTGAACTTGAACTTTGTAAACAGCATATTCATTAAGATCATGTTTTTGTTATCTTTTCAACAAAAAAGCTTGCAGTAAATGCTTTTGTTCTTACCCTGTGTTTTTTGATCATCTCTTATAGACCCGAACAAGTTCTCTCTCCTTTTGAAGTGACTTTGAACCCCTAGGAGACCAAGAGCAGTCTCTGATCCATGCTTTACTCACAGTATCTGGCACACAGCAGGTGTTTGTTCAGTTCACCTGTCTCTACCTGGACAGTGTGGGGGGATGGGCACCAACCCCAGAGCCTTTGGTGGCAGAAGCTTATTCTTCTAAAAATCTTGCCTCTGTACCGAGGCTGTTTCTTTTAGAAGTTTAATATTTTGATAGAAGTAAGTTTGACCATATTATAAGTTAGTGATTTTTTTTTCTCCTAAGCTACGTAGGAATTTTAATGGTAAGGGGAGTTACTTCCAAAAGTAATTGAATGGGGCGCCTGGGTGGCTCAGTCAGTTAAGCATTTGACTCTTGATTTCGGCTCAGGTCATGATCTCCTGGTTTGTGAGTTTGAGCCCCTCATTGAACTTTGGGCTGACAGTATGGAGCCTGCTTGGGATTCTCTCTCTCTCTCTCTCTCTCTCTCTCTCTCTCTCTCTCTCTCCCTCTCCCTCTCCCTCTCCCTCTCCCCCTCCCCCTCTCCCCCTCCCCCCCTCCCCCCCTCCCCCTCTCCCCCTCTCTCCCTCTCTCCCTCCCACTTTCTTTCTCTCTCTCTCAAAATAAACAAATAAACAAAACCCCAAAGTAATTGGAAGTAACATTTCTTCTAAATTTCAGAAGGGCCACATTTATTTATCTTTAGTTTTATTGCTTCTTATCTGAAATGAGGATTGGCCAAACATAATCTGATGTTCCTTTATTCGTTATTTGGACCCTGATGACTGATGTCCTTTTGCAAACTCATAGGGCCCTTGTTGACCTTGAAGAGCGTAGACCCCTTCAGGGGCATGGAGCCATGTGCTCTCTTACAGGTCTGGATGAGGAGATTGGCGTCCTGCCTTCTCCGTTGATGCCTGACTTGCGGGCGAGAGGGACCTGGTAGCAGTGGCACCCAGACTCTGTGACGAGCTTTCCTCTGCTCCCTTAATGATCTCTTGGTGGTAATGTTGCCCTTCAGCATGCTTTGGGGCTTCCAACCCTAAAACAAGCCTTTTGTGTAAAGTAAGTCTTATAGCTTATTAACAGCACTGTGATGCCAGCTTCAGGTGACTGCTCTTCGTCTGTCCTAGCTCTGTGACATCACATACAGTAGAGGGTCAACCGGCCTGGCTGTTGACACAGATGCCAGACCTTCCTCCTCTTGGTAAAAGTGTCTAACCTACCAGAACCTGCCACTGCCAGGAAGGATGAATCAGAAGCTACAGAAGTTTGGCCGATGGAGAAGCAGCATTATTTTCTTTGTTTCTTTTTAGGATTCCATCCCCGTGTCTACCTCCCTCCTCGGAGACACTTCTGATACGACCTCCTCTGGCCTTGCCCAGCGCTTAGGTACGTGCCCACGGCTGGTGCTGCAGGAGCAGCTGGGTGGGGACCTCTCTGTTTAATGGAACCATGAGGCCGGTGACTTTAGAAGGAAAGAATCCTTGTATTGAGAGATGAGCACAGATGTCTTCTTTAAGGAGGGCTTGTCCATGCCCTTGACCATGACCACTGTCTCAGGGCCAGCATGTTCTTAAGGGCCTCCCACGTCATGCCTTGGCTGCTGTGCAAGCTGATGAATGACAAGGTGATTCAGTTCCCTCCTGTAAACACATGACCTCCTCGTGGGAGGAGAGTGTGAGTGGTGCCCACAGTACCTATCAGGCAGTGGCTCCGGGTAGCCGCCTGGTGACTCAGGAGACCCCGGGCAGCCGCCTGCCAGCAATGCACAGGAGGGATTGTCCTTGTTCAGAGCTCGCAAGAGGGGAGGCTGGCCTGACCTGAGTGTGGCGTGGAGGGTGGTGAGCAAGAACGAGAGGTTAAAAGCGCCACCCTCTCCTGGGCCCCAAACACATACTTTCTGGAAATACCCAGGTAGTTGGGGTAAGGATGGTATGTGTTCTGCCCTCTGCCGGTGCTCAGTCGCCACGTCTCCCAGGGCACCTGGAGACATGGGACAGCCGGGCAACCTCTGTCTCCTCCTCGGGCATCGTGTTCACCAGTGCTCCCTGTCAGTTCGGTTCCAGAGCCCATTATGGGGCCCCATGTCCTGGTGCTGGGGTGTACGGTGGCTGAGGTCTGGGTCCTGACTTTAAGAAGCTTCTGGTTTAGTGGCACTGGCATTTCTATCGACCTATCCCTGCTTAGTGGGAGTTTACATGCTGGTCACTCAGGGAGGCAACTGGGTGAACAGCACAGCCACACACTGGAGGGGGGGTGGGGGAGGAGGGGGCAGGGTGAGGACTGGTCATTCTAGACTTGCCACTCTGAGTTCTGTGTGTGAGGAGGGCCGACCACGAGGGCAGCTGTGGCATTTTAGGAACATCTCCTGTACCTTTTTAGAGAAACCTGGCTAGTAACTAGTGTGTGCTAGTAACCAAACTAGTAAGTTCTGGTAACTTGTTATTAGGAAATAATTTTACATTTACAGAAAATTTGCCCCAAAGATACCGGGAATTTCTGCTTAGCCTTCGCCTAGATTCCCAGTTGCTCTCATTCCCTGTGTTGATACTATTTTTTTCTGAACCACGTGAAGTTAGTTGACGACAAGATGCCCCTTGGCTTCTATGTGCATCACTGTGTGTTTACCGGCGTTGAAGGGCTGACACACGTAATATCAAATAGACCACTGCAAGCCCTGCCTGGTCAGACGAAGACGTGGGAGAGTGTTCATGTTTATAGGATCGCCCCAGTGTGGGAGACGGATTCTGGTAGAGGATGGCGGGGGCTTGTTTGCTGTGCCACGAATAAATTGTTTATGCCAATAAAGTAAGATGGGCCCAAGGGTACCCTTGAGATGAAAGCCTAGGAGCAGTTTGTATGCAACAAACTATTATTTTTTTTTAGTTTTGTGCAAATTTTAAAAAATATTTTTCCTATGTGGTTTCCATCAATTTATAATAATCTGTATAAATTGTGACAGAACATAGACAAAATAAGTCCTCACCAACTTATTATTAAACTCAGATATTAACGAAGGGTCCCTCCTGCCTTGTTATCAGCAAAACCTGGCAGTCCTAAGTCTTGAGTCCCAGCAAGGACAGGCACACAGAAAAATCTGGAAAAGTCAGTGGTATGATGTGGCTGGGTCTGGTGATGCACTGGTGCTGGGGGCACCAGGGGGCTGTCCAGCACTGCCCTTCCCTGTTCTGGTCATCTCGAGCTTAGGTCTGGACCCTGCAGTTGAAAAGACATTGCTTGTGTAGAGGGGTAATGAGAAGAGAGAAGCATCCTGAAACAGTATCTTTTTTTGTTTTTTGTTTTTTTTAACTTTTTTTAACGTTTATTTTTGAGAGAGAGAGACACAGCATGAGTGGAGAGGGGCAGAGAGAGAGAGAGGGAGACAGAATCTGAAGCAGGCTCCAGGCTCTGAGCTGTCAGTGTGGAGCCCAACATGGGGCTTGAACTCACAAACTGTGAGGTCATGACCTGAGCCGAAGTTGGACGCTTAACTGACTGAGCCACCCAGGCGCTCCCTGAAACGGTATCTTATATGGAGGATGAAAGGAAGTAGAAAAAGAGAAGATCTAGTGGGTTCAGAGTAACCCCAGAAGCATTGGAGGGCTTTGGTGTGCATGGGGACGCCCTTATTCTGTGCAGCACAGAGGGCACAGCTGGGTCTGCTGGGTGAACAGTGCAGGCAGATAGTTTTGCTCCCTGTAAGAGCCTGTCTGAGCAAGTAGAGTGATTGCCCACCCCCCCTTCTGGGGACAAGGAATTTCCTGCCACCGAACAAGAGTAGGCCGAGTGGGCTGTGACTTGACAGATGCCAACCTCACCTCACCTCACCTCACCTCACCTCACCTCACCTCACCTCACCTCACCGTGTTTTCACCTTTGATGACAGGGCTGGCATGGTCATCTGATGTCTGTGGGCTGGCGGAGGGCGGGTGGGTGTCTCTGTGGGGAGTAGGAGTTTGCACTTGCCCTGTGTGTGTGGTGAGGCCAGGTTGCGTGAGGAGGCGTCATCACTGGTGTGGTCGATATTTAACTGGTTTAGGCTTACTGCCTGAATTGCCGTCAGGATAGGTCTTTCTGATTCTGGGCATGTGACTGTGCTTGATTTTTGTAGTTGGAGCAGTACACCCCAACTGTTGGTTCTGTAGAAAGGGTCAAAATGTCTCTTCAACATCAAATTGAAAGTCCTACATTTGTGTGTATATTCACACAATATGTGCATGTAAGCGTGTGTTATATAAATGTACAGAAATGTAGCCCCAGGATTATCCCTGGGAAAAGACTGGAATGGTAGAGAGGGTGGTACTGAAGGAGAAATTAAGTTTTTTAAATACTTTGGTATTATCTGTATTTTAAAAAAGTGAAAAAACCCCACAAAAAAACAAACCAACTTTTTAAGTAGAATAGTGGATTAGCGCTTGGATCCCCTGGAGGGCTTGTGAAGCAGGTTGCTGGCCTCACCCCCGGCTTCCGGGATGGGGGCCTGAGAATCTGCAGCTCTAACAAGCTTTCAGGTGCTGCTGCTGAGGTGGGGCCATGCTTGGAGAACCACTGAGGCAGAGAGCAGGAGGGGGTCTCAATGACTGTAGTCTGCATTTGTGGCTGCTGCTGGGGAAGAGCATTACAGATTAGATCCACCTTCTCTCCCTGAGACCTTGCTGTCTTGTCCCAGGCATCTGTCTGCTGTGAGGTAGGTGTGAGGCGCACACAGCCTCCAGGCTTTTCAGTCACGTCTGTGCCAATGTTTTCTCTTTTTAGCCAGGAAGACCAACAAACAAGTGTTTGTCAGCTATAACCTTCAAAACACGGACAGTAACTTCGCATTACTCGTAGAAAACAGGATCAAGGAAGAAATGGAGGCTTTTCCGGAAAAGTTCTAGGCAGAGTGGCAGAAGTGAGGATTTGTAACTTATGTACAATGTACATTTAAATAAATGGATTGAATTTCACTGTTTGTCATTAGGTTCATGTATGTGTTGACGTTTTGTTTTTAAAGGGTTAATCTTCCTAACTTTCCTTCTTCCCCTCACCAGCTTCTGGGCCAAAGGCTACAATTGATCAGCTTGGGGGAGGAGAAAAGCAAAATGGGCAGGTGGGGTTCCCCTTGTGACCGGTCAGTACTAGGGAGCTGGGGTAAAAAATGGGATTTTGGGGCGCCTGGGTGGCTCAGTTGGTTAAGTGTCCAACTTCGGCTCAGGTCATGATCTCACGGTCCGTAGGATCGAGCCCCACATCATGCTCTGTGCTGACAGCTCAGAGCCTGGAGCTTGCTTCGGATTCTGTGTCTCCCTCTCTCTCTCTCTGCCCCTCCCCCACTCATGCTCTGTCTCTTTCCATCTCTCAAAAATGAATAAATGTTAAAAATTTTTTTTAAAAATAAAAAAGGGATTTTGTTGGAACTGATAATTTAGGAAGGAGGTAAATTAGTTATGACCCTGCTGTGTACCTTCCCAATTAGAATTAAGGTAATAAGTCTTTGTGCTTCACATTATGTTCTTCCTGTCCCATTCTGGCTGAGCCTTTTCCCATCATGGCTCCTCCTGCCGTGTTCTCCCTTGGGCCTGGGTCCAGTCCTGCCTCACACTGCTCACTGGATTTATGGACTGGGTGAAGTTCTAACTTCTCTGGGCCCTGTTTCCTCACCTGTAAATCAAGAATAATCTCTGCCTTGACTGGGTTGTTGTTAGCATTAAGTACACCTACATGTTTTGCAGACTCTGTGAGTGCCCTCACAATTCAGATGTCGGTTATTGTATTTATCCACTTAATTTTTATGGATCCAAATGCTTTAGTTCCTCCTTGCTCTTCTTGCTATCACTTTCTTTTCTCCCAAGTCCTAAGAACCTGCTTTGGCTACCTTCGATCTGTAGCCCTTTCCTGCCTGCCATGTGTAGTGGATTCCGGACTTTCTAGTTTCCCACACTACACATTTTCTTTCACACTCTTTTCTAAAAGCCAGTATTTCATGGGTCAGTGGCTTCTAACCCCAGCTTCACATCTGAATCCCTGGGGGTGGCCTTCACAGATTGCCCACGCCTGACCTTTCCCCAGAGGTTCAGATGGCCTGCACCCAGGTTTTGGTGGAGTTGGAAAGCTCCCCACAATGTTGCTCTGCAGAGGCAGGGTTGAGGACCCCTGGCAAAGGATTTTCTAATCTTCAGGGTCCATGTGGACCCCTTTTGTTGCTAGAGGCAGATAGTTGAGGGCCCTGTAACATGTTTCATGCAGTGGCAAAAGTCTCGTACTGAGCTAGTAGGCAACCAGGGGTGGGTACACTCTGGCCAGGACATAAAGGCACTTGAGAGGAGCCGATCTGGGGTTTAAGACACTTGCCTCCTTTGCAGACTTCCTGTGCTAATGTCAAAGGCCTCGGCCACATGGTAGGTTGCAAGCACAGTGGGCCCCTCTCTAAGAAGAGTAAGTAACACAAAATCAGGGATATGGAGAGAAGAGTTTGGTATAAATACTTTATTAAAGAAATAGTGTTTTCTTGTTAAAAAATACTACATTAAAGAGAGTTTTGGGTTATCAGTCTTTCCTCCCAGAATCACAGTGTAAGAGAGTCATTTCTTGACCTCTCTAGGGACTGTCAGGCCACAGAATAGGACATCGACACACAAGAGAAAAGAACTCTCCAATTTCCTGATGGCTCCCGTTTCTCAGGTGGTTTGAGAATATCACTAAGTGAACAGTTTGTGTTTACTCCAATCTCTGCTTCTGCCTGCCTTTTAAGACTAGGACCCTGCAAGCGAGGTAAGAGGCCACCCGCTGTCCCCTCAGGGTGAGAGTAAAGACTCGGTTTACAGAGGCGCTGAAGTAGGGACAGTGAGAGCTGCATAAACAGGTAGAGTTTTTATTACTTTGTAGTCAATGGTTGTGAAATGCCCTTCACTGGATACCATCAGATGAGGTAGGGAAGACATTCCAGTGGAAATTTGTTAATGGGGCAACATTTTTATTTCTGTACATTTACATACAAATTTTCCCGAAAGGTACAACAGATGTGACATCATGCAGACGTTTAGCTTTGAACGACAGTTCAGAACCCGATTTAGGCTTGTGCTATGAATGAGCACCTCCAGAGTAATCCCGGTCGACATGTACAGTAACACGGTTCTTACAGAGAAACCTCAAATGTTGGGGTTGCAGGAAGGACAGAGGGAAGTATTCCCCACTAGACATAACACACTGTACTGCTTTTCCAAAACACACAATACATTAAAGTGAGGTGTCCTTTAAAAGAGTTGAAGTGTGGGCTCCCCCAGCATGTGCGTGCACCTGCGCGCCACCTAGGGGCTGGGCGATGCGATGGTCACACGATTCATTTAATGGCACTTCAGTCATTTCTTGTTTGGCTCTAGGAAGTGGTAATGTTTGAGTGCAATTACTTCCTTTACGAGGTTTATTTTTGCTCTCTTTCTGTTCTGTGGCGAAACCAACTTACCAGCCCCTTTTCCCTAGTTGAAAGTGATTATACTCTTTTAGAAAACAAAGCATTTAAAACTGTTTCCTATTTGTCTTGGTGCTAATATTTAGTGCATGTGGTGTTCTTGTTGACTTCTGGAAAAGAACAAAATGAAATATCCAGCCCTGTCTCAAGTGTTCACATTTGTGCATAACTTTTATTGAAAGGGGATCACAGCTCCCTGATAGGATAGCAGGATGCACGAGTGGGTGGCAGAGGAGGAGGAGAGCTGGAGCACGTACCCTGGGATGTCTCCCCAGGCAGTGGGGGGTGGGGGTGGTGGAGGTGGTGGGGAGGGCGGACTTGAATAGCAGGTGCCTGAGAAGTGTTTCCTCACTAACGACGAAGGAAACAGGACCGAGGAGTCCAAACACTACTGACAGGTGCCAGGGAGCTGGTGGCCTCAGCCCCCACCCATGCAGAGATGGATCAGGCTCCGGTGGGCCCCCTGCTGCCTTGCTCACTTGGTACGGGATTTCCCAGTGCTCAGCCCACACGGAAGCTTTTCTGCTTTGGCTCCGTTTCGTAAAGGCATTCCTCAAGAGCTTCAGAAATCCCTAAGCTGAACCAGCAACAGGACAGGAGCTCAGCCCGACCCTGAGGCTGCTGGGAGAGAAGAGCTGTGGGACCTCTTTGCTGAGACCTCACTGATTGTTGGCAAGACAGCCTCCTTCACATCTGCCAGACTTTGGTCCCAAGAGCCCAGTCCTCACGCTAGCTTCTCTTCTAGTGGATGATGAGTTAGTCCTGATCGCTGAAGCGACAGTGCTGTCTCTGCTGGACTAGTTTTTGTAGTTGTCACGTCAGATGGAGCTCAGAGACCAAGGAACAGGACTTTGTGCTGTGCCTCGCCTCTGCCTTCCTGGATAGAGATTACTGGCAGCACATGACAGCTTCAGTACATTTCTTACAGAAGGTCTACGTGACCAGCGAGAGAACACGCTCGTCCTGCAGGACAGCAAGGGGGCTGTCCCAGCACTGCAAGGTGTCCCGGGGCTGGGGTGAGGGATGCAGACATGTACCCGGCCAGGAGCAGCCCCAGGGACCTCACTGGCTCCTTCCCGCCTCCCCAGCTGCCCTGTGGCCTGACTGCTGCCTGGACTTAATGGGTCTTGCTGCCAGGTGGCTTTGTAGCAAGTACTCTAAAAAAGGCAAAAGGTATGTCACAAGTTTGGCACGTGAAGGCTGCACAGATGTAAAGAAAGTTCTTTTTAAATTAAGGTGAATGCAGACTAACATTGAAACATGGAACAAAAGTGACTTAACCGACATGAAGGAAGGCCTGGGTGAGCTGGGCTCAGAGCAGGTAGAAATGGGGAGAGACTGCTAGGCGCCCTTCCTTCCCAGGAGGCCCTCCTTCCCAGGTGGCTTCCTTCCCAGGAGGCCTTCCTTCCCAGATGGCCTCCTTCCCAGGCGGCCTCCTTCCCAGGCAGCCTTCTTCCCAGGTGGCCTCCTTCCCAGGCGGCCTCCATCCCAGGCGGCCTCCATCCAGGTGGCCTTCCTTCCCAGATGGCCTCCTTCCCAGGCAGCCTCCTTCCCAGATGGCTTTCCTTCCCAGGCAGCCTGCTTCCCAGGTGGCCTCCTTTGCAGGCAGGCTGGACACCCCAGGCACTAGTGATGAGTCAGACACAGTGCAGTTGACTCCCTGGAATCACGCATGCCTGCAAGTCTGCTCACCTCCCCAGCAATGTTTTTATCACATCCGAGGGCTCCTACTGGGGTCTAGCAGTTTTGGAGGAGAGAGGTGGGTGGACTGAGAATAGGCCAGGTGGAAAGCTGGAAAGGGAGAAGGGGAAGTTACAGCAATCTCTTTTCTGGCCCTTTTGAGTTCTAGCAGCTGTCAGCTGGAAGTCACCTAGTTGCTTCACAGACTCGAGGCCACAAGTTCCCTGGAAGAACACAGCTCACAGCAAAGACATATGTCACAGAGTGCAGAGGTGGACAATTCTAGAAAGAACCCAGGCTGTCCAAAAAATCGGGTGCCTGCGTTGCTACAAGGCAGTGCCTGCCTGCTCCAGTGTTGTTTCTTAGTGGCCCCCTGGGTGTCCTTGAGGAGGCCCTCCAAGGTTCCTCTGAAGTACCCCCAGACAGGCGGAGAAAGCCTGACCTGGAAAAGGCAGGAAGAAGCCTTCACTGTCTGGGACAAAAATGAGGAACACAATGAAAACCCTTGGCTATCGGGGATGGGTGTTGAACTTTGGTGAGTTATTGCTTTCTCTCCACTGGTCTTGATGCTTTAAAGAGGCTGGAGGTCAGGTGGACTCACCTGTGAGATTCCCACTCCTCGCCCTAAGCCCCCCTCTGTGCTGACGGAAGTGACAGGAAGCAGGAAGCAGGCAAAGGCAGGCTGGAGGGGGCAGCGGCTCCCACAGGCTTCGCAGTCTCTCAGCGTGAGGTCAGTGAGAGCTGACAGTCGTCCGGGCTGGTGATCTCTATGCGGTGGTGTGTGCTCGAGATGTGGGTGACGGGCTGTGTCTGGGAGAGCACCCCTCGCTCCTGTGGGTTTGCCTCAGGCGTCTGTTTCAGTTATGTCCCTAGTGGTTTTCAGTTCAGAGAGTAGCCATGTTTTCAAGTTGCACTGGCCAAGAAGCTGAGTGTGAACGGGGCGCTTTCCTGGTGGAGCCAAACCCGGGAAGGATTCCTGATCATGTTAACATGTCTCATGTCTCCACACCGTTGCTTGTCGTGAGCTCGGCCAGGCAAGCCTGCGTCAGCGAACTGTGGCCGTAGTACCACTCATTGTTTAGGATTTCTGGTGAAATGTCCAAACTTTTCCCCAGACACCTTCCAGCGTCAAGTACGAAAGGATGATCCTGAAGGAAAGACTAAGCTGGTTTTAATGACATCTGGGAGCTGCTTTCCCCCAACACATGGAACAGAAGCTCTTACCTCACAAACACACACACACAAAAACCCTTTAAAAACCATACACAGACTCTCTAGCAAAAACCTAATCATTTACATTTCACTCTGTCTACAATGTGGTCATGGAGATGCTCCACGACCGGTCAGTCTGCACACAGGCAGGCGGCCTTGGGGGGAGCGGGCCCAGAGGGAGCGACCCCTGGCTCCTCTGTGGGGTGCTGGGCAAGGATGGTGTGTAACCTCCAGGACCGCTGCGCTGGTTGCCTACAGCGTCCTCCTTGGTGGCCGTGTCCCTCTTCCGAAGGAGGTGGTTCCGTTTCGAGATCAGAGGAAAAGGGAATAAAGTGCTTCTTGTAAAAATGACCAAAATAAATACAAACATTTCATGGCAGAAAAGAAAGTCCAAAGGGTTATTTCCAAAGAGTCTGCTTCTTCAAACACGGTCCTTAGAGTCTTGGAAAGACAGAGTTTCCCCACACCAGTTGACAGTCTTATCATCTGTGGCATCAGCAGGAGAATTAGGGTTTCCCTGCCCCCAGCCACGTGTTCGGTCCCTGGTCTGTAAACCTGTGCCCAAACAGCCCCAAACCCTTGGAGCCCACAGCGCCCCCCTTCAGGGAAGGCCATGCTGAGAGCTACATGGACTTCATGCCGTTGGCCGTGGCATTCTCCGGCAGCCCATCCCCCGCGGTGGCCGCGTCGTGGAGGCCAGAGTAGTCCTTGAGCTCGGCGTTGGTGAGCAGGAGGGGCTGCTCCCCCTTCTTGTGCGGCAGGAGCGGCTGCCGTGTGTAGTGCTCCCCATTGGAGATGTTCTCGGGCAGGCTCTGGTTCCTGCTCTCAGGCAGCAGGAGGATGCAGATGATGCAGATGAGCGTGCAGCAGGCAAAAATGATGTGGTGCAGGAAGTAGCCTTTCTGGTTGTGCAGATCGATGATGGGTGCCGTCAGCATGCCGAAGCCCGCGCTGGCCAGCACCAGCCCCAGCCCGCCGCACCTGCAGGAGGGCACGAGCACACACGGTCAGTGTCCACAGTCACACCCTGCCATGGAAGGGCACGGCAACTCTGTGGGGGGTGGCGGAGGGAGGGGACACGCTTGGGCAGGATCACGGAGCAAGTTCATGGCACCACCCCAGTGTATCCCACATGATGGATATCCCAAACCACCTTCGCCTTGGCCGGCTTTGTACCACCTCTAGAGAATACTTTTTCTCACCAGCGCAAGTTGTTTTACTTTATTTTGAAAGGCAATTTCACAACACTACTGTAAATGGAAAACCAGTACCACTTGCCATAAATGATATGCAATGAAAAACAAAGTGTTATTAAATTATGCTCTTTCCCAAGGTTTGCTCTTCATTTAGAAACTGGGGAGTAGGGGTGGGGGTGGATTAACAGAGGTTAAAGAGAGTAATATAGACATACCAGCACTAACAGATTTTCTCTGGCCATAACTAGAGAGACTGGGAGATACTTTGAAGGACAATAATTTTTCTCACCGTGAGTCGTTATTTATTGTTGCACACCATACCATCATTCCCAGCTTGGGGAGCTACTATACCAGGAACCTTACACTGTGATTGAGAGAAATTCACAGCAGCACTGAGCTCAGAAAGTCCTAAATGTAAGCCTAGAGTGAGTGCCATTTATCTCCGTTCCTCTGCCATTTGAGGGAACCTACCAAAAGTTCTAGAGAGATTAGTAGATATGCAACATTAAAATCCGTCAAAGCTCCAACATCTCTCCTTTGACATAAAAGCATATTTTGGGGGATAAGGTATCATGTGGCCACTGAGAAAGCAGTGCAGGGCCAGGCTGCAGTAAAGGGGACCATGACATTCAGGTGACAGGAAGTCGTGGCCCCACTGGGCCCTGCAATGAATAGGCCAGGGAGGGCTGTCTGGTCTCTGCACTGGAGCTACAATGAAGGGGCCTGATGGATGCAGTCTTGTCTCAAGGAAGGGGTCGTCTCAGAGAGCAGACCCAGACCAGTGGGCAGAGGGTACAGGAATGTGGATTTCAGTTGTTTTAAAAAGGAAGAACTTTCACTGGAGTTGCTTAAGAGCTTATGCACCACCCTTTAGTAAAATGACCTTTATTCTTGGATGTGCTTGGGCAGAAGGCCCCTGCAGCAGGCTCTCGGAGGAGCCTCTGATTCTCTTGGTTGGCACTACAGGTGGCTCTAACTCACAAAAGTACTGACATACAAGGGGATGAGACACAAAACCAATGTGCGAAAGTCAACTGTACGTCTACATGCTAGCAACAAAGAAGCTGAAAATGAAATTAAGAAAATTCCAGTTATAGCAACATCAAAAGAATAAATACTTAGAAATAAAAACAAAAAAATTGCAATACTTGTATACCGAAATCTATAAACCATTGCTGAGAAAAGATTAAAAATATATAATAAATGAAGAGACATTCCATGTTCATGGTTTGGAGGACTCAATACTGTCAAGATGGCAATTCTTCCATCTTAGAAGGAATGTATAGATGCAACACAACCCCTATCAACTTCCCAGATGACTTTTTTTTTTCCAGAAAAAGATAATCTGATCCCAAGATTTATATGGGAATGTAAAGGACCCAGAAGAACCAAAATGATTTTGAAACGTAACAAAATTCAAGGGCTTACCTTCCCAATTTTAGGACTTAGGATAAAGCTCTAGTAATAAAGGCAGTGTGGTATTTATTGGTGTGTCGATAGATCAATGGAACAACTGAGAGTTCAGAAGAAAAAACTCTTACATTTACAGTCAACTGATTTTTGACAGAGGCAAATTCAATGGAGAAAGGAGAGTCTTTTCAACAATGGTTCTGGGACAACTGGAAATCCACATGCAAAAGAACAAAGTTGGGCGTTTATGTAATATCACGCATAAAAGTTAACAAAGAATGGATTTGAGGACTCGAGTATAAGCGCTAACCCTAGAACACTTTTTTTTAATGTTTATTTTTGAGACAGAGATAGACAGTATGAGCAGGGGAGGGTCAGAGAGAGAGGGAGACACAGAATTGGAAGCAGGATCCAGGCTCTGAGCTGTCAGCACAGAGCCTGATGCAGGGCTTGAACCCATGAGCTGTGAGATCACCACCTGAGCTGAGGTCGGATGCTTAACCGACTGAGCCACCCAGGTGCCCCAACCCTACAACAATTTTAAGAAGAAAATATAAGGGAAACTTGTTGTGATCTTAGATGCGGCAAAGATTACATGTGAAATCAGAAGCAGGATCTAGAAGAGAAAATGATCAATAGGACTTCATCACAATAAAAAACTTCTGCCCTTCAAGAGACACTCTCAAGAAAATGAAAATGGAAGCCACGGCCTGGGAGAACACGGTTACTGAGCATGTCTGATAAAGGACTTGTATCCAGAATATATAAAGAACTGTTAGTGTGAAGACACCCAATGTAATAAATGAGGCACAGATCTGAACAGACATTTCTCCAGAGAAACTGTACAAACTATAAAACACCTGGAGCCCACAAGCAGGTGTATGGTATCCCTGGCCATTAGAGACATGGATATCCCCACCCCAATGAGACACCGCCTCACCGACACGCACTAGGACGGCAGGAATCTAAAAGGCAGAGAGTAACCTGTGTTGGCAAGGCTGAGGAGAGGATGAGACCCACAAACCCTACTGCGAGGAAGGAGGGTGGCGGCTGTGGAAAAGTTTGGCAGTTGGTGAAAAAATTAAATATAAACTTTTGTATGACCCAGCAATTCCACTCTTATGAGACATGAAAACATAGACCACCCAAAAACCTAGAAGCGAAGGTTCGCTGCGGCATTATTCATCATAGCCAAAAACCAGAAAGAATCCCGATGTCCGTCCACAGGTGACTGGATAAACAAAAAAAGGCACGCCATGCACAACGGAACAGTATTCGACAGGAAGAAAGGGGGTGAGGTGCAACAGGTGCTCATGGGTGAGTTTCAAAAATATACTGATTGTGTGATTCCATTTATGAAATACCAGAAAAGGCAAGGGGGGTGCAAATCTGCAAGACAGAAAGATGAGTGATTGTCGGGCTGGGAGTGGGGACAGAGACGGACTGCAAAGGGCCAGGAGACAACTTTTGGAGGTGATGGAAATGTTCTATAACTGGGTTTATGGTGGCGACTGCACTAAGATCATTGAATTGTAGATTTAAAATGGACGGATTATATGGTATGTAAATTATACCTCAATAAAGCTGTTAAAAAACACCCCAAATTATTCCAGCTGTGGGGACTGGGTCCTCCTGCAGACACAAACCCCCAAAGCTTCCAGTGGCTGCCCCTCTCTGTCATCCCTGCTCAGGCTCGGGTGTCTGAGCAGCCGGTTCCTTCTCCCTGGAGCCTTTGCTGTCAACAGTGAGTGGGACGAGCTCCTCCTGTCCTGCTGGCCAGTCTTGGATGCGCAGGAGTGACAGGAACAAGGGGGACTCCGACAGGGAGGGCAGGCGCCTTGGGGCTCTCCAGGTTGACAGTTGTACCTAAGTGCTACCTTAAAGCAGACATATCAGAACTCTACGGCCAAGACAGGAAGGAGCACAGAAAAGAAACACTTTTTGGGGCACCTGGGTGGCATAGTTGGTTAAGCATCTGACTTTGGCTCAGGTCATGATCTCAGGGTTCATGGTTTCCAACCCCGCGTTGGGCTGTCTGCCGTCAGCACTGAGCCTGCTTCGGATTCTGTGTCCCCCTCTCCTCTCTCTGCCCCTTTTCTGCTTGCACTCTCTCTCTTTCTCAAAAATAAATAAATGTTAAAAAATTTTTTTAAAAAGAGAAAAAGAAAAGTAAAGAAACACGTTAACAAAGAATGGAACAGAAGAATGACAATCCTGTGCTTGGGTGGGACAGTGGGTGAGTCTCCCTTCCCCATTTTGTCATGTTTCATAACAAGAGAAGACACTTCTCCCTTCCCTTCTCTCAGCCCCAAATGAGCAGCGGTCTTATACCTTCACACGCGGGAGGGGTTTCCTCATGTCCCTTGTGCTGAGGCCAAGGTGGGGGTGGGGTGACACCGCTTGCCGGCTCACCAAGCACACGGCCCCCAGGACAGAGCCGGAGCCTGGGAGTCTGTTCCCTTTCCCAGCCTCTTCTGTCCAACCCATGGCCAAGCCCCATGGCCAAGTTCAGCCTGTCTGGGTCACACCCCCCTAACTGGCATATCTTGTGTCCTCCTCCTATTCCCTCGGGTTCTTTCCTCACTGCTGACAAGTGACTTTTCTAGAATACGCTCGCTGGCCTCTGGCCGACCCCTGGCCCTGCACCCCAATCCCTGAACTCCTTGGCTCCCCAGACCCCACTCCCTCTGTGAGGCTCTCGCCTCTGCTCTGCTCAGTTCTGCTTGTTCCCCAGCTGGAAATGGTCTCCCCATCCGTTGCTCTGGAAGGAGACAAGTCTCGTCCCCTGCGGTCCCTGGGCCTGGCACAGAGAGGCTCACTGGGGTTTGTTCAGGTAGAGGTTGTGAGGACGGGCAGCCGCCTGGCCCACACGCACGGGCCAGTCCAGAGCAGCTGCCGAACAGACCTTTCTTGCTCCCCAGGCTGGAGATGCACTGATTTAAGAGCACAGGTTGGGAGCCGGTGGGCCCGGGTAAGAATTCTGGCTCTGTCATGAGCAGCCTCACCTCTGTGAGCCTCAGGGAGGATCTGAAATGGGGACAAGAAGTCATGCATTGGCAAAGCTGGGGCACTGTGTCCCTACTGCTGGGACAGGACGTGCTGAGTACACGTTGGCTGTTTTGATTCCCAGCTGTCTAAGCTCCTTCTCCCTTCTCCTCACAAAGCAGAAATATTGGTGTATTTCTAACTTCTTTCTTGCTGCGTTAATATTCAACAAGTGACACAGAGCAGGAAGTGAAGGGAAGACCGGGAGATCGGTGGGTTGGTCTCGGGTGGTGGTGTCTGTCCCGCAAGTGCTGGGGAGAAGCCTGACGGCAGGGGCCCAGCTGGGGCTGAGCAAGTTCAAGAACTGATGGGATGAAGACAGCATGAGCCCTTCTCATGGGTCCACCGGAGCCTCCAGGGATGAGACCCACAGGTGGCAGAGGATGCCGGTGCCACTTTGGTCCTTCCTCTTCCTTCTCCCCCTGGCCTCCCACCCACACCCTGCAAAGGACGCCTCTTGAAGCTGCCTCAAACCCACCCACCCTCTTCCTCCCAGGGACCCCTGCTCAGGCTCCCTGCTCCTTCGGAATGAACGCTCGCTCCCTCCTGCCTCTGCTTCGGATACACACATCCCTCCTCCCGGGCCACCGTCTCTCTGCAAATCACAGTCCCGGCAGTTTCCAGAGCGCAGACTGACCAAGCCGAAAAAGTGCTCTGGCCCAGCTGCCCCGTCCTCCCTCCCCTCGGTGCACCTTACAGAGCCGAAAGACTCCTTTGTGTTTGTGTCTGTGTCTCTAACAGACATTAGTTGTTTTCAGGGGCAGGAACCAGGTGAACTCAGTTTGGTATCCCTCTGCATGGCAGTCAGATTTCTAAAGTGGCTCCAATGATTCGCACCTCCCAAGCATTCATACCCTTGTACCTTGAGTGTGAGCTGGACCCAGTTACTTTTCACCAGTGAAATATGGCAAAGGTAATGTGATGTTCCTTCTGTGATTAGGTTATGAAAGACTTACTTCTAGTAGATTCTCTTGCTGGCTTTGATGAAACAAGCTATTATGCTGCTACACTCCAGGCAGCAAGGCTAAGGTGACCTCCAGCCAGCAGAGAACTGAGGCTCTTGGTCCAATAGCCAGAGAGGAACTGAATCCTGCTGTTATGGTCTGAATGTCTATACCCCCCAATTCCTAACCCCCATTGTGATGGTATTAGGAGGGGGCCTTTGGGAGCTGATTAGGTCATGAGGGTGGGGCACTCATGAATGGTATTAGTGCCCTTAGAAAAGCGGCCCCAGAGAGCTCCCTCACCTCTCTCCCATGTGAGGACACAGGGGGAAGATGGCCATCAGTGAACCAGGAATCAGACTAAACACCAAATCTGCTGACACCTTGATCTTGGACTTCCAGCCTCTAAAACTGTAAGAAATAAATTACTGTTGTTTATAAGCCACTCAGTCTGTGGTATTCTGTTCTAGCAGACCCAACAGACTAAGAGATCTACCCATTACTGAATGAGCTTGAAGACTGATCCTACCCTGGTCCACTGCAGCCTGTGGGAGATCCTGAAGCAGAGGATACAGCTAGGCCTTGCTGACTCCTGCCCACGGAAACTGTGAGACAGCAAGCCTGTGCTGTTTTAAGCCACTAAGTTCTGGGGGGTAATGTTACACAGCAATAGATAACTAATACACTCAGTGAGTGATGGAATTTCCTAGCCTTAGCTATGGAAGAAAATAGACAGCCTGCTCTCACCAGGCTGTGATGTGTCACCAGTTAGAAACTCTTCCACCACCAGAGGCACCTGGGTGGCTCTGTTGGCTAAGCATCCAACTTTGGCACAGGTCATGATCACATGGTTTGTGGGTTCGTGAGTTTGAACCCCACATCTGACTCTCTTGTCAGCACAGAGCCTGCTTTGGATCCTCTGTCTCCCCTCTCTTTGTCCCTCCCCTGCTTTCTCTTTCTCTCCATTTCTCAAAAATAAACAGACATTAAAAAAAAAAAAAAAAGAAAGCCTTTCACCAAGGGAGAGAGACCGGATGTACTGTAGGAATAGTCACACCATTGTGCTACTGGGCCAACAAGGGGACACAAATAAGGAATCGCAATATTTTGGAGAGGGGAGGATCTCCCAGATATCAACCTCCTTCCCAGGCAGAGTCCCAGACCACTTTTTAAAGACACTCTGTACCTTTTTGTTAGTATTTCCTCATATGCCCACCATCTTCATTTAGTCTATGAGCTTGTCAAGGGCAAGGATTATTTTCTAGAATACCAACTGGCACGTATTATTTATGCCTAATAAATATTGGATGCTTGTGGACTATACTGGCTTCCTAGGTAGGAAGGTCAGCTCACCCAAATGAATGGGGTAGGTTAAATATAGACAGCCATTATGAAGGGTGATGTGAGTAAAACCATCTGTAAGATGGATAATATGAACACCCAAAATAGCCACTCAGTCTTTTTGATAATTCTGGCCACTCTGGAAGCCACAGGATGCTGCAAGGGACATACTGGATGCTGGGGGTAATGGGTGTGTTTCCTTGGGGCTGTTAATACCAGTGAGACATCATTTTCTCTGAAACCTTCTGGGTTTCTGCCCGACCTTCTTGTCGTTAAGTGTGGATGGTACTGACTAGCAGTGAGAGAGACTTAACTTGCTTAGTGCAAATGAAGTCCACACATGAGTTTATATACAGGAGGGTAGAGGACACAGGCCCACAAGGAAGGGGGTTCACAGATTCACCGTTAGAGAAGTTGGCATGGGATGAAAGTCTGACTTCATAATATAAAAATATGTAATATTAATGTTAATAAATCCTGCCATATATATTTGATTTATGGTAGGATTAGACAGCTCATTTAAGAAAAGTATCTACATATGTGTGTATATATAAGGTGCAGTCCACGTGCATATATAATATGCAGTATATCTTTATATATTTTTTCCATGAAAGCAATTTGCTATTTGGTTTTCTATCAAGGATACTTTGAAATTACACAGGAAGGTGAGGGACGCTTTTGGAAGAATTTGGTATACCATTTTTGGCTTGGTGTTGTTTTTCTGAAATCTCAGTTTAGAGAATGGGGTCATTATTAACATTACGTTAATTTTCCTCTTCTAAATGCTGACTTTGTGCATTTTTTGCTTTTCTTTCGATTGGCACTAGAGGGCAGCATATGCCCATGTTTAAATATCACAGCAGGCGGCCACCTCAATTTACAGTTAAAAGAGAACCAGGGGGCAAATTTTGCCTCCCCGTGCTTTAGAAGCAGAAACATTTTAATATCCAGTGGCTTTTATTTTACTAGTAATAGTATCTAAATTAAAGATATAAAGAGTAATACACAGGCCAACTGTTAGAAGTAGCAAGCTTAAATTAAGAATTCTAGAATCTTGAAATTATGCTTTTAAACACTGGAATCCCAGCATCTTGCATTTAAACAGAACAAACCTCCCAGTTTTCACTTCCTCTTTTATATTACTTAGTTTGTCTTTACTCTATTTCTGTAAGTCAAGGATAAACAAAAATTTGTGCCAATTCTTACAGAAATAAATATAACTGCCAACAACATTCAGGTAGGAATAATTAATAATATCAACTGTCATCTGCTGAGGCTGGATCCTTTCTACATATCCTTTTTCCCCTCAGCATCCCCGCCAAATAATAAGGCGGTCATAACGAGTTTCATGTTAGGGCAAAAGAGATGAATGAAGGCTGGCAGAGGGACTTGCCTAAGGCCACCCAGAAAAGCAGCCCTTGGGATCACACACAGTTCCATGTCACTCCTTCCTCGTGCTGGAGATGCGAGTCTGAGGCTCTAGGCCACATCCTCTGCACTTTGGTTGTTCTCACCCTGCTCTTGAACTAGCCAGTGTGCCTTGGCTCCTTGGTCCTCAGCATTTGTAATATACGTATGTATGTAGATTATGTAAGACACAAATCTTTAGAAAGGTTAAACAGACTCCAGATGTCACATTACACATAGGCCATCTCTGTCCTTGAGGCACTTTAGAGAGGAGGACATCAGGGCCCAGGTTCTTAATCCTGACGTGGGCGTAGGGAGGAGTTACTCAGAAGGAAGGTCTCCAAGAAGGCAAGTTCCAAGAAAGAAGTTTCTAGAAGAAAGGGGTGAGATAGCCTGGAGGGGAGGAAAGCAGGAGAAGACACTAGGAAGGATTAGGTAAGCTCAGACAGAACAGAGAATTAACAGCCAAGGCCCAGGGGCTCTGAGGAATCTGTGTGGAATTGTTGGAAAATGAAATGGGCCTGTTATCACCAGTGCCTGCCTCCTCTATTAACTGATCCCTTTTGTGAGGGGTGAGCAAGACAGCAAAGGCCTCAGGGGCTCCCACCTGCAGCTTCCAGATGGACACTGCATGGAAAAGATGATCTTGCACAAAAAAGCCACCAACTGCTTGTAGACCAACCAGGGCCCCTGGCCACTTCTCACCAAGCCAAAGGGGAGAGGGTGCTGCAGACAGGTCTTCCCCTCTCTCGCTTGCTCTCCCTCTCATTCTCCCTCTCTCTCTGTCTCTCTCTCTCTCTCTCTCTCTCTCTCGTCCCTGTCTGCCTGCAGAGGCACGTAACTCCTGAAGCCTTTGGAAGAGAATCCAAGAACTTGTTGCATCAGCTGATGATAAATGAACAGCATGTGGACCACGCTTGGGTCGGAGGGAAGTGCTTCTCTGTAATATAAAGTCTGGATGGAGTCTCATGAAACAATGGTATTAATCAGTTCATTAGATTCTAGTGAGTCTCTGTCAATTTTTTTAATTTAAAACGAAAAAAAATTATTTTAGAGGGAATGAAAGAGAGACTTCTTGAGTGGGGGAGAAGGGCAGAGGGAGAGAGAGAGAATCTTAAGCAGGCTCCATGCTCAGTACGGAGCCCAAGGTGGGGATTGATCCCAAGGCCCGGAGATTGTGACCTGAGCCAAAAAAGCAAGAGGTGCCCTGAGTCTCCGTCATTCTTGGACAATGGATTTCCACAAGCCTTTGTTCAAAAAAAGGTCTTATCCTCCTATTTGCTTCTAGTTAGTTAATCCTGGCATCTTAACCTTGGCTACTGTCCTGGTTCAGAAGGTATGTTTTTCATAACAGCCTTGTAAAAAAAAGGTTAGTTTAGTATGAAGAAAAATGAAACTAATATAACACTGGATATCAATGACACTTCAATGAAAAAAAGAAAAAAACAAACAAACAAACAAACGAAGCTCACACACCTCAAGCCGCTCATCCTAGTTTATCTTGGATTTATCTTTGTAAAGTGGGGGGAGGGGAGGGAGGCCAATTATTGTCCAGGGACTCCATGGGAATTGTCCCTGAGTGTATTTGCAAGAAAGAGACTCTGAAGGGAAGGGTAAGGGAATGACACCAGCAACTCTTCCCTCCTGGCCCGAGACCCCCTTTGTACTTGATTTCCTTTCATCCTCGGCAAGTACAAAAAGATCACCAAAGGTCAAATATTTTTTCCAGTTTGTCATCTTGGCAAGCCGAATCTAAGAACATATTTGTTGAATTTGTATTCCCAAATAATCTTTCCAGGTTTGCATCAAAGAGGAAAAGGATACTGTATTTCCTTCAGTTTAGCTTGTTAAGCAAAATCTAACAATGACTAATGAGGTCTATCAACTCCCAGAGTTCAGGGGTAGCTGGCCGCTCCCAGAGAACGATACATAATCACACAAATCTGCGGGGAGGCCAGCTGGAAAGCCAGAAGGTCCAACCTTGACTTGGGCACTAATGAAAGAACCCTCTTTGCTGCATTCTTTCGTAAAGTAAGGGAATTTAGGTAAAGAAAGGACACTGAGGGAGATGCTGTCCGCCTAAGGCATTTTGCAACCTCTAGCATGAAATAAGCTTTAGGCTCTTCACTTTGGCTTAGCAGAGGGTTGGAACAGGATGAATTACTTGGCATTTAATTGCTTTTTTCTTAAATATACAGTTCCTTGGCATGTATTGTAATAATCCAGGAGAATGAAGCAAAATGAGGTCATGTGAAATTTCTCTGGTCAGCATGACTCGTGGAAATGTAGGAAGAAAGTCCATGAACCTGCCTGTCTGCTCCCAGAGCCCCATGCAGCACCCGAGGGGCTAAAATGATTAGTCT
This sequence comes from Panthera leo, assembly GCF_018350215.1. NCBI lineage: Eukaryota > Metazoa > Chordata > Mammalia > Carnivora > Felidae > Panthera > Panthera leo. Next base: position 25,180,305 of record NC_056683.1, on the reverse strand, counting down.
GCACAAGTCCTGCCTTGAATTGTACTGGGCTCCACTTGTTTGCTCATGTGGGCAAGTAAGGGTGGATGGGTGGCATCAAGCTGACTTCTGCATTTTAATTCATGGCTGAGTAACTGCCTGATTTATTCACAATTCATATTTTTTAAAAAGCATGTGTGTTAAACATGCTAATGATATTCCCATGCAAAGTTCAGTGTGATGTAAATCAAGATGAGCTCTTCCATAAGTCACAAACAGTAATTACCAGGAAAATGACACGACTCTGTAGTTTAGTGATGCCCTTTTAAATGAAGGGAAACCCTTTTATTATGCTGTGATCTTAATAGCATCATGGAGCATCCATGTACCACTATGTGGGCATAGCACGAGAAAGGATCAAACCTTACCTTGTGAACTAAAACAAAAGTAGCTAAGCACGAGCTTCCTATACCCTGAAAAGGTCCCTGCTCCCTGTTCCTCAGGCTCCTTGCCTGGATGGACCCCAGGGTCAAGTTCTCGGCTGACTCTCAGTTGCCTCAGAGTCAGGGCAAATTTCCCCATCGGAAGCCCTGACAGGTCCAGCACACAAGCCACGCCCTCATCCGGAGGCCAGGGTGGGACAAAGCTGATGCTGGTTCGTTCCACACAAGCCTTGCTAAACCTCCTGCCCTCTCCGGAGTCCTAGGAAGAAGATGCCCTGGGGGGGCACCTCCCATTACGTACCTAATTACTGTGGGGGTGATCTCTGCACAGAAGAACACGCTGAGGCTTCCCACCGCGTGGGAGGCGAACATGCCCACGATGGAAAACGTGATGGAGAATTTGTCCTTGACACTATCACTCATACCTGAAGGAGAATCAGAGGGAGACAGTGAGGGGGGCAGGAGGGAAGGGAAAAGGAGGCTGGCACGGCAGGCAGGGGGTGGGGGAGGGGTGCAGAGACAGCAGTGGGACAGGGGTGGGAGGAAGGCCTGGGACCACAGGAAGGGTCTTCCTCCTTCCCGAGTAGAAGTGCAGACTAGGGCACTCAGTTCCCTCTGGAGACTGAGGAGCACGTCAGGTGTAAGAGGTCAGACGCTCTTGGTGGAGACTTTGTTGGGGTTCCCGTGATTTCCTGTGGGCCTCAAATGCTAGAGCTCACGCGGACTCTGCCAGAGTTCCTTAGGCCACAAGCCGGGCCTGGCAGGAGGGAAGGTGGGTAAAGAGGGGAAGGCTGGTCTCCCTGGTGCTCTAGCAACACCCCTTCTATCCCAGCTTTCAGAGAAAGAAGGTCTCTGCTATTCTGGCCTCAGGGCTGACCTGTCCAGTACACAGGACAGGGTTTACTAGGCTGGATTTAAGGGAATAAAAACTCAAATAGCCCAAACAGAAGAATTTACAGCCCAGAGGGTCAGACTTAACCCATCCAGGCATTTGCAAATGGCACCAGAGTCTGACCACACACCCACGCATCATCTAGCACAGGGCATTGGCATGCTGTTGGGGTCATACACGTGGGGCACAGCTCAGTTCCCTGCAAGGCTGCATTACGAACTCAGGGAGCCCGCTGCAGAAAGCCCTGGCAGCATGGGCTCGGGTCAGGCCAGGCGTGTGTGACCAGCAAGATGCGGGACACCAGCTCTGCCATCCCCATGGCCAAGAGCAGCGAGCTTTCACGATTCACAAAGGGGGATAGCAGCTTCCCCAGGCAGCACAGTCAGCCAGGCCTCCAATGCTCCCTGGGGTTCTCTGATGTCACCCAGGCACTGTCCGAAAGATAGCCCGTGGCACTGCGTCGGCACCAGGGTGCCCTGCGCTGACCGCCCATGCCAGCGGAAGACATGAGGCCATGCGTGCAAGCCGGGCGCAAACGGGGAAACGAGGTGCTCTTTCTAGAGGCAAGAGGGAGTAGAGAATACAAATGTATGCTTATAGTGTCCAACCTACGGCCAACTTCAGCTGCAACTCTTGAAGGGTAGGAAGAGAGGAGGAGAAAGAGAGAGGGAAGGGAAACCACAGGTCTGTGAGTCTATGAAAACGTGTATTTGGGTGCAATAAAAAATGGTGATGTGCACAGCACAGGCATTTGGGGCTCACCTGAGTCTGGATGCTGGCTGTATTTCCCAATCACTGGGCCCATGCAGACGAAGGTGAAGAAGGTGGGTAAAGAGGGGAGAGAGAAAGCATGTTAGGTACAAAGCTGTCACTGTGCTTTTCCATGGGACCAGTTTCTAAGCCAACTCCCCTCCACATCTGGGTTGGCCCCACTGCCAGCCCTCCAGGCCCACTTGGGGAGCAGAACCAACACCCATGGAGGGGCCAAGTGCTAGAGGGACACGGAGACCTGGGGCTAACAGAGTCCCTGGACACTGGGATTAGCACCTGACTAAACAAAACTCGTTTTGTTTGGAGGGGAGAGGGCTAAAACCGTTCTGGACTCCAAGTGTGGGGAGAAAATGGAACTCTTCAGAACAGAGACTCTAGCACACCTTCTAGACCTCAAGCCAAAGGGTTAACTTCATTGTGAAAAAAATTATCCCAGAGTCACTGCTGGTCTGTGCTCAAGGAAGCAGCAAGTTCTGCGGGGGCAGACCCGTCAGGCGGCATTTCTGCGAGCTCCGAGCCCTGATGCTCATAGTTACTTGTGTGCAAGGAGTGCCTGGGACATTCCTGCTCAGGGACAAAGAGGGCCTCTGTGACACTCCCAGGGGCTGCTGCTGTCACCCAAAGCTCATGAGCTTGCACAAGGGGATGGGATGGTCAGGAGCCAGTTGCCACTTCTCCATTTCCTTATTGGTCACAGCTGACAATAAGACCAGTCTCCCATTAAGATACGGAGTGCATGAGGATGTGACCAAATTAGAGAAAGGGCTCCTGGGTTTGCAAGTAGCTGCTCTTTAATCCGGTTTGCACAATGAGGTTGAGAAAGTGTGGAGTTTTTCCGTCTGTTCTGGATACAGACTCTCGCAGCGTGGATGACGTGAAGGCTGTTTTCCCTGAAGTTCCACTGCACCTGGACAGTCATGAGTCTGATTCCTGGCTCTCCTTGTGAAGCTGGGGGATGATCGGCGGCATCTGTTTCCTGCAGTGTCCCAGCCTGTCCCAGGAGGACCGCGCCTGCTCAGAGCAGGCTCGGCTGCCCGGCTCTTTTGTGTCTCGCTCTGGGCAGGTCAGAGAGAGATGCCTGGTGCCTTTTCCATGCACGAGGAGCTGTACCAAGTACGCCTCCCACAGTTGGAGGCGCTACATGGATTCCCTCATTTTCATTTAAATTATTTTTAACATTTACTGAGGAATTCTTTGGCCCAAACGCAAGCTGGTAAACTTGGGAACATCTGCTGACAAGCAGTGTCCCGATGTAGGGGTGTCCAAATGTCCCCCTTGTTTCCCATGAAAGAGTGCTTTGTTCTTCTGGTCATGTGATGTGTCACAAAGAAACAGTCTGGCCGTCAGTGAAGTCATGTCCACCAGGACTGGGAAGGCCTCACGTGCAGGGAATTGTGGTGAACCCAGGAAGGAAGGCTCCAAGTGGCAGCCCGGGGGCTGGGCTGGGGCAGGAGGGGGAAAGGCACAGTGCACTCAGGGACAGTCACCATGGATATTCCAGTTAAAACCTGTCCTTCCCAAGGTACTTCCCTCAAGCTGTTGGCTTTGGAATAATAGCTTGGGTCACAGAAAACTTCCTAAAGTCTCCCCCAGCTCTGCTGAAAACCCTTTGGTCACAGGCCAGCTCCCCTCCCCCAGGCTCTGCCCCCGTGGCCCATCCGCACCCCCAACCCCCACTCACAGTTGAGCAGCCCAAGCTGCAGGAGCGAGGCCAGGGCGGTGAGGATCATGAAGAGCAGCAGCCCTCCCCTGCGCCCCAGGAACCTGACCACCACGCACATAGCCAGGCAGGACGCCAGGGCGATGCTGGCCACGGTGTAGTAGTCGGCATAGAAGTTCTCGAGGAGCGGCACCTTCACCTCGTGGCCCATCATGCTCCTTGCAAAGCAGTGGTGGATCCCGTACCCCGTCAGCCTGTGGGAGACGCACACGCCGAGGGGGGCGGTGTGCAGGCGTACAAGGACAGGAGGGCTCAGTGACCAGGAAACAGACATGCAGCTCAACACATCACAGAGAACATGCTGTTACCACGACCGCATGTCTGATGGGGTGCAATGCAAAGAGACTTCAGAGAAAGGACAGCAGCAGCCTTCTCATGGGGGTGCCTGATCACTCTCCTCACCATCACTTTAGCAGAGAGTGTGAACATGAAAGCGGTGAGACATTCTGTTCAAACACCATCAAATGGATCCAACATGTAAGACAAAGCACTCCCATTCGTTAACTCACTTAATCCCATGTCAGCACCATAAGAGCTGCTGTCAGACCCATTTTACAGATGGGAAAAAAGGCTTAAAGAGGGTAAGCAGCTTGCAGAAGGTTACTAGACATACTGCCTATCTGAACCTCTGACTCTGCTTTCAGTGCTCAGGGTTCTGGAAACTTGGGGATCCACCCAGAGAACTACCTGCTTAACCCATTCCTGCTGCTATTGACAAACACACCCTGGGGAAGCCAGCAGGAAGTCAGGCCAAATGAAGACACCTGGTTTTAGAGACTTTGTTTCAGTTCTTAATTTATCATCGTTTCCCTCCCTTTGCCCTGGGTCAAGCCTCTCTAACGCCTCCAGAGGCTCGGAGGCTCCTATAAACCTTCTGGGAAATGTGTGTCCCACCCGCTGGAGACAGATGTCCACTTGGGGAGACGGGGGTACGAATGCACCCATGCACCTGGGAGGCTGCAAGTGCATGTTCAGGGCATGGGCAGTGCTGCAGGAGCGCATCTGTTACATCAGCGCTCGGCACCCACCCCAGAGTGACAAATGTCCTTCTCTCCCAACCCCCACTTCCGTGCTTTGGGGAAATCAAAGTGCTTTCATCAAACTGTGAGGATGCATCAAGGTCAACTGCGGCAGAGCCTTGCCCCCACAGGGGAAGCTGCTGTCTGCCAAATGAACTCATTTCCACTTGGGACGTACTCAGCAAAGGACCTGCTGGGGCAGTCGCTTTATAATCTTGCAACTGGGGAGATTTGGTTAATCTCTGGGGATCCCAGATGACTTTCTCTGTCTCTTGGCCTACAGAGGTCTCAGAGAAATCATCTTTTTGTTCTGGTAAGAAGGAAGTCTTCGGATCATAACGGGTAATTTTAAGATAACAAGGTCAAAGAGATTGATCCCCCTTTCCCCAAATAAGAAGCATTAAAATAGAAACTTGGCATCTCCTCTATGTTACAATTTGTTTTTTTTTTTCAAACTAAAGTTGGAAAAGGCATTCCATTTGTAATGGTCCCGTTAGCCTAGCCGGCATCTGCCTGAGACTGGACAGCAGCACGGTGGCCATGTCTGGAGCCGACTCTGGGCAGGGAGGCTGAAGCCTGAGGGCTCGGCCCTGACCAATGGAGTGGCTAGGGTCTCCATGTCCTTGTCTGTAGGACAAAGGTGACAGGAGGAGCCCCAACATCGAGAACTGATGAAGTGGAGTGGCTTTGATAGAAATAGCCATGGGGAATGGTAGGAACAGAGCCCTGACTCTGGGTCTCTCTCTTTCCAGGACAGGAGTCCTGATGCCTTTCAAAATTGACTGCAAACCCTGCCCCCTGCCCTCCAATAGTCTCTAACATCAAATGAGAGTTAACATCCTCCCTCACCTGAGGTGAACTGTGACCCTGAGTGAGGGCCACTCTGCGTGGTCAGGGAAGGGCAGGGTTATTGAGCTGTGAGTGAAGATGGGAAAGACCTTCTTGGTCTACACAGCGACCCTGGGGCTTATCAGACTTATCCAGGGCCCTGTGGCCAAGTGCGAAGCCCTGGGCTGACCAGAGACCCCCGAGTTGTGGCTGTAATTCAAGATGCAGCTGTGGGAGAAGGAGGGCCCTGCCGGCCTCCCCTCCAGACACTCTCTTCTCCAGCCTCTCCCTGACCTCCACCCTGCTCGTGTCCCTCTTGTGACTCACGAGTTCACACACAGGACCACGATGTTCTTCCACAGGTTCCGGGTTCCCACCACTTTCACGATGCAGACCTTCTTGGGCCTCCGGGAGAGTTCCTTCTCCAGCTCTGCAGACAAAGAGAACCTGTGACCCGTCGGCAAGACCCTGGGTAGGCAGCCTCCTAGGTGTTCCTGAATTGGGGCATCATGAAAAGGGGCAATTTTTTTTTTCCTTTAAGCCAGAGGATAGGGTCTGGCTCTCAGGATAGAAAACGCATTCACAGAAACACTGACTTTGCCGTTCAAATTTCCCCATGGGGCCTGAAGGGAGCCGAGGCACACCCTAAGTGTACCTTTTCACTGCAAAGCCTTTCTTGTGAGTGAGGCAGGGTACATACAAATAAACAATGAGTGTAGACTCACTCCACTTTGCCTGAGTACCAAACTTAATGACAGGGGTGCCTGGGTGACTCAGTCGGTTAAGTGTCTGACTCCTGATTTAGGCTTAGGTCATGATCTCATGGTTACTGGGATCGAGCTCCACATCGGGCTCTGCACTGAGAGCACAGAGCCTGCTTGGGATTCTCTCTCTCCTTCTCTCTCTCTGCCCCTCCTCTGCTCATGCTCTCATGCTCTGTCTCTCTCAAAATAAACATTTTAAAACATGTAAAAAAAAAACCAAACAAACCCAAATGGGTTACAGAGGGACTAATTTTGGGTTACAGAGGCACTAATCAGGTTCAGGTTGTATTAAAACAAGCAGTTCTTTTCTGTGTGGAGTCTGATCTGTCCACCTCACCCACTGTTCAGAGACCAGGAGAAGCATGTGCTCATATGCTCCCTAACTTCACAGGTGGGAAGTACAGTGGCTGTGGCTGTAGCTGCTCCTTCTGATGCGGCCCCTAAGGGTGTGCATCTCTTTGGAAAGAGAAATAAACACATGCATGAGCATGTATGCACAGAAGTGCATATATGTGTGTACGCACATATGTGTATATGTACATTTTAGTTAACAGTCAAAGGTCTTTGGGGGCTGAGCAAGAAAGTGTTCTGCCTCAGAGTGATATGACCAACTACAAAGTTATTAGACAGAACTCCTCATGAGGCTCAGATTAGCTCTGAAAGCCATTCTGAACAGAGTCCACTAGTGCCCCAATGCCACATTGACATTTGCTGAAGCCCAGGTGTCAACCTGGCAGTTTAACAGGGAGGGTCAAAACACAGAAATGTCTCAGCCTTCAGGATCTGCCCTTGTGTCTGCGAGCAGAAATGCCATACATTCAGCCCCCAAGGCCCCTCTGTGCTCTCCTAGCCCAGCAGATCCTCAGGGAGTAATCCTCTCTACTCAGGAGCTCAACAAGAAAAAGGAGACCTAACCCATTGGTTGCGTGGCCCGTGCTCCTCAAGACTGTCAAGGCCATGAGAAACGAGGCCCAGACCAGAGGAGGCTAGGGAGATGACAACAAAGTGTGATCCTGGATGGGATCCCGGAACAGGAAGTCATTAATGGAGACACTGGCGACATCCAGATGAAGGCTGGGGTTTGGTTAACACTACTCTACCAATGGCAGTTTCTCAACTGTGACAAAGGTCCTATGGTATTATGTTAACAATGGGGAGACTATATTCAGAAATTCTGTACTAATTTTGTAACCTTTCTGTAAACCTAAAATTATTGCAAAATACGTTTACTGAAAGAAACAAAAACACAAAGCCAAGTAGTATGGGTGGGAAGGCCCCATCTAATGAGGGCAGGGCTTCTGTGCTTGGAGGAAACAGAATTACCTCGGGACAGACCCTGCAGCAGCCACGTGCATGGGGACTGCTACTGGTGTGCTCTCTGGCACTTCCTAGGGCCTCTTCCACCTCCTTGATTCCAGTTTGAAGGGAAATATGTTGCTTAACCATAAGGCTTTAGGAGTTACTTAAAACATTTTTTGGATCAATGTCACCAGCTGGGGCATTGAAGGGAGAAGGAAAAACCTTTTCGATGTCAAAGGGATGCCATGCCACTTGAGTTCCCAGACCTTTCTTCCTTCCCACTTTTAGGTGCAAAGCCTGAGGTGTGTGCAAAAGCCAGAACAGCTAGCACTTTGGGTGTCTGTCCACGGATCCCCCTCGACTCCCAAGCTCTTCGGAACCTTTATTTTCCCCTCTGCAAAAATAGACTAATCTGATTTACAAACATCCTTTCCCCATGGCTAAAACACTAAAAAACTTTTAAAGAGCATGGCAATGTTACAGTTAACAGATAATGTGGGATCCAATGATCTTAGTATCTTCATGGTTATAAAACTCATCAGGAATCAACTATAATAGCCACACTTGCTCACCATGGAAATCATCCAAGAAGAAAATTTAAATGTCTATTAGCATGTTTACAGAAGTTAAAATCTCTTTTTGTAATGTGGTCCAAATCTAACTGCTAATACATTATTGTATATGAAATAGATGTTTAAAGAACCTGCAGCAATTTCAATTGTGACTTAATTTTTCTTTTTTATAGGATTAAACTGTAGAGCCCAAGGTCTAAATAACTGACTGTAGTCTACAGGGGTAACTGCATTATTCTAAATGGAATTAGATTAACCTGTCTGGAGCTATTGACATGTTGTCTCTGTTACATACCTTACCAGCCTATGAATAACAACATAAAGCTTCCTCAGCACTAGGTCTGTTTCTCTGGGACAAAAATCCCCCATCTCTGCATTGTGAGAAACATCAGATGACTTTTGAGACACCCTAAGGTAACTGAATACAGGAGGCCTTTCTGTCTCTCTAGTCATCAGACAGAAATCAGGGATGTCCTAAAGTCCCTGAACGTGACTTATGAGAATAAGAAGGGGAAGTGCAAGTTGATCAGACTCTGAGCACCAAGGAAATGACTGATAAAAGCATTTCCTCTCCCTGTCTCTCCTCCCAAGCTCTCTGACCCTCTGGATTCACAGCCATTAGAAAAATTTCAAAATGGGGCGCCTGGGTGGCTCAGTCGGTTAAGTGTCTGACTTCGGCTCAGGTCATGATCTCATGGATCGTGGGTTCAAGCCCCACATCAGGCTCTATGCTGACAACTCAGAGCCTGGAGCCTGCTTCAGATTCTGTGTCTCCCTCTCTCTCTGCCCCTCCCCCACTCACCCTGTTTCTCTCTGTCTCAAAAATAAACATTAAAAAAAAGAAAGAATAATTTCAAAACAAAACCAAGTGGGGCTTATTTAGTTTTGACAAGCCAGCAGCTCCCACTCCACTCTGTATTTCCCTGCCCCTTCTCCTCTGCATGTTTGGTCACAACCTAACCTGGGATACAGCAAGGAGTCTGAGAGACCTGGCAGAATCCCACTTTTGATTCTCTTTGCTGAGCTTCCTTGGGAAAGCTGCTCTGTGCCTCAGTTTCTCAGCTATTAAGCGGGACAATGCCCCTACAAGGCCCAAATGAAGGAAGCAGATGAAGCCCCACGTGGCCCTTGGTGGGCAGGCAGCCTTCCTAGCCCAGTGCTCTGGCTGACCAGGACTGTCCTGGCTCCCCCCCAAACAGCTGTAGAAGGGAGAGGTGTCCTTGCAGACACGCAGAAGGAGACATGACCTCTACGTATGTAAGAGATCCAGGCGAGGGGCCAAACTGTGCTTCTTGAGGACAGCACAGGGAGAAGACGGTGATAGTGCACCGAAGCCCAGGCTCAGAGATGCAGGGACAGCACACACAGACGAGAATCTGTGTTTGTTTGGATGGGGGTGTGAGATTAACTGGCTGTGCTTTGATGCTTGTGTGCACTGTTAATGCATTACGGGTGAAACTGGGAAAGCATCAGTTATAGAAAAGAGAAGACAAGAGAAGTAGGGGAAAGAAGAGGGAGGAGGAACGGGAGGAGGAGGAGCAGAATCAGGAGGAGCAGAAGCAGGAGAAGCAGATGTAGCAGGAGAAGAAACAGTAATAACAGGAGGGGGAGGAGCAGGAGTTGGAGCAGCAGGAGGAGGAGCAGGAGGAGCAGTGGGAGGAGGAAGAGCAGGAAGAGGAGAAGCAGATGTAGCAGGAGAAGAAACAGCAATAGCAGGAGGGGGAGGAGCACAGGAGGAGGGGGAGGAGCAGGAGTTGGAGCAGCAGAAGAAGGAGGAGGAGGAGCAGGGGGAGGAGGAACAGCAGGAGGAGCAGCAGCAGGAAGAGGAGGAGCAGGAGGAGGAGCAGCAGCAGGAGGAGGAGGAACAGCAGGAGGAGGAACAGGAGAAGGAGGAGCAGGAGGAGCAGGAGGAGCAGGGGGAGGAGGAGGAAGAGCAGGGGGAGGAGGAAGAGCAGGGGGAGGAGGAAGAGCAGGGGGAGGAGGAATGGCAGGAGGAGGAGCAGCAGCAGGAAGGGGAGGAGCAGGATGAGGAGGAACAGCAGGAGGAGGAGGAACAGGAGGAGCAGGGGGGAGGAGGAGGAGGAGCAGGAGGAGGAGGAACAGCAGGAGGAAGAGCAGGGGGAGGAGGAATGGCAGGAGAAGGAGGAGCAGCAGCAGGAGGGGGAGGAGGAGGAGGAACAGCAGGAGGAGGAGAAGGAGGAGCAGGGGGAGGAGGAGGAGCAGGGGGAGGAGGAGGAGCAGGAGGAGGAGGAGGAGTAGAAGGAAGAGCAGGGGGAGGAGGAACGGCAGGGGGAGAAGGAACGGCAGGAGAAGGAGGAGCAGTGGGAGGAGGAGGAGGAAGAGGAAGAGCAGCATAGCAGTCCCCCACCCCCATCACAGCCATTGTCAATGGCATGCACTAAAAGCTCCAAGGCAGTGGCTCTGAGGCCCAGGCCCAAGCTCAGAAGTAGAGAAGGTGCCCATTGTCTCCCCCACACAGCCCCTCAGTCCTCAGGTGTGGATTTAGAAATGATGGCACTTGGCCATTTGGGTAAGTGCTTCAGAAGCAAGCAGATGAGAGCGACTATACGGACCTTAGCGAAGTCACCTCACACAGCTCTCTCTTCAAAATCTACCCAAAGTTTTGACAAGTGACCCAGCAGTGCTGACCTCTGCGACTCCCTCTCTGTGCACGTGACTGCAGCTGGCCTGAAGCCCGGAGGAGAAATTTTCTGTAACCACTCAGGTTAGGATCAGGGCGCTGGGGTCAGCCTGCCTGGGCTGACCTTGGTGTCATCACTCTCTAGTGGTGTGGCTTTGGGCAAGTTACCTAACCTGGGGACTATGAGGAGTAATTCACAGACCCTCTTCTCACCTCAGTTTCCGAACTTGTCCATCTGGACAAGACAGAGGGGGCAGTAAGGGCAGACTCCAAGCCTCATGCTGGGACTCACCCTCCCATCTGGCAATGCTGGGCCAGGTGGGCTTCTCCGGGGGGGTGCTTCCCAGAGAGGGCCTGATGCATGAGGACAGAGGACACCCACTCCCTGCACGGGGCTTGCTCTTTCCACATGGAGCCACATCAGCAGCAAGAAGCAGTGCTCCCCAACACTTAGCTTCTCTGGGCCCCACATCCCCATATGTCAAGCAGGGATGATGTGACGACTGACCTCATTAAGACTCTGGTGAGAATCAAATGCCGGTGGAGAGTGTCACCCATGCCTGCAGAGTCACTGCCCAATGACTGCCTGTGTTACCGTTACTATTGCCAGGGGCTGAGCACAGGTCTGACTCCAAGATGTCTTCTCACGGTGGGCTGCAGTCCACAGGCCACAGCTGGGGCCAGCAGCACTCAGACTCTTGAGAGGATGCTGAAAGTCTTGGGAATTAGGACGTGAGGACAGATGCCAGTTCCTGGTCGCTTTCTGTTCTGCAAACACTAATGTTTGCAGGAATGACACTGACCATGACACTCAGGAGGCACATCCGCTGATCTACCTAAATTCAGCTATCAACTCTGCTGGGGAAAGCTGACATGTTCAAAGATAAACCAAGATGGCTTTAAAAGAGGAAAGGGCATGGACAATTCTGGAACGTCAGGTTTTCTTCTAGCATGAATGCAAAAGGATGTGCTGGCAGGGGCATGAGCATTGCCCCCACCCCAACCCCCATATGCATCCAGGCCTGAGACTCTCATCTACCCAGAGGTGACGTGTCCAGCAGCCATGGCCGATTCCCATGTGAAACTGCCCTGCCCCCTCCCGGACTGCGGGAGGCCTCGATTCAATCGTTCAGTAGACATTCAGGGCAAGCCTGCTTCGTGTCAGGTCTGCTGCTGGTGCCAGGATGCAAGGGAGCCCAGCCTTGCACACCCAGGCTGCCATGCCAGCTCTTGTCCATGGCAGGGTGATCGGCCCCAACAAGGAGCCACAGAAACTGGTCAGCTACAGCTGCACGTGAATGATGGGGGAAAACACCTAACTGGAGGGCTGACCTCGTCCCTGAGGAGCTGACCACAGTATAGATGGGGTAGCAGGAGGACCCAGTGTGGGGACGGCCCTGCAGTGGGGAGGCATTCGGTGTATTCTGAGAGCCTAATGCGGGCTGCAGCGCCTTGGAGAGGCAGGCAGAGATGACACAGGGTCTCTGAGCAACTTCAGTGAAGGTCTTAGGGATCTAGCTGGAAGGCCCCTGGAGACTGCTGAGGGATTTCTGAGCAGGTGATGTGAGGGGAGGGGCAGTGAGGTCAGAGAGAAGAAGACTCATTAATGTGAGTCCCAGTAAGGGACAGGTATTGGCAGGTGGACGAGATGAGGTGATGGGAGAAAGATTCCAAGCAGAAAAACAAGCCAGCCTAAGAAAGTTGGAAGTGGCTGATTCAGATGAAGCAGACTTCACCTACCTTCCCCCAGCACTGGCTTCAACGCATTTGACAGCTGGGAGTGAGCAGAACTCCAGAGGCAGAGGGGAAACATGTGTCCCCTGGGAGTGAACGCAGTGATAACCCTCCCAAGAGGGGGAAAGTCACATGCATCAAGCTACCTCTCCCCCCGCCTCCTGCTGGGACAGCAGCAGAACTCATAAGCAAAGACAGGCAAAAAGATGGAATACCACTTGCCAAAAATAGGAGGAAAATGAATCAGTGTAATTAGTATTGAGAAAACAAGCTTTTCCCAGACAATATTTTAACCGGAAAGAAGTGGATTGTGGTGATTTAATTAGGGAAATGCCAGAAACAAATTATACTGTAAGACTTAAGAACATGAACCTGCTAATGAATGTGGCCCAGAGAAGTTTGGGAAGATGGCTGGACATTCCAAAATGAGCAAACATGGCCCCAAAGGGGAAATGAAACCAATTCTCATTCTTCTCCATAGTTACAGTAGTATCTCTGTCTCTCAGCTCCCCCTGATCTCTCAGAAGCAGCACAGTGAAGCTGCCTCTCTTGGACTTCCCAGGTTCAGGTCCCAGCTCAATTACTTACTAGTCTGACTTTCAGCAAGATGCTTAACCTCTCTGTGCCTCAGTTTCCTCATCTGCAATTCCAGATAATTTTAGTACCTCTCTCAGAGGACTATTGTGAAGAAATAGAAGTTAATATATGTGAGGCACTTAGATTCTATATTAAATAGAAGTTGGTATTTGCAAATCATTTGGAAAAGTGACTGACATACAAGCACTATGTAAATGTTATTCTGTTTATTATCATTGCCACTGGATAAAAAGGGACCACAGATGTCCCTCTGCAAAGCACCAGCACTCAGTACTCTTCATGTAAAGCAGACCTGATTCATGTCCTTCCTCAATCCAGTAATGCAAGGGTTCCAGGCTTCCTGAACTCTTCTGCCTGTGCTGAAGTGCCTGGCAGATCAAGCCTACCCTATAGGTGGAGGCTGCCTAGCCTTACTGTCCCCATCTGCCAGGTCATAGGTACAGGCCAAGGCAAAGATGCCACCTGGTTAAGCAGCAGCATCTGGGGGACTTTTATTGACCATGAACCCCAGACCTGAATCAGGAGTCTAATGAAAAGCCTAAGAACCATGGAATAGATGATTCCAGAAGCTCTTCCTAGCCAGTGTGATTCAGATTTCCTGTGTTCCTTTCCTGTTGTGAATGGAGACGTCCATTCTCCTCCCGCACTTAGGTCTCTGCTTACCTGTTACCTTGGAGCCGGGCTCCCCCTGAGCATCTGACTGTGACCCCTCACCACCACCCTCTATCTCTCTACTCTGGATTTTTCTGACAGCATTCATTCCTCCTGATGTATTATACACTTAATTGTTCACTGCATGCCTTCCCCTGCTTGCCGGTAAGCTCCACGAAAGCCAGGCTTTGCCTGTTTCCTTCTCTGTTCTAGAACAGTGCCTGATGCCTGATACACAGCAGCTGTTTCAAAAATATCTGTTGGACAGAATTTCAGATCATGCAGAGGGGGATGTGCATGTTCTGTCTTAGAGCCTGCAGATTATTTTCCTGGGAAATTTATAACAACAGTTCTGTCTACACCAGGTTGTCAGGTTGTTGCAGTGGGTCAGAGCTTGGGACTGGTTTTATCAGGACTTTCAAAAGGTCTGTGTGCCATGTACCTCAGAATTTCTTCTGGTGCTTATTAAAAATGCAGCTTCTCAGAGTTTATTCCAAATCTACTGGATAGAATCTCTGGGTACCAGGGAGGGGCCCAAGAATATGGATTTTAATGATGTCCTGGTGATACTTAATATAGGATCCCCAGCCTGAAAGCCCCGATCTAGCTTGTGGTGATGCTCCTGGCACAGACAAATTCTATGGATCTGAACTGCTATATTAAAATACTTCACTTCTCCACTGCTTCGGATGCCCAACAAACAGGTCATGACAGAAACCAACAATGGCATCTATGAAGATCATGCTAGGGAAAACAGAGACAGTACAGACAAGTCCTACCCCCAGCCAGGACTCTGCTGGTATATAAACCTGGCTGGCAGGCAAGGCTGTGTTCCAGACTCAGGTTGTCCCCCTCCCAAATATTCCTTGACAGGTGGGTGCATATTAGGCTCAGGCCTCACTTCTGGGTCTGGAGAGGCTATGTGGGGTGCCACAGTGTGTTAGGCTCAATCAGGAGAGAATTCAATTCTCTCCAAAGGAAGGTGGAGAGAATTTCAATTCACCCACATTCCTAGTTTGGCTGCAGACAAACAGCTAAGGAAGCTGCTTGGTAGGAGAGTGATGACTCCTGGTCCAGCATGGGAGGCACCTCTCCCCACCTGGGTGGGGCTGCAGGGTTGATGTGAGCAGTACTCACCGGCCATCACACCTTTGATGTCACTCTCAGGGTTCATGCAGTTCTTCTGTGTGAAGTGCAAGATCAGCTTCTTTGCAGACTCAAACTGCTGGGTAGCCATCAGCCACCGGAGGGACTCGGGGAATATCCTTCAAAGAGACAAAGGGAACTGGTGAATGTCTTCAACTCTGCAGGGCATCCAGAAGAACAGCTTCTGTCCTGAGCCTGGAAGCTTCACAGGTGGGTGGTGTTCATTCCTACCCACGTGCAGTGAAGGCCAGTGAATGCTCAGGACTCTCCTGAGCCAAACCATAGCAGTGGACGGTGTCTAATTGTTTTTTTGAGAAAGTATAAAACTGGGGTGCCTGGGTGGCTGAGTCAGTTAAGTGTCTGACTCTTGGTTTCGGCTTGGGTCACGATCTCACCGTTTCACAGGTTCGAACCCCGCATCAGTCTCTGTGCTGATGGCGTGGAGCCTGCTTGTGATTCTCTTCCTCTCTCTCTGCCCCACCCACTCATAGGGTCTCTCTCTCTTTCTCTCTCTCTCAAAAATAAAGTTAAAAAAAGTATAAAGCTTATGATTTTTAAAATGTGGCACATAGGAATAACATCCTACCAATTATATCAAGAAATCAGTGTAAACTCTTCCAAATAACTATGTGTTTCTAAAGCATGTTTAAGCAGTTTGTTGAAGGGCTGCTTTTGTTATATGTTTTCATGAAAACAAACATTAATAGAATTATTTTAAGTTTTAAAAATGCCCGGCACGAGCAACTGGACAGTTATTTTCAGTTTTCGAACATTTCACAGGACTTGCCTATAGAATTATTTTCATCTTGCTGCTAACTACATGCCACACTGCTCTGAGATAATGCTGCAAGACAGCAGTTTTCAAGTTTTATTAGCAACAGATTCCTTGTTTGTTCTTAGTCTGAAATCTTGTGAGGATCCCAATAATAATAATAAAAAAACCACTAGTGTTTTATTATCAAAGCACTTTCTAAGTTTCCTTTTATGACGACATTTACAAGTCAGCCAAACAGAACCATGTGCCTGTTTGGAGCAGGGTCAGCTCGCTTTTTCTGTACAAGGTGAAAGTCAATATTCTAGACTTTGCACACGACGAGGTCTCTGTGATAATTTCTCAACTCTGCCATATGCAGAAGCGGCCACAGACAGCACATGCAGGAACAGGGGTTCCCTATGTTCCCTTAGACCTTTATTATAGGGGAGGTGGCCCCCCTAATTGGGAGAAAAGCAAAAGCTAGAAATCAGGCCAGGGCTCCGGCTATCACCATACTTTACTTCAGTTACACAGTATCAAGGAGTCATGGCGAATGCTGCTGAGACGTTACTATTGTAACTGCTCCATGCTGGCCATACTAGCTCTGGAGAGCCTCTAATTAAAGTAATCCAGAAGCTGGATTGTAAATCTTCCATTTCTTCATGCAGGATCCCAAACACAACTATTAAATCAAGCTCATTTTCTGCGTCCTCTAATCTGTCTGATCAAGTTATTGAGCTCTGAGAAGTGGGTTAAGCTGCTCCTGACTGTAGATTTTAGGTCCTGATTTGGGTAGAGAGCACTCCCTGCACAGGCCATTCTGAGTGGCCGGCCCCACGGCGGGTGATGGTGGGGACCTGTGTGTTGATCAAGGTGCTTCTATAAACAACGCTGGGGAGGCTGGATAGAGAGCCTCAGGCCAGCCAAGAAGCACCCCCATTTCCGGATGCCCCACACGACAGCCCCCAACGTGGCGGGACACCTGCCACGGCACTTGACTACTGGGCACAGCGACAGTGCAGGGCCTCTTCGGCTCCGCATGGCTGTGGCCTCAGCGTGGGACCAGGGGGCTGCGTGGACCATGGTGTGCCGTTCAGGGTGGGGGGCAGCGCACAGGCCCCATCGCCAACACCAGCACACAGCTGCCGCCTTTCTCACATGGGCACGTTTGCAGGTGGTCCAAATATGCTTCGCCACTTTGGGAGAATCTTGTTAAAAGGCATCCCAGGACACCAGCTAATGTATTACTCTGACAACATGGTGGTTTTGCAGGTGGTCTCTGAAGTGTAAAATATGGTATACAACATGAGAAAGCTTAGAGTTCTTTTAAAATAATTGAAAATAATTTATATCCAATGTTTATGGAACTCTACAGCAGGGAGTGGAATTTGAAAATCAAGACCATAAACAAGCATGATGAGAGAGGAATAGGGCCCAGAGCACAGGAGGCAGCAGTGGGGAGGAGCACAGCTCACCTCTACTCCGAGGCCGATCCCCAGGTGCCCAGGGCTACAGGCACAGGGCCAGTAAACAAGCAAGGAGCGTCATCCACCAGAACACAAGGTTTGCATGTCCCCAGCACGCTGAGGTCCTTGGCCTCGATTTACCCTAAAGCTTTGCCAACAGGGTAGGACTAGTTGTGGAGAACTGTAGGGAGATGCTTACTGTGAACAGTTTTGATCCCTGAATGGGAGGCAGGTGACAGTTCTGGGAAAATACAAAGTGATGTCTATTTGATGCCATTTTGTCTTCAAGGTAAAGCCCTGCATTACACATAAAAAGCCAACATTTTTGTTACTGAAATCCCATCAGTCTAGGCATTAAACTCCAGTGAGGACAGCTGCTCACCTCTTACCAGGACCCACAGAGCCCTTGCCCTTCAGGAGAAGAGGTTTTTTCCCCAGAGATCACAGTCCCATGGGGAAGGAGTCACATGCAGTCTGGCGATGCAGAGGCTCATGGGTCTCAGGGATGCTGCCCCACCCGGCTGGCTGCCCCACCCGGCTGGCTGCCCCCGTCACCCTCTATCACTTGTTTTGTCTCACCC
The DNA here is from genome assembly GCF_018350215.1 of Panthera leo. NCBI lineage: Eukaryota > Metazoa > Chordata > Mammalia > Carnivora > Felidae > Panthera > Panthera leo. The sequence continues at coordinate 25,162,469 of NC_056683.1, read as the reverse complement.
AAATTGTGCCTGAGGACAACAGACTTTGGGTAACTAAAAATGGCTAAGAATAATTAAATACCCTTTACGAGAAATGACAATGAGGAAGATTCTTCCTGGAGAATCTTTGAGACTTGCAAAGCTTGTGGAAGAGGCTTCAAGGACAGTACCTTTGCAAATGCATGGCATGATCTTTGCATTTAAGAGGTGGGTGTGGGCCTGTTCTGGAGCTCAAACACCCATTCAGTCACCAAAGTATTTTTTTCTAACATGTGTTGATCATCCCAAATGGATGTATCCCTGACCACAACGTCAGAGTCCTGTACAAGGAGATCTCTGTAAATAAACAGGTAGATGGACAAAGTAAATAAGTAAACACACACACACACACACACACACACACACACACACACACACACACACGATTTATAAGTGATTTGGAGAGAAGCCTGTGCAGTATGGGACACAACTGGGGCCAAGAAGAGTGAGCACTTGTAGAAAGGAGGTGCAGGGAAGACTGTTGGGCAGCACTGTGCTTGGGCTCCTTAGGGAGACGGGCAGGTACTACAGCATGGCTGTGGGAGGGGTGTGGTGACAGGACCCCAAGAAGAGGTGCAGGATGTGAAACAGCATGTGTCTGGTGAGGGGTGGGGCTGCAAGCTGGTAAAACGGAATGCTGGGGGTGAGGTGAGAAGAGAGAGGAGAGGGAGAGTGGCAGGACCCAGGCAGCAGAGGCTCCTGAGCGCCCTGGAATCTCATGAGTGGCGGCCGTCTGACCAGAAGGACCTGCAGTGAAGAAGCAGTGCTCTCTGGGGAGACTTGAGCATGAGAACATGGGCCAGCTCCCATTAGCCACCCAACCCTGCTGCCAATGGCAAATGGCACTGCAAATCACCTTCCCTAGGGCTGGATTTATGACCACCAGGCACCCTTCTGCATGTTTCCCACATACTAAGCTCTGTCAAGCTTGTGATGGGGTAGAGTAATACTACCCCCATTTCACAGATAAGGACAATCAGGCACAGAAAGTCCAGACCTTTAGTTAAGTGGCAGAGCTTGATCAGAATCCAGGCAGTCTGACTCAGGAGCCCACATCCTTAACCTCAGTGGCTGCGGCAAGGAAACATACTCCACATGCCCAGATGGTGTTTAGGTGACAGCAGCTCAGGAGGTACCGTTCTAGTGATGCTTCCTCAGGTGTTCCAGAAAACCACAAGCCCGATGCGCACATGCATGGAATAATGAAGTTTTGTGATGCCCTCCACATATTTAAATTTACTGCAAAGTCATAAAGAACTTGTTGGCCCATTGGCCTCTGAGAAAGCCCAGAGATGGCTTTTTAGTTTGGATAACATGTAGTGTGGCCACGTTATGGGAATTTAATGAAATCTCTCCTGACAAGTACATAATGTAATAACACCATGCAAATTAAAAAGCCGGCTGACAGCCCAGGACCTGGAAGGAATGCAGCTGAACCTTAGAGAAATTGATCATTTTCAACAAAAATAAAAGATCACAGCAGGCAGTGGGCGGCCACGTCTGCCTGGTGTCCCCTCCTGTGTAGATATGGTGAGAAAATGGCCGTGAGAGTGACTTCTGCTACCACGAAAGGTAACCTGGCAGAAAAGCCACAGTGGGTTCTCTGGGAGATAGCTTTGCAGATGGCTGCTGGAGGAGGCCGTGCCTCCGGAAGAAGGAAGTGTCCACGGAGCAAATGGCTTGCCTCAACCCCCAGGAGCAGAGCAGGAAGTTTCAAAAGCTGCAAGCATTTAATTCTTTCAAGCTCAGTATGAGGTATTGTTATTATTATTATTATTATTATTATTATTATTATTATTATTATTCCTCTTTTACAGATGGGGACACTGAGGCAAAGAAAGTACAGGCACATGGTCCAGCTTGCACAGCTGGTAAGTGACAGAGGTGAATTTGAACCCATGACTAGAGAGGTTGGGATCGCTCCAAGCCAGGTGGTTCAATGAACCCCAGGGCTTCTGCAAGAAGGATGTAGGCAAATCTGAAGTCTCCACTCGACCTGCTCTGGTCTTAAACCCTGCAAAGGAAGTGAGCAAAGAGCACAGTAAGGGCGGATGGAGGACCCTGTCAGGCAGACATCTCCTCCCTCTGCTGAAGATCACAGGTCTGATGGGCCTTTCGCCCCAAGGCAAATGATGGATTGTTCTGAGGCCTTCTCCGAGCTACATCAGGATGGTTAGAAGGTCCCTGATTCCTCAGTCACAATTTCAGAATCCCAAAGGTTCTGAAATCCAAAAACCTTACTGATTTAATTCACTTGGCAATGAAGCGTGAACTGGCCTGACCTCACCAGAGGCAGAACCAGACCTAATGGATACGAGCATTCTGAGTCTCAGGCACAGCTCCTCATGAATGTACGAACATTTCATTGCAGAAGCATCAAATATCTGATGCTGAGTAGCTGAAGATGGGATGGGGGCTGGGCACTTCAGAATTTGGGACAGGCGAGGGTGGAGCTGCACATGGATGATGAGGGGGGTGCGGGGCACCTGCCGAGTGCCTGCCTGAATGACACAGGCAACGCCCTGTCTGGCTCTCCTGATGGCCTCCTGGCAGTCATAGGCAGGCCACCATCCACCGAACTACAGCTGGGGAGACTGGATCAAAGGCTTGGGCTATGAAATTCATTTTGCATTAAGCAAATCACAGATAAATCCATTCTCTACTTAAAAAATTAAAGCATTCCAGCCCTCCTGGAACCCTTCCCCCAATCCTGGGGCCCTCGAGAAGGCCTCCGCCCTCCCGTTGTCCTCCCTTCCAGGGGCAAAGACACCTGCCTGGTGGGGGCGATTCCTTCCAATCATACTCTGGGCACTTGTACACTGATAGATCTTGGTGTTTCTTCTGCTGTATTGCATTGCCCCCACTTTCAGTGAAAAATACGAGTTTCACCCTCAAAAATTCCCTTCCTGCCAGACTACATCAGTGGTGCAGAGAGCATCACCCTCAGATGTGTGCATAGTGGTTTCTATCTCCAGGTCCTAGATATGACCTACACTAACTTCCTACTTGTGGGCTGAGGGCACCTGACACAAGGCTGGTCCAACATCAGAACAAGGTGAGCAGCATCATTTTCCAGCATGTACTTGGAACATGACAGAACCACCGTTCTATAGGTCACTCACCCTGTGGCCTCAATTATTCCACAGAAAGCCAAGAATCAGCAGTCAAGTGAAAAGGGTCTTTGACTCAATCACCTGCAGCTTTCAGAGGACATCCACTGAAACACAGACTTTCCTCAAAGAACTCTGAAGCTCCCGTTCAGACAACCGTGGTCTAGACAGCCCCAGGCCAAGGGGCAGAGGGTGCACACCGGCTTGGGAAAGACAGCAGGACAGCAGCCAACATGGGAAAACACAGATGTTCCAACCTTGATCAAGGTGCAGTGAAGGCTCATCCCACCATAACACAGATGTGCCTAGTGCCATGACACAAACCCTCTCATCACCCACCAAGAAAAGGCAAAGTTACAAAAATAAACCGCAGAGTCTGAGGGGGGTGTCTCTCATTTGCACTTAATCCAGCTCCTCAGGGCAAGCACATGGGCTGAGCCCCTGCCATGCCCTCCTGGGGGAAAAGGGTAACATCAGTGGCAGGGTCAGACCTGGAACTTGATCTTTAGACCTCTAGATCAGTGTAATTTTCTGCATGTCATGCTGTTTACCACATTGCTTCAAAACCAGGAAAATCTATTTTAGAAAGATGCCTACAGGGGCGCCTGGGTGGCTCAGTCGGTTAAGTGTCCGACTTTGGCTCAGGTCACGATCTCGCGGTCCATGAGTTCGAGCCCTGTGTCGGGCTCTGTGCTGACAGCTCAGAGCCTAGAGCCTGTTTCAGATTCTGTGTCTCCCTCTCTGTCTCTCTGCCCCTCCCCAACTCGTGTTCTTTGTCCCAAAAATAAATAAACATTAAAAAAAACTTTTAAAAGAAAGATGCCCACCAAATAGCTACAATGAAGTGTTGACTCTTTAAAAAAATTTTTTTAATGTTTATTTATTTATTTATTTATTTATTTATTTTTTAAATTTTTTTTTTTTTCAACGTTTATTTATTCTTGGGACAGAGAGAGACAGAGCATGAACGGGGGAGGGACAGAGAGAGAGGGAGACACAGAATCGGAAACAGGCTCCAGGCTCTGAGCCATCAGCCCAGAGCCTGACGCGGGGCTCGAACTCACGGACCATGAGATCGTGACCTGGCTGAAGTCGGACGCTTAACCGACTGCGCCACCCAGGCGCCCCAATGTTTATTTATTTTTGAGAGAGAGAGAGACAGAGCTCGAGCAGGGGAGAGGCAGAGAGAGAGAGAGAGGGAGACACAGAATCTGAAGCAGGCTCCAGGCTCTGAGCTGTCAGCACAGAGCCCAAACTCATGAGCCGAAGTCAGATGCTCAACTGACTGAGCCACCCAGGTGCCCCTAAAATGTTAACTCTTAAAGAGGTATATGGAAAATTTATTTTCATAAACCTTATTTTCCCAATAGCGTCACAACTGATATTACCACGTCATCATAGGCGGATAAATTTTCTGTGTTTGCCTAATTGATACTATGAGGTGGTTGTTCTTCAAAGCTGTGTGTCTGTGTGCAATTCAGACAAGGAGAACCCTATCTGCTTCTCCAGCAACCCCAATTCACCACATGCTTTTCAGACCACAAGACTCTTATGATTTAACAGTCATGTGTTGTTTCTGATACACTTTCCTATCTTTGCCTTCATTCCTGCTTTCTCTGTTATTTGGCTAAGTCATAAACCCATCTGATTTACATTCATTGACCTGTTTTCGCACGTTGGTCTTTGTAACCTGTGTAGTCACTCAGTAGAATCAGTAATTAAAACTCAATACTGTGATCCTTTCCTAATACTATGAAGTCAGTATTTTTCTTTCACATTTAAAGATAAAACCACATATTTCTTCTACCCAATTGGAGAACCTGACACAGACAAGTATACTATCTAGGCTGTCTTCTTCCTAATACATTTAACACCAGCTCTGATGAGATGCCAACTTGGCAATTCTCTACATTAAAAGCATGTCTATACTCTTTAAATTACTGTCCTAGAATATTTATTCATAAAGGAAATATAGGACAGAGGTTACTAAGATTAACAGCTAATACTCTTATTAATTTTATCTCCAAGTATTAATTTTAGGGCGATACACGTGGAGAGGTATGTCTTCACACTGTCAAGTACAACATTACATCATTCATGGAATAAATGTATACGGGGCATGATCAACCTGCCAGCAGAGAAAAACATGTCATTTAACAGACACCTTACAGGTAAAAGCTTACAGCAGGTAGGCCATCCAATGTAGAGGGAAGGACACAAGGGTCATGAAAGGCTTTGTAGAAGTCAAGTTTCCCTGAATGTGTATGTGAAAAAAAAAAAAAAATCTCAGACTGTACTAAGGGTACTTCTGATTTAGAGGTAATTGTAGCTGTTGGTACTTCAGATTATCACCAAGTTATCACATAAAATCCTGAAAAGGTTCTCAAAATTAAAAAAAATAAAATCAAAGTCTAGAATTGAATGAGTTACAAATTGGGAGAATATCTTAAGTTTCTGGTCCAAAGCTCTTATAATAATATAAGCTTGGTTCCTGTAAACAAGCTTTCACTTGGATTTTTTTAAAACTTTAGTTCTGTCTGATATATATTTATACACACACATATATACATATGTACACACATGTATATACATATGCACATGTGTATATGTATGTATGCATACACATGTGTGTACATAGGTACATATATGTATGTATATATATAAAATTAAGTCAGTTCAATTCAGGGGATAGCAAGTGAATATAAATGAGCTCTTTTTAAACAAAACTTTAAATCATGATTTGAGTTAAACTTAGTAATTAAGTGAGAAGGGATGAGTATCATGAAATCAAATAAAAATTGGCTTTTAGGATGGTTAAACCCCAAAGTTTTCCTGAGACAAATAAACTCTTCATATAAATCTCTTTGTAGAATATAATTCTTTCATAATTACATGGCCTTTCCACTTAATTATCTGTCAAATAAACTCAGAACTTTGTGTCTCTAATGTTTTCCAAAATGGTATCCACCTAAGAGCCATAATTCTTCTGTTACAGAAAAATTATAGAGGAAATACATCAGGAACGCTCTGTTTATATACTAGCTTTGTGACCTTGGGAAAGTCACATCACCCTCCAGACCTCAGTTTCTCTGTATCTACAGAATGGAGTGGGGGGTACGGAATGACACCAAGGCCTTACCAGGCACCAACATTCTCTAGATTTATTTCATGGGGCTAATGGTGACTGTTGCCTTCTTCTGAAAGTTAAAAAAGATACTGATCAGGGCAATGCACTGTACAAATTCTAACACTGCTTTAGGTTTTTGCCAAGCAGAATGAAGTCAGTAACAAAAAGGTCTTTAGAGCTAGCCTTTTAAATAAGCAACCCCGGAATACTTAACAGTTGTGATAAATTGAAAACATCCTTCAGCTCACGTTCTAAACAGATGAATGCTTGGAATTCACCTAAAAAGATTCTGTAGCCTTGAGTGTACCTGGGTTGATTTTTTCCACATTCTCCCTCTTTATATTCTCTTTCTCCAGTTCCTTTTACTAATTTATCCATGTAAGCAATTATGAGGCCACAGAAAGTATAAGGCACCCAGGGCATTCAAAACATAATGCTACAGGGGGAATTAATTTGGCAGGCATTTTTGCAAATCACACTAAAAAAACTGTGATGTTGGAAAACAACTGGAGGAGAGAAGTAGGCAGAAGCAACAGAGGGTTTATGCGGCACCTGCTTCTAACTGGAATTTTATTGGCACCTCTGTCGTAGCAGTCTGTCCAGGGAGTCCTGTCAACCTTCTCCCCAGAGTCTGCTTCTGTCCTTCTGGGTCCTATCTTGATGACAAAGGAGCCCACGGAGGCCACACATTCATGGACTCATCACGAGGGTGGCTCCTGCCAGTTCCACCCTGACCTTGTACCTGACTCTGGAAAGCAGCTTCTTGCTTTTAGCACGTTCACCCTCCCAACCTCAACAGAAACAGTCTCTGAGACTGAGTGAGGTCATCCTGCTCTGTCTGGAACCCCCACTTCGTAGCACCAGGCATGTACTTTGCTAGAGTGGCCAGCTGACGGGGCTGGGCCCCTTGGCCTCACTCTCTGTTCCTGTCCACGTGGACACTTGCCAGCAGTCCGGGGGGCAACCGCTTAGCAGCTATCACTAGACATCTGTCACTGGGAGGCCATCTACCTGCTTTCTGCCTGCTCCCAGCCGTCCGACCCCACCACTCCCACAAAAGACACACGTGCATGCATGTACATGCACACGCGTGCACACACTGACCCCCCGAGGTCTGCCTGGTTCCAAGGCTCAGTGCTCCTCCAGCTGGCCTGAAGCACCCCAGCTTCCACAGGGTAGTGAGACGGAATGTTGCAGCACATTCCAGGTGTGGGGACAGTGGGACAAAGGAGTTGGTAACACTGGCTTTTAGAGCAGAGGCTATATCCTCTGGCACAGCACATGGTTTTTAAGGATCACTTGTTGCCATGTTCACCAGGCTTTCTCCACTTTGAAGAGGAAGTGGTTTTGTTGACCACAGGGGTTCCTATTATTTTACATAATCTCTGCACAACTCACAAGTTAAAAATGGGCAGCCTCTTGCCTGAGGGTTCCCTAAAATTCCATGCCATTAGCAAATCCCCAAACACCAAGTCAGAGAACATTTTGATCTCCCCTTTAATTGCTCATTCAATTGTTACGATCGAAATGTGGGCTACCATTTTTATTTACACACTTGCCTTGGTAAGTATTACCTAATCTTCTCGCCATCTGGATAACTGGTAGACAAATGGGATTTGAGTAATTTTTTTTGGCTTTAAATTTCCTAGAAGTCTCCCCAAATTAACTGTCTGATAACCTGTAAAAATAATTATTGCACATTTTCAAGCTCCCAGAGGCTATATGCCTTTTATGATTTACCTCTTACACTTTCCTTTGAGGCAAGCATTTTCTCTAGTGACTTTACTGTTGGTATAACTAAATTCCGTTTCCCTCCTGCTGTGCAGGGAGCCCTGCGGCCCTTATTTTACCAGTAATAGAGTTTTCAGCATGTGGTACTTTGACCCCCTTCTGAAATAAAACTGTTTTTGATGGAAGAAAGTGTTGGGTCCCTCAAGTGTGTGTGGGCAAGAAAAAAGACTGATAATCGCTGGAATGAATATATTTATGTATCTGTGTATAAAATTTAATCTAAAGGGTCAGGGTGCCTGCGTGGCTCAGTTGGTTGAGCGTCCATCTGACTTCGGCTCAGGTCATGATCACACTCCGTGGGTTCAAATTCCACATCGGGCTCTCTGCTGTCAGCACAGAGCCTCTTTGGATCCTCTGTCTCCCCTTTTTTCTGCCCTTCCTCCACTTGCACACTGCCCCCCCTGCCCCCGCCGCTCTCTAAAAAGTAAACATTAAAAAAAAAAAATTTAAGGGTCTTTTGAAATAATTTTAACAATGACAAGAAGCAAAATTAATTCATCAATTTAACAAATTTTTATTGAGCCCCCCATTAAGGAAGGTACTGATAACCCAATGATTTTAAAAAATGCTTTGTGGGGCACCTGGGTGGTTCAGTTGATTAAACATCTGACTTCAGCTCAGGTCATCATCTCACGGTTCTTGAGTTCCAGCCCCACGTCAGGCTCTGTGCTGACAGCTCAGAGCCTGCAGCCTGCTTTGGATTCTGTGTCTCTCTCTCTCTCTCTCTCTCTCTGTCCCTCTTCTACTCATGATCTGTCTCTCTCGAAAATAAACATTAAAAAAATTTTTTTAAAAAAAGGAATACTTTTGTAAATGTTAAACAGATATAAAAAGAGGAACTAGAAGAGAAGACTCCTCTGGTGAGAAGTGTTGCTCTGTGCCTGGTGCATGTTGCTCTCAGTGGGCCAGGGCTCTGCTCATCTGCCTGACATTTTCGGTCCTATCCCTGGGGCCCAGCAGCACCACTGCACATATGACTGAGCCAAGAGGCTTGTGGTCCTCATCCTGGCTCCGGGTTGCCTGCAGGTTTTTATATCCTGGCTCCAGGTACGAGTACTAGGACCTCAAGGCAAGCTGCAAATATCCCTGTACCTCAGTTTCTCCACCTGTACTGGAGGCCATCCTGGTCCCTACCTCAGAGGATTAGGGAGAGGAGTTAAGGGACCAAATTATTGAAAATGCTGGGCAGCACCTGGATAGGAGCAAACCTTCCAGATATGTTAAAACTTGGAATTATTCTGGGGGCGCTTGGGTGGCTTAGTCAGTTGAATATCTGACTCGATTTTGGCTCAGGTCATGATCTCATGGTTCATGAGTTCAAGCCCCACGTTGGGCTCTGTGCTGACAGTGTGGAGCCTGCTTGGGATTTTTTTTTCTCTCTCTCTATCTGCCCTTCCCCTGCTTCACGCACTCTCTCAAAATAAAAAACTTAAAAAAGAAGTGGAATTATTCTGGCCAAAATATTTCTGATGATATTCAAAAGAGCCAATGATATTTAGGACCATTTACATATTGGAATTGTTAGTAAATTTTTATGCTGGATACTTATCTAACCTGAGGCCATTTAAATGTTTTACAATGGGTTTTTTTTCTCGAAATTTTTAAAAATTAAAATCCCTTTTAGCACATTCTTTTTTCCTAAGGGTTTTTTAATTGTTTTACTCCTCTACCCTGTGAGTTCCTTATGACAGCGTGCTCTAATTTCCTCTGTCTCAAGGTTTATCTTTCATTTGGGGAATTGATACTATTACTTATTCTCCGTGTTATTCAGTGCTGCTTGATCCATCTCTAATTTCCTCATTATTTCCCATACGGTTTATTATCTTCTTATTGCTTTCCCAGATGCTTTGGATGATCACACGGATTGCCAACAGCACTTTTTCTCTCGTCAGGATGAAACTCCCACTGAACAAAGCACTCTCCAACATATCTGTTCTTTCTCGAAGCAGCTCATGCAAAACACGCATTAGGTGAGTCCAAGATGAGAATCCGTCCTAACTCGGTACTTGGCTAACAGTCTTGGAAGAGAGCAAGAGAAAACTGTATGCAATGCTCTCCTGCATTTGAAGGTAGAAACTCACAGGAAGATGCCCCAAAGCAGCCTGCTCAGAGGGCAGGTAAGCAAGGTGGGAGAAACCTTTCCTTCCCATTAACCTTGATCACAGGCTGTAATTTAAGACTCCCAAACATACTTGTGTATAGGTTTATGTTTGCATAGTACGGATAAAAGTGTTAGATCCAGCACCCAGAGTTTTTGCCTTCTTTCATCAGTTGCAGGAATACCTATGACATCTGCTGTCTGAGATGACGAGACAAATTTGCTCTCCACAGTGGAATTGGATTGGACAGCCAGGTCTTGCATGATATCTCACTGATCCTCAAGGATGGCATCTGTTTTCTTTCCCTACAGAGCCGAGAAACCTCTTCCTACAAGACGTGTGGCTTCTCCACAGCTGACTCAGATCTTCCCTCACGCCTCAACACCACCTTTATCTGGGGAGCACCAGGTTCCTCAGTCCTTGTGCAGGACATCTGGCTTTTTCTTCTATGATACATCCATCATACTTCTCGACCTTGAGCACTCATCAGCATCCCCTGGAGGGCTTCTTAAACCACAGAACTGCACCCCACCCTAGACCTTCTGACCCAGTCAGTATGCCTGGGGTGGCATCTGAGAATCTGTGTTTCTAATGCGTTCCCAGGTGGTGATGATGATGCTGGTCCAGGGACCACATAACAAGAACCACTGATGTTCAGAAGCCAGCTTTTAATGACTTTCTCACACTTCTGAGTGTTCTGGTGAAGCTTTCTAAATGCCCTGGTTTCCCCAGCTAAAACCAGGAATAATCCCACCAACCTAATCCAAGGGTTAATGGTTAATATAGTGTCACACACAGAGAAGCTTGCAGCTGATCTCGGGAAAAGTGTGTTCCTAAAATCTGAAGATATGTTCAAATCAGTATATATTACTGTGCCTCTGCCACAAAGGAGGCTCGAGATGTGAAATGTGATGTTTCCCTCCCTTGCCGAGCTGTTCCAAGAGTTAGGATGGTGTCTGCCATGTTCATGAGGATACCCTGACACTCATGTTCTGCTCATGTCCTCATGTTGCAATGACAGCACTCATGGGGACCTTACTGAACTGGTATCACAAGTGTTCCCCAGCACATGCCGGGTCCAAAGCTGACATGCATACACTTGTTTTTACAAATAATCACCCATACCCAGCATCACTAATTTACATGTTAAGGCATGGTGATGTCACGTACTGACATCTTGGAAGAGAGGCAGTAACATCTTCATCATCTCTTGGAATCCATACTTGGTGCTGTTTCCTCCACTTTATATAGACACCATGTGGGTGCCCTGTCCACCACCTTCTCACTCCTATGTCATTCTTCTACGAGACCCACCCAGAAGGCCAGGTGCCACCTGTTCTGTGTATCGCCTTCCTGATTTTCCACCCTGTGGTTTTCTTAGATGTTCTCACTTATCACAGACCTGGAGCCCCAAACACCCTGCCCCCCACAAGGGCTCCTGGCCGAGAAGGGCACCCTGTCCCCGAGCTGTGTGTCCTGGAGCAGGCTGCAGCCACCTGGAAGGGACACCTTTTACACACTGTGCAATCAGAAAGCAGAAGCCCTTCCAACCAGCCCCTTCTTCCACTCTGGGGTCACTGGCCACTTCCACATCCAAGCAGATGCTCTCTTAGATTCTCCCTTCCTCTAGTATTTTGGCTACTGAATCTGCGCCTCTGCCCCCTGCCTCCATTTGTTTTCTGTGATCCTGGAAGAATTCCACATTTCTTCTGGAAAAAGGATGGATCGATAGGATTTCCTTCTAGATTAGCATGGAAGCTCTACTGCTCTGACTTAAGTGATAATGAATGCCCAAGAAAAATGACTAAGGAAGCACTTCTATTTGGTCTTAGTGTCCTGAGGGACAAAGGCAGTGTGGATCTTGGCTTCAGGCACTGGCATCCGCCAGTGGATTTACCCACTACCTCTGACAGGATTTTCATTCAGATAAGAAATATTCACAGAATCCCCTCCTCTGTTTTTGCTTCACGACAATGTGCCTAAATATGACTCTGTGAAGCATGCTGGAATACCAGCTCCCAAGCAAGCACATCCTTTCCTTCTCCTGGGCCACCAGTGAAGCTCTCCCTTCACCTAAGCCTACAGGCCAACTGCAGTGGGTCCTGCCTGGACCTGGGAGGTATGAGCATCCCCAGGCAGCTCATGAAGTGACATCAAACTCCTATCTTGGCTCCACTTGGTGGGGCACAAATCATGCACACGCCACATCCTCCCCAGAATTCACCTGTCCTCACCACACCCCCTGTCAAACTCTGTCTGGTCCCCAGGCACATCATGCCTCTGCTGCTGCCACCTCTTCCTGACTGGCTTCTCTAGTCCTGGGCTCACTTCATTCGAGAGCATTCTGTAACCCTGTAGCTGCTGTACGGCCGTGTATTAATCATGCCCTTTTATTTTCTATGTTTTCTGATGTTTCTGGGAGGAAAGACTGCCCCTCCCAGGGTCAGCCAATTCTTAGGGATAGCCAATAATTCACCTGCACACCTTTCAGATACAAACCAACCAATCAGAGCCCACAACCCCCACCACCTCCTCTGTGGCTCTCACACTCCAGCCGCTGTCCATCTGCTCTGATCGCCCCAGGGCCAGATGCCAGACAACCAGGGGCAGCCCCTGAGCCCCACAGCCTGCAGAAATTACTCCAAATAGCTAACCTGGAGCCTGCCTACCCTTCCTCACCCCTTTCTTCTGTCTGAAACCACAGTGAAGGCTCTTGCCCATGTTCCCCTCCCTCCTTCTGCCTCCTGACCAGCTGGTGCTTTCCTGTGGGGCCCCTGGGATGTGGTGTGCCCCCTTCTCTAGGGAACAGAGAGTAACAACTTGTCTTCTTTGTGGAGGTCATCTCCTGATCTGCTAGCCTCACCCCACACCTGGCTAATAAAAAACGTACACTTCCAATCGGGCTGGCTTTCAATCATGGCTGAGCTCTCCATCCCACTACCCTCAGGATCAAACCATCCCTTTTTGAAGCTCCCCGCAGCTGGTCACCTTGTTTCTGGGCATGTGCTCTCTGAGCTCTGCCCTCAGGATAGGACTCCATGCTCCAGTCCCTGGTGGGGCCTCCACACCACAGAGAGCCCTGTCTCTCCACCCCAGGAAACAGCCCGAGCTGCTATTCTTTGCCCTCATAGGCCCAGCAGCACCCCTAACTGGGGCTACTCCCAAACACACCTGGAGTCAGGCCTCTCCAGGTGAGCAAACTGCCTGCCCCCGGTGCAGACTCCTGGCCCCGTGGCAGTGGCCATCCTCCCCTCGGTCACCAAGAGACTTTCTCACAGCACCGACCAGAGCACACTCCTCCCTGGATTAAACCTTGACGTGTTTTCATGGCTTTTAGAACAAACCCAATCATGCTGAAGACAACCCCGTTGTGTGTCTGAGCTTGTCCTTTGTTCTCAGTCCCAATGGTCTTCTTCCTCTTCCAGTGGAAGCCAGATTTTGCCCTGCTGTTCCCATTTGCCTGTTTTCTCACCCAGAACCTTGTGTGACTTCCTCTCTTTGATCCTTTCCTTACGTGTCAGCCTGAATGTCACTCCCTCAGAGACGCCATCCTGACCACTGTTCCTCTCTACTTACCGCTTGGTTTCATAGACATAGTGGTGGTTCTTTGAAGAATATTATTTGCTTGTTTATGGGCTTATGGTCTCTGGCCTCCCTCCCACCCCCATATAACCCACTGTAATGTATGTTTCAAATGAGATTTTTGCTCACATGTCTGGGTCCTCTCTAGAACCCTTAGTATCTAGGACAGAATTTGGCATGAGGTGGTAGTAACTACTTTAATAAATTATTTGAATCCACTTCTCTTTCAGATTGCTGTATTTCCTAGAGTTCCTGAGATGCAAACTTCTCCATTTATAGTTCTGGGCCCTCCTAATGGATTCCTGTGGACCCTGTGAATTTTGGCTGTGAGTTCATCCTTGGTGAAAATTTTCTTCTACGTGAGTCTTGAGTATCTGGCTCCAGTGATTTTCCAGGGGAGGTTTTATTCTGGACCCAGAGGGTCCAACGAGCTTCACTGGTTCTTATTTCTCAATCTTGGAGAACGGTTGAAATTTGGAACCCATAGTCACGTGTGGTGCAAGACTTCAAGGCTCCACTGTCGTAAGGGTGGATCATTTATGCCCACAGTCCAAGGTGTCAGCCACCTTTGGAGGGGAGTCCCTATGATGGGAAAAGACTTTCTAATCCTGTTATTAGAACAGCACGGTTTGGAGGCCTGGATTCATTCAAGGAGCTCAGTTCGAAGTGCAGAAAGGGCCTGAGATCTCAGCTCCAGCCCTCAATGCAGGTATTACACCTCAAGCTCTCTGAGCTTCTTTCTGGCTCATGTGCCATGCAGGCTGTGTCTGTGTCCACTCCTGCTCGAACATTCTCCTTGGTCTGGGCCCCGGGAGTTCCCCTTTCTGGCACTGGAACTCAGCACTGTGTACATATTTGGTTGGTGCAGGGTCTTAGCCAGCCTTGGGTGTGTGTTTGGAGGGTCCCTGTCAGTTCAGCCCACCATCTGGACCACAGAATCCCTTCTGGCCAATCTCCATCCTTTGTCTTACTGCTCCCAAGCCAAGACCCTACGTCTTGGTGATGTTGTGTTATGCAGTTTGGCTTATGGTCCTTGTTTACACACCTGCTTCTGCATCTGTTCTTAGAGGTACTGAGAGCACCCTGGGTACCCACCATATATACTTGCTCATTAAAAGGAAAGCGAGAGGCTTTCAACATTTTGTCACCAACAGCTGGCCTTGCTAGTTGGTGCTGCAGCTCTGTCCACTCCCCAGCAGCCCACTTCATCCTGTCTAACTATGGAGGCTTCAGGAGTGAGGAACTTCCTACCGCAGCAGGTGGGAGGAAGGGTGGCAGGCGATAAAAAGACCATGATTCTTACGGAGACTTTCAAGGCTATAGACAAAGGTGGAATATGTCCCTCCCCAGTGATTTCTTTACCCTGCCCCTGGCTACACCCTAGTTTCCATGCATATGAAGAAGTGATACAATCGCAGTCATAAAGTAGCTAATATTTATGAGCACTTGTAGGTCAAACATGTGCCAAGCCCCTTAGAGAATAATATGAATAAAAAATAATTACAGTAAAACCTTGGATGGCAAGTAACTTCTTCTGTGAGCGTTCTGAAGGACAAGCAAACATTTCTAATAAACTTTAACTTGACAAGTGAGAGATGTCTTGCAATACGAGTAGTATGTGACATGGAACATCACATGATCACAACTGAGCCAATGGTTCTTGAAATTCACTTTGAGATATGAGTGCTTTGGATCACAAGCATGTTTCTGGAACAAATTATGTTCTCAAACCAAGGTTTTACTGCACTGTGATGATCGCAGCAGGTAACATATTTGGGTAGAGCTGGTCTACCCCAGAGGGCAGCACCAGAGCTGTAACCACATGGCGTCAGTGCCTCGGCACATCCATCCGTCTATCTGTTCATGTGTACACACGTCTCACTTATTAAATTACCCTGGGTGCCCTTTTTCACTATAAAGTTTTATTTTTACATTTGTGAGTTTTAAAGGATTTTTTTCCTTAGGTTTTATAACATATTTAAATACACGAATGTCCTACCTGTCATTAAACCTTGATATACTTTTTAAATTTAAATAAGAGATAAAATATGATAAGCGAAACCCCCAGTCCTTTACCATGTGGGTCAGGTCCATAGACCTATTCCAGGAAACCCTTTCCTGCCGTTTTTCCCCTGCCAGGTGTCCTAAAAGCCTAGAGGTGGTGGGGACAACCCCATCTTCCTGTATGGGAGTGTGAGCCTCCGAGAGGCTGTGCCTACCTTGTCCAGTCCCCCAGGGGCTGGCAGACAGCCCTGGGGGCCCTTGGGGCTATAGTGAGAGGAGGTGGCTGAGATGATGCCAGACCTCACAGAGCGAGGGTTTCCAGTGGTCAGAGACAAGAGACAGAAGCACAGGGAAGACAGGAGGCCGCGCTGCGTGTGGTTAAGAGAGGCCTGGGTTCAAGGGCCAGCTGGGAGACCTCAGTTTTGTCATCTGTACAATGGGGTGATGAAACACAAAGACTGAATAATCTACTATTTGTACAGCGCTTGCAATTTGTGTCTGACATGGAGCAAACACGGTATAAGCATTTGTTAAATAAATCAATGCCCTTGAATTCCAAAACAAGTGAAACAAACTCTAGATGCACCAAGGGAAGGAACAGGAAGGACTTGCATAGAAGATTAAAAGGAAGAACTGCCTACTCCATCCTGCTTTGGGAAACGATTTCATTCTTTGCCTCTTGCGACCCTGCTGGAGGGAGCAGGATGTCCTGAAATATGCACAGCTCCCGCGGGAGGGGGTGTGATGTCCAACCCCAGCGGGCTGGCAAGGCTGGAGGAAGCGTGGGGAGAGAAGCAGAGGAGACAGGCGCAGTTTTGGCCCCTGATGCGTGGCTCCCCGGCAGGTGGCCTTTTTTCATCTGTTACCGCCAGCTGCCTGCTGCTGAGGCTCTCCTGATCTAGCGAGCAAGAGCTAGGCTCTGGAGGAAAATGCACCTGTGCCCTCACCCAACGGTTTCTCTGCCGCAGGACCTACCCGCAGGGTGGGGCCAGGGCCCAGCACCGTGAAGTTAAAAGGTAGGTGCTTTCTTCCCCTCCCTGGCACCTTAGAAAAGGAAGCCTGATGAGCAGCCCTCTCTGCTCCTGAAAGCTATGACACAACTGACCTCTTGCCAGAAATTTGGTTTTCGTCAGTGACTAAACAAGAGCAACACAGCACAGTACGCGTTATCCATACTACAGTGTCTCGCGCTAAGGGTGTGAAGTGACTGTTGGCATGAAGAGGGGCTGGGAGGGGCCGGGAAAGAAAGAAAAGAGTTATTTATAAAAAAGGCCAAACAATCATTTTTCCCCTAAACATCTTTCTATTCACAAGTGGGGTTTTTCGACCTCGGCTGTTCAGCCAATTGATAAACATCGATGTTTTTAAAAATCTGGTTGCCCAAGTCAGACCCCCTGGCCCTGTGTGTTCAGTTGTTTCCCGCCTACAGTCACCCCAGCCAAAAGCCAAAGTCACACATGGTTTGAAAAGTCCAAGTGGACTCATCTAGGGCAGGGGCGGGCAAACTTCTTCCGTAAAGGAGCAGAGGGTATATATTCGGCTTTGTAGGCCACTTTGTCTGTGGAACATACTCAACTCTGCCACTATAGCGTGAAAACAGCCAGAGATGATGACACTTATGCAAACATGTGGGCAGGCTGTGCTCCAATAAAACTTTATTTCCCCAAACAGATGGCAAGCCAGATTTGGTCCATGGGCCATAGTCTCTCTGCCCATCCCTAATCTGGAAGTGATAAGGGGGCTTTCCTAAATCACTCCTTGAACATCTCCGTATTTTACCCCTTCCAATACAAGAACCCACCCTTTGCAAATCAATTCATAAAAATCGTGTCAAAAGAACCCAGCAAGCAGGAGTCCGAGCAGACTGATAGAGGGCAGGTTCCTGGAGCTGGGTGAAGGGCACCTGGGAACTCACTCCCCTCTTCTGTCTACTTTTGTGTATGTTTCAACATTTCCCAAGATAAAGTGTTTAAAAAATGAAATTTCATAAAAGAGGAAAATTCCCTCACACACACAAAAAAGCACAAGCTGAAACCGGCAAGAAGCCGGGGCACTGTGGGACCCCAGTCGTTTGCTTCATGTGTCTCCTCCCCAGGGGATGCGCCCTTCAGAAAGCATTTGCAGATGTACCAGGCGGTGACACCTGTGGGGAGGATACTCACGACCAATAGAGCAGCATGAGGAGGAAGGGGCAGATGATGAGGGCCTGCAGGACCTGCCAGTCCCGGCACAGGGCGGCCAGCCCGGGCATTAGGAACTGCCCCGCCATGGCCACGAAGCTCGCCACCATCGTGATCATGAACCGTTTTCCAGGGGGGCACAGCTCTATTCCTGGAACACAGAAGGGACAAGAGAGATGTGAGCGCCCTGACCCGTAGCCTGGAGGAGCCACGGGTGCACCATGGTCAGTGCACTTCTCAAACAGCCAACAACTATAAAATCGTATTTATTTGCTGGACTCCGTGAGAGCCCTACATCGTATGTCAATGTTGAGATCCTTGTTTTTACAGCTGGATGAGCTGAGGCCTGAACTGGGAAGGGAGCGATCATTGCTCGAGGTCACAGAGCAAGTCAGTGGCAAAAGAACGCTGTAATTCAGAGTGGCCCCAGCCCAGAAACTAGGAAACGCTGCTTTGTATGGGGATAGTATTTGTATCACACAATTCTACTTCCTCTGCTCTCTGGATGTTACTGAGCTTGTTGTAAGGCAGGATCCCTCTGAGGCTCATGTGCTCCCATTCCTTCCCCTCATGATGCCATATTAGGGGACCCCCTCAACCCCTCACAGAGCACCTGCTCACTCCCACCCACCTGCACCATCCCTCCTTCTGGCCCCGACTCTAGTGCTCCTTCGGAGTTCAGAACTCCGGGCAACCTACTCACACTTGTGAGACCAACACAGACCAAGCTGCATCACAACTAATCTATTTGAACAAGACCAAAAAAACAAAACAAAACAAAAACAAAAACAAAAAAAAGAAAAAAAAACCCACAAAAAACAATCAATAAAGCAGATATGGACCATGTAGTATCTCCTCCTCCATACTGGAATTCTGTAGCCCATGATGACATGGGTGTGTCCCACTACCCTTCCTCTGTCCCTATTAGATAGTCAGCTCCTCTGACAGAGGCAAATCTGGTTCATCTTCATAGCTTCAAAACAACACCACTGTCTGCCTTCAATAACTGTCTACTGAAGGTGGGGGGCACCATGCTCCCCCTTGTTTGCAAAAGAATCTATGCTCTTAATTTGACCTAAAAAAGAGGGTCACAAAGCTTAAATGGTAGCATCCAAGTGCCAGCCAGTACAGATTAGTATGTAAATTCCTATACTCAAGGTCCTCAGGGCTAGAATGGGAGCCGGGTTTTCTACATTTCCCTTACAGAACATGTGTGTTTGCTTGTTAGTCTTGTACAATATGCAGTATTCCTCAAAGCTGACTTTTTAAAAAGTATATATATTTTTAATGTTTATTTTTGAGAGAGACAGAGAGAGTGTGGGAAGGGGGGAGAGAGAGAGAGAGAGGGAGAGAGACACACATACACAGAATCTGAAGCAGGCTCCAGGCTCTGAACCCTCAGCACAGAGCCTGACATGGGGCTTGAACCCACGAACCAAGAGATCATGACCTGAGCTGAAGTTGGATGTTTAACCAACTGATCCACCCAGGTGCCCCCAAAGTAGAGTTAAAATGACTTTTTAAAAAAGCGGAAAGACTCTCAGGAGAGAATACTTTTTATGTGTCTCTATTCAAAGATTGTTTGTAGATCGGTTGCTACACCCCTTCTGCTGGTTGTCTAGAGACCAGAGCTGAGGTAGCAGATCGAAAGGCAACATGAGGGGGAGCAGGTTTGAGGGGAAAACAGACAAATTACAGTTGGCCACAAGGACAGAATCAGCCCTAACAAGGATAGGACATCATGCCGGCCAATATCCACACTGGCTCGACTACAAGGAAAGAAGAACAAAGTCATCAACGTTTCCATTCCTGCTCCACCACAAACAGACCATCATTGCAGTTACCAGTGAGTGAGAAACCTGGCCTCACTGAATGTAGCTTATAAAGGACTTTTTGCCATTTAATTAAGAAAACAGGATTAAGCATCCCTCTCCTGGCCATTTACTGTGATGCTCTTTCTTTCCACATGCACAGATCAGGCTCACTTAAAGATCACTTCTGGTGGGACTCAGGTATTCGCTCCAGACATGGCATTTCTGTTCTTAAAAATAACAGATCAGGGGCTTTTTAGAAAGGGCAAACTGGTGCACGTGCTAGCTTTCACTTATTAAGCACATGCATAGATTTGCCATGGAAACCAGAAACTGGGATTAGCCAGGGTAAATTCATGGCTCTGGGCTCAGCACAGGCTCTTATCAGAAGAGGAAATGGAGCACTTTGCCACCCAGGTAACCTTTTAAAAAAAAAAAAAAGTTTATTTATTTTAAGAGAGAGAGAGTGCATGTGCACACAAGTGGGGGATGGGCAGAGAGAGAGAGAGACAGAGAGAGAGAGAGAGACAGAGAGAGAGAGACAGAGAGAGAGAGAGAGAAGGAGAGAGGCAATCCTAAGCAGGCTCTGCACTGTCAGCACAGAGCCTGGTGCGGGCCTCAAACTCATGAAGCATGGGATTATAACCTGAGCCGATATCAAGAGTTGGACACTTAACTGACTGAGCCACCCAGGTACCCTCAGAAGAGAAAATGAAGCACCTGGCCACCCAGGTAACCTTTAAACAAAGTCAGAGAGATAATGTCAAAATAGCACAATGGCTTCATGTCAGTGGGTTGCTGGTACAGTGGGCACAGCACACAGCTAGCGGTTTATCTCTCCACCACCTGTGATAGGTAATTCCGTAATATGGTAAGTATGAAAATTATCCACAAATAGATTCCTTTACCAAAGACCCACTTTGGGACATCTAATCCCACACACTAGTCTACACTCCATGCTATCACATGAAGGATCACAAGGCAACTTTCCGAAGGAGGGTCTAGGTTTGTGGAGGCCAAATTTGTCCCTTGATGGGCAAATGATTCCACAGTCTGACTTCTCACCCTTCCCTTGCTGCAAATGACATGCTGTGACCGGTGCATATGTCAGTGTTACTGTCGATATGACAATGATGAACTGTCAGTTTCTCTCCCGTAGGGTTCTCTCGGCCTTCTCCCATAGGTGGTCCAAGTCTAATTCCTTGAGACGTCCTGATGAATCTGCACCACCTTTGAGACTGTCAGGGATGACACAGACCCTCAGTCCCCACGCAGACATCCAGAACCAGCTTCTGCATTTCAACGAGATCCCCAGATCACTCATTGAGAGGCACTGGCTAAGTATCCTTCCCCAAAATGGTTACCCTCACCCATAGCAGGAGAAATGTTTTTGCCTCCCAGACACACTATCTGAGAGCTGAATAAGTAAAATCATTTTCTGACCCCTCCACTTCTGTTTTTGTTAGGAATTTTAGCAGAGATTTTACTTTATTTCATCAGGTAGAAAAATGTAAGAGCAGTCCGGCTGATACATATGTATTTTAGCATTCCTGCCAGGGCAGGGGAAACACAGTGATTTGATGTAAGGACACAGGTATGACACTTGCATATAATGACCTTTTTAGCCTTGACTCACCAGAAATGCCTTCCCAACTGCCTGAAATCAACTACAGTCTGAAGGTGGCTATAAAGATGTTTAAAAAAAAAAAAAGAAGCAATTATCAAAGAACCGTGGGCACTTTACACTTGCCATTAATCACATGTTCCCTTTTGGATGATGAGAAATCAGTTTTCCTGAAGTGGAAGACAGGAAGAAATACATCAGAGCATTAAAGCCTTAAGTCCTGGCATCCAGTAAAAAGGGATGGGGACAGCACGTAGATGGTTTCTGCCCACAAAGGGCCTGCTCCCAGCTCTGCAAACAGGAGCACTTGGTGTAAGGGTTTGCACACCTTGGAGATGCCTACAGCCACCAGGTCAGGGCCACCGGTTTTGGTCTTGAAAGTCAGAGAAACCTGCCACCAGCAGGAAATGGTATCCCCAGTCCCACTGCCTCCTCAGGACCTGGGGATCATGCAGAACAGGTCACCCAAAGGCAGGCATCCACAGACCTGAAGTGCCAGCCGGTCAGCAGCACCTGTGGGTGGCCTGGGCTGCATGCTGCATGCAATACTCCTTAGAGCCACTTGTACTGTAGGCCCAACCTAAAGTCATCTTAGCAGATTTTCACTTATGAGCAGCAAACAACTCCCACCCCCTTCCTTATGTAAAACAATTAAGCGTCACAAAAAAAGATCATCTTAGGTGAGGCATCACAGGTTCAAACGTGGAGAACATGCACTCTGGCACCAGACAGGCCGGGTTTCAATCCTGTCCCAGCACTTACAAGCTTGTGACCGTGGTTCAGTCATCTGTGAGTTCTGTCATCTGTAAAATGGGCCATTGTGAGCATTAAATAAGCATGGAGCGCCTGCATATGGAACAAGTGATATTTTGGCTTTTTTAAGTAATAATACGGATTATTACCATATATAATAATGTAATTATTAGCAAGTCACTCTTTTGTCTCATTTGACCTCTTTATTATTATTCACCTGATCTGGTGAATTTCAGGGTAGGACTGAAGGGGCATGCCTGGCTGGCTTAGTTGGTAGAGCATGAGACTTTTCATCTTAGGATTGTGAGTTCTAGCCCCATACTGGGTATAGAGATTACTTTAAAAAACATAAATGAATGAATGAGTGAACGAATGAATGAATGAATGGATTCAGGGTAGGACTGAGTTTTGTTCTAAAAGACTGAAAAAGAGAAATAACCCACAGTGACAGTCTGCACTCTTTCTTCTCCATATACAGTAAAACCCTGGATCGTGAGAAATTTGTTCTGTGTGTGTTCTGCAAGACGAGCAAACATTTCTGATAAATTTTAATTTGATAAATGAGCAATGTTTTGCAATACGAGTAGTATGTGATGTTGAATTTCACATGATTGCAATGGAGCCAATGGTTCTTGAAATTCGCTTTGATATACGAGTGCTTTGGGTTACAAGCATCTTTCTGGAACGAATTATGCTCACAAACCAAGGTTATCCTGTATTTTATTTCACGGAGATTCTCTCAGGCCTAGCAACAATCCACCAATTAAAAACCAGAATCAAGTGATTCCAAGAAAACCACATCAAAAATCCCTACTGGTAAATTACTTTTCCCCTAATGCCTTCATGGAGAAGGCTTAAAAGCTACTCTTCCAAGATTGATGTATTTTGACGATAAGCAGAGGAACTGCAAAAGGTTATGAGAATTAATAGCATGTAATTAAGACTTAACTGAGGCATTTGGCCTGTAGAAGAACAGGGGATCACAGCCACAGCAGTCTGATCACGCAGGGGACAGGAGCAGCCCAGGGAACACGGGTGACTTCTGTTGGAGATGTGGTGTTGGGACAGGAGAGCTTTTCAGGGGCTGTAACCCTAGCAGGATGTGCTTTTAGAAGCTTTCAGATTCTTACAAATTTCCTGGAGGAAAGGAAGTGTGCTGCCCAGGTCAGTTGCTCCATGTGAGGGAGGACAAAGACCCAAGGGGAACCAGACATCAAAGTGTGTGTGGGGGGGTCATTAGCTGGCCCACAGCTGCTCCTTAGAAGAAGGATGTGAAGGTCAGAGTGATGGGTCAGTGTGACTAGGCTACAGTCTCAGGTATTCAATTAATAGTAATTGAGGTGCTACTATCAAGGTATTTTATATCTGTGATTAAAGTCCATAATCAGTTGACCTTAAGTAAGGGAGATTATCCTAATCTTGGTGAGCCTGACCCAATCAGTTGCAAGGCCTTAGCAAATAGAGCTGAGGCTTCCCGGAGGAAAAAGAAAATATCCTGCCTGTGGACAGCAGCTTCACTCTTTGCTCAGTTCCAGCCGGTTCTTCTTGCTGGCCTGCCCTCTGGATTTCAGATCTGCCTCCTGTGCCCCCACAGTTGTGTAAGCATCTTCCTTGCAGAAAATCTCTTCCTATAGATCTCCTCCTACTCCTGTTTCTCTGGTTGAGCCTTGATACAGAGGGCAGGCTTCTTGTACTGATGGAGGGTCATACAGGGCTCCCCGTGAAGCCTTGTCTCAGGAGCCGCTGGCCCAGCCGGCCACCTGGACTTCCTACAGTGCTGCCAGTGGGGATCGACACCTCCTACCTGCTTCTCTCTCCAGGCCAGCCTGGACCTGGTGCCCCAGCCTCACAGGGCACTGCCAAGCTCAAGGGGGCATCTAAGTCAAACCTGTGATGGTGGCATTGTTTCCCTCTGCACTAAGAAACACCACGATGGCTTTTATTTTTGTTTTGGGAGCACAGGGTTAGGAGAGGATGCTCTGTCCTACTGACAACCTCCCCACCAGGGATTTGAGGGTCAATCTGAAAAGGGAACAAACGTCTCTCCAAGGTCCCATCCAGCTTGGAAATTCCATGATTCTACAAGAGCCACTAAGAAGCTTCATACTCAAGGGGACCAAACTTCAAACACCCTCCTGCTCGAAGTGATGGCATCAGAGCAGAAGCAGCTGAAATTAGCCATGTGGTCTGGATGGTTTTAAAGGTGCAGAGTCCCCAGGGTGGGTCCGGGTGGCTCCAGCACTCAAATCCAGCTCCACTGTGACCTCTGAACCAGGAATGCTACAAACTCTGTGGGCAACAGGGCACCTTTAGGGGAACCTGGATAATTAGGAGGTGCTGCAGGCAGAGCCTAGAAGTTCAGGTGACAACCATGGAGGAAAGTTCTTCTAGAAAACACCCCTGAAGTTCCACCAAGAACCTCAATGTCCTCCTTGGGCTGAGACCAAAGGTTCTGCCGTCTCATTTATTCTGTATCATAATGTTCAGCCTGATGGGTTTTAAAAGCCTATGGTTTAGCTGGTATTCAATGCCAAATAATAACTCTAGATACTCCTTGCTTATATAATTTAATTAGAAAAAAAAGATGCCCTGTTCAGATAAAGCAGTCTTTGTGGATATGTGCACTCAGCAGCAGGTGCACCTGACCTCCTGCTCAGGCCCCCTTGGGTAAGTGATGTAGTGTTGGACCAGGGCCATGCTCCACGTGTGGAGAAGCTTCCAGCCAAGGAGCACTAGGGGAGAGACGAGGGTCTGTGATGGCATTAGCTGGGAGAGCTCGTCTCTGCGTCAGTGTCTAAGGTATTTGCCAGCCAGAAATATTCTGTCCCCACCTTCCAACCCCTGTCAGCACACTTACCTAACTGCTGACTGGATTTGGGAATAACAATATTTGATTTAAAAACAATCACTTTGGAACCAGGCTTAAAAAGACATGTCCCATCCTTCTAGAATATGTAAGTGAAAAAACCACGGGCCTTTTCTTTCTTAAAATACATATTCCAAAAGCTCTGTGCATGTTTGCTGAAATCTACATTTTCTTGGGATTGCTAAATGCTCCCAGCTCTCCTACAATGAGTCTCTGGGATTTTTCTGGATCAGAGTTGGCAATTAGTGAAGGAATCTGTGCAGTTGACTGATCATATTTACACCAGAGAATAAGGAAGTGTGCTCTGCAGGGGGAGCTTAGTTGAGGCTCAGGTATAGGTGACAGTGGGGGTTAAATTCCTCCTGTCTCGTCCAGGCCTGGTGAAGTCACTCAACCTCTCTGTGCTCCTGTTTCGTCATCTATATAGCAGATAATAATAGGACCTGGCTCACACTGGCGCATACCTAACTGGTATAGAAGGCTTCCTACTTACTGTTGTCCTTACAGACCTCAGGCCACTGCTGCAAGGGTCTGGGTGGGCTCAGGTCGCTAAGAGACTAACTCCAGTGAATGAAGTTCTTCCACCAGGGGCCTAAACTATCCTGTGTTTTAGGCAAAATTTGGACAGAACTGACTGAAACGATGTGATATGATGTACAAGCCCCATAATAGGATTCTTATTTTTTAATAGTCTCTGCTATCCAGGGAAAGCTGACAAAACTCCTTGGAAAGAAGAAGAGTATCTTCTGGGGGCAGCTGGGTGGCTCAGTTGGTTAAGCCTGTGACTTTGGCTCAGGTCGTGGTCTCAGGGTTCGTGAGTTCAAGCCCTACATCAGGTGAGCTCAAGCCCCTCATGGGATTCTCTCTCTCCTTCTCTCTCTGCCCTTTGTGGGATTCTCTCTGTCTCTCTCCCTCTCTCTGCCCTTTGCTCACTTGTACTCTCTCTTTCTCAAAAAAATATAAAAATTAAAAAAAATAATTATATATAAAAAAAGAAAAGAGTCTCTTCTGGGAAGGGCCTTCATCCCACCTGAGGTTGTGAGGCATGGTGGGGGAGGGCGAAGCCTGAGATCCCTCTCTTCCTGCCATCCACGTCCCCCTTGTGGTCCTTCATTCTAACCATGAAGCCCAGGCCCAGGCCCGCTCCTGCCTCCCTGATTAATTCATACACGAGTTTCTAAGGAAGGGAGCAGAGACAGTTGCACTGGGGATAGGCCTGTGAGCATATAAAAGCACACACTCCTCCTCACGGGTTCGGCAAGGGGTGAGCACACTTCTGTTGCACACCCTGGTTTATGAGAAACTTTGGCCTTTGCAGCTTCCCTGGCTGAACTGTCCCAGGTTATTCTGACCGGATCTGAGACACCTGTCCACACAGGATGAGTTAGCACAAGTTTAGGGAGGAGAGGGGGGGCGAGACGAGACCTGTTCAGGAAAGGGCAGCGTCTTCCCCAAACCATATCCAAGCACCAAAATTAACCACGATTCCCGGAAAGGCCCAGGGAATGAGACACCTATGGAAACAGCACACTCTGACTGGTGGCCCTGCAAGGGGGCAAGCCCACATAAAGACCGACCACACTACACAGCCCCATGCAAGAACGCATGCCATTCTCAGAGGCCACTTGACCAAAGTCACGGTCCTTTCAAAGGGAGCCCACTCTCCCTCTCCTCTGCCAACCCTCCTCTGTTATCAATCAAATAGCTCAGAAGCGCACTCACTGCAGCCACTGGAGAAAAACTGCCCAGTGGGAGGAGGCCCTGCTCGCTCAGTGGTGTCCTCCCACCTCATCTGGGAGACGAGGCGTTGGCAACACCACCCGCCTCACCCGGGTACTGGCTTCCTCCAGCCTGGCTCACTCGGCTCAGCGTCATGGCTGCTGCTGCCCACCCAGCGGCCACCGGAGCCCCCTCCAAGCAGCCCCCGAGCCACTGTAGGCTCCCCCTTCCTCCTCCCTTCCCAGCAAGAAGAATTCCTTCCAATCTCTCACTGGCCTCCGGTCTCCCAACGCCTGTGAGCCTCTCTCCTCCTCACTGCACTCAACCTCTCCTTCTGGCCACTCACCCACCGGGCCTGGAAGTGAATGTGTCACTCAGTAATTACGGCCCTGGCCGAGGACACAGGGCCCCCCAGGATCCTGCAAAACAGACCTCTGCGCATGTGATTGTGGAATTCCTTATTATAGAAGAGGGCCTGAAATTGCCAGTCATGTCGACTCAAATAGCATTTGAGGGTATGGCTGTAAAAGGTTGCTATTATCAGAACAGCTCTGAATCTTCCCTGTGGAAAACTCCCTTTTCCTCTTCATTTAGGACCTGCTGTCATGAAGGAATGCTCAGAAGAGTCCGAGAGGCTGCCTTCTCCACTTAGTGAAAGGGAAAATAAAAAGCACAGAAATTGACATATTTCTTACAAATCACATTCTACTGTCTGCCAGACATGTGGACAGAGGCATTTAAAGCTCGGATGTAGAAGTACTGAATTAATTACCAGTCCAGTAACCTAGTATAATGTCTCCACTGCTGGCCTGAGTAACAACTCCCACTCACTGGGGGCCAAACGCTTTGGTAGGCATTTTTCACACATTAAACTCACTTAACCTGCACGACGACTCTATGATATAAATATTGTTTTTAATGCTCATTTTACACAAGAGGACCTTGAAGCTCAGGGTGGTTAAGTGACTCATCCAAGATCACAGAGCTAAGGGAGAAATGACGCAGGAATTGAAGCCAGGTCCCCCCTGTGCATCTCCAGCCCTCTGCTACAGGCAGGCGCTGTCTTCAAACAGAACCCCTGGTGTGTATGGCCTCTGTGCTGTGTCCTGCCAGAGTCTAAGCTCTGTGAGGGCCAAGGCTTCTTCAGCTTTGCTCACTGCCCTTCCCCAGAGCCTGGGACAGTGCCTGGCACACAGCAGGGGCTCGGATATCTGCATGATGCAAAGCTGCATCATGGACTCTTCCTGTCTAGATTTGTCACTTTTTTGTTCCTCCTTTCTTAGATTTCTATGATGGAATCAGTTATGGTGGCTGAGATCAGTCAGTAAATCTGCAGAAGCTAGTCTTACATGTGCACGCAGTCACATGCTGATCAAAATTTGAGAGAAATATTAACCATAAAACCCAGCTACCCAATTATGAACTGTAAAAAGTTCAGTTTCCTTTCCAGATAATAAATTATTTCTATTACTTCATGTTTTTTTAAAATAACATTACAATTACTCAAAATGAGGCATGGGGGTTTAAATGCTTATGAATGTTTCTGCTCAGAAACACTGTTTAAAAAACAGTGACTGATGGGGATGCCTGGGTGGCTCAGTCGGTTAAGCACCAGACTCTCGATTTCGGCTCAGGTCATGATCTCACGATTTGTGGGATTAAGCTTCGCATTAGGCTCTGTGCTGACACAGTCGAGCCTTCTTGGGATTTTCTCTCTGCTTCTCCCTCATGCTCTCTCTCTCAGAATACATAAACATTAAAAAAACCCCAAAAACAGTGATGCCTGACATCCAGCAGTACATGCTGAAGAATTTAAATTAATACCACTTTTTTGGTTTCCTGGTATTTAATAAGAGAAAAAAAATCCAAGGAGAGAAATGACTTCAAACACCAAAACAGCCTCAAGTCCATTGAAATCCCTGCAGTTCAGATCTGTGGATCATTCAAGCTGAGTGAAAGCACAGAGGCAGAGAGTGGTGATTTTAGAAATCATCATCCTTTAAAATTCCACACTTTAGAAATTCCACACTTTACAAATTATCATCCAGGTTTTCCAGCTGGCAGTTCCAAAGTAACAATCCTCACTCTTCCTTTTCTCTGGTACTGTCCATGCTTTGGATTAAAACCACACTTACGAACTGATCACGTTTGCATAATTAGATTATGAATATGAACAAATGGAAACCTCCCAGGCTTTGCTGTTTGAAACAATTGTGGCCAAACAGAACAGTCCTAAATTACTTACAGCTCTGACTTCAAGCGGCATGCACTTGGCTCCCCAGATGTCCGAGGGCAGAGACTGGTGATATTGTCGTTATTTTATGAGACTGGCAAGCAACCAGGAGTTTTAGGGTTGGGTTCACAGTAAATGGAATATATCTCAGTACGAGTTCATAGTATCATTACTTGTAACATGTAGTAAGAAAAAGTGCATTTCACTCTGTGGAGTAATTTTCCTAAATAGGCAAGAATTATTAGTAACTTAGTCTTTCTAAATAAGGCCTTTCTTTTTTCTTATTTTCTTAGCTTCCCATCTTCTCTTGTTTCTGAAAGAACTTTTGTAAGTTCACAAATACACAAAGAGAGAATAGGGTAATCAATCTCCATATACCATCTGCTAAGATCAGCAATGATCAATATTTTGCTTCTCTTGGTTCTTCTGCTCTTTTCTCTCTTTTAGTCTGTCCCATATTTTAAATCAAATGCTTGAAATTATGTCATTTCACTTCTAAAGACTAATGTATGTCTCTTTAAAAAAAGACATTTTCTTACATAAAGACAATACTGTCATCATATTGGAAAAAAATCAATAATAATTATTTGATATTATTTCCTCTCCAGTTCGTGTTCAAAATATTCAGTTGCCTCAAAAATGTCCCTATGTGGGTGTACTTTTTAAAAATCAGGTCCGAGTAAGATCTGTATGTGGCACATCTCTTAGGCCTCTTTCAAGCTAGAAAATCCCCTCCCCATCAACTTCTCTGTGATGGCCTGGTTCCGTTGGAGAAGCCAGAGGGGTTCTGGTTTTATGGGATTACTTTCCCATGGTTCCTTATCCCTAAACTGGAAGCTAGACCAAAAGATCTCACTGGACTCAAGTTCAACGTTTTTGGTAAGAAAGTTTCCTGGGTGGGTTTGCACTTCACCTCACAGCACCCAGGGGCGCACCTGCTTCAGATGATGTGAAAATTAATCACCTGATTCCAGTGGTGGCCTCTCAGCCTCCTGTCCTGGATTCATTTACCAACATTCCCATTACTGGTTTTGGCATCCTCTGATGATTGATGCCCGTTATCAATTATGTCATTAGGGGGTACAAAATCGTGATGTGACTTTCTAATTCCATCATTCATTGTGCATTTTTTTTCACCTTGAACTATTTTGTAAAGGACTTTTACTCACCAACGAGGTCTATTTCTTCACCCAGAAATATAGTTAATTCAGAAGAGGCAGCAGTATATAATCATGATCACTCTGGGTGATGGATAATTTCACCCGTCATGTCACCCTCCCACTGCACTCAGAGCAAAACAACGCCTTTCACAATAACTCAAGACCTCATGTGATCTCCACCCCTCCCTCACCCCTCAGACCTCCTCATCTGCAACTTTCCCCCTCCATCATGCCACTTTGGCTACACTGGCCTTTTGCTGCACTTCTGTCTGTCCCCTGTGCTTGGAGCACCCTCCCTAGAGTCACAGCGGTCTGTCCTCCCTTCCTTTGGGTCTGTGTCCAAGCGTCACCTCATCAGGGAAGCTTTCTGCCTGACCAGCTTATACTGAATAGCAATCCTTACTCCCCCAGTTCTCCTTGATGACTTATCACCCGGGTGAGAGTGTCTATAAAAAGGCTGGTTCTCAAATGTGGACCCAGACCAGCAGCATCAGCATCACTTGGGACCATGATGGACACACAAATTTTAGGGCCTTTCTCCAGACGACTGAGCAAATCAGAATCTGGGGTTGAGTCCAGTAATCTGTGTTAACAAACCCTGTAGTGATTCTGCTAACTGTAAGAACTATTGTAGTGGACTTTACAAATATTATATCATTTTATCCTCCTAATCAGCCTATGAGGTAGGTACTATTTTATCATTCTATTTTCAAGGTGACAAAACACAGATTTCTGGGTCCCATGTCTGGGGATTTGGATTCAGGGTCCCAGTATCTACATTTCTAATAAATTCCCAGGTATTACAGATGCTACAGGTTCAGGGACCACACTTTGCAAGCCAGTGCTCTGAACAACGTAGGCAAAGTTTTATACACCTCAAGCCTGAGATCTCACAACTGACTCTTCCTTTGTAGCATTAGCATATTAAAACCGGGGCACCTGGGTGGCTCAGTTGGTTAAGTGGCCAACTCTTGATTTCAGCTCAGGTCATGATTTCACAGTTTGTGAGTTCAAGCCCTGCATTAGACAGTGTGGAGCCTGCTTGAGATTCTCTGTCTCTCTCTTAGTCTCTCTCTGTCCCTCCCCCACTCATGCTCTATTTCTCTCTTCCTCAAAAATAAATAAATAAATAAACATTAAAAAAAAACAAAACAAAACAAAGCTACCTTACAACTTATAATACCTGTTGGCCCACTGGCTGTGGCAAGACTGGATGCTTGCTTTTTTCCTATCACCAGACATGTGATTTATTTTCCCTATTGAAGAAAATAGTTCTTCCAATGCCCAAAGGGCAAGGCAGGCAGAGGCACAAAAGACCTGGTGTTGCAAAGAAATTCAACTCTTAGTCTATTTCAGATGAAAGGAAACTCAGAGAACACCCACCAGTGCTGCTGGAGTCAAATGCCAGGCAGATAAGAAACGTGCGAAACTGACCTGGCATGGGGGGGTGGGGCCTGTGGCAAATCACCCAGTGCTCACCCATTTAAAGGCCTTTAAATTCAATTAGAAAATAAAACACTGTCTGGGTCACACAAAACATACCTAGGGTCAGGGTCTGGCCACTCACTGGCAGCCTGCAGCCACTGAACCTCACCAAACTGCTCGTTTTATTCAAGGGGAAAATAAGGTCACAGAGTTAGCTGGTAGCAAAAGCAAACATGAATTCTAAGCCGGGGACTCTCTGGGCTTTACTGCCTCGCTTATGGAGAATACAAGTCACTTGGATTGCTTCTGGTTTATTTTTAAATGGAGATTACAATAAAAACAAAAATTAAACTTGACGTGCCACATGGCAGTTAAAATTAGCTCTCTCCCCCTCCACCAAACTGGAAAACCCCCTTGTACTCAATTCAACCTAAGAACATCAACCAACTAAACAAAGGGTCAGATCAGGCCAGCAACTGGGAAGGGATTTTCAAGAACTAGATCTGTGGTGAGGGCATATACTGGCCAGAAGGAGTAACAAGTGGTTTTCCTCCCAAACCAAGTGCAGTATTCTCAGCAGAAGTGAGTGTGAGATGTTCTAAGATGTTCTGAGATGTTCTAAGTTCCACTGCCATCTTGCCCCAGGGCCATCTTGTTTGTTTTGTTTTGTTGTTGTTGTTGTTCTTCTTCTTTTTTAAGTTTATTTATTTATTTTGAGAGAAAGAGAGAGAGCACTAGCACGGTAGGTCGGGCAGAGAGAAGGAGGAAGGATCCCAAGCAGCCTTTGCACCGACAACGCAGAGCCCAGTGCGAGACTTGAACTCAAAAACTGTGAGATCATGACCTGAGCTGCAACCAAGAGTCGGACGCTTAACTGACTGAGCCACCCAGGCACCCCTGCCATCTTGTTTCTGACAGTTTGCTCTACTTGGTGTTTGACTCTGAATTTCTTGTATGTGGGTTGAGGGAGGGGAGGTGAGGAATTTGACACTACAGAGCACTAGTTCTTGGCCAAGTCCTGCCTGGGAAATTGTGAGACAACGCCTCCTCTGTGGCAAAGCCTCTTGTCCCAAGAGGGAACAAAGCCTCACAGGGCACGGCTCTGAAGTCCAATCTAGGGAACTCCAAAGGTCACACGGTGTTCATCACACCCATGTCCTGCTGCATGCACAGTGCGGGCTCAGTTAATAGATGCTGAGTAACATCTTTATAAACTTCAAGTAACAGAATACTCCTCAGCTTAAATCCCCCACCAGTTTGCCAAACTCTTCCACAGCCAGACTCAAGTTTACTCCACTGGGTATTGCCCTACAGTGACCCCAATTACAGTGGTATGGCCTCGAGGCAACCATTCATCCTCTTAAACCTTAGTCAGGGGCCTCGCCTTTCTAACAGGGAGTGTGCGCTTCTTCTCTCCTGGAAGTCAGGTGCTTGTCTCTCCTGGGGGGACTCTGTCTGTCCCTCCAGCTCTAGGACGTAGGAGATTATAACACAGCAGACTCCAAGCCAGCCCCTGGGGGGGCACTATGTTCAAGTACTGCTCTGCCGTATCCTACAGGTGGCTCTTGGAAGCTATGGAGAGTGCACACACAGAGATGTGCAAGTCACTCAACTCGGCAGATGGCAAATGCTCCCAGAATGTCCTCCTGGCCATCCACTCCAGGTGGTTGGAGGCAGAAGACAGAGTCTCCATGGCACGATTCCTCTGCTACCCGTGTTGTTTCTCACTTGGACTGTTACAATAGCTTCTCAAGAAGGTTCTCCTCTAAATTCGTCTGAGAGTGCTGATAGACTACTGACCCTAAAGCATGGCTCCGTTATATTTCACTATTACTGAAAATGCCCAGTCAAGTCCAAATTCTGAGCATGCTGTTGACAGTTCTCTCTGATTTCGCCTTCCTGGCGCATTTCTCTCTCATTCTCTGCTCTCCCCGCATAACTCAATATGCCGGGCAAATCAGGCCATTCCAAGCCTTAACACTGTGCCCTCCACCCTTGCCCTTCCCAGCTGCCATGCCTCTGTCTACCCACCTTCTAAGGCCCAGCTGTCTCTGCACCTTCCCTGACGGCCAAGCCAGATGCAACCTCTTCCTTCTGGACCCCAGAGCACTCGGCCAGTGCATTCTAGCAGCTCTTACACAGCCTTCCCCTTGTGCGGACGCGGGATCCTTGAGAAGAAGAATGCATGCTTGCCCCTCTCTGCGTCCTCCATCATATCTAGCATTGCATTCAGCACCTGCCAGATGCTCAGTAAGTGTCTGCTGACTTAAAACACAGGAATGAGAGAGGCACAATTTTCTACAGGAGCCAGAGAATCTGGTAAACTAAGGACTGTAGCTTTTTATTAAGAAGCACACTGACGTGAGGGCATGAGGATCCATCATGAGTAGAGCCTGGGAGGGCTCTTTGCACCAAACACAGATGTGATGAGCTTCTCAAAGCTGTTCTACAACAGAAGAGCTTGCAGGCCTATTTGTTAGAGAATCTCCCCCTCCCCCACTAGGGCTTCCGATGGATATTTACTGAGCTCCTACGGTGGTGCTGGGGGTGGGGGACACATGTACCATTTACAGAGGGCTTCTATTTGCCAGTCACTGCGCATGGCACCTTGTATTTTTATTTTTTTTTTCTTTGTATTCTTGCAGGGAAACTCGAAAGTGTGTGATTATGATCTGTTTTGTGCCAATGAATGAACAGGCTGCGACAGGCTCAGTAATGCACACAGATTCATGCGCAGTGGGGTGGGGTACTATACACACATCTTGTTTAAATTTCATCTGCACACCCCCCCTCTTAGGTAGGTGTTAATATTCTTTTTTTTAATGTTTATTTATTTTTGAGAGAGAGAGAGACCGTGTGTGAGTGAGCAGGGGAGGGGCAGAGAGAGAGGGAGACACAGAACCAAAAGCAGTCTCCAGGCTCTGAGCTGTCAGTACAGAGCCTAACGTGGGGCTTGAACCCACAAACAGTAAGATCATGACCTGAGCTGAAGTCAGATGCTTAACAGACTAGCCACCTAGGTGCTCCTAGGTGTTAACATTCTTATGTGAGGCTCAGCAAAGTTACTTGACTGGCTCACAAACATACAGCTGGTGAAGGGAAGGGGCAGATTTGAAGCCCAGGTCTCTGTGGAGTCCCAGTGGAATGGTAATAGGAGAGGAAGGCACAGGACTCGGGTCAGTATTCCCTGTGTGCTGGTGTGCACACGCTCTACAAAGGGTGTAGACAGCCAGAGTGGGAGAAAGGTCCAGCAAGGCCCCAGGCTCGGCTCTGCCTCAGTGACCCTCGAGCACTCCCCTGGGCACTTAGTTTTCTCATTTGTAAAAGGAACGTTGGAGATCTGAGTTTGCCACTCCAAGATATGCCACTTTGGTGGAAAAACTGCTTTGAGCTAAAGGCAGCTGAGAAACATCAGATACAGGAAAAGCTTCTCGGCCTTCCTTTTTTTTTTAAGTAAAATTTATTCATTTATTATTTCTGAGCAAGAAAGAGAGAAAGAGAGCACACAAGCAGGGGAAGGGCAGAGAGAGAGGGAGACACAGAATTGGAAGCAGGCTCCAGGCTCCCAGTTGTCAACACAGAGCCCGACATGGGGCTCAAACCCATGAACTGCGAGATCATGACCTGGGCCGAAGTCAGACACTCAACCCACTGAGCCACCCAGGTGCCCCTGCCCCCCTCCTTTCTGCCTAAAGCAGGGCAATACATTTGCTTTTCTGAAGGTGTCCCCCCTTTCCCTTTCCTGGATGAGGAAACGAGATGACTCTTGTCACTGGAGATGCCACCAACTAGAGTCCTCATAACACAACTCTCTGAAGTTGCCCTTATCTCCCATTGCTTTCCCCCACATAGTTACATCTCCACAACTGACCAATCTTAGAAATCTAAACCTTTTTCTTTTGCAGGTAACCTCTCCATCTCCATATATTATTGCTATTATTGCCCCTTGTTAAAATTATATATAACCTCTCAGAGCTAACGCTTCTTTGGGTTTTCACTTTATTTTCTGTGAGACCTTACGTACACACAAAACTTACAATATTAACATCAAATAAAATTTTTTTGTCTTTTCTCTTGTTAATCTGCCTTTTGTCAATTTAACTTACACGGCCCCAGATAATTGAATCTAAGAGAGTAAAGGAAAAGACTTTTCCTCTCCTACAGTTGCATTCTTTTAAGTTTTATTTATTTTGAGATAGAGAGTGCTAGTGGGGAAGGGGCAGAGAGAGAGGCAGAGAGAATCCCAAGCAGGCTCCACACTGTCATTGCAGAGCCCAATGAGGGGCTTGAACTTACAAACTGTGAGATCATGAACTGTGAGCCAAGGTCGGATGTTTAATCGACTTAGCCACCTGGGTGCCCCTGCATTCTTAAAATTGTAACATTTTATAATTGTGTGATGATTTTTTTTGGTAATAATTATTAAAAAGGAACAATGTTGAGAAAGAAAAGTGTGTGTGCAAAAATAAAAGTGTTCAATTGTACAAGAAGATGTAGACATTTGAATTTTCTCCTTTTGTCTGAGAACATTGGCTCTTTCCAGCCCAGAGTGCTATTCCAGCAAGAATGATAAGATAGAGAATAAGAGGCAAGAGAGATATCAAGGTAGGGGCTTCAGGGGGAGAGTTGCAGGGAGTGGGGGTACAGGAGGGCTTAATAGAGAACATGAATCCCTAAGCTGAAACCTAAGAGATGTGGTGGCAGTGCCACATGATGGGGTGTGGAGAGAACACACAGAGAAAGGGAGGGTCAAGGGAGAGGGTAGTCGGTCATCCCTTAGGTGACACAATGGCTCTGTGGCTATTATTCCCATCACAACTCAAATCCATGCCAGCTTCCTGCCTGCCAATCAGGGTTTCACATCTCTTAAAACTCCCCGCCAATTCTGATTAAAAAGAAAACTAGTATACTTTCCCCTGCCCTCCCCATGCTATCCCTAACCCAATAATACAGCACCGTGTGCACAGGCCTTCGATGGAGACAGATGATGATCCGTCTTCAAAGACTGTGTCAAGCTTTGCTCTAAAGCTTTTTGTTTCCTGCCCACTCCCCAGTGCAGCTGAGTTCCCGAGCCCTGGCCCCATGCCTCCTGGGGTGAGAACTTCAGCTTTCCAACTCATAATGCTTTCGGATATATGCCCAAAGGCTGGCCTCCTGATGTAGACAGATGTATGGGATTAAAAATGACTGTATCCACGAGAATCCACCTTCTTTTTCTTGCTTCCCCATAGGCTCTCCTACAAAAACAGTTTTATCCAAGCGTGACAGACTGGAGAAGGCAGTGGAGAGAATGGAAGCTTTGAAGTTGGTTGGACTTTCCATCTTCCACTTAGGTACCAAGTGAGTGGCATTAAGCACGGTACTTCGCGTACTCCTGTCTCTCTTATGA
Source organism: Panthera leo (assembly GCF_018350215.1). Classification (NCBI taxonomy): domain Eukaryota; kingdom Metazoa; phylum Chordata; class Mammalia; order Carnivora; family Felidae; genus Panthera; species Panthera leo. The sequence goes on along the minus strand of NC_056683.1, from coordinate 25,125,578 downwards.
AATGATCATAGGTACCATCTGGAAGAATGGGAGCAAGAATTGAAGAAAATGAATGATAGTCCCTTGACATAGCACATCAGTATAATTCAAGGACACAGCTCGACTGTGGGCTGGCCAGGGGGCCTGTTCACAACCATAACAGAGGCTGTGACAAAAATGTCCCTTTACTTCCAGGTTAACCATGATATAAAAGAACTTTTATAAAAGTCTCTAACTCTTGCAAAAGTTGGGGACTTTTTGCATAAGAATGGCAACTTCCAAAATGACTGGATTTCTAACCACAATATAAAGGCCTTGCTAAATGATCTACTGTGTAAAGGGGGAAAAAAGAAAAGATTTCCAAGGTCCTATGTGAAAAAGGATGAGACAATTGCCATAGCAAATTTACAGAGCAACAGAGTGCAATTCTTATGGAAAACAGACAGGGGTTGACGGAGAACACACAGCCCCACAATGTGCTGAAAATGGGAGAGCAGGGGGATCTCCCCAAGATATTTGTGGATTTTGATGCAGATCCACTTGGAACAGACACATTTAGTAGTTGGAAAAGCAGAAATGGAGATAATATAGGTCTGGAATATTTATGTTTAAAAGGGCAGTTTTTTCACACTACATTCTTTCTTTAGGGGGAAAGCTGAGCGGTCAGGAGGCCTGTCTTTTATTTTCCGTGTGCACATGGTCATTAAAATCACATTTTGCACGCAACAATGCCTTCCGATCATTTTATACTATTGAAAACGGCCTGCTGTGAAGTCAGGGATTATATGGCTCCTGTGAGTGCTTGGTTCTGAAAGAAAAATGTTCAGAACACATACTATTTTGTGAAGAGAAATATTCTGCACATTAATGCCTTAGACAGGCTCGCCCATTCACAAATGCTCTTCCCAGTGGGACGAGCTTCTCAGAAAGCATTCCCTCATATTGAGTTGGGAGGAAAACCTTAAATGCAAAGGATTTAAAGTTTAGAAAAGTTACGCCACAGAAATTTGTTGTTTTTGTTGTTCAAAAGATGTTATTCCAGAAGTCTACCTTTTATATGGCCCAAGGGGCCATTTGGAAGTTGCGAGGGCACACCTGATGCTCATGTTTGGTAAGACAACTGTCCGACCTCACTGAAAAACTCCTTTGGTGGGTTTGTTTTGTTCTCTCTCCCCCTGTCTCTTCGGCCCAGGACATAAAAACACAGAAGAAGCCATTCCATTTACAGCACCTTGGAGGTGATGCAGCAGTCCCTGGTTAATCATTTCTGTGGTATCAGACGACATTCACATGGAAATGCCACCACACAAAACACTCCCAGACTCTGGGGGTAAATGTTCAGCCAGCACTCCTGACTCATGCTGGGCTGCCTTTGACAAAGTTGACAGAAGAGAAGGAGGCAAAAGAGCAGAAACCAAGTGAACAATTCATTTACCATCTATGAGACCAAAGCCATGGCTTTCCTGCCAGAGTTGGGGGTGGGGCAGAGGGAGAGAAGCCGAAGCCCCGCTTGGCCACGAAATACAAATGGAGAACAGCTCCAGCCCATGCCTGGTTTGGGGAAAAAAATAAAATTCGAGTGATGTGCTTTATGCCAAATAAATAATTGAAGTAAATACTTTCAAAGAAAAGTTAACAGTTTTTTTTTTAAGTCATATAACTAATCTCCATGTACTTCTCTCATTTCATAAACAATTCCTAGGGCCTAAGTGATTAAACATATATATATTTTAAGTTTATTTATTTGTTTTGAGAGAGACAGAGCAGGGGAGGGTCAGAGAGAGAGGGAAGAGAGAGAGAATCCCAAGAAGGCTCTGTGCTGCCAGCTGCAGAACCTGACATGGGGCTTGAACCCACGAACCATGAGATCATGACCTGAGCCGAAACCAAGAGTTGGGTGCTTAACTGACTGAGCCACTCAGGTGCACCTAAACTTTGGTTCAGGGAGACAGGAAGCAATCTGACTTGTGGAGGTAGGAAGATCATCTAGATTTAACAATTCCAAAGCTAGCATTTTCTTCCTTTAGGTAAATAGTGTCGGTTTAAGTGCTAGGGGTGTCAGAGTGAAAACTTATTTTTAGTGACCATTTTGTTTCAAGCTGATGAAAGAGGACTTTGGCACCTGCATTCTGTTGTCAGTACTTTCTAACTGATTAAGTTCTTCATTCCTGCTCATCTCTGAACTGGGGCAGAAGACACCGTGTTCCCTGTGGGAGCCAAAACTACCCCCTTGAGCATCAAGGGCTGTCCTGAGCCATCAAGACCCCTGTGACTGATCCCACAGCCACCCCACCTGACCTTCATGGCCCACCTGCAGGCACCTGCCCATCTCTGTCCCACATCTTCCTGACTTAAACTTGCTAGGATTGTCAGTACTTTGGCAACAGTCTTTGAGACTCTAGTCCACGTCCTCCCAGTGTTGGCCTCATGGAAATAAATTCCTTTCTTGCATCATGACCCCTCATCTCTCTGCCTGTGGATTTTGTCAGCAGTGAGTGGCTGAACCTAGTCCATCTGGGACCCCCCAGAGCCAGATGCTCCCACATCCCTGTGCCCCAGCTACAGTGGGGCTCTGAATTTCAAATCAACTCGTTATGGTTTGATATTTCAAGGATATATATCTCCTTATCATAATTCAACTCTTTCAAAAAGTCTTTGTGTAGTGTTAAAAAGAAAACCACAGGCCCAAAATGGAGTCATTTTTGCCAGGCCAAGTCACCAAACTGGGCCTTAATACCTAACCTAATTGCAGTTTCAACCTCCCCCAGAAATGTGTTCTTCACCACTGAGTCTGGAATTTTCTGGTCACACCAATCAATCTGTCACGTGGGCCCTCTCCATCCCCCAAAGGAGGATGAAGTAGTCCACCTAATAAGACCCCCAGCACTTCCCCCTAAGGGAAGGTGACCTTGCCTGAAACAATTCTTTTTTTTTATTCTATTAAAAAAATTTTTTTTAAACATTTATTTATTTTTGAGACAGAGAGAGAGAGAGAGAGAGAGAGCATGAACAGGGGAGGGTCAGAGAAAGAGGGAGACACAGAATCTGAAACAGGCTCCAGGCTCTGAGCTGTCAGCACAGAGCCCGACGCGGGGCTCAAACCCACAGACTGCGAGATCATGACCTGAGCCGAAGTTGGATGCTTAACCGACTGAGATACCCAGGTGCCCCAACAATTCTTTGTTCATTTTGCTAATCTCTTCCCTGTACCACCCTCCTTCCTATAAGCCTTCCAATTTGTACAACTCATCGGAGCTGCCCTCTACTTGCTACATGGGAGGCTGCCTGCATCACAAATCAATTAATAAAGCCAACTAGAGCTTTAAAATTTACTCCGTTGAATTTTTGTTATTTAACCGTAGCTAACAAAGTGAAATAAACCAAACCCTAAACTTAAAATGGAAATTCAGAATGAAGTACAGCCCAGAAACCATGCAAGGTTGGGCCATCCTGGGTCATTGCCTACACTTTTTGATCTTCCTATATGCAGAGGTCCCTGAAAACAGTGCTTCTTGAAGTGTGGGTTCCTTAACCCTCTGCATCAGACTTCCCTGGGGCCCTAAGCCCAGACCTACAGTATCAAGATACTTTCGGGGTAGAACCCCAGAGGCCAGAGTTTAACAGGGGGCCCAAGAGGTTCTGATGCACATTAAAGTTTGAGAACTTTTGTCATCAAGTGTCAGCAAAATTGCTGGGATTTTCCATCCATCACAAACCACTACTGTACAAAGAACACCTTCACCTATTAGTGTTGGGGAGGAAAAACTTTTATATATCCTCTTAGATTCAATCACTGGGGACTGTAAATTAAACCGACAAAAGATTAGCAAGAGAAAAGACAAAGTTTGTTGGTGAACGTGTGCTTGCAAGGGATCATAAAGAAGGTGGCTCAAAGAAGTGGTTAGAATTTAGGGGCTTATCTACCATCTTAACATGGGGAGGGAGTTAGGATTTTAACAAGTAAATGGTGGCAAATGACTGCAAAACAGATGGATGAAAGCATTGAAAGGCGAAGTTTGTTTTAGTAAAGCCTATTTAAGCAATTTCTCATCTCTGGTGACAGGGTCACTCCTCTCTCTGGTGCAGGAAGCTTCTCTTAAAGAAGGATTTATGACAGTTGAATTCTTTTGGAAGGATCTGCTTTTAGGCAGTAAGGGGAGCACAGAGAAAGCCTCGTCCTGCATCTATCAATTCTCAAGTGTCTTCATCTCAAAATAACCCTTATGCCACAGTGGTATATTCTGGACTCCTTCATTAGCAAACACAGTCAGCTGCATCCCTGCATTTAGTCCTAACCATATTCTTGTCATGTAAACAAGAATTAATCCCATTTTACAGGGTGGTCCCAGGAGATTGGTTACCAACTAGGCCTCAGGTCATATGGTTTATGATATCCAGAATTCAGAGCTTTTGATTTTAAACACCATATTTATCCTTTCAGAACAAAGCAAACAACCCATCCTCCAAACACACTAGCTTCCTTTTAGTCATGTCTTTTCAATAAGACTAGCACAATTTATCACCAGGACTGTTAACAAGACCAGCCCTTAATAAACTACACTTATCAACGAGGGCTCTAGCCAGTGTTTGCCGAGACATAATTAAACACTCAGCAACCAGTCAAATGTCTAAGGACCATAGGTTGCTTTTGAATTGTCCATCTGCTTCCAAACATAATGACACTGATTGATGACCTCAGGGACTAGGATGCAGTTAAACCTAGTGAAGAGCTAATCTTTGTCAAACACTAGTATCTGCTAGAGAGTAGCTCTTACCAGGAAGGGAACAAGAGGTTTCATCTGGAAAAGGACAAGGAGAAGTACAATAAGGCACTGGAAGGAACTTACATTCTATAAATATTTAGGATATTATTTCCTTTGGTAAATTTTAGACTGGTTCATTAATTCCTAATAAGCCTTTAAGAGGATTTTTTTTTTTCCTAAGGAATGATTCACAAATTAGAATATACAGCCCAGTCTCTGATAGCACTGAAGGACTATCCTGGTTTTTGCAGATTTTTCTTCCAGAACTGCACCTGTCCACTATGGCAGCCACATATGGCTATTTAAAATTAAACTTAAATTTAATAAAGTTGAAATTAAACTTAAATTTAATAAACTTGAAATTAAATAAAATTTAAAATGTAGTTGTTCAGTTGCACTAGCCACATTTCAAGTATTCTATTAGACAATGCTGATCTAAACTCTGATGTTAAAGTGTCAAAGTAAAGACATTTGCAAGAAAATATAAATACAAAGGTCAAATTGAACTTGAATTTTTTTCACATCATGAAATATTTCAAGTACAGTCGATCCTTGAACAATAAGGGATTTAGGGGAACTGACACCCTCATGCAATTGAAAATCCACACATAACTTTTGACTTCCCCCAAACTTAACTACCAATAGCTTATCGTTCACTGGTAACATAAGCAGTAAATTAACACACATTAAAAAAATTTTTTTTAATGTTTTTAATTTATTTTTGAGAAGCAGAGAGAGATGGAGTGTGAACAGGGGAGGGGCAGAGAGAGAGGGAGACACAGAATCCAAAGCAGGCTCCAGGTTCTGAGCTGTCAGCACAGAGCCTGATGTGGGGCTTGAACCCATGAACCACAAGATCATGATCTGAGCCAAAGTTAGACACTTCTCTGACTGAGCCACACAGGAGCCCCTAATTAACACACATTTTATGTTACATGTATTATATACTGTACTCCTACCATAAAGTAATCTACAGAAAAAATTTTATTAAAAAAATAGTAAGGAAGAGAAAATACATTTACATTAATGCATTGTATTTATTGGAAAAAAAAAAAACACGTATAAGTGGATTCACACAGTTCAAACCTGTGTTGTTCAAGGGTCAACTGTATAATGGAAAAAGTATAAGAGATAATAGAAAACATTTGGGTGTCCAACATTTGGCTTGGTCAAATCTTTCCATTTGTCATCTTCCCTCTCCACCTTTGCTTAAGTGAGGATAAGAAATAAAACACAACAGATATAGAAGCCCCCCTGGACCCCTTAAATGAATCCAGTAAATGCTCTACTGAAGAGTTCAAAGCATACAAGCAATGGTGTTCGACACAACTCTGTGGTTAAGATCCTGCCTGGACTCTAGAACCAGACTGCATGGGGGTTCTAAGTTTCCTGGACAACTAAGAACAATTCTAGAATGTTTGGAGTTTCTTTGAATGTTAAAGCAAAACTAATTTGAATGCAGGGAATGATTCATAAAGGTCCTTCTTCTCGAGGTAGAAATGGCCAGCACATCTTAAAAGAACCAATTTCAAACTTTAAGCATATTGAAATAAGTAATCATTATGCAATCACATACCCCTCCCTCAATATCATAACCTTTGATCTTTATAAATAACTTCAGGAACAAGCTTCTTGCAAGCTATCTGCCAGCTGCCTCCTTAAAACAGAATGAAGGTGCTTGTGTAGCTATAAGCAAATTCACAGGAAGCTCTGTTTTGTTTGTTTGTTTTTGTTTTGCTTTGTCTTTAGGCAGCTCTGGGAACCTGGGCTGAGGCAGCCATCTCTGTACTCTTGGTAAATCATTCAATAAATATTAAGTGTCAGGAAACAAGGGGACCCCTCACTGAGTAAGCTTCCATTATACAAAGAAAATGGCTCTTTATCGTCCAATACTTGACAAAAGATCCATTGCTAAGTCTGTAATAAATATGTCCCTCATCCAAATGTGATGAATGCATGGCTTGGTCAGAATTCTTTATACTCTTCTACTTTAGTGCCACTTCTATTATGTTCTCAAATCCAGGAGAATCCAGGCATCAGCATCTGGGGAATGAGCACGGAAGGGTTTCAATGGCCACAGAGACTTCAATGATGGAGAAAAAAATCCGAAGACACGTGTTTAGTTTCGTGCGATCCATCTTTACTCACCCGAAGAAAATAGTTTCTTAGCAGGAAACCACTCACTTTTAAATTATAAAGAAAGTACACGTAGCCTAGATTTCTAAAAACATGCCATCTTTCCCAGGATAAGAAGTGGGACTTGTATTCACACAAATGCGAGGTGGCATGGTCCATGTGATCTGAGCAGCTGACGACAGTAATACGTTCCCATTGCTTAGAAACCCCAAATAATTGTTCTGCCCCCAAATAATCATTGTAAAAGAACTGCCTACCTGATGGTAAACAGATTTCAGTTTTGTTCTTGTTTTGTATTTATAACCTACTATACATACAGATGAGCCTTTCCCTTATTTGGGGGTCTTTTATTCTCTAAAGCATGCTAAAGTAGGCTTCTTTGGTTTTGGAGAACACACCACATGACCCTGAAGTGACATGGAACCCAGCTTTGCTGTCAGCTGCCCTGGGCTACTAAAGGGCTTCTATCCAAGCATGTGAAGTGTTTCACAGGTGCCTGGCTGGCTCAGTTGGTGGAGCACAGGAATCTTGATCTCGGGGTTGTGAGTTCAACACCCATGTTGGGCACAGAGACTACTTACAACCTGGGTGCAGTTCACCCTGGTACCACTGAACCTCTTCTGTGCTCCAGCTGCTCAAAGCCAGAGATGGGCTGCTGTCCTTTAGAGGCACGGACTCCCCTCTGGTACGTGAAGGATGCCACTGTGCCCTGCCAGCACTGTCTTCCCTCTAAGTTCCAGCTCTACATCTCTGCTTCTCAGCTTGCAAGTTTCTGCCGTGTTGAAAACCCAATACTCAACATCTGAAACGAAATTGCCCATTGCCCCTGCCCTCCTCCACAGAAGTCAACTCTTCTGCTGACCTCTTACATCTGTTAATGGCATACACACCCCTTCACCACCCCAGGTGAGAGCTGGGGGCCTCTTCCTCCCCCTGTCAGGACTCTGTCTTTGGATCCAGCAAGATTTCTCCCTACAGATCTTAGATCTGACTATCCTCCCCATTTCTGTCCTACTGCTCCAGCTCATGTGGGTCCCCTTCTTCTCCCCCTCCAAATCTGCCACAGAGCTTACAAGATCATTCCTCAACCATCAAGTTGCTATTGAAACCCTTCTGCTGGCATTCTACTCCTATAGTGGCTAGAATTCCAGCACCTCCTGTGACTCTCCTAGCTGTGCCTTCCCACCACCATCCAGGTAGCGCACTGAGCGGTACTCATTCCCTTGCTGTCCTGCAGATGCCTTCTGGTCTATTTTCTGTGGTGCCATTGCTAATCCCAGTCCTCCCATTAGAAATATTTTGGGGATGCCTGGATGGCTCAGTCAGTTAAGTGTCCAACTCTTGACATTGGCTTAGGTCATGATCTTACAGTCATGAGATCAAGCCCTGTGTGGGGCTCCATGCTGAGCATGGAGCCTGCTTGGGATTTCCTCCCTCTCTGTCTCTCCGCCCCGCCCCCCCACCCCAGCTCTGCCCTCCTCTGCTTGTGTGCACATGCGCATGCTCTCTCTCTCTCTCTCTCAAAATAAATAAACATTACAAAAAACATTCTGCCCTTGCTGACCCCCAGGACAAATGCTACTCACCTTCTAAGATCTACCTTAGAGTCCTAGGACCTGGTGAAACTGTCTGGGGTCAGGACATACATTTGACATAGGGCACATGTTCCCTTGTAGCATTTAAAGAGCAACACTCACATTTTAACTTCAAACATTAAGACACATAACAATGCAGGAAATTTTGAAAATATAGGTTAAGTCTACATTAAGTGAATCACCAGTAATCCAAATGCCCAGTGTTGATATTCCAGAACATTTCCTCTCTATCTTTTGAAGAGTTACTTAAAAAAACGATATTGGCTATAAGTTTGCTTTCTTTATTTAGCATGACATTGTAAACATTTTCTCAAGTCATTAAATATTCCCCTAAAATATGGTGTTTCGTGAGTGTGTGAGGTGTGACTGATGGCTACACCATTAATGACCCTACCCATTTCTTCACTGCCAGACACCTAGCTTCTTCCCATTTTGTATGGTCATTTTATCTTATATGTATATGTATTTAGCTCCTAAAATGCATCTTAACTTGCGTCAGGGTCAGGTCCTCCTCTCTTACTTCCTGGCAGTCCCCCATGATATAGTAAAAACTGACCCAGCCCCGGATAAAGGTCAGTTGGTTGACTGATTTAAGTGCTGTACCTGCTAATGTCTGAGCTTCCCCAGATCTTACTTCTAATAGCAGAACTGTATGTAGAGTATGGAATCCAACTGCAGCAGAAACACCTGGTCATTTCCCCACCTAACAGGAAGCAAGACCCAACCACGGCATGAACTCTCCAAGGGCTTGGATCTCTGTTTGGGTCTCCTGGATCTCCCACACTGTTTCTCCTCCAGCTTCCCATCCTCAGTAAGAAGCACCTATACTTGGGGCGCCTGGGTGGCTCAGTCGGTTAAGCGGCCGACTTCGGCTCAGGTCATGATCTCGTGGTCCGTGAGTTTGAGCCCCGCATCGGGCTCTGTGCTGACAGCTCAGAGCCTGGAGCCTGTTTCAGATTCTGTGTCTCCCTCTCTCTCTGGCCCTCCCCCGTTCATGTTCTGTCTCTCTCTGTCTCAAAAATAAATAAAACGTTAAAAAAAAATTAAAAAAAAAAAAAAAAAGAAGCACCTATACCTGCTCACAGCTCATGCTGGAGACCTGGTGATTCTTCCTGACACTGTCCTCATTCTCCCAGCCGTCCCCAGGCCACATCTTCTCCCTCTCTGCCTGTCCCCATGCTGGGCTACTCTGCTCTCCTACCCACAGGACATCTGGGCTTGAAGCCTCTGCCCAGATGCTCTTCTCCTGTCTTTCCCCTTGCTAGCCCTCGAGGTCCCTGTGAGGGTGACATGTCCTCAGAGAGCCTTTTTTTCCCCTCTGTCCCCTTACCTAAAATCAGTTCTTCCGTGTTACTTTAAGTCACCCTAAAGTCCTCCTTCATAGCACTTGTCCCACCTGGGGGGCTGATTATCTGTATAATCAGATATAGATCTCCATCCTGTCCTAGACCTAAGAGCATACCATATCACATCTTTAATACTGTATCTCTAATCCTCCTGAACATTACAGGTGTTCTGTGCTTGTGGAAGGAAGGAAGTGGGGAAGGGAGGGAGGAAGTTGCTTTCTGACCACTGCCCAGTACAACTACTCCAAATGACGGGGTCCTAACTTTAAAGCAAAGCCCAACCACCATCTTCCCTGGAGCAGGGGTTCTATTTTCCATGAGCTTCCATTTTACCTGCCTACATCTGCAAGGGTGTACTCTGGCTGATTTGTGGCCATTTGCTTCGAATGACAATACCAATCTGTATTTTATTCATCTTCCTCTCTCATGATTCTGTATTGAGGCGGGCCACTGCCTGGTTTGCTGGCTCCCATCTGTCCCATCCATATAGGACACTGGCCCTGTTGACAGAACGACACACCCTGCCATTCTGCATTTACTAACTCAGCAATTCCTTGAGTGTCCACCATGTTTCAGATACTGAGCTGGGTGTGAAGCTTTCCTCTACTCCCAGGACCTGCCTGCCCAACATCTGAGGCTAGACACCTCACTACATGTCTACTCACTCCAAATCCAACGGACAAACTGCACGGGGGACAGGGGACTTCACACCTTCCACCTAGGGAAGATTCCCTGATCAAGGACCTTACAACAAGGGTCCTTGACCATGAGGAGATAATCCCTCCCAGCCAACCTACAGGTCAGAAGCAGTTACCCAAAGGTCAGGGCAGGGGAGAAGACATCTGGTGTCAGTTAGAGTCTTTGTTCTGAAGGGGAAGCATCCGACACTCTTCCCTTCTACCCTATACTTCAACCTTCATCACCACCCTGGAAATAGAGGCTAATCTTTCATTATCCCTTCAGAAGAGTAAACATTTCTCCCCTTGGGTAAATAAGAAAGCCACAAAGCATCGTCTCACCCAGAGAACACGGAAGCATGACTCTCCTTGTGCTTCAGCCAGCAACTCCTCTCCTCCCAACAGCTCCTAGATGGAGTGTTTCCCACTCATTGGCCAGAAGCATCCAGCTGGCCTCAGGGCTATTCTCCCTGCTCCTATTATGTCCTCTCTGTGGAGGCCTACAGAGCTGAGAAGGCCCAGAGCCCTCTAGGAAGGCCGTCCCCAAGCACCAGGAAGCACAGGGCTGAGCTGAAGCTTCACACTGTTCAGTTTCCAGACATGTTTCTATCCCTCACTTTTTCTTCTTCCTCCCCACTCTCATTTTCTAGAACTGGTCTGAGAGGCAGGAAACTAATGGTCCATCTCTCCTGCCCCCTCCCCCATCTTACCGGCTGGAACACTCTTCAGCCTGACCGACCCTGACCACCAGAATGCAAAGCCACAGTCCCAGAGAGCCCTAGGGCCCCTGGAGTTCCCGGAACCTTCTCTAGGATGTGAATGACCTCCAGGGCATCCCCTGTGGGCCCGGAATTATTATAGTGCCCAAATATTCCTTGCTTCCTCCTCCTCCACCTCCTCACAGCCTGGCTTGCAGTTAGGCTAACAGTTATGGTTGGCATAAGTTGTTTTTATCAGATTAAAATGCACCATCCCTCTTCCCACACACAATTGTGTTTCTGTTTGGTGAAGAATACTGAATATCCAACCAAGTGCTTTAAATATCACAGAGTCTGGGGTGGCAGAAGAGCAGAGAGCTAAAGAAGGATTCTTAGAACTGCTTAGAAAGAAGCAAAGCATGAAAGTAGGCAATTTCTTTCATGTGCAGTGACCCAACCAACCTAATATCATAAGCATAGATATTTGCTTGTTGCTGTTATCTCTCTCCAACTACAGATCTAGGAGAGAAAATCGATGTTAAGTCTTGACTGCTCTGACACATGAAGGAAGGTGACCACACTAGCTTCTGTCCCTCTTGTTGGCTAACAACCTGAGCACTCTGTTGATTCTGACTCTTTATGTTCCTTGGGGTATACAAAGTCTGGGGATGGGGAGGGCCACGGCTAACATAAAATTCTTTCTGAAAGCTCAACACAGTGACCCAGTACATTTAACTCTTACTATGTGTGATGCACTAAATCCTTTTCTTTTTCTTTTAAGATGCTGAGAGGACCCCCCAAATGGACTTCATAACCCACAGATGCATTAAAAATTTTTTTTTCTTTTAATGTTTATTTTTGAGAGAGAAACACACACATAGAGCATGAGCAGGGAAGTGGCAGAGAGGGGAGACACAGAATCTGAAGCAGGCTCCAGGCTCTGAGCTGTCAGCACAGAGCCCGGCACAGGGCTGAACCCACCAGCCGGGAGATCTTGACCTGAGCCGAAGTTGGATGCTCAACCAACTGAGCCACCCAGGCTCCCCTTGACTGATGCGTTCTGAACTGTAGTTTGAAAATACAGCTTTAGAAGGCACCTGAGTGGCTCAGCCGGTTAAGCCTTTGACTTGATTTCAGCTCAGGTCAACATCTCACCATTTGTGAGTTTGAGCCCCGTGCCAGGCTGTGCGCTGGTGGCTTGGAGCCTGCTTGGGATTCTCTCTCTTTCCTTCTGTCTCTGGCCCTCCTCTGCTGGCACTCTACCTCTCTCTCTCTCAAAATAAATAAAATAAACATTAAAGAAATAAAAATAAAATAAAATATGGCTTTAGAATAGGATTCAGAATCATCGCTTGGCCTTTTGGCTAAGATCAAATGTCAAGTAGAGCTCAGAAAACTATGACCTGTGGGCCAAATGCTGCCCGCAGCCTGTTTTTGCACAGCCTGCTGCCTATTTTTATTCAGCGTGTGAGCTAAGAATGGTTTTTACATTTTCAAGTGGTTCAAAACAACCAAAGAAGAATAATATTTCTTGTGTGAAATTTATGTGAAATTCACATTTTAGTGTCTGCCAACAACGTTTTATTGGAACACAGCCACTTTCATTCATTTGCAGATTGTCTGTGGCTGCTTTCACACCAGAACATTGGTGCTGAGTGGCCGTAACATAGCCTGTACAGCCCAGGTGGCCTGATGTACTGAGTTTTTGACCTTTTACGGAAAAAGTTTGCTGACATGTGTTCTAAGGCTATGATAGGTGCAGACTGGATTATCTGATTAATTTGTCAAATTGGTTTTCAGAGCTAAGACGTTCTAGTTTTACTTCAGCTTGTAACAGAAAAATCAGTAATATCACTTGAAGAAAGCAAATAATGATTTTTATTATGAGAACAGAGTCCTCAAGGAGGCTGAGCTATCTTCATATCAGAGATAACACAAATGGAATTTCTCAGGGTGTGGGGGAGATGGCCATGCTCACGTATTCCGAGAGCAATGAGCTAGCATCGTCAAAGGGCGTTTTAATTTTTAATGCTCTTCTCTTATTGAGGCATTTAATTTGTGGTGGGAGAGAAAGATTTTTAAAAAGCAATCCCTATTGCATTTTAGTAACTTACAAATCATGAGCCTGCATTTCCTCTACAAGAAATACCACCAGGCTGATTAGAACAAAGTTCACTTAAAATTCAGGAAACCAATGTCAGCTGAAAAGTACCCTCAGAATAGTTGCAAACAAAGGCATCGTAAAAGGCTAATGCCATTTGTATAGAATTACAGGAAAGAAAGTGAGAGCTAGGGAGGCCCCACAGCTAAAGCCTCAGCTTTTGTGAGGCTCACACGGCATAGAAAAGAAATCTCCCTGTTAGCATCACAGCCCATGGTTCTTTGTCCAGTGTAATCAGAGTATGGTGGAAAATGCTGGGGATTTAGCCTCTTGGAGTAGAAAAAAGGAGGGGAGAAGGAAAAGGTGAAGGGAAAAGTAATCTGATGTTATCACTCATGCTGGCAGAAAGAAATCTCAAGATTTTATGGGGGTGGGATGGCTGAGGTGGGCAATGGACGACAAACCCTGGGGTTTTGTCTGAAAATGCGAGGCCCGTGTGCAGCCTTCGCCAAGTGTGTATAGTCAGAACTAATGAGCAGTCACTGCGGCTGAATAAATGGCCCTTTCTTCCCCGACCTCCATTCCCACCCAACCCCAGCAACTCTAAAAACCTCTCCTCTTTGCCTGTCCCAGCTTCAGCCCGAGAACGTACCACTGGCCACTTTGAAGATTCACCACCTCTCTCCCAAACCCCCCCACTTCCCATAGCAGCTGGCCTAAGGGAGGCCATATTTCTGCTATTTGGTACCAAAATGGTAGCCAAGGAGACTTGCTGCTTCCTTTTGGACAGAGTCAGGAGACCAAGGCTCTAATGTATTCTCATTAGATATGCATACCCCTACCTGGGCAGGATTAAGGAATAAGGAAAACAATGCCAAGGCCTGTCCCGTGCTCTGCAGATGGTGGGATCCCCCTGAGGCAGCCCTGGTTCCCTCGTGGCCTGGCAAACAGGAGAGCAGGAAGGAATGCTCAGGGTTGATGATCGCCCAAGGCCCAACTGGCAGGGCTGCTCCTTCCCAGATGGGTGAGATCAGAGTGGAGGGGGAAGCTTTCTCCAGCCTCCCTCTGCTGGAAGGTGGGCAAGAAAGGCAAAGAACAAACCTGGGCCTACAGGGACCACAGAGAAGGGCAGTTATGAAAGGAAAAGTGTCTCTTGTCTTTGTACCCTGCCAGGGAAAAACTAAACACACACACACACACACACACACACACACACACACACACACACACAGTGAGAGACCAGGAGTGCGCTAGAGTGTCAAGCTTCAACGATAACAATGGTTTACAACAAAAGGGTTTGAAGAAAGCTCGCTGCAAGGGTTTAATTTCTACAGGCTTTGCCCTTTGTTTCCATCTGAGTCTCACTTTTCCACCTATAAATCAGAAGTCTCTACGGGGACTCACCGGAATCATGGAAAAAGGAATCACCTGTGTCCTTAAATCATATTCTCACATCATGTGAAAACTGCCAATGTCTTAGCAGCAAGTTTCTGTGACTTCTGAGAACGATTAGTGCTGCTTACCAGTGGTAAAAGAAAAGACTACAATTCTGTCATTAATCCGAGTGAGAGGTTTTTGCTGAGAAGGGAAAGCACATAGCAAAACCTCAGCTTGCACAACACTTTGGAAACTCATTCGGGTCCGACATGCGGATGTGTTGAGAGCAGTGCAAACATCTGGGAGAACATTAGATAGCCCACCTGACCTTCCTGCTGTGAACAGAACCAACCCCTGATGACTGGCTTGCTTTCAAGAGAACTTTGTTGCTGAGAAGCAGGGCAAAAAGTCTTACTTAAAAAGGAAGGCGGTAAGTCAATATAATTACTGTACAAATATTGACTGTCCCACAATACATCAGGTGAAGCCAAGACTTGCCAAAACTCTGCTTAATCTAAAATTACATATAAGAATTGCTTGTGCCCAAAAGAATAACCTTTATCTTTTGGAAGAAGAGACAGCAGAGTGCTGCAAAACACATATGACTAGGGGCTTTACCTGGCTGCCGGAACTGAAACCTTGTTCTCCGATAAATGAACAAAAACAGAGAGGCTCTGTCTGTTCGATTCCCCACACTGCAGCCAGAACTCCAATTAAGAGGTGCCTCCCTTCCCCAAGCCTCTCAAGTTGCCAAATTTACCCTTTTCTGTGGCTGTTTTAGTTTATACAACAGCCCGTGTCCCTCAAAATCTCTCAGGTCAAGTGGCCTGGATCATACCCAGTTGAGAACGCTGAGACCCTTGGTTTTGAAACATCCTACTGCTCTGAATTAGGTGTCTATTACCCTTAAAAAAATCATATAGGTATAGCCATCAGGAAAAAAGTTCAAATGAACAAAAAGACTAGAACTGCTAGTATTTGGTCCCCAAATCACCAAATGGACCAAGTGTTACTCTCCCAGGTGGGCGGTGGGGTGGGGAAGGGGGTGGGGAGGTTGTGGGGGAGCTTCCTCTTCTTCTTACAGAAGCTCTGACAAGTTCTTTGTGTCCCTCCCACTGCCACTCCAACGTGTTCCTGTGAGTTCTCCTTCCAGGAATGCTTCCCCAAGGGCCTCGACTCAAGGAGCCCCTGCAGCCCCTTTCTTAGTAGGGGCGGACCCCTCTCCTCCACTGGCGAATGTTTCCCAGGACCCTAGCTCTGAACATGACAGTACCAAAGAAGCCACATGCAGAGGCTCCTTCCAAATCCTAGCCAGACAGTTTTCTAGATCTTCTGGGGGTGGGCTGCTTTGCTTTTCTAGGAAGACAGTGGGAAAAAATACCACTCCTTGGGCAGGTTGACTGAATTCTCGGATGTGTTCCCAGGAGTGACTGATTAGTTCCCGATTAGGTAAACCTCACTGGCAGACTTGAATGGCTTGTGCGAATTTCAATGACAATCATAGGTATTTATTCCTTAGAGTTGGCAAGTCCCAGACAAGAGCCCCAAGAAAGGCTGGGAGAAACTTCCAAGCCAGAAACACACAGACAGCTTAGCATGACAGAATGATCCTTTCCCCACAGAGGCACAGATACTCCTTTCAAGAAGACTCCATGGTAAAATCAGCAGGAAATGTACATTTGCCAAAAAGCTAGTAAATAAGGGTACTCAGAGACTCCCCCTTCTCTTGGCTTTTGTTAAACAACACCTTTACCTAAAGGCGAATTAAGCGAAGGAAAGAAAATCTCGGAAAGATTGAGATTGTCCTTCTCTGATATCTCCACTGCATTCAGTATGTGCCTCCGTCACAGCGAACACTGTACCATGGTCAGATGCCATAGTCATACTAGAGACCATGCACCTCAATGTCAGGACAGTATCTTTTCATCTTTAGAGCCCCAGCATCCAGCAGGCACTCAATAAATGATGGGTGAGCCATTTGTTAGTGGATAAACTACAGCATAAATTGAAACATGCTCTGTTTTTTAGTAGATGCCCATTAAGAGCCTTAGGGGGAAGACAAGAAGTTGGAGGGGTTGCTTAGATTTCAATTAACAACACCATCTCTAATTTCCTACTAATCAATCAAATAATTAGTGAATGTCTATAATGGGGAAGGTAATACGCTGAGCCAAGTTACCATGTAATTGGTTGCTGAATCTCATAATTCAATGTCATCTCCTTCAATTAGTAATTGTCCTTCCACGTCAATTAAGATGGTGGCTTTGTCAGTTCATGGGTGGGTGAGATGGTGTAATAGAAAAGCAATGATCTGAGGGTCAGAGGGTTACAGCATTGATTCTGTCCCTAAAAGCATGAAGTATTTGAATGCCTTTGTGCTCCATGATTTTCTTTAAACAGGAAACAGGAAAAATATGGAGGCTTCTATTAATGAGTTCACAAAAATGAAACAAACAAACAACACATTGCTTCAATACCTCTACAGCATGTTGGTATTTAAATCCTTATCTTGGGGTTCTTGTCCTCCAGCAGCTTGGAAACGGTCCCCTCCTTTGGTGGTTACTGCCCTCGCCAATCAAAAAAATCATCTCACTCCCCAGTATGGACTAGAATCTCTTCATCTTTACATTGTGAAATAGGATGAACAGAGAGGCCCTAACTATCAATTGTCTTATCTTCAAACTGAAAATCTGAAGTAAGAGTATCAGAGGAGAGAGATGAACTTATTATGTGTGGTAGAAGGCTTTGAACTTAAAAACTAGGAGAAAGACAAATTTCCAAACTTTAACTTTAACACAGACGAAACAGAACCACATTATTTCCTGGCTCATCTACTTCACTCCTGTGCTATTTCTTAAGGGAGGGTCTAAGTCTTGTTCAATCCTGAATCAGCCCCAACTATCAAAACTGGTACTATTCCAGTTCATCCCTTCTACCCCTGTCGACATGTAGGGACCTCCCAAACATAAAACTGAGTGTTCAAAAAGGAAAAAAAAGGCGGGGGGTGGGGGGGTGGGAGTTCAGAAGAACAAATACAGTATGATTATCACTTATTTTGAGCTTTTAAAAAGGGCAAAACAGTACCCTCCAGCGTTCTAGAGAGCACTAGGTGGCAGGGTGAGTAGAGATGTTAGTAAAAACCAAAGGAAATTCACAGGGATGATAAAGAGCAACGCAAAACTTCTGGAAATGGTGGGGAAGAGGAAGATGTGGGGCAAGAGGGTCAGACTACGCTAATAAAGCTTTGTTTCTGAGTCTGGGGAGTGGGTGGGTAGATACCTGATGTCAGAATTAGTTCATCATTAATAATGATAGAAGAAATCAAAGCACACATGCTTCTTCTGAGTGCCTTCCCTAAGCCTGTCAGCCCTTGGCATGTGGACCAGGGGCTACAGGGACTGTTCAGAAGGAGATGGTGAGCAACTAAACAGCTCACAGAACCGGATGGATCATAAAATAGTGTATTAAACCCAACCTAATTGCCTGCAAGGGTAAAGGGCCATACCCCCATAGGGCGGGGTGGGGCGGGGGGCGGGGGGGGGGGGGACGCCAACCTTCTCAAGGAAAGTAAAACCTCTGGGGAGTGATCCCGGCAGCCCCTCACTTCCTCCTCTGCTTCTGCAAATGCAGCTGACCCTAAACTTAGCTACTACACATGGGGCCTTTCTATTTCTCTGGGCAAATCTTCAGCTCAAGACACGGGCATGTTTATTTTAGCACTGAGCTGGGAGGCCAGGTGTGCAACCTCTCTTCTCAAGTCGGGAGCTTTGTTGTAGCCGGGCCATCTCCCTCCTACCTGTGGTGTAAGGACTGGCTGGCTTGGACCCTTGGCTTTGGATACCAACAACCACACATAATAAGGTGTCCAGTTACGCCCAAGCCCTTCAAAGCACTTTTGGAGGTGTTACCTCCTAGGCCCTCACCAAATCCTATAAATAGGGACGTGAAGTACTATTCCCATCTCTAACATAGGAAATGGCCCTTTGGAAGGTCAGTTCATGGGCACACTGATGCCAAGTAGTGTCTCCAAGAGAGGTTTCTAGATTCCAATCACTGTGGCGAGCCCCAGCACAATGTATGGAGTTGAGTTTTTGAACTAGTTGAGGTCTGTGGCTAGTACAGTGTGTAAAAAGCTGGGGAAAACACACCTGGGGGGAAAAGCAGCCGAGACCACACACCCAACCTTGAAGCAGACAATCTAGCAATGCAGCCTAGAAGAGAAAACCAAAACAGAACGAGAAATAAGACACGAACGAGGCAGGCACTGTAGGAAAAGCTCCATTCGGTGCAGTGCCCACCTCACATTACCAGTCTCAAAAATCCGGCAGCTCTGAAATGCCATGGGAATATTTATCACTGTTTTTGCCAAACAAACCCTCCCTTACCTTAAGCGAAGGTCAAATGCACTGTAAAACCCCCAGTGCAAACAACCAGCTGGGAGGACTTGTCATAGCCTCAGTAAAGTGTTCGCTAATAATTATCCAGACAGCTTTCATATGTAAACACATGTGGTTCAGTAATGTTACACAGACTAGTCCTTTGTCAATTATCATGAAACAATGACTTCAAGCACAGAGTAGGTGTGTTTCCCCCAGCTTTTTACACACTGTACTAGCCACAGATCTCAACTATTTCAAAAACTCAACTCCATATGTTGTGTTGTTTATGCCTTTCTAAATATCAAAACAAGGGGCGCCTGGGTGGCTCAGTCAGTTAAGTGTCCAACTTCGGCTCAGGTCACGAACTCGTGGCTCTTAAGTTTGATCCCTGCATCCGGCTCTGTGCTGACAGCTCAGAGCCTGGAACCTGCTTCAGATTTTGTGTCTCTTTCTCTCTCTGCCCCTCCCCCTTCGAAAAAATAAAGATTAAAAAAAATTGTTTTAAGTATCAAAACAATATCTAAAACCACGTCATAAATCGAAACTTAGTGTCTTTTTTTTTTTTTTAAACCAAATTAACATCTCCTTGAGTTTAGAGACATTTCTTACTCAATGTCCCATGCCCAGCTCCTGACCCAGGAAAAACACTGAATAATGGTGAATAAGGGAAAACAGAAGGATGGTTGTGCATAATGAATGCATCCTGTCTACTTATGCAGCAAAGATGATGCAGTGGTGCTATGCCTGGGGAGATGCTGAGATGACTAAGCCACATTCCTGGTCTCAGGGGCCAGCAGTCTGATGGAGGAGACACATGACAAGGCACACCCAGGTATGATGCCTATGCTGCAGGAGTGAATCCTGGGGAGGATTTTGCAGAGGAATCAGCATTTGAATTTGACCTTGAAGGGGAAAGTCAGTAGGACTGTCCTGCCTGGTAGAGTGTTGGGGGAGAAAAGGGCACTAAGATAGACAGGGTGGGAGGCAACTCCTTGGAGAAAAAGGGCCTGTGCAGAAGAGGCTGAGAGAACAGGTTTGGTTATCAGTGTCAAAAAGTCTCTGGGAGGGTTTCTGTGTCATCAACCAACTACAGGACCATAAGGAGCCCCAGCTCTGGTGAAAAGCAGACAGCAGGGATTTGCCTTTGGGAGGCTGGCAAAGGCATTGGGAGATGTTGCCCAACATCAAACGGAAGCTCTGGCATCCCCTGCTTTCTCTCCCCCTACCTGTGGTGTTTCTCCATCAGGTTCGCTGCCCCCTCCTCCCCGTCCTTCACCCCTGTGCATCCCAGTCACTTAGCATGACAGGACGAGAAGTCCAGGTTATGTGCCTGCAAAAAACAAAACTCCTGATAAATTCAGTGCCACAGAGAGGCCACACCCAAAGTCACAGATCATTGCAACTGAGAGCCGGACGGGCACTGAGAAGGGGGAGTGAGGAGTAGGACCCTGGAACACGTCACTCTGGGGCAGTGCAAGAATGAGCATCTCCCTGAGGAGCTGCCTCCTTTGGGCAGGCAGCAGATGCTGTGAGCCAGGCTGGCTGCTCATCTCATCTATCTTTCATCATTGAGGGGTTCTTCTCAGGTCACACACATAAGTATCCACATGAATGAGTATCATGAGTTCAAGCTTAAAACAAAATAGAAACCAAGGAAGATAGAAGATAGCCAATAAGCACATGGAAAGGCGCTCAACATCGCTGATCATTCAGGAAATGCAAATCCAAACCACGATGAGATACCGCTTTGCCCCCGCCAGAATGGCAAGAATGTGGGGAAAGAGGAGCCTCTGTGCCCTGCTGGTAGGAACTTAACATGGTGCAGCCTTTGAGGAAAACAGCATGGTGGGTCCTCAAAAAGCTAAACACAGAATTATTATATGACCCAGCAATTCCACCTCTGGATATGTACCCACAATAACTGAAAGCAAGGACTCAAAATGATATTGGTATACTCATGTTCACGGCAGCATTATTCACAGTAGCCAAAAGGTGGAAGCAACCCAAATGTTCACTGGCTAATGAATGGGTAAACAAAATGGGGTATATCCCTCATTAATACAATAGTGTTCCGCCTTAAAAAGGAAGGAAGTTCTGACACAGGACACAACATGCATGAACCCTGAGGGCATTATGCTCAGTGAAATATGCCAGTAACAAAAGGATTAATACGTATTATCCCACTCACATGAGGTCCCTAGAGTCATTAAATTCATGGAGATAGAAAGTAGGAAGGTGGCTGCCAGGGGGTCAGGGAGGGAAAATGAAAAGTTAGTGTTTAATGGGTACAGAGTTTCAGTTTTGCAAGATGAAAAAGTTCTGGAATGATAATGTGAAGTACTTAATGTCACTGAATTGTACACTTTAAAATAATTAAAATGGGTAAAATTTATTTAATGTGTATTTTATCATAATAAAAAAAGCCTCCTCTAAACAAAGAAAGAAAGAAAGAAAGAAACAAAAAAACCCCAAGATGTAAAGTAGGTGTATTTGCCCTTGGGGACACTGACCCCCAGGGTCTATGACCATCCCCTACCTTATTCTACCTGCACAAGGACACAAGGATCCTCGTGCTGGCCCCTCTTTTCCTTCAGAGGATCAGATAAACTCAATCACCAAGACATGGAAGTGATTCATAGAGCTTGCTGTGTTACCATTCTCAGTGGTCAAGTCTCTGTCCGATGTGGCTTAAAATAGAAAATGACATTCGAATGGTCAGATTTCAGGCACTGGCTCAATAGCAGGGGGAGTTGCTTCAGGGCCTTTTCATCTCCTAACGTTAACCCTGACAATCTCATTACACACATCTCCACACTTCCACTTATACCTATGGTTCAATGCTCATCTCAGCCTCAGATGCTGTCCCAGGTACTTAGGGAACAAAGAGAACCAGGAGCTGAGCCCTCCATGATAGAGACAGGGGAGAAGCAGGTGTCCTCCAACAGACACTGCAAATGATGTGGGCATCCTGCCTGGGCCAAGAGCAGGCCGAGAAGGGCAAACTGAAGGGGACTTCCCTAGGATGGGATGGTGGGAGGAGGGGCATGCCAGGAGCTAGAGCACAGTGGGTCAGTGATGGAGGAGAGCAGGGTGCACGCAGCAACAGAGGAGCACGAGGCTGGAAGGACCCCACATCCAGGCTGCAGAAAGCACCCCACATTTTACATATCCACAGATAATTTATTTTCTATTTCTATGCATTTTACATTTGTCCCCAACTTAAATTCTTCAAACGACTCATCAACTAGCTGGGATTTAGATTGGGGCTTCCTTCCCAAAGAAGACCTGTAGCTGCATCCCACAAAACATACCCTCTGTGCCACCTTTCTACCAAAACATCAACAATCCACATCAAATGGCATTTTGAGAGGGAGGATGTTGGGTTCCCTAAGCCTTCCCTTTTTAAGATGCTTTAGGATGATTTCTACATCATTTTTCATCTTTTTAAAAACTTGGATGAATTAAACCTGTGCCAATGGGTGGTTTATCCCACGTCCTGTCCTTCTCTGTCCTTCGAGTGCCTTGAGTCACCTCATATAGCATGGCCAGGTAAGGGCCAACCTGTCACAGTGATGGAGGTATCTGAAATTCAGCGGCTAGGAGAGGTCACACAGGCCAAGGTCCTGAGAGGAGGTGGGGAGCCTACCTATCACTAGTTCAATTTCCAAAACTCTCGGGTTTGGCCCGTCAGATTTACACTTTTATTCCCAGTTTCAGGGCAAGGGACTGGGCTGATGCCCTGGAGAGATCTCTCTGCATCACCAATACCCCACTCTCTTTTGAAAGTGCTGGGAACACCCTCTCTACAAAGCACAGTCTTGACAAGAGCAAGCCCTATGTGATCCAAGAAAAACCCTCAATAGCTTTGTTTCTTAATATTCTTTCTGTTGAAACATATCATTGGGGTGATAAGAAACACAAGGCCATCTCCATGGACTATAAGAGGCATTTGTGCAATAAACATTAGTGAAGTATGACACATGAGTCATTCCCATGTTAATAGCTAAGAGCGTACAGACACAGTCCCTACCCTGGGTGAACTACAGTGAGATCCAGAAAACACCCCAAATCCCAACATTGCTCTGCCTCATGCTGCCACGCAGAGACCATAAAGAAACACAGAAAACATGTGGCTCACCTTCCTCAGAGATTCATATGCATATCAGTAAGTTAAAGGCTCTGCAAACCTCTACTGGGCATGCGTGCATGTACACACACATGGTATAATCTTAAAGTATGCTCAAAAAATGTTAGTATAGGGGCGTCTGGGTGGCTGAGTTGGTTAAGCGTCTGACGTCAGCTGAGGTCATGATCTAATGGTTCCTGAGTTTGAGCCCTGCATCAGGCTGTCTGCTGTTAGCACAGATCCTGTTTTGGATCCTCTGTCCCCCTCTCTCTCTACCCCTCCCCAACTCGCACTCTTTCAGAAAGAAAATGAACATTAAAAACAAAACAAAACAACAAAAAAAATTAGTGTACATTTTAATTAGGCATTGAAACCCGTTCTTGACCCAAATAGTTGTTCAATAGGCAAGGGCCTGCTGGGGTCCTCCTGGGATCTCTCATGGAGCCAAGCTTTGTAGGATTAGGATTAATGACACTAACAAAGCCCCAGACCAATCTTCCTGAAGAAGATAGTGCAGGACCAGAATTCTGGGGCAGGAGGAGATCCCCAATGTGTCATCTATGAATGTGGTTTGTCTCTCCACCACTCAGGCCGCACAGTGGAAAACAGCAGTTCACAGTTGCAGGTCCCAGAAGCCTGTGGGCCCCTCTTAGCCAGGAGACACAACCTGAATTAAGTGGAGATGTTAGAGGACCATCAAATCAAGATTTTTGAGGGCAAGGGGGACAGGGTGGCGGGGAAAGGGGAAAGTTCTGTGCCAGCCTCTGCCACGGGCCAGCCTCTTTGTTTCCATGGGTGTGAATGAAATATTAAACAGGCTCAGCCAATTAACAGCCTTTCAGTGACGGATGCTCCAAGGCTGAGGAACTGAGTTTTGATCCGCATTCGCACTTGATGGCTCAGCACTCAGCCGGGAACAGTTTCCTGTTCTGCTGTTATTAGCATTCTGCTCACCTCACTTCCTACCAAGCTGGCAGCACTTGATGGGATCTGTGCCCACCACAGCTTCCGGCAGGCTACGGCCAGCCTAGGCGGCCTGATCCCTGTGCCTAAAGCAGGTGACATCCCCTGCTCTGAGAAAGTCTAACAAGGGCCCTTCACTGCTACCCTCAGGGCCTGTCCTGCAGCCCACCACCCATAACTTCTGACGAGGTCAGAAACGGGCCCTCCATTCAGCTGAGGACATAACGTGGGTTTTTTGTTTTGTTTTGTTTGGCTGTGTTCCAATAAAACTTTATTTACAAAAACAGGTGGCGGGCCATAGTTTGCTAACCTGCTTCAGAGGCAGCAGTGGAAGGCATCATTTTTAGCAGACAATTGCAGGAAATAGGGTGCAGGGTGTGGTAGAAGATGTAGAGAGGAGGTCCAGATTCAGTGGTTACAAACTGAGGCCAGAATGCTGCCTTCTTTTTCAGTTTGGAAGCAGCTGTTTAATGAATATTTATTTTGGTTCACATTGATATGAACACTAATAGTGATGGTTGGGCCAGATTAGGAGAATCTTCACTTCTATGGTTCTTTTAAGAGGGGATAATTAGAACTGCAATTTTCAGTATTTGAAATCTAACCATTTGACCTCAGTTTTTTGTTTTTGATTTTTCCTTAAGGATGACTTTTCTTTGTTAAAAAAAAAAAAAAAAGGTGTGACATGCTTGAGCAGTGGCATTTTTTCCATGTGACTCAGGTTTGTATTGTTTCAAAACAAACAAGAAAACACAAGCAGTTGTCCTCCCTTCACCAGTTTTTTTCTCTCTGCAGCCCTGCCTCACCTGTCCTCACTGTGCACAGAAGCAGGGGAGAGGTTCAGAGAGCTCAGATAGCCATGTAACATCAGGGCTGACAGCCAGCAGGGGCCTGTGGCGCTCTGTCCCAGGGGCCAGGCCACCAGCCAAAACAGGACATAAGAAATGGCCCAACTGGGATGCTGTGGCCACGGCAGGCTTGCTCCTCAGAGAACAGTGATGGCCCAGGGGGCACAGGCTGAGGGGAAGCTGGGAGGGATAAAGCGAGGAGGAGGAAGTAAGAACATGGCTCAGGGGCTCAGTTCCCCTTTCACTGCCTGGCCATCCAGGGGTCACCTTGATGAGACAGGATGATGCCTGAGGCGAGCTCCAGGACTAGTGGGGGGCCCTGCTGCCACACCCAGATTAAGACTAGGAACTGAGGGTCCTGCCTCCTACTCTATCTGCCTCCTACTCTACAAGGAAAATGGTTTTTCTTTCCAAAAAAAGGAAAACCTAGCACTGTAGGCTGGCTCTTTCTTGCTCCAGCCACTGCCATGCTATGGGGAGAAAGAAGCAGATTCTTCCAGGGGCAGTGCTGAGAGGGGCCCGACTCAACCTCTACTCAGGCTCCACTTCAGCAATTACCCCACTGCTCCCACCCCTCCTATCCTGGCACACTCAGCGGTACTAGCTTTATGTCTCCAAGAGGACACAGAGACATGGGACAGAGCCAGGGACTGCCTGGCCCCACGAGTCATTAGCCACCTACCAGGCACAGCCAAAGGGTATCCTTAAACTTCAGGCCATGAGATTCGAGTCTGGTCTAGAGGCCCAGATGGATGCTGACTTTACCTGGCCTGACCCACTGGCCCAGAAAGCACAAGACCTCAGCGTGGACCTACGTCCATGCCCCTTACCAAACCCTGCCTCTGCTGTCCAGCTCTGCTGGGGCACTCTTATCAGTCCCTTTGGGATGGGACAAAGGTAAGGCATATACAGAAGAAAA
Organism: Panthera leo; assembly: GCF_018350215.1. NCBI lineage: Eukaryota > Metazoa > Chordata > Mammalia > Carnivora > Felidae > Panthera > Panthera leo. Next base: position 25,099,671 of record NC_056683.1, on the reverse strand, counting down.
AAGCTCATTATCCAATCTGCACACAAATATGCAATATTCCCTCCCTTGAAGATGAACACCAAATGCCCTGACAGTGCCAATGAACACCTGCACGGAGTTTTCTAGTTTACAAAACCCTTTCCATGCATGCGAGCATGTTTGATCCTGTGTGATGGGGGTAAAATGGAATAGGTATAACTCAACTCTTAGCTCTCTGAAGTGAATTGGCCTCGGTTACAGAGCTAATAAATTCCTCACTTTAGGGCCATAATCTACATTTTTAGGCTCCTAGGTTAAAGTTCTTTCATGCTCATTCCCTTATTCAAACAAAAACCAAAAACCAATAGTCAGGACCAGTAAAGCACTGTGGATGAAGTCACATCTGTCCCACGTGCCCTATTCACTCTGTGTGATGACCTGCCCGGGTACCTTGCTCTTCCTACAGGATGAGGTCACACCTGTCCCAAGTGCCTTGCTCACACCATGGGATGAGGTCTTACAGGAAGGTCATCTAAAGTTGACACAGAAGTGAGGGAGGGTTTCAGGAGGTCCCCCCACTGCTTCATTTCAGTGTCAGTTCATGAAGCGCACATGTGAAGGAGCTGCGGGAGAAGGAACAGTTACTTCAGGCTAAGGAAGCCACCCAGGGAAGGAGGAGACATGCCCCATATCCACTGCTGGGCCTTCTGCTCAGGATGCCTGGGACACAGGTCCCTGAAAGGATCTGATGCTGCACAGTGATGTGATGGGTTTGGGGTTTAGACAGGTCACTCTGGCTGTGGAGTGGAGAAGGGATCAGAGGGAGGATCAGAAGCTGTTCTTGGTCCCTGGGAGCCACGGAGAAAAGAAAGGAACAAGAGGATAAGACACAGGGGTCTGCTTGTCACTAAGCTGTGACTAGAGATGGACCAGTCCTCCAACCAGTATTCTGGGTCTGGAGAACATGGAAGGAGACCACAATCAACCTAACTTAGCACAGAGCCTGGAGAAAGGATAGGACTTCCTTTAACACTGGCTTCCAGAACAGCCCAATCAGGCACTAAGTATATGCTGAGTCCCCATTGTGTGCCTGTCCCTGTTCGGGCTCTGCAGATGCAGCAGTGAGCAAAGCTGGCAGGATACACCTGCCCTTGGAGAGCACACGTTTTCCATTTCACAGTATTTCTGGCAAAGGATTAAACATTATAGAACACAGTTTAAAACTATAACCATGGAAACTATCCATTATGGATTTTCCAGAATAATTCCATTAAAAATCTCCTTTTCTGTTGTTACTGTAAGACAGGTGTTGAGCTGAAGTCCACAGAACTCACACAGACCTTTTTCATAAGCAAAACACCCACCCCAAATATCAGTCTTAGAGGAATACTAAACCACAGAGCTCACCCCACTTCTCCCCTGCCAGGAGCCACTGTGGGCCCTGGAGCAATGGTAGGCAAAATTTAGCTTAAGCAAGCGACCTGTGTCCCCACCCCATCCTCTAATTAAAAATAAAACTTCTTTGAAATCTGTCAGTGTTACAGCAATCGCCCTAAGTATTTCCTCTAGAAGGAAAGGGCAGGGGACGATCTCAAGTCTGGGGCAGTGAGCAGATGAACAGGATCCTACCTACACACAAACAAAGCCATCGGTCAATCCATGTGCCCCATGAATTTCTGATCAAACATCTTTGTTTTTTCGTGCCAGACATCGCTGCTAGCAAACCTTTAGAGAAAGTGCACATGTAGATCACGGGGAATGCTCTTTTTCAAGGAGCTTCCTGCTTTCTTGGGCTTCTTGGAGGTCACTGCTGCTTCTGTCTCACAAGCTTCAGGAATTCAAAGCACATAAGTAGTCCAGAAATCAAATTTTCAAGGCAGGATGAGGGGTCCAGGCAAGTGCAATTAGTTGGGATATTCAAAGCCTTGTCCTTTGGTCATCTTTGAAAAAGTCTATTTCTATATGCCATCACCTCAGGCATCAGTGAGCCAGGCTTGATGGCACCTGCAGGGCCATCCTCTCGCAGCCCCAGGCCCAGGCCTCAGCAGCACCTGCAGATAGCCCTGTGTATCTCGCTGCCAATGCCCCCTCCCCCACAAGCAGTGCAGGCCTGTGGCCACCCCAGCCAGGACCGAGCCACATCTGGGTCATGGAGAGCAGAGAGGAGGGGCCAGACATTCACTACATGGCTTTATAACCACCCTGAGAGGAAGATATTGGTATTCTCATCTCACAGATGAGGAAACTGAGGCTCAAGGAGGTGAGTCAGGTTGCCCGAACTCACACAGCTTGTGGTAGCAGTAGAAGGACGCAGACTACATCCTAGGTGAGGTTTTCTAGTGGCTGCTCTGCTGAAGGATCTCATTAGCACTTAAAGATTAGTTACATGAGGCAAAAAAGGGATTAGATGTGCCCTATCCCCACTTATACCCCATGTCCTCAATTGGGACTCAAATGAGTAACCAGTGTTCCTTCTGCTTACCACAGGGCAAAACCCAGGCACTGGTCCCCACACCCTTCTCAGTGGGCTAAGTCACATTTTCTTGAATGCTAAGTCCTACTATGCTGTCTCAGCCTCATTCAGAAACTCAGGCTCTCTGCAGCTTTATAGGCATCCCAAGTGCCTGTCACGTGGAAAGCCCATCACTGGGTTCCAGCGAGGTCAAGGCCACTGAGGGTGGAGAGAAGCTGGGAGGCCTTCTGGGGTGGGAAGTCGCAACCACTGAAATCCCCACCCTTTTGGCCAAAGGTATTTTCTGGTACCGGGGTTTTCAACCCAAAATTTGAATCCTTGGTTCAATATGACAAAGTAATTGACAGCACCTCCATCTTGGTTTTATGCTTCTCACTCTGGTTCTTCCCAGAATGCATCTTCCACAAGATCCTAGTGTTTAGGTCACAAGTCAGGCTCCGTCCAGGTCCCCTGGCCCTGGTGCTCAGCCAGAGCCTGTAGTTCTCAACCTAGGATCCACAGATATGTTTTAGGGATAACCATGAATATTCTATAGTTTTATGTAAAACTGTGTGGGCACGTGTGTGTGTGTGTGTGTGTGTGTGTGTGTGTGTGTGTGTGAGTGAGTGAGTGTGTGTGTGAGTGTGAGAGAGAGAGAGAGAGAGAGAGAGAGAGAGAGAGATGCATTTTTTCCAGGGGAAGGACCTATTGTTTTCATCAAATTCTTGAAGGGGTCTCTGACCCAAAAAAAGATTCAGAAGACTCAGAAGTATTGCTTTAAAAGGAGCTTTCATTTCTGTCAAATTGGCCAAATTTCAACATAAAGTGGGTCAGAGAGATTAAAAGCTGAAAAAAGTCAAGGATGGGCAATTCAATCTGTAAGATTTCAGGGAAATTAAAACAAACCCTCTGATGCTATTCAGAAAGGATCCCCACAGAATGGGGGCTCACCAGCTGTGAAGGGGCAGGGGCACAAGAACAGGAATCAGGGAAGGAGAGCAAGAACCAGCAGAAATGAAAAACGGAAAAGGGAGTTCCACACGGGGCTTGCAACCAACCAATTCCAGTTGCCAAGATGTATGCTGCTCATAAGGTGGGCTCTATGGGCAGCCTGTCGAGGCTGCACACCAGTTCCTATTTTTACCTCAACGTACTGAAAAAAATGTGAATGCAGCACAGAGGTCCTGGCATCCCCTCTGGGACCAACCTGCTGACACGTCAGAACTGCTCAGAGTGATGAGCTAATTAAAATTCTGTGGTCTTTCCCAGAGATGGCTCTATTTTTAACCTCATTCTGACTGTCACTTAACGTGTAAGGTTTACTTTTTTTTTTAAGGAAAATACATTTTTTCCTTCTTAATATTCCCATGAATAATTTAGCGCAGCTGATAATTCCTCCAGACCCCTTCAAGCATCTCTTCACAAGACAGATAGGGACACTCCAGGCAGAAGGGAACTAATGAAAGCAGGGGAATCCTGTGTCCCACCCTTTGGGGCCCCTAATTAGAAACGCAAGGACAAAAAAAAAATTATGACAAGCAAGGACTATAGTCACAACTCCCTATAATTTTCCTCTAACCCTATGTTCGAGGCAATTTCCACCTCACAAATGCTTTTCAAAAGTTGATGTGTAATTTGCTTATTAAAAATAATGGTGTAGGGAAGCATGGGTGGCTTAGTCTGTTCAGCATCCAACTCTTGATTTTTGCTCAGGTCATGATCTCACAGTTCTGAGTTCAAGCCCCGCACTGGGCTCTGCACTGACAACACAGAACCTGTTTGGGATTCTTCCTCTCCCGCTCTCTCTGCCCCTCCCCTGCTGGTATGCATGCATGTGCTCTCTCTCTCAAAATAAATAAATACACATTAAAAAAAAAAAGAAATAATGGTGTAAACATAGGTTTAGATTCTCAACTAGAAGCACTTTTTTTAGAGGCCCTAGCCTCATCCACACAAGCATTTTAACCCAAAGACTGCTGAGATGCATCAGTCTTAAAACATGTCTATGTTGAAACAATCAATACTTCTTCAATATTAGAAGTGGTTTCCCTTCCATATAGATACTTTTTCTTCCTTCCTTTTCTTTCTTCCTTTCTTTCTCTCTTTCTCTCTTTTCTCTTTCCCTTTCTTTCTTCCTCTTCCTTCCTTCCCTTCTCTTTCTTTCTCTCCTCCCTCCCTCCCTCCTATCTTTCTTTCTTTTTCTTTCTTTCCTTCCTTCCTTCCTTCCTCCCTCCCTCCCTCCCTCCCCCTCTCTTTTCTTCCTCCCTTCCTCCCCTCCCCTCCCCTCTTCTCTCCTCTCCTTTCCTTTCCTTTCCTTTCCTTTCCTTTCCTTTCCTCCATGCCCAGCATGGAGCTCAACATGGGGTTTGAACTCACAATCCTGAGATCAAGACCCAAGATCAAGAGTCAGATGCTTAACTGACTGAGCCACCCAGGTGCCCCCATAGAGGTACATTTCCATATTCAAGAGAAAAAAAAACTCACTACATTATAACCACAACTAATATTTGTTGTGCATCACACTTTTAAGAGAATGAGGCAAATTATATGAAAATAGATCCAATTTTATGAGGATGACCATTAGAGAATGGATTACAGTGTCCTGAACTTCACTTTACGGAACACACACTTCTATTTTAAAAAATCCCTTGGTTGGAGCTTTTTTCTCCTAAACTTATTTTTCCACTGATTTTCTGTATAAAACTGAAGGTGATTAGCCACATGTAGGAATGCAAAGAAGTATTTTTAAAATTGTTTTTTGGTGGGGGGAATGACTTAAAAAGGGAAATTATTTGGTAAAATAATTTAAATGCTTAAAACTAGTTTTGAGGAATCTTGAATTGGTCCTTGAGGAACTTCAGGTCTTCCCAGGGGGCTGGGGGAGGGGGCAGTGTCCATGCAAACTTCCAAGGGCAGGTGGCCCCAGCTCTTGGTTCTGACTTTGCATGAGGCTTTCTCCACCGGGGTGTAATGAATGGAGCTCTCTCCTGAGGGACCCCTGAGCTCCAGAGCAAGCAGTCTCCAGGTGGGCGGGGAGAGAGGGCTATAACTGCAGAGCTGGCTGGGGCACTGGCCAGCTATGCTGGTCTAAGTCTGCTCTAGCTGCCAGCACATGAAGCCCCCGGGTGTTCCTGTGCCACTTACTTCCTGCAGTCAGACAGAGTGGAGCTCCTCATTCACCTCAGCACCCATCACCTGACTGTGGATCCATGTGCCCCACAGCTGGCTCAAACTCCAAGTTGAGCAAGCCCTACAATGACCTTGCGTGTGTCTATGCTTGCCTACGTTGTAAACATTTAATGAGGAGGAAACATTGATCCTGGTTTAGTTTCAATAATTTGATTGATCTCTTGAAACTAACAGGGACTTCAAAGCCAGGACTTCATGGATTCATTTCTTCACACACCTGCTGAAGGGTCTTCTGACAGCTGAACCCCCTGCCATCTGCACTTGGCCCTGTGGCAGCTGTATGGCACACCTTCTGAGGGCTGATGAGCAGGGAACTGTAAGTGCTCGGTTTTCTGAAAACATCTCCTACCTGAGACTTATTTACCCATTCAGCTGCTCCTAGAATGTGGCCTTGTCCTTAGGGAATCATTTTATTTTATTTATTCTCTAAGAGATACTGCAAAACAAATGTGAACATGTGAAAAAGTGTCTTAGAGAGTTTCTGTAACTGGTTTTCCTCTCCTTGAGCTTATGGGCATTTTATTTTGATGTTTATCTGGTGCCATGGTAACCAGCATGACTTGAGATTTACTTCCTAGACTTAGGACTGATTACAGAAATTCAATTCAGCAAGCACTTACTGTGTGCTTACCGTGTCTGGAAGATAAAATCATGAACAAGAAACTCTCTTTCCTCAAAAGGACACCCGTCAGAGTGCAAAGAGGAGTTGGCAAAATTTTCCCCTTAAAAAACCAAATGGCAAATATTTTAGGTGTCATGGGGCCATGTGGTTTCTGTTGCACTCACCTCTGCCACTGTCGTGCAAAGGCCATCACAGACTAGATGTAAATGTATGAACAGGGCTGGGTTCCAATAAAACTTTATTGAATATACACTGAAACTTGAATTTCTTATAATCTCTATGTGTCACAAAACATGAATCTTCTTCTGATGTTTACAATTTAAAAAAAAATCTAAACACCATTCATTGCTCACAGACCACATTAAAAAAGCAGCTGGCCAGGGGCACCTGGGTGGCTCAGTTGGTTAAGCATCCGACTTTAGCTCAGGTCATGATCTCACGGTTTGTGGGTTCGAGCCCCGCGTCAGGCTCTGTGCTGACAGCTCAGAGCCTGGAGCCTGCTTCAGATTCTCTGTCTCCCTCTCTCTCTGTTCCTCCCCCACTCGTACTCTCTCTCTGTCTCTCTCTCTCAAAAATAAACATTAAAAATAAAAAAATTTTAGAAAGGCTGCCCAGGTCTGGTCGTGGACTGTAGCTTGCAGACTCCAGGTGTGCACTTTGCCAGCTCTGTGGGAGAAGCTAAGCCACCAGGACTTCCTGAACCTCACTTGGCTCATCTGTCAAGTGGGGATAGGAATCTTTGTCTTGTGAGTTCTAAAGCTCCTATACCTAAACAGGAAAAAGAGCTGTTCTCCTTCCTGGAGGAGTATCTGTTTGATGATGACAATGAACTTGATAATGGCAATGACAACGACCTTGATAATGGCAATGACAACTAACTATCCTGCACATTTGTTCCCTATGAGGCATTGTGTTAAGTGCTATAAACTTCTACAGTATTTCATCTAATCCATGGTGCTATTGATTTTAGGGTGTACCATTACTGAATGTACCACTAAAAAGAAAAAGCTGCCAGTTAACCTCTGACACAGCATTGATTGTAAGATGCGTTCTGATTTCACAAATGCTGAAATGTGTGTGTGTGCGTGGGGGGGGGGGGGGTGGGGGGGGGTGGGGAGGGGAGGACGCATTTTAGAACCAATAAAAACAGTATCTCTGTTAAGCCAAAAACAATCCTGTAGGATAGGTATTACCTATCATCCCTATTATCATCCCTAAGTTTACAGATGAGGAAACTGAGGGACAGTTTCGGTCTGTGCTCAAAAACCTAGAAGTGTCAGTGCTTCGTAAAACAGGCAGGTTAACCTGGTCTAGAGTTGAAGCTGTGCCTTAAGGGCATGAACACTTGGAAGCCGAAACAGCTGGAACTTCGGGAACACGATCCACTTTGAGGAGTCTTGGCACAAGTGAACTTTTTCTTCAGGGAGAGGACACACCTCACGCCAATCACGTCCCTCTGGTATTTCAAAGTAGGGCGCTAGTGCAGCAAGAGGTAACGGGAAACAGGAATTCTTAAGTTTTTTTTTTAAGTTTATTTATTTATTTTGAGAAACAGAGAGAGAGAGAGAGAGAGAGAGAGGGCGGGAAAGTCAGAGAGAGGGAGAGAGAGAATCCCAAGCAGGCTCTGCACTTATCAGCATGGAGCCTGAAGAGGGACTCAAACTCACAAACCGTGAGATCATAACCTGAGCTGAAATCAAGAGTCAGATGCTTAACTGACTGAGCCACCCAGGCACCCCTAGAAAATAGGAATTCTAAAATACAGAGTAACAATGGCAAGGCGCACTAACATTTAAGCTTGCAGATTCCTTGTAACAGCTATACTGGGCATCCTGTCCAGATCATGGGCAGAGCAGGGCAGAGAAGACCAGGGAGAGGTTTCTTATCCTTGAGATGTATTTTCTTGTGGGGAAGGAATGTTTGGGGGTGGAGTCCAAGGCCAGAGACCAGCCGGCAGCTCTGGTGCCTGTGGAATCATGCTCCCCTGGGTCTCTGCACAGGGGGCTCAGGACACGTTCTGGCCTCCCGGCTTAGTCTCCATGTCAGCCACTGAGAGCAGGAAGCACAGTGCAGGTGTTAGGTACAAGCCTGTGAGCGCAGAAATTACGGAAGAATCTGGGCCAAAATTCTCTTTCAAATTTAGAATTGTTTCTCCTCTCTAAAGTTTAGCCTCAAATCTCTTTCTCCCCATTATTAATTCATCACCAAATATTAATAAAATGCTTAAAATATGCTCAGTGGGATGAGATTTCTCTTTTTCCTGTAAAATTCCAATTAGTCAAAAGCTTGCTCAACACGTAGCTTCGGTCTGAGTTGTTGTGCTCAGAGGCGTCAACACAGCAGACCCGAGAATGCCATCCTCAGAAGGGCCTGCTTGCATGGCTGGCCCTCGGCGGGCATCTGGGAACTTGGACTTCAGGAATCCTACTATTCCTTAGCTGATGAGTATCTCACACTGTGCCCATACTGTTTGTACAGACAATGTGGTTCATGTTGAGCACCTGCATTCCTTCTGAGAGTCTGGAGTTTGGTACATGCTCAGCAGAAGGTGCCTGTGTGAACAGCCTCTGGGAAAAACCTTGGGTGCTGGGTCTCTAAGGAGCTTCCCCGGTAGACAACATTTATGTTGTCACAATTGTCACATGTTGTCACAATTCACTGCTGGAGCAGCGAAGCACATCCCGTGTGACCCCACCTGGAGGGGACTCTCGAAGGCTGCTTTCCTCTGCACTTTGTCCCATGTGTTTTTTCCCTTTGCTAATTTTTCTCTGTATCCTTTTGCTATAAGCCAAACTAGATGCTGAGATGCTGAGTCCTGTGAGACCTAGTGACTCCCCCGTTGATCCTGGGGGTGCTCCTGGGGACTCTTGACACAACCACCCTCAACCAATTCACTTCAGAACACTGTCCTTCTGTGCCGTGCCAGGCATAGGAAGTTGGGGGGGGGGGGTGCAGAGAGAGAGCCCACTTACTCTGCTGGTCCTGAAGCAGAGTACACGGGAAACCAGGTATCAGATGACCTACTGTTCTATTCAAATGTTGACCAAGCACCCATCACATGCTCAGGGAGATATTAACCTTGTCATTTCTGTCCTTGAAATTTGCAGTCACATGTAAGAGATGATGATGGGGAGGACCATGAGGACCAAGGTGATGGCAGGTGGAGATGATAATGGCTAACACTCACCTGGTGCTTACCGCGTGTTTGACACTCTCCTGCGTACTTCCAGTGTTAATTCATTTGATTCTCCCAGCAGCCCCGGGAGGTGGGCACAGTTATTATCTCCATTCTTACAGAGGAGGAAGCTAAGCTCATAAAGGAGACGTACTGCCCCAGGTCACATAATACACACCTGCCTCGTTATTGCCAACACCTCCTCTGGCTTCAGAATCTGAGTCCTTAACTACGATGCTGCATCATCTCCCTCTCTGGACCCAGAGGTGAATCTGAACTAGTGTAAACAGGCTCAATTTTACTACATCTTTAAGAACCACAGTCCTTATTACATTCCACCCAGCATTAACATCATTTATATGCATGTTTTAATGCCTGTGCTAGCCTCTGAGCTGTGTGGCCAGGCTCACATGCAGCACACCTCTGGGTCTCCTGTATGGCACCGCACTTTGCAGACGATAAGCATTTAGGCACAGATGGATGGAAGAGAACCACCGTTCAGGAGGAGGAAGTCAGCGTGGTCTGAAACTGTAATGATAGGTCTCAGGGAACACTGAGGGGGATCTCAAAGGTAAGTTCTGAATAGTCAGAAGGGGAAACAGGCAATCCATGTGGCAGTAACAGTATGAGCAAAGAGGTGGACCCTGCAATGACCAGCATATATGGTGAGAGCACCAAGAGAAGACTGGCTGGAATACAGGTGTGCCTGGGTAAAACTGGGTGAAACCAAACCATGGCAACCCTTAAATGAACAGAGTTTCAAACCGATGGGCAGCCCGTGAGGAAGAGAGTGATGGTGTTCCAAGGGATGATTTGGTAAGATTTATCTGGGGGCAGACAGATGGATGGCTTGATGGGCCAGAGCCCCGCAGCAGGGTGAGGAGGTTAGAGGCTGCTGGACGAAGTGATGCCACCCAGCACGAGGTGTGGCCAGAGCCCCAGACCCACTGTGAGGCCAGTGCCAGGTCTGCTGTGAAGGCAATCAGGGTCCAGGACAATGCAACCAGCTGACACGTGGTCCCTGACCATCTCAGTCATTCTTCCCCGCTCTCACCCTTCAGGATTCCAACAAATTCAGGATGGAATTAGGATGGGAGCTGTGTTCTTAAAGAACCATTTCTAAAGAGAGAATGGATGGATCTGGTATCTAATGACAGTAGCAGGAGTGTTAAAGGCAGGCAACTGAGTGAGTCATGGTGATACTAACAGGACAGGAGTAAGGAAGTCCAGAAAGAAAATACAGACGTTGTCTATTTCACACACAAACAATGTGTTTACAGGAACAATCTTAAGAGCTATAAGAAGTGAGCCTTTAAATGACAATAAACTACAAGAAAAAAAAAAAGCAGAAAAAAATTAAAAGCAAGCCCAACAAGAAATGAATGAGTGGATAGTTGCTTTATCCACCGCTATTCATCATTTAAAGTTTCCAGTATGCCCAGCTTCAAAACAAACCACCCCCTGTCACAATATTGCTTATACAACTACAGTTGAGTCAGATTAATTCTCATGATTATATCTGAGCACACTCTGTGTTTTGAAATAGAATATCAGCTCCTGACCCTCAGGAAGCTAATTGCTTTTCCACATATCCTGCACAGTTACACATCCAGCTAAACCATTTGCTCCTACTACGGTGCCCATGCATTATAGTGAACTTGATCACTGGGGAGTATCGAGGGCCAGTGGGCCAGTGCCGCGGCTGTGAGTGGGGCAAAGAGAGGAGCTCTGGGGAGAAATAGTTCAGTCCTACCGGACACCCTATTTTCAGCATTTATAACTTACTGCTCTGCTCTCTCTTTCCAGGGAGGGGAGGTAAAGCCTCTAATGTTGTATATCTGTACCGAATATACAAGGCTGATGTTAAATACGACAGGCTAAGCAGTTCTGCAAAATGGCCCCCTTCCAGTTAATTATCTTGCCTTGTACACATATACTAGGTCACTACTGGCAAACACCAATTTCTAGTTTAATGGGGCAGAAAGAAGAGATCCAGATATAAATGTCTATCAACTGTCTCTATTCTGATTAAAACATTCCCCTTAGAGGAAAGCACATGTCTCTTCTGTTTACTTGAATTTGCCTTTCAAGTACTTGGCAAACTAGGAATTTTAATACTAGCAACAAATTCATTTGGTGCTGTGTGTATTTCCATTCCATTTCTAGCAGGCACTAGGAAGCCTTTTCTATATCTCATCTTTGAATGCTTTATGGCCACAGATATTTCTCTGGAAAAACACATTGCATTTGGGGTAATAAAGATCCTGCAGATTTCATTAAACAACTGTGCCAGTAAGAACACAGCAATAAACACTAATGCTGGCTTCAGAAGACAAACATTTATTGTGCAATCATTTCAGGGTGGCACCCACTAGTGGGAAGCCAGACCAAAGGATGGACACCCAGCCTCTTCCTCCTCCCTCTTCATTTCATGGTCTGAATTGAGCAATTCATGTGAGCCTTGGCCAAACAAGGCCAACACAAAATCATGGTGCAAAGCGAATGCTCCCCTAGCTCTCCTCGCAAGCCGGCCTTTCCGGGCTAGGTGTGAGCCCCTATCAACCCTGCCCCCTTCCACTGCCCCTGTGCTCATACCCTGCAGCTGGCATCTGACCCTGTCACCTCGTGCCTTTCATTCTAGAATGTGCCTTCTTCTCCCTGCCACGAAACACCTCTGCTTCCAGCCCTTGTTCCCACAGGAAGGCTTTCTCAGCTCTCAGTGCTCATGTCCTTCTTCTCTACTCCTGAATTTCCAATGACTTTTAACGCCCCCTGCATCAATCCTTAATTCACGCACTGCTATTACAAATACTTTATGATCCGTTAAATACAGGTCAGTGTATTTGGGTGTAGTTCACTGTACAAACACTGTGTGGGGTCAGTTGGACAAAGCCCAGTGGGACACACATTTACCCTGTAAGCTGGCTGGAGAGGAACACTGATGATACAAAAATTATAGTCAAGTGGGGCAGGGGCTCAGAGACTGAGGGGGCCGCACCCTGGCTTGGGGTGTGGGGGGTGGAGGATCTCTGTAGAAAAAGGGCATTTTGTGCCCACTTGGGCAGCACATGTACAAACACTGGAATGATACAGGGAAGACTAGTATGGCCCTTGCACAAGATGACAGACAAATTCATGAAGCATTCTGGATTTTAAAAGAGAAAAAAGGGGCGCCTGGGTGGCGCAGTCGGTTAAGCGTCCGACTTCAGCCAGGTCACGATCTCGCGGTCCGTGAGTTCGAGCCCCGCGTCAGGCTCTGGGCTGATGGCTCGGAGCCTGGAGCCTGTTTCCGATTCTGTGTCTCCCTCTCTCTCTGCCCCTCCCCCGTTCATGCTCTGTCTCTCTCTGTCCCAAAAATAAATAAAAAAACGTTGAAAAAAAAAAAAAATTTAAAAGAGAAAAAAAAGGGGCCTTTTGACTTGGCTCAATGAGACATTGGTAGAATTTGGAACTGCAAATGGTGGATGGAGGGGGAAGGCATTTCAAGTACAAATGAAGGCATGGAGAAGGGGTTAGGAGCAGAGTGAAGGGGGAGGGGTGGGTCCACAGGAATGAGAGCCCCGGGAAGGGGATCAAAGACCCCTCCTGAAGTTCAGATGGCACCTCCTCCAGGGGGGCCTCCACACTCCTGGCCAGGGCAGTTGCCCCATGGGAAGGAGGTGGTGATATCTCACATCTAGGGTCTTATCTCTTCCATAGAATGCACATTCCGAGAACATATCAAGTCTCCCCCATGGCTTGGTGGCCACTCCAAGGTCAAAAGGACATACACAGTCTGCTGGCTGAGGACAATGCTGTTAGGCAGCTCCTATGAGTGGTTCTACTACCAACCAGGATGCACATATCAGAGATGGGTGACATCGCTATGCCATCTGTTTATCAGGAAAGTAACGATGAGACACACTTAACACATTTGTAACTAATTCCTGCATGTTCTCAACTCTCTATAATATTTAGCACTGCTGACACTCCGGACAGCCCCTCCAGGTGGGCCTGCATTAGTCAGATGGGTGCACTGGAAGGTCAGAGGTCACCATGGCCATTGTGGTCAACAGGTCAACATGGTCATCAGGTGAGCACAAGGGGAATCTGGGTGGTTCTCCCAGGAATTAAAAGCCCATGTGTCAGCAAGACTTGAAGGGCACTGAAACAAAACTTTTTACAAAGTGGCCATTGCCATCATTACTACTCAGGCAATGGACCTCCATTTTTCATGTGAAGCCATCATTCCCTTTACTTTCTGTACATTCCCTGACAACTCCGCTCTCCTTCCAGTATCTGAGGGGCATCTGACAGTTATTCATAGGTTTCCGTTCTGACTCTGGTTCAGACACTGTCTGGACATAGGTACATCTCTTAACCTCCCGTAGCATCAGATTTTCCCAGGAGGGAGGAGCTGGACTGCAGTCTGGGCCCAACGCTACAGCTCCAGCAAGGCCTGTCTTTATAGGACAGCCTGGTCTGGGCCTCCCTCCCAGCCTGCCCCTGTCTGCATTGTTTTCTCCATGATGTAAGCCTGAGTCCTTAACAAGCTCCCTGGAGATTCTCTCCTCTACCTGGCCTACCTCTGAGACAAGCTCCACTCTAATGCTGAGTATAGACAAGAGAGCAGAGCAAAGGGGCTTTAGAGACTTCTCCCCAACAGGTGCTTTCTTCTTGGCAAATGTCTTATAACCTACTAAACTAGAAGCTCTCTGAGGGAAAGTCCCACTTTTTTTTTTAAACATATATTTACTTTTTTATTTTTGAGGAGAGAGTCTGAGTACAAGTGGGGGAGGGGCAGAGAGACAGGGAGACACAGAATCCAAAGCAGGCTCCAGGCTCTGAGCTGTCAGCACAGAGCCCAACACAGGGCTCGAACCCAGGAACCGCAAGATCATAACCTGAGCTGATGTCGGATGTTCAACCGACTGAGCCACCCAGGTGCCCCAGAAAGGCCCACTTTTTAATGATAATCTATAAACCTTAAAGATCATCAAAGGCTCCCTGAGAAAGTTCAGGGTTCTCCTTGTGCTTCTCCTTTTCAAGGATGAAATTTTCATCCCAGGCTATGGGACGCTGTCAGTGAACTAAAGGGCACCGTGTGGCAAACTCAAGGCATCACACTTACAGCGCACAGGGAGGGAGAGGGGAGGATGGACAGCATTTCTACTTGGTTTTGGAAACTTTAGCTTATGTGAAAGAGAAAGGCAAACATACCTTGTGGGGATTGGAACGCTGCCATCTTTCCTTTCCCTCAATATTAAATTTCCCCCACGCATTCTACCCCTGTTCCCTATCACCTTGAACACAAGTTGAAAACCTAAGCCTCTGGAGTACGTGCTTGAGGCAGAAACTTAGGCAGTTCAAACTGAAGTCATGCAGCTGGGTGGGCTCAGATTACTGAGCACTACTCCAGTCTCCCTAAGTTCCCAGCAGAAGCGTTTCAAAGGGTTCCTACAGCTGTGTTCAGTGGGGGTGATGAGTAACGTGCAGACATTTTCCCCAGTGTCAGGGATCTTACAACGGGACCAATTTAAATCTTTGGGTGTAGGGGGACAAGGGAGAGGGAGAGAGAGAATGCCAGTGTGTGAGTGAGACAAAGAGAAAAATATGAAGAACATGATGAGGGATAAGGGGAGAGAAGGTGAAAGACATAGAAATCCTAAATGGTAGCTGTTCAAGACATGATGAATGGAAAACAGGTTCTGGGCTGGAATAGTGCTTGTATAGGGACAATACACTAACTCTACAGGGCTAGTGGGGTGAATGGTTTGCCCAAACTTGACAATTTAAGCAGGTTTTTAAAATATTTAGGTGGAAGTTGCAAATGAACAGAAAACAGTTCAGGCCAATAGGAATGATGTTGTTGAACACCACACCTACACTGACCTATCCTGTAACGTCTGACATAGTTGGGTAAGATGTTAGTAGAAGGTCTTCCTATAAAGAGTGATTTCAAACCACAATAAGGAACTGATAGGAAGAATATCAAGGGAGTAACTTGCATGTATCAGTTAACAGTATTTATAAACATCTGAGTCCCCTAACAATGGCCTGCCAAGGAAATAAACATTTCTTGACAGTATCAGGAAGCCAGCCATTTTGGGATATTTATCAATATGTTACAAGGTCTTATGGAACTGGACTCTATTTTTGGAACTTATTTACTCTCTAAAAAACTCTATATACCCAAGGTCAACACTAACATTTCTTTCATGCTTAACTCTTATCAAGTAATAGTAATAAAAAATTGTATAAAAAAGCTGTTTGCAAGAAAACTGCAGTATGTTTATATATTAGTCATGAACTATGTCATGCTACAGTAATAAACAACTCTTAACAATTTTAGAGGCTTAAAATACCATAAATTTATTTCTTGCTCACACTACATTCCCATTGAGGGTTGACAGCGGGTGGGGCGGGGGGGTCTGGCTCTGCTCATCACTGTCACTTGGGATGCAGGTTCAAAGATCAGACTCCATCTTGAATGTTGTTGGTTGAAATGCTAGAGGCCTAGAGGTTGTCTCACGGGTAATTAAATGCTCCAGACCAGAAGGGACATGTCAATTCTGCTCACAGCTCATTGGCCAGAACTAGACACATAGACCTGCCCAATCTCAAGGGAAATACTGGCAAAAGGCACCAGTGACATCTATACTTTGTTATGTGCAGTTAATTATTTTAAAATGTTCCAAATACATATCATATGTGAAGACACTGACGTGATTTCCTGGCTGCTTTGTGTCCTTAGAGAAATGGCTGACATCTCTAGATCACTTTCTACGTCTCCTTCATCAGAGCCCTAGAACCATCCCTGGGACTAACTGAAGTCCCTTGCCATGTTATGTTTATAGAGCATTGAGGCATAACATCTTGGGGAGGTGGGAGACAGGATTCCCGGCTTAGCAATGCCTGCCTGGCCAATGACCACAGCACCTGTATCACAGTGTAGCTTTGGATCTTTTCAATTTGCCATAGGTGGGTATAATCAACTACAGGAGAGCCGCATGGGCTGACCAAGTCACCTCAGTGGTGAGGGATTTCAGGAGCATTCCCCAATCACAACTGGCTATTGCTATAGCCAGACTTAAAGCCTCAGTACCAATACCATGATAAGCAGTGCCCTGGTGAAGGGTGGGGACTCTCCAGCCAGACACATGTGTAACAATCCTGTTTCCACCATTTACTGGCCAAGTGACCTGCCTTCTCTGGTGCTTTATTCACCATCTATGAAGGGGGCCAGTAACAGTACCCTCCTTGCCAGGGTCACTGTGAGGGTAAAAGGAGGACTAACGAGCTAGAACAGTGCCTGGCAGTGCATGGTACGTTCTGGCTTTTGTCATTCCTATTCTTTTGCTTATCCTCATCATCTGGACCTCCTTTCAGCCATATTGCTTTGAAACTAATTTGCTACCGCAATGAGCAAGTTGTATTTCTCACAATAATCCTGTGAAGCAGGTATAAGTATTCTCACTTAAATGATGAGAAGACCAACACTGGGCCAGGTTTCAGATCTGTTTGTCCGAGCCTGCATTCTTGCACTGCGGCGTTCTACCCATGATATGGGTTTGCCCGTATCATGAAAACAAGGGGGTCCACTTTAATGTAAGGAAAATGACCCAGGACATCACATCCCTCCACTTATACTTAGAACTCTCCAAAGAAGCTGTTCTGCTCAACTCAACAAACAGAAGTCAGCATTTCCTCCATCAGGCTATATTTGGTGTGCTTGACACAGTTAAGACACCAGCTCTCAGTTGTCTGTATGCAGAGCCAGCCAGGCTCAAGCCTCAGATGTTAGAAAGGAACCAGGAAAGAAAGCGTAGGGATAAAAAATGGTAAGATGGATATCCAAACTCTTACCCAGCCTGCAACTCAAATATTATAGTAGTATTTTGATCCATGCCTTTGTAACACAGTCTTTATGTTATATACATTCATGACAACCTTGAACATGCATGTTGGTCCTAGTCTGAAAACTGCTACTTTTCCACTTTGACTATAGCTGTATCATATTGCTTAAGGCCTGATAAGGTGCCATAAGCCCACTGTATTTGTCTTTGTCTGTGCTAGACTGGGAGGGTCCCCCTGGGAGGCACAAGATGATCAAGGCTTCCTTTCTTGACCCAGTAGCTGTACTGGTCAATAGTAATTAAATGCTCCAGACCAGAAGAAACGTGTCATTTCTACTCACTGGCCAGAACCAGACACATGGAACCAGGAAAGTACTTTATAGCAGAGGTTGGCACGCTATATAGGCTGTGGGCCAAATACGGCCCAATGCCTATTCTTGTAAATAAAGTTTTATTGGACCACCCATTTGTTTATGTATCATCTACGGCTGCTTTCACTCTACAGTAGCTGAGTTGAGTAGTCACATGAGAAGCCATATGGCTCAAAGCATAAAATACTTACCATCTGGCTAGATACATAAAAAGTTACCTGAGCCCTGGTCCAGAGTGCTAGAGCCCGGGAAGGTGCAGGGAGGAAAAGCCTCTGTCAACCAAGAATGCGGTTGTACTGATTACCATTCCCCGGAAAACTCTCAGACCAAAATTTACTGGGGCTCATTTAACAGATCTTTTCTTACATGCAGGACACTAGGACATAACAGTGGGCAAGATAAACTCAATCTTTGCCCTTGGGGAATTTAAAATTGTCTCTTGGGATAAAGATGGGGCATAAGGGAAAGAAAAGGCATAGAAATATGTAAAAAGACAAGTACAGGCCAGATAATGGTGGTATATTCACATGGCAGTGGAATGAATTACAGCTATAAAGGTCAATGTAGATGCATCTAAGGGATAATGAGGAGTGAAAAAAAGAAACCACACATAGAAAAACACACGCGCTATGATTCGACTTACTAAAAGCCCCAAGCCATGCAAAATGAAATGATATATTGTTTAAGGATCCTAAAAAATGAGGCAAAATTATACAGAAAAGCAGGGTAAGGAGGAACACCAAAGCCAGGCTCATGGTTACTGGGAGGTCAGCAGGGACACAGGGAGCGCTTGGGAGGGGCACATAGGGCATTTCAAAAGTCACGACCATATTCCTTCTCTAGAACTGGGTGGTATATGCACAAATGTGCATAGTGTCAGAATCTTTTATACTTGATGTGTTTTATTGGTCCTTTGATGTGTACTTGATATTTAATTGAACTGAATTTTACAAGTAGAGTCACTGTGATGGGCACTAGGATTCAGTAAGAAAGACAGCAGAGGGGCGCCTGGGTGGCTCAGTCAGTTGGGCCTCCAACTGTGGCTCAGGTCATGATCCCATGGCTTGTGAGTTCAAGCCCTGTGTTGGGCTCTGTGCTGACAGCTCAGAGCCTGGAGCCTGCTTTGGATTCAGTGTCTCCCTCTCTCTCTGTCCCTCCCTGCTTGAGCTCTGTCTCTCTTTCTCTCAAAAACAAATAAACATGAAAAAAAAAAAAAAAAGAAAGACAGCAGAGAATGCTTTGGGAGGGGAGGGGCCAGCAGAGAGGAGGCACGGCTAACTCAGACACGGATCTCTGGAGAGAATCCCTAGAGAAAATGGCACATGTCACTTGAGGACTTCAAAAGCAAATTTCACCCTGAGAAAAAGTCAGGAAAGAGTGTTCTAGCCAAGAATAGTCTGTACAAGAGTCCAGAGATGCAACAGATTACACCGTTTTCAAGGAATTGAAACCAGCAAGGAACATGCAGCGTAGGGAACTCAGGCTGGCAAGGATCCCCTGGGGCCACACTAGTAAGCCTTGCAAGCCGCAGTGAAAAATGTGTACTGTATTCCAAAAGCAACTTGAGCCTTTGAAAGATTGAAGCCAGGGAGTACAGAGATGTGATCAGAGTTGTCTTTTATAAAGACGGTTCTTGCCGTGGCAACATGTTTACTCTGCTATCCGAAAGTCCCCTCTGCTTTCTGCCGGGCTGAGAACAATGACAGTTCCTGTTATGTGTGGAGCAATGATGTATATACTCCTATTACTTAAACCAATGAACAAAACCAAGAAGGTGTCAGGCCAAAATTACCAGGTACTTCATTAATACAGCAGATGCTTATTGATTAGAGACTGTTATAAGCAGAAATATAAAATTTTGTGTAAGTGAATTTTTTGTACATTGAATTAAATATTAGTGCACTGGAATAAATAAATATTAGCGCACCAGCTAACAATGGTAAAGACACTCCATGGTGGATCTTTGCAAAGCAGATGTTCCTTCTCTAAATTAAAGAATCTCCTACAATATACCAAATTTACAATAATAGATTTTAATCTATCAGCATTCTATCTTTAAACAAGCATTCTATCTAAAAATGCTTAAATTTACCTAAAAATACTTTTAAAGTATAGACAAGTGAAGACTGCGAGTGCTATAAATATCTTTAAATTGTAGCAGTAGGAAAATCAGTTAAAAACCACACTTCTCTAGTGGCAAGAATAAACATGGATATACATAATGTTACAAAGAAGGGACGTCTGGGTGGCTCAGTTGGCTGACCATCTGACTCTTGATTCCAGCTCAGGTCATGATCCCAGGGTCATGGGATTGAGCTCTCCACGCTTAGCTGAAAATTCTCTCTCTCTCCTTCTTCCACTCTCCCCAGCTTGGGCTCTTTCTCTTTCTCAAATTAAAAAAACAAACCCAGCACTGTCTTCTCTTCTGGTTTCATCATCACGCCTCCTAGTTCAAACTTGTACCTTAATTACTAAATAATGACCACGTTTTTTGCCTCCTGTTACTTCTATTTTGAAAAATGTCAACAGAATCTTTTATGGATTAAATTCTTATGACAAGTTAGGCCAAAACTCCAAAGATATTCTCCAAAGAATAGAGTGAGTTTAAGAGTCCTTAAAACTCTGATCCAGTAACTCTGTTTCAGAGGATGTATCTAAAAGAATTGAAAGCAGGGTCTTAGACAAATACTCAAGACAGTCATGTTTATAGTGGACAGCCATGTTTATCGCAGCATTATTCACCATGGCCAGAAGGCAGAAGAAATCCAAGTGCCCATCAACAGATAAGTGGATAAACAAAATGTGGTAGAGACATATAATGAAACATTATTCATCCTTAACAGGGAAGGAGATTCTGACACAGGCTACAACACAGATGAGCCTTGGACACTGTGCCAGGTGAAATAAGCCAGGCACAAAGGACACATGCTGGATGATTTCACTTACATGAGGTCCCTAGAGTAGTCAAACTCCTGGAGACAGGAAGCAGAAGGGTGGTTTCCAGGGAGGAGGGGGCAGGGGAGTTAGTGTTGAATGGGTACAGAGTATCATTTTTGCAAGATGGAAAAAGTTCTGAGAGGGATGGTGGAGATGGCTGCACAACAGTGTGAATGTACTTAATGTCACTGAGCTGTACACTTAAAAATGGTTTAACTGATCAATTTTACGTTATGCATGTTTTTTCACAATAAAACAAAAGAGTTCCAAAACACGGATGCCTCAATGGATGCCACACAAGTGCTGAGTTTATTACAGACTAGACTTGCCCCTCATTGTTGGACTCAATCGTCTGGGTTCCCTTAAAAACTTCTTTGGGGAAGTCCCTTAAGGTCACAGCAAGTGCTTGGCCTGGGGTCAGAGTATCCCCGACCACCTAGCTATGGTACCCCACACAAGCACCTGTTACTGGCCCATATGGAAAACAAAAAACCCTGTCCTCAGAGCCAAACATTCCTCAGAGAACACTTTGTTGCCAGGACGGAGAGATGCATTAGAGGTGGGATGCTGTGAGGGCAAATTTGGTCACCCAAGTTTTTTCAGTTCATCTTCTCTAGAGAACATCCACAGAATACTCCATTAGGCTGCCAAAATACTGTGACAAGTGACCCCGCTCTGAGTTCAAGCGGCATGCTGCCAAATTAAACGCATCGCGCCCTAACTGATGCAGCGAGAAAATTCCCCTTAAACATCAGTCCCTGCTGGACTTGGAGAAGACATGCCAATAAGCTTTAACAAATATCTTTCCTACATCTTTACATACTTGGCAAGACGGATTTTTAAGTGACCCCGCTCAACATTAGCTAGAAACATGCCCCGGACGCCACCAAGGCTCAGAAAGCACAGTTAGGAGTTTAGAAAGGGACCGGAGGGGAGGGGAGAGAGGAAAGCAGGCAGGGCTGCTGTGGGGAGGTGGCCATACAGATATTGCAGGAGGCAGACAAGCCTCCCAGCTGAAAAGAGAGAAGGAAAAAGAAATACTCACTTGTTCCACAGAAACCATACACAAAGCCAACACCTATGAGCCCTGGAAGTGGGCACTTGTAACTCATTTCTCCCTATCCCTCCTCAAACACTTGGCTTGTTTGCAAAATCGAAGGAGGGGCTCAAAACAAAGCAGCCACGGAGGCTGGAAGTTCTTCCAAGAGCCTTGTTCTTAGTGCCACAGAGGTGACTGGCACCGCTGGGCAACTCCCACCCCGCAGGCTGGGGGCTCTGAGGGCCCTTGTTCCTCAGCAGTCATGCCAAGCATTGCTGGAGATAGCCCCAGAGCACAGAGCGGGCTTCGAGGACCAACCTCTGGTTTCACAGATGAGGAAAGGGGGTCTGTAGGATCCAGCAATCCTGCTTCTGGGTCAATGTCCAGAAGAACTGAAAGTAGTGTTTGTACGGCCATGTTCACTGCAGCATTCCTGACAACAGCCAGAGGGTGGAGGTAACCCAAGGGCCCGTTAGCAGATGAAGGGGCAAACAAAATGTATATACATATACTGGACTATTACCCAGGCATGAAAAGGCGCCTCTATCACAGGCTCCAACGTGGACGAACCCACTTCTATGAGGTCCTTAGAGCAGTCAGATTCACAGAGGCAGAAAACAGAAGGGTGGGTGCCAGGGGCTGGGCGGGGAGAGGGGAATGGGGAGTTGGTGTTCAATGGGGACAGAGTTTCAGTCAGAAATGGACGGTGGTGACACTGCACAACAATACTATCCACGGAGCTACAAGCTTAGATGTGGTTACGATAGTCAATCTTATGTGGTCTTCTATTTTACCACAATTGAAATGTTCTTTGAAGCAAAGAATTGGAGTGTGCTTATAGAAGTAAGCTAGTGAATTCTGAGAGAAGAGTCGAGGAAGGGCTCTCTGAGGAAGGAAGTTGGGTGGAGGGCAGGACAAATGTCTAGGCAGAGATCTCTGGCAGCTTTTGTTTCTGCTGCTCTCTGACCACTCCATGTCTTTCACCTTTGCAGGTTATTTTCTGGCAATCCTCTCCTACTCCAACCTCATGAAGGTCTAGACTGATCAGGGTGAAGGAGCTAATATACATGTATTCGGCCCGCACGAGGGAAAAGGCTGTTGTTCCTGATTTGTGAAAGCATCATAATGAACACATGCAAACCAGGCATGAGGGGAAAGCACATTTCAAGTTGTGGCCAGATGCTGGAAACCAACCAGCATTATGCAGTTGTTACTGAAGAAGTGCTTTGTTGGAACCAGTTTCAAATATTTGCCTTTTTTGCTAACTCTGCAAAGTTGATGTCACTTGTCCTCAAAAGAGAATACTCAGCCAGTCCAAGGGTGAGTTAATAGATGAAAGTGACATCATAATTTTGTGTTTCAAAAAAGGTCCAGTGTTGGATAAAATGCACAGACCTCTCCTGGCATGCCATCACCAGGCTGGGTGTTGCCATCTGTCTCTTAGCTCCTTTGGAACAGCTACCAGCTGTAAGCGACAGTCAGGCATAAGGGAATGGTGCTCTCTTCACAACCTCTTGGCCTGAACTAAATCTTATATCTGATGACACTGAAGAAGAAAAGGTTTGGAAGAAAAATGAACAATTGCCTGGAAAATTTACATACACTCAGCCATCTCAAGTAACTGGCTTCAAATCACAGAACACACTCATCACAATTCTAAAGATCCCCTCCATGAGAATGGAGAGAGATCTAGGCACATCCTGTGTCCTTCTGCCTGCCTCACTGCCTCTTTCCTCCATTCGAATGCCTAGTCAAGTCCCCATTCAAACCTATGCAGGCCCAGAATTCTATTCATGGTTGCAATGACCTTAGCCCCCAGGCTCTCCATGAGGGAGAGCCTTAGAGCCCAGAGTAAACTAGTCCTTCCAGGTGGACAGAGCTGTGGGTATACTTTATGCCCACCAGCAGGTTTTAATATATGCTAAGGAATGATCTGGGCTGAGACGCTTCCCCTGCAGCCACCTTGGCTCCATTTCATGATCAATCTGTGTCACATATGGAAGGTTGGGTGAAAACGGGGGAGCTGGCATGTACCCCATATTGGACTGCTATGTGTCACTGGACCCTGAGGGAGGACACAGAATATATGAAATTCTGCTTTCTTTATTTTCAAAACATTGGTTTCAGGTCCTATGGGCTGAAATAAAATGCTGGCTGTCAGTCACACCATTGGCTGGACAGAGTTAGAGCCAAGGACTCTAACGCTGAAGCTGGAGTCCTGCCGAAAAGCCTCACACACCAGTATGAGCGAACCAGAAGACTTACTGTTGACGTTGGTTCCACTTTTTAAATGAATCTGGTGAACTGCATGGACAGAACAATACCCTGATTCCTTATAACAATGGAAAGTTTCCCAAACTTACCAGAAACCCCTGACGGTATTTCCCCCCATCTTTTAGTGATCATTCCTCAGAAGTTTTTATTGGGCTATTGGGAAGGCACTGTGTGTCACACAGAGGATGCAAGACAGGTTCTGTCCCCTCTCTCATGGAGCTATGATGAAGATAATAGCAATGACCCTGGGGGAAATCAACTAATTATGGTAAATAAAAGGAAGATGGTGACCCTATGTCATCATTCATTCTTGAACAGCCCTTAACTTTATGCTCATTACAACATTATTGGCACATAAATGTCCTCATCAAGTCGCCAAGAGCTTATCTGACTGCTACCAGTTCATTAATCAATAGTTGTGGGACATGGTTGAGGCCAGCTTTAAACCCAACCAACTTTTTTGGTGTCCTGTCCAAATCGATCCAGTGCATGAGGATGTCACGGGAAGTCTCAGCACATTATCTCTACTATTTATAACCTCCTATGTGACAACATCAGTTGTCCTTTATCCTCATCTTTACTATGTGGGAATTGAACTAAGAACTCCAGCCCTTCCAGCTTTACTAATTTACAGTCATACACCTACATCTACTCGGAACTACTGCTGCATAGATTTTCATCATGTTCCATGAGTTCATTCGTTCATCCAACTCATATTTAGATGCTCTTTCTGTGCCAGATGCAGAAGACATAGTGGATAAGAAGAATGATAAGGTCCTGCTTTTGTGCAGTTTACTCTAGAGTAGGTGAGTGGCATGCATGGGAATGCAAATAAATAAATCTATTTTCAGGGAGTGGTAGATGCTTAAAACAAGGCAGATGATTTTAAGGAAATTTTGAGTGCCGATTGGATAGGTGGTCTGAGAAAGCTCTGCAGATGTCACAGGAGCAGAATCATAGTGACAAGACATGGCTGGGCCCACAGATGTCAGGGATGGAACGTTTCTGGCAAGGGGAAAGGCTGGTACAAATGATCTAGGGAACAAGTGAGAGCTTGGCATGTAAAGAAACAAAAGAAGGTCAATTTGGCTGGAATGCGTGGGAGATCAACAGGGGTCAGACCCCATAGAACCTCATGGCCATGGTGAGCAGCTTACGTTGCACAATAAAAGCCTCTGGAGGGTGTGGCAAAGACCGTAGTCATCCCAGACACCATTCTCCCCTTCTTCCTGCAGGCATATGTCTATACAAAACGGGACGGTATTTCCCAGCCACCTTGCAACTGGGGTGGGCAGGTTACTAAGCTGTGGCCAGTGGGGTGTACAAAGTGGTAACTACAAGTTCTGGAAAGTGACCTTACTGGGAAGAAGGGCTCCCTCCTCTTCTTTTCCATTCCTCTGCTGGCTAGCACATGGACATGACAGCCAGACTGGCACACAGGAAGGGTCTGGGACCCCAGTGTCACGAGACTCTCCTTGTCAGCCCTGGACTATACTGATGGCAGAAACAAACTTCTACTTTGTTTAAATCCCTGTTGTTTTGGTTTTCAGTGTTTCACAGTGAAGCTGTTGCTAACTAACACAGAGCGTTTGAAGTAGGCGAGCATAAGGTCTGATTCACGTTGCAGAAATATCACCCTCGTCGTAGGGGAAGAATTAGTTGTAGAGGTTTGGGCAGGAAGCAGGAAGATCCGTCAGGAAGTTATGATTATCCAGGCAAGAAATGAAAGGCTTTGCCTCAGGGGCTGCGGTGGAGGTGGACAGAAATCCAGGGACTCAGTATACACTCTGGAGAAGAGCTGAGGCTGATCAAGAGAGAGGGAAGAAGGGGTGGCTCAAATATCTTTGCCTGAACAAGTGCACAGGTGGTGTTTCTCCTTACTGAGACTGGAAAGATGAGGGAGGAGGAGGTTTGAGGCTGCGGGAGGAGGAGGAGGGTACTACGGTGGCCAGACGGAATTTAAATGCCTGTGGGACTACCAAGTGCAATATCCACTAGGCAAGTGGATATAGGAGTGTAGAACCTGGTAGGGAGGCCAAAGTTTATGACATAAACCATATGGAGATGATTAAATGTCACATTTCCATCAGATCTACCAATATAGTGGCCACTAGCCACTTGAAGCTACTTAAGTTTGATTAATTAAAATAAACAGAAAGGGCACCTGGGTGGCTCACTAGGTTCTGCGTCCACCCTCGGCTCATGGTTTGTGGGTTGAAACCCTGCATCGGGCTCTGTGCTGACCGCTCAGAACCTGGAGCCTGCTTCAGATTCTGTGTCTCCCTCTCTCTCTGACCCTCCCCCTGCTCTCTCTCTCTCTTTCTTTCTCTCTCTCAAAAATAAACATTAGAAAACTTGAAAAATAAATACAATAAAATGAACAGAAATTACCGATTCAGTTCCTCAGTGGCACCACCCGCATGTCCAGTGTGACCAGCGGTTAGAGCACTGGCCAGTGCAGAGAGAGGACATTCCCACTGTTACAGCAAGTCTTCTTAGAAAGCTGTGCTCCAAAACTCTTTAGAAACAGTTTATTATGATTGCTTTGCCTTGTCTCATAGGATCACACGTGAGAAAGAATGGGAGAGAAAATAAAAGCATACGTTCCCCATTTGGTTTTCTTTTTTCTTTTACAACTTCAGAGGATAATTGTCCAAAGAGTTTCATTTGTTCTTCCATTTCGAATTGCCTTGTCGTCCCCTTTAAAAAAGGGCGGATGGAAGCAAAAGTGATCTTTCAGTGTGCTGGAGGCGGCAGAGGCTGTCCCCTGCATGTCCCCTTCCCTCCCCACTCCACACAAACACCGAAGCAGCAGTGACGGAATGGAAAGGCCAACTGTGCAAACATTCGCTTCCAGCGTCACAAGACAGAAAGGAAACAGGCCAAAAAAGAGAGTTTGGAAAAACAGCAAAAGAGCAATTACCCCCTGAAGAGAACATGAAATAAGACCGTACAGTGACCCCACAAAGGAAATGGAAAATAAGATCCAACCATGGACAGGTCAGAGAACACCACTGTGTTCTTGGGTAAAACAGGATTTGGGCACTGTGATATCCCAGGACTTCATCCGGGGACTCACTGGGTGGCGCCTTCTGTAATTCAATTAAACCCTTTTAAAGAACAAGATTCATGTATCCTAGAGGAACTCGATACTCCCTGACAATTCCAAGCTCACATGAAAGTTCTAACTATAATTCTTGTATGTGGTTCGTAGGCTCTTTATGCGTGAGACTCAAGAGTCCACCAGAAGCCTGAGGAAGCTGCCCGATGATTCCAAAGAAGATCATCTTGTCAGTGACAGCACTGTCAAGAAAAGGAATGGTTTTGGTAAATTTCGTTTGTGGGAAATACAGATTTGGAAGACTAGTTCTCCATTTCACTTTTCCCAGGGATGCCATATACATCAAAGGGGGGAATTTAGGGGTCAAACTTGTCAAACTGCTCAAATGAGTATTGCTTCCTGGTGGCCCATGGGACAAGGGAAAGATCCCGAGAGTTATCTCCCCGCAAAAGAAAACAAAAGCTGATGACGGCTCTCCACTGCCCACAGAGAAAGCCCAAACATCTTGTCCCCATGGCCTGACTCCTTTGGGAAAAGCTTCCCAGTCCCTCCTCTGTTCCATCTTTGCACGGCCGCCACCTGTAGAGAGGTCATATATGGGCTGGCCAGGCTTCTTAGTGACAGGGACCGAGGTAGGTCTTGGGATGCTGGAGAACAACGCCAAGAGTCAGAGTGGAAGCTGAACCATGACAGGGACAATGGAACAGGGAGCAGGTCTGAGCTGAGCCACAGCACAGTAACAAAGTGGGAATTGAGGGCAGAAGAGGACAGGGAGAATGGGTCACCTCGGTAGGGTCACATTCTAGAACACGGACTTCTGAAGTGGGGCGGGAAGACTGTGGCCATCTGTGGATGCGTTCTTGGAGGTCTACAAGAATTTTTAAATTTTATATTCTTGTGTCAATGAAAATCTTAGTCGTAACCTGGCTCATCTAGATGAGGAGTTTGTAACTCAGTGTGGACCTAAGATTTCCAAGCTCACGTCTGCATCTGGATGTATACTCACAAAGACCAAATGTCATCATGACAGGCTACACAAATGCAGGCTTCCCAGGAGTCCACACACAGTAGCAGGAGAATGGAGTGGCC
Organism: Panthera leo; assembly: GCF_018350215.1. Classification (NCBI taxonomy): domain Eukaryota; kingdom Metazoa; phylum Chordata; class Mammalia; order Carnivora; family Felidae; genus Panthera; species Panthera leo. The sequence continues at coordinate 25,071,669 of NC_056683.1, read as the reverse complement.
ACATGTGTACCATGGCATAGGCACACAGGTCTCGGTGGAGCCTGGCATCGGGAAGAGGGTACCCATCACAAAGCACAAGAGTACTAGGCAACAGGTGGTAATGATGGTTTCTAGTCTCGATTCCAGTCATAAGTGGATTAAACACCAATTTAATCAGTATTTGAATAATGCCATGAATCTACCTTTACCTTCAAGAGAAGTAGACGGGTTGGTAGAGCCCTCAGGAGGCACCCTGTTAGAATGAGTGACACGGGTGCACTCATGAGCAGGGATGGGACAGGAGGAGGTTGGAGTGTTCCGCGACGGCAAAGCCTTAGAATGGTTCGCAATGGTTTAGATAGCAAAATAAGTGAAAAGGCATCATGAACACTTGAATTTTTCAAGTCCAAATGCCAAAGTAGATTAAATATGAAATTGCACCTGAAGCTCTGCCTTTCTGCTATTTAACCCAACAGGGGTGAGCGGGGATTCCCCTTCAAGAAAAGACCATCATCTATCCCATTAAAGTATCGCAATTAATTTGGATAGTATCAGTTTTCCAATTGGATGTTGTCAATATTTTGATCTTATAGTTATTTAGAAATTATAAGAACTAATCTACTCCTTATAAGATATTTGTACACATTTAAATAATCTTATAACAACATGTTTTAAGACAAAGAAAAAGAGGGCTGTTTGAAACAACACTGGAGCCATGCAGACCTGGCTTTCAGTTCTGGCTCTCTACCTCTGGTAAGGGACCTTGGGCAAGTTACCCTCACCCACATGTCAAGTTTCCATTTGTTAAACGGGTTAAATAACAGTGCCCATAGAATGATGGGGTGGATTAAATTAAATATTTGTATTACACTCAGCATAGCAGCAATGTACATTACAAAAACCCAATAAGTATTAGCTCTTACTTAAAGGCCCTACTAGTGAGGTAGGCAGGCAGGTACAGGGACTAGATGTCTCAGTTTCCTTATCTCTAAAACATGCCCATTATTAGGATCTACTAGGTTAGTATGAAATTTGAAACGTTGTGTGCATGTGGGTGTGTGTGTATAAATTAATAATTTAGCATAGTATCTGAACTTAGAAAATGCTCAATTAATACCTTATTATTGTTACCAAACAACTATCATCATGACCTCTTCAGTTTCTCCTTTTTACTCCTCAACATCAAAATACTACTCAGTTGTGAAATACCATGCTACATACATGCCATGCACATGCTGGACTGTGTGAAAAGGGAGGTCACAGCACAAGGCTTCCCTTAGATATTCTGTCAAACCCTTGCACATCAGAGTTGCCTGTGCCTCTTTCTAAAAGGAAAGAAGGGACATTATCTACTTATCCATCCATCCATCCATCCATGCATCCATGCATCCATCCATCCATCCATCCATCCATCCACCCATCCAAGCAAGGGAGTGATATAATGAGATACCAGACAAAATCATGCTTCAAGCACTGAGACCAGCTAAAGAGTGAGCAAATGACTGGGGATGAAGGGCCAGGCAGCCTCCCAGCATGACCTCCTACACAGTAAGGAAGGGCAGTCACACGCCCTCCCATCCACACACACAAAAGAAGCTAATAACATTTACAAACATGGTCCTTTGTTTTTGTTTTTAAAGTTTATTTATTTATTTTGAGAGAGAGATCACAAGCAGGGGAGGGTCAGAGAGAAGGAGAGACAGAATCCTAAGCAGGCTCCGCACTGTCAGCGCAGAGCCCCGACACAGGGCTTCAACTCCAAAACCGCAAGATCATGACCTGAGCCTGAGCCGAGATCAAGAGTCGGATGTTTAACCAACTGTGACACCCAGACACCCCAACATAGTAAATCATTTTTATCCCTACACGCTACTCCATCTCAGGAGCCCCTGGTCGCCTCTGCAATTAGAGCCCACGGCCAGATAGACTGGGCCGTGCCAGCTTGACAAATTACATAGATGTCAGGGAAGAAACAGAAATTCCAAGTCACAGCAGAACTAGCAATAGCTCTTTCTTATGTAAAACTGCTGTGACTGGGGGCTGGGCTAGAACTAAATGGCCCTAATTCCTCCCCTGCCCCCACTCTGACAGGGGTTTGGAGCGAGTTCTGAGCCCTTTCCCAGAACTGGCACAAAGCAGATATCAAGCCTTGATGCTTTCAAAAGGCACAGGTTGGAAGGGACACAGGCACCTTTCAGTTTTCAAAGAAGTGTGGTCAGAACCAACTCCAGTTGGACACAAAGTACCCTTTTCTACAAGAATCGTCAAAGGCCCCACAGAAGGAGGAAGGAGGGGAAAATAGTAGCCCTCAATCGGAGACCCATAGTTTTCCAGGCTCTGTGTTGCATGCAGGAGGCTCAGGGGGAACTCGAAACCTGGGTCTCTGAGCTGTCCTACTCGGTCACCTGAGAATGCTGCCCGGGGAGGCCCTGCGGTCTCATTCTGGGGCATCTGGCCCAGCTGTTATGCTGCTGGGCTCCTCAGACTCCTTGAGATTGGTTTCCATCAGGGTAGAGTCACAGCCTTAAAGATGCCCAGAGGCCCCGGGGGGTCCAACTTCACAGAGAATCACCACATCCAGAGACCCGGCCAGCAAGAGCGGTACACGGGGTGAAGGGAGGGCCTGCCTGCCATAGAGTTTAGTGGGTTCCAGGTAGAAGAACCGAGTGGGTCCCACAACCCAGGAGAGAGCCTAACAGGACGTCCCAGCTCAGCCTCTGACACATGGTCCCTAAAGGCCTGGATGCTGGGTTGGGGGGCCTTGTTCCTGCAGAGGGAACACTTCTCCAGAGGGGGCAGCAAAACCAACAAATAAAACCAGGTGCTGTCCATCATGTCATCCCACATAGTGGTCAAGTCTTCTGGATTCTTGGACCAGCAAGTGGAAAGTGGCTCCTGAACAGCTTTTCCTCCTGAAGAGTCATTTGGGAAGAACAACAGAAAACGAACCTTGTGCCATTTCAAAGTAAAACTTCTCTTCACACCCCACTCGCACCTGTCCTGGGAGCAGACATTTTCACACAAATCATGTCAAAAATAGGAGTTGCCATCTTCCTGATACGGAGGAGGGCAAATGACACAAAGTAAATATATTTTCAAAAGGCACAGGTTGGAAGGGACACAAATACCTTCAGTTTCCAAAGACAAGGAGGATGCTTGTGCAGGGGACACATCAGTTAATCCTAAGCAGACCCCCAGAATCTCACTTGGACCTTAAAGTGTACGTGCTTGGGGGTTTGGAAATATCATGGCAGAACATGGCAGACAACAGGACCACAATAGGCCAATAGCTGCATGAAGGGACCGCAAGCAAGTTTTCTGAGTTACCATTTAAAACAGGGGCGCCTGGGTGGCTCAGTCAGTTAAGTGTCTGACTTCAGCTCAGGTCATGATCTTGCAGTTTATGAGTTCGAGTCCTATGCTGACAGCTCAGAGCCTGGAGCCTGCTTCAGATTCTGTGTCTCCCTCTCTCTCTGCCCCTCCACTACTCACATTCTGTCTGTCTCTCTCTCCCAAAAATACATAAACATTAAAAAAATAAAAGATAAATAAAAGTATAGAGAATAAAAGGGGCACCTGGGTGGCTCAGTTGATTAGGGGTATGACTCTTGACTTCGGCTCAGGTCATGATCTCATGGTTCATGAGTTTGAGCCCTGTGTTGGGCTCTGCACTGACAGTGTGGAGCCTGCTTGGGATTCTCTCTCTCCCTCTCTGCCCCTCCCCAACTCATGCTGTCTCTCTCAAAATAAATAAACTTAATAATAATAATAATACCCCGAAAACCACATCTCTAATTCAACTGTAGTTCTAAATGCCCCATTTCGAGCCATGAAAATGTACTGTTTCAGGTGACTTCAAGGAAAAACAGTCATTCCAGATTTGCCTTCCAGTTCAATTTTTTCTCTCAATTATAATGAACATTTGCCATTGTTAAAAATGTATTTCCTTGCACAGCAATATGGGGTATAATTAAGCCACTGAATTGTACACTTAGTGGTTGAAACGGTACATTTTATGCTATATATATTTAATCACAATAAAAAAACCCCCGTTATTTCCTTTCTCAAAATACTTGACGTTAAGGACAAGGCAGTGCTGCTCTGGGGAGGACAGGAAGTAAAACCTATGTTTGAAATGATTTAGATTACATTAATCACTAAATTGAATTATGGTAGCTTTTGCTCTAGTTAACTCTGACCTACTGGGCAATCATGGCTACATCCAATGGACATTTCTCAATCCCAGTCTTGCATCATTTGACACTCGGCCCCTTCCCTGACACCCTGCTTATTAGCCTATTCAGACTTTCCGCTGACTATGCAGGCTATCCCTTCCCATCTCCCTCAACTAGTTCTTCTACCTCCACCCATTTATTCCTCATGTTCCATAGAGTCTGGGTGATCTCAGTTATCCATAACCCTTAACTGCTACCTTTATGCTGAGGACACACAGACCTTACTTCTGAACTTCTAAATAGCCAATCACCTGCTAAGCAACCCCCTCAGATATCCCTAAGGCACCATCGAGTCACCCTATCTGAGACTGAAACTGTCATCTTCCCCTACCAAACCTGCCAGAGGAAAGGAGTGGACAGTAGCCTCTAAATCCTAAAGGATTTGGAATCAGGATGCCTAGGCTGCATCCCTTGTCTCATCACTTGGGGGGAAAATCCATCCAATTGTCCAAGCTGGCCACCTGGTCCCCCCTCTCCATTCTCCCAGTTCTTCAATCAGCTAGGCTGTGGATTCCACCTTCTTAAAGTCTCTTTCCTTGTGGCCATGGCTTTCTTCAGGCTCTTCTTCTGCACCTGGATCCTGCACCAGCTCCCAGCTTTTAGCATGACCTTCTTCCTTAGTCTGCTCTCCACTGCCACAGCCTAAGTGATTCCCCCAAAGCACATAAAGGTTTGCCTTTCTTGCTTGAGACCCTTCAGTAGCCTGACACTGTTCCAGGGTCATGGAGGATGGGACTTTGTGCACTGTCCCAGCCTCCTTCCCAGGCTGTGCCATTCGTGATTCAGACTCTGGGTTCCAATCAGTCCCAAATCACCCACAGTCCCCAGAATTACTAGTCTCCTTGACCTCTGAGCACCCACTGCAAATAACAAGCACCTATTCTCCCTGACCCCGACCTCATGATTCAGAGGTCGCTTCCTGACACTCTCACTTCAACCAGGGCCTGTCCCTCATCTTTACTCATTAACTTCTGACGGTCCTGGACGGCAGGAAGGTGCGTCTGCCTTTGTGTGCTCAGCACTTGACAGTGCCTGGTAAGTGCCCAAGTCATTCCCCAGGCACCTAGTAAGCCCTCACATGTTTGCCAAGCAAGTGAGTGAAGAAGAAAGCAGTCTTGTGTTTCCATGAGGGTCACCAAAGACCAAAAGGTAAACTATCGAAAGGAGGGTTTATCTGGCAAGACACAGTAACACAATGCAAGGTCCAAGCACATCTGGTTTCATGCCCCTCCAACACTGAAGTTGAGCTTAGAACTCAAGAGCCATAGAAGGAACGGTGGAGACCTGTGGTTTTCCATTTGGTTTTGTTGTTATTGGTTTATTTTTTTACAGCAATATTAAATGTTGTCATATAGAATCCATTGTTTTTGTTTGTTTGTTTTTTGTTGTTTTCTGTCCATCTCCTCCACACATGGTTCCAGGAAGGGATCGCACAGTTCCACAGGACACAGTTTGAAAGCCTGTGCCCTGACTTAATGGACAGGGGAGACAGAAGCTTACAGATAAAGCAATTTGTCACTGACACAGAGTCAGTCCATGGCAGAGCTCACACCACAGCTCAGATCTCCTGATTTCTAGATCTTTCTACTTCCCCTGTTAGTGTGGTGAACTGTTTTGTTTCAACTGAAGCACCACTAAAATTCCAGTGTGGGAAAAACCTCGTCCTTAAGGATGCATACAGCTTTCAGCATCCAATACTCTGATTTCAAAATGCTGGATATCTAAATATCTGCTGTTTATCCCCGTGATTTTGAGACAGGACCATCTTCAGCAAATTTAAAACACCCAAAGAAAGAGGTGCTTCGAAGCCTACTTATACTTTTAGATAATATATACACGCTGTCTTGGCCTGACTTCTGGACAGAAGAACACTGGGTGTGTGGGGCTCAATGACACCACCCAGACACTTACCCTTCCTCTGGGTACCCTTCCACTTACCCCTCATCCCATCCTAATGTGCAAGTGAGGCAATAAATCCTTACCTGCTCTTCAGACATACAGACATTGTATTTTTTTCAGAGAAAAGTCTCAATATAAATTCAAGTTTGGGCTAACATGTAAGTAGGGATAGAGATGTTTAATAATTTTTATTTAAAGTGAGAAAAATCAGTCCTCAGTGGCATTTTCTGGTTCTCTGTTGGACAACTCATCCCCAGCATGTGGGGCCAGTGAGAAGCATGGCCCTAACTGGCTGCCACACTGTCTCCCTCCTGGGGACTAGAGCTCACAGACCAGGAGCTTCTGTACTGACTCAATATTTCCTGGTTACCCCCAAGAAGCGATGGTTCCTCAGAGCTGTGACAGAGGCAGGTAGAGAGGGAGAGGATATATATATATATTTATATGTATTTGCTTATAGATTAACTCCCTTACTCTTCACAGTCTGCCTGCATGCTTAGTAAAGTTTCCAGTGAAGAAAAAGACTGGTGGGGAAGCCCCAGTCTGTTCTGATTTCCCAGCTACTCCAGTCTGAATCTGGATAAACCCAAAATTCTTCCCAGGCTTAAAAAAAAAAAAAAAAAAAAAAAAAAAAAAGCATTTGTCAAAGGCTTTTGGTAAACTCTGATTCATTTCCTTGGTGGAAAAAAGCCCTGTCAGTAGAGCTGGTCCCACCAGAAGATCGGGGTTCTGGCTCTGTCTTGCTGCTCTGGGGAGGGCCCAGAATCTGAAGATGGGGAGGGGTGAGAGGGGAAAGAGGAAGGCTGTGGTGGACAACCACAAATTCACGTGAAACTTCCCCTTTGCCCGAATGCACTGCCAATATTTGCTCTGCAGAAGAAGAGAACCACAAGCCAGGGGAGGTCATTTGTACTGGACAGTGGCAATCACCGTTCTTTCTATTTGTTCCACAGTTCAGCAACTCACTACCTGAAGAGTTTTGGCTCAGTCAATTCTTCTTCTTCTTCTTCTTCTTCTTCTTCTTCTTCTTCTTCTTCTTCTTCTGTTAATGTACAGTATGACTTTGGTGTTAACAACCCATCTGACTGAAATATGTTCCAAGGAATAATAGTTAAGAAAGACAGCATGTTACAGAAATATATGCAATTGTGAGGAAGTCACCCAACACCAGCACATTAGGAATTACTTGACCACTTCAGTGTGAAGTTAAAACCATCCGTGCCATGTGAGACAGAGAACATCACACCTTGAGCAAACTCAAGTCTTTTCTGAGTCTATCTACCAATTAGACCTGGCTTCTAATTTTGCAAAATACTCAGTACCTTAGTCACCTGTGACACTTCTGGTTACTGCCTGATTATGTGTAAAAATCACCCAGTTATTGAGGCTGATTGGGTCTAGGGAGGGTTGTTCTACTGAGAACATGAAGCTTTGAGAGCAATTTTCAAGAAAAGTGTTCACTGTTGTTAGGTCCAAAAACAAAACAAAGGAGGTGACATTCATTTGCCCATATTAACTAAAATATGGTCTCTGCCAGCAAAAAGTAGTGTTCATTATTTCAAATTGGGGGCAGGGGAGGTTGGCAGTGATGGGGAGGGGGAAGACAGAGATCAAATGAAGAGAGAGACTAGAAAAAGTATTTATATTTAAAAAAATTGTCTCCCATAAGACTTATTACATCAACATCAAATTAACTTAAAAAGCGATAATCTCGTATGGGCTTCTTTTGAAGAAAGATACATTTGAAATGATATTGCAGTACTCTTCTGTGATGTTATGAAACCCAGCTGGAGAAAGAATTCATACCACAAGGCATCATGACAGCCTGTACTGAAAAGTGACTATTTCTTTAGTCTTTGAGAAGACTTCATTCATAAACAAATAAGGAAATGTAATCCATTGCTTCCTTTCTCAGTCTGTGGTTCCCTACCCCTTGCTTAGCAGAGTCAAGATTTTCTCCCTTATTTTTTTTTTCAGTCCAGAGGCAAAGGGATACAATTAAGCCCCCGATTGAGCCCAAGTATATTTAATTATTTCAGTGTCTCATGATGGCCTCCCAGGAAGACAGGGACACACAAACCCATCTACCTTCACTGGTTCACTCTGGTGCCAAGCACTCCGCTTCCATGTAAAAACTCCTGGGGAAGTTGCCAATAATCTCTATTTTATGTCCTAATTACACAACCACATCTCCCTTTGATGACTTGAAAGAAACAAAAGTTTAAAGGATGGCGTATTTAACTGGAATGTACCTTAGAAAAATTCCAAAGCAGAAAAAAAACCACAAAAAACAAAGCAAAAAACAAAAAACAAAAAACCTCAGGCTGCCTTGCACATAAAGCCGAAAACTTTCACGAGTCAGCAGCATTTCTCAAAACTGAGAGTCCACGCTCACGGCAAGCTACACAAGAAACAAAATGTGCACAAATCAGTACTTCCCCTCCTTACATCTCCAAGCACCTGCAAGGCTAAAAAAGGACAATATCCAGTTCTCTTCTGAGACAGTACAGGCCTTTCCAGCAGATGCATTAAGTGAGATAAAAAACCTCACGGCTGAAGCAGGGAGAAAACGTTGGGACCATTAAGAATATATTTTCCAAATAATCAATGTCCCAAATTTAAAAACTTTTCTTCAGAGTCAATAAATATTTCAACCCTGTGACCTTTCCTTTATGCAAAACAAATTCCCAAGCATTAACTAAGCACATATACTACCTGGGTATAAACACTAGCAGGCACGTAGACTCAGCTTGCCCGACTGACTGGGGAGCTTGCCTCTCAACGTTTTATCACCAGCCTCTGTCTTTGCCCCAAACTGCCAGAGAGATGGGCTATCTCAGCCCAGCACATCCCATATCCTACCCCATCTGGTCTGCCCATTACAACTTCATTTCCACTTTCGATTCCCCTTGCCAGTCTTAGCTCTCCTGCCATGACTCAACCTCCCCCTAATTTACATTGTCTAGATAGTAGTCAATGAACTCCCACTACTCGCTGACATCCTTTTGCTTTAACTTTGCTCTATCAGATACGGTATTAACTCAGAGGACTGCTAGGTTGATACTTGAAAATGTTCGTTGCAATGATATTTGTCACAGTGTTTGACGTGGAATCCCGATTTAAGAAAATAATTATTTATTCATGCCTGGCTTAATTTCCCAAAAAAATGTAAGGCTCCTAACACAAACACATGCAATAAAGTTAACACTTGCATTACGGAAATAGGAAAATGGGGCAAAAGACAAATGAAGGCAGGAAAGTTCAGAAGGAATTAGGAAAGAGGCCAGAGTTTAAAGCTCAGCCTGACAGGCCCATCACACACATGCTAGATTACAGTCTAAGCTTTTTAGAGCTCCCTAGAAGCCAGTGGACAGAGAGAGACTCACACATATCAGTGGCTGAAATATTATGGCTCATTGGTCAAACCTGGCCCACTTTCTGTTTCAGTAAGTGAATTTTTGTTGGCACACAGCCACACCTACTCATTTACATATTATTTATGGTTGTTTTCAAGATACAGTGGCAGAGTCCAGTGGCTGCAACAGAGACCTGCAAAATCTGAAGTATTTACTATCTGGCCCTTTACAGAAAAAAGTCTGAAGATGACCAGGTTATATGATTCTGTGCACAGCAGTTTCCTGGGACAAGCACACCCAAGCATGGTTCTGTAGTGGCAGAGAACTTTCTACTTTAAAGCGCTCACTGTGTAATCTCATGAAAACACATCCTTCGCTTCATTTTCCACAGTAAACACAACAACAGGTTTTGCAGGGCGGATGGCATGATGTCACCACACACGTCAGTGAAACCATTCCACGTGAGGCTGAAACAATGCAGGTCAGGAGAATTGGTCTCCTGCTTTGGCTTCATTCAGGGAGAGTTGTACAGATGGCAAGTGCCTCCCCACCCTCCTCGCTTATCATGGGCAGACATGGCCAATGGCTCCAGGTGGTTTCGCCCAGTGTCCTCCGAAGGCTTCTCTGAGTTCTCTGGCAGCCTCAGCCATCCACTAGCGATTGGCATGCAAGGTACATTGGTATGCCATCTTTGTTTTCTGAGTTTTCCATTAACACTCCCTCTCTGAGTCTGAGAAGTACCAGGATGGTGAGATGGAGGAAATGCTCCTGAGCAGAGCCATTCTATTCTGCCTCTCACGGCATGCGTGAGGATGCACCGGGCTGATGTCCTCCTGAGAGAACCTGGAGCTTGGCAAGGACGGCTGCCTAAAGGGGAAAACCCATCACGCCTGCACATGTGTGGGGCAGGCGAGCATCTGAGAGCAGGGCCAGGGGCTCTCCTCCAGAAAACAGAGCAAGGAACCTCCTCCTCTCCACAGACCACAGGGTGGATAGGGCCAAACACTGGCACTGGCATTTTGTCCGCAAATGTTCAAGCCTGATGCCCATGTTGTTTGCTCAAAGAAACAAAACCTCCAAACAGCCATCACCCAGACCCACTGACCTTGAATGCACATATTCCTAAAGAAACCCTCCCTGCCAGAAGCAAGGGTTCCAAAATAAATGCAAATAAAAACTGGCAACGGTGATTTCTAAGAAAGTAAAATTCAGTTGAGTGTTGGAAGAGGAAGACAGAACCTGCCTGCTGTGGATCTGGAAGAATACATCTGTCACCTTTCTCTATGCTCATTCCTCCTTTGTGACTGTAAGACTATGTTATAAAGTGATTCTATTTCTATTCTCTACAATAGGGAGCAAAAATTCAGGTTACCCAAAAGTGCTACTGAGTCTAATATACAAATCTAAGAAAATCAAAACTATAGGGCATTGCCACTTGATGTGATTCCTACCCATGTTGTCAAAAGGAAAGAAACAGGCAAAATACGTTATAAATCATTTTACATCGTCCCTAACAGATCTTTCCACAAGGTAATTAGAAAGTATAAAACCAGGAAATAAGTAAAACATCAATGCCTAAAACCTTCCTCCTCCCTGTGAGTTTGCAGCTGTATCTCAACTACAAAGAGGTGACATATAACCACATCTGACAAGGGAATTAATACAGCCAACAAGCATGATAAGTCAGTGCAGACATTTTTCTTCACCCTAAAAAGAGCAAATACTAACAAATGCTACCATTTGCTCTTCAAATACCAATGCTGAGGGTTCAAGTCCAGATTACACAAGGCCACATCTGGACACGACAGAATGTGGAAAATTTGGACTCCATATAACCCTTGAGAAAAAAAGTAAGAAACACTCTCAAAGAGCCAATCAGAATGCTGAGCCTAGACCAACGAACAGTGGGACTCACTGTGCTGTTCCAGAACTAAGTTCAGGAATGCCCAATTATGCACTGGATTTGGAAGTACACAGAATGTCAACACAGAAGATTCTGGAGGAAAGCAAAAGCCCCTCCATATCAGGAGCGGGCTGACCCCCACTCCTCCAAGCAATTGTGTGACCCTCCACGTCCTCTCATGAGCCCTGAGCCCAAGCTGGAAGTCAGAACGGAGTATTGGATGACATTGCCTGAGAAAACTTTTCCAGAACAGTTGAGGCCACTAAAGTTTGTGCTTCCAAAAGACTGTCATCCCAAACCACCAGCACGCAGGGCGCCCTGCCCATAACCTCATAGGCAGCAGCAATTACTTTTACTAATTTTTTCAAGACAGTTGTGAAGGCTCTTACTTACGTAATGCATACAAGGTAAGAATTATCCCAGCCAGGCAGAATCCTTCAAAGAACCTGAGTGTGCTGAACATTGTCACATTCACTGACAGTGCCACAGTTAGTCCGAAGATCAGAATGAAGATGATGGAAAAAAGCAGCACAGGCCGCCGGCCAACCCTGCATATGGAGAGGGAAAAAATGAGGAATCATCGTTAAACAGGATGAATGCTAGATGCTGAAACCCTGTGTCCAGCCGGTGCTCTACAGATGTTGATCTGTACTCACTACAGTAAAAGGCTTTGTAGTGTCTACACCAACTTGGTAGATCTAGGGGTCGCTCAGGAGACATTCAGCCCAAACCCTTGTTTTGTACATAAGGGGACAGAGGTCAAACAGCTACTGAACAGAATTGAGACAGGGACTCCATTCCTGTTGGCAAGTCTGTTTCTAAGTATGTAGGAGGATGACTCAAGGCAAGAGTAACAAAATCAATAGTAACTCCCCAAACACAAACCTCGACACACCCAGCATAAAATGTGCTGAGAAATCGCTGACCTTTGGATTTGGCTCCAAAGTCAACATGGACACTGAGCTGAGTGGCTTCATTTCCTTTTTCTGGGATGTTAAGTTGTCCTACCTGACCTCAGGTACATGCGGCCTATCAGAATCAGGGCCCTGATGGCTGCTGGCTTGTTTTTTTTAAGGGATCACAGGCTAAACTAGGACAGGCTGAACTTTAAATAAGGAGTGTGGACCTGAAAGTGAAGCCTACTAGGCAGCAAGGCGGGGATGGGGGGAGGGTGGCGGGGGTGGGGGGAGTGCGGGGGTGGGCAGTGGTGGTGGTGGAAAGAACCCAGCCCACTGTGTTTCTGAAAAGGGCAGCACAAACACTAGGTTGGCGGGCTACAGAGTGGGCTCCTGCAAGATCGGTGACCGCTAGGCGGCAATGTGCTTCTAGGTGGGGCTGGCAGGACAGTAGGGGTGGTCCCAGGGAAAGGGAAGTCACTAGTTCTCCATTCTTCCAGTGCTACCTTTCCATCTTTTCCTTCATCCACTCATTAGGAAAAAAAACAAAAAACAAAACCAAACTCTCCATCACACAAATTAACATAAATATAATCGGCTTGAACTAGAAGTCTAGCTCACAGAAAAACTGGATAGTGGACTGTCTGCCAAGGGGAAAAAAAATCTACGCCTGGCACCCCAAACACCTAAAGAGTTGCTGAATGGCTTAAGCTCGCCTAGACATCCTTGTGACAGTCTTATGACCAATAAAAACAGAAAGTAGATTCACAGCCTAGGGCTCAGGATGAGAATAGGGAAATGACTGAAAGTGAATGCAAGATTTCCTTTTAAGGTGCTGGAAATGTTTGACACTTAGAATGTGGTGATGGTTGTATAACTCTGTAAAGATACTAATATTCATTGAGTTATACACTTAAACTGAGTGAGTTTTATGGTATATAAATTACCTCTCAATAAAGCTATTAAGAAAAAAACAATACTCTGTAATGCATATCCTTGTCGATGAAAGAAATGGATGTAATTTCAAGAAAATTTGGGGGAGGGAACTCGAGGAAACAATTTCATCCATAATTTCTTAGGCTTCTAACCATCCCCATTAGTCACACTAGTTTAATGAAATGAAGCCAAGGTCATGAACTCAATGCCAATGTAAGTCAACTATCTTGTCAAGAGTTTTTAGCCATTATGTCCCTTTGACTGGTGCTGGGGTCATTAAGCCCTTGTTGCGTAAGACTCTATACGTAGTTTTATCCAAACACAATTCATTTAAAGAAATAAATTTAGAATATGGCTTAGTTGGTCTCCTGAAATGAAGGAAAACAAAGATGAGATCTACCTTCCCCATTTTTATTTCCCTTTACTCCCCTTGTTTGTAAAGTGGGGATAACAGTCTGACTTCACAGCATCGAGATCATTAAGAGATGGCAGATACAGGCACAATGTGTAGCACAGACCAAAGGGTTAAATGTTTAGCTTGTATGATTCCTCCCTACACATCTACATCCCAGCTGCCCACCAAACATGGTTTGCCCTGTTCCAATACTTTAGAAAAGATCCTGATTTTTTTTTTTTTTTAACTTGTAGAAACTATTCTAAATCTCTCCATCCCAAATGGTTGCTAAAATCATGAAGTAAAAATTATTTTTAGGAACTCTGGGGCAAACATGGTCTTTGAAAGCAGACACCCTGGTCTTGAATCCAGGCTCACCACTTAGAAACTATGTGATCTTGGGAAAGACTAAGCTTGTTCAAACGGGCCTTGAGTTTTCTTTAGGAGGGACCAGTTAATGCCGACCTAAGGGGGCTACTGTCAGGTGGGGATATGTGATTCAGTAAGCGTTCAACAACTGTTACAATCGCTGGAGTTTTAGTGTGAACTGGCTCCATCCAGAGCAGGATCCTGCTCAGAGATGTCTGACAAAACTACACTCCTAAGTCTGTAATGCAGAGGGGGCACCTAAGGGGGGGCAGAAGAGTGGCCCTCAAGGATGTCCACGTCCTACTCCTCAGAACATGTGAATATGCTACCTTTCATGGCAAAAGTGCTCTACAGATGCAAATACGATTAAAGACCCTGAGACGAGGTGGTGATTCGTTCAGGTGGATCCAGTCTAAGTACATGGAGACCCTCTTCTGGCTGTAGGGAGCCAGAGAGATATCAGCGTGAACAGGACCTGATTGCCATTGCTGGCTTTGAGGCTAGAAAAGGGGCCACAAGCCAAGAAATGTGGGCAGTTTCTGGAAGCTGGAAAAAGCACAGGAAAGGATTACTTCCTGGGGCCTCCAGAAAGAAATGCAACTCTGTTGGCACCTAGAATTTAGCCTTCCATGAACTGCAGACCTGTGAGTTCATTAATTGAAGCTACCAAGTGCGTGGTAATTCGTCACAGCAGCCATTGAGAAGTAATACAGGCTCTCAATAGGGAACAGATGCCCCACTCAAAATGAGTGAGTTGAGGAGATTTTAATAAAGGGATTATTTGCAAAAGGCTGGGCAGGCTGTAAGAGAAATTTGGGTCTGCTAGCAGAAGGGGGATAAGGGGGAAGATGGTCTGGGAACCCAGAGAGAGAGGTGCCATGTGGAGGGGCTCCTAATGGGAGGCAGCTAGCCTCTGATAGCCCTGCAGAGACCCAGCTGGGGACAAAAACATCCTGCCTCACTATCATCTCTCCTTCAGACCTCTAGCTGGTACTCTCTCCCCATGGCCAGGTTCAGCCAGGAGCTAGAGGGCAAGGGGTCCTCTGGTGCAGTCTAGAAAGGCCAGGGCCCAGGACCCAGGGCCCAGTGCCAGCTGGAGACCATGTAGAGGGCTCGTGGAGGGAAGTGTGCTCAATATCCAGCAACAGAACCAACCACGGAAGGAAGGGAGCTCATCTAGCAAGAACAGTGACTGGGCTACTCCCTTTCAAACGTCTCAACTAACACATTACAGGACAGTATATAATGTATATCCCCAAACAAGATTTGTGTGGAAAATGATACCTTTTTAAAGAAAAAGGTGTACTGGGGTGTCTGGCTGGCTCAGCCAGTAAAGCATTTGACTCTTGATCTCAGGGTTGTAAGTTCAAGTCCCACATTGGGTCTAGAGATGACTTTAAAAAAAAAAAAAAGTGTATTCCTGAATTTCATTATATGCTGACTTCAGTCTTAGAAAGCTTAACCTAGGACTTGGTCAACTTCCCTATGTAGCCATGAAACGGGTGCTAGCAGCTGTGAAGTTTGAAGTTCCCTCTAAATGTGCTTATTTCCTTTCAGCAAGGCTCTAGCAGGGAGTAAAAGGCCAAAAATAAATTATAATAAATACAGGGTGGAAAACACCAAACTTTCAAGCTGGAACTGAGGCCCTCTCAAGATGTTCAAGAACCACAGCACAAAGCAGCCTGGCCTGGCTCTCCGGGCACCCCTCGCCCACTCACCCCAGACTTTGGAAAAGCAACCGCAAGAGACGTGGCTTTGCAGCATGAGACTCTGGCTATTTGCAAAAGGAGACCTCCAAACTCCTCTGCCTTTTGTCCCCAGGCCTGGTGTGTGATCAGGGATGCCAAACAGCAGGTATGTGCCAGAGGTAAGAAATCACAAAAACAACTTCTAAACAGTTGAAGCCATTACAGACTGATCCATTAATAGAAGTCCATGTTTACTTTCCCATTATATAATTGAATAAGGACACTCAAACCTCAGCCAACTCTGCAGTTTTTAGAAAGAAGTGACATGGATTATATTAGTATATCTTCCTCATCTATTTCAACGCAGATCACTGGGAAACAAAAGTCCTTGTGGTGAAAATATTGGGATTACAGTATGTTCCAAATTAGTAACCGTTTACTCTGAAAACCTATACGCTCAAGTATTTGGTTAAAAAAACCCTACGCTCCTCCCACTTCCCCACTCCTCCCCATGACCATGTCAAAAAAAACCCCCAAGGGGGCTGTAGTATAGGTTTTCAGAGGTCACTGACAGCTTCTCTGTTACTGTTCCCAGGGAACTTGTCCTTAAGAAGCATTTACAAATGCTGATTAAGCAAATTCTGAACGCACAGGAAGTCACATTACCTGTGAATGCAAGGAACTCCCAAATAGATGTTTGCTTTTGGAAAGAAATTTCCAGAACTTGGAAGTGCTTTTGGAACCCCTCTGGGCCCCACCTGCTGCTCTATTGCTCCCCTGCCCCCCTCCAGCCTCTTGCTGGATGGCCTCAACCAGCTGTGTCAGCTAACCAGGGTACAGGAACAGTGCAGAGCAAAGCCACGATGTCAGGAGTCTGCTCCATATCACTCTTAGCCCTTATTACATCACTGGGTCCAAGAAGTCCCTATTCACAAAAAGTCCCTTTAAAAACAAAACAATGTCAAGAGTGGGAGAACAGCTACCCCACACCTCTCTCCTAGAGCAGTCCCATTACTGGACAACCCTGTCACCATTGGGCAATGCTGCTCAGATGTGTGCTCGCTGCTGTCCTTGTGACCACATGGTGCCTTAAATAAAAGTGCTGTAGCATGCTTGTGAAGAGGCAGGCTCTGGAGCCACTGGGCTTTCGCTCAAATCCAGCTTGAAAAGCTGAGTAAACCTGGGATTTTACTTAGACTTCTGTGCTAAGTAAAGCACTATAAAACAAAGATAATAAATAGTATCTACCTAACAGGGGTGCTCTGAGGATGGGATATTTTAATGCATAGAAATATTTAGCACAGTGCCTGGCAACAATAATCAGTGTTAGCTGCTAATATTGTTGCTATCATCATCATTATCATCATCATTATAATTCTCTTCACTACTCCTCTCCATCTTTCTAACCTTCTCACTTTATCATGAACCACACACTTTGCTCCAGGCACTAAGAACTCCTTACCCACCCAAGTAAAGCATATTCATTCTCACCTCTGGTCACCACCCTTCCTCCACCTGCAAATATCCATCCATTATCCAAATGCTGTCTACCTTACAAGATCCACCTTCCCCATGGACCCTGCAGAGGTGTCTCCTGGCCAAGCCAACCGTAAAGGACTGTGCCTCTCTGAAATCTGCATGGTATTTGGAAATGTCATCAGCCTACCCATTCAAATCATGTGGGTGGACTTTCTAGCTCCTCCTCTCCCCATTTTTTGATGCATCTCATACACCTACCTCCTCAGAGCCCAGCCCACAGAGCCCTGAACCTATGCCCTCAAACTCTTCCCAACTCAACAATAAACATCAGGAGCAGATGGGGCTGCAAGTTGCATGCAGGTTTTGCTAGACTTAGCAGCTAGCAAATTGCAATGACTTTAAATTCTCACTTCAAAAGGGTCTGTTGTATGCACTGGCCAATCCTTTTGGTTCTGGATTCTCCAGGTGATGGCTTCAGCCCTCTGCACCAGCACCAACACCAGGGCAGAGAAAAAACCTAGTTACAGTAAGCTAACACTGACCATTCTTCTTTAGCCAGCAAAGGCTTGCTGTGGCTTCCAAAGGTTCGTGCACACGGCATGTTGGTACTCACCAGTCAGCAATGCATCCAGTTATTAGGTAGCCAAAGATTAATCCAACCAGTAAGGAGAACTTAGCGATATGGACCTTCCAGGCATTATCACACACAAGATCCCACTAGAGAGGGGCAAATAGAAAATAAATCAGAGAGAAACATACACAGATGCCAGTTGTAGTTAATCATAAGGGCAATATAACAACTACAGTAAGGATCATGACACCATTTGGAGCACCAAGTCACACATCCCATGAAGAGTCCCTTCCATGTGTTTGAAAATCCAACAATGAGAAATAGAATTTGCCCACAAAAGGCAGTGTAATGTTTTAGTCCAGGACAGACCATAAAAGTCTGCAGGGAGCACCCCATGAAATGTGGGGGCACATGCTCTTCTGTGCCAGCTACTTGGGGACATAACCTGAGGGAGAGGAAGCAGCTAGGAGGCTGGGCACCAACACCCCTTCTCACCCACAGAGCTGTCACATGCGCAGGGAGGGAAGGCCCTGTCAACTTTTTGCAAGAGGTATCACAACATGAGAAAATTAAAGGCAACTTCTGTGTTTCCATCCTCCAAACCTCCCCTGTGCTTTATAAGCAGTCTTAAAAATATTTAATATTTAATGTTGAAATATCAACTAACAAAACATTCTCACTTTTTCCCTTGTAAGTGTCCCTTATGCTTTCCCTTATTCCATTCTAAGGCTATCTGCTTAGAGAAGAGAGAGAAAGCCAATCAATTGGTAAATACAGCATTTAGACGCTTTTTACAATTCCATTTTATTATTTAATAAAAAATAAAACAAGCCTCCAAAGTTTTTGTTGTCCTTTTGCAAAATCTGAAGAGAAAACCATGTTTGTTCCCTGGAGGTGATGTGTGTCCAAGTGGAAGACATGTGAGGAGGACACAGCGTTCAAATCCACAAATATCTGGGCCCCAGGAGCAAACCAGCAGGATCTCCGCTGGTGACGCTATGAAGGCTGTGGCCCCCACCCCACATCACCCCATTGATGTCCTCCTTCTGGCACAAAGAAGTGGCTAAAGAACATCAGGTCAGTGGAGATGGAGAGATGCACAACAAGGCAGGGGAGCTGGACATGTCAGAAGTTCTGGAAGCAGAAATGGGAATTTGTTGGGGTGAAACCTGATCTTAGCTGTGTCTTACTCAGTACCTCCCACTGCCCCCTTTTCTGTCCATCTTGAGACCCAGATGGCAAGCTCTGGTCCTGCCCCCCCGTTTCCAAACTCCCCTGAGGGAGCCTCCCTAGGAACTCTTAGGTGTGGGTCTCAACTTCAACAGACTTTGGGAAAAGCCAAGCTTCTGCACCTGCCATTGCAGAGTAGAGCACTGGGCCTAGACAAAGCAGGAAGGCAGCCACCTGTCACACTGTTCCATGACTCCTTGGGACACACATTTGTTCCCTGATGCCCCCAAGGCATGTTCGACTTTCCAGAGACCTTGGAGAGAATAAATTTCTCTTCTACCCCATCTGTTTGCAGAGTGATGTCCAATGCCAGGCTCAGGAAGAAAGGGAATGCAAGCACAGACCACACAGGCCTTGTCAACAAAGGATGGTTTGTGCTTGGTTCTTGTCGGGATTTATTCAGGTGTTTGGGAGCGGGGCACTGCTGCTTGCACAGAATCTCATCATTAAGAATTGAGATACATTAGGGAGTGAATTTCCTCCTGTGTCTACTCCAGTGGTCTTCAAACTGTGCTCCAGCAACCAGCAACCTCAGCATCACCTGGGAACATGTTGGAAATACAAATTCTTGGGCCCCACCCCAGACCCATTGAATGAGAACTCCTGGAGTGAATCACAGGAATGTAGTTTACAAGCCTTCCAGGCAATTCTGATTCCTGCTTAAGTCTGAGAACCAATGGCCAGCCCTGTCCTGCCATTTCCCTGTCATTTTGAGGTTGGTGAATGAGCTTCGAAGTCCAAGGCTGGGGTTTAATCAACTCACCAAAGGCAGGATGCAGCCAAAAACTGCACATACGACAGTATTGTCTATTATCTTGTACTGCAAATGAAGGAATGTAAAATTAGATTTAAGTGGGCTTTTTGGAGGCAAATCTGGAAAACCAATATTCATGTATATATTGTTTCCAGGAATAAATATATTTTAAAAAATTTTTTTAACGTTTTATTATTTATTTTTGAGAGAGAAAAAGAGTGCACAAGCAGGGGAGGGGCAGAGAGAGAGGGAGACACAGAATTTGGAGCAGGCTCCAGGCTCTGAGCTGTCAGGGCAGAGCTGGACATGGGGCTTGAACTTACGAACTGTGAGATCATGACCTGAGCAAAGTCGGACATTTAACTGACTGAGCCACCCAGGTACCCCTGGAGTAAATATATATTTTAATAATAAACACCTTTCAAGGTGCAACCCATCTTCAGAAATACAGGTTCTGCTTTATAATGTGAGTTACGGCATCATAACTGTGTGTGTATATTTGGTTTCTCCGGCTAGGTTTATATATTCTGAAACCATTTCTGAATTGTTTTCTCTCCTCTCTGCCCAGCACAGATCCTGCCCACAGAGCAATTGATTCCAAGACTAAGAGCTACGTCTATAACCACACCTGGCCAATCTGAAGAGGAGGTGCCTACAACACCTGTAATCATTAATGTCCCAATCACGTCAGATTGTCCTGCACCTCAGCATGGCACATTCTTGGCAGGAGTGCCTCCTGGTCCCAGGCTGCTGTTGAGGAGGAGGGCACCAGCTGCTGGCTCTGGGGCAAAGAATCACTGGCTTATGTCTCCACACAAACTTCCCATTGATGAGTTTATTTGAGGTTAAGTGACGCAAAAGAGTACATTATGCTTATATTAGATGGCCAGGAGACAAAAGAGATTTTAATGAAAACATTCAGGGAGACGGGGGTAATGCCAATACTGTTGTGAGCTCAGCCACCTGAGCAATAATGGTACCCAGCTGAGGGCAGCCACAACCCCACTTAGTTGCTACCTAATAAGACTTTCCATGGTTACCTAACACAACTTGTATCAATTAACAATGCTGGAATGAAAGAAAACACAGTTGAGAGAGACAGAACTGCTCCCATGGCCAGTAAGGAAAGAAAGCCTGCCTAGAAGTGTCGGCCAGCATGGTTGTTCTCAGCTTGGGGTAGGGGGTCAGGGAACCCAGCGGGTGCCCTGACCCCCTCCAATTAGGCACAAGACTAGACAACTTCTCTGAGACAATAAGCAAACTGCCTCCAGACTCCCCAAGATAAGGTGTCTCATTCCTGGGGATCTGTCTGTAACACCACCCCTGGGGCACATTCCAGAAGCTGGGTAGGGTGGGGCTGAGGGAATCCATGGAGATGGCATCCCTTCCTTTGACTTCTACTTCTAGGATGGACAAAAGTAACTGGAAGACAAAATGTGTTCAGATACAGTAATATCTCCAAAAGAATTTCAGAAGCACGAGGAAGCTTTGAGATCACCTTTCTCTTGAAATATGTTCACACCAACTCTTGATAAAATAGAGCAATTAGTCATTTCGCTAAGCAAGGACTAAGAGACTTTTAAAAATCTAAAATGTATGTAGTATCTGGGTGGCTCAGTCGGTTGAGTGTCTGGCTCTTGGTTTTCAGCTCAGGTCATGATCTCATGGTTCCATGAGTTCGAGCCCTGCGTCGGGCTCTGCGCTGATGCTACAGGGAGCCTGCTTGGGATTCTCTCTCTCTCTCTCTCTCTCTCTCTCTCTCTCTCTCAAAATAAACAAATAGACTTTTAAAAAGAATCTAAAATGTACTTTGTCCCTGACATTAGTCTCTACACCCTTTGCCTGCCACCAAAACAATCACAGAATCCAGAGGATTCTCCCTTTCAAACATATCCTGACCCCATCCCCCACACTCCGTCTTCACTATGGGCAACCTGACCGACCTGGACTTGGTAGGGATGCACTCATCATTCTGGTGTGTGTTCTGCAATGTGAGCTGGGAGGCTAAAAACAAACCACTTCCGGACTCCCTTCCAGCTAAGGTTTCGGCGGTGATTTAGGTTCTGTCAATCAGCTGCACACCCTAAAATAACTTCCAGTACACAACCCAGACCTAATTTGGGGGATCACTTGCATTAGGAAGAGTGTGCAGTGGGGGTAAGTGGGCCATCCATTCTGCTGTTCAGATCTAGCAGTGCTCCATCTGGAGGTGGCTCAGGTGTAATCGTGAGCCAGCAGTTGGACAGTGACCTCCTGATTCTTTAGCCTCCTCACTGGGCGGGCCAGTTCTAGGGAGTTGTTCTAGGAAACCTTCTGGAGGCCCAGCCTACAGCTGCTCCTGCAATTTAGTGAGCACTGTTTCCCTGTATTTGATCCCTACTCCCTAACACCTAGAGTAGTTTCTGTTATCTGCAAATTGAACCAAAGAGCCTGATTAAACTTCCTTGGGACGAGTTGGCAGGGTGAGGACAGGATGTGGGCCATGTCACCATCCTCCCTTCCTGAACTAATACAAGCGTCTCCATGCATTAACTCTGGCCTCCCTCAAATCCATTCCCTACAGAACAATGAAAACAATCCTCTAATTAAGCATGTTAACACTTCATCAGCAGGTTTAACACGACCATAAAAGCGTTTAAGTCATGGCCCCGTTTCGTAATCTTAGGCTTGCTTTCTTTGCCATTGTTCCCAAACCAGGGACATTCTATGGAGATGCCTCATGATGCTTGCCAGCCATGACTAAATGGTGAGACAGCTGACCCTAAAAAGTGTTCTCAATTTTAGCTGCACATGTTCTGTTTAAAAAAAAAAAAAAAAAAAAGGCAGAGGTTGTGGAAAATCTGGCAGACTGTTTTTCTATCTATATATTTTAAGGATAAGCTCAAAGAAAAGAAATAAAATTTGCATTATTTTCAAAGGAATCATCTAATTGCTTGACTTGCCAGAGTAGAAAAATATTCATCAAGGAAACTAATGAAATTTCTAAAGAAGATGCAAAATCAATGGGAGGTAAGAAAAGCAATCTTATTTTCGGTAATAATAAATCCTATGATAAAGTAAATGTAAAACAAGAACATGAAAATATTGGAAGAAAACAGATTACTTCTTCAATTTTGAAATGGAGATGAAATCTCTAAAAATTAAGGGAGAAAAAAAAAAGTACCTAAGGAAAGAACTGACAGATTTTATAACACTTTAACCCTTACTACTTAATTACTATTCATTTATTTACTATGATTTAAATTATGTAAATTATTGCTTATTTATTATTTGAAACTTCCATGGGTTAAAAATACCATAAACAAAATTATAAAGATCTAAATTTGTCAAATATATTAGGGGATCAGAGTATGCCGTTCCAAAATATGCCATGTTGGCATAAAGATTATTTTGAGCTGAAGGCAAATGAGAGTCAACATATACAAAAAGAAGCCTTCTCACAGCTTTTTTTATCTGATTAAAAGCAGAAACTTCTGAGAAATGAGGACTGCTATAAATCCCCTCTCCTGGGAAGTTTTATGGCCATGAACAAGACAGAAAGTCTGCACAGAAATGGGTCTGCAAACAAAACTCACTACAGGGAACCTTATCTTCCATGAGTTTCCCCACATTATTTATCTTCCCAGATTTGCCTCCCTTGACAGCCAAACCCCCTTTTCCTTTGTCTTGTCACTTCTCTAAAAATTTACTGTACTTTGTTCAGAATTTGTATAAGCTCAGATTCTAACACCCCTTTGAGTTACTATCACTGAGTTTCTCCTGTGTGTTTTCACACTGCATATGTTCATAAACTCTGTTTTTCTCTTGTTCATCAACCTTTTGCCAGTCTAATTTCCAGGGCCCCAGACACAGAACCTAGGAGGGTAGAGGGAAAAGTGTATTTTACAATATCCAAAGAGTTAATATCCTTAATATTTAATAAGCATTTACATAACAATATAGACTAATACTCCAACTAGAAATGGGTCAAGCACTCAATCTCAAAAAACATTTGAGAAATACTCAATTCCTTTAATGAAAATCAAAGCACAACACTTTGATTAATTTCTTAAAGATGTAGGAGAAACACCAAGGTGCAAATCTGTGCTAGGAATGTAAACTAGACCCTGTTTCCAGAAGGCAGTTTAACAATACACATCACGTTACTTTAAACAGTGTGCACTCTACCCCAGTAATTCCCTTTCTTGGAACTTTTTCCCAAGGAAATTATCAGAGATACCCACAGAGGTCTCAGTGCAATGATGTTCACTGATTGTTAACCTATAAAAATAAAAAATGGGAACTTGACTAAATGTTCAATACTATACAGTCATTAAAATTTTGCTTCTGATATATACAATGAAATATTACTCAGCCATAAAAAAAGAATGAGATCTTGCCATTTGTGATGACATAGATGGACACAGAGGGCCCCATACTAACTGAAATAAGTCAGACAAATACCATATAATTGCACTTACATGTGGAATCTAAAAAATGAAATAAGTGAACAAACAAAAACAAAAACAGACTCATAAATACGGAGAAAACACTGGTGGTTGCCAGAGGGGATGGGGTAGGGGATGGGTGAAATAAGTAAAGGGGATTAAGAGGTACAAACTTCCAGGTAGAAAGTTTCACCTGGATGAAATGTACAGCATAAGGAATACAGCCAATAAATATTGTAATAATGTTGTATGATGACAGATGGTAACATACTTACAGTGATGAGTACTGCATAATGTAGAGACTTGTTGAGTCACTATGTTGGACTCCTGAAACTAATGTAACACCATGTGTCAGTTAAAACAAAATCTGCCTTGGGGCACCTGGGTGGCTCAGTCAGTTAAGCTTCTGACTCTTGATTTCAGCTCAGGTCATGATCTCATGGTGAGATCAAGCCCTGCGATGGGCTCTGTACTGACAGCGCAGCCTGCTTGGGATTGTCTCTCTCCCTCTCTGCCTCTCTCCAACTCATGTGTGCATGCGCTCTCGCTCTCTCTCTCAAAATAAATAAAATTCAAAACACCCATTAAAACAAAATTTGCCTTTGAAAACTAATGATTGAGAAAAATGCTCATGATGTAATGGTATGAAAAAAACTCAGAATAAAAAAGAACCCAGTGAATGGAAGAGATATTTAAGTATGTAGGGAAAATTATTAGAAGGTATTCCAAACTATTAAAGTGATTATCTCTGGAGGGCTGAATTAAGACTGAGCTTTATTTTTGATTTTATTCTTTCCTTGACTTTCTCAAACTTTCTACAATGAATCTATGAACCTTATAATGACAGAAAAAATACAG
Organism: Panthera leo; assembly: GCF_018350215.1. Classification (NCBI taxonomy): domain Eukaryota; kingdom Metazoa; phylum Chordata; class Mammalia; order Carnivora; family Felidae; genus Panthera; species Panthera leo. The sequence goes on along the minus strand of NC_056683.1, from coordinate 25,046,695 downwards.
CAAATATAATGTAAACTCCCACAATGGTAGGCAGAAATGGTGGTGGTGAGGGTAAGACAAAAATCATTAAAAATTAAAAATAACACCCAAAAACCTTGCCACCTTTTCAGGGATGTGCATTTTAACACAATCTAAAAACTCAAGCCTAGAGGAAGCTGGTGTGGAAACTGACTTAAAACCAGATCTTCAGGGCCTAAAGATTGCTTATGTTAATGCTCACTGACTAAAGCAAAGGCATATTTCTTACAAATGGGAAAAAGAAAATTTTCTCCAAGCTCATCTCTTGTAGTGATGAGCTCGCTCCATTAGAAGCCACATGCTTTCACCCATCACTCTGCAAGTCCTCTGTTCTAAAGCTGAGGACAGTCTGTTGAGATAAAAGGAAACATTTCTGTTCAGCACTACAAAGGGGATAATGCCACTTAAAATTTCAAAAGCTTAAATAAAATAAAACTCCTAACTGAGCTGTAGGAATTTAGAGAGATATAAGGTCAGCATTCTTCTGCCACCATTTTTCTCCCTAAAGTAGCATTCCAGCAGCTTCTCATGAACCACTGGTTTATAGACCACGGATTTGCCATTTCCACATTTCTTAATTGGAGACCATAGAAATGGGCAAGTGCGCACACACCCGTCTACCTGCAAGATCAGTCATGGACGCACACACTCTACGTGAGCAATCTGACGAAGCACATTAGCTACAATCAGCTCCTCGACATTTAGGCAGCCTCTTCTACCCTGTGTTTTTAAATAATTTTTTAGTCTAGCAGTACATGGATTTTTTTTTTCCCTAAAAGACTTCATCAAAATTCAAAATATACTGCATGTCCTGAAAACCCCAAATTGCTCTCTGCTTTTTGCCTCTAAGCTCACCCTCCAATTCTAGGAGACTCACTGCCAACAGTAGCCAACACAACTGACAATTAAAGTTGGCATCCTTGCAAGCTTCCTTATATGACATAATAAACACCCTTGCCAGGTACTCTGGGTTTTTTTTTTTTTTAGTTTTGTTTCTGTGTCTTTCATTAATTGCTACTGAAATTGCTCTTTAACTTTCTTTTTTTTTTTTTTCTTAACTTAGTGCCAAAAAACCAAGGCATGTTGAAGGAAACAGTTGCACAAAAATCTATTGCAAGCCCGTTCATGCTAGATATAAGACACACTTCGACTAGAAATCCTTCATTCCCAGTCATTTGCAGGACACCCAATCCAGAACCAAGGCATTAAAGTTTATTATGTTTCTTAAACTTCACACAGCCCCATTTCTGGTTAATGTAGTAATTTTGGATTCATTCTAACCCTCATGCAGGGATCTCTATCTCGTTTCTTCATTTCTTTTTCCAATGACAACTCTTACTGCCTGCCACTTCCTGCTGTCACGTTCCCAGGAAGAGAAATGAAAACTGCAATGCTTTAGTTATTGATATTGGGGGCTTCCCTGGTTCTTCCTGAATTTGACCATTTTTTAAAGTGCTAGAAATACAAAACTGTGATCGAAGAGAATTTTAAAAGTAAACAGAAAAATAACCACCAATGTAGGATCATCTATGGGAGACACTGATTTTCCTTTACTTTTTCTTAAAGGAAATAAAGACATGTATTGTTCTCAGCAGAGGTTTACATTACTGAATATTCTTATTCATTTGGTTTAATGCCCCCTTTGGCATTTGGGGAAACTGTATCTATATCCCACAAGGCAATGAGATTATAAATAAGTAATGCCCTTCTACCAACCAAAACCTTGGAGAGTCTTTCCAAATTCCAAAATGCATATTTTACTAATGGCCCTCACCAGCTACCCTTATAAAGGGAAATTAAGAGTAAGCCCTATAAATTAAAGAGGCCTATTGCAAAGCCAGAAAGAAAGAAAGAAAAACCTCCACAGTCCTAGGCATTAAACAGGAGGAACTATTAATGCCCTGAGTGAAATCAACACACAGGCTCCTTAGCACACTAATTCATATTTAAGTAACTGGAAGACTTTTAACTTGAAAAATTAAAAAAGTTGCTTCATATGTTACTAGAGGATATCTTTTAGTATGACACAATGCCTGAGCAAAACTGGACTGTAACATTAACATTTAAAATAGCTCCACTAATTCTGGAAGGAGCCAAGTATGGGAAACTTTTGACAGTTGGATCAGGGAACCTTTGGAATGAGAAGAATTTGATGAGCCAGGTGATCAATCATAGAAGAATTCAGAGGCAGAAGGAAAATCATCTTTCGTTTGCTGAAAACAAATGCCTCAATCCCATCCTACTGCCTGACTTAACACAGCCCTGTTAAGTTCTCTGTATGACCTGAGCTGCCCCTCCCCTCCAATTCACATGCCCGCCCCACCTGCCTGCCAACCCCTGGCATGATCCAGCCATACCAAAGCACCCGCCAGGTCCCCAAAAGCCTCGTGGTCCTCGCCTGCATTGCTCTTCTGCACCTGCCTCACAATATCCACATACACCCCAATTTTTTGGGCTCAATGCCCATCTGAAGGACAAAACTCATTTCAGCCAATGATATACAATGACATTGTATATCACCAGTGCATTGTAGTGTGCTGACTTTCTGTACTGCTTGCATTGTTTTCTTTCAATGAGCATGCATTATCTTTGTAAGCACGCAATTAAATGAACAGGGAGAGGGGTACAAAATTACAAAGATTCAAATGAACACATTTCCATAGATCTATCAAGTTCAATAAACTCAATTGAGGGTGTCTCTTGTTCCTGTACTGGATCAGAGACCCCTTCTCCTATTCTATGATATTCTGTATCACGACAAACATGCAGACTATGTAACATGCATATTGTAATCACCTATTGTTTACAAGTTTTTCTTTACTAGCTCAGGGATCAGCAAACTACAGCCTGCAGGCCAAGTACGGCCCTGCCACTTGACTTGTAAATAAAATTTTATTGGAACACAGCCACACTCATTCATTTACATATTGTCTCTGACTGCTTAGGCGTTTCCACTGCTTATGCAGGGTTAGGTAGTTACAATAGAGACCATAAGGCCTGCAAAGCTGAAAATATTTATTATTTGGCCCTTCACAGTTAAAACTTGCCAACCCCAGAAGTAAACTGTGAGTCCCTGCAAGAAAGAGACCATGTCTTATTTCTATAACCCTAATCTCTAAGCTAATGTCTGGAAGGGGGGATATGCAAAGCTGCATCCTCACCCAGGAGCTCCCACTCTCAGAATTTCTTTGTATTTGCTTGTGTTCACTGAACCATGCATCTTCTACTCTTCCCCCCACCGTGACTGTAGTTCTTCAAATATAATTTAATTTAAATAATTAATACGTAATTATTATACAAAATTTATATAGGCAATATAGTTTTAAATGTTTCCGCTTACCTTTCCACTATTAGCAACTTACCTCCAGGGAAAGATAATTCTAGTTTTATTACAAAAACCAAGAGAATATTCAATATATGAGAAATTTTTCTTAAAACAATAAAGAACTCTCTAATAGAATAAATATCTATTTTAAATTAGGCATTGTTTTAAGAAGAAAGGAACTAACATTTGTTAACTACCATAGTCTAGCACTCTGCAAGCCGCTGTGACCAGCCTCTCTCATTCGGATATCACAACGATCCTACAACACAGGTATCATTATCAGTGTGCCCATTTTACAGATGAAGAAACCAAGGCTAAGAGACGTGAAGCAGCTAGTCTGAGGTCAAATGGATCTTTAAGAGAAGATAAGAAATCCATGTCTGATGAAAACTACTATCCTTTCCCCCAATAAACTCAAAGAAATAGCTCTAGTTCATGCAAATAAAAACAACTCCCTGGTTTGTATTACACAGGTTATAAAATTTTTTTTAATGTTTATTTATTTTTGAGAGAGAGAGAGACAGAGTGTGAGTGGGGGAGGGTCAGAGAGAGAGGGAGACACAGAATCTGAAGCGGCCTCCAGGCTCTGAGCTGTCAGCACAGAGCCTGATGCAGGGCTCAAACTCACAAACGGTGAGATCAGACCTGAGCCAAACGCTTAATCGACTGAGCCACTCAGGAGCCCCAATTGTCATAGGTTATACAGCTTTGGTGTTGCTGGGTATGCAACACTTCGTGGACACAGAAGCAAAGCATTATAGTGGAAGTAGGACAGGCTTTGGTGTTATTTCGTTGTTACAGTGACGGAACCAAAGTAACTTAGAAAGTGCCTGTGAATAGCAGGTGTTTCATAAATGGTAACTGTTAAAAATAAGAATATCACAGTATCTTTAGTATTCATAGAAAAATTTTAGCACCAAAGTGCTGGGAAAAGTCAAGGTCAGCATTTTAATGGAGACCAAATTTTGGGCTTCCTGTCGAATGGCTATCTTTTTTATAATATAGTATGAACCAGAGTAGTTGAGAAGCTATCCCAGCTTTTCTTCTGTTTCAACTCTGCTCTATGCATCTTGAAAGGGCGTGAATATTAGGTGAAAAGGTCTCTTCGAACAAGGATGTTTTTGCTTTGTCTGACTCGGACTGGAAAGCAGTACCACCTTTTCCACGAAGACAGCCAACACGGACCTGCTGAGGACAACGTGCACAGAGCCCACAGGCTGCACCTGGCCTGTGCCCTGGCCCACGTTACTGCACACAACAAATGGTCTAACTAGAGGACAGCACAAGTCGTTGAATTTTTACCATTTTTGTCTTCATTGCACTTGGGCTGAGCTGTTTGTCATCACCCCCGAGGAGGAGCATCATAGGAGGAACAAGAACACTGGAAGAATGAAACCTAACCCAACATGAGGGCTGAGCCCAGGGTCCAGATGTGACTGTTGGGAGGTGGTGTCATGTCTGGGAGGCACAGATTCTGCATCAGATGCACCTGAGTTTTGATTCTCTTGTTGCCCCAGATAGTCGTGTGACCATGGGAAGTAATTTCACCTCTAGTGGCTTGAGTTTCAACATCTATGATAGGGCAGTCACAAAACCTACACTGTAGGTTTGTTCTGAGTCAATAACAAAGAATGTGCCTCGCGTAGTCACTGGTACAAGGTGAGGATCACTCATTAATTCTGTCATTTAAGCAGCTCCTTGGGGGCTGATGTCTGTTGATAAGTAACACCTGAATGTGAGAATAATTAAGCTATTTTCAAAAAGGGTTTTGATATTTCGAGTCTGTGTTACTCACATAGGCTTACCCCTAATGGATCCAAATGAAGGGGTATCTTACTGGCTGTATATACTAGCTAGTTGCCAGAACAGAAGGTGGGAGAGGCCAGTAAAGAAGCTGCCCCCCGAGGGGAGAGCTGTGCTCACGGCTGGGGAGGGACCATCAGGAGAAGGGGCACAGCTCTGCACAGGGTTTCTACCTGCTCTCCAAGTCCCCGCCAGATCTCAGGATGCAATGCCCTTCACTTTGACCTCATCAGCAGCAACAGCTCCATTTCCCAGCCTCCACAGTCATTCAGTAAAAATACTATTTCTCTGATCAAAAAGAGAAAAAGCAGCAGACAACACTATTCTACCCAAAGCCACGTTTATATTTTTTCCCCCCTGAACTATTAATCTTCTACAAACACTGTGCCGAGCTGGCAACGTGACAGCAAAATGTGACTATGCACTTTGTCTCCTCAGATGCCCGGGGCTGGGCGGGGAGGGTGTTAACATGCAGACACAGCCCATGGGCACGGGGAGCAGTAGGGGGGCTGCCCTGCCCCAGGAAAGGGCCCTTTACCTTCCACTTTGGATGCCTCTGACACCCTGGGCACAAGTTCACTGGCAGACAGTTCTCTAAGATTCTGCCTCAAATAAAACTCAAAAGCATCCTGAAGTCAAAGCCAGAATCATCTCACTGGGGGCCCTGCTTCCTACCATGAATCCATTCTCCTGAGGACAGATCCCAGGAGCCCACATGGGCCTAGCCAGATGTATGGGAGAAGGAAATGGAGAATGTGCTAGGTGTTCTGAATCTCACCAAGAGGAGAAAGAGTTACAAGGGACCCTTTCAAGCCAACATAGCTGCAAAGTTATAAGACCATGGCTTCCAGGTGGTTTCCCAGTGGCCCTCCAATGTGGCTTTTCTGGATGTCCTCAGCCCACCCAATGCTGCAGGTGGTCAGAATTATATCGTATTTAATGCTGATGACAGGCCTGGAGGGGCTAGCTCCAGAGAGGACATCCTTCTGCTGCTAATGGACTAGAATTAAGTTACAGGACCCGGGAACTTGTCTCGAGGAGCCCCTTCCAGTGAACACAATAAACAGCTGTTCTGATCTCAGTGAGCCTCAGAAAACCATGGGGTTTCTGCTATAGTGCTAACTGCAATCATTATCTGGATGAACTTGGCCTGGCTTAGCTAAGCCAGGGCATCTGAATTCCATCCCAGCCCTAAGGCGTGCTCTGAAAAGGTTCAATTCATACAATCCAAATTCATATTCTCCATTAACCACAGGGGCGCCTAGGTGGCTCAGGCAGTTAAGCGGCTGGCTTCAGCTCAGGTCATGATCTCACAGTTGGTGAGTTCAAGCCCCACATCGGGCTCTGTGCTGTCAGCTTGGGGATCTGCCCCACCCCCACTTGCATCTCAAAAATAAACATTAAGAAAAAAAAAACTATTCTCCATTAACCACTGATTCAACAGAGCAGCTTTTACAAAGCTTGTCCACACATTAGGTCCTCCTCACTCCTCCTCTCTCTAAGGCAGACAGGAAGCAAACGATGAGATAAAGTGAATGGTCCATAAACGAAACCCTGCCCCTGGACTGTGCTCCCATGTGTGGCTGCATCTTTAAAACCCATTCACCTCTGAGTCAGCATTTAAAGCATTTTCTCAAGGCAGCATGGCTGAAAAAGCACCAGGAAATGTTCATTTCAAAAAGGAGATGGACGGTCACATAATTTGTGGTGACATCCAGTTAAACGAAGTGCAGCTGGGGTCTCATTTGCCGGGTCTGTCAGAGCCTTGACTATGTTCACATGCATCATGAATCCTGAAGGGTGGGATCTACACATGGCATTTCCCAAACTTATTTGACCTTGGAAACCCTCTCCCCCTTCAAAGGGTGTGTTTTTGGACTGCAGCATTCGAGAGATGTTGGCCATGTGTTTTCTGTTTGCCCTTCATGACATACTACTCTCTGATCACAATGTGAATTACAACATGACAATTCTTGGATTTTAAGGCTGGAGTGAAGGAGTCCCGTCAACTCCAGCAAGCCACGTGTGGGGAGGCGGGGCGCTAATCACATGACTCGAGGGCCACTGAAAGCAAGCATAGGGATTTGTTTTCCCTCCTTTTGGTCAGAGAAAATAAAAATGATAACTATTTTCCTCTGTTTTTGCAAGAGATCATAAAAGATCACCGATAACAGATGGACAAACATGAAATACTCTTAGGAAATGATATGCAAAAGGTCAACCACCACAAGAGACAATCAGCTGTGTAAAATCCAGCCTCCTCCAAAAGCAACGTAACTGCCCTTGTGCATCCCTGCTTCCCTTGAAGGAGGACACCCCCTCACCAGCCCACAACCGGTTGCATGTACTCTGTAGGAAATTGCACACACTCTCTCATTCTTTTAAAAGTCGTCTACACCAAAGAAGTGAGATGGGGACGGAGCTTCAGTTGGGCAAGATGAAGTTCTGGAGAAGCATGGCGATGATGGATGTACAACAGTGTGAGCATTACTGCCGCTGAACTCTACACTTAAAAATAGCTAAGATGGTGAATTTTATGTGTATTTTACCACCATTAAGAAAACAATTTTTGTTGGTGTATTTTCAAGTCTTAGCTTCAACTGTTCACTGCATTCCAGTGCTGCTAATGACAAACTCAAGATGTGGGACGGGGATGTGGGCTCACCAGTGTTCCATGTAACTCACGCACAGACAGCATTATCGCTTTGAAGAGAGCCCCAAATTAAGATCTTAGCAGAGTATAGTGGTGTAACCACTTCCTTCCTGTGTATCATCAGTCCTGTGGATTCTAACACCAAGGAAAATCTGCAAGGTCCGGACCCCTCTGCATGGCACCCTCTTGCCACTGGAGTGACTATATCTTGCAGGGAGATACCTTTTCCCCTCAAACTTGCCCATGGATGAACGGTGGAAAGGAAAATCCCCCACAATAAAGGAAGAGTGACAGCACCTTCCTGTGTCACATTGTCACCTGTGCCCCTCAACCTTCCCCATCAACCTCACACAATGTTCCAGGCAGATTACCCCAAGCTCTTAGGGCCGGCCCTCAACATAAGCAGTTTTACTTTTTCCTTCAGGCCCACCAGGAGCTCATCTGCGTGTTGCAGAGTACGGCACAGCTTCAGTGTTTAATGACCATGTACTGCTCACCTACAGGGCGCCACACCCCAGGGGAATAACACTGTCCTGGCTCTGAAGAGTTGCAAGTCTAAGAATGGAAAATGGCCACGAATAAGAATGACAACTCTGAGAAATGAAGGGCCTTATGGTGGATGTGTATTAGGTGCCCGAGCAGTGCATCAGGGGGGTCTAAGTTTCCATTTCTCATCATGACTTCTTTGTGGGAACCTTCCAAGCCTTGGGCATGTATGGGGCTATGGGTGAGCAGAAAGCTGCACTAGAAGACAGCAGAAGCATGGGGAAGGAAGGAGACCCACACCTGGGCCTGACATGGGGCAGGAAGGAGACCCACGCCTGGGCCCGACACGGAGTTAGAACGAGGGTGGGGACAAGCAAGGGGGCGAATCCTGTGGGGGGGCCTCCCACACCATGTTACAGAGCTGAAATTGATCCAAAACAAATTTTAAATGGAATTAAAATGTTAACTGAAAGCAAACTTTCTTTTAGCTTTTGCTTGATGCTGCTGTTGTTACACATATCCTGATCAAAGATCTCAGCCTTTTTCAGAGGAAGACAACCAAATCCCTGCCCCTGGCTCTTCATGGGACAGGGTGGGAGGGAGGGTGGTAAAGACTGTCAAAACAGCCTGCCCATGGGTGGGCATGAGGGTTGCAGGTTGTTGGTTAGTCATTGATTAACAGGTTTAAAGATGTGGATGAGCCCAGAAAGGAAGAGAATTAATCCTATCAGTCATTTATACCTAGGTGTGAACTGCTTTCATTTCTTAGCTAGGAGAGTTGCACAGATATTTTGTTTTTAAATGTTTTTAATTATTTTTGAGAGAGAGAGAGAGAGAGCAAGTGGGGGAGGGGCAGAGAGAGAGGGAGACAGAATCTGAAGCAGGCTCCAGGCTCTGAGCTGTCAGCACAGAGCCCAATGTAGGGCTCGAACTTGTGAACCATGAGATCATGACCTGAGCTGAAGTCAGACGCTTAACCTACTGAGCCACCCAGGCACCCCTGGATGTTTTAGAAAACAGGGAGAGGAGATTTTGAGAACCAGAGCATTTAAGGAGACCTAGGAAATGCACCTAAATGAGGAACAGTTGACTAGCCTGGAGATGAGGTGGGGCCAAAGGAAGAGGGTTTCTCAAAGTGAAAAAGAGTGGAGTAGCCGCCTGTCTCCATGGCTCAGCTGGCTGGCCACAGGCTGCAAACACTGGCATTTGCCAGGGCTGATCTTAATTATGTCCGGTGGCCTTCCATACTTGTTGTAAAGGTCTAACGTTAATGGCTGGGACAGTGCAGCAAGCTCCAAGGTGCATTACAGAGCCGACTGCGTGACTGCCCTCCTAAGTGCAACGTGAGCCTCTTGCAGAGAAGGACTCAAAATACACACTCTGCTGAGACAGAGCGAGCACATCAGTCATTTGGTTTAATCCCCACAAAGCCTCATGCAGTAAACGTTGTCTCCACCTTGGCAGTGGGGTTCCCAGAGGCTAAAGAACCCCCCAGCTTTTCATAGAGGCGAAGAGGCAGCACTGGGATTCAGACCCGGGTCTTCTGCACTGAGCTCCACGCTGGGCTCCCCACCGCCACTCCACGCAGCACCCGCATGCAGGAGAGCCCGGATCCCCGCTGGATGTGCACTGAATTCCTCCCAACCACTCAGGGTTTGCAGGGGAGCTGGCTGCGAGACCATGAAAAAGCCCAAGCCGAAAATCATTTTAAAAAAAACGTCTTTTTTCAAATCATGGGACTGCTTTCACAAAGCCTGAAGGGACCAAGCTTCTTTGCTCCTGTGTAAAAACGTTGTTCAAAACACTAAATGCCTAAATGTAGGGAGAACCTTCTTCTTGGGTTTTGTCATTTCAACAGCCATCATGATGAATGGGTCAGTACGGTGAACGTGTTGGGGTCTCCAATCTCTAAATGGTTATTCACTAAAAGTGCACCCCTGGTTGCTTCACCAGCTTTAAAAAAATGCAGGTCATCTTGGGTTGACACGTGTGCACAGGCACAAACACACCTCCTGACAAAACGCTGAGTGATTTGCAAACAGAAATGTGAAAACCCTGTGAAAAATGCCACATGGTCGTATGTTTAAAAATGGTGGGCAACGTCTGCCTACATTTTATGGCTTCCTTTAAGGTTTTCAGGCAGGTACTGAGAGACTGGGAGGGCCTACTCTCCTCTCATTCCCTCATTCCTGTTGAGAATTACTCCCCTAGGGGTGCCGGGGTGGCTCAGTCAGTTGTGTCCGACTTGGGCTCAGGTCATGATCTCGTGGTTTGTGAGTTCAAGCCCCGTGTCGGGTTCTGTGCTGTCAATGCAGAGCCTGCTTTGGATCCTATGTCCTCCTCTCTCTGCCCCTCCCCTGCTTATGGGTGTGTGCATGGGTGTGCTCTCTCTCGCTCTCAAAAAATAAACATGAACAAAAAAATACTCCCCTAACTCCGCCCTTAATCCAGTGAAAGGAACAAACAGGATTTTCCATCAGAGAAGAATTCCCCTTGCTAGGGCCCCTGCAAACTGGGGCCTTGCCACCATTTCCATCCAGCTATGGGCTGGCTGATAGGAGATGTACCATGTGTTTTGTCTGGGGTTTTCTCCAAAGGTTCTTTAAACCTTGAGGTCTCTGCCCTCACAAGATTGACCTGGGTCGTTATCATCTTCTTCTTGTTTTTTTTTTTTTTTTTTTTTTTTTTTAAGCATATTCATTTTTTGAGGGGCGGGGGGAGGAGCAGAGAGAGAGAGAGGGAGACACAGAATCTGAAGCAGGCTCCAGGCTCTGAGCTGTCACAGGCTCCAGGCTCTGAGCTGTGCTCTGAGCACAGAGCCTGACACAGGGTTTGAACCCACAAACTGGAAGATCGTGACCTGAGCCAAAGTCAGATGCTTAACTGACTGAGCCACCCAGGAGCCCCTGACCTTCGTCTTGTTAAAGAAAGAAAGGAAGAGGAGGTTGTCAGCAAAGTTGCCACCAGTGGGAGGTAGCTACAAAACAGGCAGGAAGGCCTGGCTGCTGCACGGGGTTCTCTGTGTCACAGGAGCAGCTGCCCGGGGCTCTGTGTCACAAGAGATGGGATGAAACTACAGCTGACCTTTGAATAAGGTGGGAGCTAGGGGCACTGACCTCCCATGTAGCTGAAAATCCACATAGAACTTTTAATTAATTCCTCCAAAACTTTACTAACAGCCTACGGTTGACCAGAAGTCTTACTGATAACATAAACAGTTGATTAATACATGTGTTATATATGTATTACATACTATATTCTTACAATAAAGTGAGCCAGGGAAAAGAAAATGTTATCAAGAAAATCAGAAAGGAAATAAGTTTACTGCCCTGTATTTCTTGAAAGAAATCCATGCATAAGTAGACCCTTGGAGCTCACATCTGTGTTGCTCAAGGGTCAAGTGTACATCAGAACCCTTTGGTGACAGCAGCTGCCTGGCAGTACCTTGTCCAGGTGTAGCCTCTCCCTGCCTGTCCTTATTCCTGGTCTGTCGCAACCACCATCCTCAGGGCCTCCTCCTCAACCTGGGGAGTGAGTCACCAGAGCTGTGGTGCCAGAACTCTCTAGGGCCAGGGAAATAGTATCGAGATTCCCGCCCCACAGAGTCGGGGGCCCCTCCTTCCCACAGGCACCCTGTCACTCCTGCTTCTACCCATAAAAAGAAAAGACAAAAAAGGAAACTTACCTAGATTATAAACAAGTCAAGATTTCTCTCTAGCTGCTCTGATTCTGTCAATCAACTTTTAAATATTAGAGCTAGAAGGTAGTAAGGACCAGAAAGGATGAATGTTCTTGGCAATCAATGCATAATAGCCAGAAGCAGGAAACAACTCATGGGTCCACCGACTGGTGAAGAGAGAAACAAAATGGAATACTGTGTGGCAGCAAAAGGGAGAGACTATTGGTTTACACGGTAGCCGGGACGAGTCTCAAAGATGGGGCTGGGTGGAGCAGCAGACACAAAAGCCTGCATACTGTGTGGCTGCATTTCTGTGACATTCTGCACTAGGCAAAGCTAAGCTGGGGTACCGGAAATTAAACCAGTGGCTGCCTGTGGGGGTGAGCTGATTGGACAGGCACGAGGGAACTGAACAGGGTGAGGGAGATGCTCTCTGTCTTCATGTAGATGGTACTTAATGGGTGGAAGAGGAGTTGAAACCCACTAACCTATACAGTTAAAATATGTGCTTTTTACCAACGTGTTAATGATACCTCCACCTTCAAAAATCTGGGAAATTGTTTTAAATGGGTCCCCAAAGATAAGACAGGAATACCCAAAGTGACTGGGGCTTCCCAGTTTCCTCCTCCCACTGGCCAGAGGGAAAGGGGAAGGAGCCGCCCAGGGCACAGACCCCTGGCTGACAGTACATCTCAAATAGCTGGATTAACCACAAAGAGGGAAGGCATGTGTTTGTACTTTCCCCTTCTACAGTAGATCTGGAGGCCAAGCACTCAGAACAGAGGGAGTTACACAGTTGCTATTTCAAGGCCTGAGATTCTAAACAAATGTGCTTATGGGTTGTACGTCAGTTCCAAACAAGAGTGTTATTGTTACTGTATCAAAAGGCAAGCAAAACAGATCCCTACCCTGGGTTTACACTCCTCCCTAGAAATGCAGGGCTACGACCACCCTGGTAAGGAGCCTCCGCGAATGCCTGCCTTCAGAAGCCCGTTCACAGGGACAGTGATGCATCCCCAGAACTGGAACGCTGACCCTCAGGGGCCCAAATCCCACCACCCCTGCCGTTTTGGTCAGCTGGGTCCATTTAGCCACGTTCCTTTAATCTCTCTTAAGTCCAAGTTCCTTATGAGTAAGCCGGAACCAGGCCCACTTCTCAGAAGGGCTGTGGTCAGGACTCAGCGATGACACATGTAAGACACTGGGCCCCAGTAAACCTGCCACAGCCTCTGTGTCCTCCTCCTTCCCCTCCCCGCCGCGTGAAGTACCCCACAGGTACCCACCTTGTTCACAGCTACCTCTTCTCTTTACCTGCCCCTTTCTGTCACCACCTTGATTCCAACAGCACCAAAATGGATGGAAAGCCCCCTTCTTGCAAAACTGACGTGAAAGATACAATCACCAGAGTTCCAGTGATTGGAACCTTCTCCCTTCTCCCTGAAAGGGCTCTGTGGTGGGTGAATTGTGTCTCCCCACCCCCGCCACCCCCTCTAAGTTCTGGTGAAGTGTTACCCCCGAGGGCCACAGAACGTGACCTCATTTGGAAACAGGGCCTTCACAGAGGTAATCAAGTTACAATGACATCATTAAAGTGGGCCTCAACCCAGTGTGACTGGTATCTGTATGAAAAGGGGCAACTTGGACACAGAGACACACAGGGAGGGAGGATGAGGTGGAGATAGGAAGACATGGGGTGAAGGCTGCGGGAGGGTGGAAGATGGGAGTGATGCATTTATGAGCCGAAAAGAAACCAAAGACGGCAGCAACCACCAGGGGCTGGAGCAGTCTTCCCCCAGCCATTGGAAGGAGCCAACCCCACAGACACCTGGATTTCAGATCCCCTCGAAGCTTCATGCCCTCTCATCTCCCTCCGTCAGATACGTCAGTGACTTTGCTCTATCTTCCTTCTCCAGCACCCCTGGCCTGGGTCTCCAGCGTCAGCAGCACCGGCCCTTGGCACCTTACCCCCTCCTCCAGCACAGCCAGCTTTGTCTTCTGAAAATGTGGCACTGCTGTCATAGAACGAGCATAGATATTGGAGCTGGGGTGATGCCTGGTAGGCTGCTGACTTCACCACCTGTCCACAGTGTGACCCCGGTCGAGTTTCTTAGCACCTTCATGTCAGTTTCCTCACCTGGCAGATGCTGATAACAGGGCAGCCTCATTGGCTTCTCCCAAGGGTGAATCGAGGGGCCCACTTAGAGCAGCCAGTACACGGCTGGGAATATAAAGGGCACCTGGGAAGGTCATGCTGCCGTGACCTTGCTTAAAAAATCCTTGGGGCGCCTGGGTGGCTCAGCTGGTTGAGCGTCTGCCTTCGGCTCAGGTCATGATCTCACAGTTCCTGGGTTCAAGCCCCACATCAGGCTCTGTGCTGACAGCTCAGAGCCTGGAACCTGCTTTAGATTCTGTGTTTCCCCCTCTCTCTGCCCCTCCCCGACTCATGCTCTGTTTCTGTCTCAAAAATAAATAAACATAAAAAAATTTTCTTTAAATCCTTCAATACCCCCCATCACCTGCCAGAGGAAATCTGAACTCTCTGCAGAGAGCGATGGGCTGTGCTGGTAACTTACAGTGCCTCCTCTCACCAGTGCCATTCTTTGCAGAAGTCAGCTTACACAGACACCCTCCTCCCATAGCACCCAGGGTAAGGTGGCCCATCCCTAGTGCACACATGGCATTTCCCAGTGAGTGGTGTCAGTCCAGGGGCAGGCATGTGATAAGGGAGGGCAGATGACAGAGAAGGATTCGCGCCCTGTGCTCAAGGAGAAGGCTGTTGGTTCCCTCTTCTCCAAGTCACCAGGGGGCTGGGGGGACAGCAAATAACCTGCTGTCATAGGAAGTCACCTTGACACTACAAGGAACTTGGTATTTGTTATGGGCTGAATTGTATCCCCTCAAAATACACCTGTTGAGGGGTGCCTGGGTGGCTCAGTTGGTTAAGCATCCGACTTCGGCTCAGGTTATGATCTCGCAGTCTGTGAGTTCAAGCCCCGCGTCAGGCTCTGTGCTGACAGCTCAGAGCCTGGAGCCTGTTTCAGATTCTGTGCCTCCCCCTCTCTCTGGCCCTCCCCCGTTCATGCTCTGTCTCTCTCTGTCTCAAAAATAAATAAACGTTAAGAAAAAAATTAAAAAAAAATACACCTGTTGAAGTCCTAACCCCCTCCATTTCCCACCCCCATTCCTCAGAACGTGACTGTATTTGGAGAAAGGGTTTGTACAGAGGTTTAAGTTAAAATGAGGTCGCTGACCAGTGTCCTTATAAGAAGAGATTCAGACGCAGACACACGCAGAGAGAAGACTATGTGAAGACACAGGGAGAAGATGGCCATCTGCAAGCCAAAGAGAGAGGCCTCGGAAGGAACTATCCTGCCGGCCCCCTGATCTCGGGATTCTGGCCTCCAGAGCTGTGAAGAACGAGTTCTGTGGTCCAAGGCCCCCAGTCTGCAGCACGGACTAACATAGCATTAGCGTGAAGCAATGCTGAAGAAGGCCCAGAAGCATGCAGGGGAGCCCATCCTATCTCTGGATTTCTGGAAACATCACAGGTATTTCTGTCTATTTAAAAAAATTTTTAAGTTTATTTATTTTATGACAGAGAGAGACAGGGAGAGAGGTGGGGCTCTCACCATTAGTACAGAGCCTGACATGGGGCTCAAACTCACGAACTGTGAGATCATGACCTGGGCTGAAACCAAGACTCAGGCTCAACCAACTGAGCCACCCAGGCACCCCTCAAGATAATTTTTAAGCGCATTTGCTCTGAGGTTCTCTACGATGTGCAGCAGACAGCACCCTCATGAACCCTCCAAGCTTTCAAACCCTTTACACTACCATACGTGCTCGCCCATCTCGCTGAAAACACATACTTCTTCCCATTCCTTGCACAGGCCTTACGTTCTGGTTATTCCCCCACTCATACCTGCTCCCCCTCTTCACCATCAGTTTGCTCCATTCTTCCCTCTGCCCAGACTGCTCTCCTACTGCCCATCTCTGCCTATCTTCAAGGCACAGCCCACGGGCTCCTTCTCCCCAGCAGCCCCAGCACAGTGCCTTGCACAGACAGCCTGCTCAGTGAACACGTGCATATCACACGCTGCTCTGGACTTTTCTCGGGGGTGTCTTCCCTGCACATACTTTTAACTATATGAGATTAGGCCACTATATTTGCTATACAAACAGATCATTGAAAAAAGACTGCTGTGTGTCCTGCCTCCCCATACTAAAGGAATGTAGATTTAAAAACCTATTTTCAGTAGGATAAACTATGAGTCTTTAAATTCCCTGGTAACCTTTTGCCTGTTCAAGGTCATTTCAGTTTCCCCCAAATTGATTTTGGAGATGAGATTCATAATTGAGGTTATAGTTTTCCTTTTCACCATCCCTCCCATTAGTCACTTATCTGAGGTCCTGTCAAAGAAGAACTAGAATTATAAATGGGGATAAATCCAATGGCAGATGAGAAATTAATTAGAGAAACCACTGCTTATACTTAAGCACAATTCAGTTTAATTCAAACGTGTTATCCGCAGCTACACAAAAATAAAACAAAAAAAACCAAAAATAAAACAAAAACAAAAACAAAACCCCAAAACACTCTCACAGCCTAGATGATACACATATTTGAAAACTTGTTTCTTATGGGACTTCCCAGAAAAAAGATTAAAAATAAATCTTCTATTAAGATGAAACAATAAAAATCCTACCTTGGAACACAGAAGATCCGATGACTCACCATACAACACGGCTCCAGAAACTACCAGGCTCCTATGAAGACACATCGCCTTCCTGCATTTCACTACCTCTCACTGGATGACCTCTAGTTGAAGCACCTTTATTTACTACTTGAAAGTTCCTTCTAAGAGTGAGATAGGACTCTCTGCCCTGCCCCAGGACACTCAGCTGTCTCACCATCTGTGGCCCTTGACAGTTCTTTATTAGGGATATCAAGGATATCAAGCACAAACTCTCCAAATGTAATATAAATGAGTGGGACTGCCAGGTTATGCCATGAACATCTAAGGAAGGAAAGAGTCCACTGCTGAGGAGGGCATGGAAGCTGACTGGGGTCAGGACCTCCCTGAGGTGGGGAGTTGGCTTAGGTTAATTAAGGGGGTGCCTCACCAGCATCCCTAGCTGATACCTCACATCCTCACTTTCACAGATAAGCACAGGTAAATGTCACAAGAGGACCACTTAAGGTTCACTGCCTGTGCCCAAGGGAAAGGTCAAGCCCGAGCTGCTACTCAGTCAATGTAAACAGTGCTTATGTTTGATTCTGAACTCTACTTCTTGGCCTCTGTCCCCTGGGGGAGTTCTTGTTTCCTGCTGCTGAAAACATTATCAAACCACCTCAATGGGAATTAATTATGGAAAAAGCTGGTCTGAATTAGAGACGTTTTGAAAATAAATACCTTTTACTTCCAAATAAATGTTTCCTTTTCAAGTAATTAACCATTATTCCAAGCAGTTTCAAAGGACCTCCTTTAATGAGTGACTTGGTCGTTTAGCAACATTCATTTGTACATAAATATGCTAAGGCAGTGTTTCATAATGCGCTTCCCTAGGTAGGCTAAACGTGCCTGCTGACACTTGGTTTACACCACTAATGCACTTAGCAAACCCGTTCTTCACAGAGGGCAGAGGGGCCCTGGCTGAACTGTGATAATTCCTGGTGTGATGAATCGCTCTTCTATAACTCCTGAGCCTGCATACCAATGCTCCCCTTGTGGGTTACAGAGGAACCAAGGTCTCACCGGGCTGACCCCGGCCATCTGCTGGGTATGGTCAGAAAAAACAATGAACTTCTGTATTAGCCTAGACCAGGATTTCTCAAACTTGGCATGCTCAACTGGATCATTCTTTGCTGTGGGGGCTGTCCTGTGCATTGTGGGATATTCAGCAGCATCCCTGGTCTCTACCCACCAGATGTCAGTAGCACTCCCTTCTCAGCTGTGACCACCCAAAATGTTTCTGGATATTGCCAAATGTCCCCTGGGGGAAAAACTGTACCATGTGGAAATCATCCAGAGAATGTTTTTAAACAACCGATGCTGGGGTCCCATAGATGGTTCCAAAAGTTCCCGGGTGACCTGAAGAGCCCCAGCCACCACCACTGCAGTCCTAGATTCAGACCAGTTCTATGTGTCACTTTCATGAGAAAAAAAGGCTCTGTGACTTAAAGTTCTGAAAAACCAGGACTTAAAGTAAACATACAATCTAGTCTATAGCCTAGCATGAATTCAAGTTTGATTAGCTGCTATTTCAAATATATTACATCACCTTCCTTAGTTTTCAATAACTCACTGAAATTAGACTTTAGGTCTGAGTTGGCCTATGTACCTGTCCTCTGGCTTATTATTATCATCCTAGAATTAAATCACCTTACTTTGCCCAGATGAGAGTAAAGGCCCCTTTACTATCCCTTTACCTTCACCATTCAAGAAATGTTAATTGAGCACCTACTAGATCCAGGTACCATGGATGCAGATCTGGGCCAGGAAAGCAGGGACAGAGGATTAGAGTGGAGGAATAGGGAG
Organism: Panthera leo; assembly: GCF_018350215.1. Lineage (NCBI taxonomy): Eukaryota > Metazoa > Chordata > Mammalia > Carnivora > Felidae > Panthera > Panthera leo. The sequence goes on along the minus strand of NC_056683.1, from coordinate 25,028,192 downwards.
GCAGGAAAGGCTTGAAGAAGGTGACAGGATGATGGGGAGGGCAGGTGTATTCTGGGCCAAAAGAGCACCACATACAAAGGTCAAGTATTATTTGAGAAACTGGGGGCTGGAGCACAGAGTCCCTGTACAGGCATGATGGGGGTGGGGGGAGGCAGTGCAGGAGAAGTGTGCAGGGTTCAGACCATCAAGGACCCCGAGAACCAACCAACCAGACCCAACTTCATCCTGAGGGTCATGGAGCACCACAAACCACAAATGATTTGAAGCAGGGAAGTCAAAGAAGCTTCTCATCTTCAATTTAGGACCAAAACACTGGGATTTGAAGCAAGGGGGGCGGAAAAGATCAGGGGCCAGATGTTAACCAAATACACAGGTTTAGGGCTTTGAGGAAACATTCAGGCTACAGATAAAGATCTGGTGCTGCCCTACTCAGGTGTGCTGGAACTTGGATGTTATAGGCTGAACTGTGGCCTATCACCCTCCAAAAAAGCCCCCAAGCCCTCAAATGTTGGGAATCCTGACCACTAGTACCTCAGAATGTGAATGTAAATAGAGACAGGGCCCTTACAGAGGTGATTAACTTAAAATGAGGTCATTGGGATGAGCCATAATCCAACAGGGCTGGTGTCCTTGTAATAAGAGATTAGGACACAGATACATACACAGAGGTCACAGGGAGAAGACACCATGCACAAGGCAAGAAGAGAGGCCTTGGAAGTCCTGCTGACATTTGATCTCAGACTTCCAGAACCAAGAGGAACTAAATGTCTGTTGGGTAAGTCCCCCAGTCTGTGGTACTTGTTACGCAGCCCGAGCTGGCTGAGACACTGCGGAATGATCTGAAGATAGAGGGTGATGGAAAGGATTCCTGAGAGAGAAGAGAAGCCAGTGAGGCAGAAGAAAAATCAAGGAAAAGCAGCATTCACCAGCCCCTGCCCCTTGCCCCCATCCCAAAGAGAGAGTGCTGAAGACTGAATGGTCACTGCCAATGCCATGCAGAGGCTGACCAAGATCACTGAAGCAGTCCCAGTGATCTGGCATCAGGCAAACTGACACCATCTGTGGCACAGAGACCACAAGGCCCAGCAGGCGAGGCAGGGATGCTGGGCCAAGCCAGTGCTTTCCAGGGGAGGGCCGCAGCCCCTGGGACTTGGCCACACTTGTGATGGGAGCTTGGCGAGCGTTTTTCATGGAGGCCCAAACCAACATGCGTGCTGCAGGAGATGCATGTGGCAGCCGGAGAGGCCAAGAGGGCTGCTGCAGGGGTCCCAAGGACACAGGGCCATGTGGACCCAGGCTGGGGCTGGGGGTACCCCTGCCCTGGGTCTCTACTATCATTTCTCCATTACAAAGCTCAGATGACTCACTGTCCACTGGGGGAAAACCAAACCTATCTCCAAGGACTGACTCTGGTGGCCTGTGTGACGGCCCCCCCGCCCTGCACCCTGCACTCATCTCTTCCCAGCCCTTGTCAGTTCCTCTGCACACAAGGCCCTTTCTCAATCCTTTCCATCTTTTAAGACCCCAGCCCACCTTCAGGACCCAGCTCCAATGCCATAGCACCCAAATCCCCTCACCCATGGTGAGGACTCACAGGTCAGGGCACACACCTCACCTGCTCTCCTGGGCATGCTCACTTCAGCACCCCACACCCTCAGCTCCTGGCCCCCACACCCTCCTCTTAGCTGGTCCCACACTAACCTTCCACTTACTGATGGTCTCAGCTACACCATGAGCTCCTTCTCCAGGGCACAAACCATCTTCTACCCCTCTGTGTCACCTACCCAAGGCAGGGCAGAAGGCCTGCCTGCAGAGATAGGCCAGGGCCAGGTGCCACACGTGTGGCTGCAGAAATCCCTCTAACAGGGGAGGGGAGGGGAGGGAAGGAGGGGCTGTATGTAACTTTCTTCAAAAAAGTAGGACAACACCTATGTCCACAGCAGCATTATTTCCAACAGCCAAAGGGTGAAAGCAACCTACGTGTCCATCAACGGATGACTGGATAAGCAGAACGTGGTCTATACGTACAATGGAATATTGTTCGGCATTAAACAGGAAGGAAATTCTGACACAGGCTCCAACTTGGATGAAGCCTGAGAATGTCACGCGAAGTAAAAGAAGCCAGTGACAAAAGAACAAGTCCTATAATGGTTCCACTCACACGAGATCCCCAGAATAGTCAGATTCAGAGACAGAAAGTGGAAGGGTGCTTGCCAGGGGCTGGGGGAGGGGAGTGGGCAGTTAGTGTTTAATGGATACAGAGTTTCAGTTTGGAAAGATGACAAAGTTCTGGACACGGATGGTGGTGGTGATCACCCAACAGTGTGACTGTCCTGAATCCCACTCGACTGTACATTTAAACATGGTTAAAATGGTAAATTTTCTGTTATGTGCATTTTACCACAATTAAAAAAAACTTGAAAAAGTAGGACAAAACTTTGTGTTCACTGCAAATGCTCATGTATATTCATTTGAGAACAGTGGAGTTTCTCAGTATGTAACAATCAAGGGTGCCCAATTTGTAAAGCATCTTTTAAACACACAGAAAAAAAAAAGCAGCTTTTAATCTAATCTGGGAGGAAACACTCTGTAGTGCAAATTACTATGCCGAGTGCATAACCCATCCATAATTTAATATGACCACTGGGATGCTCGTGGTGGCTTTACACTGGCATCATCTCCTTTGCACTTCTTCTTCAAATGATACGAAGAAATAAAGTGTGACTGCTAGCTAAAACAGAATTAAATTAGAGGGAGGGCTGACCCTCTTCTCCCGTAAAAAAAAAAAAAAAAAAAAAAAAGGCTGATAAACACTTAACTAGCATTCCTATGACTTAACATTCTTTACCACACATTCCTATGACTCAGCTGTTTGGTTTACTGCTCAGATAAGTAAACCAACTGTCCCACTTCTGGGGCAGTGTTTTCAAATGTAAGAATGCTCCCTGGCTCCTTCTGGCTGTGGCACACCTTGAGCAAACTCAACATTCAAAACAAAACTGGCCAGGACTTTCTGAAGCTGTTCCCTGGGAAAAACAGACCCACAAAAAGTGTGTTTCACTTTTACTACAAGAAATCTAGAAAAAGATACAAAACACAACCAAGGAACAGAGAAGCAGAAAAGACACCGACAAGTCAGGAAGAAAGGCTTGGAATGGCTTGGGGACGCTTGCTTAGCGGTGACAGCTGGCTTGGTGAGAGACCACAGGCTGGAGGTCACCAGAAGCGTTGCTACTCAGAAGGGCCCACATTTGGCTTCATGCTCGGCAGTCACTGTCTTGATCTTAATAATTTTTCAGCCAGGGGTTCTGCGTTTCCTTTGGCAATGGGCCCCACAAATTAGGTTGCTGGTCCTGACCAGAAAGGTTTGGAGAAACAAGGGGACTCACCCTGTGTGGGGGCAGGGGTGGGGGTGACTATTTGTAAAACTGTTTCAGTGACCGCCCAAGGGCTGGTTCCAAGCTCCCTCTGTGATCTGGAGCTAATAAATGAAACCATTTATCACTATTTCTAGAAAAGAAAAAAAAAAAAGCCTCAGGAGGGTATTCTTGCCAATTCCATGCTAAGCTTAAGCAGCCAGGTAAGTCACATCCCGAGTCTTTGGGAAGAAAAAGAATACTTCATTTAAAGCATTTAATAGTTAAACTGTCAATATTCAATTATTCCCAATTAATTGCCAAAAAGATTCATCTCTAATCCCTTGCATCCCAATAAAGAACTGCCACTACCACCTCCTGTCACACAGTTCAAAGGAGCTGTCCCAGCGCTAGGTAACTGTATCCCCTGCTCTGACACCCCAGCCCCAAGCTGGACATCAGATCTACACCCGAAAATCTGGAATCGACAGAGGAATGCTGGCCTCTGTGCTGACTTGCCTGACCAGGTAAGCAAAAGCATGGACAAAGCCAGTCCGCAGGGGGAACAAAGCGGACTTCTGGAGAAAGGGCCGAGAGCACATGTGGACTCTCGAAAGATCCAACCCCCTGTCCCTCAATATTCAGATCCCATCCCGGGTTCCGTGAGCCATTCCTGCATGTTCCAAGAGATTTCCCTTCTGTTTTGTGAATTTGAAATTTGTTCTCGTTACTTGCAAACCAAAAGAGTCCCAGGAGAGGTTTTGTAGAATATAATCCTATGCAAATGGGGTGGCCTGGAGAGCCCCCAGCAGGGTTCTTTTTCAGCAAAGATTTATTTTAGGGGACATCCAGCTAAATCTGTCAATAACCACTGTTCCTCTTTCCTAGCAATATAGGGCTTGTCAATCTCTAGGTCACTTGTTCAGAGGAAGATCTGCCCACACATAATGACCAGCACTGAGCAGCCTGGAGGAAACGAAAGAACAGACCCCAAGTTGCAGAAGATCAAAGTCTGAAGGTTCCTGGGGTCAGTCCGCAAGGACAGCACTCCAGGTGGGTGGGGCAGGGGCTGGTCTTCACCCACCCCCTGAAGTTAGCCCTCTGATGCCTGCCATTGACGTCCAAAGTTACCATCAACTCCTCTAAAAGTCCATGGTTTCTCTGATCTGTTTTCAACAGCACAGCTAAGCCAGAAGCTTTAACATATTTAGATCATTCTCCACCCAGGGGCATGAAGTCAGGTTTCTGAGCGAAGACCTTTGTGGGGGCATGAAGCCCCTGGCAGGGCCCTGCCCTCCCATTCCTCAAGGTCGGCCAGAAAAGGCTTTTCCTTTTCAGATCCTTTGGAGCCCTGTGACCAGTGACCTGAAAACAAAGCCATTAAATGGTCTTTTTCATCAGACTAGGGGTCCTTTTTGGTTTGACTCCTCAGGCCTCCCTGGATTCCTGTGTCCTGTATGAAGGGCACACCTGCTCCCCTATGTTATCAGTTTCTGGGCGGAGGAGAAAGACACCTCGGATTGCCCGAGGAATAAATCACTTCCAGGTGTGGCCTGTCAGCTCCTCCCCACCTAAGTATTTCTCAGATGACTCATTCCGCTGGTCCTCACCCCACAGATAGGAAGGAGAAACGGATCTGAGATTCCCAGGTTCCTCCTGATTTGCCAGGTGCCTGGAGGGAGGGCAGTGGGCTCTCCCCAGCTTTTCTCATCCTAGCCTTACAACAGCCCTCGAGGTAAGGTGAGCAATGACCCACTTTGCTGACGAGGTTCCTGCCGCTCCCAAAGATACAGATAATAGAGTTAGACCTGTAACTGTTACAGCTGCTGGTAATACCTGCTGAGCGTAAGCAGCAGAGCCAGGACCTAAACCCACACCTGCCAAACTAAAAAGCCCTTCCTCTTTTCATGACAGCAAACTCAGGTGAGCTCAGACATTTACAGGGAAGACTGTGGGTAAAAGCTGAACAAGGCACGCCTCCAGTCGGAAGGGGGACAGCGAGCACATTGATCACCACACAGCCAGTGTTAGGACAAAGGGATGGTTGGGTGCTAGAAACACCGAGTGAGGATGAGCAGACCTGGAGGAGGAACAGGGACCAAACGGATGAAGGAAGGAGGAAAGGGCATCCCAGGCAAGTGGGCTAACAAGGCAGAAGGAGCAGAGGTCAGTGACATCTGCACAGAGAGGTGGTCTGCACGAGCCCACCCCAGAAGCCACAGTGTAGCCAACCACACCTCAGCGTGCAGCTCCTGACAGGTATGACCCTCCTCAGGCAGCACAGGAGGATGGAGCCTGACAGGCCAGTGAAAGGGATCAAGTCCAAGAGAATGGGCAGGAGCCATTCTTCCAGCTCTTCCCGGCCCTTCTCCCCTCATGGGGGCCGCTCCTGGCCAGAGGCAAGAGTACAGGTGAGGGGAACCAGACTCTAGCCCTAATAGGCTGGTGGCTGTAAGTCAGCGACACCCCCCACACTCACTCCAGCCTCAGTCTTCTCATCCGTAAACTGAGGACTTTGGACTAGGAAGAGAATGTTATACGTTAGCCATGCCCAGGACAATTCATTTTTTTAACCTACACTAGGCATTCGGTAAAGGTAAAGCTGGTTGAATCAAAGTAAATTCTAGACTGATGGTTTCCCCTGTCAGGGTCTTTCAGCTTTGTGGAAATCAGCATTCTCCTCTTTTGACCAGGAGAGCAGGAGAAAATGCTAGAACGCTCGAATGGGCCAGTGCTGCTTCCTATCAATAGCCCTGGAAAGAGGCTTCAGGCCCACTTGCCCGGGGTCTGGTCTGGGCCTGCAGCAGCAGTAAAATTTCCCACAGCTCCTCCTCAGACCCGCTTCCTGGGCTGGCCGGCCTCCTCCCTACAGCCCAAGCTACCCGGTTCCCCGCCCCACCTCCCAACCTGAGACTTTGGTCAGACTGCCTCTCCCCATCTGACCCTCTCCCCTCACCCCAACCTCTCTTCAGAGCCCCACACCCTGAGTCCTATGTCCCTTCTCACTTCACATGCTCTGCCTGGCCGCCCTCCATCCCGGTTCACCCCCTCAGCTCTTCATCTCATGGCTGACGTTCTGAACATGACTCATAAGCCACCCCTCCCCACCTTCCCACCTTCACTGCCTCCTGTCAGTTCTAAGCTGGCACATACCAGAGGGCCCGTGCAAGTGCCGTTCTCTCTCTCTCCCACTCAAACCTAAGATCTTAACTCAGATGTCAGCTGCACTCAGAGACCAGTCAGTTTAGGCCAGGCTTTTTGTTCTAGTCTTTCATTTCCCTTTCTTTCTACACACTTAACTCAGTTTGTAATTAAAGAATTATTATTATTTCAATGTGTACTTATTATTTATTTTGAGAGAAAGAGGGAAAGGGGCAGAGAGAGGGAGGGAGAGAATCCCAAGCAAGCTCTGCGCCATCAGCTTGGAGCCCAGGCCAGTCTCACGAACTGTGAGATCATGACCTAAGCCAAAAGCAAACCCAGGCACCTTAAAGGATTATTATTAATTAGTTAAGGTGTGATTCCCTCATTAGTCTATAAGCTCTATGTGAGCTGAGCTGTCTACATGTCATTGTATCCCGAACACATAGCACAAGGCTTGGCCCAGAAAAGGGACTCATCTATGGAAGGAAGGAGGCAGAAAAGTTAAAAAAAGAAAGAAAAAAAAGGAAAGGGGTGGCCTAGGGTCACACTTGGTGGCACAATAATTGTTTAACAACTGGCTTTCTGCAGAAAAAAGAAAACCCCATGTGTAGTGTTTGCCAGTTCCATGGGGTAACTGTTCCCACCACGGCTGATTCCAAGCCACAGTAAGACATTCCTGAGTGTGCAGGTGGATGGAGATGGGGGCACGGGCTCAGAGTCCGGAGAGGCCCAGCTGGCCCCTGCACAATGCTGGTTTGTGGCGACGCCCACACGGAGATCCACAAAGCCTATCATGTTTTTAAATGACATCAACTTTTGACTCAGTCCTACCTTGGGCTGAAGGCCAAAATGAATCGAGACCTGCAGAAAATGCTACGGACAAAAGAGGAAAAAGAGAAAAAAAACAAAACAAAACAAAGAAAGAAAGAAGAGGTTTTGCAGCTGGCTCAGAACAAGACAATGAAGGAAAGGTGAGCCCGGTGCGTGGGGATGATCACTGGCTCCCAAAACACGTCAAGAGCTGCTAACAACTGTGTAGCTTCTGGTCTTCTTGCTGGGGCCACTGCCAAATGCAATGTTTAGGACACTGTTAGGAGCAAGTCAAAGCCCACATGAAACGCTGGTTATACCCACAGACCCAATATTTACTTCCCTTTCTAGCAATTTATCCTGCTAGCTCAATAAAAGCAAAACTGATACCTGCAACACTAAATTAAAGAGGAACTAGGATAAAAAAAAATTAGAAGAAAGTACGGGTGTTTTCCTGATATTCCAGGATTACAGGAGCCCTAAATCTTAATGCAGAACCCAGAAATCGTAACAGAAAAGATTAATTTGACTCTATACAAATCAAGTTTCTGCATAACAAAACCAGCATAAATAGAATAAAAAGACACACAAAAAAAACCATGGGAAAAAACATTCACAAGACATCCAAAGAGTTAATTTACTTTCTGCTTGAAGTACTCTGACAGATCAGTAAGAAAATAAACCCCCTCCCCCAAACCACACACAAAGGCAAAGTCCCTAAGGAGGCAGTTCAAAGAAAAGGCCACATGAATGGCTCAAGAAATTTCAGAGCCGTCTTTAACCTGGCTCATAACAATAGAGATGCAGATTACAACAATAACCATATGCACCTCACATATCAAACTAGGAGACATGTTAAAGTGTGTAAGTCCTTGGCCAGGGAGGGTGTGGGGAACAGGACCTCAAGCATTACTGATGGCAGTGTAAATTGGTTAAGATCTCTAGAGAGAGCATTTTGACAACATGTATCAAAATAAAAACAGAGCCTACTTTGACCTTCCACTTTTTAAAAAAAAAGTTTATTTATTTATACTTTTAGAGAGAAAGAGCAGATGAGGTGGCAGAGAGAGAGGGAGAGAGAGAGGATCTCAAGCAGACTCTGCACTGTCAGCAAGAGCCCAATACAGGGCTCGAACTCACAATGTGTGAGATCACGACCCAAAATCAAGAGTCAGCCGCCTAACACACTGAGCCACCAATGTGCCCATGACCCCCCACTTCGAAGAGTTTCATGTATATCAGAATTTCATTATATATTATGTAACAGCAAAGACTGAAAACAACCTAAATGCCCCCTTAGTAGGTGACTAATTAAATAAATTATGGCCTGGTCATACAATGGATGAACAATGAGGGGCTCTCTAAGTAGTGATATGCACCCATCCCCAATTTAGGTGAAAAAAGGCATAGAACAATGTATATATTATGTCATTGTTTGTGAGAGGAAAATATATAAATGAAAATATACTTAGACTATTTCTGGAAGGATACATAAGAAACTGGTAACCATGGTTGCTTCTGAAGAGGGAAACTGGAGGCAGGGATGGCTAGAAATGTTACTTTTACTGTCCGCTTTCTGTAACATGTGCATGTATTATCTATTACAGTCAATTTCTAAAAATAGATATGCATAAAGATGTTCACTACTGTGTTGTATACACTAGACAAAATAAATAAAATACCATTAGGATGACCTAACACTGGGTTATTTTTAAAATATTACCATTGCAATGAAATTGTAATTATTTTTAACCCTAATTAAATTGTACTGAATCACTTTAAATACTTCTAGACTTGAGCCCCAGAAAAAGAATACAAATTACTTCCCAGGATATTTAAACAACTCTCAGATGTACTTACAGGATGAAAGCCAGCAATTTTTGAGAATTCATGGAGAACAGAAGAAGAATCAGACTGGGGACAAACATCCCAAGCTTCATATACAGGAAAAGGATCGTGCTTATTACTCAAGGAAGTCGTGAGCACTGGAAACCAAGGAAGATTCACTCGGAACAACGTGGGATAACGATGCAAATTATTAAGAAGAATATTTTAAAGGCAACAGAATCGTGAGGTTTTGTTAACCTTGTGTAAAATCTCTGACCATCTGAGCTGCCAGGGAATGCTCACGTCCGGCCTCAGTTCTTCCACAGCTGACCTCTAAGTGACTGCAGAGCTTGGTGAGATTCGTTTCAGGAAGACACAGACACGGTTTTCAACATGGCTGGGAGATAAAATGCAGAGCTATGCAGTTGAACACAGGGCTCAAGGTACACCACACCTGGCCCACTCAGGTATGTGTTACCTGGAAATCCACAACAATGCTCAGTGTTAAGGCGGGCTTTGGATTATTCAATATTCTTTTTTTTTTTTTAAGTTTTATTTACTTATTTTTGAGAGAGAGAGAGAGAGAAAGAGTGTGCATGAGCAGGGGAGGGGCAGAGACAGGGAGAGAGAGACTGCCCAGCAGGCCCCACGCCATTAGCACAGAGCCTGACTCAGGGCTTGAACCCACAAACCGTGAGATCATGACTTGAGCAGAAATCAGGAGTTGGACGCTTAACCAACTGAGCCACCCAGGTACCTGGATTATTCAACATTCTTTTTTTTAAAAATTTTTTAACGTTTATTTATTTTTGAGAGACAGAGAGAGAGAGAGACAGCATGAGCAGGAGGTGGTAGAGAGACACAGGGACACAGAATCTGAAGCAGGCTCCAGGCTCTGAGCTGTCAGCACAGAGGCTGATGCGGGGCTGGACCTACAAACTGCGAGACAATGACCTGAGCTGAAGTTGGATGCTCAACCCACTGAGCCACCTGGCGCCCCTCAACATTCTTAATAAAAAGAAATAACATGATAAATGTTTGGAGAACTTTATATGGTTGCACACAAAAAGTCATATTATGATTATTTTGAAGGCATTGAAAATTTTGGGACAGATAACAAATACCAAGGACCAAGGCATAAAACAGAAATAAAAAGATCCTAACAGGAAAGATTTAATAACGCAAAACTATGATGAAATCTACATCATGTGCCACGTCACCGAAGTGCAGCCTGAGAAATCTCGACTTAATGTAATCCTATAAAGACAGAAGCTTGTCATGTTTACTGAAAGCCTTTCATGCATCAATTGCAGGTTTTGTCATTGGAAGCATAGGGTCCATCTATGGTCCTTTTTGATTAGAACACATGGGGTCTGCCAGGCTGTTTTCAGAGTGTCCTGTTTAAGACACACATGGGGCGCCTGGGTGGCTCAGTGGGTTGAGCGGCCGACTTCAGCTCAGGTCATGATCTCGCGGTCAGTGAGTTCGAGCCCCGCGTCGGGCTCTGTGCTGACAGCTCAGAGCCTGGATCCTGTTTCAGATTCTGTGTCTCCCTCTCTCTGACCCTCCCCCGTTCATGCTCTGTCTCTCTCTGTCTCAAAAATAAATAAACGTTAAAAAAAAAAAAATTTAAGACACACATATGTCAAGTAGAGCAATTGCTATGGCCAATTTTGTTATGTGTGGAATGTCTGAAGTAGCTGGGGATTTTTTAGCCAGGGAAGAAACCACTTGGGTATCCTCAAATATCTGAACACGTATTATACAAAGGAAAAAGAACCCTTCAGAGGGGGCAAGCCATACAAATAACTGTGAGATGACCTGAGTTATATTCACCAAAAAACATGCTTGGCTGCAATTATGGAGCGAGCTGCCTAGCCAATAGCCAATGGGGCCCTCCCTTCCCATCCTGGAAATGGTATCCATGTCAGGGATATTAATCAGGAGGGGAGATAGGCTCATCAGCCCAAAGATCCCTTTTAAGTGTTATAACCTGGGATTCCAGTGGCTTGGCAGTTTCACATGTGTAGGTGGTATTATATGCGTATAAAATATGTGATAGCCTATGTAATGCATATAATATATATTAATAATGTATATTTATAATGGTGTATTTATAATACAACCTATGTTCAGAATATAATATATATTTATAATATAATGCAATATAATATAATATATGCCTGGCAGATTTTCTATGTTCCCCACCCCACCTAACACTTAGGGACAGAATAGGACACATATTGGAGGGCCAAGGATAGGCTGAGGCAAATCTAATGACAAAGGCACTGCGTGAGATTATTTGCAAGTGGGAAGATCATGGTTTGGAGTGAGGAAAGAGGGTACAAAAGGCAACTTCTCAGACTCTGAACTTTCAATCTACAGACAGAAAGCGAACCGTCTCCACTTCTGCTCCCACATACAAACAAAGCTGACAGGCACCTGACCTCTAGGATGCTGCACCCACCACAGTATACATTCCATATTTGTACATCTGATACAGTATCCGCTGTGCACAGACCGCTTCAGCGCAAGTCTGGCCTTAGTATATGCCAAATGTGCTCAAGGAGCTCTTTGAAGCATTTGTTATGGAAATAGAATGCTGTGGCAGGACAGTCCTTTATTTAGATCTCTATTGTGTGTGAAAATCAATATGTCCTTTCTAGTCTTTATTTTACAGGAAAATGCATCTCTAACTATTGTCCGGAGGTCTTCAGCTCCCAGTTTCGCCGTGTCTGCTACACGTAACCATGGCACAGCTATCAAGCACCCCTAAAGCATAGTGCACACATTCCTACCATCTTTGACCCTCTTGAGTGCTAATTTAGAAACATTGTCCACCTCTCCAATATGCCTTAAAAGCCAGTTTTCAAGAACTATTTTAGTTTTTTCATCCCGCCCTCCATGGCAGTGTAAATAGCTGTCCATGGGTCCCCACCACTAGGATAATGATGCTGTCTCCCACCTCCTAACTTTCAAGTTCCCCTCCCCTTGGACCCCAGGATGGAACAGCTTCTAAACACATTCGCTTTCATCTATATTATTCCTCTTCTACTTTAAAGAAGGGGTTTAAAGTATTTGAAAATGTTGCCAAATTCTTACTTTCACAGAGTATTAAAATTGTCACTGTAGTCATTGTTCTGAATTTTTCCATGATGGTAACAAAAAAACAAACACTGCCCTCCGCGGATGGGAGAGGGTCACAGCAAAACACCTTTGGAAAGGAGAGGCTGTGGGGCTGGGGCTGGGGGTGGGGGTGGGGGTGGGGTACACCTCAAGGTGAACCTAGCCTGAAGGATCTTCCCCATTAACAGTGAATCCTGTCAATTCCCACAGGACAGATCATTTCTTGCCAGTCTGGTACAAGATTAAAACAGCGATTATGATGATGTAAGAGTTTCATCTTACACATCCATGAGCTACAACTGTTTACTAACACTCATTTGGGGGAGAAAGTGCATGCACATTGATTTTTACAAACTGTCCAATTTCAGTCTCACTTTTAAACAAGGTATTTAAAATTCTGCCCAGAACTGCCCAGAAGGGTGGGAGGGGAAAGGTCTACACTACTTGGAAATGTAAATTTGTTATTTAAAACACAGAAAGGGCAAAAACCACAAATTGCTTAACAAATGGGCATACAACGTCTCCTAGATGTTAAGAAAAGCAGAAAATACAGATGTCTTAGGGACTGGATTTCAGACATTGCCCATTCTGCATTTTTCTGCTGGCACACATCTTCTCAAAAAACACTGCTGCTCCATTTCATACAATGCAACACCTCTGTAGAGGGGCTACAGGACTCTCAGCAAGGCAGCCGCTCTGCTAAAATCTTACCAGGGTCTCAATGCCTCACTCAGACAAAAGCAGCTGCTATATAAGAGCAGTGGTGGACCCGGAATACAAAACAGATTCTTAGTTTCCTTCCTCTACTCTATAGGGATATGACTAAAGTCCCAAGAAAACACTTGAGGGAACACTTGGGTGGCAAAATCTAAAATCAAACATCCCAATCTTGGGAGAGGGATGAGCATGATGAGGGGGGGAAAGGGAATTTTCCCAAGCTCTTTGCTTTTGTGGCCAGCACCTGGGTTCTTTAGTTGGCTTTAATAGTCTGTTTCCAAACCTGGCGCGGGATGACTGAGGTCTGCGGGAACGAACACCTGGGAATAGGACATCGGTCCCACGGATAGATATTTCTTTGTGGGAGGCATAAGGACACTCTAGCCCCACAGAAGACTAGAGCCAGAGCCATGGTCCTGGATCTAGCCATCAGACCCTGAATGAGGCGAGTCTTCCAGAGCTGGACGGCTGACAGGTCAGCAGCCTTATCCTTGGCAAGGGACACCCCCGGCTGAACCGGGGTGATAGTTTGAAGGATAGGTGAAGGGAGCCCAAGTCATTTTAGGGGGAGGGGCGCTCTCCCCAAATGTGCACTCGGACGGGAGTTCGGGTGCAAACTAGAAAAGGCTGTGGAGCCCCCTTAGGGTTGGGAGGCAGTGTCCCCGAGGAGGGAGGCGAAAAGCCCCTGCTTCACACCCAAGCAAGCGCATCTGGTTTGGGGGACGGAGGATGAAGCCAACGCGAGATGCATACACACAGGCTGGCATCGCTTTAAGGGACCTCGGTCTGCTCGGAGGGAGACGGAGGGAAGGGTGGAAGAGATCCAGGAGTAAAAGGCTCGGGAGAAGGACTCGAGGCCCGGGCGGTCGCAGCCCTTACCTTGCTGACCACGTTTTGGACGAGGCCTGTGCGGATGCCGTAGTCCCACGCGTGGCAGTCGCAGTTGGAGGCGTTGTCCCCCTTGTCCGGAGGGGACGGCAGGGGTGGCGTGTCGCCCCCGTCCGCGCCGCTGCTGTTGCTAAGGTTGCCTGCGGCCCCCCAGGAGGCAGTGGAGAAGGGGGTGGTCGGGGGGCTGGTCCAGTTGGCCACGTCGCCGGAGTCCCACCGGCCCGTGGCGGTGACCCCCGCCAGCTCCGCGCCTTTGCCGGCTCCGCGGCACCAGAAGTTCGGCTGGTCCAAGAGGAAGGAGTCCGAGAACTGGCTAAAGCCGATGAACAGCGCCGGGATCCAGGTGAGCAGCACGAGGGTCTTCTGGTAGCCCCCGCCCAGGCCCCCGAGGAAGGGCAGCACCGACCCGTCGTAGTCCAGCAACAGGAGGCTCGGGGCCGCCGCCGCCGCCGAGCTGCAGCCCGGGTGCTGGCCGCCGGCGGCGGGATGCGGGGCGGGCAGCGGCTGGATCTCCCCGCCACCGCCGCTGGGGCCCGCGCGTCCCCCGAGGGGCGCCGAGGCCGCCGCGTCTCCGGGCGGCAGGGAGCCGTTCTCCTCGGCCGGGGGCGGCTGCCGCCCGGGCCCGCCACCCGCCGCCTCGCGCCGCCGGTCTATCGCCATGGCCCGGGCCCACGGCGCCCGCAAAGGCGCATAGAAGCGCGGCGGAGGCTCCCGCGGGCGCTCCGGGCAGAGCGCGCCGGGCCGGGCGCCCGCAGCCGCCGCCGCCGCGGAGGAGGGCCCGCGGCTCGAGAGAGAGCGCTCGGCCGCCTCGGGTGCTTCAGTCCGCCCCCATGTCACCGGCCCGGACCCTGCGCCCCGGGCGCTGCGGCCCCGCTCGGGCGCCGGGCAGAGGGCGGGCAGAGGCCGGCCCGGGCCCTCAGCCGCCGCCGCTCATCGGCTCCGCGGCCCGGGCGCCGGCGGCCGAGCCCGCCGCTCTCCGCTGCTCCGCGCCGGCCGCAGGGGGAGGAGCGGGCTCCGCGCCTAAGCCAGGCGGCTCGGTGCTCTGCGGACCGCTGTGCAGTCGGCGCGGGCGGCGGTGCGGGTAGCGTCCGCTGCTCCCCGGGAGCCCGGGATGTATTTATCCGGCCTCGGGCGCCTCCCGGAAGCCGCGAGCTCGGGTCCCAGCCTGCCGAGCCGCCGCGCTCTCCGGCTCCGCGAGCCGGCCTCCCTTCTCCTCCTCCTCCCCTGCCCCCGGCCCGCCCCCTCTCCCCCCGCCGAGGTGGAGGTAACCGCGGCACCTGCTGCGCCCGGCTCCTGCGCGCGAGCGCCCCCTCCAGCCGGGACGCGCCGCCGCCGCCGCGGGATCCACGGGAGCGGAGGGGTGGGGGAGGGCGGGGAAACGGGACACCCCGCTCCTGCCAGGCTGGAGAATCCCCTGCTTGTTCCCCCTCCGCGCTGAGCGAGGCGGAGGAGGAGCAGGAGCAGGAGCGCGCAGCTGCAGGCGCGGGTGGTCTGAGGGTCCCGGAGGAGTCGGCGTGCGCGCGGAGCGTGTGAAGCGTGTTGTCTTCAAGGCTTTGGCTCCCGAAGCCTCGAGGGGTTTCCACCCACCCCCTGCGCCGGGGCTCGGTGACCTCTGTTGGCTTCAGAGGTGCCTGCAATCCCGCTGTCCACACCCCATTCCCAGTCTTGAGCCCAAGAGTAGCCCGCGTTCGGGGACAACCCCCTCGCACTTTTTAGGGATTCTGATACGGTTGATTTTTGTATCCACGGAGCACCGTCAAGAATGCGCATTTGCCAATATCAGGTCGCTCGTCACCCGCAGCGTCGGGTCACCCGCGACCGACCGCGGCACCTACTCCCAAATCGCCATTTCTTCCCCACTCCAGAGTGCATGCTGTATAAGTACAATGCTAGAAGGATACATGGCCAACACGAGTTATACTGTATACACATAAACGTGAATGGTGATGGTATTCCCCACCCCCTCCCCAAGATCTTGAATTCACGTTTCGAATGCCAAGTGCACAGGCGCACGCGTCTATATTCACACACATGAAGACAAACCTCTCCCTCCTCTCCCGTGCTCCAGCGCGAACCTTGCCCAGCCAGCACTATATAAATAACACCAGCCCTGCGGCAAACGGCTGCATTAGCATATTTCCTCCTGCACCCGGGGACTGGCAGAAATGAGAATAGCGTGGCACCTTTCACCCCAGCGTCCCCGCATGTTGGAGACATTTCACATTCTGAGAAGTTTATTAATGGAAGTCTTAGAGCAACCCATTTCCAGTAGGATTTGGGGGGGGGGGGATGTAAAAGAAATACTTTTGCTTTACAAAAGAATACACTCTAAGCTACATATAAAAAAGGTATTCGTTTACATTTCCGTTATTTGCTTACATTTTAAACCTGCAGTTCTTTTTGTTGTTGTTGTGGGCATTCTGTGCTTACTACTAAAATACTGGCACATCTGAGAGAATTATTTCTGAAGGCTGTTGGTGAGCTGGGCCTTGGGGATGGGAGGAGGTCATGGACTTTCTTGGGTGGCTGGAAGGGGAGATTAGATAACTGTAGGCCAAAGGGGCCAGCAGGGCTGCAGAAGACACCAATCTTCCTAGAAATGGGTCTCAAAACCTGCACGCATTTAAAGAGCTTTTGGGGGTGATAGGGCACATTGTATAGTAATGATTTCTTTTCCAAGTTCATATTATTTATTACCTTGATTTTTTTCTCTCTCTTCCCCTTTCGCCATTAGAAAGGATTATAAATGCAAAGTGCTGACCATGCCTGGAACAGAGAAAGTGCTTAATAGTAGCTGTTTCTTATTACCACCGCTGTTACTATTATATAAAATCTACATTTTATTTCTGAATTTAAATATGGCTTTACAGATATTAATTTCCTTTTCAGTAGCTGATTTTTCCAGAAGCATTCTGTTTTGTTGGGCTCTGCCTCCGTACCCCAAAGTCACAAGGACGCATTTATTTTTTTAGAACTCATCACAAAATAAGGATTGCCAGTGACCTTGACGGCCATTCCAATCATAAGAATAAATAATATTGAACTCTGCAGGGTTAGTTTTCTAATACACACTCTCATTCAGGCCTCACAGGACCCCCAAGTGGTGGGTCTCCAAGATGAGGCTACAAAAGTCAAGTGTCTGTCAGATAACAGTGTTTGCCCACAGCAGAGCCAAATAACTGGCTTTGAACCCAGATCTTCTGACCTGACGTTCCAGGATGTCTCCATTTTAACATGCAGGGGCAGATTATAATACCACAGGAAGAGTTTGGGGGTTTTTGGTTTTAAAAATTTTTTTAAAGATTTTATTTTTAAGTAGTCTCTATACCCAGAGTGGGACTCGAACTCAACCCTGAGATCAATAGTCACACCCTCCAATGACTGAGCCAGTCAGATGACCCAAGAGGAGTTTTAAGAGATACTTGTTAATGTACATTTTTAGGTGGGAGAAACCCTAGCCCTGGGGAGAAGTTTCATTGCCATGTTGTTATTAGTCCTTGTCCCCAAAGGTGATAAAAATCCTCAAATGGTACATTCTCAGAATTTGGAAGTGCACTAGAAAATGGTAACCTCTAAAATTCAAACTAAAAGGAACCAATATAAAATGTTTGCAATTAGCCGTCTGCAGCCCTGACCCAGCCCTGACTTAACTTTAATTAAGTTCCTGATTAGATTAGAGGTTTCCCTAAATCCCTCTCAGAACAAGGTTCTCCCCCCTCCAAATGTAGTCAAGATTAAAAAGTAACTAATTTAAATTACACTGGACTTCAATTCATTAAGACATCACCAATGGCTTCACAGAGAAAGCTAGACTGCAAGAAGGAAGGGAGAATTTAACACTCTGATAACCTTCAGGGTAAGGATAGAGGTTCACCAGCTAGTATGGGGGAGCCAATCTGGCACCCACTATCTCATTACCCTCTTTTACTCTTCTGGGTGATAGCTCTTGCTAAGTACTAGTTTTCTCATTTACTTATTTATTTACTACCTCCTGCCTCTAGACAGGTACTTTGTATTTGTTCTCAGCTGTATTTCTGGTGCCTGACACAGTGCTTGGCACATGCAGGGCACTCAATACACTCAGACCCTCAATCTGCTGAGTAAATGAGGGTGTCAAGTTATCATCACTGGATGATATTAACATCAAGGATGCTGCAGCTCTATTTCCTGTGATTCTTAAGCCACCAAGCAACCTTTTCCTATTTGCTGAATCTCTCATATACACTGCTCAGATCAGCCAGCATGAGAATTCATTTGAACTTAACAGTTATGTAGTTTTTAAATGTTTATTTACTTTGAGAGGGAGAGAAAGAGCATGTGCATGCATGCTTATTTGAGCAGGGGAAGGGGCAGAGAGAGAGAGAGAGAGAGAGAGAGGGAGAGAGAGAATCCCAATCAGGCTCTGGCTGTCAGCACAGAGCCCGATGCAGGGCTTGATCTCACAAATGGTGAGATCATAGCCTGAGCCGAATCAAGAGTAGGATGCTTACCTGACTGAGCCACTGAGGGGACCCAACAATTATATTTCTTCTTATAAGTTATTGTTGTAAACGGATTAGCTCCAGTATGATGTTCTTGTGCACAGTTATCAGCTTGCAGATGATTGGCTTGTAAGCCAAATGCAGCTCACAGACCACACACAATGTTTCCAGAAAAATGATGCTCAATGTTTGAAAATCAGGAGACTGAACATTAAAAACAAAAAACCAAAAACAACAATGACATAGAAGAAGCCCAAGGCCTTTTGATGCTCCCTTTTGCAGGGCCATGCTTCCTTGGAGTATAGCAGATGGGCAGGTATTCTCCAACTGCCCCTCGTCCCTGCCTGGCACATGCCCTTCATGCATGTCATTTGTCTGGCCCCCAAAAGCATCTGAGCTTATGACCTTAAACTTGTATTCATATCCTGAACTCACTCTTCTCCAATGTCAAAAAGAAAGCTACAGGCCCCAAATGGAGTCACTTATGCTAGGGCATGTCACCAAACTGGGGCTTAAAACCTAACTTAATTGCACTTACAACCTCCTCCAGAAATGTAGTCTTAACTGGTCAGTCAAGAATTTTCTGGTCAGTACCCATAAGGTCATCTGTCACACGGGGCCTCTCCATCCCCCAAAGGAAGATGAAGTAATCCACACACTAAGACCTTTTTGTCCCTAAAAGAAGGTAACCTTGCCTGAAAGAATCTTTTTATTTGTTTATGGCTTCATTGTCCTGTCTTTAAAAACCTTTCCCTTCCTATAGCCCTTTGGAGCTCTCAGCTGTAAGCATGAATCTGTTGCCCAATTCATAAATGAATTAATAAAGCCGATTTGATCTTTAAAATTTACTCTGTTGAACTTTTGTCATTTAACACTGTAAGGAAGCTGAGCCATTCTCTCTTGCTTTTGAAAAAGCATGTTAAATAATCTCTCAGTTTGTAATTTCCTAAAAATTGAGGAAATAAAGAAATGAAAGCTACAACCTAATCATGAACATACTTGAACAATTTTATTTCTTTGGAGATAACAGGAGGAAAAAAATTTTTAGCTTACTTCTAAAGTTGATAGAAATCTAATTTTAAGTCCTCCATAATTCTTTAAAAGTTAGTTCCAAGGAATTGGTGTCAGGGTTAATTAACTTATTATGTATAATACTAGTCATAGCAAATGGAATTCACATTAGTTTTACTTGTATGTTCATGTTTTCTTTTTAAAGCTTATTTAAGCAGCTTCTACACCCAATGTAGGGCTTGAACTCATGACCCAGAGATCAAGAGTCACATGCTCTTTTGACTAGCCAGCCCGGTGTCCCTGTATGTTCCTGTTTTTTATTTATACTTGAAATATAGATAGACAGCACAGTTTGGAATGTTATGTCTTTATATTTTTTTTCTTACTATAGTTTGATTTCTCTCTTTCAAATAATTGTTTGAAAAGTAGGTTATCTTGATTGGGGTGGGGGGTAGGAAAAAGTGAGATGAAATTAGTTCAAACTCTAAATGTGTATACTTGAACATTATTTATATCATCCTTTGACTTTTGGAATGTTAACTCTGACTTTCTAACAAGAGATTTGACATTTACAAGACCTAGCATAAACGAAAATGAAAAATCTACTTTTGTTCAGTGGCAGAAGTAATAAAAATGTCACATAATCTATCCAAAAGAAAACTACAGGTAATATCTTAAGAAAAACTTACTCATTGGGTAGAGCCAAATTCATCCTTCCTGATCAAAAGGCCAAATAAAATAAATAACAAAATGAAGATAAGGCTTCCATGCAAAACTCTATTCAATTGTAAATGTGATTGATAAGGCCCAATTACTTTTAAAAGCTTGGTCAAAATTTAATTTTGAACTCTTTAATTGAGTTAAAAAACAATTAGTATAAAAAATTGATCTAGAATTTGATGTTGGCTTTTGTTTGCTAAAAATCACAGATGTCACATTTGCCTTATTGTGCTTAAGAATATTCTTTGTCACACTCACACACACACACATACACACACCAGAAAAAGGGTAGAATGAGAGGACTGACAAGTAAACATTATATGTTTCATTCCAGCATAGAAACAGCCCTTTTTGCTTGGGCGAATCATCCCAAAATTTGCAAAGGAACCTCAGGTTTTAAATAGGGACACTTTCAGCATTGAATGAGCAATCCACTGTCAGGAAGGTTTGTGGGAACAACAGTCAAGTAACAAGTTTAGAGAAAGAGGCTTTAACTTCCTAAGAGAGAAAAAAAGAATGCTCTTTAAACAACTCTTTCCCCCTCTTTCCCTCATAATTCTAAATGGAGATGAAGAAGCACTCACAACTGGATGGTCTAGGTGTTCTCCTGGCCAAATCTGAATCTATGAAGCTGATTTCTTTCAATGACTAGAAGCTAGAAGTATGAGAGTAGGGAATAATCCTGAATGGGATAAATCATAGACCTAGAATATACCTTCTACAGCAAGATGTTTTGGTTAAAAATTTTTTAGATAAATGTTTGGTCTCTAATAAGTTTGGTCTGAATTTATGGCTATTAGAGTCATGAAAGTCATGAAAATCATGAAAGACTTTTCATATTAAAAAAATTAGAGATGACTAGGTGGTCATTCAGTTAAGTGTCCAACTCTTGGTTTTGGCTCAAGTGATGATCTCATGGTTCATGAGTTTGAGCCCTGAGGTGGGCTCCAAACTGTCTGTGCTGGATTCTCCATGCTGCTTAGGATTCTGTCTCCCTCTCCCTGCCTCTCCCCAGCACCGGTGTTCACGTGCACTCTCTCTCTCTCTCTCTCTCTCTCTCGCAAAATAAATACATTTAAAAAAAATTTTAAAAATTAGCCATATATGCATATTATTGTCAGTCTAACTTGTTGGACACTGAATAGAGCTTTGAATAAAAATTTAGTGCTTCTATAGTAAAATAACATATAAATATATAGATAAAGTCACCGAAACATTTTTTGTTAACAGTATTTTAAAAATGAAGCTAAGTTTTTAAACTTAAGTAAAACACCTTTCAAAATGTTATTTAACACCCCAGTAGTAATGAGTACCCCTAACATCAGTTCTTGGTTTCTTTTTTTTTTTTTTCCAATATATGAAATTTATTGTCAAATTGGTTTCCATACAACACCCAGTGCTCATCCCAAAAGGTGCCCTCCTCAATACCCATCACCCACCCTCCCCTCCCTCCCACCCCCCATCAACCCTCAGTTTGTTCTCAGTTTTCAAGAGTCTCTTATGCTTTGGCTCTCTCCCACTCTAACCTGTTTTGTTTTTTTTTTCCTTCCCCTCCTCCATGGGTTTCTGTTAAGTTTCTCAGGATCCACATAAGAGTGAAAACATATGGTATCTGTCTTTCTCTGTATGGCTTATTTCACTTAGCATCACACTCTCCAGTTCCATCCACGTTGCTACAAAGGGCCATATTTCATTCTTTCTCATTGCCACGTAGTACTCCATTGTGTATATAAACCACAATTTCTTTATCCATTCATCAGTTGATGGACATTTAGGCTCTTTCCATAATTTGGCTATTGTTGAGAGTGCTGCTATAAACATTGGGGTACAAGTGCCCCTATGCATCAGTACTCCTGTATCCCTTGGGTAAATTCCTAGCAGTGCTACTGCTGGGTCATAGGGTAGGTCTATTTTTAATTTTCTGAGGAACCTCCACACTGCTTTCCAGAGCGGCTGCACCAATTTGCATTCCCACCAACAGTGCAAGAGGGTTCCCATTTCTCCACATCCTCTCCAGCATCTGTAGTCTCTTGATTTGTTCATTTTAGCCACTCTGACTGGCGTGAGGTGATATCTGAGTGTGGTTTTGATTTGTATTTCCCTGATAAGGAACGACGTTGAGCATCTTTTCATGTGCCTGTTGGCCATCCGGATGTCTTCTTTAGAGAAGTGTCTATTCATGTTTTCTGCCCATTTCTTCACTGGGTTATTTGTTTTTCGGGTGTGGAATTTGGTGAGCTCTTTATGGATTTTGGATACTAGCCCTTTGTCCGATATGTCATTTGCAAATATCCTTTCCCATTCCGTTGGTTGCCTTTTAGTTTTGTTGATTGTTTCCTTTGCTGTGCAGAAGCTTTTTATCTTCATAAGGTCCCAGTAATTCACTTTTGCTTTTAATTCCCTTGCCTTTGGGGATGTGTCGAGTAAGAGATTGCTACGGCTGAGGTCAGAGAGGTCTTTTCCTGCTTTCTCCTCTAGGGTTTTGATGGTTTCCTGTCTCACATTCAGGTCCTTTATCCATTTTGAGTTTATTTTTGTGAATGGTGTGAGAAAGTGGTCTAGTTTCAACCTTCTGCATGTTGCTGTCCAGTTCTCCCAGCACCATTTGTTAAAGAGACTGTCTATTTTCCATTGGATGTTCTTTCCTGCTTTGTCAAAGATGAGTTGGCCATACGTTTGTGGGTCTAGTTCTGGGGTTTCTATTCTATTCCATTGGTCTATGTATCTGTTTTTGTGCCAATACCATGCTGTCTTGATGATTACAGCTTTGTAGTAGAGGCTAAAGTCTGGGATTGTGATGCCTCCTGCTTTGGTCTTCTTCTTCAAAATTACTTTGGCTATTCGGGGCCTTTTGTGGTTCCATATGAATTTTAGGATTGCTTGTTCTAGTTTCAAGAAGAATGCTGGTGCAATTTTGATTGGGATTGCATTAAATATGTAGATAGCTTTGGGTAGTATTGACATTTTGACAATATTTATTCTTCCAATCCATGAGCAGGGAATGTCTTTCCATTTCTTTATATCTTCTTCAATTACCTGCATAAGCTTTCTATAGTTTTCAGCATACAGATCTTTTACATCTTTGGTTAGATTTATTCCTAGGTATTTTATGCTTCTTGGTGCAATTGTGAATGGGATCAGTTTCTTTATTTGTCTTTCTGTTGCTTCATTGTTAGTGTATAAGAATGCAACTGATTTCTGTACATTGATTTTGTATCCTGCAACTTTGCTGAATTCATGTATCAGTTCTAACAGACTTTTGGTGGAGTCTATTGGATTTTCATGTCATCTGCAAAAAGCGAAAGCTTGACTTCATCTTTGCCAATTTTGATGCCTTTGATTTCCTTTTGTTGTCTGATTGCTGATGCTAGAACTTCCAACACTTTGTTAAACAACAGCGGTGAGAGTGGGCATCCCTGTCGTGTTCCTGATCTCAGGGGAAAAGCTCTCAGTTTTTCCCCATTGAGGATGATGTTAGCTGTGGGCTTTTCATAATTGGCTTTTATGATCTTTAAGTATGTTCCTTCTATCCCGACTTTCTCAAGGGTTTTTATTAAGAAATGGTGCTGGATTTTGTCAAAGGCCTTTTCTGCATCGATTGACAGGATCATATGGTTCTTATCTTTTCTTTTATTAATGTGATGTATCACGTTGATTGATTTGCGAATGTTGAACCAGCCCTGCATCCCAGAAATGAATCCCACTTGATCATGGTGAATAATTCTTTTTATATGCTGTTGAATTCGATTTGCTAGTATCTTATTGAGAATTTTTGCATCCATATTCATCAGGGATATTGGCCTGTAGTTCTCTTTTTTTACTGGGTCTCTGTCTGGTTTAGGAATCAAAGTAATACTGGCTTCATAGACTGAGTCTGGAAGTTTTCCTTCCCTTTCGATTTCTTGGAATAGCTTGAGAAGGATAGGTATTATCTCTGCTTTAAACGTCTGGTAGAACTCCCCTGGGAAGCCATCTGGTCCTGGACTCTTATTTGTTGGGAGATTTTTGATAACCGATTCAATTTCTTCGCTGGTTATGGGTCTGTTCAAGCTTTCTATTTCCTCCTGATTGAGTTTTGGAAGAGTGTGGGTGTTTAGGAATTTGTCCATTTCTTCCAGGTTGTCCAATTTGTTGGCATATAATTCTTCATAGTATTCCCTGATAATTGTTTGTATCTCTGAGGGATTGGTTGTAATAATTCCATTTTCATTCATGATTTTATCTATTTGGGTCATCTCCCTTTTCTTTTTGAGAAGCCTGGCTAGAGGTTTGTCAGTTTTGTTTATTTTTTCAAAAAACCAACTCTTGGTTTCGTTGATCTGCTCTACAGTTTTTTTAGATTCTATATTGTTTACTTCTGCTCTGATCTTTATTATTTCTCTTCTTCTGCTGGGTTTAGGCTGCCTTTGCTGTTCTGCTTCTATTTCCTTTAGGTGTGCTGTTAGATTTTGTATTTGGGATTTTTCTTGTTTCTTGAGATAGGCCTGGACTGCAATGTATTTTCCTCTCAGGACTGCCTTCGCTGCATCCCAAAGCGTTTGGATTGTTGTATTTTCATTTTCGTTTGTTTCCATATATTTTTTAATTTCTTCTCTAATTGCCTGGTTGACCCACTCATTCTTTAGTAAGGTGTTCTTTAACCTCCATGCTTTTGGAGGTTTTCCAGACTTTTTCCTGTGGTTGATTTCAAGCTTCATAGCATTGTGGTCTGAAAGTATGCATGGTATAATTTCAATTCTTGTATACTTATGAAGGGCTGTTTTGTGACCCAGTATATGATCTATCTTGAAGAATGTTCCATGTGCACTCGAGAAGAAAGTATATTCTGTTGCTTTGGGATGCAGAGTTCTAAATATATCTGTCAAGTCCATCTGATCCAATGTGTCATTCAGGGCCCTTGTTTCTTTATTGACCATGTCATAGATGATCTATCCATTTCCGTAAGTGGAGTGTTAAAGTCCCCTGCAATTACCACATTCTTATCAGTAAGGTTGCTTATGTTTGTGAGTAATTGTTTTATATATTTGGGGGCTCCGGTATTCGGCGCATAGACATTTATAATTGTTAGCTCTTCCTGGTGGATAGACCCTGTAATTATTATATAATGCCCTTCTTCATCTCTTGTTACAGCCTTTAATTTAAAGTCTAGTTTGTCTGATATAAGTATGGCTACTCCAGCTTTCTTTTGGCTTCCAGTAGCATGAATAATAGTTCTCCATCCCCTCACTCTCAATCTAAAGGTGTCCTCAGATCTAAAACGAGTCTCTTGTAGACAGCAAATAGATGGGTCTTGTTTTTTTATCCATTCTGATACTCTATGTCTTTTGGTTGGCACATTTAGTCCATTTACATTCAGTGTTATTATAGAAAGATACGGGTTTAGAGTCATTGTGATGTCTGTATGTTTTATGCTTGTAGTGATGTCTCTGGTACTTTGTCTCACAGGTTCCCCCTTAGGATCTCTTGTAGGGCTGGTTTAGTGGTGACAAGTTCCTTCAGTTTTTGTTTGTTTGGGAAGACCTTTATCTCTCCTTCTATTCTAAATGACAGACTTGCTGGATAAAGGATTCTCGGCTGCATATTTTTCCTGTTCAGCACATTAAAGATCTCGTGCCAATCCCTTCTGGCCTGCCAAGTTTCAAAAGAGAGATCAGTCACGAGTCTTATAGGTCTCCCTTTATATGTGAGGGCACGTTTACCCCTTGCTGCTTTCAGAATTTTCTCTTTATCCTTGTATTTTGCCAGTTTCACTATGATATGTTGTGCCGAAGATCGATTCAAGTTACATCTGAAGGGAGTTCTCTGTGCCTCTTGGATTTCAATGCCTTTTTCCTTCCCCATTTCAGGGAGGTTCTCAGCTATTATTTCTTCAAGTACCCCTTCAGCACCTTTCCCTCTCTCTTCCTCCTCTGGGTTACCAATTATGCATATATTATTTCTTTTTAGTGTATCACTTAGTTCTCTAATTTCCCCCTTGTACTCCTGGATTTTTTTATCTCTCTTTTTCTCAGCTTCCTCTTTTTCCATAACTTTATCTTCTAGTTCACCTATTCTCTCCTCTGCCTCTTCAATCCGAGCCGTCGTCGTTTCCATTTTGTTTTGCATTTCGTTTAAAGCGTTTTTCAGCTCCTCGTGACTGTTCCTTAGTCCCTTGATCTCTGTAGCAAGAGATTCTCTGCTGTCCTCTATACTGTTCTCAAGCCCAGTGATTAATTTTATGACTATTATTCTAAATTCACTTTCTGTTATATTATTTAAATCCTTTTTGATCAGTTCATTGGCTGTTGTTATTTCCTGGAGATTCTTCTGAGGGGAATTCTTCCGTTTGGTCATTTTGGATAGTCCCTGGAGTGGTGCGGGCCTGTAGGGCACTTCCCCTGTGCTGTGGTGTATAACTGGAGTTGGTGGGCGGGGCCGCAGTCAGACCTGATGTCTGCCCCCAGCCCACCGCTGGGGCCACAGTCAGACTGGTGTGTGCCTTCTCTTCCCCTCTCCTAGGGGCGGGACTCACTGTGGGGTGGCGTGGCCCGTCTGGGCTACTTGCACACTGCCAGGCTTGTGGTGCTGGGGATCTGGCGTATTAGCTGGGGTGGGTAGGCAAGGTGCACGGGGGCAGGAGGGGCAGGCTTAGCTTGCTTTTCCTTAGGTGATCCACTTCAGGAGGGGCCCTGTGGCAGCGGGAGGGAGTCAGACCTGCTGCCGGAGGGGTGGCTCTGCAGAAGCACAGCGTTGGGTATTTGCGGGGAGCAAGCAAGTTCCCTGGCAGGAACTGGTTCCCTTTGGGATTTTGGCTGGGGGATGGGCGAGGGAGATGGCGCTGGCGAGCGCCTTTGTTCCCCGCCAAACTGAGCTCTGTCCCCCCGGGGCTCAGCAACTCTCCCTCCCTTTGTCCTCCAGCCTTTCCGCTTTCCGAGCAGAGCTGTTAACTTATGACCTCCCAGAGGCTAAGTCGCGCTTGCTGTCGGAACACAGTCCGTCCGGCCCCTCCGCTTTTGCGAGCCAGACTCGGGGTCTCTGCTTGGCCAGCGGGCCGCCCCTCTGCCCCGGCTCCCTCCCGCCAGTCCATGGAGCGCGCACCACCTCTCCGCCCTTCCTACCCTCTTCTGTGGGCCTCTCATCTGCGCTTGGCTCCGGAGACTCCGTTCTGCTAGTCTTCTGGTGGTTTTCTGGGTTAGTTAGGCAGGTGTAGGTGGAATCTAAGTGATCAGCAGGATGCGCGGTGAGCCCAGCGTCCTCTTACGCCGCCATCTTCCTCTCTCCGAGTTCTTGGTTTCTAATACCATTCTCTACTAAAAGGAACCAAGCCTTCTTGGGGCTATGGTTGATTCCAGGACCGGGGCTGGAAATATACAAGATGAGCTCGGGGCACCTTGTAGTGCCTCAAAGTAAGGAAATGCTGAAACCACCCCCTATATGATAGGGTTGTGTCACACGAGCCGACTGAAAGAGCTAATTTGAACAACAAAATCATGTAGTATTGGATAATAACCCAAAGTATAAAATATTCATGAATCCATACTGATATAAATAAATGATTCAATAAAAAAAAAAAAAAAAGAAAGAAATGGGAAGAAGAGACAAATCTTCTCTGCAGAAGAATTCCAAAGAATGTATGTAGATACATGGCCCTCAAGGTGGAACATAACTCTCAACTGCGGACTGTACAGAGTATTTCTTTCCAAAGAGGAGAGTATGGAAAGGAAGGGGGAAAAGAAAGAGAAAAGCTACTGTGGAAAAACCTGATAATCACTACCTCAGCTAAGTGACCAAGGTCAACATCAAGAGTGATGAAACATGTTGATAGCATGTAGCCTCCACATGATGTGATAAGAATGGCCCTTTACCTCTGTGATCTTCGTCCCCCAAACCCATAACCCCATTTTAACCACGAGGAGAACATCAGACAAATTCCAATTGCGGAGCATTCTAGAAAATACCTGATCAGTACTAAAAACTGTCCAGGTGATCAAAAACAGGGAGAGTTGGAGAAACTGTCACAGCCAAGAGGAGGCTAAGGAGACAAGATGATCAAAATGTAATGTGGCATTCTGGATGGGTTCCTGGAACAGGAAAGGACATTAGGTAAACGCTAAGAAAATCTGAGTGAACTAGGCTTCAATTAATAAAAATGTATCATTATTGGTTCATTAGTTGTGACAAATGTTAGATATCAATAATAGTGGAAATCAGATGTGTGGTATATGGCAACTCTGTGTACTATCTTTGCAACTTTTTCTAGAAGTCTAAAATTATTCTAAAAGAAAAACTTCTTTTAAAAAAAGGTGATTTAACAGTCTTTTCAAACATTAATATTTCATTTAAGTGCAAATCAGTAATTTTTCTCTGTATAGGTCCTAGCTCTGTGATGATGTTTTTAATCAAGTAAAGTTTTAATGGTTTGTAACCCAAAGTTGATGGGGGAGAAGAAAATGAAGAAGATGTAAATAAGAAGAAAACGTAAACAATTGAAAAATAAATGCTAATAAAATCTTGTTATAGTAACCAATTTTTAAAAATACTCCAAAATGTTGAAAGATGCCATCAGTGAGGTGCCTGGGTGGCTCATCCGTTAAGTGTCCAACTTCGGTTCAGGTCATGATCTCACAGTTTGTGTGTTCAAGCCCTGCATCTGGCTGTGTTCTGGCAGCTTAGGGCCTGGAGCCTGCTTTGGATTCTGTGTCTCCCTCTCTCTGCCCCTCCCCCGCTCACTCTCTGTCTCCCTCTCTCTCTCAAAAATAAATAAACCTAAAAAAAAATGCCATCAGCAAACTAGTCAGCTGTGGTCCAGGCTCTAGTCTGAAAGGCCACCAAGCCGGGGTAAGCCTCAAGGCCCATCTGAGAAACTTGGCAACTCCTACTGTTCGGATTCCCCTTTCATTTGAGTTACGTTTCCGTGTTTTGTCATGTTTTCATCATACATCTAAGAATGTACTGTAACCAAGTGTTCCTTTAATTTCTCAGAGATGTTTTCCTCCTGTCTTGTTAACCTCCTCAAAGATTCCATTTCTTCAAAATTAACACAGTACCTTTAGGGAGGCTGCAAAATACATGGGTATGGAATAACCAGCACACATTCAGGTAATGTAATAGAGCGGCCTGTAGCCTCCAGGTTAACAGTCTTTGACAGAGTCTTTTTATCAGCCAGGAAATTCTGGGAATATAAATCTAACGGCATTCAAGTAAAACTCCATTTTCTAGCATATGTCCCTAAAGGGCAGGGGCCCCTGATTTATATCTCAGCAACCCCACTGCCTGTCACAGGGCCTGGCACTCCATATATATTTGGGGAATGAATGAATGAATGAATGAGGAATCGGATAACATGTAGGATTGTGTCAGGGAGTGAAGAGGGAAGAGTGTGTTCCCAGTTGAGGGGACAGCAGGAATGAAAGTACAAAAGAAGTAGCAAGAATCGCCTATTTGGAAAATTTTGTGGACCTCATGGCATGTCTATAGTATCATTTAGTCATAATATTTATAGAATAAAATTTGATGATACTACTTTAAATATAAACATTTTGAGTCTTAAAGTTAAGAAAATCCTAGGGAAATACTTCACTTAAACTTTATTGAGGTATATTTTACATTGACACATTTTTAATGTACAGTTTCATGATGTATACATTTGTGAGACCATCACCCCAATCAAGATACAAAACGTTGCACTCACCCAAAAAGTTCTGTTGTGTTTCTTTGCAACCAGTCCCCCCATCCCACACAAGACCCTAGGCAACCACTGATCTGCTTTTTCTCACTATAGGCTAGTTTTTTTCTTCTAGAACTTACAGTAAATGGAACTGTATAGCATGTGCTCTCTTGTGTCTAGTTTCTTATTTTTAAATTTTTTTTTAATTTTAGAGAGAAAGAGTGTGAGCAGGGGAGAGGGGCAGAGAGAGAGAGAGAGGAAGAATCTTAAGCAGACTCCATACTCAGTGCAGAGCCCAATGTGGGGCTCAATCCCACAACCCTGGGGTCATGATATGAGCCAAAATTAAGAGTCAGACTCAACCAACTGAGCCACTCAGATGCTCCATGTTTAGCTTCTTTTACTCAGCAAGATGCTTATGAGGTTTGCCCACGTATTGTTGCATGTATCAGTGTTCTATTCCTTTTTATTTACTGCTGAGTAGTGTTCCATTGAATAACTGTGCTAGAACTTCTTATCCGTTCTCTGTTTTAATGGACATTTGGGTTGTTTCTAGTTTGGGGCTGCTTTGAATAAAGCTTCTATGAACCTTAATATATGGGTCATCATGTAGACATATGTTTTAATTTCTCTTGGATAAATATCCAGGAGTAGGATTGGTGGCTTATACAGTAAGTCATGTCTCACTTTTTGAAAATGATACCTTGGATCCACAAAAATTGTCCTTATGGCCACTATTAAATAAAGAACCCAGGGCTGGAGAGGGCATCATCTGACCCAGCATAGGCCAACTTACATGTTTATGAAATTAGAATAATGCCTGTATTCTTTGAGGAAACAAGTAACAATGAAAAGATGCCACAGAATATGCTGGTGAGTGAGTCTAAAGCTAAAATGAATTCTTTACATGTCCTTATCTGAAAAATTGACTTATTTTAGGCAGCATACTAGGGTCTCATCATACTTCCTTACATGGCAAAAAATCTATAAGAAATTACCAATACTGTAAGGGCATTAGCATCTTTTCATATATAAACTATAGAAAATCCAAGGCAAACTGACTTATGCAAAAAAGGGACTTTATAAGCTTATGTAATCAGAAAGACCAAGGATTGTATGGCCTTACACATGACTAAATCATGGTCTATTTCCATGTCTTGGATTTGTTTTCCTTCTCTGTTACCTTCATTCTCAGGCTCAGTGTGGTGTTTCCTCTGCTCAGCTTGGCGGCTCTGACAGAAAGAGAATGCCTCTCTTCTACAAGCTCCAATAATATCACAGCCAATCTCATTGGCTGGGGCAGTACTATTTTTTACCCTATCACTATGGTCCCCAGCCCATGATGCTCTAATTGGCTAGGCTTAGTCACATGTCATGGAGGCAGCCATAGCCAAGTCTGAACCATGATGATTGAAAGTGGAATAGCAGAGTTTCCCAGGCACAGTTACCAGAAGGAGTAACAACAATGTCCATTTCTGTTGTTCCTGTTAGAAATAATGTGCAAATTTTAGATTTTTAAATATATAGATGTTATTGTGGGTCCCAAGCTAAGACAGAAAGTAGGTGTGTTGTTAGTTATAGGCTGTGTCAGGAAAGCCTCCTCCTTTTCAGGATAACTCAGGAAAAAAAATTAGAGAGAACTGCTACAGAACCACCAAGGACTCCAAGTTAAACCCTATCTTTCATCTAAAGCAAGTATGGGAGAACCATTAACATGGCCCATCATTAGGTGATTGGGATACAGGACTTCCAAAGCCCCCTGGCTAAGGTGACTGTGGGGATGATGTCAGTGCTTTGCTCAGTCAGACCCCTCAGGACCCTTTTAACTATTTTTGGAGGTCTGGGGGTTGGAGAAAAGGAGGTTAGCTTTAAAGGGCTTTTACTTCCATCAGCTTGTAACTTAGACTTACTTCCAAAACACTGCTCTGGGATCAGTGAAGGTGATTTTTCAGGAGAGCAGGAAGTCCCTGGGAGTTTAGTTCCCCCTTAACCTGTGACAGGTGAGTGTGGGACAACAAAAGCCCCAGTTCCCTTGCTTGCTTCCTTGCACATGAAGCCCCATTTTAGGGTCTACTTCTAGGCATCAAAGCCTAAGTACATGAGGATAAAAGTCTCAAGGCCAAAGAAACACTCGATAGGATCATGTGGGGTAAACAGCATCTGAAGTCAGACTTCCTGATTATTTGTCCAGACCTCACAGCCTTATGGTTGTGTGACCTTGAACAAGTCCAGTCACTTCTGTGAGCCTTGGTTTTTTCATCTGTAGAATGGGAATCATCATAACACCTGCCTCACCCACCTATCACACAGGGTTGCTGTGAGAAACAAATGACAATGTGAACATAGGGCACTTGCAAATGTAAGCAGTTATACAAACATCCAGTATTACTTAGGTGCTATCAGAAGCGTTCATGTTGACCCCAACCACCTGAGATAGCTATGCTTAGTTTATCTGATTCTTCATCACCACAAACCTGAGGTCAGATTTCAATATCAATCAAATAGAGAAAAGAGGTTGAAATCCCCAGTGGACATTTCATTCCATTAGCTCTGCTAAATAATTCTACAGTAGAGTCAGACAGACACAGAGCTGGAGTTTGCTGCGTGTGGTCAGAGTTCCTGGTAGTGAATGTTTGCTGGCCCAGGCCTTTGTGTATTGTTCTGAATCCCCAGTTGCCTCAGTCCAGGGGCAGGCAAGCCTGTCCTCCATCTTGTCTACCAGGCTAAATAAACATCACGAAGAGTGGAGAACCGTCATGCTGTGGACAGGGTCTCATCCTCCTGACCCAGCCTGCACCAGGAGCAGCCTCTGTTTCCTGCCCCTGATTTTATCCACTAGTAAGATCTGATGCTATGTTCTGGCCTTACCTCATCCTGCTTGCCTCATCTTGCTGCAAACACATTGCTCTGCATCTTTGAAGGAACCAGAAATCTGACACAGTCCTAGTAACCTTAATAATGATCATAGTTTCAGGGCGCCTGGGTGGCTCAGTCAGTTAAGCGTCTGACTGCAGCTCAGGTCACGATCTCGCGGTCGGTGAGTTCGAGCCCCGCGTTGGGCTCTGGGCTGATGGCTCGGAGCCTGGAGCTTGCTTCCGATTCTGTGTCTCCCTCTCTCTCTGCCCCTCCCCCGTTCATGCTGTGTCTCTCTCTGTCTCAAAAATAAACGTTAAAAAAAATTAAAAAAAAATAATGATCATAGTTTCCATTTCTTGAGTCCTCTGACACCTTTCCATACATGTGTTACTTCACTTAAAGTACCCTTCACACCTGTGAAGGAAGCACCATTTGCACCATTTTGGAATGAGGAAAGTAAGATTTATTTGTTTGTTTGTTTGTTTAGAGAGACAGCTCAAGTGGGGGAGGGGCGGAGAGAGAGAGAATCCCAAGCAGGCTCCACGCTGTCAGCGTAGAGCCCAATGCGGGGCTGGATCCCAAGCCCCATGAACTGTGAGATCATGACCCAAGCCAAAATCAAGAGTCGGGTGCTTAACAGACTAAGCTGCCATGGTGCTCCGGAAAGCAAGTTTTAAAGACGTCAAGTAACTTGCCCAAGGTCGCACGTATCAGAACCAGGACTCAACCTCACAGCAGAGCTCAGGATTCTAGTTCACTACAGTAACCGCCCTCCCTCCACCCCCACACCACCCCCATCCCTGGCTCTGGTAGGAGTAAGCTCCACAAAGCAGGGATTTGTGGTTCCCTCATCTCTGTGATTCGGTTGGGTGAATGTCCAGATCTGACAGGGCTCATCCCCAGCCAGAGGGCTGCTTCCCCTTTCTCTCTCCATCTTCTCAGCACAAAGTCACACTTGGTGGGCTTCCTCGGCCCCTGTGAGTGCCTTTGCTTCTGGGACCAGTTTCCTCTCTGTTCTAACATCAGTGACCTTAGGAAACCCCAAAGTGCTTCCCTACAGGAAAATGTCCACTTCTAGATCCTCAGGCCATTACTGTCACCCACTGCCCTCCCTGGAGACACCTCTGAGCCCTTTAAGCACTCCAGGAATTGTTTACCTAGTCAAGGGGATAATTTCGGCATTAACCTTCAGCCAATGAACAAAACAGAACTCTAAACAATGAGGTCTTCTTATAAATTTGCCTGATTCTCTTTTGTTCCAGGTTCAGAAATATTCTCCCACTGAAAAGTCTCTGGAGTATAAAATTCTGTCTCTCCCTCTCCATCTTCATTGTGTGAGATGCCCAGAAAATCCCGCTGTTGCAAATGGAACTAACCAGAAGCACAGGTGAAGTACTTCAATCCTTCACCTTTCTTTTGAGGCCTTAGGGATTCACCTTCTGGGCTGGAGCCAGAGCTGGTTTGAGTCATCAAGGGAGCCAAACATACCTCCCGAGATCCTGGGGAAACTTTCTGCAGAAAAGATCCAAAAAAGGAGAATCTAAACTCTATTACCTGTGAATCTATTTTTTGTTTTTGCCTTTTCCCCCCCACCTAATTCATTTAAAAATGTCTTGCATCAGGTGAGACTTTTACATACAGAAACATATTTTTAAACGAGCAGGCCTGAATGGGTACCTATGAATCTCTCTCCTCTTCAACAGAGGACAATAGTCTTAGGAAAAATGTGCAGCCATTGTTCAAACCTTTTCTGGCCCTCTTTTCTTGAAATTGCATTTGGAGTCTGCAACACATCCTCATGAATATTTTCTCTTGTGATTTTTTTTTTTTAATGCTCTTGACTTTAAGAAAAGTAGCTAAAGTCAATTTAAACCAGGTTTAGTGATTAAACTGAGAAATATCATTTGGGGCTAAAAATGATCTGTGAGTATAAAATAAGGAGGAAGAAGGTCTTTTGTTGTCCTTAAGGTGGCTCTGACAGTAATGATTTTCTTCTGAGGCACACGAAAGCTTTTCAGGGGAGGCACCCTCACCTTGGTAAAAAGGCAATTCGAGATCAGGCTGTGGCTAGCTGCTAAAGAGCTTTCTTTCTTCTCTGTTCCCGCTTTACAATACTGCCCCTTTTTGATCTTTGCCCAGTGTTTATCCTTCACATTTTCATTTAATGAGACTGACAACTGTCTGAACCCCAAGGGGAATTGGTGAAGAATTTAAATCCTTCCTTGCATGTATGTCCTCTACTTAAAGGTATGTGTGATATTTGCTATTACTGGTTACTCGGATGGGCCTCACTTTCTAACAGCGGGAAGATAAAAGGATAGAATACAAAGTCCTGTTCCTTTGGGTTCTCTCTTCCTTGCTTTTTATTTTTCCCCTTTCAAAGGAGTAAACATGTGATGGG
The DNA here is from genome assembly GCF_018350215.1 of Panthera leo. Taxonomy (NCBI): domain Eukaryota; kingdom Metazoa; phylum Chordata; class Mammalia; order Carnivora; family Felidae; genus Panthera; species Panthera leo. Next base: position 24,993,209 of record NC_056683.1, on the reverse strand, counting down.
TGCCCCGTTTACATTCCCCTACCTAATTAAACCTCAGGGTGTGAAATCTTGTCGATGGCAGTTTGGCAAGTTTCAACACCACGAACCCTTATCAATAGTTTGATGGGGATCTTCGGTCACTTCAGGGTAACATGCTAATCAGCTACTTAAGCCTTCTGGGGAAACTAATTCAGGTGGGTCCCCTTCCTCTTCTAGTTACCATGGTTTCTGGATTCCATCAGAAGTCTCTCATTTTCCCCTTCAACATCGATTGCTTACTCCCTTCTGGAAGTGTCCACACTGGAATTCAGCCTCACTGTTTGAAGTTCTGTGTTGCTAAGAGATGCTGTTTTGCAGTAAACCCAAGTGTGAACACACACTAAGCAAGGCCTTTCTGTACCTCTGCAAATATCCACTTGTGCTTATGCCCAGGACAAGGAGGACATTCTTCTCATTTGTTTCAAGAGCTAGGTGGCCACCAATGGCAGCTGGTCAAAATATAAGACGGGAAGAAGCAGCTTGTTCAGGGTTGAGCTTACTACTGTATTTGCTAGTGCACCACATCTGGTTTTCTTCCAAAACAATAAAAATAATAATAATTTCTCCCTCTCTCAGGAAGGAAATGCAATTTTTAAAGGATAACAAGTAGTGAAGCTGAATGGCGTCTCTAGTCACCTACCTTAAGCCTCCTTTTCTGGGAGAGGAAACTGAGGCCCCAGAGAAATGGAATCCTTTGACTTAAATCAGTTAATCACAGGTCAGCCTGGGACTAGAGCTCAGTTTTTCCCGCTCCCCGTAATACATCCTTGGTGCTGCCTCCCTGGGAACTGAAATTGTGTAGAATATCTTATGATCGATAATAATACCATTGACATACAATCAACAGGGCATTTTTCCCTTTAGCAGAAATGATGGATTTATACCAATGATTCTCCTCCTTCATCACTCTGTAAACAAATAACTTATATGTATTAAAATAGGCTCTCTCTGAGTTCCTCCAGAGACTTCAAGCTCTTTGAAGACCCAAGGGTGCATCCTTCATATCCTGTGCTTAGTAGGGACTCAGTAAACGGTGAGTGGCCAGATGGATAACACAAGGCGAAACCACCCACCCACAAGGGACTGCATGGACTCCCCCATTAGGCCAATGAATTTAAACAGCCACAGGCAGAAGTAAGTACTACCATGTTTACCTCTGTTATTTTGATGGAGATATCTTATTTTAAGAACATCAATGCAATAAAGTAAATCAAAATCCAAAATAAAATGTTACTCATCCGAAGTTTCACTGTATCTCCACATTTTTAAGTATATGAGTCCCGGAAAGAAAGACTGTTCTTCTGAAAACGCTAGGCTCTTTCATGAATTCTGCCTTGCTTGAAATTTCTGCCCTTTTCAAAATTTCTGTCTTTTTCAATCAACCTCTGACCTCACTCTGATTCTAGGAAGAGCTGACTTATGTCCCCAGGGAATCATTTCACAAATATCTGAGAGCTGCACGCAAACAAGGCAACAAATAGACCAGGCTCCCATGACTCAGCACTAATTTAGAGCCACACAGGTTGGTGGTTTGTTTGGGGGCTTGTCAGGGGGCTCAGGGCTTCTGTGGAGAAGGAAACTCCTCTTTCTGGCAACATAATTAAAATGCTAGACCTACACAAAGTGAAAGAGCTTTGCAAAGCTGAAAACAGTGCAAATGTTCCTTATTATATTAGTACTATTCTTGTACTAATGTACTCACAGATCTGATGACTAAATGTCAGGAGAAGTGAGTATTCTTGGAAGGTGGTGTTTTTTTCAGAAGGGCTTGGGGATCACCCATTGGGAGGGGTGGGCATTGGACTTTCCTTTGAGGCAGCCTGGGGGAATTAAACCTCAGGATCTGGGCTTCTTACATCACCAGAATCTTACACAGATGGCTCCTCCTTTCTCTTGATACCTTTGGGCATTACATGTTTTTTTTTAAATTTTTTTAATGTTTTATTCATTTTTTGGGAGACAGAGTATGAGTTGGGGAGGGGCAGAGAGAGAGGGAGACACAGAATCTGAAGGAGGCTCCAGGCTCTGAGCTGTCAGCACAGAGGTGGACATAGGGCTCGAACTCATGAACCACAAGATCATGACCTGAGCCAAAGGCGGACGCTTAATGCCCTGAGCCACCCAGGCTCCCCTTACATGTTTCTAATGCTTAAACCATGTGGTTGTTAGATGGTGTTTGTAAATAGAATAAAAGATTTCTACTGCTTTTGTGACTGCTACCAAGGACATTTTATGTATCTTGAGGGGGGAAAAAGCCTTTTGATAAAATATTGTTTGAACCAGGCAACTGAAGATAGGACTCACTCCTTACTCAGGCCCACATCCCTCCTTTGTGATTGCCTATGACTGACTGTAAGTATTGATTCTAGTGCTGACTTCTTGTTTTCTAGACTTACAGGTGGAAATTGTGAGATTAATTCAAATTGAATACACTTTATTAGCTGGTGATGGCAAACGTTATTAGGTGGTCATGCTTTTCACAGGATTGCTGGGATTACTTTTATAGCAAGAGAAATGAGGTTGCTGCCAAAGGTATCATATGGTGGGAATGTCCACAGACATATTTTTGTTTACATGACACTGTGGAAAACCCTAAAACAATGAGAGGTAAGGCTATCCTGCACAGCCTTTTAGACTTTCTTTGGAATTTGTAGATACTGAAATTATAAACTTAAATTATGTGCATTTACCTGGGGAGAAGACCCACATCTTTATCAAGCTTTCAAATGGGGCCCAGACTTCTGGAAAGATTAAGAGTTCCTGAAGTAGAGACATTTTTAACACCGCTTGACTAAGGTGTGCCATTGAAAACCAAACTGAAACAAAACAAAACAACCCCACAAAAAAAACAGCACTTTGCTACAAAATTTTAAGCATGCATGTTTTCTTAAATGCTGAAAATTTAAAAGCAGATTTAATTTATTTTATATTTAGAGCCTAAAAAGGTGGTAAGACATTGATTCCATGTATTAAAGTGCTTTAGAACTAGACATTCCCATCCCCTGGATGAACAGTTTTAACATGAATGATGGCCAGTCGTGGCTAAAAATGTGGGTCTTGTGGATTCATGGAACATTCCTTGAATTTATGCCTTATGCCATATATTGTGAAAAGGACGACTGTCTAAAGGCTTGTAATGGGAGACTAACAAGGAATTCACAGTCCAGTTAGCAAATGATGATAACGCTGCAGGTTTTGAGAAAACAACTCTTGACCTACCCAGGGGTTCAAAGAAACCTTAGAACAGGCAATCATTTAACTACATCCAGATTAGAGTTTTAGGAGTTGGCTGGTAATAGGGACAGCGGGCAGGAGGGATTGCAGCAGGAGCAGTTTCCGGGAGGCGGCTCAGACTTTAATGTACATTAGGAATTACCCGGGGCTTGTCAAAATGCAGATTCTGAATCTTTGGGTCTGGGTGGGACCTGAGATCTACATGTTCAAGAAGCCGCTAGTGATCGCTGTTGGTCATCCCCACTTTGAATCTCAAGGGAGGAGAATAGGTGTACCAGGCTGTTTGGGGACCAGCAAGTAGCTCAGGGTGGCTGGGGCTTAAAGAGGGCTCAGGGTGGGTTTGCTGCAGGTAGATGCCTGGAAGAGCCTCTCTCTCTCTGAAATATTTCAAACATGTAGAAAAGAACAGAGAATAGTATAAGCATGTACCATTCGGACTTTACAAATGTGGGTATATCTACTTCGTGGTTTTTAGAGATACTTTGGAATTCCTTTCACTTCCTCCACCATCCTGCCCTTTACCTTCCCCTCAGCATCCCCTCCTCGGATCCTGGTGTCTATCTTTTCCATCCGTGCTTTTATGTTTTTACGTGTATATTTGCAAATGATCAATATGTACTGATGTTTGTATTTTAGATAAATGACACTTCATACAGTTTTATGCATCTTATGTTTTTTATTCAATTCTATATTTTCCAAATTTGTCTTGCTTGATACTTGGAGATCTAGTACATTTATTTTGAACTGCTATTTTAGTATTACTTGTATAAACTTATTACAATAATTCATTCATTTCCCTATTGGTGAAGATTTGGGTTGTTCATTCTCCACCCCCCCCCCCAATTGTTCATTCTTAGAAACAATGATTTAGAGGGGTTTTTCAATATACTGGATACTAACCCTCTGTCACTTCCGAGCATTGTTAATATCTTTTCCAGGTCTATGGCTTGTTTTGTTGCTGGTATTGGTTTTACCTTTATTACGGTGACTTTCGTTAGATGAAAGTATTAAATTTTAACATAGTCTAATTTGTCAACCCTTTTCTATTGTTGTTTGTGCTTTTTAGATCTTGTTTAACAAATGACAAAGTTATGTTCTCTAACTCAGGATGTTAATACAACACTGTGGGTAAACTTGACTGAGGTTTTCTTAACTATTTTCTGAGCTATTAATACAATGATGTCTTTTTACAATAGTTGCTGCACAGTCGTAGTCTAGTTTGATCTGTTTCTCTGGAAGGCTGGTAAGTTCTTCTCAGTGGAAACAAAGGCAAGTCCTGATGCTGTCCATCTTATTTCTTAATTTTGGTTTTTAAGTGTATTGCCCACTTCTGGGGTCTTTGGCTGGTACTCCCTGATAGGTGGGAGAATTCCCTAACTCTCCCAGAATCTTCAGCTCCAGCCCCACACAGGATGAATGCTCCTGCCCAAGTGGCCTCTCTGCATGCCTCCTGTTCTCCCTGATTTCCACTGGTATTTCTCCTTGTCCTTTCAGTTCTGCGGGCTGCCAATAGCTTCTCTCTGCTGCCAGATTCTGGGTACCTTAACACCCCTATGTCTTTTCAACAATTCTCCATTTTTTTGGACACCAATTGGATGTTCCATAATTCAGCTCAATCCTGACACTAACCACTCAGAGTTAGCACAGACTAAGGGGCTCAGCCCCACAAGACTGCCCCTCTCCACCCCCGCCCCTGCCGCTTCAGATGGCAGTTGCAAATCCCAGGTTTCCAGGTGACCCATACTTCTGTCCAACTTGGTTACAAATTCACGGATTCCCACAACACACCATCAGGTTTGATAACCTACTAGAATGACTGATAGAACTCAGGAAAGTACTATACCTACAACTAAAGTTTTATTATAAAGTATATAACTCAGAAGCAGCCAAATGGAAGAGATGTGTAGGGCAAGGTCTGTGGAGGTCCTGAGTACAGGCACTTCTGTTCTTATGGAGATGGGGTGAAATACCCTCCCAATGCATCAGTATGTTCACCAGACAGTCCCCTGGGCCTTGTTGTTCAGTGTTTTTGTGGAGGTTTTGTTACTTCCACACAATTGATTAAATCATTGGCCGTTGATGGTTGAACTCAACCTCCAAGCTCTCTCTTCTCCCAGGAGGTCAGAGAGTGGGGCTGAAATTTCCAGCCCTCTAGTCATGTGGTGGTTCCTCTGTGGACCAGCACCATCCTAAAGATGTCTAAGGGCCCACCAATAGTTGCCTTATTAGCATAAACTCAGGTATGGTCAAAAGGGGCTCATTATAAATAACAAAAGACATGCCCATCACTCAGGAAATACTAAGAATTTTAGAATCTCTGTATCAAGAATGGGCGACAAAGACCAAATAAAAATTTTTAAGTTTATTTATTTATTTTTAGAGGCAAGGGGCAGAGAGAGAGGGAGAGAATGTCAAGCAGGCTCCATGCTGTCAACACAGAGCCCAACACGGGCTTGAATTCATGAACTGTGAGATCATGACCTGAGCAGAAACCAAGAGTCAGATGCTTAACTGACTAAGCCACCCAAGCACCCCAATATTTTTTTTTTTTTTTTTTTTTAATTTATTTTTGGGACAGAGAGAGACAGAGCATGAATGGGGGAGGGGCAGAGAGAGAGGGAGACACAGAATCGGAAACAGGCTCCAGGCTCTGAGCCATCAGCCCAGAGCCTGACGCGGGGCTCGAACTCACGGGCCGCGAGATCGTGACCTGGCTGAAGTCGGACGCTTAACCGACTGCGCCACCCAGGCGCCCCCCCAATATTTTTTTTTATTATACCACAATCCCCAGTTGTTTCCCCTAATCCTATCCACACCTTCTGATGAATTGTCTGGAGAAATTTGTTTCCCACCTGTATACCCACAGGTTCCTGCAGACACAGGGGCCATTCTCGGTACCCCCATGTGCACATACCATCATATTTGTAACACCACGTTGTGGCATCCTGTATGCCTACTTGTGTTCTTTGTGTTCTTCTCTAAATTGTAGACTCTTTGAGGCAGAAATGTGTCTTTTTCTCCCCTGTATTCCCAACATTCTAGCCCAGTATCTGGCCCATAATGGCTGTCAATCATTTTTTTGATTAGTGAATGGTTTCATTCTTCATTCTGGGCATCCATTCATTTAGTATCTCCTGTGTAAGAGGCTGCCCTAAGTGCTGGGTAGACAAATTCACTGCTAGTTAGGTCCTGACATTCTAGGGAGCTTGGATTTCATCTTGGAGTAGACAGAAGGACTGCCCAGGTTCACCTACATTTCTACCAAACCTTAGACATACCTCAGAAGAAGCACGGGTCTCCTTCACAGACACAGAGATAACCTGTAGCAGTGATGACCCTACCATGGCTCTCTGGCTGGGGACAGTCTTTGCTACTCTACCCTTCATGGTCCAGCGACCTCATTGGCCTATCTTCTAATACCCAAGGAGCAATGGTTTATTTGATTCTGAAATGGTTCATCCCCTTGGAGAGGATATAAACTCTGCAGAGTTTTCTCTCTGACTGAGTGGAAAGAGGGTAGAAGGTCGGATCTCCAACCCCGCCTAGTTCAAATCCTACCTCTCCACTCATTTGGGCAAATTACTTAATTCAGTTTGTACCTGCCTCAGTTTCTGCATCTATAAAATGGGGGTAGCAATAATACTTACCTCAGAATTAGTTTGAGGATTAAATGAACACTTAGAGGATGTTGTAAATATCTAATAAATGTCATCTGCAATTAGCACTTCTTGTTTATAATCATCCTATTGGTGGGGGGAAATAAAATATATCCTCATGTGCACAGAGGAATGCTGGAGAGACATACCAGGAACTATTAAGTAAGAGGCGGGAGACTGACTTTTTAATGCCAAATTTTTAAATCATTTTTTCACATGTTCTGAGTTTTAACCATGTGTATCTATTTTAAAAACTCTTCTCTGTTATATCTGACAGATTTCAAAATCTTTCCTCTGTATATATCTATAAGTATCTGAAGCTGAACACACACACACACACACACACACACACACACACACACAATTTTATACTCCTCCACCTCTATCCTGCCTCACTACTCATGGGTCATGATAAACATTTCCAGTGGCTTGTCTTGCAACCTCTCTGTTCATCGAGGTTGTGCTAGAAAATGAGCCTTGGAATTAATGACTGGGGCAGAACACATCCCATTGGCAATGTCCTATTTATGTGAACTTGTACTTCCATCAATGATGGCAGTGAAAAACAAATATCAAAGCAGGGCCTGGATTTAAAATGATTTGAATACATTATAGAACATTAATTCCATAGAGGCTTTCAAACCAGACTGATCAGGCATTTGAAAATCATTTATCTTAAGTGGGTCTCTGAAATGTACCAGGACATTAAAAATGACAGTGAGTTATGTTTGCTTCATGTTTTACATTAAAAATAATCGGATGCATCACAATTCCTGTTCAGGGTAAGGGCATTTTTCTAATCCCATAATTAGCTCTGTGAGCATCCAAAATAACATCTAATTCCAGTCTTTTGAATAGCCACCTCTTTTTAAAAAGCCAGCTAATGTATGCGTTTGCAGACACAAAGACCAAAATAAATCAAGTGGTACCGCTTTGGTACCCTTAGGTGATGGGATATGGGAGAAAGAAATGAGAAAAGGAAGTCATGGCTGGCATCTCCAGCTTTGGGAACTTGATAGCTCCCTTCCTCATTTATCTGTTGAGTCTTCTGTCCCACAAACAATCCTACTGATGTGGGAGATTGTGCGCCCAGCTTTGGCAACACAGATTAAGAGGGGCTTCTGGCCCTTAGGGAGTTCATTGTCTAATGGGAGAGACAAAATAGAATGACATTGACAAAAGTGACAAAAGTACTCAGAGTGACAAAAGTACTCTTAGAGCATACAGAAGTGAGATGCCTGTCAACATAGGTAAATCTGCTTGTAACTATTTATTGGTTTAATTTTCTTAAGTATTTTTCTTGTCTGAGATGATACGTGGCAGTTTTCTGTTTGCTTCGTAATTCAAGGTATGATGCTTGAGGCATGAAATCTAGCAATACTAACTTAGCAATGCTTTGTGCATGCATGCAGGACCTCACTCATCAAACATTCACTTCATGTAGGCTCTATGCTCATTTCTGGGAATACTGAGGATTCACAGGATCTTAGTTTGTGGTTTAATCATTAAACAGTGCTTACTATCTTCTGATATTATGGTTCCATAACCTTGAACAACAAATCCCCATACTGGAGAGTGTAAGTAGCATTACTGAGAACCTGGGAAATTATAAATGAGAGCCCAGTGACTGACACCCAAAGCCCCAAGTAGTCTGGGTTGAGTGTGCCCCTCCCCCCTTTGTGCATGGCAGGCCCCACCACCCAATCAGGCCATGCTGAAACTGGACAGTGCTGAGACTCCTTTGCAACACAGTATTTGCTACCCTTGGTCTCTGTTCTAAAACACTGTACCCTCCAAAGCAGTAAAAAAAAGTACCCAAAAAAGAGGATGCTACCATTCCTGCACTTACCAGCAGGCAAGAGATTAGTATGAGGGGTGTGTCCCCAGGGATGAGGCTAGAGATGGGCTTTGGTTGTTTGACTGTTAAACCTGGAAGGCTGTGACTAGGAATCCCTTAGGTGTGCAGGGTACTGAAATGCCTCCGCATTCACAATTGGATCTAACCCTTTATACAACTCTGGGGAAAGGTCATTTTTCCCTGGACCACAAAACTGAGAGCTAATGTAGTTAAATGGCTTTCCAAGAAGGAAGGGCCAGGATGAGAGCAGAAGTTGACCTGAATAAGGTCCAGTGCTCATTCCATGTTGTCACCTAAAACAGACACATACTGCTATGGACTGAATGGTGGAAAGGGTTTCTTATGGTTGAAACATAAGAAAACCATTTAACATAATGGTTTAACCATTTAACCATTTTAACTATTCTTCACATGTACAGCTCAGTGACATCAAGGACACTCACGATGTTGTTTAACTATCACCACCATGTGTCACCAGAACTTTTTAATCTTTTCAAATGAAAGTCTCTACCTATTGATCACTAACTTCCCATCCCTCCTTCCCCAGCCCCTGGCAACCACACTTCTATTTTCTGTCTCTATGAATTTGATTACTTTAGGAACCTCGTATGAATAGAACTATCCAGTATTGTTCTCTTTGTGTTTGGCTTAGTCCACTCAGGACAATGTCTTCAAGATTCATCCACGACGTAGCATGTATCAGAATTTCTTTTCTTTTTAAGGCTGGATCATATTCCTTTGTATGTATAGACAATATTTTGTTTTTCCATTAATCCCTCCATTGACATTTGGGTTGCTCCCACCTTCGGTTGCTGTGAACATGGCCATACAAATGTGTCTATTTGAGTCACTGCTTCCGATTTCTCTCTCCTAGCATGTTTTTCTGTAAGTGAACCAAAGCACTTCTTCAACATATTGCTTAGAAATCTCCTCAGCTAAATATCCAATTTTATTGCTTGCAGGATTTACCTTCCACAAAATACAGTTCAGCCAAGCTCTTTTTTTTTTTTACTTTTGTAACATTTATTATTTTTAAGAGAGAGAGAGAGAGACAGAGCATGAGTAGGGGAGGTGCAGAGGGAGAGGGAGACACAGAATCTGAAGCAGGCTCTAGGGTCTGAGCTGTCAGCACAGAGCCCTATGCGGGGTTTGAACCCACGAATTGCAAGATCGTGACCTAAACCTAAATCAAGAGTCAGACGCTCAACTGACTGAGCCACCCAGGTGCCCCTAAAAAACTATTTCTTTTAAAAAAGGAAGAAAATAACTCTTCATCTCATTTTTATGACACAAGAATTTGCCCTACACTTTTAACCTAGCAGCGTCAAATCTTTTTACCTCTCTTACCTAAAGCCTCTCTTTTCTCCATCCGTTGCATCTGATCTATTACCAAATCCTGCCATTTTCACCTTGGAGTTGTTCTTTCTTTCCCATCCCCACCCCAGCTACCCCAGGCCAGGCCAGCACCTCCTAAAGCCTACCCCACTCCTCCTAGTTAATGTCTCTGCCACCCCTGGTTGCTCCTATGCTGCCTCCTGACCAATCTCTCTGAATTACTTGCTTTGCTTCATACACCAAGGCTTTGCATGTCCCCTGCCAGCTGGCCCCACCCAGCTAGTTAACCACTGGCAGCTGGGCTCACCCAGCTAGGTAACCCTGTTGACCCACACACCCACCCTCCAGACAAGCTGGTCTCGTTGAGGTGCCCTGAGACAGCATATCTTTCCTGTCCCTGTGCCTTAGTGCCCACACCACCCTCACACTCCACGATTCCCCCTTTTGGCACTTCCCTGTTCAAGTCCCACCCCTACCTTCTCCACCTGCCGCTGTTCCTTGTCATCCCCCCATCCTTCAGCTGCTGTTACTGTCAGCATCCGCGTCCCACAGTGAAGCACCTAGCTGCTGTCTTCAGCATAACCAGGGCCTCCCCAGGTAAGGGGGAAACTGCTTTTAGATATGGCCCACTCTGTGCTTCTTTTGACCTAGCAGAGTCCCAGGTTCCCAGTTGATATTCCATAGCTACTAGCTGATTGATATGAATAGATTTTAACTTAAGAGCTGAGCCGAGCAAACATCAGGTTACTAATCAGTTTCCAAAATATCAGCTGTGCTATTCTGAATTTATTTAGAATGTGCAGTCCCTGGCCCGAAGGTGCCTGCCGGTGGCAAAAATGCGCTGGGTCCTCATTTGGAACAAGACAGCTTTCAGGGTCACTTGAAGGCAAAGCTGGGAGCATCAGGGCAGGACTGCGTGGGAAGCAGTTGAAATGTGAGACAGAAGAGCTGTCAACAAGGACACTTCAGTCATCTTATAAAGAAACACCACTCTATAGAAAGGCAGCTTGGATTCCTGACTCTCAGATCTCAGTGGTGGGCAGGAAACTAGGTGGCTGGGCTGTTGGAATCTAGACTATCTTCAGGGGAAAAAGGAAGGTCAAGGTCGAAGATTCCTACCTCGTCACTGCAACCACCTCCCACCCTTTCCATTCTCTCTCCTGCTAAAGTTGCATCGATCTGCACGAATGAAATAATCTGAAAAGCTCTAGGGTAGGGCATGCCTCTGGATAGTGAGAACTTGACTTTTGAGTCCTCGGATACTCATTCATCAAATACTTGCTGAACTCCTCTATGCCCCAGGTGCTAGAATAGAGCAGTGACCCTGCAGACATCCTGCCCTCCTGTGATGTCGCCTTGTGCTAGGCACTGTGCTAGATACTGGAGATTCTTTGATGCAGATAACACGGGCCTTACAAGAAGGGACTTACAGTCAAGGGGAGAGACAGTCATCAGTGGGGAGTTACAGCACAATGTGTGATGTGAGTTCTAAATAGTAGTGTTCAAGACTTGGTGTTCACTTAGATAAAGAGGCTGATAGGGGAACATTTTATTTTTGCTTATGTTTTCAAATTCTGTATGATTTTTAAAAAACCCTCTTCTTTGAAATGCCATTCTCCTATTTTTCCAGATCTTAGCTTCTTGCCTTCACTGCCAACACTAACAGGCCTACATAGGCTAATTGTCTCATGGGTATATTTGATTATTTTCAAGCACCTGTTCTTAGGATTGTAGGGACAGTAGGAACCTACTGTGTCATGGTCCCTAGGGAACTGGTGGCAGAAGGCCCACTTCCATCCAGACATCCTCTTTCTGCTAAAGCACCACCAACAACGGAAAGACTGTTTCCTGTCCTTTGAGGATTATGGGTGTTGTATAGGGTGGGAGCTAGTTCTTGGCTTGAGCACAGCTCAATGCATTCTCAGAAAATGAGTAAATTTCTCTGTTCTAAATAAGGGAAATGACACGACAGCCGATGTCTCAGCCCCCTATACTTTCAGACAAGGATGATCTCACAAAGCACTAAAATGACCTCATTCTGTTATTTGAAGAACAAAAGACTTGTCTGTCCATAGATATTTCCCCACCATTGACATTGGTGGTTGAAATTGTCACAATTAAGGTCACTTACTGAACAAGTGCACCTGTTACAAATGTTCATATATGAACTGTGGAAAAGATACCTGAGAGCAGTGGTAGAAATACCTGGGGAACTTCTTAAAAATACTGACACCAATCCCAGACTAATCTGGATCTCTGGGAAGTGGGACCATGAGGACTTTGTTCAAGCTCCCTGGATGGGTCTAATGTGCTATGAATGTTGAGAACTTCTGCCCTGAGTTCACAGAACACACTTCCTTGTTGAGAATTGCTCAGTCTTACTCACACATTAGCAAGACCTCTCCAAGAGGAGAATAGTCCTGGGAGAGGCCGTATTCCCTCCACTCTCAAAATGTGATTCATAGACCACCAGCATCGGCATCAGCACCATCTTGCCAACTGTTTTAAAAATACAGAATCCTAGGGCCCACCCAAGATTGACTGAATCAGAACCTGTATTTAATAAGGTCTTCAGATGATGCATGTGCATATTAGTGCATATTATAGTTTGAAAGGGACCATACAAGATGATGTCTTTTTAAAAAATATTCATTCATTTTTGAGAGAGAGTGTGTGAGCAGGGGAGGGGCAGAGAGAGTCGAGGGGGGGGCAGAGGATCTGAAGTAGGCTCTTTGCTGACAGCAGCAAACCCAATGTGGGGCTCAAACCCACAAACTGTGAGATCATGACCTAAGCTGAAGTTGGATGCTCGACCGATTGAGCCACCTAGGTGCCCCACAAGATGTTGACTTTCATTGTCTGCTTTAATGTCCACTCAGTTACTCACTGTTACAGGTTATGTTGTATCCTACCCAAATTCTTATGTTAAAGTCCTAACCTCCATTAGCTCAGAAGATGACTTTATTTGGAGATAGGGCCTTTACAGAGGAAGTCAAGTTAAATTGGATGACCTCCCACATCATCAGGGTGAGTGCTAATCTAGTTTGACTGATGTCCTTATAAAAAGGGAAAATTTGGACACAGAGAAATACGTACAGACAGAACATCATATGAATGTGAGGATACCTTTTTGCAAGCCCAAGAGAGAGGTGGGGAGCAGATTCTTCCCTCACAGCCCTCAGGAAGAACCAACCAGTACCTTGATCTCAGATTTCTGGTCTCTATAACTAAGAGACACTAAATTTCTGTTAAGTCACCCAGCTTTGTGGTACTTTGTTACAGCAGCAGTAAAAAAAGCTAGTTCACTTGTGATGTCTTCTATCTATTTTACATACAAACTGCCCCCGAAAGGAGCAGAATCTCTCCATCCTCCACTGACATTCCTGGTCCCCCAAACCTTGGGTCAGGTCCACTTCAAGAACCACTAGCCAGCCTATACACTAGCTGCCTGGGTCTAGAAGCCCAGTGCAAATCCCATCAGCTGAGGGCAGGGTAGTGGTGGGTTTCATGACCAGCTTTCTTGGAAGGTTGAAGGGTTTCCTGGAGTGGTTGGAGAAATGTCATTGTCACCAAGTTCCTTAATCAGTCTTGATCACCCACCATGGCCAGCACATGGTATAGGAAACTGTGGGGACGAAATTATTCTTATCACTATCAAACTGCCCTGTAGACGTTTGCAGACTGGTGAAGAGGGAGTCTTGGTAACCCAATAGATAGTACTTGGGGCCACTCACCTCTCTGAAGGTATTTGCGTATAGTCCAGTTTCTTCAGCCAATTATCGTAAGATTCAGCCCCTTTTGCCCCAACCCCAGACCCAATTTCAAGAGTTTAATGAATGGTACTGACACTATTGCAGTTTTTGTTGGGAGGTGGAGGAAAGGGTTGCCCTCATAGAGGCAACCTTCTTGGTGCCTCCATGGAGGCACCAAACCTGTCTCTCCTTTTGGAAATTGACAAACCTCTCCTCTTAAACTTTAATGACTCCACTTCATCTTCCTTTTCACACCCCTTCTTAAATTTTTGGCACTTAGTATATCCCACTCCATCAAACAAAACCCAATTGAACAGCATTGTCAAGGGGCTCCAGCCTGAGATCACCAGGGACACATTAGGGGTTCATTACTAACTGCAGTGAGAACATCACTGTGAACAACCAGGGGATCCAGTAGGAGGGTGTTAGGACCTATTGTAGGATTGGGGATTTGGTTACCTGATTTGGGGGAGGGTCTAAGGAAGTCAGGATTGGCTCTATAGATTGACTGCTTGGAGGTTGGGGGCTGCCAGAAGGTGGGAGAAATTCTTTGGGCACCTCAGTAAATCTTTATGAAGAGGGGAGACTAAAACAACATAAAGCTGTAATTGGCAAAGTAGCAGTCACCACAAACTGGGTGGCTTAACAGAAATTTAGTGTCTCTTAGTTATGGAGACCAGTCATTTTAGTCCAAACAGGGGACTTTGGGAAGAGTATTTTTGTGGGCGACACGGTGACCTTGTTTTTGTCTGTGCTTAGATGAAATTATGAACTGGCCTTGCTTTGTCTCATTTTATTGTGGTTTCAGAGTGACATCTGGGGTTGGTGTTCTGTGCCAAGGCTTATGTTCAATAGGAGAATAAGATGACCAGGTGAGCCTCTGGGTATCTGGGACTGCTTTTTAAAAAATTTTCTCCACATTCAACAAAAGTAAAACCTGTGTGTTTTCAGCCACTCCCTTTTGCCTGTTGTTTTTCAAGCATAGCTCTGGGCAGTGGTAAGGGTTCTCAGTTTATCTCATGTGTCTCTTATATCTGATGCATACAATGGGGCTTTATTAATGAAATATCAGGACGCTGTATATATGGATTCATCCAATGATTCAGGGAACATCCACTTCCCAAGGGCCTCCTAGGAACCAGGGACTACCCCAGGCATAAGGGTGTCCAGGCATGAACTTCCAGGATAAACAATACTGATCTCTAAGAGGACAAAGTGTCTATTACATTTGTTGGGGTGGGTGTATTAATCTGCTGGGGCTGCAGTAACACATACCATGAGCTGGGTGGCTTAAACAACAGAAATTCAGTTCTTCAAGGTCTGGAGCCTGGAGGGCTGAGATCAAGGTGTCAGCTGAGTTGATTTCTTCTGAGGCCTCTCTCCTTAGCTTGTAGATGGCCATCTCTATCCTGTGTCCTCACATGGTCTTCCTTCTGTATGTGTCTGTGTCCTGATCTCCTTATAAATACACCAGTCATGCTGGGACACCTTGGTGGCTCAGTCAATTGAATGTCTAACTCTTGATCTCCGCTCAGGTCATGATCTCTATGGTTTGTGAGATTGACCCCTGTGTTGGGCTCCATGCTGACAGCGCAAAGCCAGCTTGGGAATCTCTCTCCCACCTCTCTTTGCCCCTCATGCTCGTGCATGCATTCTCTCTCTTTCTCTCTCTCTCCCTCAAAATAAATAAATAAGCATTAAAAAAAAAAAAAAAGAACACCAGTCATACTGGATTAGTGCCCACCCTAATGACCTCATTTAACCCTAGTTACCTCTGGGGGTTAGGGCTTCAGATGTGAATTGTGTGTTAGGGAACACAATTTAGCCCATAATAAGGGTCAGATAGGGGAAGGAAAGCATTCTTTAAAGTGTCTCAGATGCTGAGGTATAAACATGTCGGGTGCTGGGGATGGTGGTGGTTTGAGGGAGGGTCACTGCAGGATGAGGGTGCTGGCCCCAGAAACCCCATGGAGGGGTGGTGATGGACCCAGCCTTCACAGATGAATGATTACCCTGGGGGCACAGGGTTGGGGGAGGAAGTGGTGAGCTTTCTGACCACCAGCAGGGGAATAGCTGTGCGGAAGGAACTACGAAGAGGAAGAGCTGGGCACCCCTCATTCTCCTGTGGAGTTTTGGGGGCACAGATGAGAGGTCCTGATAGCCCTTGTTGATGGTTGAATCTGGGATGACTGTGTCAAATAGACGCTGAGAACTAGCAACCATGCTAAGAGCATGCCCACTCTGTTTCACTGGTCCCTGTGGGGGCATTCTGGTTTGCTTATTTGTGACCCCCACCTCTCCACCCCTCAGTGTCTCCCTCGGGCCTCTGAACAGGGCTCAGATTGCAGCTTCATTGCTTGCCGGCTGGGTAACTCTGGGCAGGTTACTGTCTTTCTTAGCTCAGTTTCCTCCTCTGGAAAATGGGGCAATGCCACCTGCCCCTTAGGGCCACCCTAAGGATTATGGGAGGTGCTTGTGTCTGGCTTGGCTCCTTTAAACCACAGCTCACTGAGTCTGTGCTTAGACAGACTTTGGCTATAACCAAGTGGAGAAGCAGGAGATACGCCCGACAAAGAAGAGAAGCACAAGGGCAAGTTCACACACTGTCGGCCACTCTAACTGGTGCAGGATGCAGACACTTTTAACATTTGAACGTTCAAAAGAAGGTGTGACTGGATGTAGTTTCCAAGCCAGGGACATTCAAAGGTCTTCCAGTAAGCTGCAGAAATCACTTTGTGTTTCTGTTAAAAGGAACCTTGAAACCAACTCTCCAACTCTCCCACTTTATGGGTGAGGAAACTGAGGCCCAGTTATTAGTTGACTAGTCTCAGTCTAACAGCAAACAGCTGAGGGGAGAATGTGGATTCACATGCAAGACATTTAGCAGAATGGATTTGCTTACTCTGGGCCAGACTGGGGTCACAGAACAAACAACGCGATCGTCTAAGTTTAAAAATTTATAATATTAGCTAATATTTGTGCATGGTTTTTACCATGTGCCAGGTATTGTTCTAAGTGCTTTATCCAAATAAATGTATTCAGTTCTTTAGACAATGCTATGAAGTAGGATTATAGTCCTAACTCCCATTTACAAATGAGGAAACTAAGGCACCAACAAGTAATTGCCCAGGACCACACAGTGAGCGAGGTGGAACAAGGGTTTGGATCCAGACAGTCTGACTTTCAGACACTGTGTTCTTAGCCACTATAGTTTCCTGCTTTGTAACTAGTGGTTCTCAATGATCTCTGGACCAGCAGCATGAACATCATCAAGAACTTGTTAGAAATGCAAGTTATCGGGCTGGCCCTGCTCTTGTGGGGTTGGGACTCAGTGAGCTGTGGTTTAACAGAACTTCTAGGTGATTCTGACATGCGCTCCAGTTTGAGAGACACTGGCTTTCTTTCTCTTCTTCCCTTGGAGAGCCTTTGCTGGAGGTGGAGAGGTGGGGTAGAGAGATCCATTAGTGAGACTCTGGGAAGTTTCCTCCAGGACACACTTGGACCACAGCTTTTGAATTTTAATGAGTGCAAGAAATGATCTGGGCTGGGAAGGTGCCATATTGGTATTTGGCCCATTTATTTTTGCAGAAGTAAACTTGGGGATTATTTATATTTTTCCTTCTTTCTCCTTGCCTAAGTACCTACCACAGAGTGGACCATTGGTAATCAATAAGCTTTTATGGTGCCCCTAAATTACTTGTTTTCCACATAAAGCTGGCCTGAAAGCAGTAGATCACTGATGGGGAAAGGCTTTCCGGATGGAGATGGTGTTTGTGGGAGCGAGAAAAGGACTCTGGTGTGATGAGGTAGTAAAACATTCAGGGCTGGAGGTTTCTTGCCTTCCTTCCTTCCTTCCTTCCTTCCTTCCTTCCTTCTTTCCATCTTCCTTCCTTCCTTCCTTCCTTCCTTCCTTCCTTCCTTCCTCCTTCTCCTTTTCCTTCTCCTTCTCCTTCTCCTTTTCCTCCTTCTCCTCCCTCCTGTAAAACTACATTCCAATTCCATTATTTATATTTTAAAAATGACTTAAATAGGATACTTGGGCCTAATTTGGGACATTATCCTCAAGGGCAGAGATAAAAGCTTGATTCAGAGGGGAGAAGAAACCAGAAATAAGGGAAAGAAGAAACGGTGTACTAGTTGGCTTATCCATGATTTGACTTTCTTTTTTTTTTTCTTTTTGGTAAGGGAAGAAGGAATGCTTTGAGAGCCATTCAGGAAAGCAAATCTGCCCTGTGGAACAGCCGTTACAGATTCACGAGCTTGGTGTCTATTGGGAAGACTGACACCTAAAATGTACAAACTGAAGAAACCCATTTGGGGACTTTGGGGAGTAGGCTGACTCACAACAAAACTAAACTAAAGAATTGTTTCTGGCTTGTGAGAGATGGATGATGCCCCAGCAGGAAGTGTTCAGAAAGTCTACTGAGAGGCATAGGGTGAGATAGGGAATGATGAGTGAAGCAGGATCAATCATCAGGGCCCAAATCCGCTGACAGGGAGACCTGGATGCCCATGCAGTAAGGAGGAACAGACAATTTACTGTCTTCTACTCCTTCTTTTATTACATCTGGCCTGAAAATCTTCATAGCTACTTCAGGATCATTTGATTTTAGCCATAGCATCTTGACAAAGAGAATGATGCCTATAAAATCTAGTAGTTAAGCAAATTCCACTACTTTGTGTTAATTGCTGGGAGTCAGGGTGGGATGGATTGGAAATCTTCATTTTCTGGGTTTAAAATAGTCTCATAAATCTAACCAACTGAAATATAAAGTCTTTCCAAATAGAGGACTCCCTGGACCTACTTCAATAAATATAGTATATTAAAAAAAAAGAAACAAATTGCTGTTTGAAATAAAATCAATCTAGTTTTTTTTTTTTTTTGAGGAGGTTAGATTCTCATTTTGAAGCTTTTTCTTTTTTTAATGTTTACTTATTTTTGAGAGACAGCAAGGGTGAGCAGGAGAGGGGCAGGGAGAGAGAGAGACAGGATCAGAAGCAGGCTTTGCACTGCCAGCACAGAGCTCAATGTGGGGCTTGAACTCACGAACCATGAGATCATGACCCGAGCTGAAGTCGGACATTCAACCAACTGAGCCATCCAGGTGCCCCAAGGAGGTTCAATTCTCTTAAAGGAAGTGTTAGAGGGTAAACATGGAATGTTGTGTTACTGATGAAAAAGTGTCCCTTAATTTCAGCCCAGCATCTTGACTTGGATTTGCAAAGAAGAGTTCAAGGCTGAGTCCGGGCATAGGGCTGGGAGAGCTGGAGAGAATGGGAGGAACTCAGAGTTCCTGGCAGCAATCGAGGAGGAAGGAATGAGGAAAAATGGGAGAAAAGAGTTGAGCTGTGCTGGGGATCAGGACAACCCTGGGGTAGGCCCTGAAGGGTGTGGTTGGTCAGTGGTGCCTGGTCTTGGAGGAGCTGATAGAACATCAGGGACAGGAATGTTGACTTTATTCTGGTGAAAACTTCCTCCATCTCCTCACGTCCTCAGGGAATGTGTTGGGGACAAGAGCTCTGTGTGGGTGCTGTTTCTTTAGTACAGACCCAGGAAGGACCAGTCATCCACCTGCAGATCCACACTGGGCCCAGCGGGGGGTCACTTGCACACACAGGGTGGGACACATGGCAGACTGAACTCACCTTGGTGAGTATATGGGCTCGGGGCCAGAGAGAACCAGGAGAAACGCTGAGGATGGCACTGAACTTGGACAAATTCTGGAATAGGGATTCAGGCCAGTGTCATCTAGGTGTTAAGGGTCAGCATGACACCAGCTGGTGTCGGTTACAAATGAGTGAGAAATATTACAACTGGCATGTCTGTGAACAACGTTGGTTGACAACCCATTTCTGATCTTGTTCGCATTATTATAAGCTATACAGATGTAATACCACGTGGAAATACAATGCTATTTTGTGGGTATAGATTATTAACATCATGTGGGGAAATGTATAATTCAAATGAGCCTTAGGTGATAACTCCCTAAGTGGCCCCTGCAAGGCCCTTAGTTCACGTTGCCTTGGTTATCTTAACGGGTATAATATTAGCATGTGAGCCTATTTACCGCTAAGAATTATTAGAACAATACACATGTGGAGAACCTGAATGTGTTTTGAGCCAGGAGAGGAAGATTCTAACACAACACTATGTTGAAATGCCATTTTTCCTCTTTTCTTATTTTCTGGATGGGATAAAAGCACCACCAAGACCCAAGTCAAACAAACACAAAAAACAATAACAGAAAACAGGGCCCAGTCCTTATGAGCAGAGCCGACCACATACAGAGAGAAGAGATTTTTTTTAGCCCTGCTGGCTTTGCCTGTCTCCCACTTCCTGCCTGTGTTCAGACTGATCAGAAGAGCCTGATGGAGAAAGAGGACTTCTGAGGATGGGCTGTCAGAGGCTGTGTGTCATGGAAGGCATGTGCTTCTGATGCACAACAGGTCAGGTAAGGGGCACTCTCAGAGAACTTCATGGAGAGTGACCTGTGAGCACAAATACTGGTACCTGAGGAAGCTGGAGGCCCTTGGCGGCTGCAGGTGCTCTGATGGCACAGAAGAGAGCTGGCTTCTGCAGTTCTGTCAGCAGCAGGATTGGGGGGGAGGGTATTGGGAGGAGTGGCCAGTGGAGAAATCAGCCAGTGTGATATGTTCCAGTAGAACTATGCCCGAGTGGAGGGAGAGAGAGTCAAAGCAGGGTCTACCTCTACAAGTGGGAGCCAAGATAGTGCTGGCCATGGCCAGTCAAGGGGGCACAGCCTGCACCTAGCAGTGGGGCAGTGGGAGGGTCCTAGGAGATGAGGTCTCTAAGGAAACCACAAACTCGCCTGTGGGAGAGAGAGCCACCTCCAGAGGCTACCAATATGACACCGTAACATCTCCTGTGCCATTTTCCTGTGTTTCCTCTCTCCTCTCTACATACTCTGGGGGTCAGAGGTGGCATGGAGAGTGTAGTGGAGTGGAGCTTTGAGGCAGAGAAATGGCCAGGAAGCCATCTGGCCCTCTTGCCCATTGTGTGTCTCTGAGTCTGCCTCAGGTGAAGCTGGAAAAGCACAAGACTAAAATGGACATTAAAAGCTTGATTTAGACCCAATGGAGCTTTTTGGTACCATTCATTAAAATCACAAAGGTTAAAGCATCTGTTTGAGATATATAGTTTAGGCATAGGTAAAAGAATTTGACCTAAGTGTGATTTGGAAAAAGAAGAAGAAGGAGAAGGGGAAGAGGAAGGAGAAGGAGGAAGAAGAAGATGAAGATGAAGAAGAAGAAGAGGCAGGAACAGCAGCAGCAGAAGCCATTTCAAGGTACTTGTCCTTACGAGGGCACCATGTTCAAACAACTGCCCACACCTGTGTCAGAGGGCACATGAGCATGTGGGCATGGCAGAGGGCTATGCTACATGCTTCATTAGCCTAAAGCAAATTTGAGATTGGGTCAGATAACCCCCTGGTAACTATTACAGTGTTCCAGGAGTCCTGTAAAATTTTATGTCCACAAGGGACCATTGCATGCCCTCTAGTTAAGTCTTTAAAAATATTTAAATCATGTATATCCATTAGTTAAAATATTCATCAGACATATCAAATATATTCATATACAGTCATACAAATATATTAATTATAAAGCATTATAACACACAGGGTTTAATTGCAGATAAGAGAAAAAGTTAAACATAAAGGATTTAATGCAAGAAATTAGATACTTAGAAATATCTGGAAGAATAGGTTATAAGATCCAAGAAAAGATTCCTAGAAAACACTGTAGGATTCATCTGGCAAGGGAGCTCCTACCTCTATCTCAGTCAAACAGTTGTGGGATCAGGAAGACTCCACTGGATTGCTTGCCTCCATGTTAGAAAGCCTGGAACTTTTCTAAGTGTCCAATATACCAGCAGCAGAGACCAACACTAAGTCTCCAGTATGGCATCTTCCTTGGAGAGACTAGCTAGCCATCTGGGGACAGGGAGATTGCATTGGTGCTCTTGCATCATGGAGGGAGCAGAGATTCATCCTCACAGGAATAGACTACATATTCTGCATATAGATATGACTCACCTCTCTGTATTGCCTCTGCCAGGGCTGCCGCTGTGGACTCTGGAATGCCTTGTTCAGTGTCACGGTAATCTGCACAGCATTGCTTCTGATCAAGGAACTCACTTCACGAGGGAAGTGTGGAAATGGTCTCATGTCATGAAATTGCCCATATACTCACTCCATCACCTGGAAGCAGCCAGCTAGCTTAACTGAAACGTGGAATTGCTTAAAGAAGACTCTGTTAAAATGCTTGTTGGGACACAACAGATTGAAGAATGGAATTCTGTCTTAAGGGATGTTTCTCCTTTGCTAAGATCCACGGATCTAGGATTCAAGAAATAGGAGAAGGGTTGTTCTTCTCCCCATTGTCATTAATAACCCACTTACAGAAATGTTCTTATCCTAGCCAGCATCTTTGTGCTCTGCTAGTCTGGAGATATTACTCCAAGGGGTAATGCTTCCACTATTGGACACCACAGTGGTTTCGATGAATTGTATGAGACTGCCACAGGGCTATTCTGGGTTTATTATACCACTAATCACTGGGTAGAAGAAGTCACTCTACTGGCTTGAGTGATTGATCCCAATAACTAAGGGAAGATCATGTTGCTGCTACCCAGTAGGGCAATGGGGATGGTATCTGGAACCCAGGGATTCCTAGGGTAACTCTAAATATTTACATGCCTGGTAGTGAGGTTTATAGAAAACTGCAGACCTTTCCTTCTCCCCCACAAAAAAGGGGAAAATAATTATTACGATTCAGACCATTTTGCCAATGAAGTTTTGTGTCATTTTACCAGGTTATGACTTAAACAACCAGTTGAAGTTCTGGCTAAGGGCAAGGGAAATATGGAATGGGAGGTGGAAGAAGGAAGCCACAGATAACAGTGACCAGTTACATTAAGAGGGACTGAAGTAGCTCTGCTTATTTTCTCTTTGCTTTTCTGTGTATGTCTTTATGTGTGTATGATAGTCTTTTTCTTCTCTCTTCCCCTTCCATTATTATTTTATATATGAATACACTTTATCATTTAGTCTTTAGGTGACAGAATATTCGGTGGGACTATGGCTGAATTGGAGAAGTAATTAACATATCCAGTGATGGGTACAATGGCCATTGTGCCTCCTCATTTGGGAAAGGGGTGAGTACAAAAGTTCACATGTGTGTTAAAAAATGCGTCTAGAAGCCAAGTAGCCAAAGGGGTGGACTGTTATCAATGATTGACTCAATACTTCTGTTCACCAAATCTTCCCTTCCTTGAGCTGCTTTGTGATCCTGGAGCTGAATCTGTGGCCTGCAATGCAGGATAGCCAGGAGCACTTGGAGGTCAGCAAAATTTCCTGGCCCTCCCTTCAGGAAGCTTTGTAGTGGAAGTCCCTTGAGATACCTCCCAGGAACAGCTTTCTGGGAGTACTTTAGAGGACAGATTTCCAGCAAGTTCCACTGGCCAGACACCACAACAACTTGTATGCTATTGACTGAGCCACAGCCATGACCTCACTAGCAGGTCTTGGATCCCAGCTCAAAGTTGGGGCATAGTTACTTCCTCGGACATTCTCTTTCAGCTCTAGAGGTATTGCTGTTTCTTATATCTGTGTCTCCTAATGTTTTTAGAGTTCCCTTTACTTCTCAATAGCCACTCCCTCACTATTCCCATCCCCCATTATAGCTAATACAGTAAAACCTTGGATTTCAAGTAGCTTGTTCTGTGAATGTTCCGAAAGACAAGCAAACGTTTCTAATAAATTTTAACTTGATAAACAAGTGATGTCTTGCAGTACGAGTGGTAAATGACACTGAATCATGTCACATGATCACAACTAAGCAAACGGTACTTCTCTCTCTTGCTGTGGGATTGTGGGTGACTGTCTCCCATGCTCGGATGCTTGGTCTCAGGCCACAGTATTTGGCAGAAATCAGTGATTTTTCAGAATGTTGGAAGGTGTCCACAACTGGCACTAGTGTATTTTTTGTCACTTCAAAGCACCTATGGACAGTCCTTTGCTTTTCCAGACAAGAGGAAGCTTAGGAATGCTTTGCTTCAATCTGAGTCAGTCTGCCTACAGATATAGACCCTTTCCTCTGATCCCTTATTGCCAGTTACATTAAATACAGTATATGACAAGAGTTTATTCATACTGTACTGTAGTCAACATCCATTAGAGCATATACAATGGCCCCCATGCAGAAAAAGATTCCATTGAGCCAATAGTCAGCAGTGATTTCATTAGTGACAGTGAAAGTCGTCTTACACAATAACTCTTCTCTCTCTTGTCTCCCTCACACCAGCATGAAGGTTTTCAAAGGTAAATGCAGGTTAATTAATTTATTTTCTGTATATTTTGTATTTTCTTTATTATTTTGTATTATGTTACAGTATTGTAATCATTTTGATATGAATATTTTTTGGGTTGTGGAATGAATCATCTGAGTTTCTATTATTTCTTATGGGGAAATTCAGTTTGATATACAAGTGCTTCGGATTCCAAGCATGTTTCTGGAATGAATTATGCTCGCAAACCAAGGTTTTACTGTAAAACCTTGGCCCCCAGGAACACACTGCAGACCCAGCCTGACAAGGGAGCTCCTACCTTTGCCACTCGGGGCACTGTGGGGTTAGGAGGCACACTCACGGTCTCCTGGCTCCAGGAACTGAGTGCCTTAGCTGCAAAGCAGAGATCAGAAAGTTGCTGCCAAACTTGTAGCTCCAGGGCTGTGCTGCACCTGGGTGACTCAGCAAATGGATGCCCCACCTCCTCTCTTAACCTTCCAAATACAAGTCTCTGGTGAGTTCAGCTGCTCTGCAACATGTTTGAAAATACAGCATGATAGAAAACCTGAGGTAGGGTGAGGCCAACAGATCAAGAAATGGTTGCCATTGAAAGGATAACTTATATCTCACAGATCCCAAGAGATGCGCACATCATTCAGGGCCACACTAGAAGCACCAGGGTCATCCAAGAGGCAGAGGAAGAGAGGGGAAATGTGAATTAGAGTCTTTCTTGGGGTTTCTGCAGGAAATAATAGATGAGGTGGAGTAAGCAGGCTTAGGATTGACTAGTTTGAAAAATTTCAGCATGCTCTGGGGCATAGGAGCTATACCTGGCTGTCTGGCACCAGACCCTGGGGTGATTAGAGCAGGTGGACAGTGGCTGAAGTGTGCTAGCCCACAGAGAAGCTGGTTGGGGCATGGGCTCTGATTGGCTGGTTTGTATTTGGAAAGCACTCCCCACCCCACAAACAGCCCTCCTGGTGTGTGTAGGGAGGGTGGGGGCCACTACTACGGAGGCAGGAGGCCAAGATGAGGTGACTCAAGCAGGTTGTCCAGGATAAGGCTTGTTCAGTATATGCATGTAGGGCAGATGTGAACAGATCAAGTTTATAGAAATGAGAACCGTGGGCAATACACAAATAAATCGCCTCTGGAGCCTTAGCCACGAGTGGTCTGGGAAGCTTAGTTTTTCGGCTTTCCAGCCTTTGCAATCAGGAAGACAAATCAGAAAAAAGGTTGGAATGGATGCTGAGCAAGCCAATCTACCATCAAACACACACAAATCACATATTCCATAAATATGTACAAAAAGAGAAATTAAATATTGAGAATAAAATGTTAGGCATTCTGACAATTTCCCCCTGTACCACATGGTCCTTTTGCAGACCTCTCTAAGTTGACTTTAAGATCAATAATAAAAAGCCACACAGGGACGCCTGGGTGGCTCATTTGGTTGGGCATCTGACCCTTGATTTCAGCTCAGATCCTGGTCTTATGGTTTGTGCATTTGAGCTTACATCAGGCTTTGTGCTGGTGGTGTGGAGCCTGCTTGGGATTCCCTCTCTTCCTCTCTCTCTCTCTGCCCCTCCCCCCACCGCATGCATGCGCTTTCTTTCTCTCTCAATATAAATAAGTAAACATCTTTTTTTTAAAGCCACACAACAATGCTCTGTGGCAGGACAACCTCACACACTGTAAAGGGCCTTCACAGGCTTTAAATCATTTGAACTCAAACACAACTTTGTGGGGTAGGCTGACCAGGTATTATCCTCATTTCATACATCAGGAAACTGAGGCCCAGACAGGGTAAGTAACTCACCCACTGTTACATGTTAAGTAGTAGCACACCTGAAGCTTGAGTTCTGGTGTCTTTTCAGCCATGCACCATAGAGTTTCATGAATATTCTAGAAGAGTTGTTGGTCTGAGAAAAAAGTGTGGTCTTGTATCTGGGTTCTAATAGTTATATGTATTTTTGATTTTCTTTTAGCCTAAGGCCAAAAGCTAAATAAATGTTTAGGAAGAAAACTTTTTTTTAACTTTAGATAAGATATTATCTAATGCTGCTGTGCCATAAAGTTTAATAGACTTAAAATCCACATGTAAATCATCCTTAATGGGGAAAAACTGAAAGCTTTTTCCCTAAGGTCAGGAACAAGACAAGGATGTCCACCCTCACCATTTTTATTCAACATGGTACTGGCCGTCCTAGCCACAACAATCAGACAACAAAAAGAAATAAAAGGGATCCAAATTAGTAATAAAGAAGCAAAACTTTCACTGTTTGTGGATGACATGATACTCTATATAGAAAACCCTAAAGATTCCATGAAAACACTGCTAGAACTGACACATGAATTTAGTAAAGTCACAGGATACAAAATCAACATACAGAAATCTGTTGCATTTCTATACACCAATAATGAAGCAGCAGAAAGAGAAATTAAGAAAACAATCCCATTTACAACTGTACCAGAAATAATAAGATGCCTAGGAATAAAGCTAATCAAAAAGGTGAATGACCTATACTCTGAAAACTATAAAACACTGATGAAAGAAATTGAAGAGAGGACACAAAGAAATGGAAAGACATGCCATGCTCATAGATTGAAAGAACAAATACTGTTAAAATATCTATACTACCCAAAGCAATGTACACATTTAATACAATTCCTAACAAAATACCAATAGCATTTTCAAAGTACTAGAATAAACAATACTAAAATTTGTATGGAACCACAAAAGATCTCTCATAGTCAAAGTAATCTTGAAAGAGAAAGGCAAAGCTGGAAGCATCACAATTCTAGACTTCACGTTATATTACATAGCTGGAGTAATCAAAACAGTATGGTACTGGTACAAAAATAGAAACACAGATCAATAGAACAGAATAGAAAATCCAGAAATAAATCCACAAGCATGCAGGCAATTAATCTTTGACAAGCAGGAAAGAATATCTAATGGAAAAAAGACTTCAACATGGTGTGGGGAAAACCAAACAGCAACATGCAAAGGAATGAAACTGGACCACTTTCTTACACCATACACAAAAAATGCAAAATGGAATAAATACCTAAATGTGACACTGGAAACCATAAAAGTCCTAGAAGAGAACACAAGCAGTAACTTTTTTGACAATGGCTGTAGCAACTTCTTTCTAGATAATGTCTCCTGAGGTAAGGGAAACAAAAACAAAACTAAACTACTGGAGTTACATCAAAATAAAACGCTTCTGTACAGCAAAGAATACAACCAATAAAACTAAAAGACAACCTATGGAATGGGAGAAAATATTTGCAAATGACATATCTGATAAAGGGTTAGTATACAAAACATATAAAGAACTTACACAACTCAACGTCAAGGAAACAAATGATTTAACTAAAAAATGGGCAGAAGACATGAACAGGCATTTCTCCAAACAAGACATACAGATGGCCAACAGACACATGAAAAGATGTTCATCATCACTTATTGTCAGGGAAGTGCAAATCAAAACTACAATAAGAAATCACCTCACACCTGTCAGAATGACTAAAATCAACAAAACAATAAATAACAGGTGTTGGTGACGATATAGAGAAAAAGGAACAATTGTGCACTGTAGGGTGGGAATGTAAACTGGTGCAGCCATTGTGGAAAACGGTATGGAGGTTTCTCAAAAAGTTAAAAATAAAACTACCTTACAATCCAGCAACTGACCACTGGGTATTTACCCAAAGAATGCCAGAACACTAACTCAAAGAGATACATGCATCCTTATGTTTAGTGCAGCATTATTTACAATAGCCAAGATATGGAATCAACCCAAGTGGCCATTGATTGATGGATGGACAAAGATGTGGTTTATATATACAATGGAATATTAATCAACCATAAAAAAGAATGAAATCTTGCCATTTGCAACAAAATGGATGGAGCTAGAGAGTATAATGCTAAGCAAAATATGTCAGACAAGAGAAAGATAAATACCATATGATTTCACTTATATATGGAATTTAATAAAGAAAACAAACAAGCAAAGGGGGGGGGGGAGAGAGAGAGAGAGAGAAAGCAAGAAACAGACTCGTAATTATAGAGAACAGTCTCATGGTTACCATAGGAGAGGTGGGGGGGTGGGAATAGGTGAAATAGGTGATAGGGATTAAGGAGTGCACTTGTAATGAACATTGGGTGGTGTATGGAATTGTTGAATCATTATGTTGTACATCTGAAGCTAACATAACAGCTTATGTTAACTGGAATTAAAATAAAAACTTTAAAAGAAGTTTAATAGACTGGAAAGGGTGGGTGAAGTCTGCCTCTCCTGTATTCTCAATTTACCTTTCCAATATTGACAGGCATATTTAGAGAGGGTGGCTGTTTCTGATTTCTGTGATAAAAGAGGCACAGTAACAACACTCACCACTGCGTACCAAATCAGACCTGTAAAAGCATAGAGTACATAGTTTTGAAGTTTCTTAAGTCATGTGGGTGAATTCTGAAATAGAAAACATGGAATGCCTTGGGTTCTGTGCTGAGTAACCTGTTTCTAAATACATCACATATTTTGAAGAAAAAAAAAACAAACTCCATTGAGATTAAGAAAGAACCGGTTGAAAGATACCCTGAGGGAACTCACTGACTCAAGATTGCAGACAAATAAATTACACCTCTGGTTCAGACTCATTCTGTGTGTGGGCTTCTAAAAACAATAGGGAAACAAATGTGAAGAGTTACTTAGAGTTTAATTGGTTTAATGCATTAATCACTGCATAGCAAACCAGGCGGCTAAGCTAGCAAATTTAATTGTGGAAAGAGAATCCAATTGAAGATTTAATTTATCAGGGAAATATTTACCTCAATTTTCTCCAGATTTCTATGATGGCAATGAGTAGTCCTTCTTCATTTGAGGCCTCTTTGTCACCAGGGAAAGCAAAATGCTTAATTTACTTTTGTACCACTGAAATGAAAAAGAAATAGGTAGATTAACTGGGAGTCTGCTAGAAGGATCATAACCTGTCTGATGGGGAAACCCCACAGGGATCCAGCTGACTCTTTTTTACTCATCGTGTTTACAGGAAGGAGTGCCAGGTCGTCCTCCAAATAAATGTTTTTTTTAAAGGAAACATGTCCAACAGCAATACTTTCTGCCTCTGTGGTTATGGAGAAGTGGTCAGTGCCGATAAAATATCATCTTAGAATCAAATGGGCAGGATAATGAGATACCTTTTAGTCAATTAAAAAGCTATTGTATGGGAGAAACAAAACAATCTTAAAATACTTTTTGCTGGCCTCAGGGAGCTTAGATTTTCATTTGAGTCTACTTGGGAGATTGAGACTGAGCATCTCCCTAAGAGTGCAGAAAGAGAGAAAATGGAAAGCAAAATAATTTCAAGTCTGTAATGTGATACCAGGTGCACACAGACATCTCCTTTTAGCAGCTGGTGGCCTATCCTTCCTTCTTTCCTCTCTGACCCCTTTTATAATTCCTCAGGGGAGCACTCCAGAATCTTAATTAAGGACATGAACTTTTAATTAATCAATGGATGAATGAATAAAGAAAATATCATATATATTTGATATTTGTATGATATGTGTGTATATATCATGTATATTTGTATATATCATACACATACACACACACACGAGAATATTATTCAGCCATAAAAAAGAAGGAAATCTTGCCATTTGCAACAACATGGATAGACTTAGAGGGTGTTGTGCTAAGTGAAATAAGCCAGACAGAAAAACACACATACTATATGATCTCACTTATATGCATAATAGAAAGAAAGAAAGAAAGAAAGAAAGAAAGAAAGAAAGAAAGAAAGAAAAAGAAAAGATTAGGAAACTGGGCTCATAGGTACAGAGAACAGACTGGTGGTTGCCAGAAGTGAGGGTTGTTAGGGGGACGTGTGCAAAGTGGGCAAAGGTGGTCATTAAATAAATAAGTCATGGGGATGTAATGTGCAACATTGGGACCATATAGTTGATAATACAGTATTGTATATTTGAAAGCTGGTAAGAGAGTAGATCTTAGAAGTTCTCATCACAGGAAAAACAATTGTAACTGTATGGTGATGAATCTCTTTCACTAGACTTTATCGTGGTGATCATTTCATAATGTATACATTATCGAATCATTAATGTCATACAGCTAAAACTAACATAATGTTATAGGTCAATTATAACTCAATAAAAAAATAATAAATGGAGTTTGGTTGTAGGTAAAAATGAAGAAAAAAGTAAGCAAACAAAGATTTTTGGTGTTTTTTTGTAACATAAGGTTTTCCAAACCTTTAGGAAAATGTGCCAAATTCTCAAATGTCTCCTGTTAGTTGGTCTCTGTGGTAAAGGAAGAGAGGCTGAATTCTGCATCTGTTGGGTATGGCACAGAGAAGGTTGAGCACATGAGGATTGCAAGGAAACCGTGGCACTGAATTTTCTGTTGGAGGCAGTGGCATGAATCTGGAAGTGACTCATGAAAACGCACCTCAGGAAATGTAGACAGGCTGATGGTGAGACGGACTTCCACAGGCCATGGAAAGGTTGTCCAAATAATGTTATCTGTCTACCTTCAATTTCATTTTAAATATTACAGATTCAACAAGGAATAAAAGTATCATATACTCCCCAAGATTCAATAGTCTTCCAAAATGGCTGCTTATTCATAATTTATAAATTATGTTTATAATCAAATGATAATTTATGTTATCATATTCCTTTGTAAACCTTATTTGTAAAAACACCTAAACATACAAAATGCATTATTATATATGTTTCACATAGATTCATTTTATGTGCTTCAGTGATTAGCACTTCCTTATATGTACTAGAATGGCAGGAAAAAAAATACATTCAGTGAATGTCTTTGAGTTCCAGAAAAAACAGAATTGACTAAAATTTCCCCATAGAATCTTTTATATTTATTTCTGTCTATGAATGTTATTTTCAGGGTATTGAATATTTCTAAATGGATAGGAAATTAACATAGGGAGCATAAAATTTATGAAGTTTTGGCACATTCTTAACAATCTCAAATGGAGGCTTAACATTTACCAAAACAAAACAAAACAAAAACAAAAACAATCAAAAAGCAAAGAATGTGCTCTTTGTGATCAGGAAGAATCCAAGTCAGGTTGAAATGTAAGTTAGCAGTGAGATTTTAGTGGAAGTTTACTTAAATGTTCTGAATCTTGATTTTCTCATCACTAAAATGGGGATAATAACACCCACATACCTGAGAGGACAACTATAAGGACTCAGCTAGGTAAAGGAGGCAAGACAATTCTGTGATACTACTTTTGGTAAACACAGTATTGCCTTTGCCCGCTCTTCTAGAAGCATCTATTGCCTCAAGAGAGGGAACACAGGTACAGAGAGTTCACATTTTAGCTTTTGAGCTCCAAAATAGGCTCCCCCTTCCTGGTTCTTGAAATTTTATTAAGGTGGAACAAATAAAATGCATAAATCTTAAACATACAGTTTAACTATGAAATACATAGATTTCTAGGTGGAAAGGTCCACAAAATAATCAACAAAATGAATGAAAAAACTACCCTACCTAAGGCACATTGCTGAAATATTAAAACACCAGTGAGAAAAGATCCTAAATGTTTCTGGGGGGGGGGGGAGGTCACATACAAAGGCAAGAAAATCCAAGATTTATGGGGGCTTCTGAAAAACCATGAAGCCAGAGGACTAGGGAGAGATGATTCTCAACCTGCCAATTTATCATTCTATAGGGAGGGTAGAATAAAGACATTTGCCAGATATGCATGGTCTAAAAATATTGACCTCTTGGGGTACTTGGGTGGCTCAGTCTGTTGAATGTTCAACTCTTGATTTCAGTTCAGGTCATGATCTCACATGAGATCAAGCCCCATGTCAGGCTCGGCACTGGGTGTGGAGCCTGCTTGAGATTCTCTCTCTCCCTCTCCTTCTGCTCCTTCCCCTGCTCTCTCTCTCTCTCTCTTTCTCTCTCTCAAATTAAAAAAATAAGTAAATAAAAATATTGACCTCTCATGCACAATTTCATGAGCATTATTAGAGAGTGTGCTACGGAAACAGGGTGCACCAAGAATGAGGAGGGGGTGCATTCCAGAGAAGATAATCTGAAACCAGACTGATGCTCCTGGTCCAGACTGAGGTTGGAGGACTGACGGTTTAGGAGAGATGTAGCCAAAAAACAAAAAACAAAAAACAAAAAACAAAAAAAACCCCCACAAAAACAAGAAACAAAACAAAACAAAAAACAAAACTAGAATAGGTAAGATAGATACCTGATATGTTTGGTTATGTGGGTCAGCAGTAATATTCAGGTTTTCATAATTCGTTGAGGATTTTCAGAAGAATTAACAGACAAAGCAAACAAAAAAAAAATGATTGGCTCTAAAAGTGATAGCTATTATTAGATATATAAATCCTTAAAAAGTTGTATAAGGAGTGAACTAAATCACAGTTCCTGGTCATAATATTATAAATGCAGACTATCAGTCTGGCCAACAGGGAGAAGGTGGAGGTGGTGGAACTGGAGACTGAGGGCCAAGGTGATGCAAGACACAGAATGCCCAGTTTTCATAACAGGAAGTCAGTGGATAATGTCTAAAATCAATAAACCAAGAAATAATGATCTAATCATATTATTTAGAATTATAGCTGCAAATACTAGAATAGTGAAGAGTTCAAGGTAACATTTTTCATCACAAGTTTATTCTTTTTTATTTTAACTGTGTACATGTATCCCTTTGATAATTTTTTAAAAGACATAGCAAAGAAAAAGGAAACTCAGAGATGATAGTCTTGGGAGAAAAGCCTTCTGATCTGCAACAGCATGTGCTTTTGGAAACTTACAAAGGTTATGCTCTAAGGCATAAAGTCAATGCCATCCATCAACAATGCACTGGAAAGAGAGCTGATGACTGCCAGGCTCTCCTGCCCCTCAGAACTAGATCAATGGCCGAGACAAGGCATTGGAGAGGGGACAGTACAGGTAGGCACCAGCATGGGTGGACTCCTCCCTGCCACCTCCCCTCTTCCCACTTTGTGGACCATGGGTGAACCCTTATTCTCTCTGGACTTTGCAACATGAGTGGATTGAACCCTTGGTCTCCTAAGGTCGCTTCCTTTTTTAACATCCATGTTGTCTGTGACTACAGAGGCCCAGAAGAAGGGAGGCAAAAGTAGAAGAGAAAACGGAGGAGGACAAGAGATGAAATGAACAGAGAAGACCGAGGGGAAAGAAGAATGGAAAGAGAGGGGAAAACGCAAGGCTGCCTTTGTTGAGAATAAAGCATGTGCCTTGATATTTTGTATCCTTAATGGAGGCTAATTAAATGATGGCACCACAGCAGAGCAAAAAGCCCTCAGCAATGCATCTCAAAATAGAAGTCTCGGTATTTATTTGGAAGACAGTAATTTCATTTTCCTGGGAGAATTTTCGGTAAAAAGAGTTTACATGGGCAATTAAATTCTTACCTTTCAACATAGCTGCCTGAAAGCTATGAAAATAATAATGTCTCATATTTCCTGTGAGCCAGCACTTTCTATGGGCGTATATTACCTGATTCAGTCCTTGTAACAGTATGAAGTCAGTACTACTCTCCTCACTCACCCATTATGCACACTGTGGCTCACAGAAGTGGAGCCATCTGTTCGGTAAGAAGGCAGGAGCACCAAGGTTCAAACAAGGGTCTGTTTTATTCCCAAGCCCATGTTCTTTACCTCTGGCCCCCTGTCTGCAGCTTTTAAAACCCAAGAAACGAGTAGAGTTCACCCAGCCCTCAGTCCCAAGCAACATGGTCTACTTTTCCAACCCCATGTTCATCTCCTTTGTTTTTGTCTTCTTTCTGGTCTTCTTTTTCATTTTCTCCATCTGTCATCTGCTCCCTCCTCTTTTATCTTCTTCATCTTTTAGAATAGGCATCACATTCATATTGTTCAAAAATGGAACCAGTGGGGAGGGTAGACCCTGAGAAAATCCTATGCCAGCCACATGCTTCTGCCTCCACCCCAAGTCTCTGTGATCATTTGTCTCTTTGTTATCCTTCATTGCATCTTTATGCCAACACAAGAACATGGAAATGATGTACCTGTTTCCTACTTTCTTACCTCAAAGTTGGCATACCAGATTGTACCATATTTAGGCACTTTTTTGTTTTTACTTAGTGGTGTGTCCAGGAGATATTTTGATGTTAGTTCACAGGAAGAGTCTTCATTTAAAAAAAATATTTTTTACAGTTATAGACTATTCCATCATGTGAATAAATCATAGGTTTATGTAGCAGTTCCTCAGACATGGACACTTGGGTGGTTTCCATGTTTTTTTAGTATCACACACAATGCTGTAAGGAATAATCTTATCAGCTGTCAGTTCACACAGATCAAATATAACCCCAGGAGCAGGGGTGCTGGGTCAAAGGGAAAGTGCATTTGAAATTTTGACGGTTATATCCCCAGTAGGGGCTGCACCATTTGGCGGTCCCACTGAGAGTGAACATCTACTTCCCTAGCACCTAACTAACAGGGTGTTTTGTCAAACTTCCAGAACTTTTCCCATCTGACCAAGGAAGAATTTTACCCTAGTGGAGTTTTGATTTTTGTGTCTGGCTCACAAGTATTTAGTACGATTTGGATTTCTTATTCTGTCAACTGTCTGTGACCTTTGCCCATTCCTTTGTTGGCCTTGTAGTCTTACTCTTTGTCCTCTCTGGGAGCTCTTCACATATTTTGGAGAAAAACACTTTTTTTGTGTCATGAGCTGCAAATATTTCCCCTACTTGTTGTCTTTTTGCTTTGTGTTGTGCTTTGATTATATTTTTTTATGTAGAAGTTGTTATTGTTTCCAGTTACAATTATGGGTATTTATTTATTTATTTATTTATTTCTAGAGTTTGAGACATAGTTAGATATGCCAATCCACTCCAAGGTTATCCTACCAATCAGAGTTCCAATCAGAGTCCCAATCAGGATAATTCAAGAGTGATATACAAACGGATATACAAAGGGATTAGTTACAAGGTTGTGGGCAAGATTTAGGGACCTTCTAAGGGTGATGCAAGAATCTGGGCCTAGGGACAACAGAGGTGTCATCACCCTGGTCTCCAGAGGGTGAGGAGCAAAGAAGTTATTGTAGCCTGGAGGGAAAGAGAGCTGTGTAGACCAGGCCAACTAGAGAAGAGCACTTGTGTCTGTTGGGGTACAGCGGAAGTCAGGAAGTGAATATCTTGCCCTCATTTCCTTCATGACTTCCTGTGTCTTCTCATAGCTCCCCATTGGCCAGAGGGTGCAGGATCCTGCTGGGGTCATCCACATGGGGCAGCCTTCCAGCAGAGAATAGGGAGGGTGAGTGGATCTCCACTCTATGGGGTGGGGGCGGGAAGTGGATGAGATCCAGCATAGTTGTAGAATGCCTGCTGGTAATATTTACATAGTTTTATTTTTTAGATTTAAAACTTTGACCCATCAGAGTTTACCTTGATGTACTAGGTGTAGTATGGTTCCAACTTTGCCTTTTCCCTACTGGCTATCCACTTGTCCCAGTGCTGTTTATTACAAAGTCCATCTATACCCACTGATTACAGTACCCATATTTGTCATATATTAATGTCCTGCAAACATTTGAGTCTATTTCTCTATGTTCTCTTCTGTTCCATTGGGCTGTATGTCTATTCATATGCCCTTCTGTATTAATTACCAAGGCCTTCTGATGCATTTTAAGAACGGGGCGAGACCAATCCCTTCTCATTTTTCTTCCATTTTGGATTTTTTTCCAGGGCTATGCTTGCTTGTTTATTTTGAGTGAACCTGCTTGTTTATTTCTGAAGGAAGGAAAATTATTAGTAAATTTTGGAAGATTTGTTAAATTTATAAATTTATTGATGGATGACTCACATCTTTAAACCACATTTGGTTTCTTCTTTGAGAAAATGATTAGGTACCACCTTACCAATGAGAAAGTTACCATTTACAATAATGAGACTGATATTAGGTCCCTCCCTATGGGATCCATTGAGAACACAACACTCAAGTAGTACACCTGCCAGAAATGCCTAATCTAAATCTAATCACAAGAACATATTATACAGGATCAAATTGAGGGCATTTTCCAAAAGAAAATGGTGCATACTTTTCAAAAATATCAGTATTTTCAGTTATGCCTCAATAAAGCTGAAAACTATCAGTATCTTGAAGGGCAAAAGGGATAAGGACCTGTTCTATATGAAAAGGGGAAAAGGACATGACAAGTACATGCAACATGTGGTCCTGTTTGTATCCTAAATCCGGGAAAAAAATATCCATAAAGGATGTTAATGGAACAACTGATGAAAATAGAATATGTATTGCTAATTAGGTCATAGTATTGTATTGATGTCAAATAACTTGAATTTGAGAATTTTATTGTGGTTATGTAAGAGGATATTCTTGTTCTTACAAAATGCATGATGAAATATTTTTTTAAATATAATTTGTTGTCAAATTGGCTAACATACAATTTGTACAGTGTGCTCTTGGTTTTGGGGGTAGATTCCCGTGGTTCATTGCTTATGTACAACACCCAGTGCTTCTCCGAACAAGTGCCCTCTTCAATGCCCATCACCCATTTTCCCCTCTTCCCTACCATCCCCCTCCCAATCAACCCTCAGTTTATTCTCTGTACTTAACAGTCTCTTATGGTTTGCCTCCCTCCCTCTCTGTTTGTAATTATTTTTTCCCCTTCCCTTCCCCATGGTCTTCTGTTAAGTTTCTCAAGTTCCACATATAAATGAAAACATATGATATCTGTCTTTCTCTGACTGACTTATTTCACTTATCAAAATGCCTTCCAGTTCCATCCACATTGCTGCAAATGGCATGATTTCATTCTTTCTCATTGCCAAGTAGTATTCCATTGTATATATGAACCACATCTTCTTTACCCTTTCATCAGTTGATGGACATTTAGGCTCTTTCCATAATTTGGCTATTATTGAATGTGCTCCTATAAACATTGGGGTACATGTGCCCCTATGGATCAGCACTCCTGTATCCTTTGGATAAATTCCTAGTAGTGCTATTGTTGGGTCCCAGGGTAGTTCTATTTTTAATTTTTTGAGGAACCTTCATACTGTTTTCCAGAGTGGCTGCACCAGTTTGCATTTCCACCAACAGTGCAGGAGGGTTCCTGTTTCTCCATGTCCTCACCAGCATCTGTTGTTTCTTGAGTTGTTAATTTTAGCCACTCTGACTGGCATGAGGTGGTATCTCAGCGTGGTTTTGATTTGTATTTCCCTGATGATGAGTGACTTTGAGCATCTTTTCATGTGTCTGTTGGTCATCTGGATGTCTTCTTTAGAAAATGTCTATTCATGTCTTCTGCCCATTTCATCACTGGCTTATTTGTTTTCAGCTGCTGAGCTTGGCAAGTTCTTTATAGATTTTGGGTACTAACCCTTTATCCAATGTCATTTGCAAATATCTTTTCCCATTTCTTCAGTTGCCTTTTAGTTTTGTTGACTGTTTCCTTTGTAGTGCACATGCTTTTTATCTTGATGAGGTCCCAGTAGTTTATTTTTGCTTTTAATTCCCTTGCCTTTGGAGATGTGTCGAGCAAGAAATTGCTGCGGCTGAGGTCAAAGAAGTTGTTGCTTGCTTTCTCCTCTCATGTTTTGATGATTTCTTGTCTCACATTTAGGTCTTTGGTCCATTTTGAGTTAAGTTTTGGGTATGGTGTAAGAAAGTGGTCTAGTTTCATTCTTCTCCATGTTGCTGTCCAGTTCTCCCAGCACCATTTGTTAAAGAGACTGTCTTTTTTCCATTGGATACTTTCCCTGCTTTGTCAACGATTCGTTGGCCATACATTTGTGGGTCCAGTTCTGGGTTCATTATTCTATTCCACTGGTCTATGTGTCTGTTTATGTGCCAATATCATACTGCCTCGATGATTACAGCTTTGTAGTAGAGGCTAAAGTCTGGGATTGTGATGTGCTTTGGTTTTCTTCTTCAATATTACTTTGGCTATTCGAGGTCTTTTGTGGTTCCATACAAATTTTAGGATTGTTTGTTCTAGCTTTGAGAAGAATGCCAGTGCAATTTTGATTGGGATTGCATTGAATGTATAGATTGCTTTGGGTAGTATTGACATTTTAACAATATTTATTTTTCCAGTCCTTGAGCCTGGAATGTTTTTTTCCATTTCTTTGTGTCTTCTTCAATTTCCTTCATAAGTTTTCAATAGTTTTCAGCATACAGATTTTTACATCTTGGGTTAGGTTTATTGCTGGGTATTTTATGGTTCTCAGTGCAATTGTAAATGGGATCAGTTTCTTGATTTCTTTTTCTGTTACTTCATTATTGGTGTATAGAGATGCAACCGATTTCTGTACATTGGTTTTGCACCCTTCGACTTTGCTGAATTCACGTATCAGTTCTAGCAGCCTTTTGGTGGGGTC
The DNA here is from genome assembly GCF_018350215.1 of Panthera leo. NCBI lineage: Eukaryota > Metazoa > Chordata > Mammalia > Carnivora > Felidae > Panthera > Panthera leo. The sequence goes on along the minus strand of NC_056683.1, from coordinate 24,954,638 downwards.
TTTTGGGTTTCCCAGGTAGAATATGCATGATGAAATATTTAGGGGTAAAGGGTGTTTGCTACTAACTTTCAAATTGTTCAGAAAAAATATACATATGCAGTTAGATAGGAGTAATAAAGGAAATACAGAAAAATGTTAATTGATAACTGGGTGAAGGTATTAAGAATTCTTGGTGCTATTCTTATAACTCTTTTGTAAACTTAAAATAATTCACAAGTAAAGTTAAAACAAAAGAAAGTTTGGGTGGGTGGGTAGGGAGAAGATAATGTTAAAAGGTATGAACTCTTTCTTGGTTTTAGCCAATTTGAGCTTGATTCTGCCTTTTAATACATTGTCTTAAGATCCAGAGAAATATCAAGTTAATCGATATTATTCAATTTAATTTTATTTTTAAAAAATATTTTCTTAAGTTTATTTATTTATTTATTTAAGAGAGACAGAGACAGAGACAGCACAAGTGGGGGAGGGCCAAAGAGAAAGAGGGAGAGAGAATCCCAAGCAGGCTCTGTGCTGCCAGTGCAGAACCCAATGAGGGACTCAAAGCCATGAACTGTGAGATCATGACCTGAGCCGAAACCAAGAGTTGGATGTTTAACTGGCCAACCCACTCAGGCGCCCCTATTTTCAATTCTCAAAGCTAGTCTCCGCTACTTTGATTACAACACAAACACACAGCTACACACACAAATTCCTTCCACTTGAAGCAGATCCAGTTAGTGAGTTGTTATTGGGTATTGCCCTGTGCTGAGGACCTCCTTCTTATAGGACCAAAGACCATGCAAAAGACCAAAGGAGCAGAGCTTGCCCCTGGGATTTGGGTGTTCTTAGTGTCAACAACCAGAAAATGATATTTGGTTTTGGTTTGCAACACCATAGGAAATTTCTCTAATGTCCTTCTTTGGGTCCATCCCCACAATAATAACAATAGCTGCTGGTATAGTGCCTACCACCACTAATTTCTGGAATGCTAACAGTGCTCCAGACTTTGTGTTGTTCACTTAATCTTGTATGATCTTGTTTTCTCAGAAGAACTTGGTGGGTAGTTACTATTATTACCCCCATTTGACAGATGGGGAAAGTGAGCTAACTCCCTCCTCTAGCAAGTGGTAGGAATGGGACTCAACAATGGCTATCTGCTTCTAGAATATGCTCCTTATATTCTCTGTGGCATCTTCATAATGCCCAATGTCAGGTGAAGTCTCAGGGGTAGGGACTGTGAGGTAGCCTCCACCCAGCCCACAGGCTTTGACCACAGTAAAATTGGGAGAAACTGTAAAAATCAGTAGGAACAGGTAGCTCTTTGCCTTATAAAGTGTGGACCAGCACTTCAGAGAATCCGAATCCTTGTTGGCCAAGAACCCAGCCTCCAGGAGCTTGTGAGAAGGGTTAGAGAAGGGTTTGTATACAAATTGTGCATTCTCCAGAAAAGGATTCACAAATAAATCCTATGGATACAGAGGAAGACACAAGGTCCATGACAAAAGGAAGCAGGATTCAGGAAACAGATGTTCTTTTGCAAACAGACACAGAAGCACTAAGAAAGGGGAGCAGGAAGCAGCAGCATGGGGGCCGTGATGTTGCACAAGGACATTAGATGCTGAGTGGGAAGGAGGGGACTCCCACCTGGTTGAGTCTTCTCAAAGCCAAGGACAGATGAAATCCAGCATTTGCTGACTGTTCTTCTGCTGTGCTCTGAGGCAGTCAGGAGCGTATGTCTGCATATGTTCCACATGTCACAACGTGTGTGTGTGTGTGTGTGTGTGTGTGTGTGCACGCATGTGCGCAGAGAGAGAGAGAGAGAGAGAAAGGGAGATTAAGATTGAGGATCATCTTGGTTACCTGATGATGCCAGAATTACAAATGGATTCTATGAGGTTACTAATCCCCAATTCTTGGCAGAGCCAGAGTAAGGAGTGGCCTAGCTGGGCAGCAACTGCCCAAAGTGCCACTCAGCATGGGCCACGGCAGAGGCCACTGTTGGTACTCTGCCCAGGTTCCCATGGCCCCACTTGTTCTTGTGTGCCCAGCCCTGTGCCCTTGTGCTTTGCTTCCATGGAATACCCGTGGGGGACTGGAGACATTTGCCTGCATGTGCAGTCCCACCAGGGTCTGGGAGTGGGGGAATGGGGAGCACTTTAGCAACAGCTGTCTGGTGGAAGAAGATGAAAGCTCAGGTCCCTTGCTTTGACAGAGGACAAAGTTCAATGAGTAATTTTCACTCCAGATTCCTCCCCACAACGTGCAGCAGTGGTGTCGCAGCCCAGGGTGTGGTTGCTCCCTTTTCCTGCTCTGCTGTCCCCACCCTGAATAAATCACACGCACACAAATCCTGGTCTCAGGCCCTGCTTTTGGGGAGTCTGGCCTCCGATCACCGCCATCACGGTCTTAGAAATGTAACGAGGAAGAGAGAAAGGGCATGCCCCTACAGAACTGGACTCTGGCAGATTGCCCAACGTGCTTGGGAAGAAGCCTGGGCTGTTTACTTTAATGTGAGGGGGAGCCCCTCCCCCTACAACGTGCTGCTAAAGTGCCTGCTAGAGAATGCAGAGCCAGTTTCCAGCTGGCCTTAATTTGTTTTGTTTTCTAGACTAGATCTATAAATCTGGGGCCTGAGCAGAATTGCTTGGGACTGTGGTGTGGAGTTGAGCTTTGCCTGGAAGGGATAGGAAGGAAGAGAGCTGGATGGAGTGGACACTCAGGTCCTCCTCGAAATGGATATTGAATAGTATCAAATTCCATTAAAATGTTAGTTTTCTTGCGGTACCCATATGCCTCCAGCTGACCCTGCTTCCTGGTAGGAGAGGAGGCGGGCTCTTTGCTGAGCCCTCTGAAGAGAAAGGCACAGGTTGCTAGTATGGATGGTGGTGTGCCTGAAGGGCCATTGGTGGCCTTGAGGTCCTCACAGGGGGGGGGATCTACTGACCAAGGTATTTCTGTTGCCCTTCCCAGTGGCCTGAGTGAGTAGGATGGCAGGACCAGAGGTGGCCCTCCATGACTGTGGGATGAGGCACCACTGGGGGTGTGGTGCAGTCCCAGGCAACAGTGTTTCATCTGTAAGTCTAAGAAGTATAGGGACATTTTTTAGGAGGTTGAGAGAGAAGCCAGCTCCTCCCATGTCAACCACCCATCAGACCTGTGTTTTAAGTCCTATTTTTGGTGGAACTACCATGTCATGAGCAAAGTAACAGGATAGATGACATTCAACTAATGGGTCTGAGGACTATACCAAAGATTTAGCCATGTTAATGTCTGCAAGCAGAACGCAATTAGCAAATGTATGAATCACGCACCTGTTTCTATATCAATTCTCTAGACTAAGTGTGGGCTTGTTGTGGGAGCCATGTGTAATCCAATCTGAACTGGATTACCTCTGGCTTTTGATATACGGCCCATGCATTAGGGAGTTAAGACTTGTATCCTAACAGATGTATGAGAGAACAGACTCGGAGGTATGCTCAGCACCAAAGGGGCATAAAGGACGGACCAGGGTCATAAGGAGGAGGAAGAGATCCACTCTCACTGAGCAGTAGGGGTGGGCAAGGTACAAACCACCTGAGCTCACAGCTGTTGTGAGAATTAATGGAATAATGCAAAGTGTCCAGGAGAGTGCTGGCCTAGAAAGGATGTATTGTGTATTATTCTTATGCATACACATGCACACACATGTGCACATACCACTTTATTTAATTATGATATATGAATACTCAGTAATAAATAGTGATAAACTATTAGATTATAACACATTATTATATAATATCTTATGTGTGACATATTATTATATTAATATCTTATGGATATTATATCACTTTATATTATATTATGTATAATATATTGCTATATTGTTATATTAATGTGTCATGTATAATAACATTGCTTAGTAATTTATTATTAAACATTGTATATTAAATAATACATTCAATTTTATACATTAAGTTAATGTATAAGATTGAGTATTATTATGTATTAGTATATTATATATGCATAGTACATATATGCAGTACATATTATTGTGAGCAAGAGTCTCATAGTGGAAATGTTCCAGTCTGTTGGAAGAGAGAAGAGCAGTTGGTCTGCTACATGTAGCCTGTACAAGGAGACAGAGTGGGAGAGAAGGATGGAAAGGAATTTTAGGATTATGGCTATAGGGCTTTGTGGGTATCTGAGCTGCATTCAGTACACCAGGGGATACTTATTTCCTCAGAAGTGTGCACTGAGCACTTCCTACAGACCAGGTACTAGGCTTGGTGCAAGAGAAGCAGCCACAAATGACAACGGTGGGGCCCCTCCCTGATGGAGGACATCAATCCATGGAGGGAGTCCAGGGAGACCTGGGAGGGGGTACACGGCACCCCAGTGCAGATCAATGAGGGGCTGCAGCCTGATAACTTTGGGGAGGGGTCGCAGAGAAGGTGAGGCTCCAGGACAAGGAGTTAGGTAGGTGAATGGTAAAGGGAAGGAGTGGCTGTTGCACAAGAAAGAGAGTTTCAGACCAACAGCCTGCTCCTGTGAGGTGCCTAGGGGGAAAGGGGGGCTCTTCAGGAACAGAGAGCTGGGGACAGCAGACTGAGGTGTGGCTGGGACATGCACCCTAGAGAGGCTCAGGCTAGGGGTCTAGTGTCAAGTTCAGATGCACTGAGAGAGGGGAGAGCACCGCAAGAAACTGGGCTGCTAAGGCAGAGGGTGGGATGTTGAGAGGTTGCTTGGCAGGTGACGCAAACCAGCAGCTTAGGGACCTTGAACTGGGTGCTGTGGGTAGGAGAAGCCGGGGCTGGAGCTGGCCAGGGCTGGAGGATAAGGAACACCCGTGTTGCTCCTGGAAGCCAGGGCAAGGTCTCAGCGCTGAGGGGTCCAACAGACTCCGCATCAGGGTGGAAGAGAAGAAGGCATCAGGAAAAGCTGGAAGGTTCTGGGCTTAGTGACGAGGCAGAATCCCTCGATAATGAAGATGGGGGTTACATCTTGGGAAAAGGCTGAGGCTTGTTTTAAGATTTCCAATGTCAGCTTTGGAAAGTTGGTTGAGATTGTTTCTTTGGATCGTTTCAGGAATCATGAATTCAAACAGACCTATGAAGCAAAAATAGGAGTTTTGAATTAGTCCTTGATAACCTCTAACTGAATACATCACTGGCTTGCTAATTGCTTATAATTGCCAAGAGTTCCCCCTCCCTACACACACACACACACACACACGCACACACGCACACACACACACACACGCACGCGTGCATGCACGCACAGCCTCTGAACTGTGTTACGAAGGTGTAATAATTTGACTTCTGAGAATCATGTGGAAGGATTAGAATAAAGGCTAGAGGATATAGGGCAGCCCATTTTGACTCTGTATAATGACGAATATTTTAGCAGTTAGAGCTCTGTGAAGGGAATGGTTCATCTGTGAGGAGAGGAGCACTTTCTTGGAATCGTTCAAAGAAGGTTGATTGAGCAGACACTTTTACACAGGATCCCTGAACCAGCAGATGGCCTCTAAGGTGATTCTCAACTCCGAGTTTACGATCCTATGATTTCAGACTCAAAGAAGGTACCTTAGAGGGGTCTTCTCTTTCCTCCCTCAGTTTATTACTTCCTGCCACGACTCCATCAAAATAGCATACTCACGTTCTTCCTTGGGAGAACCCTGGGCTGACAGGCCCTGGAGTACTAGTTTGGCTTGCTAAGCCCCGGATGGTCCTCCCTTTGTCCCCTTAGTTCATGGGCCAGCATTCCCTGAAACCCTGAACTTTAGTGTGAGGAACCCTGTTGTTTCTGCAGGATCACAGCGCGCAATAGCCGCGCTGGCTCCCTCACTTCCTGTCATCTCCTCACACCCCATCATTTCCCGAACCAACTCCCCATCCCCTCCCCCCACTTACCTCCCCACCTTGTTACCCTTCATCTCCCCTTATTTCCTATCACAACCGCCCCTTCCCTCACCCCCACTTCACTGCAAACCAAGGGGGCAGAGTTAATGGAAGCCAAACACACTCTCTGCAGAGATTGCCACAAGGCTGGAAGGGGAACTTTTCAGAAGAAATCATGCTGCATTGTGGCCTAAAGATGCAGAATGCCAAATTGCTCATTGTCTTCTTCAAAAGCTCCAGTGTGAGGCCCGTTTGTCTGTCCTCTGCCACCAATGTGCAATAGAGAGGTAGATGAGAGCCTCATCTCCTGTAACCCCAGGAGCCCTTTTTGCTGAAGCTCCAGGCCAGTCTATCCTGCCGGCTGTCTCTGCCCTTACCCAGAGGCCCTGGCTGCAGTGTGATCTTCCATCACCAGGTGCAAGCATGCTTTCTGTTCCTAAACAGGTCTCTCTGTTGGCATTGCTATCAGCCACCTGGTCCAAACCATAGACCTCAAAGAGTAAAGCACTTAACAGCATAAAAATTCGGATGGTGGTACACAAAGAGGTTGGCAAGAAAATAGCCCTGGACTGAAACCCAGGACCCTGTCCACGGTGTGACCTTGGAGACGTAGGCTACCTTGGCATCCCTCTGTCTCCTCTGTGGACAGAGGACGTTGAAAGCAGTAATCTCTGAGGTTCAGCCAGCTGGAAATCTCTATCACCTGACAGCTGACATTCTAGGAAAGAATTTAAATGAGTGTTTATTTTTCTCCACCCCTGCAGTTCTTCTTAGGTTATAAAATTAGGAAATCAAATCAAACCTGGACACAGAATATGCCGTTCAGGGGTTGCAGCTATTTATAGTGTGTTATTTGGCTCCAGACTTCACTCTTGATCACCAGCGTTTGTGCTTCTTATTAGCAGCTGCTTCTTGATACTTACAAGGGACAAGGCTATTCCATGCCCACCTTTATCAGTGTCCTGCAACCCTCCATGCCTGTGTTAATGTCTCTCTGGGACTCCCAGGGTGGTAAGGCGCAGGAGATTGAAATGACATTCTGGGGAAAAGGAAAAAGGAAACTGATTGGAGCAAAGATAAGCCAGAGTTGGAGATTTGACTGAGTAGCATTTCTGGCCAGAGGGAGCACTTGGCCCATGATGGGCTCCATGGATGAGTCAGCACAGGAATGGCAACCACAGCCTGTCAGGTCCCGAATCTGTGATGGAGTGGAATATTGATTGCACTGGGGTGCAAATGAGAGAGAGAGAGAGACAGAGACACACAGAGAGAGAGAGAGAGAGAGAGAGAGACAGAGAGAGAGACAGAGACAGGGAAGGAGAAAGAGAGAGCCATTTACACCAGACAGAAGCGAGAGGCATTCAGCCCTGGTTTTCCTTCCCAAGAGACTGTTAATAATAGCTAAGGCCAGTTCCACACGTGCATGCTGTCTGTGTCTTTACTAAACCCTGAGTAGCCCTCTGCTGCCTTCCAAATAAGTTGGAGGCGAGCTGGTGTGGGAGGGAAGGGAGGACCGCAGGCGTGCAAAGATGATGATGGTCTGTGAATGTACCAGCACACTTGGCTGCCTCTGTCAGCAGCAGTGTCCATTTCTGAACCTGGCCACGTTCTTCAGCAGTAACAATGCCCTCTGCAGGGAAGGTGCTGAGGCCAAGGAGCTGACCCATTCACCCTTGGCTTTTAACCAGCAGATTCTGCAGTCCTTGGATGAAATTACTATGTTGCCAGAGAATAGGACTTTAGAGCAGGGGGCACGAAATACATTTCCCACAGAGAGAACGGATTCATTTTCCCTTTCAGTACAGGGTCAGTCCATCTGAGGACAACTGTGCTGTCTCCCCCTCAGCTATGTCTGGAATTAATCTCCCAGAGTTAGACTGCTGGGTGCAAAAGAGAAATGAAAAATGTAGTCTTTGAAAACTAGACAGCATGTACCTCTACAGATGTAAGATTCCAGAGGGCTGGGAGGCATTGGTCTTGTATGTTACATGGTACAACACTGCAGAATTAGCAATAAGACAATCCAATTTAGCAAGTATTTATAAAGCAGCAACTATGTACCAGGCATGCTGTTAGCTGGGGAGCTTCAAATATGACTAAGGCTCTGGCTTAGTCATGTACTTTCTGATGGTTTTGATAGTTGTCAGGGAGGAAGTTAGTATCAGAATTGCTTACTGGACCGCATAAGTAGTCACTAGAAAATGTTTGAAAGAACAGAAAGCATTATATTAAAATTTTACTTATTTTATAAAAGAACAAAAATAAACTGAAGTCGTTGAGGCTTAAATGTTTCTTTACCACATATTCTCTAAATATAAGAGTTCACAGAAAAATTAGCCACATACACCTCTGCCCTATGTGTCTGGATTTTAGAACATTATTAATTGTCTCCTTCCAAATGAAGATGAGGATATTGGTTGGCATTTTCATAGTGCTTCCATTTTTCCTCCTCTTGCTCTAAATTCTATTCAGTTGTATTGTTATTTCTGGTTGAACTGAATTCCCTAAAAGATATGCTCAAGTCCTAACCCCTGGTACCTGTGAATGTGACTCTATTTGGAAGTAGGGTCTTTGCAGAATGCAATAAAGTTGATGAGGTCATATTGGAGTACAGTGGGCCCTGATGCAGTGCTTGGTGTCTTATAAGAAGCAGGACACAGACACACAGAGGAAAGAAAGCCATGTGAAGACAGAGGCAGAGGTTGGAACGGTCCAATCATAAACCATGGAATGCCTTGTGTTGCTGGCAACCTTCAGACGCTAAGAGAGAGGCCTGAACAGATTCTTCCTTAGAGCCTCCAGAAACAATGACCCTGTCACCATCTTGATTTGGATTTCTAGCCTTGATTTAGAAGGCTATTTCTGTTGTGCAAGCCACCCAGTCCATGATACTTCATTATGGCAGCCCTAGCAAACGAATACAGTTATTTTTACATCGTCCCAGTTTACGTTATCTGTCACTCACATTCTGGTTGGTAACCATAACTCCTGCTGGTGTGTGAAGTGTGTGTGTTTTACAGTGACACAGATTCATTGTTCACTGCCTGCTTCTTTAGGTGTACAGCCTGCCTTTTCTCGTGCCTTGTTCCTTTATCTTCTCATCTTTGAACTCTTGGTGAATTCCCTCCCCCTTCCCCTCATGCCTTTTCCCTGTTCTTTGTGCTGTATGTTTGCGTAGCTGCTCGGCCATTTCTTTCATCTGACTCATGCTTGAGGAGCTCTCTCCAGACCTTCTGTTTGCTCTGACTTAAAGACAGTAACTTAAAAAAATAAAAGAAAAAAAAACAGGGTAGCTTGACATCACTCCTTCCTTCTCTGAGACCAAGGTGTTTTTCTCTATGAGAAATTTGAAGACAGTGGCCCTCTTTCTGTTGCCTAAGAGAAACTGCAGATCTAGAGGGAAGGGACTCAGTTGACATGGGCCCGTGTATTTGTTGAACTAGCCAGACTTTCTTTCATGGAAGGGAATTTTGTTCAATACCTGCTGAGAGGCTCCACTCTCCCTAAATGTAGGGTGTCCCCCGCTCCTGTGAGAACTGCTCCCAGTGGTTCAGGTTATTTCCCCAACCCACTTCCCAGTTTTACCCATTTCTCCCTCACCACTGTTTCTGCTTCTCCTGGGTCAGAAGAGGAGAGAGGGGCGCCTGGATGGCTCAGTCGGTTGAGCATCCGACTTTGGCTCAGGTCATGATCACACGGTTTGTGAGTTCGAGCTGCACGTCGGGCTCTGTGCTGACAGTTCAGAGCCTGAAGCCTGCTTCTGATTCTGTGTCACCCTCTCTCTCTGCCCCTCCCCTGCTTGTGCTCTGTCTCTCTGTCTCTCAAAAAATAAAATAAAATGTTAAAAAAAAAAAAAAAGAAGAGGAGAAAGACATGGATCTCCTAGCTTGGCTCTCAGGGCTTGGGGGGGACCACAGTTATGGTTCTGCGGGTGGTATGGCAGCTACCTGAACACCCAGCTAAGCTAGGTCTCTGCTCTGTGCTCCATGCCATAGTCTTCCTTTCCTTGGCTTCCAAGTTTTGAAATGTACTGTGTTTGAGTTATACCCATTTCTTCCTTGGTTGCTAATTGGGAAATTCTTTTTTTTTTTTTTTTTTTTTTTTCTTTAGTCAGTGTAATTTTTTTCCCCTTACTCGTATCAAAACTTGGGAAGAGAAATTCTGGAAAGCCATCTTAACTCAGAGGTCCACACTAAGGGGGACCTGGCTGGCTCAGTGGGTTAAGCATCTGACTCTGGCTCAGGTCATGATCTCAATGTTTGTGAATTTGAACCCTGAGTCGGGCTTTGTGCTGACAGTGTGGAGCTGCTTGGCATTCTCTCTCTCTGCCCCTTCCCAACTCACAGGCTCACTCTCTCCCTCTCTCTCAAATACATAAACATAAAAAAAAATTTTTTTAAATGTAACCTTTAAAAAAAAAGAAGTTCACACTGAAAACAATGAACCTATGTTGAGCGTGTTTAACATAATAGCAACTTATGTTGACTAGGTAGATTGGTGACAGTCCTGTCACCCAGGCTTCTAATTTCATCATCCTTATCCCATGGAATTGGTGAAGAGAAAAGAACCACAGAGGATGAGTTTGGCTTGAGAGGGAGGTGTCAGGGTTCTCCAGAGAAACAGAACCAATAGAGTCAATCTGTACCTAATTTACTAGTTATGTATTATAAATATGTAGATTTATCATGTGGAATTGGCTCGTGTGATTATGGAGGCCAGAAGTTTCGCAGTCTGCCATGTGCAAGAGCAGGGACCCAGGAGAGCCCCTGGTGTGTCCAGTCTGAGTCCAGAGGCCTGACAACCAGAGAAACCAATGGTGTAAGCCCTGGTCCAAGTCCCAGGATGGAAGATCAATGTCCCAGCTTAACAGGCAGGTAGGCAGACAGAGAATTCCCCATTCCTGCACCCATTTGTTCTATTTGGGACAAGAGTTCTGTTTATTCTAATTCAACAGATCCATGAGGCCCACCCACATTAGGGAGGGCAGTCTGCTTTCATCAGTCTACGGATTCAAATGCTAACCTATTCTGGAAATACCTTCACAGACACAGCCAAAATAACATTTAACCAGATGCCAGGTATCTTGTGACCCAGTCAGGTTGACACATAAAATTAACCACTGCAGACACTATTCTGCATAATAGCTAAGAATTCAGACCCTGGAGTCAGAGAGACACAGGTCTGAATTTTTAGCTCTGCTGTACATGCTGTGTGGCCACAGTTTTGGCTACTTAACCTCTCTGTGCCATAGTTTCTTCGTCGGTAAGATGGGAATGAAAAGAGAACTACCACAAGGGCTAGTTGTGAGGATGGAAGGTGATGAGTGAAAGTTATGAGCTTTAGAGGCGTCTGGGTGGCTCAGTCAGTTAAGCACCCGACTCTTGATTCTGGCTCAGGTCATGATTTCATGGTTCGTGGGTTCGAACCCCAAGTCAGGCTCTGTGGTGACAGCGTGGAGCCTGCTTGGGGTTCTCTCTCTCTGCCCCTCCCCTGCAAAAAGTTATGAGTTTTATGACTGGGATTCAAGAACACTTGGGCTGGAAGGTATTGTAGTGTCTATCTGATCCTTTCTTATATATTACATAGGAACAATGAAACTGGAGCCCAGACAAGCTCACCTCTGAGGAGAGGGCAAGGTAATGGAATGTGTGCATGATGCCCAGAATAGAAATAAGAGATATAAAGCGAGGCTATAGATCATGCTGTACCGTGCAGGGCACTTTGTTCAGTCTCACCGAGGAGTCCCGTTGTCAGGGCAGGCTGGGCTGCCATGGGCAGTGTCTGAAGCAGGATCTGAAATCAGTCTGGTGCTTGGGCCCCCACTGTCAGATTACTCTAGCTGTGTGGACTCCTGCGTTTTTCCCGATGGGGCATTCTTCACATTCCCCCTTTCCTCCACTAGTTTTATCTTTTTGCTTTTGCTAAATATGGCCTTTTGGAGACGAATTTTATAAACGCAATTAGATGAGTGCTTATGGGAGCCCAGCCATCATCAATAATGGTGTCAATACTCAGCATGATTTATTCATCACAACAAAATTTCTGAGTGCAAACCCTCATCAGGCATTCCCTTCTTATCCTTGAGTGACCTGATGATGCAGCATAAAGGGGTTTTTCCTCCTCTTTGGGTCATCCGTGGGGAAATGGAGGCACGGAAGTGGTCAGTTGCTTCCCGAGAGATGCTCAACAACTAACAACTCAGCCTGGAGATCACCCCCTGAGACAGAAAGTCTTCAGCCCAGCACATTCCCTTGCAGACCGCACTACCCCTTGGGTGGGCTCATCACCACCCACCTAAAGCTAGGGAGCAGGACTCCTCAGGCGAAGAATAAGACTATTTGACATTATTTGGCCATGGATTTGACATGTGGTTCTGGTCACCCAGACAGCAGGTGCTTTCGTTTCAATATGGTGTTTTCCGAGGAAACAGCTTTGTGGCTTAAAACTCAAGTCCTCTCCTCAGTGTCTTCCCAGCCATACCTTCCACTCAGCTTCAGAGGTATAGGCGGCTGCAGAGGTGTTCCCATGTGTGCCATGTTGTGACTTAGCTTGCTTTCTGTCATTCGTCTTGTCATTCTATCCTAGGTGCTCAAAACACATTTGTTGAACTGACTCAGGTGAATGAATCCATTCATATTCAAAGAATAAAGTTCTTTTTAAGTTTATTTATTTATTCTGAGAGAGAGAGAGAGAGAGAGAGAGTGAACAGGGGAGGGGCAGAGAGAAGGAGAGAGAATGAGGGAGAAAGAGAGAGAGAGAGAGAATCCCAAGCCGGCTCTGCCCCTCCAGTGCAGAGCCCCATGCAAGGCACAAGCCGATGAACCACAAGATCATGACCTGAGCTGAAGCCAAGAGTCAAGCGCCTAACTGACTGAGTCACCCAGGGCCCTCAAAGAATAATGGTTTGATAGCACTGAGGATGTTCCAAATAGATTTTGAAGGCGATCCCAAAAGGATAATTTTTATTTTCTTTTTGGCCAGTGAAATTAAATAAAGGAATATGGGCTACTGCAAAGGCTTATCTTGCAAGCACATCCTAGTCCAATGTAGGCCTGGGGTGCCTCTCCTGCAAGAGTCTGGGCTGCCCTATCACTGCACACCATCCACAGGTGTCCTTGCAGAAGCTCCCGCTTCTGAGTCAAATGTGGACGATGAAAGTTCTAACTTCAGTTGAAACCGTCTTGTGACTTCTATGAAACACTGGACTTACAATGCAAATATCCCTGCTAGTGATCAGGGAAGCCTAATTAACAAGTATCATTGCATTCCAAATTACCTTTATCATTTTGTTCTTTTAAAAAATGTATTAAATACCTAATGATGCGTTGAGCGCTGGGCTGCACAATGTGTGGAATGCAAAAGAAATAGAATGCATTGCCCACAAAAGTTAAGAATCTATCTGGGGAGATAAATGTATAGTTTAGGAGTAAAAAATGAGAGTCTCCTGTCTTATGGGTATCTGAAGGTGGAGATGATGAACATACCATTGGTTTTTTTGGACGTGGGCACATGGAGATATAAAGTGGTGGTTTACAGAGCAGTTGGCTGATTAACAGTGTATTTACTTGATATTTCTTTTTTGTAATATGACAATATGTGGTCAAAGACACAGGTTTAAGAAGTTACTATTTATAAAATGTGAAAGACATAGTTCCTAGGTTAACTCTTTTGTGGGTGGGGTGTGGGAGGCAGGGTGGAGTGGGTTCAGGGGGTCCCATTTTGTTTACTTGGATTTTTTTTAGCTTGGCCAAAGCCTCATCTTTTTAAAAAGTTTATTTATTTATTTATTTTGAGAGAGAGAGAGGGAGAGAATCCTAAGCAGGCTCCACGCTCCAGCACTGAGCCAGAGGTGGGGTTTAATTTCACGACAACCATGAGATCATGACCTGAACTGAAATCAAGAGTCAGTAGCTTAACCAACTTAGCCAGTCAGGCACCCCACCTCACTTTTCTGTGTACTGGGTTTTGCCCCAAATCTTGTGTAGATGCTTCTTAAAAAACAAAAACAAAACAAAACAAAACAAAAAACAAAAACAAAAAAAAAAACCCAAGAAACGGATAAACGAAATGTGCGCATTTGTATAATGGCCAGGACTTTGTTACATGACAGTATTTGCACTGCCTTGGCTAAAAGTTTAATTTTTTTTAATGTTTATTTTGAGAGAGAGAGTGCACAAGCAGAGGAGGGGCAGAGAGAGAGAGAGAGGGAGAAAGAGAGAGAGTAGGATGGGGGCAGAGAGAGAGAGAGAGAGAGAGAGAGAGAGAATCCCAAGTAGGCTCCACATTGTCAGCACAGAGCCCAATGTGGGGCTTGAACCCACAAACCTACAGTAGATCATGACCTGAGCCGAAATCAAGAGCTGGATGCTCAATCGGCTCAGCCACCCAGGTGCCCCAAAAAGGTTTAATTTTTTTTTAAACCTAGAAGCTCAAGAACAGATTTACCATAGTCTGTCCTTGCAGAGGCAAAGAAATTGTTTCAATCATGAGTTTACTTACTTAATATGCCTACCTTATTGTTTGTATTAAGAGGTGGTTTAGTTTATATGTTTTTGGAGGAAAACATTAATGTTTAACTTAATCTTAATATCCAAACTATCAGATTGAAAAAAAAAAAAAAGGTGAGATTCTCATCAGGGATGAGTCAGAGCCTCTTGGAGGGAATCTGACTGGGAGAGGACAATGAGGTGAGAACTTACAGGGCAGTAACACTTTCCAGGCAGAGTGGGTTGGGGGAGGAATTAGGAATGGCATTCAGGTAGAAGGAATAGCATGGGGAAAGGCCCTGTGGCAGAAAGAACATGGTGCATTCACATCTCTGAAAAGTTTGCTGTGGCTTGAACATTTGGGCAGGGGAAGTGACCGTGGCGAGAGAGAGGAGCACACATCAAGCCTGAGCATCAGCCTGATGTGTGCTGAGTCAAGCTCTTGGACTTTTTCTTCTCTTTGCTATGTCTCGCCTTTTCTTTCCAGGCCAGGAACTCTGTCTTGGGTCCTAACCGAGCTCTTGACCATCTGTCAGGTACAAAACTCAAGGATCCCGGGTGAGGTGTTAACAGAGATATGCAGGTGTTCATAAAATAAAAGACAAGCCACTAAACTGGGAGAAGATATTTGCCACACATATAACTGATAAAGGATTAGCAATGAGATGATATAAAGAATGACTATAAATCAAGAAATAGCTCAATAGGAAAATTAGGAAAAGCATACAATAGGCATTTCACAGAAGTGGAACCATGAGTGGCCAGTAACAAAGTGACGAGATGCTCACCAGATCAGTAACCAGGAAAACGTACAACTCACAGGATTCAGGGTGCTTTCTCATCCCAGACTATGTGCTTTTATTAAGGGACATTGAAAACCAAAACGTCTTTCCGATCTAAAGGGATGGCACTCAGATGGTGACATTTCAACTCTTGGATCAGGTTGGTCTAGAAGATATTTGGGGCCAAGAGTCCCTTGTTTTTCAAATTTCATCAAGTGAGAGACTGCTACCTTCTTTTATTGTTAGGGAGGCAAAGGCTGTGCTTTTGGTTAATCTGAGCCGTTCATTTAGTTTAATCTCAGTTTCCATATAATAGTTAATGCAGCTGACAGAGTCCCTGGGAGCAGCATCCTGAAGCTATCATTGCAATGGGGTCCTGACAAAGTTTTTCAGCTTTGGCTCACACAGGCTCTTACAATTTCTCATCTCTTGCTTCTGGCACCCCATACTCCAGGCATAGAAAACTATTTAAGCCCTCCGAATATGCCAGAATGTTTTAAGCCCTTAAACTGTTGCTTATACCTCCTGCTTTGTTTGGAATGTTCCCCCCACCCTGGAAAACTCCTTCCCATCCTTCAAGACCCAACTGAAAATTCCCTCTCTGACTCATTCTTTCCCTGACTTACCCAGGCAGCATTATTGTGGCCCCTCTATGCTTCTATTGCACTTAAAACAAAGGAAAACTCTCTTCTATTACAGTACTTGTCTCATTGCGTTGTAACTATCATATATCTTTTGATAACCCTTGTCTTTTTTACCCACAGGTGAGATCCTAAGGTGCCTTCGTTTTTGCATCAGGAAAGTGCTTGGCCTTTGAGGAGTAAATGAATGGATATCCTTTTACATGAAAATGAACACCCACTAATTCTCTGAATATTTTTAGAATGATCATTTAATCTGTGAGGCATGGGTGTCTGGGAAAAGGTTTTGGTGTATCGCAGAGTTGGGTCCTTACAGGCTTTTATTAACTGCACATGTATTCCATACCAATCAGGTCACGTAGATCACTTAACAGCAATTTTGCAAGGAAAAGAAAAAGCACAGACATGTTTTCAGCATGAACTTTCAATTTTACCGTTCTGATAATCTCTTAGGAATTTCTTTTACTTCAGGCACAAAATTTGGCATTCTGAGTTTAATATTTAGGTTTCTATTAAATCCTTGATGGATCTTGGACCATAAATTGTCATGTTTCTGAGAGAAGGCAGATGGTCTATGGTCTCAGACCAGGGTTACAGAAAAGTACAGCAGTTGGAGACTGCCTTGCTGTCCCCTGAGTCCTGGCTCCCCCTCCCCTTTGTGACAGTGGATCCAGTCTCTAACTCAGGCCGTGGAGAAAGGGGCAGCTGGCTCCTATTCACAACGAGATGCTCCATGCAAAGCTGACTTTAATCCCACTAGCCCTGGAAACCATCACAGTCCTTACAGAAAGGGCTCCTCCAGGGCACATGTTCTTCAGGGGTTCTGCAACTTTCTTTCAGAAGTGACCTGAGTTTGCTCAGCAGGACACAGGAGGTAAATGGGTGATCGAGGTCACCTGTGAATCGGGCCCCACCAACTAATGGGACTCAGGGGGCAACTGAGACTTAAAGATGTGCTGAGAATCTCAAATGGCGTGATGCCCTATGGTCAGCTGGGAATGGGCAGAGGTGAAGGGGTCATGCTCATAGGTCCCCTCAGAGAACACGTGGCCTAGAGCGTCTGAGAGCAGGTGCACTGTCCTCTGGGAAACAGAGGACAGTGAAGGTGCTGGGTCCAGGGCCACCGTGTACAGTCACCCAGCTTGTTCTCTGCACAACCCTAGGGGGCACCATTCACTTCGACCGCACCAGGAATAGTGTTCCCTGGGCTGTACTGTTCTCAGCCTGCAGCGTCTGTGGCTCTGGGCCTTCACATGCCTACCTTCATCAAGGCAGACTGTCTTCTCTGGGCCAGCAGGGCAAACTCTTCCCATGGGGCACATGGGCCCATTTTCCTCACTACACTTGGAACCAAGTTACAGGGAGGCAGGTAAGACCATCAATATTATGCAAGGCCTCCTGCACTCCGGGCAGCCCGGGCGAAGCTCTGCTCACGAGGGCTGGCTGAATGGGAAGGTGGTGTGCGGAGGGTGGTCTCTGGAGTCCGAGAGACCCAGACTTGAATTCTTTCTACGTTTTACTGCAACAGGCTCTCCTGGTTTGTGCATGCCCCCCCCCACCCCCCGCCCCTGACTGCAGCTCAGAAGCACCTGATTGTTTCTTGCCTGCAGAGTGTACTATAGGGCTGTCTACTCTCTGCCCTGGAGAGAGAATGTTTGTGCCTGCGAGCTCCCCTTCTGTTGCATTTTTTTGGAGGCATTCTGCATGTCCTGTGATGACACAAGCTTACGCTGACTTCCTTCTTCCATACCCTACCCTCCCTGCCCCGGACTTCCTGGGATCAACATCTAAGTTACCAACCTGTGCCTAAAGTCTGTCTCAGGCTCTGCTTTGGAGGGAGCCCAGACTAAGAAAGTTCCCTTGTGCATCGTCCTTATTGGCACCTCAGTTGTCTCGTCTGTGGTATGGGTGTGGGTGTGGGTGTGGGTGACGAACAGGCACTTCACAGCATCACTGCAAGGATTACTGAGGTATTAGCAGAAGGCATTTTGCGCAGCACGTGGCCCTAAGTGAGCATGCACCCACGTGGGTTATTGCCATCTCACAGAGAGGATTCCGTCTACTGCTGAAGGGACGACATACGCTTTCTTGCCACCTGACATTTTGTTATCCCCAGAAATAGTATCTTAATTAATGCTTTAATTATCTGAAACTATCTATGGGGAAAAATGCCAACTACAAAAATTAAGAACAGGCTTGGTAAATAGGAAATAGGCAAACAGTAAAACAAATACACAAAAGGCATCCTTACAGGAACTAGTTGATATTTGGAAATTAATTCTCCCTCGCCACCCAGAACTCAAGTGTAACTGCTTTTGACATCAGGCCATGATGCCTATACTTCAGACTTGGGAAAACCTGTCTTCCTGAGCTTCAGTAGCAGTGGAATTGGACCTTAGTACTTGTCCTTTTTGCCCATAGAGGTCACACAGGGACTCTTTTATCTTTGCATTAACAGTCCTTTTTGTCCACAAAGACCTCACACCACCCTGGGCAGGTATGCAAGACGGGGACACAAATGCTACGCTTTGCCTGTGATACTTAGCTGGTCGCAGACCCTATTTAAACAATCTTAGCCCAAGCAGTTGCTACCCTGCTGAAGAGGGCTCGGTCACATTATTCTTCTTTTTTAATGTTTATTTATTTTGAGAGAAAGAGCACACACAAGCAGGGGAGGGGCAGAGAGAGAGGGAGAGAGAGAGAATCCCAAGCAAACTGCACACTGTCATCGCAAAGCCTGATGCAAGGCTTGATCTCATGAACCATGAGATCACGACCTGAGCCGAAATCAAAAGTCAGATGCACATCCGACTGAGCCACGCAGGCGCCCAAGTCTTGATCACATTATTAAGAAAACTTCCCAAGGGCAGACTTCCCAAGGGATATCTGGATAGCCTCCCAAGATTTGACTGGGAACAGGCCTTCCTTAGTGTTCCATGGGTGAGGATGGCCACGAATCTAGAAACAGGATGCCCCTGTGGCTCCTGATGCAGGGGCTTGCCCACCTCCTCCTAAGTGTCCAGGGGCTGAGGCTAACTTCTTTTAACCTTCCCTCAGCTGCAATGTGACCCAAGGCTCCAGCTCCCAAGACCTCCAGAAACCCCCAGGAAAGGGACTGGGAGTCCATTCACCTGGCTGGTGATTCAGCCCTGCTGACACTGGAGTAGGGAAATTTGTTTTAAGGATGAATTAAACCTATTATGGCCCCCAGAGGGCAATTAGATTCCCAGACAAGGGGATTCTCAATGTCACTGTAGAGCCTGAAAGAGTTAATTAACTCCACTTAGGGAGGTATTTACTACCAAAGATCTCAGGCTGAGGATAGTTGATAAGATTAGCCAGATGATAAAGATAAAAGAAATCCTTGCTAGGGGAGTGAACTGACTGGACAAAGCTTCAGTTACCAACAGTGGAGCCTTGGCTAATAAACATCTTGCCTTATTTTGGAGCCACACCTATATGTTGACATCCAGACCAGAAGCAGCAAACTTTTTCCATAAAAGGTTAGCTGATAAATACTTTAGGGTTTGCAGGCCAGATGGCCTCTGTCACAACTCAACTTTGCCATGGGAGCAGGAAAGCAACCATGACAACAGCAAACCAGTTGGGGTGGTTTTATGCCAATACAACTTTATTCGTAAACATAGGATATGGGCCTGATTTGGACCGCAGCTACGTAAATGAGAGTAAGTTCTTCCAGACACATTATCTTCTTGAATTATCTGATTGAGTCCTCTCAATGGTCACTCACTCATGCAATAGATTTTTGTTCAACATCTACTATGTGCTGAGCACTGTGGTAGGTGCCAGAGGCAAATGGTTAATAAAAGGCATTGCCCCTCTTCTCATAAAGTATATAATCAGATCTAGTGGAGGATACAGGAACACAAATGGGCCCTGACACTGCTCTATGAAAAGACTTGGGTGGGATCATTAAAGGTATGAGGGGAGAGCAGAGGAGGACTCTCCCCTGGGACTTGAGAGGTCCTGAGGAAGTGACCTCAAAGTTGTAGCTGGAAGGAAGAAGAGTAAGAATTGGCCAGGTTGTGCAGGGAGATCTGGATCTGGGAGAGGAGAAAAGGGATCATCCTACTGAAGAGGAAACAGTGAGTCTGAGAAACAGGAAAGAAGTGTTGAGCCCTGAAGCACCGAATTCTGGGGCGAGCGGTTGAGCGGGTAGCCGGAGAGACAGGAGGGGCTGAACCACGCAGGGTCCAGGAAGCTATGGAACCAAACCAAAGCAAGAACAAAAATTCAGTAAACTTGAAGATCTGATTGGCTTTATTAAGCGATCCATGAATCAGGCAGCTCCTCACCTCACAAATGGAAGGGCTGTCTGAGGAGTTGTACAAAATGGAAGGTTTTATAAGGAAGGAGGGTGGGGCCAGAAAGTTGTTAGCAAAAGAAAAGAAACAACTCTTTGGGGCAAGGTCACCTTTCCTTAGGGGGAAAAGAGGAAGGTTTTTACTAGATGGATTACCTCATCTTCCTCTGGGGGTTGGAGAGACTGGCCCTTGTGACAAGATTACCTCATTGGTGCGGACCAGAAAATTCCTGACTGACTCCTGAAAACTACATTTCTCAGGGTGGTTGCAACTGTAATTAGGTTAGGAATGAAGCCCCAGTTTGGTGGCTTGGCCTCAGTGATGCCATTTTGAGCCAGTGTTTTTTTTTTTCTTTTTAAATTCCAGCCTAGTTAATAAACATGCAGTGTTATATTAGTTTCAGGGGTACAATATAGTGATTCAACACTTACTTCTATGCATTACTCAGTGCATATCATGGTAAGTGTCCTCTTACCCCCCCCCCCCCCCCCCCCCCCTATTTCAGGCCCCTTCCCTGTGGCATCCACTAATTCTCTGTATGTAAGTGTCAGTTTTGTTGTGGTTTTCTTTTTAACAGGATGGTGGAGAAAAGTGACCTGATGGGAGTGGCATGGAAGGAAAACCCATGTATCTGTGCTGCAGAGAAAGGACTGGGGGTGGGGGTGGGGTGGGGCTGTGGTTAGGGACACGTGTTTGCAGCGATCCAGGTGGGGCCAGATGAGGTGGGACCCGTAGACATGGGCAAAATGCCTGGATTCCAGTTACACAGGAGTGAAAGTAGGCAGATGCTAGCTGTTAAGTCTGTGTTGATGACCAGCCCTCTTCTCCAGGTACAGAACAAGTCCTGTGAGGAGGCAGGAGTGGGCATGAAGCCAAACTAGGATTTAGGGCCAAATGGGCCTTGGGGAACCCAAGGTGGAGAGAGGGGCTGGTAACCATGATGGGGGGGGGTGGTGGTGTGGATGATGTCAGACTTCTGGGCAGAGCAAGCTGGCCAGCAGGGGGACGTGCTGCAGGACATGGGCAAAGAGCCAGCTCTCCCATAGTCAGGGAGGAAAAGGAGGTCCCAGAGGGAGAGGAGAGAGGAGTGAGCGACCAGTGGTCAAGTTCTCCTGGACCAGCTAATTGCTTGATAAAGATTTTCTCATTTATACCTTCATCTCAGCCTATAGGGATAGTTTCTGTTTGTTTCGGGACATTTCTTAGATTTGTAATGGAAGCCAATGGAGAATCGGATTCGCTCGACCAAAAACCACGTGGCAATCGATTTGCTTGGCACACGTGTTAGAAAGCGTGTCAGAGTCTCCAGGGTCCTTGGTGGCAACCCAGCTCAGTTTGCACCCAGCACCCCCTGCCAGCACCTCCACCGGGTGCTCAGAAACCCGGTGGCAGGGAGGCCAGCTGTGGTTGCCACGTAAGAGTTTTCTCCCTTGAGTCAGGCTCTGAACTCTTAGGCAAAAATGAAGAGAGCTGGTTGACTGGCTGCGTGAGCTGGCAGGCCCGAGAGGGCTCAGCATTCATCTTGGCCAGTGATACAGGTGGGCGTTTGTCAGGCTTTATACCCCTCCTCACCTCCATTGCAGTCCCGGTAAATTGTGTGTCTGACGGGTCTCTGGACATTGAGCACCACCCTACAAAACTCAAAGGAGGGAAGTGAACATGTCCTGCACATATTTCCTTCTTCTCTCTATGGCCAGAACTCTCAATGAGCTACTTCTTCCAGCGCAGTCCTGGGCACTCGATGTTGCCACCCACTGGCCAATAACATGGCTTCTTTTCACGGCTGCTTCATTGACTTCTTGCTCATTAAGGGAAAAGTGAGCTGAATGGAAGGCAGTTGTGCTTTGCCACATCCATCCCGCTTTCTCTACTAAGTTCTCCTTCTTCACAGAGGTTAGATTCTAGAGAGAAGCCAGTTGAGCGTGGGCATAACCAGGAGCCATGGAATCCATCCTGTGAGGGGTCCCAGCAGGGCAGGGTGGGAACCATCACTGTGCCTCCTGGTTCTGGTTTGCAGACACCAGACAGTGAAAGCCCTCCACAGCCCAGCTTTGCTTTGGGATTTGACTTCCCCTGCTCCTCCTTCCCCTCCAAAATGCCTCATGCCCTCACTGCCAGGTGCACAAGGGGTTTCCTGGGCCAGTCAGGTGTTCCCCTGCTGTGTTCATTTTCTAGGATTGCCATAACGTGTACCACAGACCTGGTGGCTTAGACAACAGAAAACAGGATGGCTTAGAAATCAACACATGGCTTAGAAATCTCCTCAGTTAGATATCCAAGTTCACTGCTTATATGTTCTACTTTCCACAAAGCCGTGGAACACAGTTGGGCCAAGCCCTCTGCCATTTCATTTAGTGGGATCACCTTTCTGGTAATTACTGATAATCTGTTCCTTGATTCTTGTGACAATTTCACCAGAATTGCCTGCACATTCCCATTTCTAGCAACGTTCTGTTCATGCCATATGTATTCTCTAAGACAAATGGACACTTTCTCCACAGCTCTCTTCTTTCTCAATCCTCACCAGAATTGCCTTTAACATCCATATTTCTACCAATCATTTCTCAAGGCAATCTAGGTTTTTCTAACATGTATCTCAAAACTCCTCCAGCCTCCACCCATCACCCAATTCTGAAGATACTTCCACATTTTTAGGTATTTGTTAGAGTAGGACCCCACTTTCCAGTGCCAAAATCTATATTAGTTCGCTAGGGCTGCCTTGTGTTAGCACAGACTGGGAGGTTCAAATGACAGTCTTACTGAGTCTTGCTTGGTCTTAACCATCTGTGATGGATAATTTTATGTGTCACTTTGGGCCGTAGGATGCCCAGATACTTGGTCAAACTTTATTCTGGGGGATTACCATTTTAGATGAGATTGCCATTTAAATTGATAGACTAAGTAAAGCAGATTGCTCTCCCTAGTGCGGGTGGGCCTCATCCAATCAGTTGACGGCCTGAATAGAAGCAAAAGACCGGCCTCTCCTGAGGAAGAGAAAATTCCTTGTACCTGACTGTCTTTGAATTGGGACATCAGCTGTTTCCTGGATCTTGAGATTGCCAGTCTCTGAACTAGAATTTACATCATTGGGTACTGCTGGTTCTTTTGATTCTCAGGGTTTTGGACTCACTACACCATCAGCTCTCTTGGGTTTCCAGCTTGCCAATTCACTCTTGGAACTTGTCAGCCTCCACAATCATGATATGAGCACCATCCTTACAATAAATCTCACACACACACACATTGTTCCAATTGGTTCTGTTTCTGTGGCGAATCCTAATATGCCATCATTATAGGTGGAATAAACATCTATCCCATCCATTCTCTGTGTTACTGTTAAAATGAAAAGAAGTAATGTATCTGAAGGCATGCTAAAAGATGCAAAGTGCCCTTCCAAGACATCATCACTGTCAGCCATGACCTCATGTTGCTCAGTCACAAGGTCAGTTTCTAGTCCTTGTCTCACTAACCAATAGTGTCTGACACAGGAGATCCCTCTCCTCTGCAAACCTCCTCCTGCCTCCCATGACACTGTGCTCTCCTGGCTGTCCCTGCACCCCTCTGCCTATTTCTCAGTCCCTTGGCTACTTTCTTCTCATTTTCTGGCCCTCTAAATATTAGAGCACCCCAACCCTGTCCCTGGAACCCTTTGTTTCTCTATATTCACTGCCTTGGAGATCTCAATGTGTCTTCTAGATCCAAATACTGTGACTCCCCAGGAACACACTCTGAGAAAGAGATTTTCAGGGAGTTTATTGAGGGAGGACGCTCCTGGGATCAATGCCTAGCAGGTAGTTAAACAAGTAGATTGGGGCCATATACTCGCTGGGTAGCAGGTACATTGAGAGGTCATTGCAACTGTCAAAGATAAACAAGTGTCAAGGACAGATTTTAGCTAGGAACATGCTACTGCCATGGGCAAGAGGGTCCAGAGTGAACTCTACTTCAGTTTGTACAGAGGTGACCAGCTGTTTTAAAGGGAGACTGAGGGGAGAGGCAAGGGGGATGAGTGGGGTTCATTAGAGTCAGGGAAGAACAAAATTCCAAGGAGCAGGGTTGGGGAGGAGGGGGTTCTGGTCCATGTGAAACCCATTTGGGTGTGATCCTGGGTGCTTATTGAAGTTAGGTTCCTACCATCCCACGGAGGCTGGGAAAGGGGGCCCTGTCTTTAGGTGTTGGCTGGAGCAAAGGATTCAATTCCTTTGGCAGCCTTGAGTTTTCTCAGGTGGGTGCTTTTAGGGGCACTAGAGTCATCAGAGGGATATGGCCTTAAGCGGTTAGAAACTATGTCAGTGTTTTGTTCAAGGACAAGGTGTAGGCCTAGTGGAGAAGTCGGCTTAGAGGAGCCTGGCTAATTTGGTCAAGGAGAGAGTCTGTCACAACAAAATGATTCGTTCTTACCTGGACCTCAGGAGCAGAAGGGCTCTTCAGAGCCATTGCACCTGGAAGGGAGGGTGTGGGAGCTGCTGTGACCAACATCAGACAGACGGACAGATGGACGAGCTGCCTGGGCAGGGGGCATGACCTTGGGCAAGGCCGCTGTCTCTGCAGAGGCAATTCCTCTCAGCTGACAGCCACCAGCTGTGACACTCCCACCACCAGGAAGGCAGTTCTCAAAGGCGCAGAAAGGGTGTGAATCTGCAGTGAGAAGCCAATTCTCAAGGCCAGAAGGTAAGATGTGAACATAACACTGGCTCCAAAGCATTGGAGCAGAGAGGCTTCAAGAGTTAAGTCATTTGGTCAGCACTGGCAGGGATGGAAGGTCGGCAGAGGCTCAGAAGGCGAATGGCACAGCACTGCGTTTGCTGGGCTTCCAGGAACACCTGGGGTTTACTTCTCCCCGTCATGTGAGGCCCCCGTTCTGTCCACAGACCCCACACTTATTCACTTCAAATTTATAGTCTTCGTTTGTTTTATTTAAAAGTAACTAGGCCCTCACAGCATCAGTTCTGAATGTTCCTCACTGCAGCGAGGACTTATAGAGGCAATTAGAGTGGGCAGATGCGTCCTGCTTTCCCAAAGTGTGGCTCTTAATAAAGGCCCCGGGGATTTTTATTCTAGCAACATGATGCAGTCCCTCTGCCCAAAGCTGGGGGAGGCGAGCCCCCTTTGCTGATCTTTCATCATCTTGTGGGATCTTACTGGTCACCCAGAAGTGAGGACCGCCATGTTCACTCTGAGCAACACTAAGCACAGAAAAGGTTTTGGTCTTGTTTTGTTTTTGCTTTGTTTTCAGCTTTCGTTATACGGGAATGAATGTGGAGTTCAGTGTGAACAATTTCTTTTATGATTATTCTAATCCCGGAAGAAAAGCCAACTGCCATTTCTATTGTAAAGAATCAAAGTTTGAAGCTCACGTCACCCAGTTGTGTGATGCCCCGGTGGTCCGGGAAGCTGCGACTGTGTGCATCTGGAGGACTTAGGTCCCTGAAAGTGCTCCTGGGTCCTCGTGGAAGGACCCCTGGAGGCGAGGTCACCCACGGGGGAGTGGGGGGGGGGGCAGTTCTGTTTCTGATACAGTCAGGCTGTATATTTACTGCCCACACCATCATTTTCTTTTTCAGATTAAATCCATTGAAAAACTGACATTAAGGAGAGACTTGACGGGGATTACTGATGTATTCCAAGGGATTTCTCCACCTAGGCTTTGTGTAGGATATCCCGAAACATATGCTCATCCTCAGTGTCCCCAGAAGTTGTCCAGCCTTCCAGAGACCCAAGAAAGGACCCAGCAAAGTCTATGTAATCAGTAACCATATTCTATTTCTCGAGGACAGGAAGGATAAAATCATATTCCAAGCTGTATGATACTAAGAGATTATAATTCATTAATCAGAATAAAACATCAAAGTCGTAGCATTAAAAGAAAATTGGTTCCATTTAAGTTGGGAAATGAATTTAAGGAAAAGTAACTACTCTTTGAATTCTTAGGTCAGAATGGCAGGTTGGATTGTAAAATATATCCCCTTACTCTATCATTAAACTTCACAGCTCTTTGGGGCACAGTGAGGATCTTAACAGGGGCCGAAGGCTGGGAATTTAGTGCTCTTTTTTCTTTCGTAGAGGCACATAGAGTTCCAGTGCTCCACAACTTGGGTTATAATCCCAACTCTGCTTTGATACCTTAGGTAAGTTAGCAAACCTCTCTGTGCCTCAGGTTCATCCTCTGTAATGTGGGAATAGTGGTGGCTTCCAGCTCAGAAAGTTGTTTCAGTGTTCTATGAGTTACTGGACGCTGAGTACCTAGGGACTGGCACGTAGCAAGGAGTGATTATTATTCGTTTCCTCCTGTCTGAGGGGTGCAGGTGTCCCAGGATCAGGGCAATTGCTTAAAATATCAGCACTTGACATGGACAATAGTTGTAGAACAAGACCACACCCTTGAGCTACTTAGTTACCTTTAATTATGTTTTCTTATTTTCGATGTGAGATTTTTACAACTAATGTGAAAAATGAGACTCCTGAGGTCAGCCACCATGGAAAGGTGACATGTTAATATTTGTTTTTTGGGGTGTGTGTGTGTTTCATAACGGGGGCTGTGTTGCAGGCTTCCATTTTAACTGTATCTGGGGAATCCAGAGCCCCGAACCAGCTGTGGTAACAGGTGAACTTGTCCGTGCACAGCCCGGAGAGCCAGGGGCTAGACTGGAAGATCTCATTCCAACCTCAGGTCTTGGGGTCTTGGCTCCTTCTTATAGAGTGTACAGGGTATTAGTGTACAAGCCTTGCCTGGCCTTTTTGAGGAAATATGTTGTTTTATTTTCTGTACCTTGTCTCCCTAATATCTAACCCCAGGTGTTGGAATAACATCTAGTGGAGTGCATAGAATGAAAAGCCTAGAAGAGCTGATTGGTGTGAAATAGAAGCTCAGTAAATCTGTGTCCGATGAATAAAGCATTGGAAGTGCCCAGTGGATGAATACGTGAACCAGTGAGGCACTGAGATACATTGTGTCGAAGCACTCCCCTGGCATAATACCTTGTACACAGAAGGTGATAGAGAAATGTTTCTTTCTTTTCCTTCCCTTTTTCCTGGCTCCACTCCCTTCCCACCTTTTTCCCCTGGAGGACTACAGGTTTCCACAGTCCCTCTGGGTGCCCATTGTGGGGAGGGTGAAACCCGCTCAGCTCTATTCAGGGTGATTCTCCAAGGGAACTCCCAAAACCCCCAGATGAGCAGTGACTGGGGACCTGGCTCAGAGTTGAAATGAAGACTTGAACGCCTAACCCAACAATGGGCTGCTG
Organism: Panthera leo; assembly: GCF_018350215.1. Classification (NCBI taxonomy): domain Eukaryota; kingdom Metazoa; phylum Chordata; class Mammalia; order Carnivora; family Felidae; genus Panthera; species Panthera leo. The sequence continues at coordinate 24,927,302 of NC_056683.1, read as the reverse complement.
GATGGCTGCTGGGAAGGACAAGGCAGATGGGCAGGGAGGCTGGGGTGGCCCACTTCTTTGTTTTTGCCCTTTTCCCAGAATATTTTTTATTTTTAATTATTTTAATTATTATTTTTTTAAATGTTTATTTATTTGAGGAAGAGAGGGGAGAGAGAGAGAGAGAGAGAGAGAGAGAGAGAGAGAGAGAGAGAGAAGAGCAGAGAAGTGCACAAGCAGGGAAGGGGCAGAGAGAAAGGAAGAGAGAGAATCCCAAGCAGGCTCTGCAATGCCAGCACAGAGTCTGATGTGGGACTTGAACCCATGAACTGTGAGATCATGACCTGAGCTGAAATCAAGAGTCAGATACTTAACCAACTGAGCCATGCAGGTGCACTCAGAATATCTTTTAAATATCATTTCTCTCTGAGTGAAAGAAACTGTATTTTGTTTACTTTTAATTTTTTTTAACATTTATTTATTTTTGAGAAACAGAGAGACAGAGGCAGGGGAGGGGCAGAGAGAGAGGGAGACACCGAATCCGAAGCAGGTTCCAGGCTCCCAGCTGTCAGCCCAAAGCTCAACAGGGGGCTCGAACCCACAAACCTTAAGATTGTGACCTGAGCCAAAGTCAGATGCTTAACTGACTGAGCCATCCAGGCACCCCTGAAAGAAACTTTAAAGGAAACTTTTAAACTTGACAAGAAGGGAGACTAAAATTTAACAAGAAAGAAAGGAAAAACAAAAGTTTCAGTTTCTGGTCTGACCAGTCACTGAGAGAAAAACTGCAAGTGGAATGTTGGTGGTAATTAAAGGGCACAGAGCAGGGACAACTGAGGGCACTCCAGGAAGTATGGAATGCAGGAATTTTATGAAAGGGAGAAACTGGCTTTCTAAATATTTGTTGGGTGTTTCTTTTTATACCTTTCCAGATTTGTAAAATTATCTAAAATGGATAAAGTATGCAAAGTAGGAGGGAAGATCTCCGTCCTGCTTCGGATTCTCTCCCATGCCCTTTCCCAGCAATAGAGGTGTGGGCATGTGCCCAGACTCTTGACTCACACTGGAGCTCAGAAACGCAGACAAAGTTAGGTTCTTGCCTTTATCGACATCTAATCTGGTCTTCCTTCTGAGCCCTACCTACTGGCCTGCAGGGAGAGCATTTTTAATGATACTGTATTTGTTAATTTATAAATATATGTTAATGTCCAATGTGGCTCAAATTTCTTTAAAAAAATTTTTTTTTCCATTTATTTATTTTTGAGAAACAGAGAGAGACAGAGCACAAGCAGGGGAGGGGCAGAGAGAGAGGGAGACACAGAATCTGAAGGAGGTTCCAGGCTCTGAGCTGTCAGCACAGAGCCTGACACAGGGCTCAGACTCACAAACCGTGAGGTCATGACCTGAGCCGAAGTCAGACGCTTAACCAACTGAGCCACCCAGGCGCCCCTCAAATTTTGATCTGAAGATGTCAACAGGTTCTTCGGAGAATTTCACTTTCTCTAGGCAAATGTGTCCAGACTTTGAGATTGCCCTTCATTCTCCCTTCCTGCCTTGCTCCTTGAAAAGTAGCAGCCATCTGCTGGAAATGGCTCATGCTCCCACTGTTGTTTCCCTCTGGCATTCAGTGAACTCTATGGTTCATGACACTCACAATCTGGTCTCACACTTAGCCACCGCTGCTGGAGGGAATTGCCTGCCACCATTGTCCACAGACCCCTGGGCCTCTCCCTGTCTTGTCCTCCATCCAGGCCCCTCACCTGCTCACCCTGCCCCCTTCTGTGAGGTCCCCATACACTGACATGACAGGCTCAGAGCTGGCCATTGGGTGTCCATCCAGCGTCCATGCTCACTGACACTGAAACCTGCCCAGAGCCTCCAACTTGCCTGGCCATTTCAACAGGTTGATGGTGGCTGGTGGGGACAGCTAGGCAGTGAGAGCTTTTCAAGGTCTTGGACAGGCAGCAGAAGCAAAAGCCCAGTATCCTCTCAGTGTGCCTTGGTTTATTTAATGCACTTCTTCCTCTCTGGGCTGAAGCCAAGATGGAAGAAAATAAACATTGTAAGACCTGCCCTTCTGACCCTGGAGACTCCTCTCTTCCTCTTCTCCAGCAAACCCTTCTTTGCCACTGGACTCAGGCCATCGTGGGGGACGGGGGGAAGACACCTCTTCTCTACAACAGAAGAGTACTCCAAGGGGGATGAAAACATTCGGAAGATCCTCTTGTAAGACAATACCCTGGTTGTGAGCTGTCTTGCTGCATAGGCTTATTTTGCATATGAGCCTATCTTTTCTCTTTTTATCTTCTCTGCAACAAACCCAAATCATCTCTAGGCAGATGGGATGCTAATGGATTATGAACTGAGGCAAAAATGGAAAATCCATTAGTAATATCTGAGGTATAATCCTGGGGTGTGGGTGAGCATATGTGTGTAAATAAATAACTCTATTAAAAAATAAAATCACTCTTGGGGCACCTGGGTAACTCAGTCAGTTAAGCGACTGACTCTTGGTGTCAGCTCAGGTCATGATCTCATGGTTCGTGAGATAGAGCCCCGCATCAGGTTCTGCACTGAGTGTGGAGCCTGGTTGGGGATTCTCTCTCCCTCTCTCTCTGCCCCTTCCCTGATCACTCCTCTTTCTAAAAATAAATAAATAAACTTAAAAATAAATAAGATCACACTGGACACGCAGTTCTGCAACCTGCTTTATTCACTGAATAAATCGTTTGCATCTTACCTAATGGGACTCAGAACTGTTTCTATTCATGGCATCATGCTTAAACTGTTGTATGGATAGAGGCAATGTAATTTATTTACCCCCCCCCCACTTTGTTTTTAGATTTTTTTTCTTTCCTATTAAGAACGATGAAGGTGAGGATACATTTCTATGTTTGTCTGTTGCTTACTGGCTAACTCTTCCTAACAGAAGGAGAGTAAGGGTTACTTTAGTCATCATGCGCCTGGAACAGAACAGAATAAGCAGATGAGCAGAAATGGATGAACAAACAGTACATGGATTCATCATAAATGAATGAACGAAAGTATCTTTTTTTCTCTTGTTGCCAGTCGGCTGCAGAATACATGTCTAGAAGTAGAGTTGTAGAGCTGGGGTGTGCATGCTCACCCTTCACTCCGAGTCACCAAACTGTCCCCAAGTATGTTGTGCTGATTTACCTGTCCTCCAGCAAATCCTAGACTGTCTTACATTTCCTCAGAAGGCGGAGCCTGATGGGGCTGGTGTGCAGCTGGTTGACTTTGGGAAGCAATTACAGGGAATAGGAGTGGGAGTGTGGGAAGAAGGGTTGACAGGGAAGGTGGGAAAGCCAGGGCAGGGGTGAATTAGTGACCTGGTCAGTGCTGTGGGCCTTGAGAGTGACTTCCCTCTTGGGATCCTCAGAGGAATTGTATACAATGTGCTCAGAATTGTTCTCTGAGAAGCAAGAACATGTACTGTTAGCTTCTGTCAAGGGGTGCCCCCTGGATGCCCCCAGGACGTGCCCCTCTGGACCTTTACCTTATCTCTGGACTTTTCCCGTATGGTTCACATGCCCACAATGGCCCAGCGAGCTGGGGGCTGGGGTGGGGCCAGGATAGAGAGCAAGAGACTGACGCGCACAGAGGACAGAAGCCATCAGGCTGTACCTCCCAGCTGGTTGCTATAGCAACGACCGGAATAAAAAGTGGGCTGGGGGTGTGCGGTGGGGTGACGGATGTCTGACATGCTCCTTTATCCATACCTTTTCTAACAGCCGAAATCCTCATACTGTTTACTCTTTGCCAGACAAATGAAAGGATAGCCCTTGCCATTTAAAAAATGTGTATTTCTTTAATTATTGGTGAGGTCAAACACCTTTTCACAAGCTTAGGGGCCAATTTTATTTATTCTATGAATTTCATATATATATATATATATATATATACAGTTATGTATACATCTATATGTATAGATATTATACACATGTATATAAATTAATGACTATCTTCTCGTGAGAAATTAAGACATTATTCTGACCATCCACCCCTTCCTCAGAAGTAACAACTATTCTTTTTTTTAAATTTTTTAACTTTTCATTATTATTTTTTAAGTGTATTTATTTATTTTGAGAGAGAGACTTTGTGTATAAGCAGGTGAGGGGCAGAGAGAGAGGGAGAAAGAGACTGCCAAGCAGGCTCTGTGCTATCAGCATAGAGCTGGACATAGGGCTCGAACTCATGAACCATGAGATCATGACCTGAGCCCGTCAAGACACAGATGCTCAACCGCCTGAGCCACCCAGGTGCCCCAGAGGTTACTACTATTCTTACTTGGCATGTGTTCTTTCAGATTTTTAAAAAATATATTTTTTACTTTTTTAATTTAATTTTGAGAGAGAGACAGAGACAGAGTGTGAGTAGGGGAGAGGCAGAGAGAGGGGGAGATACAGAATCTGAAGCAGGCTCCAGGCTCTGAGCTGTCAGCGCAGAGCCGGACATGGGACTCAAACTCATGAGCCATGATATCATGACCCGAGACGAAGTCAGAGGCTTAACCGACTGAACCACCCAGGTGCACTTGCATATACATATGTTCCCTTAAAAGTACATAGTTCAGTGGCTATACTATACAAACAACACATACAGGCACGTACAGACACAAATACACATATATACATATGTGTGTACATATATTTGTAAATGAATTATATTATATGTAGTATTCTGAAGGTCATTTATGAACTCAAAATATTGGTTATACTTCATATTGGTTGCTTTATTCTTTTGACCACAACATGCTCTTTTATAATATGGACACAGCACCCCACTCCCTGCAGCTGACTATTTGGGTTGTTCATGATAGATCACCATTGCGAACAAGGCTCAGATGAACACAATTCCTTTTGCACACGTGTTGGTTTTTTCCGGGGTAGGTACCCAAAGGGGTTTCACTAGCTAGAATTTTTAATAACATTTTTAATAATGATCAGCAAAACGGTAATTGCTTACTTTGGCAAAGATGATTATGCTCCAGGTGTGGACTGTGGGTTGGCCGAGTCAGGATGGCTTCCCCACATGGGTGGTTTTGCTCAGTGGGTGTAGCAACAAGCAGTGAAAATGGTAGCGAAGGACTTGACCCTGGGAAGTGTCTGGTTCCCTGCTGATGGGTCCTTAAGATGGACAGGCCTAATTTGGGGGAAAGTGGGAAGGAGGGTAATGAAGGTGCAGGCTCTGAGGTCTGTCAATATTCTCCTCCAGTATATCCCCACCTTGAGACCCCCTTGGCTGCTGCCCCCACCTGGGCAGAGGGTGAAAGGGTTCAGGGGATTCAGGACTAGGTCCTTGGTGGAGGAAGTAGCTGGGGGTGTCTCTGGTCGCTCCCAACCTGAGCCCTGTGCCTGGGCTAGCTGTGTTTTCACGGAATTTCTTTTAAATTTTAATGCATAGTGACAAATTGTTTTTGTACCAGTTGATCTCCCACTGGGAGCGAAAGACCTGTCTTCCACACCTTCACAGGTACTTGATGTTGTCTAGCAATTCGGATGAATGAATTTCACTGCTGTGATCACTTGTCTTTCCTTGTTTATAGTGAAAACTCTTTCATAGGCTTGTTGGCCATTTCTATTCCCATTACTTATTCATTAAAACAAGTATTTTGTCTTTTCTTTATAGATTTGCAAGAATTCTTTACATATTGAAATTACTGTCTTACCCCCATCTGTGATGCAGGTTGCAAATCTTTTTTAGTTTGTCAGCATTTAATTTCATTTACAAGTCTTCAGTACTTAAGTAGCTATGTAATTCTTATCAGTGAGTTTAATTTTTGCTTTTATGACTTGTGGGTTTTGTCTCATGCTTAGAAAGAATCCCCCTTCACACAATTAAAGCGTTTTTTTTAATATTTTAAATAATTTTGTTTATCACTTTGTAATATTTAAGTCTGTGACTGTGTGGAATTTATTTTCCTCATGGTAGCAAGTTTGGGGATGGGCAGAAATCTAACATTTTTTTCTTTCCACCTTCCCCACTGTGCCAGCATCATTTATGAGACACCTACCTTTCCCTCACCAACATGACAATTCCTGCGGACTGTTGTGGGTGATATCCTCACTTCCATTCAGTCTCCTCCCTCCTCACTCCCTTTGGTAGCTCTTCTTCCAAAGAGGAAAAATCATGGTTTATGATTCGATGGGGTTTGAAACCTGAGACATGGAGGGGGGTGGGCGGTGACATTTCATGGCAGGGGAGTGTATGCATGATCATCCCTTTGCTTTGTTGCTGGGGTTAGCCCACCTAGCAGACCACCTCCCCTTCTGGGCTTCCTGCCTCCTGTGGGTAGCAGCCTGGGATGAACCAGCTTTTCCCTCTCTTCTCTTCACCTCCCTGCCTCTACTGTGACCACATAGATCACGATTGCTGGGGATGGGTCAGCAGCTCTCAGGTGGTCCTAAGGGGTCCAGGTCTGTGAGTCACTGAGGCGGACCTGAGCTATGTAGATTCCATCCAGTAGACTCTACGGATCACCCAGTACTGGCAAGAAGGGGCAACTCCATTCCTCCCCATTTACTAATAGCTATTTTTTGTTGCCTTGTTACCTGTTCTATGTAAACTTCTTTGAGGAGGAAACTCCAAGTAGGAGGGTTGAGTTGTGGGTCTGGGAAGTCCCACTCCACATAGTGAACACACACACACACACACACACACACACACACACACACACATTTATTTCTGTTTCTGGTGATCTTTTTGTGCATTTCTCTGTTGGCACCAAGCATGGTACCATGCCATCCTGTGGAGTGATAGCTTAGCTAAAGTTTAAGCTCTAAAGTAGCCCCTAAGGCTAAAAAATTGCTGTTGAAAATTCCTTAAATTGACCATAAAGTGCAGTGTACAGAGTAAGCTCTCAGCACATAAGCTCTCATAAGCTCTCAGCACAGTTTTCCCTCCGTTGATGAATCTAATCTCTGTTCTTCCACTTGGGTACTGGGGGAGGAGAATGGGTTTCTTTAGAGGCAGTGTTGTATGAGATACACATACCTTCAACATTAGACTCACACACAGTTCAGCGAGAGGCTCTCACCACAGGGCAGCCATAACTAAGTGCCATAGCTGGGGGACTGAAACAATGTAAGGTTATTTCCTCACAGTTCTGGAGGCTGGAAGTCCAAGATCAAGGTGTCAGCGGGTTGGTTTCTTCTGTGTCTTCTCTCTGCAGTTTGCCTCCTTGTTGCTGAGTTCTTACCTGGTCTTCTTTGTGTGTCCAAACTTTTCTTCTTATAAGGTCACCAGTCAAATTGGATTAAGGCCCACCCTCATCATCTCATTTAGCTTTAATTACCACTTAAAGTCTCAGTCTCCAAATACATTCTGAGATATTCTGGATTAGAACTTCAACATAAGAATTTTGGGAGGGGCAATAAAATTCACTCCATAACATTTAAAATCTCTGTCAATCAATCAATCAGTCAGTCAATCAACCAATCAATCTCAATCTTTCCCCCTGTCTCTCTCTCTTTCTCTTTTTCTCTCTCATCTATTATCTCCTCCACAGACCACCTATGGAAGGAGACCACATGGAGTACCTCATTTCATTTTTGCAACACCGTAATCGATAGGCATTATTATTATTATTATTATTACCATTTTACATATGAGGCAAGGTGAAATAATTATTCCAAGATCACACAAATTAAGTAAGTGGAAGAGCTGGGATTTGAACTTGTATAACCTGAGTCTAGAATCCATGCTTTTAGCAATAAGGAGACTACTTTTTCAAGTATTTTTGCTTTTTTTAATAAGAGTTTTGACCATATTCTATAGGTTTTGAAATGTAGAGTTCTTTCTGTGGTCATTTTTCTAATTAATTAGTCTGTTACTATAATTATTTCATCTTTAATTCATGAATTATTTGTGAGTGCTTTTCAATTTCTAGATAGTTAGATTGGGTGAGGGGGCTATATTTTGGCGGCTTGTTTTAGTTTTGTTGTCAGAGAATATAGTATGTTCGTTTTATATCTATCTCTCTATCTAACATCTATCTATCTCTATGAACTTAAGATTTTCTTTATGGCACAGTTTATAAACAATTTCTGTAAATAGTTGAGCATTTTAAAAAGATTTTCTGTTTTATACAAAAACAGTATGTCCATTAAATAAAGCATATCATGCAGTTCAAATGACCTCATCATATTAATTCTTTTTCTACTGGATATGATATCAGTTTATAAATTTCATTGTGATCTTGTTAAAATAAACTTGAATTCCTAGTTTTGTTTTCTGCTTCAAGTATTTCCATACAATATCGTTTAGGGTGTGTTTGTAACAATTTCTTTAGAGATAGTACCTTTTATCACTAAAATTCTTCTCAGCCTTATTTGATGTTTTGACCTTAGAGTGCACTCTGTGTGATGTTAATACTTTTGCCATTTGCCACTGTGAGCAGTGTTCTGATCTATTCTTGCTCGCTTCTTTATTTTCTACCTTTTTTCTTTATCCTTTATTATAGATAAGTACCTTGAAAATAGCATTTAGCTGTTTTTTGCTCTTTTATTTAATCTGTTCTTTTTTTTCTTTGAATATAAGACATAACAAGGAGAATAATTTTATCCGTGCCCATTATTATTTATTGTGATGAATGATATACTTAATCTTTCTCTTGCCATCTTATTTTATGTTTTATGTTCATTGTGATTTCTGATTGCTTCTTCCTTTCACCTTTCGTGCCTCTTCCTTGTTTTATCCTTTTTTTGGTCTTTTTTTTTCTGCTCTAGGGATATGAAATACTATATCTAAATGTTATTCTAAAGTGCTTACTCTTAAATTATTACAAACATATTCTTTCCGTATATTATTCTATCAAAGTTAAGAATTAAACGTTATTCATAACCACCAGCCTTCATATAGCCAAGAATTGTAACATGCATTTACTTCCCTTTTATTCCCCTTATCTTTTATTGAATAATCTGGGATTTTATTCCTATTTCTCTGTCTTCCATTCATTGCTCAGAAAATAGTTTAAAACTCATTAATTTGGAATATTGTGCATAATGGCATAATGATGAGGACTGAAGGTTGCTGTAGTTTTAATATTTAGGATGGGGAAGAAAATCATTTTAGAGTGTGTAGCACTCTTTTTTTTTTTTTTTTTTGAGAGAGAGAGAATCTTTGTTGTTGTTGTTGTTGTTGTTATATATATTTTTAAATGTCTGTTTGCTTGGGAACAGAGAGATAGAGAGACGGAATCTGAAGTAGGCTCCAGGCTCCAAGCTGTCAGCACAGAGCCTGACACAGGGCTCAAATCCACAAACTGAAATCGTGATCTGAGCCAAAGTCAGATGCTTAACCGACTGAGCCACACAGGCACTCTGTGCAAGAGAGAATCTTAAGCAGGTTCCCCACTCAATGCAGAGCCCAATGCGGAGCTTGATCCCATGACCCTGGGATCATAACCTGAGCTGAAATCAAGAGTCAGATGCTCAACTGACTGAGCCACCCAGGTTCTCATCCCATGTCTAATTTATGAATTCACACAAATTTACAGAATTGCCATGAAAGATTGTTATTACTGTGACAAATTCTATACCTTAAAATTCTTCATTTTATTTTATTTTATTTTAGAGCATGAGCAGAGGATAGGGGCAGAGGAAGAGAGAGAGAGAGAGAGAGAGAGAGAGAGAGAAAATCTTAAGCAGGCTCCATGCTCAGCAAGGGGCTGAGCTTCATCCCATGACTCTGGGATCACGACCTGAGATGAAATCAAGAGTCAGATGCTCAACTGACTGAGCCACCCAGTGCCCCACAGCTAGTATTTCTTAATAATTGTTTTGTCATTGGGTATTTACATTTTCAATTTATATGATGCTGATATTGACTCTCTCAAACTTATCCTCTGAGGTCTTTAACTTTCTTCACTTTACAATGTCAATCCCTTTTCCTATTTTATCATGCTTGGGGGGACCTCCTTCTGCTGATTTACCAATTCTAAAATTTTATTTTTAACAGCATTCTTTCTGCTTCTCAGTTCTTTGATTTAAATATATTTCTTTAATTATTGTTCCTCCTGCAACTATTCTTTTTTTTTTTTTTATGTCTCTGGTAGGTTCTTTTTCAGAGGGGCCTTTAGATGTGACTATGAATACTATTCAGTATTTATAAAAGATTATCTTCTGTTTTCTGCATTAAATCTTTTTAATTGGGAGCCATTTGTGCTGGTTGCCTAGTTTAGTGTCCTTCTTTCTAGATGCTCATTCTCCTCAAGAGTTTGGTAAATTACCTGTGCTTTATCATATTTACAAATTATAGTCTGAGCTAGTAGGACTCTTTTAGCACTTAGGATAGGTTAATGTGTAATTCTCTCTCTGGAGCATCCTGATCCACACCACCCCTCTTATCCCGGTGAAGACGCTTACTGGAGAATGTTCTAGACTCAAAGAGGGCATCCAGTTTACTTTGCTTGAGAGCCTGTTACCGTGGCTCCCTGCCCACCCTGCCTCCCTGCCAGATGATTCATTCAAAAATTGTGTTTCAGTGAATAAAGATGGCATTGAATTGAATCCAAACTGTGTTTCCTCTGGCTGATAGTCTTTCAAGTTGGTAAAAGTGACAGATTTCCATAGTTTCAATATAGTTGTAATTCTTATAATTCCTTGTTGTATGTGTCTGGGAGGTTTATGTCTTTTCTTTTTTTAAAAAAATGATAGCTACAATTACCATTCTTAGAAGTCTTCTAAAAGATTTTAACAGAGTAAATGTACCTTTCTGTAAATTTTTGTAATTTTTAATGATTGAAAGCACTTATCAAAAAAAGGAAGTGCCTCTAAATACAGAGAGGAAATGTAGCACACTACAAAGAGTCCTCAGGGCTAGGACTCAGAGCATCTGGATTCCAGCACTGGCGTGACACAAGCTGTGTGAGTCTGAGAAATCATATCCGCTCCTTGGGCTTCACTTTGAATTTTCTCATCTGTTAAATGAAGGTAGATTATTTGGACATCTTGCATCCTACCACAATTAGTCAGTTCTTCATTCAGTAAGGACTCATAGCCAGATATGGAACTATGCACAAAAGGATAAAAATAAAATACTAAAATGGAAGAACATTATGAAGAAGGAAGAGAGGGAGGTAGAGGAAGAAAAGAACAGGTTAGGAGGAAAAGAATGCCTTTAGTATGTTCTAGGTCAATCGGGAGAGACTACATTAACTGATTGCAAAATTTTTCAATAATTGTTATACTACAAAAGTGCATATTGTTTAATAGAACAGAGGAGTGAGGTCTTCGCACCTCCTGGAAGTTAGTGAATATTTGGGGTTTCGTTTATAGAGGTGACTTGAGCTTGGGTTCAAAGGCCGACCAGGAATTTGTCACAGGGATGAGTGGGCAGCCAGGAGGAAAGACCAACGTGACCTGGTTGGGTAGGGAGAGGCTGGGGAGGGGCAGTGGGTGGGGGGCACAGGCAAAGAGTTCCTGGAAACTGCTGAAGATGAGGGGCCTGTTGGACACTGCAGACGACCGTGTAGAGCCCAGGAGAAAGGGCTAGAAGTTATCTGGGTGGTGTATAGAAGAACTAATGGCATGAGCCATTGACGAAGAGTATTTGTTTGCTGAAGATTAATGGGAGAGGGCGGACTGCCCAGAGGATGAGGAGAGATAGGAAAAGGGCTTGGATGGAGAGGCTGGAGGGCAGAGATGGATTTTAGTAGGGTAAGGAACATTTGGTGAGGGCTTAAAATTTTTCCAGGGGACAAAAATCCAAAGGGTGCCAAAGAGAGGGTGGGGAAAATGGAAATAGAGTCATATCAAGTGGAAAGAAGTTGGGGTAGCTGCTTGGGGATGGTGGTACCAGGAGCACAGGTGGCCCATAAGACTTGAATTCCCAGCAGAGGGAGAGGATGGGGGCAGAGCAAGGAAGGTAGTGTCAGCTCGTCTCAGCTATGGCTGTCACAACAGTCTAGTCTGTTTTTCAACATGAAGATAGAGGAAAACCAGTAATTGGCAGGAATTCCTGCTTAAGAATTCATCATAGGTATGATATTTAAATTTAAAGGCACGATAGATATTTTCATTAAGTTGATAGCTGGTCCAAGCACTCATTCTAAATTAACGGCAGCCTGCTTGTCACTGCAGATCATTAGCTGGAGTGATCATCCTGTCCTCTTCCCAGTCATGTCACGGACACTCCTGCTGGCTACTCACTGGCACTTGGTGGCAATTGCATCTACAAAGCCCCCCCCCCCCCCCCCCCCAATGAGTAGCCTTTGAGTTAAAAATTGCCCACTGAAAATAATGGAGCAGACTCCTATAGGTGACACATGGCCTTTAGAAGCAACTTGTCATGTAAGTGTATTTCTAATTATGCAAGCAGGAATGATATTTCCAAGCACTGCCAATTCAGCAGTTCTGCTGTGTTTCACATGGAGATTTGAAGATGGAGTCATGCCTGGGCAGGGAGAGCATTAGAGTCAAGGCACAAACTTGTTTAGGGAACACTCGATGGCAAGACAGGCCAAGGGTGGCATTACTATTACAGAGTAAGTACATTGTGGATACTGTTAAAAGCAAGCTATGTTATTACATACACAGTCTTGTGTGAATTGTCATACATCATCTAGAAGATATACACATCTTATTTTTTCCTGCTATGATTTTTCTACTCTACATTTTGTTGCTTTCCTTATTTCATACTGGAGGCATTTGGAACAAACTACTACAACTTAGGAAAAGCTGCCCCATCAGTGCAAATACCTTCCCTTCTTAGCAACACTTCCCCACCCTGGGTTCCTGGGAGGGCAGCAGGTGGGAGAGGTCCTGGTCTTAAGTGTCTTCCTGGCATGCCAAGTAGGAATGCTAGTAGCTTTTCAAAACAATGTTTGGAAAGAGTGATTTGGTTTTCTTGAATAATCAGTAATATAGTCCATCTAATTAATGGGCTAAATAGATTTCTTTTCCCTCAAATGGGCTGTCCTGTTTGCATAATGAGTGTTTAATACAGTGTTATAATTTTTAAATAGCTGACTTATAAGAGAGCTCCCAAGCCGGATCCTGGTGGAGACATCCAGGCCATAAGAAAGTGGCATACAGTTTTGGGCAGTCACATGCTCTGGATTAAAACAGAATTTTGTTTAAATTTACAGACAGCAAAATGTATGAGCTTTGAAAAATGCTTACATCTGTGTTATCACCACCATACGGAGGGTGCAGAACGCTGCCATTACACTGAAACAATTTCCTTGTTTCGCCATTTTGTAATCAAACCAACCTCCTACTGCCCTACTCCCCTACTGCCAGCAACAACTGGTCTGTTCTCCATACCTATGATTTTGCCTTTTCTAGAATGTCATGTAGATGGAATCACGCAGTATGTAACTTCATTAGTCAGGCTTTCTGCACTTAGCATAATGCATTTGAGAGTCATTTTATTTTATTAAGTATAATATTACTTGTTTTTGGTTTGTCTTCTCTCTGCCATTTTCTGTTCTTCTGTTCCCCTTTTCCTGGCCTCTTTGGACTCTTGGAAAATGTTTTCAGTATTTCATTTTTTCTTTATTTCTTGGCTTTTTGGCTATATATCTTTGCATTTTTAAATGGTTGTTCTGGGTATTACAATATACATAACATTTTTTTTTTTTTTACAGTCAACTGACCATTACCAACTTTACCATTAAAAATGTAACATAGAAGCTTTACAACCATATATTTCATATTACCCTCTGTATACATTGGGTACCCCATGAGATATTGTAGTTTTTTTTTCAATAGTCATACATATTTTAAGAATATAAGGAAAGAAAAGTAATTTAATATTTATCCAGATCTTTGCCAACCTGATTGCCTTTCCTTGGTTTCTGAAGTTATAAGTTTTCCTCCAGCCCATAGAATTTTACATCCTTCTAGTTGATGTCTCTCTCTCTTTTTTGTAAAGTTTATTTATTGTTGAGAGAGAGAGAGAGAGAGAACGTACAAGAGGGGGAAGGGAAGGGAGAGAGAAGAAAGAGAATCCAAAGCAGGCTCCAGGCTCTGAGCTGTTAGCACAGGGCCCAATGCAGGTCTTGAACCCATGAACCTTGAGATCATGATCTGAGCTGAAGTCAGATGCTTAACTGACTGAGCCACCCAGGCCCCCCTAGTTGATTCTCTTGATGACAAATCCTTTTAGTTTTTAATCATTGAGAATATATTTCATATTTCTGAAGATATTGCACTTGATATAGAATTCTGGATTGACGAATATTTTCTTTTAGCACTCTAAAGATGTGGTCCAATGTTTGCTAGCCTCCATGGTTTTTGATGAAAAATCCAGAGTAATTCTCTCAAAAATAAATAAATGTTAAAATAATAAGTAAGTAAGTAAGTAAGTAAATAAATATCCCTGGGGGCGCCTGGGTGGCGCAGTCGGTTAAGCGTCCGACTTCAGCCAGGTCACGATCTCGCGGTCCGTGAGTTCGAGCCCCGCGTCAGGCTCTGGGCTGATGGCTCGGAGCCTGGAGCCTGTTTCCGATTCTGTGTCTCCCTCTCTCTCTGCCCCTCCCCCGTTCATGCTCTGTCTCTCTCTGTCCCAAAAATAAATAAAAAAAAAAAAAAAAAAAAAAAAAAAAAAAAACGTTGAAAAAAAAAAATTAAAAAAAAAAAAAAAAAAAAAATAAATAAATATCCCTGAACAATGTTAATATTTCTTCTTCAGGGGGCAAACCAACTGATTCAGTTCAGGATGCAAGTCCTGACTCACTTTTTATGAGTGGTGGTTCCATATCCAATTCAAATTTCCAAGCCCCTCCCATGCTCTGTGACTGCCCCCCCCCCCCCCCCCCCCCGGCTTGTATTACTCAGGGCTTAGTCTGGAAGCTCTGGGGCTGTTTCAGATGGTTGTTCAGTTTGCAAAACCTTTGCTAAATGCTTCCTTGGGTCCCTTGCATGTATATGCCACTCAGGGGTGAGCCAAGGACTTTCACTGGTTCATTCTCAGAATAAGGGGATGCCTACCTCCAGCTCGCTACTCACCAGGATTTCCCCACACTCTCTTTACCCCCTCTTCATGGTTCCTCTGGCCAAAGAAACAGGGTTTTTGTTTTTGTTTTCTTTCCACCTCAGGTTTTAGGTTGTATGCTGCAGTGGCAGAAACAGTACTGTTTTGCAACCGAGGTTACCCTTAGAGCAGAGATAGAAAAATAAGAGAAAAAAAGAGAGGTGAAGAAATAGATTCCTTCCACACTCTCAGACTCATGGGGTCTCTTTTCCTGGTCCTCCGGCTAGGAAGAATGGGTTACACATGGAGTTCTTGCTGTCTGCTCTCTGTGTTTCTGTCAGTGGCTCGCCCTTTAGGTCAAAGACAGGAGAATAAAGGAAAAGATGAGTAAACTCGCTCCTGTATTGGTCATCCTTCAAGTTTTGACTTCCTTCCCTAAATCACCTGCTCTTACTTACTTTCCAGAGTCCTCAGAAGTTGTTTTTGTATTTTGTCCAGAGTTTTTAGCTGTAATTAGTAGGAGAAATAGGTGAAAATGGGCTCATTCCATCTTTGCTGGCACCTGAAGTTCCAAATTCTTTTTGAATCAGTTGTCAACCCATCCGTACTTTTTTTTACAAAACACACCACTTCTTCAGCTCCTTCCTCTCCGGCTTTAGCTTCAATGTGATAAACCAGTCCATTAACTTCTAGGCGCTTTTCCTGGCCTTTGCTAGCAGCTTCCCTCCTGGGGGGCAGCTCTTCAAATCACTTCCCTAGGAAACATACCTCTCTTGGTTTATTCCTGGGACCACCCACATCTATGAACATGCACATGCTCTGCAGATGCCATGTTCTTCTGTTGTGGCCTGGACCAGCTGCACTTCACTCTGCGACCTCTAAACCTTTTTGTTGACAGTTTTTACTCTGAACAGATGTTGTGTTTTGTCAAATGCTTTTTCCGAGATGATCATATTGTTCTTATCTTTTTTCTTATTAATGTGGTTATCACATTGAATGGTTTGCAATATTGAACTACCCTTGCATCCCTGGAATAAATTCCACTTGATCGTGGCAACTGTTTCTTAAAATATAATGTTGAGTTCAATTTGCTAATATCTTGTTGAAGATTTTTAAATCTATGTTCATCAGAGATGTTGGTCTGTAGTTTTCTTTTTGTAGTGTCTTTGCTGGTTTTGGTGTCAGGATAACACTGTCCCCACGGAATGAATTTGGAAGCTTTTTGTCCTCTCCTATTTTTTTGGAATAGTTTGAGAAGACTAGGTATTAATTCTGGTTGTTGTTTTTTTTTTTTTTTTTTTTTTGTAATTAAAAGTACTTTTTTTTGGGGTGCCTGGGTGGTTCAGTCGGTTAATGTCCGACTTCAGTTCAGGTCATGATCTCACGGTTTGTGGATTCAAACCCTGAATTGGGCTCTGTGCTGACAGCTCAGAACCTGGAACCTCCTTTGGATTCTGTGTCTCCCTCTCTCTCTGCCCCTCCCCAATTCGCACTCTATCTCTCTCTCAAAAATAAATAAAATATTAAAAATAAACTTCTAAAAATACTTTATGTTTTAATTTTAATTTTAATTTATTTAATTTTATTTTAATTCCAGTATATTTAGAGTACTATATTAGTTTTGGGTGCACAATATAATGATTCAACAATTCTGTACGTTACTCAGTACTCATCATAAGTATCCCATTACTCCTTATCACCTATTTCACCTATCCCCCGACTCCCCTACGCTGTGGTAACCATCAATTTGTTCCCTATAGTTGAGTCCATTTCTTGACTTTTCTCTTTTTTCTCCTTTGCTCATTTGTTTTGTTTCTTAAATTCCACATATGAATGAAATCATAGGGTATTTGTCCTCCTACGACTGATTTATTTCACTTAGCATGATACTCTCTAGATCCACCCATGTTGTTGGAAATGTTGTTGGAAAAAAAAGATTTCATTCTTTTTTATGGCTAAGTAATATTCCATTGTATAAATATACCAATTCTTTATCTATTCATCTATTGATGGACACTTGGACTGCTTCCATAATTTGGCTATTGTAAATAATGCTTCAATAAACTTAGGGGTCCCATGTATCCCTTTAGATTAGTGTTTTTGCATTCTTTGGGTAAATACCCAGTAGAGCAATTGCTGGATCATAGGGTAGTTCTATTTTTAATTTTTTCAGAAACCTCCATACTGATTTCCAAAGTGGCTGCACCAGTTTACATTCCCACCAATAATGCATGAGTGTTCCTTTTTCTCCATAGCCTCACTAACTTGTTTCTTGTGTTTCTGATTTTAGGTATTCTGACAGGTGTGAGGTGATATTTCATTGTAGCTTGGATTTGTATTTCCCTGATGATGAGTGATGTTGAGTATCTTTTCATGTGTCTTTATGTCTTCTTTGGAGAAATGTCTGTTCATGTTTTCTACCCATTTTTTAAATTGAGTTTATTATTTTCTGAGTGTTGGATTATATAAATTCTTTCTATATTTTGGATATTAACTCTTTATTAGACATGCCATTTGCAAATATCTTCCCCCATTCAGTAGGCTGCCTTTTAGTTGTGTTGGTTGTTTCCAACAAACAAAAAGCTGTGCAGAAGCTTTTTATTTTGATGTAGTCCCAGTAGTTTATTTTTGCTTTTATTTCCCTCACCTCAGGAGACATAGCTAGAAATGTGTTGCTACCACCAATGTCAGAGAAACTACTGCCTGTGTTCTTTTCTAGGATTTTTATGTTTTCAGGTCTCACATTTATACCTTTAACTCACCGTGGGTTTATTTTTGTGTATGGTATAAGAAAGTGGTCCAGTTTCATTCTTTTGCATGTAGCTGACCAGCTTTCCCAGCATCACTTGTTGAAGAGACTTTTTCCCATTGCATATTCTTACCTGCTTTGTCTAAGATGAATTGACCATATAATCGTGGATTTATTTCTGGGTTTTCTATTCTGTTCTATTGATCTGTGTGTCCATTTCTGTGCCAGTACCGTGCTGTTTGGTCACTACAGTTTTGTAATATAACTTCATGTCTGGAATTGTGATGCCTCCAGCTCTGCTTTTCCTTTTCAAGATTGCTTTGGCTATTTGGGGTCTTTTGTGGTTCATACAAATTTTAGATTGTTTGTTCTAATTCTGTGAAAAATGTGGTTGATATTTATTGCTTTAAATCTGTGGATTGCTTGGGGCAGTATGGACATTTTAACATTAGTTCTTCCAATCCAGGAGCATGAAATGTCTTTCTATTTCTTTGTGTCATCTTCAATTTCTTTCATCAGTGTTTTATAGTTTTCAGAGTACATGTTTTTCCCCTCTTCGGTTAAGTTTATTACTATGTATTTTGTTATTTTTGGTGCAATTGTAAATGGTATTTTTAAAAGATTTCTCTTTTTTCTGCTTATTAGTGTATAGAAATGCAACAAATTTCTGTACATTGATTTTATATCCTGTGACTTTACTGAATTCATTTGTTAGTTCTAGTAGTTTTTGGTGGAGTCTTTAGGGTTTTCTATTTATAGTACCATGTCATCTGCAAATACTGAAAATTTTACTTCCTCCTTACCGATTTGGATGTCTTTTATTTCTTTGTCTTATTGCTGTGGCTAGAACTTCCAGTACTATGTTAAATAAAAGTGGTAAAAGTGGACATCCTTGTCTTGTTCTTGACCTTAGGGGAAAAGTTCTCAGTTTTTCTCCATTGAGTATGATGCTAGCTATGGGTTTTTCATAAATGGCCTTTATTATGTTGAGGTAGGTTCCCTCTAAACCTGAGGGTTTTTATCATGAATGGATGTTGTACTTTGTCAAATGTTTTTTCTGCATCTATTGAAATGATTGGGTGATTTTTATCCTTTCTCCTATCAATGTGATATATCAGGTTGATTGGTAGCTTTTAATGCTTCTTCAAATGTTTGGTAGAATTCACTTGTGAAGTCATCTCTTCCTGGACCTTTTTGGAGGGAGTTTTTTGATTATTGATTTAAATTTGTTGCTGGTAATCAGTTTGTTCAATTTTTCTATTTCTTCCTGATTCAGTTTTGGAAGGTTATATGTGTCTAGGAATTTATCCATCTCTTCTAGGTTGTCCAATTTGTTGGCATATAATTTGTCAGAAAATCTTCTTATAATCCTTTGTGTTTCTGTGGTATTATTTTTTTTTATTTCTCCTGCATTTCTGATTTTATTTATTTGAGCTCTCTCTCTTTTTTTCTTAATGAAATTGACTAAAGGTTTATCAATGTTGTCGATCTTTTCCAAGAACCAGCTCCTGGTTTCATTGATCTTTTGTTATTTAGTCCCTATTTAATTTATTTCTGCTCTAATCTTTATTATTTCCTTCTACTGGCATTGGACTTTGCTTATTTTTTTTCTGCTCCTTTAGGTGTAAGTTTAGGTTGTTTATTTGAGAGTTTTCTTGTTTCTTAAGGTAGTTCTATACGATTGTGTTCAGAAAAGATCCATGTGTTCAGTTTCACCGTTACATAATTTTAACAGGCCTTCAAGAGGATGATTGAAAGGAAGGACCATTTGTGAACTGTTGATTATTCACAATGAATGATCTACACCTACTTCTCCTTTGCCTCCCAGCATTGTCATTTATTGAGTACTTACTATGAACCAGTCCTGTCGGTGGGCACTCACAGATAAGGAAGAAAGATACTGTCTTGATTTCTGAGGACCTCAAGGTGTCTATGAGCAGATAATAATTTTGTCTGACACACAGGAATTAGTGGGCAAATGTATGTGGGTATAGGTGCCTCTCCATCTCTTTTGAATAACTCAGAATTATGTTATGATTTGGTCCATACTAATCACTTCTATTTATTTGGGTTTAAAAAAAAAAGAAAAACAAACTAAACCTTTCCCTACCATATAAAAACTCTAAATCTTAAAATCTGAGTAGAGGCCAGTGTTTTCTCATTGCACTGAGAAAGAAAACAGCCAGTCTTAAAATCTTTTCCTGTTTTGTACCAAGTGTGGATTTTATTTTTGCTTCACATTTTCTTTGTTCTTACTCCAGTTTCTCTGTTATTTTCTCAGGAAGGAGAAATCTCCTTCCATTTTCAGCCCAACAGAGGGGAATTTATACCCAAATGTCCTCATCAGATTGACAAAGCATCCTGCAGGGACATACCAGAGCTCATTTAATCCCTGGGAGAGGTGAGAGAGCAGGGTGAGCGAGCTGGATGGGATGCCCGCAGTGATTTTGGTTGATGTATGGCTGCATTGCTAAAGAGAAAAACTTGCATCTCTGTTGTTTTCCTTTTATGAGTTTAAAAGCTAATTCTAAACCCAAATGGGGAGAAGTTTTAGAAGCAGAATTCTATAGCAAGTTGAGAGTAAAAGGTGACAAATGGCACTAGGAGTGTGCGTATTTTCTGAATGGAAAGAAAACTCTGGTTTATTGTCGCTGATTTTCTTTTCGTATTCCGCATAACTCTAACAGTGACACTGATCAGGCTGGAAAGAAATGAGTCTTCTGGGGTTCCAGAGGACCTATGACAGTCAGTCTAAAGGGATATGAGCTGTACTCTAATTTTGCCTACTAAATATCAGCAGAGGGAGCTGAGAGAGGGGTTGGTGGGATAATAATTACAACGGATGTTTTTAAGCACTTTAATGTGGACCAGGCAGTGTTTTAAGAGCTTTGTAAATGTGAACTTATTTGTTCCTCAAAATCCTGTGAGGCAAGCATTATTATTCACATTTTGTATATAGGAAAACCTAAGGTTCAGAGAGGGTGAGAAACTTGCCCAAGGTCACAGTTAGAAAGGCACTGTGGCTTGAGAACCCACATCCCAAATCACAAACTTGTAAAGAAGAGGACATTCGAGGGGAAAAAACTGGAAGAGGATCATTACTTACATGTTGGAAACACTGCAATCTTTAAGAGACAGTAAAACCTTGGATTGTCAGTAACTTATTCTGTGAGTGTTCTACGAGACGAAGAAACATTTCTAATAAATTTTAATTTGATAAATGAGTGATGTCTTGCAATATGAGTAGTACGTGATGCCAAATGTCACATGATCACAACTGAGCCAATGGTTCTCTCTCTCTCTCTCTCTGCAGGATTGTAGGTGATCATCTCCCATGCTCGGATGCTCGGTCTCAGGCTGTGGTGTTTGGCAGAAATCAGTGATTTTTCAGAAAGTTGGAAGGTGCCCACAACTGGCACTAGTGTATTTTTTGTCCCTCCAAAGCACCTATGGACAGTCCTATGCTTTTCCAGACCAGAGGAAGCTTAGGAATGCTTTGCTTCATTCTAGGTCAGCCTGCCTGCAGATATAGTCCCTTTCCTCTGCTGCCTTATTGTCAGTTACATTAAATACAGTCTATGACAAGAGTTTATTAACACTGTACTGTAGTCAACATCCATTAGAGTGTATACAATGGCCCCCATGCAGAAAACGATTCCATTGAGCCAATAGTCAGTAATGATTTCATTAGTGATAGTGAAAATCGTCCTACACAATAACCCTTCTGTCTCTTGTCTCCCTCACACCAGCCATGAAGGTTTTCAAAGGTAAGTGTAGGTTAATTAATTTATTTTTTCTTTATATTTTTTATTTTCTTTATTATTTTGTATTATATTACAGTATTGTAATAATTTCTATAGGAATATTTTTGGGTTGTGGAATGAGTCCTCTGAGTTTCCATTATTTCTTATGGGGAATTTCATCTTGGTATGCAGGTGCTTTGGGTTCCAAGCATGCTTCCGGAATGAATTTTGCTTGCAAACCAAGGTTTTACTGTACTGTAATCTCATTTGGTACATTCATTCAACATATATTTATTGAGTACCTACTGAGCGCCAGGTACTGTGTATTTTAAGATATAATGTATTAATAGAAAATCTGAGGTATAATAAGGCCAACAGATTAGGAGATGATTGCCTTTGAAGGCCATGGTGGGGCCACATGGGAAGGCATGAGGGTCAGTCAGGAGGCAAGGGATGGTGGAGCTGTGGACAAGAGCCTTCATTGTGTTTTCTGCAGGAAGGAACAGGTGAGGCAGGGTAAGCAGGTTTAGGATTGGCTCTGAGACACAAGGGACTGTCCCTAGTTGTCTGGTACCTGACCCTGGGGTGATTAGAGCAGGGAGACAGTGGTATGAAGTATGAAGAAGGTGGTTGGGATGTGGGCTTTTGATTGGTTGGTTTGCATTTGAAAAGTACACTCATGGGTAAATTGTTTATAATCTCTAAGAATTGGTTATTCCTGGAAAGGGTAGTTTCTCCAGGATCAGCAAGGCCCTAGATATTAAAGCATCCAAAGACAGCAAATAAAAGACATGGTTAATACACTGTGCCAAATGTTGGGGGTATAACAGAGAGCAAGGCAAGCAAAACCAAATGTGTGTGTGTGTGTGTGTGTGTGTGTGTGTGTGTGTGTGTGTGTGTACAGGTAATAGACATTAAAGAAATACATAATTTAATTATTATTATTTAATTTTTTTTAATGTTTATTTATTTTTGAGACAGAGAGGAAGGGGGAGGGGCAGAGAGAGAAGGAGACAGAATCCAAAGTAGGCTTCAGGCTCTGAGCTGTCAGCACAGAGCTTGCTGCAGGACTTGGACCCACGAACCATGAGATCATGATCTGAGCTGAAGTCAGATACTTAACCAACTGAGCCACCCTGGCGCCCCAAGAAATACATAATTTAATTATTAGTTGCAATCCTGTTAGATTCTATGGCAGACAAGTCCAAGGTGCTAGAAAAACATATTATAGGGAACTGGCCTGACATGGGGGTTGCAATTAAGATGTTGACTGGATTCTGACAGGCAATTTGGTGTTGGCTCTTCATGGGAAGCCTTAGTCTTGGCCTTAAGGACCTCCAGATAGAATTGCCTAAATGTGCTTACCCAGATGACTTCCACAGGGAAGTGATGAGAGTTAGAGAATATGGCAGGTGGAAGCAATCTTTTTCATTACCCACCTTTGGAAATCACATAGTATCGCTTCTGCTACATTCTCTTCCTTAGAAAGCAAATCGCTAAGTGCAGCACACCTTCAAGGAGAGGAGAATTAGTCTGAAATAAGAAGTTCAAATAGTTTTTCAACATATTTTAAAAACACTACTGTCCTAATGCCTAATTATTTTACTACTATAGATGCCCTAAACCCCATAATAAAATAGTTAAAAAAAATTTTTAATGTTTATTTTTGAGAGAGAGAGAAGAGAGGGAGACATAGAATCTGGAGCAGGCTCCAGGCTCCAAGCTTGTCAGCACAGAGCTCAACTGGGGGCTCGAACTCACAAACTATAAGATCATGACCTGACTTTGAAATCATGACCTGAGCCGAAGTTGGATGCTTCACCGACTGAGTCATGCAGGTGCCCTTAACATAGTTTTTAAAAATTTAAAACATCGGTTTCCCTTTAAAGATAATAAAGGAAGAAAAAGATCATCTTTTATATTTTCTCACACATTTAGCATTTCTAGCGCTCGCCATTTCTTCTTGTACATGTGAGTTCCCTTCTGATATTATTTCCTTATAGCCTGAAAAGTTTCCTTAGCATTTTTTGCTTACAGGTCTGCTGCTGAGGAATTTTCTGAGCTTTTGCTTATCCTACAATCTCATGTTTTGAATGTTTTCTTTGGGTGTAGAAATATTTACATACACATAGGTTTTACTTTTCAGCATTTTAAAGCTATTTTTCTCCACTGTTTTCTGGCATCCATTGTTTCATGTGAGAAATTAGCCATTATTTGTATAATTTATATTATTGTTCTGAAGGTGGTGCCTTTTTTGTTTTGAATATTTTATCTTTATTTGTGGTTTTCAGCAGTTTGACTAGTTATGCCTAGTTGCAGTGTTTTGTATTTTCTACTTTGTGTTCAGTGGCAGTGTCGAATGCTCCTTGATTATGTAGGTTCATGTTTGTAACCAAGTTTGAGAAGTATTGGGGGGTAAATCACATGCAGTCATGGTGTATAATCCTTTAATATGCTGTTAAATTCAGCTTGCTAATGTTATGAGAGATTTTTGCATATATATTCATAAGGGATATTGCTTATAGTTCATTTTTTTGGTGATATCTGTATGGCTTTGGTATTAGGGTGATGCTGGCCTTATAGAATGAATTAGAAGGTTTTTCTACTATTATATTTTTTGAAAGAGTTTGATGATTGATGCTTATTCTTTAAATATTTGGTGAAATCCACTGGTATAGCCATATGGATCCTGAGCTTTCCTTTGTGGAGATTTTGATTATTGACTCAATCTCTTTACTTTTTATAGATCTGGTTTCATTTTCTATATCCTCTAATCCACTTTTGGTAATTTGTGTTTTTCTAGGAAGTTGTCCATGTCATCTAGATTGTCTAACTTGGTGTACAATTGTTCATTGTATTCTCTTGTATTTTTCATTTTCTGTAAAGTCAGTAGTGGCATCAATGAATTTATAAATTCAAATACTATCATTTTCAGTTCTAGAATTCTCATACTCTTTTTATAGTTTCTATTTCTATGGTGATACATCCCATCTGTTCACTCATTTTATTCATTTTTTCCTTTAAGTCCTTGAAAATATTTATAATAGCTATTTATAATTCCTTATAGGTAGATTTCAGCATCTAGACAATTTCAGAATTTGTTGATATTAAGGTTTTTTCTTGGTTATGGCTTACATTTTACGGCTTCTCTGTGTATCTAATAGTTTTCTATTACATGATGGATAATATATTTTCAGAAGTTTGGATCATTTTCCTTCCTTTATTGTGTATTGGGTTTTGGTTTTATAGAGAGGAAGTTATTGATGGGTCCTTTTGATTCTGTCAAGCTTGATTCTATTCTTTGTTATGGCTTCTTCATTTCAGTTTTGTTCTTTATCCCTGAGGCAAGGTTTTTATTCTGTGAGTTATCCTTGTTAGTAAAACATTGGCTTTTTGGTTTTCAAGGGAGTGCTCTAATCTTTGGTGAAAACTCTTCACTCTGACTTGGCCAAAATTTCACCACTTTTCAATTCGTTGCAATTTCTAATCTGTTCTTTCATTTCTAAGACTCATATCAGTCTTCCTTTTCTAGGTCTTTGTGGAAACAATCTGCATGTTCTTCAACGGATGAATGAATACACAAATGTGATAAATCCACACAATGGAATATTACTCACCCATAAAAAGGAATGAAGTACTAATACATGCTACAATGTAGATTAATCTCTAAAACAGTATGTTAGCTGAAAGAAACCAGGCACCAAAGGTCCCTTGTGACACTGTTTGTATAAAAAATCTAGAATAGGTAAATCCATGGAGACAGAAAGCAGATTGGTGGTTGCCAAGGGAGAATGGATAATGAGCAGTAACTGTGTAGTGGGTATGAGGTTTTATTTTGGGGTAATGATTCAATCAAGTGGGATAGGTCCACAATCTATGCCCCATATGTCACTGATAATAATTCAGTATTGGTCCTGGTGTGTGTGTGTGTGTGTGTGTGTGTGTGTGTGTGTGTAGCATAGATTAAGTAAACTACTGGAAACGAAATGTCATTTTCAACTTAAATTTATTCAATTTGAGTATTGGTTACATGTATAGTGACATTTAAGCAAATGACTTGCCTCTATTAGTCTAGCAACAATCCAACAGATGTGGGATGTAAAATCCAATATTTAACTCAGGAACTCTGGCTATGTGAGAGGAACCACCTAGAGTCTTGATTACATGAGGCCTTGCCAGGGGTTTTCTAGGAGTCATGGTGAGGAGACTTTGGGCTATGGGTTGAGGTTTAGGACACTTAACTCTTGAAGATGGAGGTGAAAACTGCTCCTGACCTATGTGAGGAGTGTCTGGAGAGTCACAACTTTCACCTTGAGGAGGGACATTCTCTCACTATATGTTATTTGTCCTGATGGGTGTATTACAACAGCAGGACCCTCTAGGAAGTAGGGCTATGTCATTGAGGAACAGGCAGGGGCAGTAGGGTGGGTGCGATGTCTTGGTGGAGAGAGGCTCTAGTCAATGAGGGATCAGGAAACTGTCCCTGAGATGAGTATGGGGGTAAAGAAGAGAGGCAAGGAATTTGGGTAGGAAGAGTGAAGGACAAATAATGGTTCAGGCCTGGAGAATTTGTCCTCATTTCCTCAGAAGAAGGGATGATAATCTGGAGAAGCAAATGGTCCTTTTGGAAGTTAGACAAGAGAGCTTTTAACCCTGATAGGGGGGAGAGTTGTCCACAACCTGGTTAAAGAGTCATTTACAGTGGGGCTTGATAAATACATCAGGGTGTGCATAGGGGCTACGTGGTGCCACTGTGGATTATAATAGAGATCACAGTTGCAGACACACACACTGGCTACATTTCCTGTGCCAGGAACCATTTAGGGATAATTTAAACCATTTAGGGATAATTTTTGGTCACCACCCCAAAATTTAGTAGCTTAATCTTAGGATTTGGTGGATTGATCAGGAGGATTCTGTTTTATGTACCCAAGGCACTGGGGTAACTTGAAGGTCCAAAATAGCCTCAATCACATGGTAGCACTTGGTGCTGGCCACCAGCTGGGAGTTCAGGTGGGACTGTCAGCTAGTAGGTGGGGCCCATATGGTTGCTTGGGCTTCCTCATAGTATGGCGGTTGGTTTCCAAGAAGGAGTATTTCAAAAGGCAGAGAGGGAAGCTATATATCTCTTAAATCCCAATCTTGAATGTTATACAGTATATTTCCATAATAGTCTATTGGTTAAAACAGGCAACTGGATCAGTCCAAATTCAAGAGAAAGGGACTTAAACTTCATCTCATGGTGGAAGAGTGGTGAGGTCATACTGCAAAAGAGCATTTGGAAGGGGAGACATTGTTGTGGATGTCTTTGGTAACATAATCTGCAGGGTCTTTCCATGTGAGAGAAAGGACCTGAGAGAATGAGAAGGTCTCCATGATAATAGACAAAACTTACACTCCGCTTACCAATAAATTAAACTATTTACTTCTCATAACACTTTAACAGTATAATACTACTAGTATAACTATTTCTGGGTAGGGAAAGTGAGCACGGAGCAATTATGTAATTTTTTAAGGTCACTTAGTAGTGGAGTCAGGATTCCTACCATGTTAGAATGGCTCTAGAATCTGCATCTCCATTGAAATTGGTACCATCTTGATCCCATCTTATTCACCAGTATTTGATGCAAGGAAGGGTGATGCTAGGACTTCAACCACAGAAGTCTTTGGCATTGTAGCAATAGCAATAAGGTCTGATAAGATCTAAGCCTCACTTGACATTGCATTTTGCAAGTTTCTTCAGCAAAAAAGCAAAATTTAGCATTAATTCATTTGGCTAATGTCTAGTGAACATCTATTATGTGGAAAACTTTAGACAGTAGATACACAATGAACATAGAGCCCCAAAACAGAAAAATGATAAGAATTGTGTGAACTTTGATATTAGAACCATGAAAATAAACAACAAGAAGCAAATGAGAATCTCTGTCTTATCCAATCATACTGCACCCTGTCCTTGTTCTTGGATCACTGACACAGATATTGTATCTATTGTGTTCTGGGTACCTCAGTCTCCTCCAAACACTACTGTGGGAATGAGCAGAAAAAAGCACAAGCTTCTACTGTCATTCCTTAAAGAATGAGGGAGTATTCACTTGCTTCTCTGTAGACTTCAGGTTATAAAACACACACGTACATACACATGCACTCACCACATCTCTGAACAGTAGCTAAGCCTATTAACCTGTTCTGTTGGGGAAAAAAATGCCAGGTTCACTGGAGATTATGGATTACAGAGCGGGGTTGAACTAGTTGCTTTCACCATTAAAGCAAAAATCAATGGTTCACCTGTACTGTGCCCACAATGGAAGCCTTTAGTTTGCCAGGAGCGTGGGAAGCCAAGCAACTGCAAGCTTGAAATGCCCTCTGTGTTGCCAGCAGCTGCTCCTTCAAGGCTGGGAAACATCTCTGAATACAATTACCTGTGCTCTGCTGAGCAAGGAAAGGTCACAGATGTAGGGGCTGTAGAATTCATCATCAACATGTTTTTCGTGATAAGGATAAAGCAGATCACATCACAGGGACAGGCGAAGCCTGTAAATTTCAGCACTATGGAAATTAGATACCACAAACATATAGTAGAGTATAATTAGCCTGAGAAGAGGAGATGGGCTTTAAAATTGACATATGTTACTTTTTTCACCCCAATGAATACTAGATCTTAATGCTAATGCCAGAACGTTGTAGACTTCCGTGGCTGAAGTCCATCACTTGTCCATGCATCGAATGTCAGTTGGACAGGCAAAGTGGAGGAAAGGATCAGTAACCAGTGTGCGTGGTGCATACAGCCCATGTGAGGTCCCAAGAACCACAAGACCTCATGTCTGCAGAGGTCACTCTCAATGCGGCTTCAATATGGCTCCAACGCATTGCCATATAAGTGGCAATCCAGTCCAGATTGCCAGAGGCAGAGGGTAGAGAGTATACGTATGAAAGCACTAAAGAATTTGACTCCTGGGAGGGGCTCACCCAGAGCTCACTCACCTTTACTATAGCTACAAATGTGCTTATTCCGTTTCCCATGGCAGGTTAGAAGCTGTAGGTTAAGGTGTGTGTGTGTGTGCGTGCACGCTACCAGTGGAGCAGAGCAAATGCCATTAGGGCCCTTGGGGTGTCTCGGTGGAGGTTGCTATTTTGTCACAGCATGTGTTGCTGAAGCATTGTGGTCTCAACCCATACTACGGATGATGGCACATGAAGACCTATTTTTCTTTGTTGCTTAAAGGGGCCTTTCTCACAGCAATCAGGAATAAGGCCTCAGGTTGGATTATTTGAGAAGACAGTTCAACACATTTTTCCTTGTGCAGGTTTTTTTTTCTTTTTTTTTTTAATTAAAGATTTTTTGGGTGCAGGGCGCCTGTGTGGCTCAGTCGGTTGAGCGACAGACTTCGGCTCAGGTCATGATCTCATGGTTTGTGAATTCGAGCCCCACGGCAGGCTCTGTGCTGACAGCTCAGAGTCTGGAGCCTGCTTCTGATTCTGTGTCTCCCTCTCTCTCTGCTCCTCCTCTACTCATGCTGTGTCTCTCTCTGTCTCAGAAATAAATAAACATAAAAAAATTTTTTTGGGGGGTACCTGGATGGCTCAGTCGGTTGAGTGTCCGACTCTTGATCTTGGCTCAGGTCATGATCTCATGATTAGTGGGTTTGAGCCCTACATGGGGCTCCTTGCTTAACAGCGTGGAGCCTGCTTGGGATTCTATCTCCCTCTCTCTCTGCCCTTCACTGCCTTCTTCTCTCTCTCTCAAAATAAATAAATAAACTTAAAAAAAATCTGAAGTTAAAAAAAATAAAAATAAATAATTAAAAAATTCTGTTTAGAGTTATTAGTTTTAATGAATTGGGTTGTGTTCATAATTTGCTCTCCATTTTATGTGCCATGGTCAATCTTTCCTTTCATAAAAAAGCAAAGTTTCCACCCATGTATCTGCTCTCACCTTCCCCACTTAGATAGGCAGAGGGAACAGAGGTTTTGTTTTTAAGCATGAATTTTTGAAATGGTTTTTGTGTCTTGGGTTTATAACCATGACCTAACTCTATGTGCCATGAAGACAGAGCCAGGAAAGGATGTTTTTAAATGTATTTTCACAAAGAAACACATGGAATCCACTCTATAAGAGGGAAAAGTTCTCAGTATTTGAAGTTATTTCTCTCTTGAAAGAGAAATAAGTTGGTTTTTTTTCCTGATTAATAAATAAAACAAAATCACTTCTCAGATTCAGAAAAGATTTAAAAAGTGTAAGAAGAAAATAAATGCCACTGATAGTTCCATCACGTGAGTAACTATTGTTAAAATTTAATGCATATGCTTCTACGTATTTTACCGTCTATGAATACACATACATGTTTACTTTATTATTAGTTTTTACCAAATGACTGCGATGACTTCTGGTGTCAACCACTCAGAATTAGCATAGATAGGATGAGGGCTTGGTGTTCCACAGTACTGCCTTCACTCCAGATGCCAGCTGCAGGATTGGGGGTCCCCAGGCCACTGTATCTTCTGCTTTGATAATTCACCGGAATGATTCACAGAACTCAGAAAGTGCTATGCTTATGATTCAGTTTTATTAGAGCCAAAAGATAAAAAACAGACCCAGTCATAGGGCTCCTGAGTGGCTCAGTCAGTTGAGCATCCAACTTCAGCTCAGGTCATGATCTCATGGTTCCTGGGTTCAAGCCCTGTGTTGGGCTTTGTGCTGACACCTGGGAGCCTGGAGCCTGCTTCAGATTCTGTGTCTCCCTCTCTCTCTGCCCCTGCCCTGCTTGCACTCTGTCTTTCTCTGTGTCAAAAATAAAATAAATATTTTAAAAAAAATCAGAACCAGTCAAAGAAGAGATACATAAAGTGAAGTCTGGGAGAGTTCTAAATGTGGAGTTTCCATGTCTCTTCTCCTGGGAGCCAGGATGTATTACCCTCTTGGCACATCCGTGTATGAAAACATGCAGAATACTGCTAACCAGGGGTGCTCATCTAAGCTTCGGTGTTCAGAGTTTTTACTGAGGTTTCATTATATAAGCATGATAGATTAAGTGACTGGCCATGAGATTGAACTCAACCTCCAGCCATCCTTCCTCCCTTCCTAGGAAGATAAACATTATCCAAGAGAGTTTGGCTGTAGGGTGAAGAAACTTTAGGGTCATTTTAACTGATTTGTTTCCCTTATAGCTTCCTTTTTATGCATGTACAAATGTGGATTTTTTTCCCCTTAGTGAAAAACAATATAACTGGTGCATCTATAAATCAAAGGTATTATATATTCAATTAAACACAGTATTTCATAACTATTTTTTCTCAGTATATCATGAGCATTTTTCCACATCAAAATACTTCAGGGAACCTGGGTGGCTCAGTCAGTTAAGCGTCTGGCTTCAGCTCAGGTCACGATCTCGCAGTCCGTGAGTTTGAGCCCCATGTTGGGCTCTGTGCTGACAGCTCAGAGCCTAGAGCCTGCTTCAGATTCTGTGTCTCCATCTCTCTCTGCTTTTCCCCCACTCACACTCTGTCTCTCAAAAATAAATAAATGTTAAAAAATATTTTTTTAAAAACTTCACATTTGTCATGCTATATAACATTTTATTGCATTGCTGTATGATTCATTTAACCAATCCTTTATTATTGGACATTTGTGCTTTTTTCATTCCTATGGTTATAACAAAGACTAGGATTCACGTGGTTGCATGTACGTTTTGCACAGTTGCCCAGTTGTTTCCCTAGGACAGACTTCTGTAAGTGTAATATGTGGGTCATGGTATACATGTATTTTAAAAACATGCTGCCAGGGGTGCCTGGGTGGCTCAGTCAGTTAAGCATTCAACTCTTGGTTTCGGTTCAGGTCATGATCTCATGGTTCATGAGTTCGAGTACTGCATTGGGCTCCATGCTGACAGAGCAGAGTCTGCTTGGAATTCTCTCTCTCCCTCTCTCTCTGCCCCTCCCCAGCTGACTCTCTGTCTCTCTCTCTCTCAAAATAAATATGTAAACTTAAAAAAAATTAAAAAAATACATGCTGCCAATTTCCTTCCCAAAATGTCATATCTATCCACTTCCTCTCCATAGTAGCTGAGTGCCTGGTTCCCATACACAGGTCCACCCTTGTCTTTATTATCTGTCAGTCTCCTACCAATACTGATTCTGCCCCCTCTACTCCCCCAGTATCCCATTTCAATTTGAACTTGATTATCACGTGATTACTTTTAAAATATGTTATTGGCCATTTGTATCTCTTTTACAGATTCCTTATTTGCCACCATTGTACTTTTTTTTTTTTTAATTGGGTTGTCTTTTTTCTCATATGAATTATGAACATTTTTTCCCAGTTTTTTTGATTGCCTTTTATTTTTTTATTTTATTTTATTTGTTTTAATTTTTTTAACGTTTATTCATTTTTGAGACAAAGAGAGACAGAGCATGAATGGGGGAAGGTCAGAGAGAGAGGGAGACACAGAATCTGAAACAGGCTCCAGGCTCCGAGCTGTCAGCACAGAGCCTGACGCGGGGCTTGAGCTCACGGACCGCGAGATCATGACCTGAGCTGAAGTTGGACGCCCAACCGACTGAGCCACCCAGACGCCCCTTGATTGCCTTTTAATTAGGGCTTAAGTATTTAATTAACACATTGCCCTGCCACATTCAGACCAAGGGTAAACAGGCCCAGGTGATGGTCACAGGGGACTACCCTCTGGGTGAGGCAGGCTGGGTGGCCATGATGGCCCCAGGGACAGGGCTGTGAGCTTACTTGGGATTTGAACTCTTAGGTGGATTAACATCCCACATGGGTAGTGAGCAGTCCCGCCTTGCTAGACTAACAAGAATGGGGCTGCCATCCCAGCCCAGGACTCAGAGACATGACGATGCCATCTGGGATCCAAACTCACAGTAGCAGATGCACTTTGTATGTCTGAGGGCCTGTAACAGTGCCTATAATGGGGAAATACACCCTTAGTAATGAACCAGGTGGAAAGCATGTGGTGCATGCTGTATCTGATAAGCTGGCATTCTCTTTACCCATTGTGTTCATTGGCAGTTTCTTCCCTGAAAGGGGAATTTCTCTTCTGTATCTATCTGAAGGCATCTAAACCTTGCACAGGATGTTTTATTAGGAAGCAGTGAAAATGTAAGAAGCCCTTTGACAGAACTTCTCTTTGTTGCTAAGAAATTGCTCTTGGCTACCTGTCTAAACCACCAAGGTAAATATCTGTAAACCTTTGAAAGGGGCCCAGGAACATTGTACCCCAGGACCCTCTTATTGACAAAGTCAGACACTGTTCATTTTACTCACAATACAGGGGACTTCAGATGAATCTCTGCTCCATTTCTAAAAATTGATGCTATTTTAGTATTTTGAGGCCTCTACTTTTGATAAAACAAAGTCATAATATGTGTCTGTAGATAATAAAAAAAGGAAACTGACATTTATTAAGGGCTGATGTGTACTAGACACTGTACTTAGCACTTTCAAATATGTGACCTCAATTTTGGGGAGAGTAGCATTCATCTGACACCTGTATTTAATTTATAAGAGAATATTATAAAATCATATAAAGCATTACAAACAATTAGAAAGTTTTTTTTAAAGTCTTCACACTTAAAGAGGAGAGATAAGGACTGAAAATAAAACAATTTTTCCCAGTTATTCAAATCAGGTCACACTTCTGTTCCATAGATCTTATGAATGTAATATATATATATATATATACACACACACACATAGTCAAATATATGCGTATGCTTTGACTTTACCAGACCATAATGTTCCTCTTCATTTTGCTACAACTAACCTTAGCAAGTACCTCTTTGGGGTGGTATAGATGACCACAAAGCTTTGGAAAGGAGGGAAACTTTTAATTAAATCTCCTTTTTAATTTCTTATAACTGCAGAGCAAAAGGAGTGTCACTGGAACAGAAACAGGTCCCTACTTTCGGAGATGAGGCACAAAGATATAGTACCATCATATGCTTTGTCCTGGGTCAGCTCACATTGGTTGATCTGGCAGGCAAATGGCATGGACACTCATCAGTGAGACTGGTGCTGGTCTTGGGGGCAGTAGTGGGAATAATGTCCAGGACACCACTGCAGGGCCCCTCATTAACTTGTTAGTTACAGTGTGGGTAGACCTGGGTGAGGGAGACAATTGAGAGCCTTAGGACATCAGCTCTTTACTAACTAGTACCTAACTCAAACTTTTTCCAACATGTATGATCATACCAGAGGATATCAGGCAAACATCAGCCCTATTGATAAGCCTCCAACCAGAATGACTTTGGGGTTTTAGAAAAGAACAAAAGAGGGTTCATTTGAATAGATGCTATAAGAAGCAAGCTCCTGGGTGGAGCACTGAGTGGAATTCCCATCCTGCAGGTGGGTCAGTCTCTCTCTTTCTCTCTCTCTCTCTTTCTCAAACTTTCTCTCTCTTTTTCCTGAATGTTAATTCCCCTCTTGTTTCTGCTGCATATCTGACTCTTATGCTACGTGTGTGGACAGCCTTCTCAGCTAGACGTTCCCTTGTGTTAGTTATCTGTTGCTGCAAAACAACAAGCGTGTATTATCTGTCACTGAGGGTCAGGAATCTAAGAGCAGCTTAGTGGGGTGGGGCTAGCTCAGTTCTCTCACAAGGTCACAAGCCATCAGCCAAGATTGCAGGCATCTGAAGGCTTGACTGGAGTCAGAGAATCAGCTTCCAAGCTCACTCTCCTGGCTGTGGCAGGAAACTTTTACTTTCTAAGTTCCTCCTTGTTCCTCACTGCGTGGGATGCCCCAGGGGTAACAAGGCAGCTGACTTCCATGAGTGAGTAATCCAAGAGAGAGCAAGGCAGAAGCCAATATCTTTAATAACCTAGATTCCAAGTGACCTCATCACTTCTGCCCTATACTCTTAGTTACACAGACAACCCAATGCAGTGTGGGAGGGACCTACACAAGGATGTGAATACTGGGAGATGGCATTATTGAGGCTGGTCTCAGAGGCTGGCTTAACATGATCCTTCTCTGAAGGATGGCTGAATCTTTCACATCTTTTCATGGCCAATATGTGGCACAGTCTTGTTAGGTAGGAAGTGCCCAGTGAGGTTTGTTGATGATAAAGAGATGACGGACACTCAATATAAACTGGAGTTAAAAAAATACTCCGGATGATAAGGCATAATCACAAATATTTCCTGATAAACATAATAAATACTGAAGAACATTTTTTTTCAATTGATTTTGTTTATATTAATGAAGTAAGGCTTGAGCCTAAGTAGGATACAATTAAATGTCTGGAGGAAGATCTGAAATGGGCTCTGATGATTTCCTCCCTAACAACCATGGTAGGCAGCAATTCTATTCCAAACGGCCAGAAGGATAGACATCATTAGAGAAAGATAAACCTCATGCACATCCACATATTCCAAATGAATTTATAGTAGGTCTTTGCCTTTTTTTATTCCCAAAAAACTGAAGCTGAACTCCTTGGGAGAAATGATAAATCTAAATTCAACAGCCATTAACTAAGGATTTGTTGATTTATATAGACTTGAAGGAAGACATTATCTCTTCTACTAACTTTGTTCTCAATAAGTTCTTAATCCCCAAGACCAGAAAAAATAAAGTATTTTTAGAGTAAGCTTGGTATAAAAAATTTCCCCATCATTTTTTCCCACTGCTTTCCAATTTACAGAAAAATAAAGGTGAAGTAAAAATAATGACAGCTACCATTTATTGTGCATTTCTACTATGCCCTGCGCTGTGTCATGAGGTGGATTCTTTTTTTTCCTTCCATATTTCATGGTGTAAATGGAGGTAAAGTAATTTGCCCCAGGTCCTAAATGCAGTGTGTGATGTCCAGCTCTCTTAACTACTACCTTATCCATCACAGTCTACAGAAATATAAATCTTCCTTCAAGACCAAATGGCACTGAATTCCAGAGTTTAATAAAACTTCATGTGAGAAATGACTGGAAGTTATATTTTTAAGGATCTCACCTCTTTGGATAAGTTAGGTCTCACCATTCAATGTTTTAGAGAAGGTAACTATACACTGGCATTTCTTCTACTTGATACTAGTTTTACCTCCACAGAACATCCTTCAAAAGTAAGTGTGAGCAACATAAATTTTTATTTAAAGAAGTTTGCTCTTTTCTCTCTCTTTTTTAAGTTTATTTATTTATTTTGAGAGAGAGAGAGAGAGAGAGTAAGAGCATGCAGAGGGGTAGATGGGCAGAGAGAGAGGGAGAGAGAATATTAAGCAGGCTCCACACCCTGTGCAGAGCCTGGTGTGGGGCTCGATCCTACAACCATGAGATCATGACCGTATCCAAAACTGAGTCAGATGCTCAATCAGCTGAGCCACCCGAGTGCCACTTTTTTAAAAAGTGCCCCCCCTTTTTTTAAAAAGAAGTCTGCTCTTCTCTTGATAAGATTGATGTTGGATTGAAATATCACAATGAAACTATAAAGCCAATGTGACCAGTTGTCATCAGAATTTGGCTTACAAGGGAGATTTGGGGTCTATATAGATCGAAAGTAAACTTTGTGAAGAAAGAAAAGGGAAAATGGAAGAGGGATGGACATTCATCAGCCTTTTCTAAGCACAGTGCTGCAGTGGAGCAGGATATCTGATCTTGTCATTTCCACCATTTTGGAAATTGCCACTTAATCAACTCTTGACCAATTGCGTATTTATTCTTTTATTCTTCAACAAATATTTATGGATCATGGTATGCTCATATTATGTTGTGCCTCCAGAGCCTCTCATTCCCAACCACACACCAATGCTCAGCAGAGAGAGCATGTATATGGTAAGGGTTGAGGTGTGGGTGGACTTTTTGGAAAATGCCAGTTCTTACCTCTGAGTTTAAAGAACCAGTGGAAATACCTAGAAAATGCTCCCCTGAAAGGCATTCCTGCTTGACCCTGCTGAGTTCCTTCTGTAGTCTTTTCTGGGAGTAAACTAAGTTCCTGAGGCTGATGAGGGCCTGGTGAAGTCATTGCTGTTGCTGGTCTAGGTCCCTAGAACCTCCTGGGTAACAGCAACAGGATGTGGGAAATAAATGGCCATACTAGCTAACAAAGGCCTGTCTGACTCCAGGGAGGTCATCTCTTCGGTGGGAGAACATGTTCTTGGGACTCCCTAAAGCTGCTTCCACTGTCATTCTGATTTCTATCATGCTGACTCCTTGGAGTGAGCAGTGAAGAGTGAAACCCCTCTGGATATTATTGATCTTCATTATTTTGTGGCTAGTTTAGAAGTTTCTTGATTCTATAAAATAAACAACAGCTTCCCTCAAGCGAACACTCACTATGTGAGAGACAGGCTGGGTGACAACTGAGTGTGAGGGCTCAGGAAACCCATAGCCAGGTTGACACTAACTTAGTAGTTGTGCTGATTCATGTTGCCTTAGTTTCTTTATCTCTAATATGGGGGGAAAGAGAGGATCTGCTTCATTAAGTGGGACAGGGGTGCCTGTGTGGCTCAGTTGCTTGAGCAGCCGACTCTTGATTTAGGCTCAAGTCATGATCCTAGGGTCGTGAGATAGAGCCCCAAGTTGGGCTCTGTGCTGAGCGGGGAGTCTGCTTGAGTCTCTCTCTCTCTCCCTCTGCTCTTTTCCCCTGCTTTCACACACTCTCTCTAAAAAGTTAAAATTAAAATTAAAAATAAATTTAAGGGGCACCTGAGTGGCTCAGTCGGTTGAGCACCTGACTCTTGATTGTGGCTCAGGTCGTGATCTCGTGGTTTTGAGATTGAGCTCTGCATTAGGTTCCATGATGTGGAGCCTACTTAAGATTCTCTCTCTCTCTCTCTCTCTCTCTCTCTCTCTCTCTCTCTCTCCTTCTGCCCCTCCCCTGCTCATGCATGCTCTCTCTCTCTCAAATAAAATATTAAAAAAAAAAGAATTAAATGGGATGTTATATTACAAAAACTGAGAAGAGTTCCCGGTTCACAGCAAGTGTCCAATAGATGTTAGTGGAATTTATCCATGTAGCTGAGTGCATTTTATTCATTCTCCACTAGGTGAGTGAGATACTCTGACGACTCCATTTCACAGATGACAAAACTGAATTTGGAAGGAATTCAGCTACTGGCTGAAGGCAACTACCTATGGTGGTAGGTAGAAGAGAAGAGATTTGAATCTAGGGGTATCTGACTCCAGAAGCAAAGTTCATCTTGGAGACAACACCCTTCCTCATAGTGCTGTAGCGCAGCAGGGTGCAGATATGTGGAAGAAAGGATGCAGCACTTACTAATAGGCCAAATGGGCTTCATTTGTTCCTCCCTTCCTTTATTTATTCACTCATTCATTCATTCAAAACATTAAGCACCCAGAATGTGCTGGGTATTGTACTGGACATGGGGGAAGAGTAATAATAAAAAATACAGAGCTGTTCCTGACCTCAGAGAGCTCACAGAAGGTCAACAGAGATAGACATCAATCACATACAAATCTGTAAGTGCACAGATTCACTGATAAGTGAGGTAGAAGGTCAGGGTGCTATCCCAATGTGGGATCTTTCTTCAGGAGTGGCATTTGAGCTGAAATCTTAAGGAGGAGGAGTGCCAGGCAGAAGACACCAGGAGAGAACAGAGTCTTTGTGGCCAGGAGTCCTGTTGATTGTCTGTGGCCTGGAGAGAAGGCCATGGAAGCTGTAGCTCAGTGAGAGGAGAGTAGGGATGAGGCTGGAAGGGGAGGCATGGGCCACACAAGGTAGGGCTTTAGCTTTGTAATGACTGTACTCTCTAAGTGTTTTATTTGTTTGTTTTTAATGTTTGTTTGTTTGCTTATTTATTATTTTGAGGGAGAGAGTGTGCATGAACAAGTGGGTGAGGGGCAGAGAAAGAGGAAGATTGAGAATCCCAAGCAGACTCCATGCTGTCAGCACAGAAAGCATCACAGGGCTCGATCCCACAACCCTGGGACCATGACCTGAGCCAAGATCAAGAGTCTGACGCTCAACTGACTGAGCCACACAGGTGCCCCTCTTTAAGTGTTTTAAGTAGAGAATAGCTACAGGGATAACTTTGGGGTTTCCATAGGTTCACTCTGACAGAAGCCTAGGGAATGGTTTGGGGGAGCGCCATGGGACAAGCTAAGAGATCAGCTGGGGTCTTTCTGTTTTCTTCTCATCAAAACCTTTGTCCCACACAGCTTCTTTCCCAGAGAAAAAATTCTTGATATCCAGAACTCATCTTTGTGGTCCCTGGGAATACTTAAGGGGCTCCCTTAGTTCAGGTCAGCACCTCCTCATTTCTGTGTGTCCCATGCGGTCTGTTCCGGTTGCCACAGCTGCCCCCTTACACCTGCCTCCTCTGACCACCATCCTCTCCTCTCTCAGCATCCCTGTCTCTATCCACAGCCGCTTCTCTTTTTGTAATAAAAAAGTTTTACCATGCCATCCTTCTGGCAATTCTTCTCCACTAACACCAGAATTAAGGATCTCCATTTGATTTTTCAGGGGATTAATGTTTCATTGTCACATTTCTGGAATTAAAAGCATTTTAATAAATGCTATTTAATATACCAGTGAAGTACAAAATCTCAAAATAATTTAACTTCTGAATACGAAGATTTTATTCTTCCCTACAGTGAAAAAGAAAAGTATCACCAATGAGAATCTCCTTGCCTTGACCACACTCTTGTAATCTGTAATTTCGTTATTATCATCTCACATGTTACATTGTGATATATTTGGGAGAAGGGAAATGACAAAGAATTGGTGGTCCCAAACCAAATTCAAAATTGCTTTCAGTGAGGGGTTAGCAAGCCCTTCAGGGTACAGTCATCATTCTCCCACTCAGTGCCTGGGTCACCTCTCCTTCCCCATCTTGTCCTGAGGTGTGGACTGTGAAGCAGGTTGGTCTTACTTGATTCTAGAGAGCAATAGAA
The DNA here is from genome assembly GCF_018350215.1 of Panthera leo. Taxonomy (NCBI): domain Eukaryota; kingdom Metazoa; phylum Chordata; class Mammalia; order Carnivora; family Felidae; genus Panthera; species Panthera leo. The sequence continues at coordinate 24,888,035 of NC_056683.1, read as the reverse complement.
AGGGACCATCTTCTGGCTTAAGATAGACATCTGAAGAGGCTCCTGGGTGGGTCGGTCAGTTAAACATCTGACTTTGGCTCAGGTCATGATCTCATAGTTTGTGGGTCTGAGCCCTGCATCAGGCTCTGTGCTGACAGCTCAGAGCCTGAAGCCCACTTCAGATTCTGTCTCCCTGTCCCTCTACCCTTCCCCCACTTGCACTCTGTCTGTCTGTCTCTCTCTCAAAAATAAATTAAAATATCAAAAAGAAAATATAAGCATCTGTTAAAAATACGATTTGACTACATTATATTGAGAAATGAAAATGATGTGTGTTTTATTTGATCTGAGTATAACATCCCATGGCAACTATGGGTTTCATTACCCCAGCAACGACATCTACTAAATGTGACATTTCTGAGTATCATCCCAATTTGAGGAATTCTGACAAAGGGGCTCTGGAATGATTTTCCAAAGCATTCCCCTCTCTGCCTCACTACACAGGCAGCACTGCCCATTTCCACCTGTGTATTGACCCTGGTACAGGGAAGGACTTGATTCTTTCTACAGTAGGTAAATAATCAAGGAAAGGTAAATAATCAAAAAAATTAATCAAAAAATAATCATGGCCACACGTCTGCACTGAGACAACTTGGCAGGTGTCCTGTCTGTCCCGGCCAGGCTTTGGACATACTGTACCTTGCATCTACTGCCTGATCACCAGATGGCCCAGGTCTCTCTGCAGCTGTACTCATGACTACTCTAGATGTCACTGCTCTTTTCTATGTTGGCCTATGGCTCTCACTTTGACCCATCTCTGGTCCTCTGTATTTGGTGTTTGTCCATAAGCTCCCTGTGTTTGAACCTCCCCTGGGGACTTTGGCTTACCTTGACCTTCCCTCTGGCTGGGCACTGGCTGTTTCACACCAATTCTGGTAAAGGAAACATCTTGTTCTTGCTAGGAATAGACCTTTTCCTCATTGACTCCCCCGCCCCAACCCCCATGCACATTGTGGGCCAGCCGATTGTTGCTCTCTGCCAAAGGCAGAGTCAGCAACATTTCCAGCATTAGGATACTTCTGAGCTAATTCTTCTTGTCTCAACAGCCTAGTGCATAAGATTACCCAGGGCATGGTATTATACATCCGTGGTTCTCAAACCGGTGCTGGCCTCAAAATCCCCTGGGGGGTCATAAAGACAGATTCCCAGGCCCCACACCAGAGTTTCTGATTCAGTGGGTCAGGTATGGGATCAAGCATTTGTGTTTCTAACCAGTTCTCAAGTGGTGCTGCTGCTCCCGCTCAGGTATTTAAGAGATAAGCAGACAGCCTGTCAGTGGAGGAGAGAAGGCTGGCCACAGCCCTCTGTGACCTACATTGGGAACTGGTCACCTAGCATGCAGACACAACATGGACAGCAGAGCACCTTTCAATAACCAGCAAAAGCCAAGCTCAGGGGTGGAGGGTGCAACCTCTGGAGAGGAGGCTTTTTTGCCTGGCCTAAATGCAGAGCCACCTTTACTGTGTAGCTGGAAGCCTGTAGAAAGAACAAAAGAACAAGGGTTTTGGAGTCAAACACACCTTGGCCAGAATCCTACCTCTCTAACAAGGTTTATGTAGCCTCTCTGGACCTACAGAAAAGGGTAAAAACATCTACATCATAAGGTTGTTGTGGGGCTTTGATGACACATGTCCAGCTCCCAGCTTAGCCAGTGGTGGGGGAGGAGCTCATTAAAGGATAGCTGCTATTATTAATAGGTCCATAGGGACGTGTCCCTCAAATCCCATCCTCTGGTAGTGAGTAAGAATGAGTGAGGGGTCTTGGTGGAGGCCCCAGAAATGTGCTCTTCCTCATCATTTTTCCACCCCCTACAGGGTTTCCATTAGGAGACTCCTGACAGGCCCTGGGAAGAAACAGAAACAAAATGACAGTAATATCTGGGAAAAGAAGAGAAAGGAAATGGGGAAACGGGAATCACAGCTAATTGTGTGCCTTCTATGTGTTCGGCCTTACACTCTTTGAGGAAAGCATTGTTTCCATTTCACAGGTGAAGAAACTCAGGTTAAGAAATTTGCTGTAGGGAGAAGCAGAGCTCTTGGATTAGCTCTAAGCAATCTCGTTTTAGAGATGAGAAAACCAGAGAGGTTGGTAACTTGCTCAAGGACACACAGCTGGTTTAGTGGTCTGTTTAGGAGAAGTTTCAGCTACAAGTCTCAGCCTTTAAAAACTGGATTTGCCACACTATATCAGAGATGCTGCCTCACTCTTTACCTGAACAGTTGAACAAGGACAAAAAGTGTGAAGGCATTTGAGCTCAAAAGAATATTTTTGGTTTCATGGTTGCTGTTGTTGTTTTAAACAAATTGAAGCTGGTGTGTTGGATTCTCTTTTAGGAGACTAACCTCTGTTCATCAAAGAAGACTGGAGAAGGTCTTCTGATGACAGCCTTCAAAGCATATCCTCATTACTCCAGTGGTCATGCCACATCTGGGGAAGTATTTATTACTGACCAGGGACCCTTGCCCAAGGCAGCTGTCACTTTCGATAAATTTGGATCTCAAAAGTTTTGTGAGAATTCATTTTTATAGACCAAATAATGCATGATATGTGGCAGCTCCATCTCTACTGCAGTTCCAGAACCCAGTGGAGGATTTTCAATTCATCAATAGCTAGGGCGGAGATCTTGGCTCTGAAAAATTAGAACTGGCCCCCACTGAGCAGACTTAGGCTCCCAGCGAATACAGAGGGATCCATCTTCTTGATTTCCCCTCTAGCTTAATCACCACGCCCTACACACACACACACACACACACACACACACACACACACACACACACCATTTCCTCCCTCATTCTTTACAACTAGAGTAGAATCCATAGGATGTGGTTTCTGAATAAGTAAGTCATTAAAGTAGGATAAGTGAAATGCAGTCTCATGCTATTATGTGGGTATTTCATTTTAAAAACCTAGTAATCAAATGTCTTAACTAATTAAAAGCCCATCACAGTCTAATTTCACTTCTTCTTCTGAGAGTCATTGCACAAACCTTTTTCTCTGTGGAAGGCATAGTCATAGGTACTTGGGATATGATTATCAGGGAACAAAACAGACTCTTGCCCACCTCATCTTAGCAATGATGAGTCAGACAATGAAGAGTGGACTTTATAAATAAGTACATTTTTAAGGTGATAAACGCTACAGGAAAAGGAAAAAGTAAAGCAGGGAAGGGGAATGGGGAAGGCAGTGTTGACAGTGTATGTGTGTGTGTGGGGGACATTTAAATAAGGTACTCAAGATAGTCTTGAGATAGGAGGAGATATTTGAGCACGGACTTGAAGGAGGTGACAAGGTCAGCCATGCAGAGATCTGAAATGGGGAGGGGAACAGATTTTCTCTCCAGGGTTTCTGAGATAACTCTAGAAACAGCAATGGAATGAGGATTCTTGCTCTTGGAAACATCTAGATATTCTTCTGTTTTCTTGATAGGCTTTTGCTTAACTATGTCAACTACTCATATTACATGGGATTTAGAAACATGTCCTTTCAGAGATGACTTGTGCCCTTCTCAGGACTATTTGGATATGCTGTCCTGATGAGACTTTGGTTGGCACTGGTCTGCATGAGGGCAGAGCGGGGTGCTGGAGAGGCTGCTGCTGGACTTGCTTTACTCCTACTGGAGGCTGCTTTTATTGCCGGAGCACACAACTCTTGGAATTGGGGACAAGGACTGGGGGCAAGGGCAGAAAACAGAAGCACTGTTGTGGCTCTAGGGGGCATGAGACGAACACAGTGGAGGAACCATATGAGGGAAGTATGAAAAACAAGCAAACACACCTGATGGAAGATGTCCCTCTCCCATCCCACTTGTTTGGAGCCTTAGATTTGGCAGTGGTTGGGTTTCATGTGATCTTATCCTGTTCTGAAGAGGGAGGACACAACAGCCAATGTTTGTCTTTTGTAAGAGGAACCACTTTGTGCCTCTGATGTTGAAATACACACAGATCCCCAGGCCCTGCCTCCTACTGGGTCAGGTTGGCTGCCAGGCCATGCTCTGCCCACGGGAAATTAGTCCCTGGGAAGAGCTGCTCTCCACGGCACTGTGGGGACATCACCGTCCTGTCTCGGGTGTGGAAATTCAGGGTGCAGGCACCAAGGTTTTATCATGAACCCACCTTGCTGCATGGCTGAAGAGCAGCCCATCCCATGCCCTGCATTATTCACAGCCCATAGCAGCTCCTACAGACCCCAGTGTGGTTGATAGAAAGGAGAAGGGAAACTTTGCTTGGCATTGTCAACGTATATGCCTCCCCTGCGGCCATGGAAACCAGGAGCTGTTCTGTCAAGTTCCAATTACCATGGTCTTTAATGTCACCATAGATGGAAAAACGGATCCTCATGGCTTGGCTTCCTGCTGTGCCTAACTTGAAAGATACGCTTTTAAAAATTCCTGGGGTGACTGAAAAAAGGCAGTTGGTGCCTCACATTCCGTTAGAATAATCGTCTTCAGTGGATTGTATAGGGAGTTCTTTAGAAACATCACAGTGATGCATGAAACAGGAAATGCAAGTTGTTCACATCAAAGATATTCAAAATGCAGGTTTGACAGTAATGGAAGTCTTTTCTCTTTTGATTTTCAATTCCAAGTTTAATTACTGCCCAGAGAGATAGTCCTGAAAAGTTGTATGTAGAGTTTTTATATATGCATTGCTTTTACTGTCTTGACTTATAAAGTCAGTAGTACCCTTTGATCCAGGCAAGCTGGCCCTGCCCATCGTGGCTGGGAATGACAGTCTTGTAGAGCGGGCACCCTGAGCCTGGTCTGATTTCATGTGGGCCCCAGTCCTTATTTCTTTCATTTGGGACAATCTCCAACCCACTATGCTCCATCCTTGGCATGGGGTTGACCAGATGGCCCAGAGCTCTGGGACTTGCATATAGAGTTGTCTGGCAGGGTTACTGGGTAAGTAGCTCATTCTGACTGGCTGATACCAAACTTCTTTCATGTGATGTCACAAAATTCGGCAGCCAACTGATGCTGATAAGCTAATATTGAGTGACTCAAATCATTGATAGAGATAGAGGTCCCACCAAAAAAAAAAAAAAAAAAATTGTTGTCCTTGACCCCCACCCCTTGGTGGGTGAACATAGAGTAAAATTTCCACTAACACTGAATTTCTGATAATTTGGCCAGAAGAATATTCAACATATTACTTTTTACCATTAAATGTAAAAAATGGTTTGTTAAGCAAACTAGGTATATAAACACAATGTAAACAAACTCATTGAAATATTTAAGAGAAAAAAATTACTTAAATCATCTTTGAAGTTCCTCTTTACAAATGATTGATCTGAATTTTAAAGTGTTCTTGTCAATTAATGAAAACATGTTGTAAGAACCTCTGTACTTAATTGTATATATTCACACGCATGTCTTTAAAATAATCCCTTTGGACTTTCCAGACTTTGTGATGCCATTCCCAAACTGATGTGTTAGAGAAATTGTTTTGTGTTTTTAGCGATCCTCTCTCTTCAATTCTGGGTGATCTTCAGATAGTTACTGATGTTTAAAAATTAAGCATTTGGTTAATTTCCTCCCCTTTCTGCTGCCCCTAACCTTTACACAAAAGCAGCATGTGATACTAGTGAACACTGGATGGGGTTAGAATATGTAAATTTTCCTTCTGACTCCCAAGCAAGACTCTCTATTTCTCTGCTCTTTTGTGGCCTCATCTGTATAAGTAATGATGTTAGATTGGGTTCATGGTTCCTTAAAACATTTTAGTCATATAATCTTTTCTTCAAACAAACCTTACCCATGGAAATCCAGTACGGAGAACAGACAGAGTGAAACTGACGAGTTTTGCTTTTGTTTGGCTTAAGCTGCTGGTTTTTGTTTTTTTTTTAAGTTTATCTATTTATTTTGAGAGGGACAGAGACAGTGTGAATGGGGGGAGGGGCAGAGAGAGAGGGACACAGAGAATCCCAAGCAGACTCCACACTGTCGGCTGACACTGTCAGCTCACAGTCCGATATGGGGCTCGAACTCAAGAAAACATGAGATCATGACCTGAGCCAAAATGATGAATCAGACGCTTAACCGACTGAGCCACCCAGGCTCCCCTTAACTGCTATTTTTGAAGTAGAGGTTGAAAATTTAGTTGGCAGCCCCTGGGGTGTCTATGCAGAGAACCCCCCTGGCTCCATGGGACCCAGTTTATGAAAAACCACCAGACTAAAAAAAGTCTTTCTCTGAATCCTGCTGATGGACTTAAAGCTACTGATGGAAGGACTTCTGTGGTGAAGAATACTTGTTGATACAAGAAGTTGCTTCCTGGGGCATTATTATAAATTCAGCTTTTTATGTTTTGAGTTTTTTAAAACTGAATCACTCTTAATGTAATTTGATTATAACATCCTAGTCTGTGATCTTAAATAGATCATGTTTACAGTGAATAAAATGGTGTTAATGCTTGTAATGAAAGAGTCAGCCTAGCTGGAAGAAAAATCGGCATCATGAAAATTCCTAAATCCAGCCCTGCCTGGAGTGAGGGCAGGACCCAGTAGCCGACCCTTTCCCTGGAAAGGGCTGGGTGCTTGGTGGTGGTAGAGCAAGGAAGAGCCATCTTGTTCCATTTGCCCTACAAGGGTCGGGCCGGGGAAGGTCTCAGACAGAGTCACACTGCTCCCGAAAGTGTGAAAACAGTTGGGAGGTAGCAGCAAAAGCAAGTGAACAGATATAGATCTGAGAAGCGAACAAAAGCTTCTTGGTAGGTTTCTTTCTTATTTGGCCTTAGAGACAAGGAGGAGGGAAAGCGCTGTCAGAGTTGGGTGTGTATCAAGGACAGTCTGGGGTGGGGAAGGGACTCAAGGGCGCTTTGCATTACAGGCTGTTGGCATTCTAGAGGAAAAAGAGAAATAAAGTGGGCAATGAAAAGAAACGAGGCTCTCGAGCATAATACATATATTAGGATACACAAAGTATAGATATATATTTCACAGAGCCTTTCAAAGAATATGTTATTATTCAGATGCTACAAAAATGGATATAGGCCCACCAATGTGCGTGGTACACAGTCAGATATCGATATACATCTTTCGATTTCATTAGAAGTAAGCCACTTTATTGGACTAGAGAAGGAGACATGGCCACGGGTCATCTGCTCTCACAGGTGGCTTCTAGCTCCTAACCTCATCTTCTTCTTGTTTGCTATCAGCCCCACTCACCACCAGACAAATCTGACTATCCAAACTACTACTCTGCCAGATTCTGACTTCCCAGACCTCGCTTCCCAAGGTTGCCCAGACCAGGCACATGTTCAGACCAAATCCTCAGAAGGACAGGTAGGCTTGTGGGGCCCAAGTCTCACTCAGAGCATGAAGCTTCTTAGCCAAGAAGTCCATGCTATCTCTAGGATAGTTCTTGCTCTCCAATGCACGAGTGCCCCTGAAGGCAAGGTTTCTTTGTGTTTCCTGTCCTGATGCAGGATACCCAGGGCACACGGCGCCATGTGAATGGTTGAGCAGCAGTCCTGATAGGGTGGGTGTCTGAGCTAATGGGGAGGCCCACCAGGCAGTTTGCTGTTCTTAGAGCTTGCTTTAAAGGGAACTATGTTGCAAAATCACCATGGTAGCAGCATGCACAGGGTCTTCAGGGCAGAAACAGTATTTTCTCATGGGTTTTCAAAGAATCAAAATTCAAAGGTGGGGTGGGCTTTTAGAGGTTTTCAATGAGCGCCTGGATATTGAGTTACACAAAGCCAACTGGGGGTCACTCTCTGGGAAGAATCCAGATGGAAGATAGGAAGTCCCTCCACTACCAGATGTAACCAAGCTGTAACAGGGAGGATCAGGAGAAAAGAAATCTGAGGCACAGATGCAATAGGAAGCCATGTGGAAACAACAGTGTGTTCCCCTCAAACCAGGAGAAATTCCGATTGGGGTGTGCAGGGCCTTACGCGTTTACACAAGCAGGAAGTGACTGGATTAAGATGCTCCAAAGGATTTAAAACCATTCAGATCTGATGTTTTCCTCTGGGTGGACATGGCACCAGTTTTCCCAGGCTCCTCAGCCCTTGGAGGACACTGCCAGGGTGTGCAGACCAGTAGTGTGAGGAGGGCTTTGTGCCTGCCTTCTGTGAGGGAGTGGAGGCCACCTCAGCCTAAACACCTGCCGAGACCGAGGGCCCTTGATAGGAGCACCATGTTGATGGTGGGTCCCTGGTGTTGGTGAGTTCAGAGCTTGAATCATTCAAGCTGCACTCCTATCCATCCTTATCACTCACAGTGCTAGAGTACATGTCTCCAAGCTCCCCCAGAACTGACTGTTCATTTCTTTTTGATGAAGGACATGGATCTCACTGTGGGGCTTGTTATGGATTGAATTGTTTCCTGCCCCCCAATTCGTATGTTGGAGACCTAATCCACTATGTGACTGTATTTGGAGCTTTAAGGAGATAATTAGGGCTAGATGAGGCTATTAGGGTGGGACACTCTAATCCTATAGAGCAGGTGTCTTTATAAGAAGAGAAAGAAACACCAGACCTCCACCCCTTCCTCCCCGCTCCAAGGCCATGTAAAGACACAGTCAGAAAGCAGCCATCTGCAAGTCAAGGAGAGAGGCCTCAGGAGAAACCAGACCTGCTGACACCTTGATCTTAGACTTCCAACCTCTAGAACTGTGAGAAAAAAAAAATCTGTTGTTTATGCCCCCAGCCTGTGGTACTTTGTTATGGCAGCCTGCACAAACTGATATAGGGCCTTTGCTCAAACTGCCTCCTCCTTGCCCTACCCTTTCCCTTAGGCCAGACCACTTTGGTCTTCTATGAGAGCGTGTCATCACAGTTGGCTTCGTGTTTGTTGTCTAGTCCCATATCCTCCCAATCCACCGCCCCCCTGCCTCCACCGCAAACTGTAGATTCTTCACAGCACACAGGTTGTTACGGATGAGTGGTAGGGTCAAGACTTAGCAGGTGGAATCTGATGACCTGAACTCCATAATCTCTCCAGCCTCCTCATGAGGCCCACAATTAAGTGTCTAGATGGTAGCAGGTGTTTTCACAGTCACACACTCCTGTGATACTTATAACGCATGGGCAGGGTAAGGATCACAGATTTCTTTCCTCATATGATCCTCACAATGTGGCCTTTAATAACTGTGCTATGAACTAATTTTTTTAAGGTTCTGTCTTCTCACCTGGACTGTAAGATTGCTGGGGAGGGGTGGGAGCAGAAGTCTTGGGTATTTTTACTAATTACATCCAGTATGAATACTACAGCATTTAATAAGCCTCCCCAGTTTGGCTCCCCAAAAGAGTCAACCTAAATAAGGAGAAGGAAATTAACTTTTCCAGATGAATGACTGGTTTTAAATCTTCTCCTTCCTGGAATGCTGTTTCTAAGTGGCATATTCATATTTAATATTGTGTGCAAAACATATTTAATCATGAGAAAACAAAACGAAATCAGAAGGATTTGATGCAGAATAATGAGAGTTTGCAAATGTTTTTAAAATGGAACAAATATCTCATTTTTTCAAGTCTCTCATTCCACAATAACAGTATTTTTCATGCCCAATTTGCTCAAGCTTAAGTTTGTTGTAATTTTCTTGGGTTGGGTGCGGAGTGCTCCTGTGAGGATTTTCTTATATTTAAGTTTTAAGCAGTTTTTAAATTACAAAAGTAATATATGCTAGAAATCATAAGAGTGGCTGCCTAGAGGGAGAGAATTGATTGTAAGGAAGCACGAAGAAACTTGATTGCAGTGTCCCTTAACCACAGAAAGGCAAAGCTCACCATAACCCTATTTAATATTTTTCAAGCTGATATTTCTTTTTTTTTTAATTTTTTTTTTAACGTTTTTTATTTATTTTTGAGACAGAGAGAGACAAAGCATGAACGGGGGAGGGGCAGAGAGAGAGGGAGACACAGAATCGGAAGCAGGCTCCAGGCTCTGAGCCATCAGCCCAGAGCCCGACGCGGGGCTCGAACTCATGGACCGTGAGATCATGACCTGAGCCGAAGTCAGACGCTTAACCGACTGAGCCACCCAGGTGCCCCTCAAGCTGATATTTCTTAGATTACTGATTAGATAGATCACTTGCTTCTCATCTATTTAATGGTTATTCATTTTTTTCTCTCAATAAATACCTTAATTTTTTTAAATGTTTATTTATTTTTGAGAGAGAGAGAGAGAGAGAGAGCACGAGCAGGGGAGAGGCAGAGGGGGAGACACAGAATCTGAAGCAGGCTCCAAGCTCTGAGCTGTTAGCACAGATCCCAATGCAGGGCTCGAACCCACAAACCGTGAGATCGTAACCTGAGCCGAAGTCCAACCCTTAACCAACTGAGCCACCCAGGTGCCTCCAATAAATTACCTTTTTAAAATCCTTAGACTCTTTATTATAATTTCCCTTTTTCTTCTTATTGATTTTTGAAAACTCTTTCCAGAGTACAGATAGATCTTTTTGTTGCCTATATGTTCTTACTTTGCCATTTTTCTACGAATTTTGGGTAGCTCAGTCACACACTGCCAACCCCTTCCTCCATTACCTGCCTTCTCTGGAGACTGCAAAGAGAAATCCTAGTTTTCCTTGTGTCTAGGAGTGGCCTTGTTGTAGACATCTAGACATTGAGACATAAGCAGAAGTCAACCAGAGGGAGTTCTGAGAATGTTTTTGTTCCTTACAAAAACAAGCCAGCAAACAAAAACAACAATAACAACACCCCACTTATTGTCTGTGCTGTTCCTTCCCACTTATTCTTGCCTTGAATGTGGATTTAATGACAGGAGCTTTAACAGCCATTTTGCAACATGAGATGACCTCCAGGAGCATGAAAAACCTACACTAAAGGATCGTGGAGATGCAAATGGAAAGAGTATAGGTCACTGACAGTATCAGTGAATTGCTGTACCAAACCTGGGACCACTTTCCACCATCTTTTTGTTATGTGAGATAATATATTTACTACTTAAACCAGTGGTTGTCCAGCAACTGTTACCTGTAGCCAAAGGAGAATTTGTTTCTTGCTTCATGGTTATATTTGTGGTGGCATGGGATAATTGGCATACTTGACTCTGAGAATTTTATGTAGCTCATTTGTTCACCCAGTCTTTTGTGGCTTATGACAAAGTTGCTTTTCAGCTTACCAATTTTGTATTTATTAGTCCATCTAAGATTTATTTTAATGTATGAAGAAAGACTCTAACTTAATCTTTCCCGATGGGTTAATCATTTGTTTCCACCCTATCGAGATGTTGTCCATTTCATGTATTATTCACCTGTATTTAGGTCTGACTCCAGCACTGCTCCATTTCAAGACCAGGCAATTTGCATTATTATAACTGCGTAACTCAAGACTATACTCTCCTTGCCTTTCAAACAAAACAAAACAAAACAAAACAAAACAAAACAAAACAAAACACTAAGCTATTAGAGTGCATTTAATTTTTAAGATGAATTTTACAAATAATTTAGTTAATTTTCTCCAAATCCCTCTCCTCATCACAAAAAACAGAAACAAAAACAAAAAGAAAAACTTCAAAACCTTGGGATTTTGATTAGAATTGTATTAAATTTATAAATTAACTGGGAAGAATATATACACACATGTATATAATATATAATATACAATATATAAAATATTCTAGGAACATTTTATCTCTCCATTTATTCAAGTCTTTTTTTTTTTTTTTTTTGTCTCTAAGTTAAGTCCTGCAGTTTTCTTCACATTAAATATTTTGGTTGGTCGTTTGAATGCACTTTCTCCCATTTATTTTATAACTGGTTATTACTAGTCCGTAGGAGAAACATTGAAATCATTTATAAGTTCAAACAGTTTCTAAGTTGATTCCCTTAGGTTATTGAGCAGAAAATCATGTCTGAAAATAATCATGCATTTACCTTTGCTTCTCTAGCATTTTCTTCTCATTTGCTTTTCTTATCTTTAGACATTGCTTAGGACATTTAGGATGATGCTTTATCATGGCATTGGTAGTAGGCACCTTCTTTAAGGTTGCAGGATCTCTTAAAGATAAAATTTCTCAAAGATATTATATGTAGCGTCAGGAAAAGATAGGGCCATCTAGGTGGCTCAGTCAATTAAGAGCACAACTCTTGGTTTCAGCTCAGGTTATGATCTCATGATATGTGAGTTCGACCCCCACAACAGGCTCTGTGCTGATGGCGTGGAGCCTGCTTGGGGTTCTGTCTCAGTCTCTCTCTGCCCCTTCCCTATTTTCTCTCTACATCTGTCTTTCAAAAAGAAATGAACATTTAAAAAAAAAGAATAAATTAAAAAAGGAAAAAATAATGAAATAAAACCAAAAGTATTTGGGGGTTATAACTGAACAAATACATTATTTTTCCTCTTGATAATATATATTGTAAATCACCATATGATATGTCAGGGGAAAGTTTGTCTTTCTTATCTTAGAGAGTCAATTTTTTTTTGTTTTGAAAACTTCCAGAGCATTTAAAATTTATGAACCACATTTTTAGAAAAAAAGTAAATGTAAACTGATTTAACTCTTGAATATAAATCTTATCATTTATATCATATGAATCTTATTTCTTGATTTCATAAGATAACAAAATGTGCTTTCATCTTGATATGTCATTTAAACTAAAACTTACCTTGCTTTTCTAAGAAACATCATTATGTAGGGAAAAAAATACTGAACAGAGAGCAAAAGAACATGGGTTCTACTTTTTCTAGTAATTAATAGCTGTACAATTTTGGATGTTGTCTTTTTCTCCCCCATCTGTAAAAATGGTACTAAGAATGCTTGACTGATCTAGCCTATGTTTTGGTGAGGGTTCAATTAAATGTCCACGAAAGTTTTATTAAACTGGCAAGTCCCATGCCCGTTTAAAGGACTATAATTACACTGTACTGCTTTGATTACATTTTGAAAAGCCTTTAGCACACATCGTTATGCAAAAAGGGGCAGTTGGTAGACATGGCGTAGAATTTGAATTCAATGTAAGGGTATTACAACTTTACCACAATTTCATTCGAGATTTACAATCCTAATGTTTTTTCTTAGGGGAGCGGTGGCTGTAGAGAGACCCTTCATGCCCTGAGCCCCCGGATAAAGGAAGAAAGATATGTACTGATTCAACTGTTATTTGAGTCATCATAGAATTTCTTCCTTTCGCTTTTAGGTTCACATATAGTCATTTTTTAAACTTTTCATTATGTTTTCCAAAGGAGCACAATAGAGAATAGGTGAATAAACCCTCGTGAACTTGCTAGCTTTAATAATAATGACCTCATAAGCAATACTGTTTCATTTTCAGCACCCCTACACATCCCCTTCTGTATTAATTTGAAGCAGATCCTAGAAACTACATCACTGATCTCTAAATGTTTCATTATGTGTCTCTAAAAGAATATCATACAGAGAAAGAAAGATACCATATGTTTTCACTCTTATGTGGATCCTGAGAAACTTAACAGAAGACCATGGGGGAGGGGAAGGAAAAAAAAAAGTTAGAGAGGGAGGAAGCCAAACCATAAGAGACTCTTAAAAACGGAGAACAAACTGAGGATTGATGGGGGGTGGGAGGGAGGGGAGGGTGGGTGATGGCTATTGAGGAGGGCACCTGTTGGGATGAACACTGGGTGTTGTATGGAAACCAATTTGACAACAAATTTCATATTAGAAAAATAAAAGAATAAGATTCTTTTCTCCCCACATAATTGCAATACCATTATCAGACCTTTAAACCATCAAAAATAGTTCCTCAAAATATCAAATATTCAATCATATTCAAATTTCCGATTGACTCATATATGTCATATTTACCCCCTTTAATCAAGATCTTTAATAAGATCCCCTTGCTTTAGTCAAGATCTAAATAAGACTCACACCTGTGATTCATTGTCATGTCTCCTATGTCTCTGTCAGTCTAAATGCTCCCCTTGCATTTTATGTGTGGTGGAAACTGGGTTGCTGTCCTGTGTTTTCCCCAGACTATTGGCTGATGGCATCCTCATGGTGTGGTTTAACACTTTCCTCAGTCCTCTATATTTCCTCTCAACTGATCAATCAGGTTCCTTTTATGGCAGAAAGTGGGGGAAGGGTGATATTTCCTAGACAGTGGTGATTTGTTCTATCAAGAAGTAGCTCATCAGGGTGGCTCAGTCAGTAAGGGTCCTACTCTTGGTTTTGGCCCAGGTCATGATCATGTGGTTTGTGAGATCGAGCCCCACTTCAGGCTTCACCCTGACAGTGTGGAGCCTGCTTGGGATTCTCTTTCCCTCTCTCTCTGCCCCTCTCCCATTTATATTTGTGCTTGCTTTCTTTCTCTCTTCCTTTAGGAATAAATAAATAAACTTAAAAACAAAAAGAAGAACCTTATTGTTCTTTCTCTCCCACAGAAGTGGTTGTTGGAGCTCAATGCATGCATCCATTAGCTTGTTGCAAAATAGTGCCACTCTGTCATGCCTTCTTCATTTATTGGCTGGAATACTTATTTAAAGAAAAACACTTCCTCTCATCTATTTGTTTATTGATAATACAGTTTGTACAGGAAAAGTAGATAAACATTTGATTCTTTTCCTTTACATACTCATTAAAAAAAAAAAAACAAAACAAAAAACAAGTTCGTTTAAGCATCTCCCAATAGTAGCTAGTTAATTTTTGCTTGTTTTTAACAATTATGAACCCAAGAAGTAATTACACTGTGTGTGTTTTGATATCTTTGGCCTGTTGGTATTCTAATTGTCCCATCTTCTTCGGCCGATAGGAGGCTTTTCAGGTTGGTTTATGAGTCCTAGTAGCCTTTAAGAACATCCTAACTATCTGAGGGAAGAAGATAGCCCAGGCTCATTTATTGCTTACATTCTCCACTGCAGACCTAGAGTAATCCATTTCTCCAAGGAGCCCTGTGGATTTTCGTTTTGTTTGGTTTGTGGAGGATAATACTTAAAAACCATAACCTGTGAGACAAGAGGACTCATTATTACTAGGTTGGACATTGTTTCTAGGACATTTCAGCGGACAGAACTAAAAAAATATACATTCTAAACAATTATTTTAAAATGTATCATTTTCAAATTGTTAATCACAAACCAAGTTAAGACAAAGATTAGAAGCCAGCCTCAAAGATGTGGTTATGTGCCAAATCATGTAGGGATTTGTCTGCAAAACCAAAGTAAAGACAGTGACAACTCCCATGGCCTGGAGCAGCAAACTTGTGGCATTGTCTTTTAGAAATTGTTACACATATTACAGATGGCCTTGGTTCTGTCTCTATAGTAATGGCTCCAGTTTTTTTGTTTGTTTGTTTGTTTGTTTGTTTATTGAAAGTTTATTTTGAGAGAGAGAATGCAAGTAGGGAAGGGATAGAGAGAATCCCAAGCAGGTTCCACATTGTCAGCAAAGAGCCCGATGTGGGGCTCGAAACCCCAAACCACGAGATCTTGACCTAAGCCAAAGTTGAAAGCTTAATTGACTGAGCCACCCAGGTACCCCTCCAGTTTCAGTTTTAGCCCCTGTCCTATTTGTCTCCCAGAATAAAAAGGAATATAGATTCACATTCTTTCTATCCATGTGTTAAAATGAAGCTACTGTGTTTGTTCAAAGAGAGCACAGCAAAGTACATAAAAGAAAATGAGCTGTTACTACTAAAAGGTTTCCCCATGCTAACGAACAAGGTGATGAGATAAAAAAGGAATGATCTTGACTTTATTGAAAATATCATTGCCAGGCTCTTGGAAGTCATACAGCCTTGTGTATGCAAATACATTTTTACTAACTTGTTTTGCCCTGTGAAGTAGTCATTTTTGTATTCCTATTAATGAAACAAAAGACTGGTGATGACTACTTACAATCCTTTTTTATTAGGTTTGTGTGTTGAGGTAGAACAAACAAAAGAAAAAGAAATTCAGGAGCCCGCAAGTCCTTATTTATATTAGATGCTGAATATTGTACTTAAAGAGTTTTCAGAAACATGGGCTCTGGTTGGAATGACCACCTGGAAATGACCCTCAGAGATAATCTGATCATTTTGATCATCTCCCTTCGGACTGGAAGGACTATGCATAAGTTTGAAATTCCAGAAAAACCAGTGAATGTATTGTGGTTCTGAACTTTGGTTTTTCTGTGACATTAGAGTATTTTCTCCTCTATCAAAACGAGGATAAGGGGATTTCGAAAAGATTAAGGTATGGTTTCCACTTAGAGGATTAAAAATTGTTGTGTCAGCATATGTATTATGGTCAGAATATGAAATCTTGCTTTTAAGAACATAATCAGGATAACAACCGAAGTTATTATATAATTTACTCTAAATTTTTGTCAACACACAAGAGATTGGAAAAGTTTATAATTATGCTTTAGAATGTAAGCAATGAATGAGCCTGGACTATCTTCTTCCCTCAGATAGTTAGGATGTTCTTAAAGGCTACTAGGACTCATAAACCAAATAATTATAATTATTATAATCAGACCTTTTATAAAAAATTTACAGTTTATAATTGTCTGCATTATTTTGTCTTGTTTCCTCAATTTTATTTGTGTTAATAAAGGTATAGCTCTCAAAGTTGATGGTGTAATATCTATGAAATTTTTTCTCTAATTCATTCATTCACTGGGATTAGAATAATAGACAGCATATATTTGACTGTTAAAAAGCTTTTGTTACCTGAAAGCCCCTTTTCTCACATTATTAATGATTTCTTTCATCTAATGTCTGTGTGTCTCTGAAAATCACAGGCTTAAGGTGAATTAATGGTTAACTAAATGCCTGCAAAAATAATTTGTCTTTTACTTTGGCTGAGAGATGAGCAATATGGCTTTCAGTTTTAGCTGGGGGACCCTGGGAGACCCTGGGACAAGCTACTTCATCTCCCTTGGGACCAAGGGTCCACATCTGTGATGTGATGCACTGGGCCAACTGGCCAGTGATTCTGTGTCCTGCGCCTCCTCGGTGTTTCCCAAAATAGGACCCTTTGCAAAAAGGGGCTGTGTGGCCAATAAGTATGGGAGACACCCTCATACTCTATCCTTCCTTTTGCAAATTCCCACTGCACATTTGCATCTTAACACTGAGAAACACTGCCATTTCACTGTATTTAACTTTATCCCAGTGTTTCCCAAACTTGTTAGATCAGGGAAATTTACCTCCAAATAACACCATTGAACACCCCACAAAACTAGTGTTCAGCAGTTGTACACTCGGGGGAGATTCCCCTACAGTGCTGGGTACATAGTGAAACCTCTTAAAAGCATAACGTTGAACAAAAATCAAAATGGTGCACTAATGCTTCAGTGAAGCTCGATTTTAAAGTAACTTTCCCCACCCGCCCCCACCCCCCACCCACGGTCTTCTGCAAACCTCTTACCTCCCTTCTTAGCCTTTTATTTGAGGAATCTGGTATCACCCTAAAGACACGACAAAGGAGGCCACAACAAGTTCACAATTTCTGCAAATGCAGCTAGATCCTGTATTTCTCTCTAAACCCCCAGCCCCTCCCTCTGTGCAGGCTTGCAGTTTTTGGAAGTTTATAGGCTGTTACAGCCTCCTTTGCCCAAAAAGCAACAAAGCTATCATTCCTCTTTATTCCAAACTCTGTCTTGGAGTTATATTTTGGTTCCAAAGCACAAAGGGCAGTTTTTGACAACAATAGTAGATACCCAGCATTCCTTGCTCTTGGTCTCCTGCCCAAGTTAGATCACTAGGAGTCTGGGGCTTCTGTCTACTAAACTCACCAACTTACACAGTTTCCAGTTAGGCCTCAAAGTCTAAGGAGGGACAGAAGATGTTATTCCCAAATCAAGACTGGGCACAGGGTGAAGGGGAAACTACTGTGGTTGTCTGTCCACTATCTCAACTTCAGACTGGAGTGTGCTTACAGCAAAGAGAGCCCCCAGGCCACAGCGGCAAGAGTATGTGTGACGGGGGAATGTGATCATCTGTGGCACAAGGTGGGCCAGGAGTCAGTGCCAACTGTGGGGTCAGTCCCCTCCCCCATATACACATGCACACATATTCCCTCAGTGGGCACCTGTAGGGTTTATACACAGAAAGGTTTCAGTGACATGTCTATGAAATGCAGTATAGATGGAGCACCACACAGGAGGAAAGGCAAAGAAATGATAACCACTGGGGCTCATTTTCCTAGAAATGGGTGTGAAGGTCGGGGCTGCCCCACCAGATGGATTCATAGAACACAGAAGGAGAGGGGACCTATGAGGACCTACAAGGTCCTGCAGTTCCACTCCCTCATTTTCCAGATGGAGACTTGGAGGCTGAGTGGTTAAATGGCTTACCTGGCCAGTGAGAGTCAAACCTGAAGTGAGGGCTCAGGGTTTCTGACACCCAGGTCAGAAGGGGGCCCTCCTGCTGCCCAGCTCCATCCAATGTAGGGCTGAAGCAGCTCCTACATGCAGGCACATGTCCGAGAGAAAGAGGAGGACAGACATCCACAGGCTGCTTTTTGTTTCTTCAGCTTCTTTCTCTGCTTTATATTCTAGAGTCTTAGAGGGCTATGCATTAATTTTCCCCATTAATGCTTTATTCTTTGAATGTATTCTTTTTTTAAAAGTTTATTTATTTTGAGAGAAACAGAGACAGTGCTAGTGGGGAAGGGGCATGGGAGAGAGAGAGAGAAAGAGAGAGAGACAGAGAGAATCCCAAGCAGGCTCTGCACTGCCAGCTTAGAGCCTGATGCAGGGGTCAAACCCACAAACTGTGAGATTGTGACCTGAGCTGAAACCAAGAGCCAGACACTTAACCCTCTTTGAATGTATTCTTCAGTGAACTGGTATTTTTTAATGCCGAGGAGTGAAAAAAAATTCTTAATTTTATACTGTTCTTCCCTAGACTTAAATCTAAGACTATTAATTTAATCTCTGGATTGTACAGGTAATGTTGGAAATCCTTTTACAGATAATTCATAGGAAAACATCCACTCATTCAACATATGTACCAAGCACTGTGTTAGCCTCTGGGACTCATCATCAATAAAACAGACCCAAATCCCTAACCTCATGGAATTAACATTCTAGTACAGGGATTTAGGGCCATAAACAATAAATATAATAAAGAAATAAATTATGTGGTCTTTTGAAATAGTGCTTCTCAAACTTTAATGTGCCTGTAGGTCTCTTGGGACCTTGTTAAATGCAGACTCTGATTCCGTGGTCTGAGTTGGGGTCTGAAGTTCTGCATCTCTAACAAGCTCCCAGGGGATGCTAAAAGCACACTTTTAATAACCAAGTGTTTGAAGGTGTAGGCAATATGTAAGGGGAATTGCAGGTATAAGAGTGACCTGGCTTTACATGGGGTTGGTCAGTAGAAGCCTCCCTGAGAAGAAACATATGAGCAGATTTGAAGCAGTTGAGATGTGACGATGTCTTGGCCGGGCCTGGGGATTTCCAGGCAGAAGAAACAGTCAGGGCAAAGACCCTGAGAAGAAGACATATTGGAGAAAAGGCAAGGAGGCCCAGGAAGCAGTGGAGTGAGTGAGGGAGAAGAGGAGGTAGACAAGAGAGAGCAGTAATGAGAAGTGCCAGGACACCAGATCATGTGATACTTACAGTCCAGGGTGGAAGCTGTGATTTGACCTTGAAGGGGCCCAGAGAAGACACAACAGAGAATGACATGACCGACTTCCCATCTTGTCAGTATCCCTCTGATTATTTGTTAAAGATACTCTGATATGGGTAAGGGTGGGATAAAGACCAATTAAAAGTCATAGTGGAAACTGACTCTTGCCCTTATTCTTGGGTGGAGTGTTTTGTCCTCTTGTTTTTTCTCTCTGTGTCACTCATCTTGCCAGGTTGGGCAGTGTGGGGTGCCCCATCTTGTCCCCTTCCCCCAGCACCCAGTGCATGTGATATTGGGAGATGGAGAAGCAATTATGTCACTGAACTGGCGGGCATCTTGGACTTGGTTCTGGCATCAGGCTGCTTCTGCCCTTCCTGGGAGGCAGCCCTGTGTAGCCATAGACCTGGTGGTGGTAGCTTGTTAGCCTTCTTCACGGGAAGACTACACTCAGACTTCCCCTTTCTGTAGGATGCCTGGCTCTGCTCCCACTCCTTGAATGAAACACACTGGTCTGTGTTATGCTGCCTGAATGGAGCTCCCAACAACCTTCACTGACTTCAGGGTCCAGAGCCCAGCAGGCTGGCACCGTGGCCGCACTACCTGGCTCTGTTCTTGTTCTATTTCTGGTCAGGGAAATGTTTCCTTGATTTTGAGGACTGCTGTGTCGTTGTAACTTTCTTGGTTTTGCTTTGTCTGCCTCATTGTGTGTTTGGAGCCCAAGGAGTACAGAGCACACCTCAAAGAGGTAGCTTACAACCTCTTAGACCTGACCTCTCCCTCATCCAGTCTACTGTCAAACAGACTTAATCTTTTTTTTTCTTGTAATTTTTTTAATGTTTATTTATTTTTGGGAGAGACAAGAGTGTGAGCTGGGAGGGTCAGAGAGAGAGGGAGACACAGAACCCAAAACAGGCTCCAGGCTCTGAGCTGTCAGCACAGGCCCAACGTGGGACTTGAAATCACGATAGGTGACATCGTGACCTGAGCTGAAGTTGGATGCTCAACCGATTGAGCCAGCCGGGCACCCTGGGACTTAATCTTTCCAACACTGTGATCTGTATCCAACTGAAATCTGCAGTTCTGCAGTGTGCATCCACTGGTCTTGCTTGTGTACCCTAGACCCACCTGAACATCTTGGAACTCGAAAGGAAGGTACTAATGTAAAACATTAACATAAATTTCACCAGTCATATCATCAACCTCTCAGAATGTCAGGTCTAGAAGGGTCTGAAAGGTCAGCTATTTACAGCCTCATTTCATTGACGAGGTGTCAAAGAAGGGGAGCAGCTTTTCTAAGGTCGCACAAGTGGTTGGTGGCAGAATCCAGGCAATTACCTAAATCTATCGCTTTGCCCATCTCTCCATAGCCAGAGGGGCATTGAGTCCATGAGGAGGGCTCGTGTGGTGAGTCACAAACGCACATATTAAAACCACATGAGCCACATACCTTGTCATACCAGTGTCCCTGCTGTTCTATCATTTTAAAACTCTGTCACAAAGATCACTTGTCCTGTAGACTGATGATTCATTCTGGTGGTGCTGCCAGTGAAAGAAATATTCCTACCTAAAAGAAATTAGAGCTTCGTTTAGAAATAAACCTACAAAATAATAGCTGGGAAATTTCAAGTGAGCGAGCATGTGTTAAGATATTTAATTCCTCCTTGAATTGGATGAAATAGTTTGGAATGTGTTTGCCAGAATAAAACTGCCAGTATCTGCCAATTTCATGTTTCCACCTGATAAGTAGTAATTCATCTCTGCAAATTGCTCTCTGTAAAGAGGTATTCTTCATTATTGAACATAAAAGATTATTAGCCTATATATCTTACATTTGTGTGACACTTTAATCTTTTCAGACCAGTTTTAATTATATTTCGGTTCTCCTTTAACTTAATAAAATCCCCTGGGATAGTGTTTGTTTTATTAGCCCCTTTTACAGATGAGAAAATTAGGGCATGGGAAGAATATGTAACTCACTGAAGATCATATATCTACTTAGGGGCAGAGTCAGGACTTACCTTATCTCCTATCCATGCAGTCTTTCCAGAAGACACAAGTTATACAAGATCACGTCTTGTTGGACCCGTTTCAATGTTCTGTCTCTGATGCTGACATCAAAAAAAGAAATGTTGTGTAAGAAAATGAGCACCCTGCTTGGTGATTATGAGTAATAACAAAATAATTTTACTTCCCTTATCACCATCTTGTGTTGCTCCTTTACTTCCTTACACATTTACTGAGTACCTATTCTATATGAGCAGTGTATTTTTTAAAAAAATGTTTATTTAATGTTTATTTATTTCTGAGACAGAGAGAGAAAGAGCACGAGTGGGGAAGGGGCAGAGAGAGAGGGAGACACAGAATCCAAAGCAGACTCCAGGCTCCTAGCTGTCAGCACAGAGCCCGACACGGGGCTCGAACTCACAAACCGTGAGATCATGACCTGAGCCGAAGTCGGTTGCTCAACCGACTGAGCCACACAGGCGCCCTGTGAGCAATATATTTTTGTATCAAATCATTTTAGGAGCCTGTGAAATTCTTTCCTCTAGTGAAAAATTGAATTTGCCAGGGGACTTGGGAAATTGTACCTCTATCAGCTTGAGTGGCAGAAGACACTACAAAGCAATTCTGCCTGTTTTCTTCCCAACTTCATTCATTTTGCACAATTTCAAATCTAAAGGAAAGTTCAAAGAGGTGTATGATAAATATGCATATACTCTTTAACACTTTACAACATTTGCTTTTTCCTTCCATATATGGGGGTTTTGCTGTTGTTTTTTTTTTTTTTCCTGTTGAACCATTAGTCAATAGACTGCAGACATTATGATACTCCACCCCCAAACACCTTAGCGTGCATCTCTAAAGAAGACATTAACCACATTGTCTCTGTATTCAAAATAAAAATTAGAACTTTTCAATATTGAAAAGAAAATCTTTATTTGCAGAGGTGTTAAGAAGCCTCAAGCGTTAATCTAGTGTCATACCCAAGAGGAAAGAGAATTAAAATAGTTCTAGGAATCTCTGGAAACCTTACGAGACCAAAAATCCGTAAGTCATACTGACAAAATTGCAGGACAGAATTAAGAGTAGCCTAGGGCTTTTAGTTCATTCCTGGTAGTTTTCCTGAGGTGTAGTATACATATAATAAACACACGTACTTCATGTGTACAATTTGATGTTTTGACCCATGAATGGACCAATGGAACCATCACTACGTTCAAGATAACGAGCATGTCCTTCATCCCCAGCTTTCCTCATTTCTAGAATTTTATATAAACGAAATCACATAGTGTGTACTTTTTTGCGCGGGAGGGAGGTCTGGTTTCTTTCATTCAGCATACTTATTGTGATCTCACGCACTGTTGCCATGTGTATCAGTAGTTCATTCCTTATCCTGCTTTCTAATGTTCCGTTGCACGCCATAACGTGTTTACCTGCTCAACTGTTGAGGTGCTTGATTGAGGTTCTTTTCCTTGGGGCTCTTACAAGTAAAGCTGCCATGAACATTTGTGTATATATAAGTCTTTGTGTGCACAAGTGCTTTCATTCTTCTGTAGAAAATACCTGGGAGTAGATGGCTGGTCATAAGTAAGTAGTCTTTTTAAGTAACTGACAAACTGTTTTCCAAAGTCATTGTTGCCATTTTCCATTCCCACCAGCAGTGCATGAGGGTTTCAGCTCCTCACTTCCTCTCCTACTTTAAGCATGATTAGTTTTTTAAATTTCAGCCATTTTGATAGGTGTGTAGGCGTATATACACGATGGCTTTATTTTTCTATAAATAGAAAAGTGTAACTTTAAAACATTGAAAAATGTAATTTTATTTTTATTTTTTAATTTATTTTATTCATTTTGAGAGAGAGTGCCTGGTGGAGGGACAGAGAGAGAGGGAGAGGGAGAGAGAATCCCAAGCAGGCTCTGCACGTGCAATGCAGAGCCTGACGTGGAGCTAGAACCCACGAACCGCGAGATCATGACCTGAGCCGAAATTAAGAGTCAGACACTTAACTGATTGAGCCACTCAGGCACCCCCAAAAATGTAATTTTAGAACACGAATTCTGGGATTATCATCTGTACTACAATGTACTTACATTTCCAAGTAAGTCATTTAATGCCTTGCAGTTCTCTTTGGTCATCGAAGAATTGGAGCTACAGATACCCTGCTTGTATGAACAGAGTCACTGCAAGTATAAAGTAGTTTGCAGTCAATGATCAGGGTGTGCTGACTCTTACTTCTCTACTCCCCCACCTCCAGGTAATTGTAATTTCCATGGATGTATCTTAGGCTCCTGTGGTTTTTGCTGGCTGCTGCTGGGCCTTCTACACTGCTCTGCCAGGCACAGCAGAGTCTGCCAGTGCTGTGCCCCAGTGGGGCTTCTCTTCCAGGAGCCTTTGCTGCACAGCAGCCACTGCGGTTTGACCACCCAGGCCCCTTGCCTGTTGTTGCTCTTCATGCTTATAAACCATTGCATTCCTCCCTGGAGGCTGCTGCTGATGCTCCAGCCCCACTGGTGTGGTGTCCTGCATCCTCAAAACTGCAGGGAAGTCTTGGGGGTTTGGGGGGGTTGGGGTAGTGCATCTCTCTCCTTTTCATATACTCTGCTAAAGGGGCCCGAAAGCAGTGCTTAGACAAGTCTCTATTTTTACCTAGAGCCCTCTCTCCCTTGAAAATATGTACTCATTTTGCTTGTAATAAAAACTGAATTTCAGATTGTTGAAGTGATTTTCCCAAGATTACCTCCTGAGAAGATAGTAGAGACAGGAAATAAATCCCGCATGAAACTCATTCCATCAAACACCAGTGCTTCTGTTCCATGTTTGTGTATGTATGTAAATATTTCCATACATTTATTTATACTTGTGGAAAAGTTAAGGTGTATCACCCGCAGCAGTTGTTGTTCTTGTAATACACTAGGACAGCCAAGATGAATTTCAATGCCATTTGGTTCAAAACAAACTAATAGGTGTTTCAAAACAAAGTAATAATCAGTTTCAACATGCTAATTAGCCATAATTGAATAATTGATAAAAACTTTTGAAGGTTAAGTCATGGGAAATCAAATGAACGTTTAATTAGCAATAGTGTCAACTGTTTAAAAAAAAGGCAATTAATATTAAACACACATGTTGAGGTACGTTATTTTTTTCCGTCAATATTCTTATGAGCAGACTTTTGTTAACCTTTTTTTTATCTTTCTGAGAAAATAAAGTGCCTTTTAAAAGTACTTCATATTAGCTGTACTTACTACAAATGATGAAAAGTAAAAGCCTTATTTTTGTTGTCCAAAAATCTACTGGCACAGTGACACTACTGAGAGCTCATATAGTAATTTTCAAGTTTCAAAACATTTTGGCAACAAAAATTGCCTGAAACCTTAAATAAAATAATTGTATATCTCACAGAGCTCAGAAACTTCCAAGCTGAACAAAGGGGGCAATTGAAGAGAACAGTTAATTTTCCTGGGCTGTGAAGGACAGTTTTATTGGAACGTGGGCTTTTCAAACTCAGATGTATCCTCACATCGTATTATTAGTGGAATTTAAAGAGAGGGTGTAGCCTCGTGATTAAAGAATAGAAGCAAGAAACGTAAGGCTTCATCTCTCATGTGGAACCTTTGTAGTGCTCATGGAACAGGCTTCTTAGTGTGTGGTCTGTGAAGCATCCAAATCAGAACCTCCGAGGCAGCTTGAGAATTCAGAATACTGGCCCTAGTGCCACGGAACCAGTGTCTGGTGGGGCTCAGGAATACGCATGATAAAATCTCTTAATGTCCAAGTCCCCTAACACCTCTTAGAAAACAAAAAGAAACAGGAAACTATACTGGAGATATGTTTTCAACAAAACTTATTAAAGAACCTAAAAGATAAAGCCCCTCTAAAGATTAGTTCAGTCCAGAGTTGCAAGAAACAACACAATGAAACAATCCAATACAAGCACAAGTCAGTAGATACAAATAGCAGCAGAGGTCTCCTGATCTTGTTGCATAATAGAAATATTATTAGAGAGAAATTGTTGAAATATTATAAAATATATTAATAGAACAGAAAATAATAAATTGTAAAATATTAGAATAATTGTTTTCAAATGGCAAAAATCATAAAATAATTTACATAAAATAGGAAGTGAGCAAGATACTACAACCAAAAGACATATAATTTTGGAAAAAAATCAAATCTATCTTGAGAAATTTAAAAAGATACTTCTTTAAAATTACACATACCGATCACATGATTATTTCACTGGTATTATATATTTGAATATATTACCCAGAAGGAGAAATATAGAGATAAAGATACTGAAAATCTAAGATAAATTGTAAGATAGACTGAGAGGTTCTGTAGCTAAAGACAGAAAATAAAAGTGCCTGCTCAAAAGATAATGTCAGAATTTTACAGAGTTGACAAAAGTACATGAATCTTCTGATTTAGGGAACATTAGAGGCTAGAGAAGTTAAAAAAAAAATTACCCCTAGGAATTCAAGTGGAAGTGAAACAGCAGAATATAGAGAGGAAAAAGACACTGTTTATAAAAAGACAGCAATTAGATTGGCAACACCAAAAGAAACCCAGAATATAATAATATGTTCAAGATGATGGAAAAATATAATTGTAAATCAAGGCAGGATTTTATTTAGGGTAAAGGAAAAATTTTTTTTCAGATAAGAACGAAGAGTTTTCCACTAACAAACCTTGCTGAAAGGAATTTAAAAAGGATATTCGAGAAGAAGTACAAATGAACTCAGAATAAGATGTGTGATGCAAGACAAAATGGTGGTGTTGGCATAAAATAGACCAATGAGACCTATAAAATAGAGAATCAAGAAACAGATTGTGTTCATACCGTGTACTGATATGACAAGGTGACATTGCCAAGCAATAGAGAAGGTACAGATTCACCTGGATATCCACATGGAAAAATTATGCCAGATCCCTGCCTCACACCATACACAAAATTCAATTTCAGAATTAATCAAATATTTAGAAGTTAAACAATAAAGTTTTCGAAAGAAAGCAGCAGAGGATCTTCATGACCTTGAGTTAGTGGAGATTCAGTAAACAGAAAGAGAAAAACTGGATTCTATTAAAATAAAAAATTCTTATTTAACAAGACATATCACCAAGAGTTAAAAGATAAGCTACACAACAGAGGAAGCTATTTGCAATACCTACATCTGGGAGAGCACTTGTATTCAGAATATATCAAGAACTTCTTTAAGTTAATCACAGAAAGGTGGAAAACCTAACAGAAAAATGGAGAGGGGTGCCTGAGTGGCTCAGTCAGTTAAGTGTCCGACTTCAGCTCAAGTCACGACCTTGTGGTGTGGGAGTTGGAGCCTTGCGTCGGGCTCTGTGCTGACATCTCAAAGCCTGGAGCCTGCTTTGGATTCTGTGTCTCCCTCTCTCTCTTCCCCTCCCCCATTCACACTTGGTCTCTCTCTCTCTCTCTCTCTCTCTCTGAAAAATAAATAAACATTAAAAAAAAAAAGAAAAAGAAAAATGGAGAAAAGAGCACTTCCAAAGAGGATATCCAAATGGTCAAAAATGAATATCATATAAAAAGTGCTTATAAGTAACAGTAAAACTGCCAAGAGACACCATCTCATGCATACTACAATGGTTACAAGGAAAAAGACACACATGCCAAGTGTTGGAAATAATGTGAGGAACTAGAAAGAGCTCTTACCCTGTTAATCAGAAAATAACTTAGCACAACCACTTTGGAAAATTGTTGTTCATAGTCATAAGGTTGAATATGTGTATACATTAGGCCCCAGTGATTCTGAATAAGCCTCTGTTTACTTACTGCTAAAATGAAGACAATACCTATTGCACAAGGCTATTGTAAGTATAAACTTAAAAGTGTTTATATTTACAGAATAGAAAAACCCTTAGTATTAGTTTGCTTTACTGTCCATCACAGTGTAATAATGACAGTATTTTGCAGAGTCTGGATGCTTAAAAGTGATTGAATCAAATGCTTGGCAAATATTTAAAGAAAATTTCTTATTTTATTAAACCAGGGAGGAGGGGTGCCTGGGTGGCTCTGTCTGTTAAGCGTCCAACTCAATTTTCGCTCAGGTTATGATCTCAACAGTTCCTGAGTTCGAGCTCCAATTCAACTCTGAGCTAACAGCACAGAGCCTGCTTGGGATTCTCTTTCTCCATCTGTCTATGGTCTCTCTCTCTGTCTCTCTTTGTCTCTTTCTCAAAATAAATAAACTTAAAAAAAAGTAAACCAGGGAGGAAACAAAATAAAGTCTTGTTCAATTAAAAAACAAAAAGAAAGAAAAAGGATTAAAGAAAAAGAAAAAAAAAAAAAACCCAAAGCCTCCTAAAGTGTTTTTTAAATCCATACTGGAGTGTAAGAACCTTAATCACAGAAGTCATTCTTGCTCAAAGGGTCATAGCAACCAATAGTGAGAGGTAGCAATGACCAGAGAGGCAATTATTATTATAAGTACCAGAATACTTATATTCTGAAGTAATCTGATGCTAAGTCGCAGGCTTGGATACAGATCAGTCATCTGCAATATGGTATCATCACTTTTAAAAAGTCTCTACAGTGCAATTTCGTGCAGTTCTCCATCTGGAAACTAGAGCCACATACACATAAGTAACACAATTTAGGCCGTGAGCCCCTCAGATCAAACCCATTGTGCAGTCACCGAGAACTGTGTTATCTTCATACCCACTGAACCTTGAGAAATCCTTCAACAGACTCACTCGCCAGGTATTCAAGCCAATGATTTTGGGTAGATAGGCCCTGCGGAGGTTCCGAAAGCTATTTCAGTGAGAAATTTCTGTTCTTCTCCTTTGGTGTCTTGGTGCCTACTAAGAACTTAGCACTTAATTCAAAATTTTTATTTATTTGATTTAGGAACCCAAAATCAATAATAATAATAATGAGAGCTATAACATTGATTGCACACTAGACACTGGGCTGTCATATTTACATTATCTTTAACGAGCTTCTCACCTCCATGAAGGAAGGTACTGTAATTCATTTCATTTTATAGATAAGGAAACGGAGGCTTGAGGAACCAAGGAACAAGGTCATAGATCTCATAAGTCATTGAACCAAACCTTGAACCCATGCCTGTCTGGCTCCAAAGCTTGCACTCTGAATCATTTCACTGTGCTGCCTCTAAAACAAATGAAGAAGGAAATGGCCCACCAGGTTCTTCTGCAAGGATTCCACTTGTAAATGTATTTTCCCATTCAACTCACATTTACCGAGAATCTATTATATGTGTGAGTCTATTATAAACAGAGCTCAGCAAATGTTTATAATGGAATTGAATTGCAGTTCAAGAAGGCAAAAGTCAGTCAAATAAGTCCTGTCTTCCAGGCACAACCCCTGCTCCCAGGCAAAGATGTTAGGAGAAAATACATCTGTACGTAGGTGTCTCCGAATCCAGGCTGGAACGTGCCATGAAAGTGTCAAGTAAATACGCTGTGAGATTCTGGTAAAGGGAGAAATTAATTCTGACTTGGAGGCAGCTCTGTTTGAGACTATGGCAACCCCAAGGATGTTCTACTGAAAACAGTGCAGAGAGCCACAATTAAATATATTGTTATGTACCCACACAATGTAATATTAGACAGCTATTTAAAATCATGCTGTGGCAGAAAAAGGCCTCTTGATGTGGAAAGATGTGTACCATACAAAAGTGAAAATCAAAACAAAGTGAAACTGTCAGGATACAGACTAGGTTATATATCATCTATTAAAAAAAAATAGATACACACAGTAAAGGCACTTGTGATGTGCATATGTTTATATGAACATAAAAGCTGACATGGGTATATGCATATTAAAGACACATGTTATATACATATATAGTTTTTATGTCCATGAGAGTCACATGTGATATGCACATGTATTTGTATGCATAGAAAAGACACATATGATATGTGTGTGTGTGCAAGAACCATACGGTGTGCATATGTGTTTGCATACATATGGAAGACACCATGGTGTATGTTTATATGTTTATGTACAAGACACACATGAAATGCATATATGTTTGCATGTGCAGGGAGGTTCATGTGATCTACTCACATGTTTGGGTGCTTATGAAAGATGCATGTGTATGAGGACAACTGTATGTATATGAAAGATACATCTGGTGTACGTATATATTTAGGTGTGTATGGAGGATACATGGTGTCTGTCTATGTTTATATATGAGACACATACAATGCATGTATATGTTTGCATGCACATAGGAGACATGTTTGTGAGCATGTGAATGACACATATGATATGTGTTTGTGTTTGTATACAGACAGAAAACACATATGATGTGCATGCCTGTTTGTATGCATATGGAAGCACTTAGAATGAATATACCAAAAAGTTCTATCAGTGACCATTTCTAGATGATTGGGATTATAGCTGTTTGATATGGTTCATTTGCTCATCTACATTTTCTGATGTTTCTGTAATGTGTGTGTAAGTTCTTTCATAATCTGAAGTAACAATATAGAAAACTCCATTTCAGAAGCACTCCACATTTCATGGGTTCAATATCTTTCTATGGGTTCAATAACTTCCACATCTAGGGATATGCACTTGGCTTTAAGGGAGAACTAGACACACTGTTACTGGCCAGAACCTTGAACAGCTGGACCATAGGAATTTTTTAAATTAAGTCCCCGTTTAAATAGAATACACTTCATTGTGAATAAACAAAAACATTTATTCAAAGAAATTTAGATTTAAATTTAAAGAAGAAATTTAAACATAACATCAGAAAGAGAGTTTTGGGCTACCTGACACCTTCTTCACTTTCTCAGACACTTTTTTGAGGGTCTGATATAACAATAAAGTTCCAGTCCTGGGGTGGGGGGTGGGGGTAGGGACACCTGTAGAGAAATACTATTGTCAGTTAAAATCAGATCTCTGTTTTAATTCAACTGCCCAGCATTTCATATGTCTGACTATTTAATTTGTTTCTGCCAGTGTTTTATTGTCGGTCTCTCAAAACAAAAATGTTGCCTAACTTGAATAAAACTTAGTTTATTGTCAAATGGTACCCATGAGCATCTTAAATTCAATTGAGTGAGTCTTGAAACAATAGTCTTGTTGATACACGTGTTCATAGGTATACACCTTCTATCATTCTGAACAGAATTCAGCGCAACTTGTATATGCAGGGGCCATTCATGGAGATATGCAGTCTGCCCGAAAGATGACCACCAATAAACAGAAAGAAAGGAGAGGCAGGGGAAGAGAGCCCCAACGGGATTCCCCTGTCCCTTCTCATTTTCTGTGCCCCTTTGGTGGGCTGTCTCAGCAGACCATTCCTCCTATGGCAACAATAAGCCAGCATCCTATGACATGGCTGACGATGGATGATGCTATAATGGCTTCAAGGCTCTGGAGCAGGCTGAACGTAATCATGCCAAGCACAGCATCTGTGATGTAGAATTTACATGTCCCAGAGAGAGAAAGAGCTGTAACGCATAACCAAACCTCTGGACTAGCAAGGAGTTTCATGGCAGGATTGTGCTGTAATTTTTTGATTTCTGTTTTCTGGCTGCGAAATGGGAGGATCCTGAGGTCAGGTCACCCCAACATCACCCATACCCTTGAAGCTGAGCATCCAAGAGATTTGCTTTTTCCATAGAAGGAATATGTCCCCTGATGTAACAATGCCTTCTTACTGCAATCACTTTTCCAGAAATTGTCCTTACCTCCACAGACCAGGAAGAGAGTTTTAAGAACCCCTGCCCAAGGGGCAGAGCACCTGTCAATCGACCACCAATCCATGTTCGCTTTTGGCAGAAGCTTTTCTGAAGCTGTCGTAGAGTTTGAGCTTTCTATGAAGGTGGGCATTTACCCGGGACAAATGTAAGGTAGAAAGCATGGGATGGAGCCAGGAAAGCTTCCAGGACCCAAGGAGGGGGAGCTCCCATCCCTCACAGAGACTTCAGGGAAAAAAGACAGACAAGTCAACATGAATTATGAACTTAGCATCAAAGAGACAATGGGATGTTAGTGGTTTCTGTGAAGATCAAACAAAGGGAGTGCATTTTACATCTCTTGGTGATTTTAGAAAAAAGCTATTATGTACTGAGTACTTACCTCTGCATGTGGCATTGTGCTAACCACATTAAATACATCCCCCTGTATGATGGCTATTATTATCCCCATTTTGTGTATGTAAGAACTGAGGCTCAGACAAGCTACCTAATTGGCCTGAGGCCACACAGCTAATAAATGGGAAAGCCAGGGTTCAAACTTGGTCTGTCTGCCTTAAAAGCTTATGTTTGCAAACATGGTGTTGTAGGAAGACTCAGACGTTTTTGAAGTCCAGTGAAATCAGTTTAATTGAATATCTATAAGTGCAGACCCACTCCAGGCCCTGTGAGAAACTTGTTTCACAAACTGAGCTCTTAGGACTTTATTACGTGTATGCAGCTTGGCTTTAACTCTTCTCTGTTTCTTTTGAAGTTTGCAAAGAAGCTATGATGGTTATTTTTATGTATCAATTTGGGGAGGCCATGGTGCCCAATCATTGGGTCAGACACCAGTTTATATGTTGCTGTGAAGGTATATTTTTAGACGACTGAGTTTAAATCAGTTGACTAAGAAAAGCAAATTGTCCTCCAAATGTGGGTGGGCCTCATTTAATCAGTTGAAGGTCAAGGGGGAAGACTGAGGTCCCGCAAGGAAGAGGGAATTCTGCTTCCAGATCACAACATAAAAATTGTGCCTGAGTTTCCAGTTTTCCTTGAAGATTTTGAACTCAAGACTGCAACATCAAACCTTACCTGAATTTCCAGACTTCTAGCCTGCTCTATGGATTTCAGGCTCGCCAGCCCTTACAATTACATGAACCAATTTTAAACAATATTTTTCTCTCCCTTTCTTTCTTTTTGTGTCTTTCTGTCTCTTTCTTATTGTAATAATTATTGTATATTATTGTAATTATATTCCATATCACATTGTATTATATATTATTGTAATAATATGTGTGTTGCTGGTTCCGTTTCTCTAGAGAACTCTTACTAAGAAGTAACAAAGACCTATGGGACTCTCTTTAAAAGATCTTTCTTTGGGTGGCTCAGCTGGTTAAGCACCCAACTTAATGCTCATAAAGGTAATAATCTCACGGTTCTTGAGTTTGAGCCCCATGTCAGGTTCTGTGCTAACAGCTCAGAGGCTGGATCCTGCTTCGGATTCTGTGTCTCCCTCTCTCTCTGCTCCTCCCCTACTTGCGCTCTGTCTCTCAAAAATAAATAAACATTAAAAAAATTAAAAAAAGAATGATCTTTCTTTAGAGACAAGGAAATGTGCATAAGGGAAGAGCTGGATATTTTCACACCATTTGCTCTTCCTCTCAATGTGTAGAACCTAATATATCAACACAGCTATCTCTGACCCAGGAGTTCACATCATTTTCTCTGCCTCACCATGCTTAAAAAAGATTCTCACCTTCCAGCAGTACATCTCACTGCTGCAGGGATAAAACATGTGGCAAGATCTTTTCTGCAATAAATATGTGTCTTGTTCACTGTATTTCCCCTCTCTTTCCTCTTCCAAGCTGAAAGCCAGGTCTTTAATAGCTCCTGCCTGTTGTCAGGTCTTTTGTAACAGCTTTAGTCACTGAAAGGGGGAGCCTGCAATAAGGGGGTTGGGGGAGTAAAGGGGACAGGAGGGTCTTGCTGCCATCTAGTGCAAAGGGGACGAGGTGTGCTGGTCCTGTGAGTGGTAGATCCTGGACATGTCAAGGTGGCCAGACAAGATGGTGATGGAGGGGAGGAGACCATGATTTTTGTTACTGTAGAAGCCCCCAGGACCTCTCATAATCCTGATAAATAAGTGTGCATGGATATCAGGTCACATGAGTGTGGTTGGGTTCAAGTGGTATTCGTGTCCATTTAAGGAATGTGTGTGTGTGTGTGTGTGTGTGTGTGTGTGTGTAATATATACACACACTATATATATTTATATGTATACACAAACACAAACATATACACATATATATCATAAACACACATATAATCTATATATAAAATTATATTTTTTTAAGTCTTTCAGAACTTTAAAGATGTTATTCTTTTATTTCCTGGCCTCCATTGTTTTTATGAAAAGTCAATCAACAGCTATATTATTATTCACTGTACACATAGTGTCTCCCTGGGAACACTTTCTGGCTGTCTTTAAGATTTTCTGTTTATCTTTGGTGTTCAGTGGTTTCACCATCAATATGCATAAGTGTGCCTTTTTTGTTTGTTTGTTTTTGTATTTATCTTGAGTTGTGATTAACTAAGTTTGGGCCTGTTGGTGGATGTTCCATCAATTTCTGGAAATTCTCCTCTATTATCTCCTCAAATATTTATTCTGCACCATTCTATCTCCTTTCTCCTTCTGTGACTTCAGTGATGGGCATCTGAGATCATTTTATATTGTTCCACAGGTCTTGCCCACTTTCTCTTTCCCCTTTTTCTTTTCAATTTGGATAATTTCTATCAATTGGTCTTGTTACATACAGTCTGTTGTAAAGCCCATAGGCTGAATTCTTCATTTGTGGTATTGCATTTTTCAAATGTGGTATTTCCATCGGCTCCCCCTGCCGTTTTTTTTTCAATATATGAAATTTATTGTCAAATTGGTTTCCATACAACACCCAGTGCTCATCCCAAAAGGTGCCCTCCTCAATACCCATCACCCACCCTCCCCTCCCTCCCATCCCCCATCAACCCTCAGTTTGTTCTCAGTTTTTAAGAGTCTCTTATGCTTTGACTCTCTCCCACTCTAACCTCTTTTTTTTTTCCTTCCCCTCCCCCATGGGTTTCTGTTAAGTTTCTCAGGATCCACATAAGAGTGAAAACATATGGTATCTGTCTTTCTCTGTATGGCTTATTTCACTTAGCATCACACTCTCCAGTTCCATCCACGTTGCTACAAAGGGCCATATTTCATTCTTTCTCATTGCCACGTAGTACTCCATTGTGTATATAAACCACAATTTCTTTATCCATTCATCAGTTGATGGACATTTAGGCTCTTTCCATAATTTGGCTATTGTTGAGAGTGCTGCTATAAACATTGGGGTACAAGTGTCCCTATGCATCAGTACTCCTGTATCCCTTGGGTAAATACCTAGCAGTGCTATTGCTGGGTCATAGGGTAGGTCTATTTTTAATTTTTTGAGGAACCTCCACACTGTTTTCCAGAGTGGCTGCACCAATTTGCATTCCCACCAACAGTGCAAGAGTGTTCCCGTTTCTCCACATCCTCTCCAGCATCTATAGTCTCCTGATTTGTTCATTTTGGCCACTCTGACTGGCGTGAGGTGATATCTGAGTGTGGTTTTGATTTGTATTTCCCTGATAAGGAGCGACGTTGAGTATCTTTTCATGTGCCTGTTGGCCATCCGAATGTCTTCTTTAGAGAAGTGTCTATTCATGTTTTCTTCCCATTTCTTCCCTGGGTTATTTGTTTTTTGGGTGTGGAGTTTGGTGAGCTCTTTATAGATTTTGGATACTAGCCCTTTGTCCAATATGTCATTTGCAAATCTCTTTTCCCATTCCGTTGGTTGCCTTTTAGTTTTGTTGGTTGTTTCCTTTGTTGTGCAGAAGCTTTTTATCTTCATAAGGTCCCAGTAATTCATTTTTGCTTTTAATTCCCTTGCCTTTGGGGATGTGTCGAGTAAGAGATTGCTACGGCTGAGGTCAGAGAGGTCTTTTCCTGCTTTCTCCTCTAGGGTTTTGATGGTTTCCTGTCTCATATTCAAGTCCTTTTTCCATTTTGAGTTTATTTTTGTGAATGGTGTGAGAAAGTGGTCTAGTTTCAACCTTCTGCATGTTGCTATCCAGTTCTCCCAGCACCATTTGTTAAAGAGACTGTCTTTTTTCCATTGGATGTTCTTTCCTGCTTTGTCAAAGATGAGTTGGCCATACATTTGTGGGTCTAGTTCTGGGGTTTCTATTCTATTCCATTGGTCTATGTATCTGTTTTTGTGCCAATACCATGCTGTCTTGATGATGACAGCTTTGTAGTAGAGGCTAAAGTCTGGGATTGTGATGCCTCCTGCTTTGGTCTTCTTCTTCAAAATTACTTTGGCTATTCGGGGCCTTTTGTGGTTCCATATGAATTTTAGAATTGCTTGTTCTACTTTCGAGAAGAATGCTGGTGCAATTTTGATTGGGATTGCATTGAATGTGTAGATAGCTTTGGGTAGTATTGACATTTTGACAATATTTATTCTTCCAATCCATGAGCAGGGAATGTCTTTCCATTTCTTTATATCTTCTTCAATTACCTGCATAAGCTTTCTATAGTTTTCAGCATACAGATCTTTTACATCTTTGGTTAGATTTATTCCTAGGTATTTTATGCTTCTTGGTGCAATTGTGAATGGGATCAGTTTCTTCATTTGTCTTTCTGTTGCTTCATTGTTAGTGTATAAGAATGCAACTGATTTCTGTACATTGATTTTGTATCCTGCAACTTTGCTGAATTCATGTATCAGTTCTAGCAGACTTTTGGTGGAGTCTATCGGATTTTCCATGTATAATATCATGTCATCTGCAAAAAGCGAAAGCTTGACTTCATCTTTGCCAATTTGGATGCCTTTGATTTCCTTTTGTTGTCTGATTGCTGATGCTAGAACTTCCAACACTTTGTTAAACAACAGCGGTGAGAGTGGGCATCCCTGTCGTGTTCCTGATCTGAAGGAGAAAGCTCTCAGTTTTTCCCCATTGAGGATGATGTTAGCTGTGGGCCTTTCATAAATGGCTTTTATGATGTTTAAGTATGTTCCTTCTATCCCGACTTTCTCAAGGGTTTTTATTAAGAAAGGGTGCTGGATTTTGTCAAAGGCCTTTTCTGCATCGATTGACAGGATCATATGGTTCTTATCTTTTCTTTTATTAATGTGATGTATCACGTTGATTGATTTGCGAATGTTGAACCAGCCCTGCATTCCAGGAATGAATCCTACTTGATCATGGTGAATAATTCTTTTTATATGCTGTTGAATTCGATTTGCTAGTATCTTATTGAGAATTTTTGCATCCATATTCATCAGGGATATTGGCCTGTAGTTCTCTTTTTTTACTGGGTCTCTGTCTGGTTTAGGAATCAAAGTAATACTGGCTTCATAGAATGAGTCTGGAAGTTTTCCTTCCCTTTCTATTTCCTGGAATAGTTTGAGAAGGATAGGTATTATGTCTGCTTTAAACGTCTGGTAGAACTCCCCTGGGAAGCCATCTGGTCCTGGACTCTTATTTGTTGGGAGATTTTTGATAACCGATTCGATTTCTTCGCTGGTTATGGGTCTGTTCAAGCTTTCTATTTCCTCCTGATTGAGTTTTGGAAGAGTGTGGGTGTTTAGGAATTTGTCCATTTCTTCCAGGTTGTCCAATTTGTTGGCATATAATTCTTCATAGTATTCCCTGATAATTGTTTGTATCTCTGAGGGATTGGTTGTAATAATTCCATTTTCATTCATGATTTTATCTATTTGGGTCATCTCCCTTTTCTTTTTGAGAAGCCTGGCTAGAGGTTTGTCAATTTTGTTTATTTTTTCAAAAAACCAACTCTTGGTTTCGTTGATCTGCTCTACAGTTTTTTTAGATTCTATATTGTTTACTTCTGCTCTGATCTTTATTATTTCTCTTCTTCTGCTGGGTTTAGGCTGCCTTTGCTGTTCTGCTTCTATTTCCTTTAGGTGTGCTGTTAGATTTTGTATTTGGGATTTTTCTTGTTTCTTGAGATAGGCCTGGATTGCAATGTATTTTCCTCTCAGGACTGCCTTCGCTGCATCCCAAAGTGTTTGGATTGTTGTATTTTCATTTTCATTTGTTTCCATATATTTTTAAATTTCTTCTCTATTTGCCTGGTTGACCCACTCATTCGTCAGTAAGGTGTTCTTTAACCTCCATGCTTTTGGAGGTTTTCCAGACTTTTTCCTGTGGTTGATTTCAAGCTTCATAGCATTGTGGTCTGAAAGTATGCATGGTATGATCTCAATTCTTGTAAACTTACAAAGAGCTGTTTTGTGACCCAGTATATGATCTATCTTGGAGAATGTTCCATGTGCACTCGAGAAGAAAGTATATTCTGTTGCTTTGGGATGCAGAGTTCTAAATATATCTGTCAAGTCCATCTGATCCAATGTATCATTCAGGTCCCTTGTTTTTTATTGACCGTGTGTCTAGATGATCTATCCATTTCTGTAAGTGGAGTGTTAAGGTCCCCTGCAATTACCACATTCCTATCAATAAGGTTGCTTATGTTTGTGAGTAATTGTTTTATATATTTGGGGGCTCCGGTATTCGCTGCATAGACATTTATAATTGTTAGCTCTTCCTTATGGATAGACCCTGTAATTATTATATAATGCCCTTCTTCATCTCTTGTTATAGCCTTTAATTTAAAGTCTAGTTTGTCTGATATAAGTATGGCTACTCCAGCTTTCTTTTGACTTCCAGTAGCATGATAAATAGTTCTCCATCCCCTCACTCTCAATCTAAAGGTGTCCTCAGATCTAAAATGAGTTTCTTGTAGACAGCAAATAGATGGGTCTTGTTTTTTTTATCCATTCTGATACTCTATGTCTTTTGGTTGGTGCATTTAGTCCATTTACATTCAGTGTTATTATAGAAAGATACGGGTTTAGAGTCATTGTGATGTCTGTATATTTTATGCTTGTAGCGATGTCTCTGGTACTTTGTCTCACAGGATCCCCCTTAGGATCTCTTGTAGGGCTGGTTTAGTCCCCTGCCTTTTTTTTAAGTGTTCATCTCTGTGCTGCAATTCTCCCTCTGTTCACACCTAGCACCCATCTTTTCCACTAGATCCTTTAACACAGTTACCATAGTGGTTTTAAAGTCCAAAATCTGGAATAAGTTTAGATGTGGTGATATTTACTATTTTGTCTCTTGACCAAAGGTCCTATTTTCTTCCCTCATTGCATGTACTGTAATTTTTATTGTGTGCCAAACATTGTTTGTAAAACCATATGTAGAGACTGAAGGAAATACCCATTACCACCAGGAAAGAGCACGCCCTTCCCTATGTCAGAATAGCTCTGGTCTGTGGTTGAGCTGGAGCTGGCCTTTGTTGAAGCACTAATTACATTCATTTCATCACTAGTTTTGAATGTTTTTGCAGAAGGGATCATGAATTTCCCCCAGCATAACTTACTACCTGAGTGCCAGCAAGGCTCTGGGATTGGGCAGCTGTGCAAACACAAGCAGACTCAGGCCTGTGGACGTGGGACAACTTCACTGAGCAGCTGGCCCAGTGGCCTGGCCAGGTGTGTAAGTATGTGCCTTGGAGCAGTCAAGGGCACTGTAAGGTGACCAGGTCAGATCTCAGGCACAGATTAGCAATCACAATGCTGGCAATAGCAGTAAAAGCACAAAAGCATCTGTGGACATGGCTATGAAAGAGAAAAGGACCTCTGGATGGGGTGTAGCACTGGGCCCTGAGGTGGGAGGCTGTCTGTCTGTCTACCCCCAGAATTGTCTTGGTGGAATCCATGCAGATATTCATTCTCTGGCCTGAATGCCAGTACAAGAAGGGCCAATGTTCAGGCAGTAAACTGTCAGTAAATTATTGAAAGCATGGACACATGGACATTGCAATCAAGCGTATCAGGGAGTTACTTTAGTAACTTCCACCTGGGAATATGTTTGGTTGGACAACCTGGTCATAAATCAAACACTAATGTAGAACATTACACAGCCCACTAGCCTTCCCACCGATGATCTGCCCTCATCTACTTTCTGCCTTTGCTACCTGTTCCATCCCCATTTATCTTCCTGTGTTTTCCAGCACTATGGCATGGTACTTTTTGAAAGTACTGTGACCTCTTGGGCTTAGAGCTTTTTGATTCTCACTTCTGGTACCTATGGAACACAGGAAATTAGGAGAAATTGTCCTCAGTCTTCCACACTAGGACGCCTCATACCAGGCTGTGCTGAGGAGTATGGTAAAGGGGCCACCAGGACCAGAGTAAGAGGAGACCACTTGATGAGAGACCAGTAAAGACACTGGAAGTTCACATACCTGATGGTGGCCCAGTAACTCCTCTGTCAACACCAAAGCAGGATGGACCATCCCCTCCACCCCACCTCCACTCCCAACTCTCTTGTTTCCTTCCTTAAAGTAACATTTCAGGTTTATTTTAGCCCATTTAAAGTGTTAGTTACTAGGAGACATGGAAAAGGCACAGATGTCTGGCAAAATCCTGTTCATCCTGCAAGACCCAGCTTGGATACCCCAGGCTCAACTAGACACTCCCCATATTATGACCCCACAGCACTGTACTTTCCTCAGCTCCTGACACTTCCAATACCCATGGCAGGACAGGAAACTTCTGCAACTTTCAAAGACAATCTTACTTGCATATGGGTGCCTCCTTCTTTCCTGTCTGAGAAAGGTTTGAAATGGATACTTGGGTCTTTAAGGAAAGGGGAACCAGGTTTTAGTCCCTTGGCATGATGTTTTCTTGTTCTTGTGAAAGAACAGGAGAAAAAGAAGGAAGTAAAAAGGCAGTTATAAAAGGCAAAGAAAAGAATTATAAGGACAAAAAATGCTTTCAAAAAAGTAATAATAAAACAAAATATTTTCTGAAAGTGGATTTTTTTGGAATAAGATTAAGATGAGGGTGAAAAGATTTTGGTGGAAGACATGTGGAAGCCATAGATTAAAGAAAGAAGTCAAAGGTGGAAAGTTTCTGAATGGTTTGATGCCCCCTCACCCTAACCAACAGGATGGCCTGGTCCGCCAGCCTGGCCCCCAGACCCCAGTCCACTCCTTTGGGCTGCCGTTTGTCATGGGACCACTGACGGCTCCCAAAAGTTCTCTTGCCCCAAGCCTGGCACCAGTGCAGCCTAGTAGCTGTGGGAGGCAAACATGGAAGAGGAGTTGTTTCCTGGCTTCCTGCTGAGCCATTCTTCAGGTGGGAAGCTCAGATTGCTTGTGCCCTGGCAAAAAGCTGCATATCGCTTCTCCCTGGGAGTAAGGGGGGGGGGGGTGGTGTTAATCCACCTGTAGCCAACTAATATCCCAACTACCAACCAACAGACTCTAATCCTGTTCAGGCCTTGAAATATTGCTTGGTCTCTGCTGATTAACCACATGTAGACAACTCCCTTGCAATGTTCCATCAGCAACATCCCAAGCCCATCAAAAGGGAAGGTAGGTCCTGAGGACACAATGGTTAGGGGATATAACCTGAGGTATTTCAAGACCCCCTGAATTGGGAAGATGGTAAGTTGACATTCCCATTACACATGGTGAGTCCCTTAAGGATGGGAATTGTGTATTTTATCTGTATTTCTCCAGCACCCATCATAGGACCTGAAACAGCAGGTGCTTAGTAATGAGGATGGAATTAAAAGGAACAAAGGATTGGAG
Source organism: Panthera leo (assembly GCF_018350215.1). NCBI lineage: Eukaryota > Metazoa > Chordata > Mammalia > Carnivora > Felidae > Panthera > Panthera leo. Next base: position 24,847,115 of record NC_056683.1, on the reverse strand, counting down.
GGAGATTTAGGACCTGGGAGAAAGGAAAGCATTGTTCCGGGCACAATGCCCACAGGGATAGTGGTATTCTTGCTTCTAATGAGCAGTTCTTAGAGCATAGTCAGTAGGTAGAAACAAGATACCTGTGTTCCCTGTTTCCACCAGGTGCGGTTCTGTTTCACCAGAGTAGACATTCTCCTCTCCCCGTGGCACGCCGGGAAGATGAAGCTGGATAGCTCCATGGGGGTATTAAGTACAGGTTCTAACACCATTTCATCCTGCTTGCCTTTGCCTGAAACAAACTCTCAGCTCATCTCTGCTCTTGCACCTGGAGGCAACAAGGTAAGTCATAAATAATAGTAATAATGTCATGTAAACACTTTAGCTGAGGAAGATGGAGGTGCCAATTTTGAATCTCCAGGATATAGAAGATTATATAGAAGTGGTGATTCATCCTGTGTCAGCCCAACAGAAGGAACTTCTTTGTCGCTCTCTCTTTCTCTGCAGAGCCCTCTTGACGCCCCCGGGGTCTGTGTATATGCGTGTGGGTATGTGGGGGGCTGGTTTTCCAAAGGTTCCCTTGAAGAGAATGTCCATTTGTTTCCTGAGGTTGAACAATTTGCTTGGAGACTTTTTGATTTGGTTTTGACCCTTTCACTTGGTCATGGGATACCTTAAAAATTCTTCTTGCTATTAGACAATTTGTTCTGTGAAGGAAGGGACCGTGTCAGTCCTGTTCAGTCTTAAATCCCCAATAGCAGTCATGTCGTGGGTGCCAGGAGAGAAGAGATTTTGAGTGTTGTAGAAAAGTTCCAAGTCTGAGTAAACAAACCAAAAAAGGGCATGGGTTTACCAGGTGATTCAGTGGAAGGGGTTGAGTCTAAAGCTTGTAGGACTGAGGACAGAGACTTCTGCTCTCGAGTTCTGAGGGTCTGCACTGGAACTTCAGATCCTCTCCGCACCAGCCCGTCCCATATTTTCTATTTGCAGCACTGCTTCCCTCTGCCTGGAATATGCTAGTGCAGGCATTAGAGGCAATTAAAATCAAGAGTAGGAAAGCGTTTTCTTCACCATGAAAGAAAGACTGACTGATGAGGCAATGGAGAGAGTATATGAAATACACTAAAGTAATGATTCTCAGCTTCCACATTACCTTTCGTCTGAGGATTTCAATGTGTTTCTATAATTTTAATCACATTTTCATCATGAAGCTTCATATCACAGATGGAGAACTGAACTTTTGCACCAGGATGTTCCGCACACACCTCACACTCAACATGCTACTGACAAAAGTTACCATTTTCCCCCAAACCCCTTCCTTTCCCTGGATTTCCCTTCTTGGCAAATGGCTCCTCTATCCAACTTGTGCTGAAGTCTGAAACCTGGACAACATTCCAGACTTTTATCTCTCCCTCACTTTCCTTACCAATTGTATCCCACACACGTCTTCCAGCCCCTCCTCTGCCCGCCTCTAACTGTGCCTCCATTCTGGTCCTTGGATGTCTTCCTAGGAAGCAAATCTGATCATGGCAATCCCTCTGTTGAAAATCCTTCAGAAGTTCTCCATTCTTTTGTGAACAAATTCAAACTCGTAATCATGCCACACATGATTTGTCTCTGTCTACTTCATTTTCATTGGCCACCATATTATTCCTCAGCTGTCCTCCTACAACACAGTGAAGTGCGAGTGAACACACACACACACACACACACACACACACACACACATATGCACACGCCTCTATGCCACAAGTTGCAAACCCATAATCCTCTAAACTTGCTGTGTTGTTTCAAACCCCCATGCCTTTGTACTCATTATGTGCCCCGCCTGTCTCCCATGAAGAATTGCTACCCATCTTGTGGGGCACAGCTCAAGTGAAACTTCTATGCAATCTCCTGTCTCACCAGGAAAAATGACTATTTTCTTTTGTGCCATCCATATGACTTAAGCTTCTTTCATTTTTCCTGCTTACCATTCTGTATAGCAATGATTGGGTTGGAGCTATAGTTTTTACTAGACTGAAGCATCCTTTGAGGGCCAGGCTTGAATGTTATTCATCTTTATATTCCAAGCATCTTTGTAATTCCTGGCACACTGTAGGGGCTCCTTAGATGTCTAATGGCTTCAATGGGTCAACAAATGATGAAGTGAGTCCTTTCCAAAACTAGGGCAAAGGGAGATTAAATACCTCACTCCAAGAACAGAGGCAAAAGGGATGGACTGTAGCCAGGAGCAATAAACTATACAGAGTCTAGCCCATTCAGGCAATTATTGAAGGATGAAAATCTTGTTTTTATGTCACTACTTCAAACCAACACTCTGTAGGAATGATGACTGGGAGGACTTATACCAAACCTGAAAATAATTTCTAGAAATGAAGGTGAGGGAAGGGGTCAGATAATCCCATGAGTCACTGGTGTTCTAAAGTATATCTTCTGATAAAGGAAGATGCCATAATACTTATCAACCCATAAATAATGTTGTAGTCTCACAACTAGTAACTTGTAAAAAAAAAAATAGAGGAGTCATTGACAGGAAAGCATAATGGCTGGATTGAATTCATTACCAATGAACCAGATTGATAAATTATAATGGCAGATTCTGTGAGGGGGCATTTTAGAGAGTGAGTTGCCTGCTGGTTAGTAATGGGATTAGAAATCAGATATTAAGGATATTGTTCTTGTATTGGCTGATCAGCAAATTAGAATAAGACATTTGTTGACTCTAGAATTTTAGTGCTAGAGGAAATAGTAAAAATTATATACTTCAGCAGTTCATCCAGACTGTTAAAATGTACTGGAATTCTTGATATGAGAAATGATAACTTCAACTACAAACTGGAAATAACACTCAGACTGGAAGGTTGAATTACCAATGCCATCAGAATTGAGTTATGTCCGTGGGATTGTCTCCAATGTCGACATGGATCACAACAGAAGAAACCCGGAAAGCTACAGATTCAGTTTTACTTCATCCTAAGAAGGAAGAAACTAAGGGCCAAACTAAAAGTGACTTACTCACTGCCACACTCCTCCAGGGTCACAGAGCTACATGGAGGAAATAGGTCTCCAGACTTGGAGCCCAATGCTCTGTGGCTCTTCTGGGCTGATCTTTGGATTACATTTACCTCAATTCCACAGCTATCCTAGGAACTAGGATGAGTGGGTTGGGTATGGGATGTTGAAATATTTTTAGAATCCCTCTACTCTCTGTGCTAATTTTATAACATTAATAACATTAATTGTGGGTCTTTCTGAGTGCAGTTATTATTGTTAGGATAAAAATTTTAATCTATAGTACATCTAACAAGTGATTCTCAACTGAGGTCAATTTTGTGACCCTCCCCCCACCTCAGGAATGTTTGCCAACGTGAAGACATTTTTGGTTGTCACAACTTGGGGGAGGAGTGCTCCCAGCATCCGGTGGGCAGGGGCCAGGGATACTGTTAAACATCCTACAATGCACTGGACAGGTCCCCCAAAAAGGATGATCCAGCCCAAAATATCAATACTTCCCAGACTGAAAAATCTTTATCTAAGAAAAACACCTCATATAAAAACAGGGATCTCCTGACTGATTAAATGGGCTTAAATGAGTTCTTTCTCTAAATAGATCCAACCTTTTGAGTAATGTTGGCCAGAGAAGGGCATTCTGGGGAAGGTTTCCATAAGTATAAATTCTCCCAAACTGTAGGCTCATTGTAAGGTGTATAGATAGGAGTGAAGCCAACAGCAGTGCCTATCCTCAGGAGCAAATCCCCAAAGCACCTAGATTAATGCAAACCAGCAGGAGCAACTTTTGTTCAGGAAAAATAGGACTCTGGGGAATGGAAGGAGAGAAGTCAGCCCTTTCAGCCTCAGGGAACCTCAGGGAACCTCAGGAAGAAGTCCTGGCCCACTCTGGTCCTGGGTCTGAAAGGGAAGAGTGTGAGTGGGAAAGTGGCTGGGTTTGGGATAATGCCTGGATGCAGGCTTTGATCCAGTGATAGCTATCGCCTTGACACTATCTCCTTGCCATTGCCCATCTCCACTGGAGAGACGTGGGATTCCGAGATTACATTAATATAGAAGCTATCTATATACCATGGGTGATGCTATATACAGCAGGATTGAACACTTACAGGCAGACTGTATAATTTGCTCTATTGTCTGCCAGCTGTCTTTTCCTTAGATTTTGCAATCCCAAAAGCCAGGGACCATGGCAATTAGTTCATTTGATGAGCCTGTGGCAGAGTCCTGCTCACACACGTAATTGTGTGATAACGATGCTGATGATGATGTTGATGATGATGGTGATGATGATGATAATGAGTAGAAGTGTACCTTACTGGTGTTTCTCTCCCACACAAACAGTTCTTTCACATGGTAAGTTCATTATATGGCAAGTTCCTATTAGTCCCTACTTGTTAAGGGAGAAGAGAAGAGAAAAATCGCTTGTTGCTCCTTGTCATTTTAACAAGAAGACAGAGTTCCAGGCTTCTTGCCCTTAAACAACCAAAAATTACATGAGACTCTTCCTTCAAATGTCAGAATGGCATTTAGCCTGACAGCATTCTCATTATTATGCACAGAGGGCTTCTCTAACCAAACCTGTCAAAAATTTCTAACAGGCAGGGGCCTTTGTAAACTCGGAGTCAATATCTCAGCCTTGTGTCATGATTTTGAAGCTTTCAGTGAGTTAAGGAGAGAGAAACTGATGTGGGTGTTCAGTGACATGGGGAGACCATGCCCATTCTTCCCCATTGCGTTCTGGAGGAGGAAGGAGTGAGGCTAACATGGGGTGGGGTTTGGAGGGACACTTTCAAGTGGCAACTTTGGGGAAGACCCTAGATGTTCTTTGTGTAGTCAGTTCAGAGACAGAACAAGGGGCAGTCCATGGAGGAGGGAGGTGGAGGGGGGCTTCTGAGGGCACCAGGCCATAAGGGATGCTGAGACCTCACTGGGATACATTGGAACTCTGGTGCCATTTAACTCACTTTTCCATGTTGACCCCTTACATATTGTAAGGACATTAGGTCCACTTCTGCTGAAAAAATGATGCTCCAATTGACAGAGATATGCTAACAGACCAGGCAAAGGATCCATGTTTCTTTAGTGTAGGTGAAGTACACACCTTTTCCACTCACTGACAGCCATGTGAGGAAGAAGAAAGAAGTGCATAAATGGCCAGAGACCACAAGTCCCTGGGCTTTTGGCGTCCACGGAGGTACCCAAGTTGCATGGGAACCAAACGAGCAGGGAAGAATTGATATGCTGGGTCAGGAAGCTCTCTTCTGCCACGGTTGCAGGGCTTTCAGGATCTCTTGGCTCTGCTAGAGATCCAGGCTCTGTGCCTGCCTGCCCCCATGTGCAGGTATTTTGACTGTTCCCTGAGACTGAGTGATTCAGGCTTCCTCCTCGCCCCCTGCCTGGTGGCACATGTGCAGAGCTCCAGGAGGCAGTGGCAGTGGCAGTGGGACCCCTCTCTTGAAGAACTAGAGTGAACCACACACCCAGCCTCTACCTCTGAACTGGCAGAGATGGGCAGCCAAGAGTCACCTAGAGCCAGTAGTCAGAGTCAGCTAAAATTGTGAAAACAATGAAGGCACAGTGCAGTGTTTTTTATTAGAAATGTGTGATTTATTTTATTGTACACATTTAAAACCTTTTAGCTTGTTTATGACTGTCAATAAATTGTGTGGTTTGGAAAGTGACGCCTGATGAATGCATGTAATAAATCTCTTATTTTGGACATAAATAAAAAAACATATAACACTTATTTGTAGAAATTTCCACCTTAGCTAAATAAATGTTAGATTACTATTTAATTTAAAACATTATCTTGAAAGGGTACAAATTATTCTCAGGGTGCCCATATAATGTGGTCCTGTTCTGGGGGCAGGGATACGTAGGGATTCCTCATCATTTGGGAAAGAGTTGCTCACGCCTCAGCACCCTTTTGGAAATGGTCATTTCCCTTTCTGCCACTTGAGGTGATGGTCGGGCTGGGGGGTGGGGAGAAGGGAGGCAGAGCTCTGACCCAAAAAAGGACTTTGTTGTGCAAAGGTAGGGTCCTTCCCTACCCCCCATGGGAGTCTGTTTCCACAAAAGAATACAGAGAAAAGGGGTGTGTCTGTGTGAGAGGTCACCCTCCTCACAATTGAGAAACTGATTTGGTGTGTGATAAATACCTGTATCAAGGCTGGCAATAATTTCTTTTTAAAGTTTGTGTATTTATTTTGAGAGAGACAGAGACAGTGTGAATGGGGGAGAGGCAGAGAGAGAGAGAGAGAGAGGAAGACAGAGAATCCCAAGCAGGCTCTGTGCTGCCAGCACAGAGCTCCATGTGAGGCTTGAACTCACAAAACCCTGAGATCATGACCTGAGCTGAAACCAAGAGTTGGAAGCTTAACCAAATGAGCCACCCGCATACCTCTAAGCTTGGCGATAATTTTAAGAAATCTTTTCTCATTACCTTCACTTTCAGTGTCTGTCTCTGTAAGAACTAACAGATCTGTGAAAAAATTTCCATTCAGGAGCATACATGTTCACTTCCAGGTCATATGCCAAGCCTCACGTGTACACCCCCCCTTCAAGCAGTGAATGGAAAATGTGAAGGCTGCCCCGCTCCATACAGGAAATGCCTAAGACAAAGGTCATCTCAGGCAGTGTGGGCCAGACCTTCCAGAGAGCGTCTCTGTTATGCTGTAGGGAAGCTGAGGTAGTCCTTAGTAAACTCAACCTCTGTCCTCCCACTGTGGCAAGGGGAACACGTATGCCACGGCTGCCACCAGTCGCCATCTTGGCTGGCAAGATGCTCGTCGCCTTCAGGGCTCTGTCACAGGAATGGAAAGTGGGTTTGATCTACTGTGCTGACTCCTACTGATTGTTGATGACTCCCTGGAAGGCTGTGTTGAAGTTACAACCTGGAAGCTGGAGAGAGACCAGGACACCACCACTGCCCACCACTAGTGGAGGTGGTGCTTGTGTGACCTTCCCACCTTTCTGGGATATCTATAGTGATATCCACAGCACAAAGACAGGACCCTTTCTTTCAATTCCTTCTCCAGCCAACTCAAGGCTGAGGAACATTTAAGTCCAGTTTATTGAAAGCCCAGGCAGAGCAAGAGGGAAGTAAACACAACTGCACACAACTGGAAAAGCTGGCTCACAGGTTGGAGAGCCCTGGGCTGCTGGGCAGGTTCAGCAGGGCGAGCTTCACCCGCAGTCCTGGCTAGCTTCCATGTGCTTGATGTCATTGTGGTAATCTGGGCTTCAGAGTCACGGGGGGTTTTCTTGTAGCCAAAATGCTGCTCCCAAAATCTGGAACCAGATTTCTGTGGATTATTCACTTTGGAAATATCTGACACCTTTAGAGAGAAGCAGATGTACAGAGGGGGTGTGGAGAATAATTCTGCCAATACAACACCAATGGGGGCGGGTGTGGCAGATGGAGACCGGGAGCTGGGTTTGGCCGACTTGCCGGTGATGGGCTGCTGGGGATTCCGGTCCTAGTACTTTAAGCTCTAGCTCACAGCCAAACCGATGAGAATATAGGATAAGAGGAAACTGGGATGACAAAAAAGAAGGAAAGAGAAGTAAATTTATAGTCTCTCCTTCATGATGAGCACAGTGCTAGGTTATTTCACTGATATTATTTTAGTTCTCACTACAGTTGTATGAGGTAGTGTATTGGTCTGTTAGTGCTGCGGTAACAAGTACCACAGAAATTTATTTCCTCACAGTTCTGGAGGCCGAAAGTTGAAGATGAAGGAGTCAGAAGGGTTGGCTCCTTCTGAGGCTTGTAGATGGCTGACTTCTCCCTGTGTCCTCACCCAGTCTTCCCTATGCATGCATCTGTGTCCTGATCTCTTCTTCTAATGACACCAGTCAGATTGGATGAGGGCCCACCCATATGACTTCATTTAACCATAAGCACCTCAGTGAGGACCCTGTCTCCAAATTCAGTCATATCTGAGGTACTGGGGGTTAGAACCTCAACATATGAATTTAGCCCCCTTATGGGTAGGTAGAGTATTCTCATTCTACAGATAGGGATACTGATGACACTGATCGGTAAGTAGCAGTGCTCTCTCTAAATGTGAAGTTTGTGTTATTTCCATTACAGGATTCTGCCAATGTCTCCAGTTCTATAGTATAAAAATCAGAGTTTACATCTGCACAAAGCTACCCCTGCCTCCATCACAGTGCTGGTGTCAGTATATAACCAGAAGGTCAATACGAGAGAGTTCTGGAAAGATAAAGTTGCTGATCAAGTTAAAGCACAGCATTGATTTTATCATCTGACTGGAAAGAGTAGGGAGGAGGGGGAGTATGGGGCAATGAGGTGAAGTTTGCTCATCCAGCATGCATTAAGGAAAATAGGACAGAAACAATATGGGGCCACTTTTCAACTCCTCACCTCTGTGCTACTCAAAACCTGTCTCCTTCATACTCCCTTTCCTTGTCCTGGCTCTGAATACTATTTGCTTGTGGTCACTAGGCATCAGAGCTCAGGTAACCATCTCCCCTTTGAACAGCATCTCCTGAAAACCTGGTTCACATTTTAGTGAGCACATATAATTTTGTCTCTCTAGCATCATCTCACTCCCTACTTTAGGAACTCTTCCTCTTGAAGTCCAACTATGTGCTACTCATGAGAGTACTGCCACCTTCTCCCATGACTTACATGACTTGTTTTTGTGATGGTTTGTTTTTCCAAGAGTAGTCTCTGGTCCAGGCTGGTCCAACCCAAGATCTTCAGCTGGCATTGGCTTCTGAAGCTGTAACAGGGGGTGTGGCTGCCATTGGGAGACAAGCTTCTTGCCATATGGAAGAACCTCGTCTGCTCGAGGGAATGACCCTGATTCTCAGAGACAGTCCATGAAGGCTCCAGGGATGTCAAGATACCTTTGGATGAAGGTCAAGGATCTTGGTTATTCCCAAGACTGGGGTTCTCAGCAGAAGGCTGGGTTACAGGGAGCTTTGGCTGCTATGGCTAAAGGTCAGTGACAAGAATTTCCTCAGCTCAGTGCTTTCAGTGGGGAGTCTCCTGATATCTTCAGCCAGCCCCCATCTTTCTGACATGCTGCCTAACCTGCCTCAGGAGGAACATTACCCATGAAAACATGGTGTCCATTTTTCCTGGGGAAGCAGGTCAAAACTCACATACATGTGTCACCATTTGGTGCAGATGTTACCTTAGATGTTCTGCCATATCTTGGTTGTCGATTTCTTGAAACTTAGACTTTCTTTAGTTTTACTTAGGTCAAATAAAAACAAGTTGTGCTGTTTGTGGTTGCACAAAGTCAAAGGCTCATGTTATGAAGGTGTGGAGACAGGCTTGGTGTGTGAGGTTAGCATCTTAGAAGACATTGCTCATGCCCCACCCCCCTACCCCCCCAGTAACAGTCCAAATTGACAGGCTTGCATGTGGAAGATTGGGTAGGCAGATGCTGAGTGGACTCTTGGGTTCTGTCCAAGTAGCCTTTGTTCTTTGTAATGATTTTCTTCATCCTTAACAGGAATGTACCTAAGCACAGTGTCTCCAGTTGTCTCTAAACAGCAACCTCAAGGAAGAGACGAGTCATAAAGGATGAACTCTACATATTCAAATGTTTGAAAATTGAAGGAGTGAGATATTTCCCCTCTGGAAAATGCCTGAAACTCTGCATCATTTGACTCTTAAATATAGTTATTTTTCTACCACCTCAGAGGGAGGCTCTTTCTGGCAAGAGATAAGGAAGTTTAACTATCCAGTGTTCTCTCAATGAAGAGAAAATTTGAATGTGACGGCCAGCAAGAGATCTGCAGGTACAAAAAGGGGCACTGGAGATTTCCATAGCCCTTTTCTGCTGTAGTCATGACTAATCCAAGCCTTTTTCCACTTCCCTTTCTGACAAAAGCAACTGGGTCTTTAATTGGGTCTCATAATTTCTCGCTGAGTTGGATTCAGAATAATGAGGCACTCACCAGTTTGGGCACATTCCATGTCCATGGTCTTGTTGGTTTTACTATTGTCTGTTCTCACAGAGGTTTAAGTGCATAAACAAATCCAAGCAATGCAAACATTCTGAAGGGAACATGACTAGGAATAGGTCCAGACCCTAAGCACTACTTGACATCCTGATCAGAGGATGTATTGTTCCTGTAGACCTCCTCATCCTATCTGGCTCCTGACCCAAACCAAACAGAACTTTCCTTAGCTCCTCCAAGCTTCAGAGAATATGGTACTCTCAGCTCCTAACTCAGCAGCTTTCTGACAAACACAGCCATCGTAAGAAAGATGTCATACATTGGAATACAGTATACACACATATGCATACACACACACACACACAGACACACACACACACACACTCAAACACACTTATAGACAACATAACAGTCAAAGTGCAATGTGTCCTGATATTTTCTGTTCTATTTTGCTTATCTTCCAGCCTTTGTTTAAAGCTGCTCATAACCTACTAACCCAATTTCATGAGCCACTAATGGGTCACAACCCACAGTTCGAAAAATGTGACTCTAGGCTCTACCAGGGTTATCAGATAAAATTGAGCCTGCCCCATTCCCTAAACTCATGGGATATCCTGGTCTCCACATATGAAAATGTCTCTAACCCCCTCTTACAGAGACACGTTTCTCAGTCCTCCTGGGCACTTTACTTCTTTTTTTGTTCTTTGTGAATCTGACTTTAGTTGGCCTACGTTTGGGATTCCCTGTGAATCCTCCCTCCCATTCTATGTGCCATCATTTCTTTGGTCCATACTTCCTCTGACAGCTTTTCTTTCATTAATCACTGCCTCCCACTTGAGACACACCTCCACACAGCTCTAAGACACATGAAAGATGGCTGCATGCCACCCCGTCCTGCTTTAAAACTTAAATTCCTAAAGTCCATGTTTGGATAAAGAATTCTGCCTCCACCATTAGAGTTTAGACTTTAGACTTTAATACACATGTCATTTCCCCACACATCATGGGATTTATTGAAATTATATGTAGAAATTATTAAAATAATAATATGTAGGCCACTGCTTTGTTCTTGAATGTGAACAGGATGTGATAAAGCCTTTTCCTAAGTGGATGTTTTTACTGCTTTGATATGTTGCTTTGAAACACATTTCTTCTTGAGGAGAAATTGGATCCCCGTGACCTGTTAGTGGTAATGTAAAATGGTGCAGCCTCTGTGGAAAACAGTATGGTATTTCCTAAAAAAATTAGGCATAGAATCCCTCTATGATTCAGTCATTTCACTTCTGGGTAAAAACCCCCCAAACTGACAGTAGACACTAAAACAGATATTTGTGCTTCCATGTTCTCAGCAGCATTATTTACAACAGCCAAAAGGTGGGAGTAACCCAAGTGTCATTGGCAGAGGAATGGATAAACAAAATGTGGCCTATACAGACAATGGAACATTTTTTAGTCTTAAAAAGGAGGGAAATTCTGATAGATGCTACAACATGGATAAACCATGAGGGCATTATGCTCAGTGATCTAAGTCAGTCACAAAAGGACAAATACCTGTTATATGAAGTATCTAGAGTAGTAAAATTCATAGAGACAGAAGGTAGAATGATGGTTACCAGAGGCTGGGGGTAGTTAGTGTTTCATGGGGACAGAGTTTCAGTTTGGAAAGATGAAGGGTTCTGTGAATGGCTGGTGGTAATGGCAGTGGGAGGCCACTGCACTGGACACTTAAAAAGAGTTTAAATGGTAAGTTTCATGCTATGTATATTTTACCACAAGTAAGCAAAGAACTTTTTAAAGACCTCGTATCCTCTAGCACAGGCTCAGTGCTGAGGCGTAGATGGGAGCAGGCATGACCCAAAGGCCTAACCCAAAGTCTCCTATTCTGAGTGGCAAATTGCTTGTTCTATCCTGATATTCATGCAAACTTTGCTTTCCTCCCCATAAAGCTTCTGTTTGTTATAGTACGGTAACATTTTGGTTATTTATTTTGTGAACTCTTCGTGTAGAAATGGTTCTAGTTAGATGTGCCCAGTCAAATCTCATCTGAAACAGCAGGAACATTTTCATGTTTCACACAGGAAGAAGCCCTGATGTAGGACATTTCCAGGTTTGTGTATGGCAGCTGTTCAAAGCCACCATTAAGGGCCCAGAGTGCTCTTTCCAGCTGGCCCTCCTGTGGGTCCAGCTTTGTTCTTGAACTGGTGCTCTCAGGGTTGCAATACGGCTGCTGCAGTTTCAGGCACCACCAGCACTCCAGACAACGTCCAGGTACATGAACTTGTTGGTTACTGGAGTGTTTTTTTAACACTCAAGACCACTTTCCAGAAGCCACTCTCCCACCCTCCCTTCCTTTCTTATCAGCCAGTCTGGAGCCATAGGTCCAGGAGCAATGGTTACTAAGATTATTTTTTTCTAACCAGGATTCTCATCCAGTCATGATGGGCTTATTCTTATTCTTTTTCTTTTTTTTTAAATACTTCCCTTCCCTTCCCTTCCCTTCCCTTCCCTTCCCTTCCCTTCCCTTCCCTTCCCTTCCCTTCCCTTGTCTTGCCTTGCCTTGCCTTGCCTTGCCTTGCCTTGCCTTCCCTTCCCTTCCCTTGCCTTCTCTTCCCTTCTCTTCCCTTGCCTTCCCTTGCCTTGCCTTGCCTTGCCTTGCCTTGCCTTGCCTTGCCTTCCCTTCCCCTTCCCCTTCCCCTTCCTTCCTTCCTTCCTTCTTTCCTTCCTTCCTTCCTTCCTTCTTCCTTCCTTCCTCCCTTCCCTCCCTCCCTCCCTCCTTCTCTTCTTTCTTTCTTTCTTTCTTTCTTTCTTTCTTTCTTTCTTTTTCTTTCTTTCCTAAATGTTTATTTATTTTTGAGAGAGAGAGAGAGAGTGTGAGTGTATGTGCAAGCCAGGAAGGGGCAGAGTGACAGGGAGACAGAGGGTCTAAAGCAGGCTCTGTGCTGATAGCATGGGGGCTCAAACTCACAAGCCGTGAGATCATGACCTGAGCTGAAGTCTGATGCTTAACAAACTGAGCCACCCAGGAACCCCTATGATGGGCTTATTCTCATAGGACCCACCCCCAGCTCAATTGGCTGATTCTATTTTTTTATATATACAATTTATTGTCACATTGGTTTCCATACAACACCCAGTGCTCATCCTAACAGGTGTCCTCCTCAATACCCATCACCCACTTTCCCCTCTCCCCAACTCCTCGTCAACCCTCAGTTTGTTCTCGGTATTTAAGAGTCTCTTATGGTTTGCCTCCTTCCCTCTTTGTAACTTTTTTTTCTCCCCTTCCCTTCCCCCCATGGTCTTCTGTTAAGTTTCTCAGGATCCATATAGGAGTGAAAACATATGGTATCTATCTCTGACTGACTTATTTCACTTAGCATAATACCCTCTAGTTCCAACCACGTTGCTACAAATGGACAGATTTCATTATTTCTCATTGCCAAGTAGTATTCCATTGTATATATAAACCACATATTCCTTATCCATTCGTCAGTTGATGGACATTTAGGCTTTTTCGATAATTTGGCTATTGCTGAAAGTGCTGCTATAAACATTGGGGTACAAGTGCCCCTATGCATCAGTGCTCCTGTATCCCTTGGGTAAATTCCTAGCAGTGCTATTGCTGGGTCATAGGGTAGATCTATTTTTAATTTTTTGAGGAACCTCCACACTGTTTTCCAGAGTGACTGCATCAGTTTGCATTCCCACCAACAGTGAAGAGGCTTCCCGTTTCTTCACATCCTCACCAGCATCTATAGTCTCCTGACTTGTTCATTTTAGCCACTCTGACTGGCATGAGGTGGTATCTCAGTGCAGTTTTGATTTGTATTTCCCTGATGAGGAGTGACATTGAGCATCTTTTCATGTGCCTGTTGGCCATCTGGATGTCTTCTTTAGAAAAATATCTATTCATGTCTTCTGCCCATTTCTTCACTGGATTATTTGTTTTTCGGGTGTGAAGTTTGGTGAATTCTTTATAGATTTTGGATACTAGCCCTTTATCTGATATGTCATTTGCAAATATCTTTTCCCATTCCATCAGTTGCCTTTTAGTTTTGTTGATTGTTTCCTTTGCAGTGCAGAAGCTTTTTATCTTGATGAGGTCCCAGTAGTTCATTTTTGCTTTTAATTCCCTTGCCTTTGGAGATGTGTCGAGCAAGAAATTGCTGCAGCTGAGGTCAGAGAGGTTTTTTCCTGCTTTCTCCTTTAGGGTTTTGATAGTTTCCTGTCTCACATTCAGGTCCTTCATCCATTTTGAGTTTATTTTTGTGAATGGTGTAAGAAAGGGGTCTAATTTCATTCTTCTGCATGTTGCTGTCCAGTTCTCTCAGCACCATTTGTTAAAGAGACTGTCTTTTTTCCATTGGATGCTCTTTCCTGCTTTGTCAAAGATTAGTTGGCCATACATTTATGGGTCCAATTCTGGAGTCTGTATTCTATTCCATTGGTCTATGTGTCTGTTTTTGTTCAATTGGCTAATTCTAATAAGACCATGCTGCCGCCACGACTATGACTTCCTTGGTTTGGGGCAAATCCACCATCACAACTGGCCTGTTTTAAGCAGGGACCCCCATCATATGACTGGCTTCACCTGTCCCCTCCCCTGCCCCCAGCTTCTCTGTGGAAAGGCCACTGGACACCTGAACCAGGTGGAGTTCTATCAGAAAGGAGACAGGCCATCATGGTTTTGGAACGGGAACAAAAGACTTCAAGGACAAAAGCTCATATTGCAGATGCTCAGAGACTAAACTTTTGCACAATCTTCTCTCTGTCTCCTCAGCTATAAAAGAGGGTGATGCCACCTGCAGGATGTGCCTTCCAGGCTGTGGTTTGGGATCATCTGGAGTATGGAATGTGCCAGCATGCAAACACCAGGCATTGGTTAGAATTCTTCCCACAGGGACAAAATCAGATGTTCTTGTCTATAGGGTGATTCTTCAAGTTCAGATTCATCTGGGATGATATTGCTTCAATGCAGGTTTGACCTCTCATTGTCAGCGCATCAGACAAGATCACTCTTATTCCGCTGGTGTAACTCTATAAAGTTCTGACAGGTAAAATGGCCAAGTCACAGCTCAGGTCCCCTTCAAAGATGGGTAATGAGGGAGCCGGTAGTTTTGAGTCAACTTCAAGAAAGACACAGGGAAGAATGAGCTTGTTTTCACAGCAGAACAGGAGGCAGGATAAAAGCATATGTTATAAGGCACTTTCTCTATCCAGTGTTTGAAGAAGAGGTTGGAGCTGCCTATTGGTGGAGTTGTAGAAATTGTGGCGGTATTTTACAATACTGATGTAGAGAGGCTGTGTTTTGTGGCAGGATTCCTTTTCCAATTTCATCTCTCTTGAGTCTGATTTAAAAATAGACAGGAAATGAATACATTGAGCTGCCTTGAAGACAGGCTAGATTTAAAACCCCATGATTTGGAGAATTTCCTCCACAGTTAGCCAGACGTCTCCACCCCTTTGAAGACTTTATGAAATCAAGATGCTGGACTTGATTTTCGATGTTGAGCACTGTGCGTTGAAAAGCCAAAGGGTTGACTTCATTCTATCAGCTGCAGATAACACTGTCTTCCCCAACTGCTCCTCTGGCAACCACTGCCTTCCTCCACCAATGTTCCCCATGCCTCTGAGCCCTGTCCCAATCCCCTTCCCACTACCACATCTCACACAGATATTTCTTCTTTTTCTTTTCTTTTCTTTCTTTTTTTTTTGAGACAGAGAGAGAGAGAGAGAGAGCAGGGGAGGGCAGAGAGAGAGGGAGAGAGAATCCCAAGCAGCTCCTGTCAGTACAGAATCAGTACACTGTCAGTACAGAACCCAACTCAGGGCTCAGTGTCACAACCGTGAGATCATGATGTGAGCCCAAATCAAGAGTCGGACATTTAACTGACTGAGTCACACAAGCACCCTGTTCATACACATATTTTTAATTAAAAAAATTGGTTTTTGAAATCCCCTGGGGAGTTTATGAAACATGAAGTCTCTTTATTGTTACCAGCAAGATGCAGGAGGACTGGGCTTGAACAGGAGTCTGTATTTTTTTTCTAAGATTCTTTCATTTTGTAATTTTTCAAATTGTGATGAAATATACATAACATAAAATTCAGCATTGTAATTATTTCTACAATTACAGTGCACATGTCAGTGTCAGTAAGTACATTCATATTGTCTGACAACTGTCACCGCCATCAGAACTGTACTCATTTGGGGTGCGTGGGTGGCTCAGCTGGTTAAGCGTTTAACTTTTGTTTAGGTCATGATCTCGAGGTCTGTGGGTTCAATCCCCACATTGGGCTCTGTGCTGACAGCTCAGAGCCTGGAGCCTGCTGCGGATTCTGTGTCTCCCTCTCTCTCTGCCCTGCTTACACTCTGTCTCTCTCTGTCTTTCTCTATCTCTGTCTCTTTCTCTCTCAAAAATAAATAAACGTTAAAAAAAGAACTCTCCTCATTTTGTAAAACAGAAACACTGGGCCCCTTAAACACTGACTACTCCTTCCTCCTCCAGCCCATGGCAGCCCCCATTCTACTTTCTGTCTCTGTGTTTGACTCCAATAGAGACCTCATATAAGTGAAATCATCCAGCATGTGTCCTTTTGTGACTGGCTTATTTCACAGAACATAATATCCTCAAGGTTCATCCGTGTTATAGCCTGTGTTGGAATTTCCTTCCTTTTAAGGACTGAATCCATTTCCCTTGAGTGTATAAACCACATCTTGTCTATCTGCTCCTCTGCTGTTGGACACTGGGGTGCTTCCACTTCTTAGCTCTTGTGAGTAGTAGTCTGGATGTCCGACAAGAAATTCAGGGCTCCCAGTGCCTGCAGCTGGGCAGAAGACCTGGAATCACAGGAAGATAACAAGGTTGAGGCATTTGGAAAGTCATTTAATGTGTCATGTAATAATGTTTAGTAGTTTTAAAATTATTTTTCCTTAATGATTCTTCTTCTTTTCTTTAATTTTTAAAGTTTATTTATTTTAGAGAAGAGAGACAGAGCACGAGCAGGGGAGGGGCAGAGAGAGTGGGGGCAGGGAGAACACAGAATCTGAAGTAGGCTCTAGGCTCTGAGCTGTCAGCACAGAGCCCCATGCGAGATTCCAACTCATGAACCGCGAGATCATGACCTGAGCCAAAGTCAGACGCTTAACCAACTGAGCCACCCAGGCGCCCCTTTCATGACTCTTCTTACCTCTGCCTTTTTGCTAGCCATTCAGACAGCTCTGCTGCTCTTCTCTGCACTCCCCATGGGGTTGTTGCAAAAGGACAGCAAGGGCAAAAATGGAATCGATGTGCAGTGTTAGAATTTCAAGAGAGGCTCTTAAAACCTATCATAGAGGCACTAATTTCAGGAGAAACAAAACAAAATTTTGAGTTGCAAGAGCCTAAGGGTTTCTTTTTTTTCAAAAGTCCAGACTCAGAAGGACTGAGGGCATGAATTTAATGTCCTAAGGACTTGGAAAGATTAGTTATGGAGACGAGGCTGCCATCCCAACACCAACTAGGTACTAAATATCCTGACTGGATAGGTGAGGGTGGGAGCCAGGGAGACTCTCAGGGGAGCAGTAGAGTTGGTCAACAGTGTTGATCTGGGGCACGGGTCTTGCTCCCTGTCCCCCTGTGCCCAGCCTCCAGGACAGGGTATTAGAGGGCTCCCAAATATGCTGGGGACTCTAGAGTAGAGAAGGTTATGCGTCACTTCCTGAGTGAGAAAGCTGCAGGCCCAGCGGATGTCCCCCAGTCACCCTGGTGGATTCAGCATAGAAATGGAGGCCTGGTCTTGGCAGGAAGGGCCTGAGACAGCCCAGAGCATCCTGTGGGCTATGAGAAGATGGGAGGTCACCCAAAATGGCCACTGGTGAGTGGCTCAGGACAAGGTGAGGAACACCTGGGGGACTTGGAGGAGCCTTGAGATCAGGGTGAGGGAAAGTGGAACATTCTGGGAGGACCAATGACTGTGCCTCAGGTGAGGAACATGGGTGTTTCCCAGATGTGGCAAGGAGGATGACCATGGTCAGGCTGGTTGGGTGTGCGGAGCTTGGTGGCCACCACCATGGACAGATAACAACAACCAATCCCCCACTGATGCCTCAGTGATCTATAAAGCCCCCAATGTCACCCAGCCCCAGTGAGAAATGGGAAAGGGCAAACCCAACTGACTGTGGAAACAATTTGAATTAAACCTCAGTTGAAGCTTCTTTTTTTTGAAAAGTAGAAATTGTTAGAGAAACATTTAGTACTTCTTCCTCTTCTTCCCCTTTCTTCTTCTTGGCTGTGATTTGTGGCCTCTGAAGACAGCATTCTTGCACTCAACTCAGTTTACTCATCTGGATTATGGGACTTAAAGTGCATGATCAGTGGTCCATCCAGGGGGTTGTGAAGATCACACAAGCTATGAGGTGGGTGAAGGAAAGGTAAGAATCTCATTTCTCCAGCTGGGATGCAAGCTATACCCTTTTGAGAATGGCTGTTCTGCTTGGCGACTAATTACAAGCTTGAAGGGGCTACTTCTTCCTTTATTTTCAAGGTGCTGCGGGTCCTATTGGGTGACCCTGACCCATTCCTCCCACTAAGGAACCTGTATCAGTCTGCTATGGTGGTGATAACAAAGTGCCACAGGCTTAACCAACAAACATTTATTTCCTCTCAGTTCTGGAGGCTGGAAATCCAAGATTAAGGCATTGACAATGTTTGCTCCTTCTGAGGCCTCTCTTTTTGGCTTGCTTATGCTAACTTCTCCCTGTATCCTCACACGGTCTTCTGTGGGTCTCAAAAGTCTATTAGGACTTTAACATATGCATCTGGGAAGGACACAATTTAGCCCCTAACAAGAGCCACATGTACATTGATGGTGTCTGGGATGAGTCACTGCCCTGCTTCAAATCTAAATTGTATCTGGGTTTATAACCAGCTGCATTGGACATCCTCTGGGAGTGTGTTAGGAAAGGTGGAATTTCAGGCCCCACCCCAGACCTGCTGAATCAGAATGTGCACCTTAACCAGTTCCCCTAGGTGACTCACCCGCAATTAAAATTCAAGAAGCACTGATTCAAACAACTTTCCCATGCAGGAGCCTGTGGGAGTTTTGTAATCCCTCACTAGCTAGGGAAGCAGTGCTTAAATCACTCAGGAAAAGCCACTGGGCTGGGCTCTGATGGTGGAGGAGTCTCTGACTTGTTTAAGGTGCAATGAGAATGCGTATGTGAGCCAAGCTGACTGTAGGTCCCCCAAATTGTTGGCGGTGTCTGGGGAGGTGGGTAGGAGTCACACCTGGAAGTTATGAGAAGGGTGGGGTCGCCTTAATAAAAGGTGCAGAAAACTCAGGATCACCAAATAGGGTTGCCAGATTCAGCAAACAAGAATACAGGCAGTATTTGAGACATACTCACACTAAAAGTGGTTTTGCTGTGTATCTGAAATTCAGTTTAACTGGGCATCTAGTATTTGATTTGCAGCCTTATAATGGAAGCCCAACCTCCCACAAGCAATACTGACTCCTTTCTCTTTCCTGCCCCTACTCTCTTGTCCGTGCTCCCTCTACCCTGTGATCCTCCATAAAAACTAAAGACAGAAACAGGAGCCTGGAGGGCACAGGGGACAGAGCAGTGGCCCAAGGATACTGGGATGTTGATTCTTGCTATCTGTTTTTTTGGTCTGATATGAACTCGACCAGCATCAGTTTGGTATGGAGATACAGGCCACCCAGCTGCCCTGCTCGTGCTTCATTCTGGGTCACCTCCACCTGCCTAGCCTGACAGACCTCCCAGTTTTTACATGGAGCCTGACTCCCAGCCACAATGCACCTGGATTAAGAGGAGGACAGGAGCTCTCACATGGGCCCTGAACAAAGTTCTCCAAAATTCCCCTTCACTTTAGTTTAGCAGGCACTTTCCTACAAAGCCTTCAACAATGAAAGCCACCAGTTCCATTGGAACCATCCATTGGAAAAGGATGGTTTTTCATAGAAGAATCACCACCTACTCTTAGTGAACTTATCATCGGTGTTGGTATGATAAGCAAAGGAGGGAATTTCTGAGGCTAAAGTCCTGAAATGTGAGGGGCCAAAGTTTTCCAATTATCCAACATGACACATCATTCCCTATCCCCATTGCTGCCCAGCAGGGCCCTGGGCTCCCTGTTATTGGAGAAACCCAGCCAAGTACCTTGTGGAGTGGGAAATAAGGAGTGTGGAGTATTGTACAAAAGACACAAGTCGGTTGTCAAGTAATTTTA
Source organism: Panthera leo (assembly GCF_018350215.1). NCBI lineage: Eukaryota > Metazoa > Chordata > Mammalia > Carnivora > Felidae > Panthera > Panthera leo. The sequence goes on along the minus strand of NC_056683.1, from coordinate 24,826,954 downwards.
CTTTTGTGTATATTCAGTGTTAACGGGGTGCTGCAGAGCTTGAAGAAAGATGGTTTTGTTTTTTTGTTTTACAAAACATGGTCCTTTTCCTTCAGGAAGAGAGCCCTCATACATCACTAAATCCAAAACAGAACATCAACTATAATGTGGTGACCCTTTGCCAGCAGGCTGGGCCCGAGAGAAGCATGCAGCTGTCCGTATGTTGGACATGTGCCCATGATGAATACCTCCTCAGCTAGCTCTAGTCACCTGCCCTGACCCAGGCCAAAAGGACCTTCCCCCCCTGACAGGATGCCACTTATCCCAAAAGCCACAAAACTGATGTCCTTTTTCTTTGAATATGGGCATTTCCAGTGTATAATAATGGCGGACCTCCCTGTTCATATTATGTATAGAACCTTTAGTGTGGATTAGATTTTATTCTGCTGAAAATTCTGTAAAATACAATGGTGCTCTTCTTTATACATTATGAAAATTTTAAAGATTAAGAATAAACCCATCTTTCCACTGTGTCTTTGCATTCAAGTGCATGGGTTATATTCATTCACCCCATCAAATGTGTAGAATGTGACAAGTCCCAAAGGAACGTGGACCGTCCCCTCAGGGCTGGGGGTAGAATCAGGGAAGAAAATGCTAGGAGAGAGTGGTGTCTCTTTTGCCAAGCCAAGAGAGTTTTGTTGTTTGTTTGTTTTTACTAGAAGGAGGAGACACTGTCACAAAGTTAGCACCCACTGAGGATTCAGACTGGCCATGTTCTAATCCCCATGTACAATTTCCAGCACATCATTTAGTGCCCATTAGCCTCAGTTTCACATAAGGGAATGTACCAGAAGCTTGTTGAGAAGACTCAGTGAGCTAGCAGATGTGCATTGTGTAGTACTGGGCATGTGGAGAGGCTCCCTGAGTTTCGTTCCTCTTGAGGAAGGATTTCTCAACAACCTCAAATCAGCAGCAGGTGACAGGGATGAACCTTACCATACAGTCACCTAGCTATTTATTTGCAAGCCTGTCTCCATAATTAGAACATGAGTTTCAGGGGGACACAGACAAGAGCATTAAGAAGGCAAAGACAATGCCTTATTCATACATAATTGGCATTTAATAAATGTTTATTGAACACGTAGCTGAATGGATGAATGAATGAATAATTAATAACAAAGGGGACTGCCCTTTGTTCACAAATTGTTTTGTTCACAAATTGAATGCACATGGATATCAAAAGAGATCCTTATTCACTTGGTGATTATCTAAATATCTGCCTTTTCCCTCCCCATGGTTCCAGGAAGCAGGTTGAAAAGGGCAACAGGAACAATACCACACCTGTATTCCAACGACAGGTATAGTTCAGTGTTAGAAAAAGAACCACAGGAAGAGGTCAGGCATTCAAAAAAGGAAAAGGGCACCACTTGGTTTGGCAATGCTAATACTATTTTTTTCAATCCAGAAATATTTAGGAAAGGTTTCCCAACTTTGTGCTTTTAAAGTCAGTTGTTATTAGTGAGTCCAAAAATAAAAATCCCCACTGGGAAGCCTGCTCTAACTCCCAAAGACAGCGGCTAAGAACACATCAGTGGGTGTGATTGTGGTTTACCTTGTGTTACTGTCCCCACAGCCAATCAAGCCACCCGCCACCCAAAGTGTCCTTCAGCTTAGTATCACAGTGAAACCATTCCAGGTTTTTTTCTTTGCCCAGGGGAAAGAGTTAGAGGTTTTTGTTTGTTTGTTTGTTTTTTGTTTTTGCAAAAAGATGCACATAGACCAAGAGAACTTACTAATGTGTATTTAAAAAAAAAAACCTCTTGAACATGTCAAGTTGCATGTGAAAGAGGAGTCCAAATTTAAATAAACAAGATTAGAAGCATGATAAACATTAGCAAGTGAGAAACACTGAGTCACAGATGGGTTTGCCAGCACCGGAAAGACCAGCCAATGGTGGCCTCAGATGATGTCTTTGATAACAGAGCCAGCTTATCTTCCTATTGGATTGCAGTAAGATTCCTGATAGTCCACTTACAGTTCCTACCCACATCTCACTCTCCAGCATCACCAACAGACAGTGGAGATTAACCTCCCATTAATATTCCTTTCTCTGAGGGGTAGGTAGGTAGGTAGTGGTATTTGCTGGAGAATGATTTGCCTAATTGCCCCATTGTCACTCCCTTAAAACCTATCCTGATTGCCAAGGAACTTCATAAGCTATGCTGTCTTCCCCCTCCTTGTCAAGTTCTTGATTCACCCCCACCACTAAGTTCACTTTACTTTGTGAAATAAAAATGATTAAACCCAACCTAATCTGCCCATTTGCCTTGAAAGTTCACTCTTAATTTTTGTCTGGGCACCTCAGAGGAAATTTGATTTATTACTTATTAAATTATTGGAATGCCACCTTAGATGAGGGGAGCTGCTCCTTGAAAAGCCAGCATAGAACTTTCCAAGATCAAATTAAAACACATACATTTTCTCTTCCATAAAGATAAAATGCAAATGAAGAAAGTCCAATTCAAATTAATTTCAGCAAAAGAGCAAATTATTCGCTCTTGTAATCAAGGACAGAGATGGAGTTAGCTTCAGGGATGACTGGATTTGAGATTCAATGCCCCAGGCTTCCCTCTCTCTTTCCTCCCCCTTTCCTCTCTGCTTCCCTCCACATTGCAACTCCATTCTCTCCTGCTGTATGCCCACATTCTCTCATGGCTCATTAGAGTGGGTCCCAGTTCTAGTTAAAAAAACCTGGAAATGCCAGGCTGCCTAAGATAAGATGCTCACTCCTTAGGCAGTTGCTAAAAGCATGGAGACAATTGTGACATAATGGTACCTACTACTCCCATCATAAGATAGAGAAGAGGGAGACAGTCCCAAGAAAAGTTCTGGGCAGAGAAAACAATAGCTGTCTTATACTAATCATGTTTTTTTTTTATCCTGTATTTTTGATGCTTTGGCATCTTGGGGCCTTGCTGAGCCTGGACAAACTGCCTCTCCCAGGGTGAGCCAATTCCTTGAGGTAGCAAACAGCTCACCTGCTAGTGAGCCTTTCACATGCAAACCACCGATCCAGGGCCCACATCTCCACCACCTTTTCTACTGAGCTCTTATGCTGGAACCACTGTCCCTCTGCCTGATCCCCCTGGGTCCACATTGTAACAATAAGGGACAGTCCCTATGCCACAGAGCCCACTGGAGTTATTCAATGGTTAGCCAACCCTAACCTAAGCCTGCATGCCCTGCTTTATCCATTCCCTGCCATAGAAAACACAATAAAGGCTCTTGCCTGCACTTTGCTTTCTGCCTCCTGACCAGTGCTTCCCCATGTGGCTCTGCATGGTGTACCGTGCTGTTTCTAGGGATCTGTGAACATAGCACACTTCTCTCTTCTGACAATTATCTCCACATCTGCGTGTCTTACTATACCTTGCCAAAACAAATCCTGCTTAAAAGGACCCTTAAAACACGTCTGATACAACAACCAGCCCAAACCAGCAGCCACTAGAGAAACCTTTACACTCATGAAATTGTACTTATTTAACATTCAGGTCCCAAATTCTAAAGTAAGTTTGGTGATAAAACAACGTAAAGGGGCACCTGGGTGGCTCAGTCGGTCAAGTATCCTACTTCAGCTCAGGTCATGATCTTGTGGTTTGTGAGTTCGAGCCCCATGTCTTGTCATCAGCTGTCAGCACAGAGCTCACTTTGGATCCTCTATCTCCCTCTTTCTCTGCCCCTCCCCCCCCCCAAATAAATAAACATTAAAAAAAACCCAACAAAGTATAGGTAGGAATCAAATACAGAGTTTGCTGGAATCAGAACGTGTCTAATGAAGCCATTTGCTAAAGCCAGAAACATTGTACAGTGCTTATAATTGAAAGACAGACTGAGAGAAATATAAGTGGGACATAAATGGAGGGTCCTATAATCCTACCACTGTAGTAGAGTAGTTATGAGGGCTGACTCTGTACTCAGACTGCCTGGGTTCTAAACCTGGGCGAGTCCCTCAGTCTGTGCATGACCTTGAATAAGGTACATAAATCCTGTAAGCTTTAGTTTTTCATCTCTGAAATAAAGATAATAATAGTGTCTGCTTTCTATCTACTATGAAGATTAAATGAGATGATCTTTGGAAAATAGGGAAACAGGCCTGGTAAACCTTTAATACTATCTGCTGCTATGTCTAACACTTTTTTTATATGACAAAACAAGTTTAAGTGTAGCAATTAAAATCATAAAATAATGTTTCTAACCCCACAGATTATTACTTTCACTCCTTTGAAGAAAATAAGCATTTCTAAGAATGATACATGGCCCAAAAGCCAAAAATGAAGGAGTGGACAAATATGACCGCATTAAAGTGGTAAAAAGTAATTTAGAGTAAAGCCACTGAAAAGAAAGCTAAAAGACAAATGACAGTGTACTACAGAAAAAAAATTGTGCAATATGTATTTCAGACAAAGGGGTATTTTCTCTAATATGCAAAGCTCTCTAACAAGTCAATAACAACAAAACGTTGGTGAGGATGTGGAGGAAAAAGAACACTCGTGGACTGGAGGAAAAAGAACACTCGTGGACTGTTGGTGTGGATGCAAATTGGAAAACAGTATGGAAGTTCCTCAAAAAGTAAAAAAAAAAAAAAATAGAACTACTCTATGATCCAGCAATTGCACTACTGGGTATTTAACCAAAAAACCTGAAAACACTAATTCAAAAAGATACATGCACTCCTATGTTTATTGCATCATTGTTTACAATAGCCAAGAAATGCAAACAGCCTAAGTTTCCATCGATAGATGAATGGATCAAGAAGATGTGGTATATATATACAACAGAATATTATCCAGCCATAGAAAGGATGGAATCTTACCATTTACTACAAGATTGGATGTAGCTAGAGGTGATAATGCTAACTAAAATAAGTCAGATGGAGAAAGATAAATACTTATAATTTCACTCATAGGTGGAATTTAAGAAGCAAAACAAAGGGGGAAAAAAGAGACAAACAGAAAGCCAGACTCTTAAAAACAGAGCACAAACCGAGGTATGGGCAAAATAGATACAGGGAATTAAAGGTACAAACTTTCAGTACCAAAATAAGCCACAGAGATGGAAAGTATAGCAGAGGGAAAATAGTAAGATGGTAGCAACTTGTTTGGTGACATGTGGCGATGACATTTACCGTGATGAGCACTGAGTAGTATATGGAATTGTCAAATCATTATATTGTACACCTGAAATGAATGTAACACTGCATGTTAATTACACTTTAATAAAAATTAAAAAAATAAAAATAAAAATTGTATTTAAAGTGAGCATGATGCAAAAACGTAGTGACATTGTATTTTTAAAAATATATGTGTATGTGAAATTAAAACACACACACACACAGGAAATGACCCAATGGGAAATGAGTGAAGACATGAGCGGAAGGTGCTTAGAAAGAAGAAAACCAAGCAGCCAATAAACATACGACAAGGTGCTGTGTCAGGAGAGCTTGTGGCTACAGGTAAGGGCACCCAAAGGATGACACCCAAAGCCAGTTCAGGTTACATTTTCGCATAACAAAGTATCTGCAGCAGGCAGGCGGAATCCCTTACTGGCATTGGTTCAGCCCTAAAAGTCTTTCTAGGTTCAGAAAGAACCTAGAAAGTTTCATTGGTTCAGCCCTAAAAGACTTCCTTCTTCTAGCTCAAGTTGTCCCTGTACTTTAGTCATCCAAGCTGTAATACAGTTCCAAATACTGCAAGTAAATTGAAGACAAAGAAGAGGAGTTGGGTTGGTGGAAACAAAAGATGGTGAGAGCTTTCCTACAAATCCCAGCAAATTTTCACTCAGGTCTTACCAGCTAGGGCTGTGTGACAGGGCTACCTCCAGCTGCAAGGGAGGCTGATTAGTTGAAGACTGGTGTGTACTAAAGAATTTGGCTGGTCTTGGGGTGCCTGGGTGGCTCAGTTGGTTGGGCGTCTGACTTCGGCTCAGGTCATGATCTCACAGTCCGTGAGTTCGAGCCCTGTGTCGGACTCTGTGCTGACAGCTAAGAGCCTGGAGCCTGTTTCAGATTCTGTGTCTCCCTCTCTCTCTGCTCCTCCCCTGTTCATGCTCTGTCTCTCTCTGTCTCAAAAATAAATAAATAAATAAATAAATAAATAAATAAATAAACAAACAAAAAAGAATTTGGCTGGTCTTTATCCCCAGTTTCTAGGAAGCAGTATCTAAACCCTTGGAATTTCCCAAGTGAGGATGTCTTTGTTCTTCTTGGTGGGCCCCTCTGATGATATCTGATAGTTTGGCTGACAAGGTGACTTGATATAGCATCTGGCCATGCTGGGAAGACCAACCATTGATAGAGGGGTGGGGCTTTCTGTTATCTGATATCAGCCTGACCTCTGGGGAGAGAAGGAGGCTGAAGATTGAGTTCAACCTCGTGGCCAATGATCAATTAATTGTACCTCCATCATGAAACTACAATAACAACTCTGGAGTTAGCCAAACTTAAAGTTAAAGGCATAGCTCTCTACAACCTGCCTCATTTCAGACACCAGCTGCAAGTTCAGAGTCCCCAGGGTCACCCTCACTTCTGACCAGTTGGCTACAGACCAGTGGAGCTCCAGCAACCACTTTGATAGTTCACTAGAAAAACTCCTAGAATTCATTGAAAGCACTGTATTTATCACTGCAGTTTTACTATTGCAAAAGGATCCAAATCAGAACAGGCCAAAAGAAGAGACACATAGGGCAAAGTCTGAGAGTATTCCAGAAGTGAAGCTTCCCTCATCCTCAGGGATATAGTACATTCCCAGCACATCAGTGCTTTGGTGGTGATTGGCTTCCTGTGTTTCTCAACAAAGTATTATCTGCATTTGTCAATGGAAAATTCTTTGTTGAGAAGATTGTTCTTTGAATCATGAGGCACTTGGTATTCCTGACCCATGGACACTAAACGATAGCACTCATTCACCATCATTGTAGCAACTTCAAATTCTCTCACATTTCCCAAGGCCAGTCCCACACTCCAGTTGAGAACCTCCAGCTTAGACTAATCATGATGGCGCACTGTCCTTGTAAACAAAATCAGTATTCTGTTAACAAAATAGAAGCCTATTAGATGGGTGACAAATAGTGCTGCCCAGATGCCCAACTACACTCTAATTAAAGAAATGAAATTTTGCCCTTCAGTAATGTATTGTTTTTCACCAGTCATAGAAATGGAATCACATAATATGTGTTCTTTTATGTCTGGATATTGTTAAACATTTTGATAATATCCAGTGTTAGCAATATTGTAGAAGACCTGCATTCTACTTTACTTTTGGCAGGAGTGAACACTGGTACAATTTTTCAAAAGCATTTTGACAGCATCTATGAACATTTTGACCACTATGACCTAGTAGTTCAACTCTTAAGTATGTACCCAAAAGAACTAAAAATAGGCACTCAAATCTTTGTACACAAATGTTCATGGCAGTACTCTTCACAGCAGCCAAAAGGTGGAAACACTAATGTCCATCAATAGAGGAATGGATAAACAAATTGTGGTCTACAATTACCCACCCATGAAAAGGAATGAAGTATTGATACGTGTTACAATGTGGATGAATTTCAGAAACATCATGTCAGTGAAGGAAGCCAGACACAAAACACATATTATGTGATTCCATTTCTATGAAGTTTCCCGAATAAGCAAATTTATAGATAGAGAAAACAGACGGGTGGTTGCTAGGGGCTGGGAGGAGGAGGGAAAGAAAATGCTTAATAGATTTATAGTTTCATTTGGGGCTGAAATTTTTCCGAAACTAGATAGAGGTGGTGGCTGCACATCATTGTGAATATCCAAAATGACATAAACTGTATACACTTTAAACTGTATAATTTTATTTGATGCTATGTGAATTTCACCTCAATTTTCAAAACGAAAAAAATTTAACTGAAGATCACTTTTGACTTAGCATTTTAGTTTGAAGAATATAAGCCCTATACATTCGCACACCTACGTACAAATATATGTATACAAATATCCATTATAGCAGTCTGAGAAATGGAAATAACCTAAAGTCATACGAGCAGGTCTTTCCTCAAATAATATGGTATATCCACATAATGGAATACATAAGGCCGCTGAAAAGAATGGAGTGGATTTATATACACTGATACAGAAAAACAGTCTTTCCTTTAAAAAGCAAGTGACAGATCAGACAGATCAGAGTTTGGTTTCTGTGTCACCCATCAGTAATTCGGGTAAGTTATATAACCTCTGGGGCCTTTCCCCCTTGTCATTAAAGCGGGAGTTATAGGAGCCCCATTTATATACCTGTCATATAGAAGGTAGGGTAGTGCCTGGAAAGGGTGTAGCCACCTGTCGGGCACATTGTGCGCACTTCCTAAATGTTGGCGGATGTTATTGTTGCTATTTCTTACTTGGAGACCTTTGAGTTGTACTTTCTTTGGCAGAAACTCTAAGCAGCATCTATTCTGTGTCCTTACCAGCAGCTGCTCTGGCAGAGGCCCCACGCTATGTGTAGATCTTGTTGCCTGCAATTGCTGTTGGCCTCAGGGACTCCCACTCTGGGCTGGAGAGTGATCAGGGAGCACCTAACTGACAGCAACAGTCAGCTTAGGCTCGCAGCTCCAGCCCTGTGCTGCTCTCCTGCCTGGTCCTGGTGTGACAAGGCAAGGATTCTTACTGCAGCTAGGCTGTGCAGGAGGGACGAGCTGGGATGTAACGCAGCCACTGCCAAGACCCCTGCAATTCATGTCTGTCTATGGCACAGGATTATTGAATATCTCCTGAGTGTTAGTAGGATAGGAAGCTTGGGTAAAAGGACACCCCACAAGCCCTGGGACACAGAGAAGATGATGATCTTGAGCAGGGACTGCGGTAACTGCAGTTTTCTGGGCAGCTGTCACCAGGCTTCACCATTTTGGTGACTCAGATGCTTTCGGTGTCTGCTTCTGGGGCTCTGATGCTAATTAATTGTTTGCTGCTGTCTTCCTTTCTCTGTCTCCATGTGCCATGACTCCTGAGTACTCTTGGTTGCTAGTACCCAGTTTCAGCCTCCTGGGCTCTAGGTTTGTTTGGTTGGTTTCTACTGGGCTCTCATGCAGGCCACTGGAGCTGCCCGGCTCTGGTGAGCTCCATGCAGGGCAATCAGAAAGGTCGTGGCATGACAGTTACTCTCTGCCAATACAGTCAGGTAGCGTGCTAGGTGCTGGAGACGGTCCCAGAATAAAGAATATCCTTTTCCACTGTATTAGAACCTGTGATATCCGAGAAGGACCCTTGGCAGCTGTACGTTCCGTTCCATGAAATAGAGCAGGGGTTTCAAAAAGGCAAGCCAGATGGTCAATTATTCACTTTCCCTTGGGGGAAAGGAGACACCCTGGCTCTTTTTCAACCACATGAAATTTTCCAGCTTCCAGCGTGGCTTTATGTAAGGTATTAATTTTTGGTTAGTATTTTAGGACAGACCAGCAGATCTGAGGTTGGAAGGGAGGAGGAGGTATCTAAGGAGGGGGTGGGAGAACCAAGGACACAGTTGAGCATGACACCGGGAAGTCTTGGGCTCACCCTCAGAGACCCTGGCCCACATCTCAGCTCAGCCTCCAACATATCCTGTAAACTCAGGGAGAGTTCAAGAACCTCTGTTTCCTCCACTTATGGAGTTATAATTAATATACTTAGTAGTTTCCTAAAGGCAATTATATATGAGATCCAATATTTTTACTACTATTTATAAATAGTAGTAAATCAGTCTATACTTCCAGAGCCTTCCTCTTTAAATCTTACAGAAAATGGCTCTCTCTGCCAACAAACTAATGAGGTTGCAAGGCTTGTGACTGGGCAGTTCAGGACCTCAAGTAAGTGAATCCCAGTTGGAACCATCAAGATTTTTCTGGGTCCCATTTTTCTCATCTGTCATATGGGATAACTACATAAGAGAACCACAGCCAACCAAAAGAACTGGTGAGAGAATTTAGGAATGCATCTATAAATTTTTAAACACTTTACTAATGTTGGTTATTAGGGTAAGAATAAATGGCTGGGCTGGAAGGAGAGGTAATGAGAAGTGACTGCCGAGTGGGTGTAGGAGTTGCCGTTTTGGGATGATGATAAAAGTCTGGAACTGGATACTGGATGGTTGTGCAACATTGTGAAAGTACTTAATGCCACTAAATTGTACACTTTAAAAATGTTAAAATCATAGATTTTATATTATTTGTGTTTTACCACAGTAAAGATAACTTTTTACAAAAGAATAAATGGTTGAATTTGCTTCCCTCTATGACTGAGCAGCTCAAATGAGACCAAGTCTTACACTGAGGAAACTAAGAAGTCTGGATACAGTTGTTTAGAAAACAGCCATTTGAAGCCATCAAAATGCAGTAAGGGCTTAAGGGCCAAAATCCCAGGGGAAAAGTTAATGCCTTGAGGTGAGCTTAACATTCTCCACTGCTTTTCCTTTGAAAGATAAAGATGGAAGTCTTCCAGCACCAGATAGCAAGATCAATTATAAAGTTAGAGCGATCATGTTAGCATGGCATGGCATAGGACAAATAGACCAATGAAAGCAGATAGCAAGTCCAGAAATGTGAGTATATATGATATATATATATATCAGAAATCCAGAAATGTGTGTATATATGATATATATATCATATATACACATTATATATAATATATCTATGATATATAAATAGATAGCTAGATCATCTCTCTCTCGCTGTCCCTCTCTCTCTCACTATCTCTATGATTTAGATAGAAGTAGCATGGCAGAGCTACTCCTTACCTGCGGGAAAATAGTAGCTGGGTCAACTGGATACATATATGGAAAAAAAAGTGAATTTCGACCCCTCTCTCAATTTAACACCATACACACAAATCAATTCTAGATGGATCAAAGTCTTAAATAATGACAGGGAAAACAATACAGCTGCTGGGAGATAGCATAGGAGAATGTCTTCATGACCTTGGGATAGGACAATATTCTTACACAAGAAATATAAAGGGAAAGAATTTAGACCAGATTAGAAATAACCTTTGTGCATCAAAAGACACCCTTTATGAAACTGAAAGGGCATGTCTTAGAATGGGAGATAGATTTAAAACATGTGTATATAAAATGGCTCATAACCAGAGTATATTACAAAAGCCCACCTACAAATACACAAGGAAAAGACACCAATTTTTTCAGAAACTTGCAAGAGACTCTAATAGGTACTTCACAACAGAGGATATCCAAATGTTCAATAAACTTCTGAAAGGTAAAAACGCAAATTAAAACTGTGAAGAAACACTATCACATATCTGTCAGAATGGTTTAAAACAACAACAACAACAACAACAACAACAACAAAAACTGGGGTGCCTGGGTGGCTCCATGGGTTAAGTGTCCAACTGTTGATCTCGGCTCAGGTCGTGCTGTCACAGTTTGTGAGATCATGCCCCATGTCAGGCTCTGCACTGACAGTGCGGAGCCTGCTTGCGATCCTCTCTCCCTCTCTGTCTCTGCCACTCCCCTGCTGCTCTCTCTCTCTGTCTCTCTCTCTCAAAATAAATATATAAACTTAAAAAAATAAAACAACAACAAAAATTGATAATATTATGTTTTGGCAGGTACATGGAGCACTGGACGCTCAAACACTGGGAGTATAATTTTCTCAACATTTTGGAAAACCCCATGGCAATGTCCACTAAAGCTGAATATTCTGAGTATATAGTCAACAAAAACGCTCACAGAAGTGCACCAAAAGTCAAGTATGAAAAAGCATTAGAGTCATACTATTTGTAATAATCCTAAATTGGAAATAACTCCAATGTCTACCAAGAACAGAATACACAGATAAATTATAGATTTATTTTTATAGTTTGTTTTTTACTTATATTTTTATCATAGTTTAAATAAGTTATAGGGTATTTCCATCATGGAATACTTTATGCAATAAAAGTGAATGAATTTCTATAAGCACAAATGAGTGAATTTCATAAATATAAGGATGAGCAAAGGAAGTCAGATACCAAAGAGCGGTCAGTATTATCCACCTTAAATAAAATCCCAAATCAGGCAAAACAATCTGGTCAGAGAAGTGGGGTTACTTGCTCTCATTGATGGGGGTGATGTTGGGAAGGGCAGAAAAGGCACTTCTGTGGTGCGGGTCATGTTATATTTCTCATCTGGGTAGGACTGTATTGTTGAGTTCAGTTTTTCAAAATTCATGGAGCCACACAGTTATCATTTGTGTACTTTTCTGTATATATTGCAATAAAATAGTTTAACTTAAATAAATACATAAATAGACAAATAAATAGATAAAAACAAATAGTTATCAAAATACACATAGTGGTCTCTACAGAGAGAAGTTACAAAGCAGCTTCTTTTTTGTCTACAAAGCAGCTTATTCTTTTGTTTGTTTTAATTCCAGTATAGCTAATATACACTGTTATATTAGTTTCATGTGTACAACATAAAATTCAACAATTTTACACATCACTCAGTGCTCATCATGTTAAGTGTACTCTTAATCCCCTTCACATATTTCACCCATCCCCCTGTCCACATGCCCTCTGGTAACTATCAGTTGGTTATCTGCAGTCAAGAGTTTGTTTCTTGGTTTTTCTCTTCACCCCCCCTTTGTTCATTTCTTTTGTTTTTTAAATTCTACATATGAGTGAAAACATATGGTTTTTGTCTTTCTCTGGTTATTTTGCTTAACACTATACTCTCTAGATCCATCCATGTTGTTGCAAATGGCAAGATTTCATTCTTTTTTATGGCTGAGTAATATTCCATCTCATATATATATATATATATATATATATATATATATATATATACACACACACACATACATACTACATCTTCTTTATCCATTCATCTATTGATGGGCATTTGGGCTGCTTCCATAATTTGTATATTTTAAATAATGCTTCAGTAAACATAGGGATGCATATCCTTTAGAATTTTGTCTTTATATTCTTTGGGTAAATACCCAGTAGTGCAATCGGGGGATCATAGGGTAGTTCTACTTTTTAATTTTTTGAGGAATTTCCATACCCTTCCACAGTGGCTGCACCAGTTTGCATTCCCACCAATAGTGCACAAGGGTTCCTTTTTCTCTACATCCTTGCCAACATTTGTTTTTGTGTTGTTGCTTTTAGCCGTTCTGACCGGTGTAAGGTGATATCACATTGTGGTTTTGATTTGCATCTCCCTGATGATGAGTGACGTTGAGAATTTTTTCATGTGTGTTTTGGCCATCTGTATGTCTTCTTTGAAGAAATGTCTATTCATTTTTTTTTCCCATTTTTAAGTTGGGTTAGTTATTTTTGGGGCTTTGAGTTGTATAAGTTCTTTATGTATTTTGGATACTAACCTTTCATTGGATATGCCAGTTGCAAAAATCGTCTCCCATTCAGTAGGTTGTCTCCTAGAGTTGTTGATTGTTTTTTTTTCACTGTGTGGAAACTTTTCATTTTAATGTAGTCCCAATAGTTTGTTTTTGCTTTTGTTTACCTCGCCTCAGGAGACTTATCTAGAAAAATGTTGCTATGGACAAGTTGAAAGAAATTACCACCGGTGCTCTCTTCTAGGATTTTTATGGTTTCAATTCTCACTTTTAGGTCTTTAATTTGTTTTGAGTTCATGTTTGTGTATGGTGTGAAAAAGTGGTCCAGCTTCACTCTTTTTCATACAGCTGTCCAGTTTTCCCAACACTGTTGAAGAGACTTTTCCCTATTGTATATTCTTCCCTGCTTTGTTGAAGTTTAATAAACCATATAATTGTTGGCTTATTTCTTGATTTTCTACTGTGTTCCATTAATCTATGTGTCTATTTTTGTGCCAGTACCATACTACTTTGATTACTACAGCTTTATAATATATCTTGAAGTCTGGGATTGTGATACCTCTTTTTTGTTGTCCTATTGTTGTGGCTGGGACTTCCAGTACTATAAAAGTGGTGAGAATGGACATCCTTGTCATGTTCCTAATCTTAGGGGAGAGGCTCCCAGTTTTTCCCCATTAAGAATGATGTTAGCTGTGAGCTTTTTATATATGGTCTTTATTATGTTGAGATATATTCCTTTCAACCTACTTTATTGAGGGTTTTTATCATGAATAGATGTTGTACTTTGTCAAAAGTTTTTTCTGCACTGATTGAAATGGTCATATGGTTTTTATCCTTTCTCTTGTTGATGTGATGCATCACACTGATTGATTTGAAAATATTGAACCACCCTTGCAACCCAGGAATAAATCCCACTTGGTTATGGTGAATGATTTTTTTTTTAATGTATTGTTGTATATGGTTTGGTAATTTTTGTTGAGGATTTTTGCATCTATGTTCATCAGAGACATTGGTCTCTACTTCTTTTTTTTTAGTGGTGTCTTTATCTGTTTTTTTTAAGTTTATTTATTTCAAGAGAGAGAGAGAGCATGAGTGGGGTAGTGATAGAGAGAGAGAGGGAGAGAGAATTCTTCTGCACTGAGCCTAGTGCAGAGCTCGATGTGGGACTCGAACCCACAAACTGTGAGATCATGACCTGAGCTGAAATGAAGAGTTGGACACTTAACCAACTGGGCCACCCAGGTGCATCTATCTGGTTTTGGTATCAGGGTAATGCTGGCTTCATATAATGAATTTGGAAACTCTCCTTCCTCTTCTATTTTTAGAACATTTTGAGAAGAATAGGTATTAATTCTTCTTTAAATGTTTAGTAGAGTTCATCTGAGAAGCTGTTTGGTACTAGACTTTTGTTTGTTGAGAGATTTTTGATTCAATTTCATTGCTAGTAATTTGTCGGTCGATGTTCTGACAAAGCAGTTTTTTCTTATTTGACTTCCTTTTCATAGTGGTATTGCCTGGTTCTCTGCAACTGGGATGCTTTATTTGTGTAATGAAAATTTATTAAATATACCTTTTAAGATTATATTTTAGATGTAAAAATATAAACAGAGAAATCTGGATGACACAAATTTGAAAAAAAAAGTGGATTTAGAAACCATAGTCTCAGGGCACCTGGGTGACTCAGTTGGTTGAACATCCAACTCTTGGTTTTGACTTGGGTTGTGATCCCAGGGTCATGGGATCAAGCCCTTGTGTGGGGCTCCACACTGGGCATGGAGCCTGCCTTGGATTCTGTCTTTCTCTTTCTGCCCCTCTCCCCAACTCGTGCTCTTTCTCCAAGAAAAAATAAATAAATACCAAGGACTCAAACACCTCAACATAATGAAGACCATGTAATGAAAAACTAACATCATACTCAGTGGTGAAAGACCAAAAGCTTTCCCTCTAAGATAAGGAAGAAGACAAGGATGACTGCTTTTGCTACTTTCATTTAACATGGTACTTGAACTCCTAGCCAGAGCAATTAGGCAGCAAAAGAAATAAAATCATCAAAATTCAGCAGGAAGTAATAAACTTATCTCTGTTCACAGACAAGATGACCTTGTATGTAGAAGACCCTAAAGATTACACACACACACACACACACACACACAGAGCTCATAAATTCAGTAAAGTCGCAAGATAAAAAAATCAGCATACAAAAATCTGTTGCATTTCTATACACTAACAAAAACACAATCCCAAAAAGAAATTAAGAAAATAATTCTATTTACAATAGCATCAAAAAGAATAAGAGGGGCACCTGGGTGGCTTAGTTGGTTGAGTGTCTAACTTAGGTTCAGGCCATGATCTCATGGTTTGTGAGTTCAAGACCCACACTGAGCTTGCTGTTGTCAGCACAGAACCTGCTTCAGATCCTCTGTCCCCTTCTCTCTGCCCCTCCCCTGCTCACACACTCTCTCTCAAAAAGAAATAAACATTAAAAAAAAGAAGAAGACGACACTTAGGAATAACCTTAGCCAAGGAGGCAAAAGTCTTGCTCACTGAAAACTACAAAATGTTGCTGAAAGAAGTTAAAGAAGACACAAGTAAGTGGAATGACATCCATATTCACAGATTGGAAGACTTAATATCATTAAGATGTCAACATTATTCAAAGCTGTTATTTATTTAATGCAATCCCTATAAAAATCCCAGTGATGTTATTTACAGAAATAGAAAACCCCAGCCTAAAATTCATGGGAAATCTGAAGAGATCTTATGCAGCCAAAGTTGAATTCTTAAACTCTATACAAAAATCAACTCAAAGACCTACATATAAATGCTAAAACTATAAAACTCATAGAGAAAAATCTTCATGACATTGGATTTGGCAATGATTTTTGAATATGACACCAAAAGTGAAAATAGATAAATAGGACTACATCAATATTTCAAACTTCTGCGCATCAAAGGACATAATCAACAAAGTGATAAAGCAACCCATGGGAGAAAATATTTCCAAGTCATATATCCGGTAAGGGATTAAGATGCAAATAAGTGAAGAACTCCTAAAACTCAACAGTAAAAACCAATTTAACTTAAGAATGGGCAAAGGAGGGGCGCCTGGTGGCTCAGTCAGTTAAGCATCCGACTTCAGCTCAGGTCATGATCTCATGGTTTGTGAGTTCGAGCCCCCTGTCAGGCTCTGTGCTGACAGCTGGGAGCCTGAAGCCTGCTTTGAATTCTCCCTCTCTCTGTTCCTCCCCTGCTCACACTCTGTCTCTCTCTCTCTTTCTCAAAAATAAATAAAGATTAAAAACAAATTACAAAAAAAAAAAAAAAAAGAAGAAGAAGAAGAATGGGAAAGGAGGGGCGCCTGGGTGGCTCAGTCGGTTAAGCATCTGACTTTGGCTCAGGTCATGAATTCATGGTTTGTGGGTTTGAGCCCTGTGTAGGGATCTCTGCTGTCAGCACAGAGCCTGCTTTGGATCCTTGGTATCCCTCTCTCTTTGCCACTTCTCTGCTCTCTTTCTCTCTCTCTCTCAAAAATAAATAAACATTTTTAAAAAATGGGCAAAGGACTTGAATAGATATTTCCTTAAAGAAGATACCCAAATGGCCAATAAGCGCATGAAAAGATACTCAGCATTGCTAATCATTAAAGAAACTCAAATCAAAACCACAGTGAGATACCAGCTCAAACTCATGAGGATGGTTAGTATGAAAACAAACAGAAAATAAATGCTAGTGAGGATGGGGAAGAATTGGTGTGGAAAAACTGGAATCCTTGTGCACTGTTGGTGGGAATGCAAAATAATGTAGCCAGTATAAAAAATAGTATGGTGGTTCTTCAAAAAATTAAAAATAGACTTACTACATGATCCAGTAATTCCACTTCTAGATATATACCCAAAAGAACTGCAAGTCATATTTTGAGCATATTTTGAGTACTGCCATGTCCATAGTAGCATCATTCACAATAGCCAAAAAGTAGAAACAAACCAAGTGTCTGTTGACTGGAGAATGAAGAAACAAAATGTGGTATACACATACAATGTAATGTTATTTGGTCTTTAGGAAACTGCGGTATGCTACAACATGGATGTAACTTGGGGTCATTATGCTCAGTGAAATAAGTCAGTCACAAAAGGACAGCTACTGTATGATTCTACCAACATGAATTAAATTCATAAAGACAGAAAGTGGAATGGTAGTTACCAGGGACTGGGGGGAAGGGAAATGAGAAGTTGACATTTAATGAGTTTCAGTTTTGCAAAGTGAAAAAGTTCTGAGATGGATGGTAGTGATGTTTGCACAACAGTGTGAATGGACTTAACACTACTGAATTGTACACTTAAAGAAAGTTATGATGGTACATTTTATGTTAATGTATTAAGATGTTACATGTAAAAAAACCCCAGTAGACTCTATGATCTCAATTTTGAGGGTGAAGGGGGGAATTCATCTGCAAAGAAAAGGCTAGAATATCATAAACTAAAATAATGGTAAGCAAGATGAAAAAATACAACAAAATGTTAATTTTGAATCCATAATCTAAGAATAAAAAATATTCATTTTTTAAAATTTTTATATTTAAAAAAATTTTTATAATAAAGGTTAGGGAAAATGGTAAGTGTTTCTGAGTAGTGAGATTATAGGTATTTTAGGATTGTGTGTGTGCTTTTCTGTAATCTCCAAACATTTTACTTGAATATTAATTACTATTGTAACCAGAAGAAAGATTTTCAGAAGCATGGGTTGCTTGTTCCCTTGCTTTATTTCCTTATTTATTCTTTCATCAATGAGTGAAAATCTTATTTCTTCTGGTTTCAGTGGAGACTGGAGAGCTCCTCAGCAGGAATAGCCACAGTCTTCACCTGGGGTATGACCCCAGTGAGTTCCATTGTTTGTGGTAGTTTGTAGGTAGTGACAGTAAGTTTATTTATTTTATTTTATTTTATTTTTTATTTTATTTTATCTTATTTTATTTTTTATTTTTAATGTTCGTATATTTGAGAGAGACAGCCCACAGGGGAGGGACAGAGAGAGAAGGAGACAGTGGATCCAAAGCAGGCTCTGTGCTAACAGCAGAGAGCCCAACATGGAGCTTGAACACATGAACCATGAGATCATGACCTGAGCCAAAGTTGGACACTTAACCAACTGAGCCACCGAGGTGCCCCTAATAGTAACTATTATTATCCAAAATGCTACTTAACAAATAATAAATTCAAGCAGTTTCCAAGGAAATCCCTACAATAACATCATGTTCACTCTCATGTGTTTGGATATGCTTTTTTGAGAAGGAAAGGGATGGTGTTAGGCGAGGGTACAGGGATTTTCATGCAGGCTTGAGTCCTATCCTCTCACTGGTGGTAGGAAATGCCCCAGTCATGTGTCTTTGCTGTAAATGGTTGGAGACTCCCAGCCATTTGGTGGAAGACTCCCAACTGTTGGTGGAAGTAGCAAACATCATCCTCTCCATAAAATGGCACCATGGGTTTTCCTTGTTTGTTTTTTCTTAGCTCACCTTCCCTCATCCCCTACCCTTATGCTATAGTGTCAGAGAAAAAAGACCTGTCATACTGGGGTGTATGTATGTTTCACATTTGAGGTAACCGATTTCATAGACATGGTTTATATACTGCTGTGTTTCATATATGCCCACCTGTTCTTACAAGGAAATACTATTTTGGACTTGATAGGGCTCAAGAGCCAAGTTTTGTGCCTGTGTGCTTGTCAGCCTCCTCACACAGGCACCTATTGATTGAGGAAGTAAATTGCCATTCTTTTCTGTCTGTCCTTCCCCCACTTGGACTGTTTTAATGGCTAAACAAACAAAACAGAGGCTTATGTGGAGCTGTTAGAAAGGCCAGGGCTAATGGGAGCCAAGGAATACTTAGAAAAAATTCTGCAAATTCTGGATTACCTCTTCTCGGTAAACGGCTGTCCCTCTCCCACCCAGGCAAAGGGACTGTCTGGCTGCTCAATTTGCAGGGTGCATAGCTAATTACAGCAGTGACTCAGGTGCCAGACATACCCATGACTTCTGGGAAGAAAGGCACAACCCTGTGGGCTTTAGGGAGGATAAGCAGATGTTTGAAGTAGAAGTTATTAAGTCTAAATCTAAAATATGAAGTAGAGAAGAGAATGAACTCCAGAAAATGAAGGCTTGACATTCAGAAAGAGACCGCAGATTCAAATGCTCTGTCACCTTCATGTTCCTATTAGGGGTTCAGAGAATATGCAAACAATAAATTAGGGCATGCCCTATGTCCTCTCCCAGGAGACCCCAATTCTAACTATTTTGCTTGTATGGCAGTTGTTTTTAAACAAGTAATACTTTTTAGTAGTACTGTTCTCTCTCCCCTATTCTGCTACTTACGGCTGTTCTCAGATAACTTACCTTAGGTTATGGTGCTGGGTTGGTCTATGGCTATGTGTAAATCTAGCTTCTCTAGTCATATAAATTCCTCTGAGACAGGGATTCTGGTCTAAATTTTCCTTCTGTTTTATTGCCTCAGCATCTAGATAGACACAGGTAACAAACAATTCCTTTGGATTGAATTGAAAGAAAGATTTGGGCAAGCTACATAATTTTTGGAGCTCAGAGCAAATGTTCAAAAAGCACTTACAAAAAAGTGCTATTCAAGGCACATAGATTTTTTTCCTTTCTTCTAGGGTCTCTCACTCAACCTGTGTTGGTATTTTTTATTTGATTTTTAATGTTGTTCTAAGTAAAATATAAAGTAAAACTATAAATTACTAGCATGGTTTTTTTCCTGTTCATCTTTGGGTTGGGCAACGCCAGCTTTAAATATAAATAATGTGAATGTAAAAGCATCTAACTTGTATGGGGAATCACTGAAATGACCTACCTCCTATTTCATAGCGAATACACAAGTAGGTGTTTCACTCTTACCTAAAGAATGTAAACACTACACAGCTCAACTGTTTTATTTCACTTGCTAACACACATACACATTCTACCCACACTGCCAGAGCCATCCCAGGGGCTGAGGGTCCAAGGGCTATTAGCCCTGCCTCTTGGCCTTAATGTTAGCCAGGTCTCTCCCAGTACAGGAGGCCCTCCTGGGCTTCAGGGCATGTAGTGAATGGAGGTGGGGCCTGTCCACAGCGCTGGTGGCCTCCCTGCATGTGCACAGTTCAAAACAATCACTAGGGGGTCCTGGCTGGCTCAGTGGGTAGGACATGCAGCTCTCGATCTTGGGGTGTGAGTTCAAGCTTCACATTGGGCCTGTAGCACCCTATGATTTCACTCGTTTGTGGAATTTAAATAAATAAAACAGATGAGGGGTGCCTGGGTGTCTCAGTTGGTTAAGCATCCCACTCTTAATCTCAGCTCAGGTCATAATCTCAGGTCCATGAGATCGAGCCCTGAATCGCTTGGGATTCTCTCTCTCTCTCTCTCTCTCTCCATCTCTCTCTGCCCCTCCCCTGCTCACTTTCTCTCTCTCTCTCTCTCTCTGTCTCAAAATGAATAAATAGACAGTTAAACATTTTTTTTTCAAGAAACAAAACAGATGAACACAGCAGGAGGGGAAAAAAAGAGAGAGAGACAGACAGAGACAGAGAGGGAAACAAACCACAAGAGACCCTTAAATACAGAGAAAACTGAGGGTTGCTGGAGGGAGGTGGGTGGGGTATGGGCTAAATGGGTGATGGACATTAAGGAAGGCACTTGTTGGGATGAGCACTGGGTGTTATATGTGAGTGATGAATCACTAAATTCTACTCCTGAAATCAATTTTACCATATGTGTTAACTAACTAGAATTAAAATAAAAACTTGAAATAAAAAAAGATAGATAATTTTGAAAAATCACCAGAAGGCCAGATATGAAGAGGGAGGAACTTGAACAGTTGAACTGTTTGCTGAATAAGTAAATAAACATATGAGTGAGAGAATGGACCATCTGATATGATGAAACATTTGTGGTGGGTTTGATGGGGCTCTTTGAAAATTTTGAGACTAGTTTCATAGAAAATAATGCAAGTGAAAAACTCTGGGAAAATCAAAGTTGTACCAAAAAGAACACAGAACTTTAATGTGATGTTTGTCTCAGTGGTGAGCTATGTAATTGAAGGATTGTGAACACCGGTTGTTGATTTTAAAATGTCGGTGATGTAACTATTTTGAAAGGCTTACAGAGGTAAGTGTAAGAGAGATAAATCATCATCTACCATAATAGAAAGTCAATAGAATATGTTTAATATTGATGAATCAACAAGTAGAAGAAAAACCATAGAAACATGAAGGTAAATACCAAAATAAAGTGCTAAAAGAATTAATTCTACCTGGCTGGGTAGGTTTGGAAAATGGGGATGGATGGAGAAGAAGAAATATAAATCAATTTATATTTATATTATTATTATTAAAAAAAATTTTAATGTTTATTTTTGAGAGAGAGAGAGACAGAGTGTGAGTGGAGAAGGAGCAGAGAGAGAGGGGGACACAGAATCTGAAGCAGGGTCCATCCAGGCTCTGAGCTGTCAGCACAGAGCCTGACACGGGGCTGGAAGCTACGAACCGCAAGATTGGGACTTGAGCTGACGTCTGACACTCAACCAACTGAGCCATATAGGCACCCCTATATTTGTATTATTTAAATTTTTTTTAAGTTTTATTTATTTATTTTGAGAGAGATAGAGACAGCATGAGCAGGGGACCGACAGAGAGAGGGCGAGAGAGAACACCAAGCAGGCTCCATGCTGTCAGTGTGGAGCTTGACATGGCGCTCAAACTCCCAAACAGTGAGACCATGACCTGAGCCGAAATCAAGAGTCAGAGGCTTTACTGACTGAGCCACCCAGTCACCACTGTATTATTTTTAAATAACATATGTATTACATTGATAAACAATTTAATAATCACAAAAAATCAAACATAATGAAATAGAATAATAAGGATCCATGAAGAGTGACATTAAAGGTTTTCTTAAACATGTTGCTAAGTGAAAAAGAAAGTATAGCTCCATTATGATTGTATATATTTATCTCCAAAAGGAAGAATATATATTGGTATCTGTTCCCATGGTATCTGTTCTGCAACGTTGGAAACTTTTTGCACTCAATTCTTATATATTAGTTCTATAAGCAGAAAAAGATTAAAATAAACTTTAACATAATTTAAAGAATAGAAAAAAAATTACATATGACCACACGCGCAGCTCTGGATTGGCTCACGAATGCACTTTCATATTTTAGTGTCTATTGCACTGAATGAGTTTATCCATCTCCAATATCAGCAAGTGTTTTGCAAAATGAACCACTAATGTCCTGAACAGTCAGGAGTAGCTGTTTGAAAAGTAACTTTTACTAATATTCAACGAACAAACTTCCATTCTGGTTGTGGAGTGCCAGGTACAGTAGGCACATGAGGAGTGGTCTTCATCAGTATTAAATGGGGACATGGTGTCTTAGAAGAAACTCCCTTCCTTTTCTTCTTAATATCAGAACATGAATTTAAGGTAGCAACATATCGAGAAAAAGACCCTTCTTCTAGCCTTTCTTGCACTAGTCGAGGGAAAATTGCTTGAGAGAAAATTGCTAAGAGAGCTGATTTAGCCTAGAGAAGATTTTTTTTTTCCTCTTTTGTTTCTCCTTTGTCAATATGGAACATGGATGCGATGGCTGGTGCTCCAGAAGCTATGTTGAAACACGAGGAAACCTTTGTCCAGAAGCCATAGGCTGAAGAAGTCCCAGGAAAAACAGGACTCTGGGGCCCTGATGACACAGTAGACCTGCTTTGACTAGTAAGTCAGACTTGTTTTTTGCTTGAGAGGATTTCTCTTACATCTTGTTTATACTATTGTTATGAAGTAGAAGTTCTCTGCCATGTGCAGCCCAGCCTCAGCCTAAGGGATACCAAACCTTCAATAGCTGAGTCTCTCATATGAGTATCCGTCATAGGCATTTCTCTGAGGGTATAGAGGCATATGCCCCCACCTTTCCAAGAAAGGTTGGCAGTTTTTCTTAAAAAAAAAAAAAAAAGCACCTTGTCTGAGGTAGAGATTTGAATTGGGATGGGCATAAAATCATATTGTATTCCAGCCTTCCACCCTGCAAAATAAGGCATAAGCAATAGAACAAATTCCACCTTTAGTTTCAACATGGTAGATTATTCTGGAAAGCGTTTAGTCCTGCTGGTTCCTCCTTTCCATCTCAGAACTCTGCACTGCTCACCCTCTGCAGCTCACCACACTGTAGGAAGGCAGGGTATGTGCAGGAAATGCAAGCTTAAACAGCATCCTACGCGAAGGGAGGTGAGGACGGCAAATCTCTTGCAAACGCCCAAAGCAATGTCATCCATGAACCAATGTAAATGATCTCTGATTTATCTTTAGGCAGCTCGGTGCTCCGCTCATCCGCGGGTAACAGGACCCAGATCCCAAAGCCCCTGGAGTCCGCATAGCACCTGCTATGTGCTCAGGGTGAGTTATGTGTGCAAGGGCCATCAGAGCTGTATGAAGACACACTCCTGCTTTTCCTGGAGTAAACATATAATCTCCATGGAAATGACTATGCAGGGTAACGTGGATCCTAACATAATATTTAATATCTAATGTGATACCCTCAGGTCTCAGAATGCCAAGGTAGAATTGGACTCCATTTATACTCACATTTGTCTGGCACTTCCTTCTCCTACTGGTTATAGGGCCTGATGTCTCCCTACCCACCCCCGTTTTCCATGTGGGCCCAGGGACAAAGCCAGCATGCAGATCTACCTCAGCTCCTAGGCTGGGACCCATGGCGCAGGCCACATGGCATGTAGATCAGTTGCTAAGCTTCAGTAGAACGCTGCTCCACTGACAGCTGGTGTCTCTCCACTGTGCACAACCCTCAGGGTGGCGAATCTCCACAGTAGTCTGAAGCAGAATGGTGGGGGTGAATGGAGGAAAGCACAGGCACACAGGACCTGAAGGTTAGGGTCTTCTTCACTGCTGCTGAGTGTCCCCAGTTGTCAACTGGGCCTTGAGGTAGCACTGAGTCTACCCAAAGGCTTACACAGCCTGTCATCAACATGGCGCCTCTCCATCTGTCTACATCTCTTTTCTCTGTGGAGATCAAGCCTGGCAGCTGGAGTTGGTTGGAGCAATAGACTTAAACCCTGGGTCTCCGTTTCCCTGCCTGTCCTCCCTGTCTCTTCTAAGCCCTTGACCACAAAACTCCTTCTCCCCTTCTTCAAAGGCCTTCATTATCAACCCCCTAAATTATGACAGAAGGAGGTTGGCGTAACACTGACCCCAGAGCCACATCGCCTTGCTGGGGCTCTTCCCCACACTCCCTGTGTGTAAATAAATGTACTTTCATTTCTGTCTCTCTGGCCCAGAGCAGATTGGTCCACATCAGGGGTGATGTTCATGTCCTGTTTAACATAATGCCTGGTTCAGGGGATGTGTTGGGAGGGGGGAGGGGAGGGGAGGGAAGGAGGGAGGGAGGCAAGGAGAGAGGAAGGAGGGAACAAGGAGAGAAGCATAAAGAAGAAGAGAAGGAGTCTTGCCCCAGGATTGGACACATGCCTTCCCTTGTGCCAGGACCGCTCTTCCCTCCTCCTTAGCCAGTACCTTCTCATCCATCTCCTCTCAGTACTTGTCGCCCCCCAGAGGCTGTCCGTGACCATCAGTCTACAGTAGATGTCCTGGCCCACTGTTCTCTTTCCCTGTATTGTCTTTGCTTTCCTTCCCTGTCCTCATGAAAGTGGTCAGGGATGCACAGGTGGCTTGGGTGTGGGCGTGTCTGGTCATGTCACTTCCTGAGTGTCCACAGGGGTTTGACACTGAATGCAGTGAGCCCCAGGTGGCCTTCTGTCTGGGCTTGCCCTCTCACCCCTCAACCCCTACCTCACCACCACCATGAATTCCCTGTGGCTGAACAGTGACCCCCACGGCAGTGACACCAGCAGAGGGTCAGGGAGAGCCAATAGGGCAAAACAAGGGTAGCTGATTCTCTGGTAACTTTCACTATGTACCTATTAGAAGAGAGCACAGATGACACCAGTGAATCTATCAGTGTTGGGGCTTCTGGCCCATAACAGGGAGAAGAATTTTTTAAGTTTTTATTTTAATTCCAGTTAGTTAACATACAGTGTTATATTAGTTTCAGGTATACAATATACTGATCCAACAATTCCATACCTCACCTGGTGCTCATCACATGTGCACTCTTTAATCTCCCTCACGTAATATACCCATCCCCCGACTCATCCTCCCTCTGATAACCATCAGATTGTTCTGTTTCTTGCTTCAACTCTCTCTCATTTTTTTCCTTTGCTTTGTTTTGTTTCTTAAATTCCACACTTGAATGAAACCATACGGTATTTGTCTTTCTCTGTACTTATTTTGCTTAGCGTTATACTCTTTAACTCCATCCATGTCATTGTAAATGACAAGATTTGATTATTTTTATGGCTGAATAATATTCCATTGTATATGTATACCACATCTTCCTTATCCATTCAGTAAATCAAAGTCCACTTGGGTTGCTTCCATATCTTGGCTATTGTAAATAATGCTGTTGTAAACATAGGGGCAATGTATCCCTTTGAATTCACGTTTTTGTATTCTTTGGGTAAATACCCAGTAGTGCAATTGCTGGATCATTGGGTAGTTCTGTTTTTAATTTTTTGAGGAAACTCCATACTGTTTTCCACAGTGGCTGCACCAGTTTGCATTCCCACCAACAGTGCACAGGGTTCCTTTTTCTCCACATTCATGCCAATACTTGTTGTTTCTTATGTTGTTAATTTTAGCTATTCTGACAGGTGTGAGGTGATATCTCATTGTAGTTTTGCTTTTCATTTTCCTGATGAGTGATGGTCAGCATCTTTTATGTATCTATTGATCATCTGGATGTCTTCTTTGAACAAATGTCTCTTTATGTCTTCTGCTCAATTTTTAATTGAGTTGTTTTTGGGGTGTAGAGTTGTATAAGTTCATCATATATCTTGGTTACTAACTCTTTATCAGATATGTCATTTGCAAATATATTCTTCCATTCTTTAGATTGCCTCTTGGTTTTGTTTATTGTTTATTGTTCTGCACTTTGCTGTGCAGAAGCGTTTTATTTTGATGAAGTTCTAATAGTTGATTTTTGCTTTTGTTTCCCTTGCCTCAGGAGACATATCTAGAAAAAAATTTGTTGCAGCGTATGTCAAAGAAATTACTGCCTGTGTTCTCTTGCAGGATTTTTATAGTTTCAGGTCTCTGATTTAGGTCTTTAATACATTTTGAATTTGTTTTTCTCTGTGGTGTAAGAAAGAGGTCCAGTCTCATTCTTCTGCATGTTGCTGTCCAGTTTTCCCAACACCATTTGTTGAAAAGACTGTCTTTTTCCCATTGAATATTCTTTCCTGATTTACTGAAGATTAGTTGACCATATGGTTCTGGCTTTATTTCTGAGTTTTCCACTCTGTTCCATTAATCTATGTGTCTATTTTTGTGCCAGTACCATACTGTTCTGATTACTACAGCTTTGTAATATAACTTGAAGTCCAGAATAGTGATGCCCTTGGATTTACTTTTCTTTTTCAAGATTGCTTTGGCTATTCAGGGTGTTTTGTGGTTCCATACAAATTGTAGGATTGTTTGTTCTAGTTCTGTGAAAAATGCTGTTGGTATTTTGCTAGGGATCGCATTAAATGAGTAGATTGTTGTGGGTAGTATGGATATTTTAATGATATTTGTTCTTCCAACCCATGATCGTAGAATGTCTTTCCATTTTTTTGTGTCATCTTCAATTTCTTTCATCAATGTTTTATAATATTCAGAGCACAGGTCTTTCACTTCTTTGGTTAATTTATTCCTAGGTATCTTATTATTTTTTGTGTAATTGTAAACAGGATTGTTTTCTTAACTTCTCTTTATGCTGCTTCATTATTAGTGTATAAAAATGCAATGGATTTCTGTACATTGATTGTATATCCTGCAACCTTCCTGAATTAATTTATCAGTTCTAGTAGCTTTTGGGTGGGATCTTTAGGATTTTTTATATAGAGTATTGTGTCATCTGCAAATAGTAAAAGTTTTACTTCTTCCCTACTAATTTGGACACCTTTTATTTCTTTTTGTTGTATGTTGTGGTTTGGACTTCCAGTACTATATTGAATAAAAGTGGTGAGAGTGGACATCCTTGTCTTGTTCCTTATCTTAGGCAGAGGCTCTCAGTTTTTTACCATTAAGAATGATGTTAGCTGTGGGCTTTTCATATATGGCCTTTATTATGTTGAGGTATGTTCCCTCTAACCTTATTTTGTTGAGGGTTTTTATCATAAATGGATGTTGTACTTTGTCAAATGTCTTTTTCCATCTATTGAAATGATCACATCGTTCTTATTCTTTCTCCTATTGATGTGATGCATCACATTGATGAATTTGCAAATATAAAATCACCCCTGAAACCCAGAAATAAATCACACTTGATTGTGGTGAATGATCGTGTTAACATGTTACTAAATTTGGTTTGGTAGTATTTTATTAAGAATTTTTCCATCTATGTTCATCAAGGATACTGGCCAGTAAGTCTCTTTTTTTAGTAATGTCCTTTATCTGATTTTAGTTTGGGGTAATTTTGACCTCATAGAATGAATTTGGAAGTTTTCCTTCTTTTACTGTTTTTTGGAATATTTTGAGAAGAATAGGTATTAACTCTTCTTTAAATGTTTGGCAGATTTTGCCTGTGAAGCCATGTGGTCTGGACTTTTGTTTGTTGGGAGTGTTTTGATTACTGACTCAATTTCTTTGCTTTTATCAGTCTATTTGAATTTTTGATATATTTTTGTTCAGTTTGGGGAGGTCACGTTTATAGGAATTTATCCATATCTTCTAGGTTGTCCTGTATTTTGTCATATAATTTTTCATAGTAGTCTCATAATCCTTTGTATTTCTGTAATGTTGGTTGCTATATCTCCTCTTTGATTTATTTTTCAAAACTATTTATTTTGAGAGAGAGACCACGCATGTGACAGAGAGTGGGGGAGAAGCAGACAGAGAATCCCAACCAGGCTTCACACTCAGCAAGGAGACCAACACAGGGCTCAATCTCATGACCATGAGATCATGACCTGAGCCAAAATTAAGTCAGATGTCTAACCAACTGAGCCACCCTGGCTCTCCTCTCCTCTTTTATTTATGGTTTTGTTTTTGAGTCTTCTCTCTCTCTCTCTCTCTCTCTCAATGAGTCTGGCTAAAGGTTTATAAATTTTATTGAACTTTTCAAAGAACAAGGTCCTGGCTTCATTGATCCAGTCCACTGTGTTTTTTTTAGTTTCTATTTCATTTATTTTTGTTCTCATCCTTATTGTTTCCTTCTTTATACTGTTTTTGGGTTTTGTTTGTTCTTTTTCTAGCTCCTTTAAGTATAAGGTTAAGTTGTTTATTTGAGACTTTTCTTACTTCTTGAGGTAGACCTGTATTGCTATAAACTTTCCTCTTAGAATCACTTTTGCTTGCATTCGAGAGGTTTTAGACCATTGTGTTTTCATTTTCATTTGTTTCCATTATTTTTTAAATTTCATCTTTGATTTCCTGGTTGACCCATTCATTCTTTAGTAGCATATTATTTAACCTCCATGTATTTGTGGTCTTTACATAGTTTTTTCTTGTGCTTGAATTCTGGTTTTATAGCATTTTGGTCAGAAAATATGCATGGTATGATTTTGATCTTCTTGAATTTGTTGAGGTTTGTTTTCTGTCACATTTGTGGTCTATTCTGGAAAATGTTCTGTGTGCATTTGAAAAGAATGTGTATTCTGCTGTTACAGCATGGAATATTCTGAATGTATCTGTTAAATCCATCTGGTCCAGTGTGTTATTAAAGCCATTGTTTCCTTGTTGATATTCTGTTTAGATGATATGCCCATTGATGTAAATGGTATGTTAAAGTTCCCTATTATCATTGTATTATTATCAATTAGTTCCTTTATGTTTGTTATTAACTGTTTTATGTATGAAGGTGCTTTCACGTTGGGTGAATAAATAAGTACATTGTTATATCTTCTTGTTGGATTGTCTCCCTCATTATTATATAGTACCCTTCTTTGGCTCTTGTTACAGTCTTTGTGTTTAAAGTCCATTTTGTTTGATATAAGTATTGCTACCCTGGCTTTCTTTTGACATCCATTTGCATGATAAATGTTTTTCCATCTCCTCACTTTCAATCTTAACATGTCTTTAGGTCTAAAATGAGTCTCTTGTGGGAAGTGTATAAATGGGCACTATTATTTTTATCCACTCTGTAACCCCACGTCTTTTGATTGGAGCACTTATTCTGTTTACATTCAAAGTAATTATTGATAGATATGTGTTTATTGCCATTTTATTACCTGTTTTGTTGTTGTTTCTGGAGATTTCCCCTGATCATTGTCTTTCTCTCATGGTTTGGAGATTTTCTTTAGTGATATATTTAGATTTCTTTCTCTTTATTCTTGGCATATTTATTAATAGTTTTTGATTTGTGTTTACCATTATGCTTGCATACAACATCTTGTGCATATAGCAGTCTATATAAGTTGATGATCCTTTAAGTTTGAACCCGTTCTTTACTCCTCTCCTCCCCATGTTTTAGGTATATGGTATCATATGTCATATCCTTTTATTTGGTGAATTCTTTGATTTTTTACAGAGATATTCATTTTACTGCTTTTGTGTTTCCTACCTTCATACAATCATTTTTGGTTTCTCCTTTCTACTGAAAGAGTCTCCTTTAATATTTCTTGCAAGGATGGTTTAGTGGTCACAGACTCCTTTACTTTTTGTTTGTCTGGGAACTATTTATTTCCCCTTTTATTCTGAATTATAGCCTTGCTGGACAGAGTATACTTGGCTGCAGATTTTTCCCATTCAGAACTGAATATGTTATGCCATTCAACAGGGAGAAGAATTTTAAGGCAGGTTAAGGAATATGTTGTAAACTGGATAATGGCCCACAAAGATATCTGAATCCCAATCCCCAGAGCAAGTGAATGTTACCTATATGGGAGAAAGGACTTTGGAGATGAGATTTAATGAAGGATTTTGAGAAGGGAGATGATCAGGGTGGGCTCTAAATGCCACGACAAACATCCTCTCATAAAGAGGCAGACAGAGGAAGATCTGACACTACAGAGAAGGCAATGTGACTCCTGAAATAAGAGGCTCTGCTGCTGGCTTTGAAGATGGAGGAAGGGGCCACAAGCCTAGGAATACAGCTCTAGAAGTTGGAAAAGGCAAAGAGAAGCATTGTCCTCCAACACTCTGGAGAGAGCAAGTCCCTGACAACACCTTGATTTTGACCCAGTGAAACTGGTATCAGACTTCCAATCTCCAGAACTGTGAGAGAATAAATGGGTGCTATTCTATACAACTGAGTTTGTGGTGATTTATGATAGTAGCCACAGAAAGCTAGCACAGAAAGGTTCGTCCCGGAGCTGAGTTTCCTTCTCCCATTAGACCCGCACCATCCAATACAACAGCTGCCAGTCACAGTTGGCTAATTAATATGAAACAAAATGGAGAAATCAGCTCCTCCATTGCACCAGCCACATTTCATGAGCTCACGTGAAGCTAGCTGCTATTGGATTGGTGCTGTCTCATTCCTTATAAAGATATGCTTGACTTCAGTAACTTCTCTGACATTGGCCATAGCAACATTTTTCTAGACATGTCTCCTGAGGCAAGAGAAACAATCAAAAATAAACTATTGAGACTACATTAAAATAAAAACCTTTTGTAGAGTGAAGGAAGCCATCAATAAAACCAAAAGACAATCTACTGAATTAGAGGATATTTGCAAATGATTCATCCAATAAGGGGTTAATATATGAAATGCATAAAGAATTTAATTCTACACCAAAAAATCCCCCAAACAATCCAATTAAAAAATGGGCAGAGTACCTGAATAGACATTTTTCCAGAGATGATATACAGATGGCCAACATACACATGAAAAGATGCCCATCATCACTCATCATCAGGGAAATGCAAGTCAAAACCACAATGCTACATCATCTCACACCTATCAGAATGGCTAAAGTCAAAATGACAAAATGTAACAAGTCTTGGCAAGGTTGTGGAGAAAAAAATACTATTCATGCCCTGTTGGTGGGAATGCAACTGGTGTAGCCACTGTGGAAAACAGTATGGAAGCTCTTCAAAAAATTAAAAATAGAAATAGCATATGACCTAATAATTCCACTATTGGTTATTTACCCAAAGAAAATGAAAACACTAATTCAAAATGTATATGCACCCCTATGTTTATTGCAGAATCATTTATAATACCCAATATATGAAAGCAACCCACATGTTCATCAATAGACAAATGTGTATGGAAAATGTGGTACACACACACACACACACTGGAATAATACACAGCCATAAAAAAGAATGACACTGTGCCATTTGACACAACATGGAGGGACCTAGAGGGCATTATGCTAAGTGAAATAAGTCAGACTGA
Organism: Panthera leo; assembly: GCF_018350215.1. Lineage (NCBI taxonomy): Eukaryota > Metazoa > Chordata > Mammalia > Carnivora > Felidae > Panthera > Panthera leo. Next base: position 24,795,191 of record NC_056683.1, on the reverse strand, counting down.
GAAAGACAAATACCATATAATTCCACTCATAAATGGAATCTAAAAAAACAAAAACAAAAACAAAAACAAATGAACAAACAAAAAACAGAATCAGACCTATAAATACAGAGAACACACCAAAGGGTGTGGCAAAATGGGCGAGGGGGAGTGAGAGATACAGGCCTCTGGTTATGAAATGAATAAGTCATGGGAAAAAAAGGCACAACGTAGGGAATACAGTCAACGATACTCTACCAGCAACGTAACAGGACAGATGGTAGCTATATTTGTGGTGAACATAACATGATGTATACATTCATCAAATCACTTAGTTGTACACCTGAAACTAATGTAACATTGCGTATTAACTATAGTCAAATTAAAAAAAAATCATAAAAAACCCTGTTTCTCCCTGTGCTAAGAAAAAAAAAAAGATATGCCCGACTCTATACTGAAGCCTGTCAGGCTACACACCAGCATGTGGAGTACTATACATGAGAATGCACTCTCACCATAGATTAACACAACCTTTTTTCCTTCCAAAACCGTGAGAGCCCCCCCCCCCCTTAATTTTCACCTCACCTCAGAGAAGGAGGGATGTGACAAGAAGAGGCAGTGAAGAACAGATAAATGCAAGCGTCAGGAGCAGGCCAGGATGGTGTGCAGCCAGCACAGAACACTGCAGAAGTTCTCTTGGACCTGGGTCTCCACCTCGGCACTACTGACCTTTGGGGCCAGATCATTCTTAGTGTGGGGCCACCCTGGGAACAGCAGGATGAGTATAAGCATTCCTGGTCTCTACCACTAGACACCAGTAGCACCCCCTCCCCCAGCTGTGAAAACTGACATCTCCAGACATTGTAAAATGTTCCCTGGCAGGAGGCGGGGGTGGAGGTGGGGGGAACAAAATTGCCCTGGCTGATGACTGCTGCCCTAAACCCCTTCTTAGTGAGTCTATTACCTCTCATGTCTCCTGGGTCTATGCTTTCTGATCTAGCCTCTTGCTTGTGCCTCAGTCCCATTGTCCAACCCTCCACTGAACCTATAAATGCTATCCACATAGTCTTTCCATCTTGCTTACAAGAAGGTTTACATTTTTACAGTTTTTTATTTTTTTGGTATTGCTCATGATCATGCAGAGACATTTACATGACTGTCCTTGATTTCTGCCATCTTCCTTTCAACTAGCACTTCAGGGTGAACTCTCCAGGGGACGCGAAGCTGAGATCTGATAAGGGAAGAGGAACGGGAAGAACAAAGAGGAGAATAGGAGCTGAAGTTTCTTCCCATTCCTGCCTATCATCTTCTTCCCTACACTCAGTTTTCCACTATAGACACTCTAGAAGACATGTGTCACCATTATCCTCCTCATCCTCACCCAAAAGTGGAAGATGAGTTAGGAAAAGCCTCACCATGTGAAAAACATCACACACGGTGATGATGTTCATCGTTGATGTGGTGTTTCCAGGATACTCAGGTGGAGGAAACACATTTCCACACAGCTTACAAACTGTCCACCACAAACCAACAGAAGCAAAGGCGAGATATCCTAGCCCGCTCCACACAGCTGGAATCAGATGCCAGAGAATCAGATGGGATGCCTTTGGTTGCAAGTACCAGACTATGGAACATGAGGTGATGTCCACATAAAGATGTTCTGGTGTGGGGGTTCCGCAGTGGACTCATTTAGTAGAACAAAAGTTCAAAAGTCCAGGTTTTCTTCTGAAATTCATTTGATTTCCCTCTTGGGACTGAAATCTGGCCATGTTTTGTTGGTGAATTTCAGACCAGATACTTAGCAAAATTATGAGTATATATATAAGAGGGGCTAAAATTTCAGACACACACGCTCTGCTTCGCGAACATCTTTAATCCTGGACCAACTCTGCCAAAGAATCCAGGCTGCCTTAGCAACGCACTCCAAGCCTCCTCTTTAAGGAAGCAGGCTTCCTTGGATTCTCAGCCCCCATTCATCAAATACAGGTAGTCATTGATGGTTGAAGCTCAACCACATCGTAAAAACTTGTAAGGGATCAAGAACAAAAACAATAAGAACCATTCTTCCAACAAACAATTGCCGAGTGTCTTCTCTGGGTATCTCTGAGTCTGGTATGATATACACAGAAAATGCAATTGCAGAGATTATAGTCAACCAATGCTGGCTCCCTTGCCAGTCAGCTCCCCTGCCTGGATGCTTTGGTGGGTAGAAAGTCAATATACTTCCTCACCCAAATGACCCACCACTTCTTGTTCCCTGTGGCCCCCTTTCTTCCACCTCAGCTGAATTTACAACAAAATTATTAACCTGGAGGAGGGTGAGAAGAAAGTGGCATTTCTTTAATTTTTCAGTGCAAAGTAAGCACCCTGGAGATAGTTTTGTCTCCTCAGGCACCTGATGCCAAGTGACCACACAAGGTGGATTGTTCAGTGGACCACCAGGCATCTTCCCATGCCTGGCACCTGCCCAGAACCCTAGGATGATGCTTCACAGAAGCACATCCTCAGGTTTCTTCCCCTATAAGCATATGCTGGCTGTGGTTGCAAGTCAGCCCCTTAAGACTTGCCAAGAAATAGTTGCAAAACATGAAGCATGTTGATCTTATCCCTTGGTAGAGAAAATCAATTCAGTGCTTGTTGGAGAAACCTCATCTTGGATGAGATCAGTTAGGCAAGTCTTTTCAGGCCATGTCTTTTTTTTCCCCCCCTCCATCAATATACATGCAAGGAGACATCCATGCCTTTAGCTGACCTTCCCTTTTAGTGTCTTGAGTCTGAATTTGAAGGGAGGTAGTTGGGAGACTTTACTTCAGATAAAGAAAGAAAAAATTATTCTCCTGAGAGCTCTGCCATCCTCCTGGAGCATGACTGTCCATTCCTAAATGCAGCACAGATATCTGTGCCTGATTACATTTGTAGGGGCAGGCAAACAAGAGGGCTCCCATTTCTATAAGGGATCTAAAAAGGGGTGCAAATCTCCCAATAATATATGCAGATCTTGTAAAGATTTAAAACAAATGTTATTTTTTATATACTACTTAACCCTTCACTGATTTGATGATTGAGTGACACAGTTCAGAGCTGTCCTGCCCTCCATTGGAAACCTGAGTGACAAAGATTGATCCAGACAGCTCTCCCTGGAGAAGTGGCCCAGAGGGAGGCAAAAACATATCTCCTTCATTGGACCCACAACCATAATCCAATAATGCAAATGCCAACTTATCAGACGTGTTCAGAGACATTTCACTCATATCTCTAACCAAGGGACCAATGTTATTAAGTATTCAAAAGTCAGCCTTCTTTAGTTCTATCTATTCCTACAGCACATATGAAATTTACTTTGGGTCTCATTCATTCTGTTGGCATTTATTAAGTGCCTGTTGTTAGGTGCTAAGCACACTGTGTTAGAGATTAACACTTGAAGGGCTGGCAGTGTTTCAAAGAGACAAACACATAAACATATCAGTCCAGGAGCTGAGTGCAGAGATAAGTCATGAGCAAGCTGTGGACTCCAGTCTAGGGGCACCTCCACCATCCCTCTGGGGTCTTCCCCCTTGTGTGAGTTAAGACCTCCAAATCAGTAAATCCACAAACCAAGAGAGGTCTCCAATTCAAATTCTAGTGATACACTCCAACTGGCATCCCCAGCTTTCATTCACACACACACTAAACACACATATGATGGAAATTCTCATTTATACAACATGATTGCACACTTGGAGACCGTAATATTTTTGAGAGTTCTCATTGCTAACTTAAGTTTCCAGCAATTATTTTAATTTATTGAGCCACACCCTCAGTTCTTCATGTACTTCCTCAGCAAAAATCACAGTAACCCATGGTGTCTCCCCTCTGCCCCACCCCCACACTGTGCCCCCATCCTTTCTGAGAGGGCGCTGCTCACTTAGGTTACTCAGATCTTATAAGTTTCACATGTAATGATTTAGGAACTTTGAAAGAGGGATAACTGGAAGTCCAAAAGAACCATCACACCCTTGAGCTTTTTTCAATCTTTCATGGCAACTGTCAAGATTTATACTGAATCACATAGTTCTTAAGACCCCCCCAACTCCCAAGGAGCTGCACATCGTACCACACCTCTCAGATCCCTTTCACCAAGCCTACATCTAACCTAAGACTCTGTAGAAAGACTTCTTTTTTCTTCTGGACACAGTGAATTGATGTAGATCTGAGATCACAAATATCCTTAATTCTTTTTCAGAGAATCTTTTACCTGGACCTGGGTCCCCCAAAGGACTTTACCCATTGATTCCGTTAGAACACATCTGGTTGTAAGTAAAAGAAACTCATTTGTTAGTAGCCCACAACATAAACACATTTATTGCTTATTAACAAGAAGTCTCCAAATATCTGGCCTCGGGTTTGGTTCATTGGCAACATCATGAAATCAAAAACAAAGGTTCAACCTTCTTAGCTTGTAACCTCAGGATGTGGAGACTGTCCCCCATCTTGGTCACAGAGTCTCAAGAGTTCCAAGCAAGGGATCTTCACACAACAGCATCCAAAGTTAGAGCACTCTCCTTTTTTAACGCATAGAGAAAATTATTGTCCAAAGTCCCTTCTCTACCCAGCACACTTCCCGATGCATTTCGTTGGCCAGGAGTGATTCATGTGCCCAACAGTGCAATCAACACTGGAAAACAGTGATCATGTGATCATGGTTTGACAGTGATTAATTAGAAGTGGTCCCCTGGGGTTGGGCACACTGCCAACTTCTCCTTGAAGATCAGGACTCTACTAGCAAACTGGAAGAGGCAATGGCAGTAAGGTGCCAACCAACGGTATTTATCACAGTTGCTTTCTCAAGAAGTTACTTAAATATAGACATAAATCTAATATTGGACCCAGAAATTTCATACTCACTACCTACCACAGCATTTCTATGGAAAAGTAGGACAGTTACGTATCTCCTGCCAACTTCAACACCATTCTAGAACATTCTCTACCCCTCCATTTGTCCCTAGTCCTCTAAGTGGAATAGAAAAAGAAAACAGTTATCTTTTTTATTATTTAAAAAAATGGTGAGAATAAGACAATACCACTTGTAAAACTACAAATAACTTCAATAAAATTAGGGAAGATAATTGGCAGCATTGGTATAATTCTAACTTATCATTTTGATGGAGGGTCCATTTACCTGATCATCCTAATTTGAGTATGAGAGATGCTCTAGTGTGAATAGAGTGTCTTGTGCTTATTCTAACTAAATGCACAAACACATTAATAGAGGGAGCAAAGTTTCTCTTGTCACAAGCACTTTGACTACTATCTCTGGCATTCAGTGGGTATAGCTGGGAGGAGAAGGTCATTCCACATCCTACTGGACCAGTAATAAGGAACAACTCACTGTGCCCAGGGTGAATCAGGGAAGTCTTCCAAGAAGAGGTGAGAGTCAGTGGATCTTGCAGGATGAGCAGGAGTTCACTACAGATAAGGAAGAAGTGCACTCTAGGCTGAGGGACAAGGCACAAGGTCGCCAAAGCATGAATAGCATGGCAGATCCTGGGCCAGAAGCAGGTGGGACACATGAACTTCAGGGCAGTGAAGAAGGATCACAGAGGAGGCTGAAAATATGAGTGGAGGGCAGATTCTGATGGGCCCCCTCTGGGGCCTGAAAAGCCCCAACTTCAAATTACAAAGAATAGGATCTGAGGAGATTCTGGAGAAAGAAAGAGATGTGAGGTGGCTTGGGTGGTGTGCTTGTTCATAAAAGAAGATGGATTATGAGCATCTCACATCCACAGGCATCGTTCTGAGGTCTGAGGCATTTATAGCATTCTGTCCATACTGTATCATGGTAGAGTGACTGCTCATTTTATCATGTAACTGTTTACAGGCTGAAGCCAGTCTAAATTCCTTGTGTCTGGGAAATCATTGGCTTTCTTGGTTTAATATAACAAAACAAAACAAAACAAAACAAAACAAGACAAAACAAAACACCTTAACAGCAAAGCTGTGGAAACAGCACTGCAAGCCACCCTCAGATAAATTATGCATAAAATCAATAAATTCTAATCCTTTATAAGTAACATATCCCTTCTTAATGCTGGGTTAAAACAGAGTTGGGGAGAATCTTTGGATCCACTATTAGCTAAGAACATAAAAACAGGTATAGGGAAGTCACTATACCTGTAAGAATGGTTGTAGAAATCCAAATGTCTACTGATAAGTAATTTCATTTACCCTTTCAGTCCAATGAAATTGCTATATTTTTAAGATTTCAAGACTCTGTGAAGGTGCACTTTAAAACATCACTTAAAAAATGAAAGAGAACCAGTGGATATCTTGCTACTGGAACTGTTTCTGTCAGAGATGACAGATAGCTTTGAGGGCTCATGGAAGCCAGTCAAGTAGACTGTGTGGAAAAGAGTTCCAGGACCAGGCCAGCGGCATTGGGGAGGAGCTGGGATGGATCACAGGCGCTGCCACCAGTGAGGAGAGCTAAGTGGCCTCTTGATCACTACATAGCTGCCATCCCTGGCCAAAAATGTACCCCTAAAGGAGGCTTACTTGTCACCTGACTTGTCACCTGAACTCCTCAGGTTCTAGACTTTGCCTTATCTCTGAAAAAAGGAAAACCCAGCTCTCTAAATTTACTAGCCCTATTAATCTAATGGACATTCCTTGAAAACTCAGACACTCATTTCAAATGATTAGAAAAAAAAATCTGTTTTAAAAAAAGTGAAACCATAATGGGGCACCTGGGTGGCTCAGTCAGTTGGGTGTCCAACTTTGGCTCAGGTCATGATCTCACGGTCTGTGGGTTCGAATCCCACATCAGGCTCTGTGCTGGCAGCTCAGAACCTGAAGCCTGCTTCAGATTTCATGTCTCCCTCTCTCTCTGCCCCTCCCCTGATCACACTCTCTCTCTTCCTCAAAAATAAATAAACATTAAAAATTTTTTTAAATGAAACCATAACAGCTATCATCACATAACATAACATCTACTGTATGTTAGTTATGGGGCTGAGCTCTTTACATACATTATCCCACTCAATCCTTGCAACAATCCTGTTATAGAGTGGCATTATCCCCAATTAGTGGGTGAGAAAATGTACCACAGAGTGGTTAAATACGTTGCCTGGTTCATCTCGTCCCATAAACACAACTAAATACTATCAGATCATCCTAAATACCCTAGAAATGAATTTGAAGACTGACAGAACAAACTGCACAACTAGAGGGAGAGAAGAGGCCACCTTGAGGAAGGTAGGAAGTGTGGACATGTGGTTTGGGGAAGAAACAGATTGTGGTTTCTGAGAACAGGAAGAAACCCTATTGTAGAGAAGGGTGAGGGACAGAGGAGCACACAGGGAATCTCGCAAGGAGAACACTTCCCCAAAGCCACTGGCTTGAGAAACAAGAGGGACTTGTTTAAAGGTTGGTGGGCTTGGCTGGGATAGAGCCCAGAGGGCACTGTGCTGCTCTTGGAAAGAAGGCAGGCAAACAAGCTGGGGTCAGACAGTGTGGAAACAGTGATCTGACGAACACCTAGGGCACACAGCGGAGAGATTATTCTCTCTTTTTGGAGTGCATCCCTAAGAAGCTGCATTTAAGGAGATGCCTCTCCAGGAACAAAGGAGCCAGCTGGCACCATTTCCCTCCTCTACCCCTCAGCATACACACAGAGCCACCTGTGGGAAGCAGCTCAGCCCTGACACAGGCTGCCTAACATGCTTATGCCAAGTCTCCCACCCTTGCACTTTGGTGGTACTGCCTTTCCTGGTCAAGTTTGCCTCAGTCCCAGCACAGTGAGACCCTGCCCTAGATGACCAGCAGAAACCCTTGCCCACAGCATGTCTCCCAACTAGAGAGCTCTGCAGGGAAGTTCTGGTGGAAGAGTTCTGCTGGAAGTAACATTGGGTCTCATTTAACAAGTAGACCAGAACACATCTAGTTAAAACTCACCACATTCTGGCCAAGGTCCAAACAATGCCCAGTGCAAGCAAGGAGAGCCTCTGCAGACGACTGGCCTGAAGGATAGAACAGCCAGAACACAAAAGTAGAGTGCACACAACACACACCAGAGGCACTCCCTAAAGCACTAGGCCCTGGGCACTGCATGACCTCTTCTTCATAAAGCCATTATTTTCAGGAGCAGAAGACATAACTGGCTCTACTAACATACAGAAGATGGCAGAGACTTAGACAAAACGCCAAGATGGAGGAATTCATCCCAAATGAAAGAACAAGATAAGGCTATGGGCCAGAGATGTAAGTGAAACAGATATAAGTAACGTGCCTGATGGGGAATTTAAAGCAACAATCATAAGGATACTTACTGGGCCTGAGAAAAGAATGGGAGGGACATCAGGGAACACCCTCTCCACAGAGGTAAGAATTAAAAAAGAATGAGGCAGATACGAAAAATGCAATAACTGAGATTAGAAACAGGCTTGATGCAATGAACAGCAGGCTGGAAGAAGCAAAGGAATGAATTAGAATATAGAAGACAAAATAATGGAAAATAATGAAGCTGAACAAACAACAGAAAGAAGACTTATGGAACACAAGAATAGACTTAGGGAACTCAGTGGCTCCATCAAACATAATCATATTCACATTATAGGAGTCTCAGAAGAACAGAGAGAAGAGGGGGAAAAATTTATTTGAGGAAATAATGCTGAAAACTTCCCTATTCTGGGGAAGGAAACAGACATCCAGATCCAGGAGGCAAGAACTGCCATCAAAATCAACAAAAGTAGGCCAACATCAAGATATATTATAATTAAATTTGCAAAATTTATGGATAAAGAAAAAGTCTTAAAAGCAAAAGACAAAAGTAGTCCTTAACTTACAAGGGAAGGCCCATAAGGCTAGCTGTAGATGTCTCCACAGAAATGTGGCAAGCCAGAAGGGAGAAGCATGATATATTCAAAGTGCTGAATGAGAAAAATCTGCAGCCAAGAATACCCTATCCAGCAAGACTATCATTCAGAATAGAAAGAGAGATAAAGAATTTCTTAGACATCAAGAACTAAAGGAGTTTGTGGCCACCAAACCAGCCCTGTAAGAAATACTAAAGGGGACCATTTGAGTGGAAAGGAAAGAGCAAAAGTGACAAAAATAAGAAGGAACAGAGAAAATCTCCAGAAACAATGACAAAATAAATCATAAAATGACAATAAATACATACCTATCAATTATTATTCTGAGTATAAACGGATTAAACACTCCAACTAAAAGACATAGGGTGTTTGAATGGATTTAAAAACAAAAAAGACCTATCTATATGCTGCCTACAAAATAATCCTTTTAGACCTAAAGACAACTCCAGATTGAAAATGAGGAGATGGAGAAACATTTATAATGCAAAAAGATGTCAAGAGTTGCTTGAGTAGCAATATTTGTATCAGACAAAATACAAAATAGATTTTAAAACAAAGATTGTAACAAGAGATGAAGAAGGGCATTATATAATAACAAAGAGCACAATCCAACAAGAATATCTAGCAATTGTAGATATTTATGCATCCAACATTGAAGCATCCAAATATATAAAACAATTAATAACAAACATAAAGGAACTAATTGATAATAATACAATGATAGTAGGGGCCTTTAACACCCCATTTACAACAATGGACAGATCATCTAAACAGAAAATTAACAAGGAAACAATGGCTTTGAATGACACCCTTGACCAGATGGACTTAACAGATATATTCAGAACATTCCATCCTGAAATAGCAGAATATACATTCTTTTCAAGTGCACATGGAACATTCTCCAGAATGTTCATACTAGGTCACAAATCAGGCCTCAACAAGTACAAAAAGATAGAGATCAAACCATGCATATTTTCTGACCACAAAGCTATGAAACTAGAAATCAACCAGAAGAAAAAATTTGGAAAGACCACAAATACATGGAGGTTAAACAACATGCTACTAACCAGTGAATGGGTCAACCAAGAAATCAAAGAAGAAATTAAAAAGTACATGGAAACAAATGAAAGTGAAAACATAACAGTCCAAAACCTTTGGGATGCAGCAAATGCCATCCTAAGAGGGAAGTATGTTGCAATACAGACCTCAAGAAACAATAAAAATCTCAAATAAACAATCTACCCTTAAACCTAAAGGAGCTAGAAAAAGAAGAACAAACAAAGCCTAAAGCCAGCAGAAGGGAAATAATAAAGATTAGAGCAGAAATAAATGATATAGAACTAAAAAAAAAAAAATCCAATGGAACAGATCAAAGAAATCAGGAGCTGGTTCTTTGAAAAAATTAATAAAATTGATAAACCCCTAGCCACACTTATCATAAGGAGAAGAGAAAGGACCCAAATAAATAAAATCACAAAAGACAGAGGAGAAATAGCAACCAACACCACAAAAATATAATTATAAGAGAATATTATGAAAAACTACGTGCCAACAAATTGGACATCCTAGAAGAAATAGATAAATTTCTAGAAACATATACACTACCAAAATGGAAATAGAAAGAAATAGAAAATTTGAACAAACTTATAAGCAGCAAGGAAATTGAATCAGTAATAAAAAATCTCCCAACAAAAGTCCAGGACCAGATGTTTTTATAGGTGAATTCTACCAAGCATCTAAAGAAGAGTTAATATCTGTTCCTCTCAAACTATTCCAAAAAAACAAAAACAAAAACAAAACAGAAAAGGAAGGAAAACTTCCAAATTCATCCTATGAGGCCAGCATTACCCTGATACCAAAATCAGATAAAGATTCCACTGAAAAAAGAGAACTACAGGCCAATATCCCTGATGAACATGGATTCAAAAACTCGCAATGAAATACTAGCAAACCAAATCCAACAGTACATGGAAACAATCATTCACCATCATCAGTGGGATTTATTCCTGGGCTGCAAGTGTGGTTCAATGTTCACAAATCAATCAACATGATATACCACATTATCAAAGAAAGGATAAGAACCACATGCAGAAAAAGCATTTGACAATGTACAACATCCATTCATGATAAAAACCCTCAGCAAAGTATGGTTAGAGGGAATATGCCTGAACATAATAAAGGCCATACATGAAAAACCCACAGCTAATGGGAACAACTGAGGGCTTTTCCTCTACAGTCAGGAAGAAGACAGGATGGCCACTTTCACCATTCTAATTTAACATAGTACTGGAAGTCCTAGCCACAGCAATCAGATAACACAAAGAAATTAAAGGCATCCAAATTGACAAGGCAGTAGTCAAACTTTCACTATTTGCAGATGACATGATACTCCCTCTATAAAACCCTAAAGACTCCACCAAAAAATTTCTAGAATGATACATGAATTCAGTAGAGTCACAGGATACAAAACAACATTCTGTTACATTTCTAAATACCATTAATGAAACAGCAGAAAGAGAAATCAAGGAATTAATCCCATTTACAACTGCATCAAAAACCATCAGATACCTAGGAATAAATCTAACCCAAAAGGTAAAAGATCTGTACTCTGAAAACTATAAAACACTGATGAAAGAAACTGAAGAGAACACAAAGCTATAGAAAAACAATCCATGTTCATAAATTGAAAGAACAATTCTGTTAAAATGTCTATACTACCCAAAGCAATTTACACATTTAATGCAACCCCTATCAAAACACCACCAGCATTTTTCACAGAGCTAAAACAAACTATCCTAAAATTTGTATGGAACTAAAAACGATCCCAAAGAGCCAAAGCAATCTGGAAAAACAAAGCTGGAGGAATCACAACTTTGAGCTTCAAGTTACATTACAAAGTTGTAGTGATCAAGACAATATTGTAGTGGTTCAAAAATAGACGCACAGATCAGTGTAAAACAATAGAACACCCAGAAATGAACCTGCAACCACATAGTCAATTAATCTTTGACAAAGCAGGAAAGAATATCCAATGGAAAAAAGACAGTCTCTTCAACAACATATGTGCTGGGAAAACTGGACAGCAACATGCAAAAGAACAAAACTGGGCCACTTTCTTATATCATACACAAAAATAAGTTAAAAATGGATGAAAGACCCAAATGTGATATGGGAATCCATTACAGCCTTGGAGGAGAACACAGGTAGCAACCTTTTTGACACTGGCCCTAGCAAGTTCTTACTAGATATATCTCCTGAGGCAAGGGAAACAAAACCAAAAATAAACTGTTGGCACTTCACCAAAATAAAAAGCTTCTGCACAGTGAAGCAAACAATCAACAAAACTAAAAGGCAGCCTACTGAATGGGAGAAGATATTTCCAAATGACATATCTGATAAAGCGTTAGTATCCAAAATATATAAAGAACTTAGACAAATCAACACCCCCAAAATAAATAAGCCAATTAATAAATGGGCTGAAGACACAATAGATATTTTTCCATAGAAGACATCCAGATGGCCAACAAGCACATGAAAAGATGTTTGACATCACTCATCATCAGCACAAATCAAAACTACAATGAGATATTCACACTTGTCAGAATGACTAAAATTAACAATACAATAAACAACAGGTGTTGGTGAGGATGTGGAGAAAGGGGAACCCTCTTACACTGTTGGTGGGAATGCAAACTGGTGAGCCACTCTAGAAAACAGTTTGGAGGTTCCTCAAAAAGTTAAAAATAGAACTATCCTATGATCCAGCAATCACACTGCTAGGTATTTACCCAAAAATACAAAAACATGAATTCGAAGGGATACATGCACCCTGATGTTTATAGCAGCATTATCTACAATAGCTAAATTATGGAAAGTACACAAATGTCCATGGACTGATGAATGGACAAAGAAGAGGATAAATATATATATTATGGAGTATGACTCAGCCATAAAAAGAATGAAATCTTGCCATTTGCAATGATATGGGTGGAGCTAGATTATGCTAAGTGAAATACATCAGTCAGAGAAAGATAAATACCATATGATTTCATTCGTATGTGGAATTTAAGAAATTCAAAACAAGGGGTGCCTGGGTGGCTTAGTTGGTTGAGTGTCCGACTTCACCTCAGGTCATGATCTCACAGCTCGTGGGTTCGAGCCCCTTGTCGGGCTCTGTACTAATGGCTCGGAGCCTGGACCCTGCTTGGGATTCTGTGTCTCCCTCTCTCTCTGTCCCTAACCCACTCGCATTCTGTCTCTGTCTCTCTCAAAAAATAAATAAACATTAAAAAAAATTTTTTTAAACAACAACAACAAATGATCTAGGGGGAAGAAAGAGGCAAACCATGAAACAGACTCTTAACTGTAGAGAACAAACTGATGGTTACCAGAGGGGAAAGAGTGGGGAGATGGGTGAAATAAGGGGGATTTACCCAAGGTGATGAGGATTAAGGAGTGCACTTGGAATAAGCACCAGGTGTTATATGTAAGTGTTGAATCAGGAAATTCTACACCTGAAATTAATATTATACTGTATGTTAAATAACTGGGATTTAAATAAAAACTAACTAATTGACTAAATATGTTGCCTAAGGCACACAGCTAAGAAGTGATAGAGGCAGGATTTGAACCCAGGTCCATCCGTCTGCAAAATCTGGCACTTAACCACTTCAGTACACTTCCTACATGGGATGAGAACAGCTGCTTAACTCATTAGGGGTAAACACATTTAAAAGAAATAACATTAGATATCTTCTCTCATAGCACATATCTACACCTAAAATATCTCCTAGAAATCTTCTAGAATGTAAGGTAGTACCTTTGCCTTGTCCCCACAGCATCCCAGTCCCTAGAAGAGAACCTGACATAGAGTATGTACATTTTCCACCAGGAGCAAGAAACTCTTAGATCCAACTGTTACCCTGCTATAATTTGCTTCCTTTAGCTGAGAACATATTTTTTTTTAATTTTTTTAACATTTATTTATTTTTGAGAGAGAGAGAGACAGAGCATGAACAGGGGAGGGTCAGAGAGAGGGAGACACAGAATCTGAAACAGGCTCCAGGCTCTGAGCTGTCAGCACAGAGCCCGATGTGGAGCTCGAACTCACAGACCGAGAAATCATGACCTGAGCTGAAGTCGGCCGCTTAACCAACTGAGCCACCCAGGCGCCCCTAGCTGAGAACATATTTAAGGACCACATGATATTTGGTCACTTTTAGCCTTTGGTCACTTTGTCAGCCTTTAATTCAATAACCAGAAACTATGTAGACCAAGTTCCATAGAGGATTTTCTAGTTTAAAAACAAAACAATAGCAACACAAAGGTGTCACACAGTCCGGCCAGAATCAGTGTAGGTAACTGTCAGAACAGATCCTATCCCCCTTCCTTTTAAAATATATATAATCAGAACATCTTTGGAAAAGAGACCAAATGCCTCAGATGGGTGTTTCACACCCAGAGCAACCAGGAAGTCTGGGTTCTTGAGGTATTTTCCTGCCAAGTTCTATCATCCCAAAGCAGGGGTGGTCAGAAGACAGAACAGCTCAACCTGCTGGCAATCTTACCTAGTTCAACACTGCAATAACACAAAATGTAGAGAATCCAGCAAACATTCCAGTCACAGCCATTAACACCTTCCACTCAGGGCCCTGGCTGGCATGCAGTGAGGAAGGAGAGGTAGGTGGGGGAGGGAAGAATACATCTGTGTTGCCTGCAGGGAGGGAGGTTGTTAGGGCTAGGTTTAGAAACCGTGGATGAAACTGGAGTGGAGACACTTCCACTGTGCAGTCCTGGAGGCCCTGACAGCTGCGTGTGTGATTCAGTCTGGCCTTCTCACCCAACACTGCTTCATTGTGTTAACTCCTTCAAGTGCCCCAGTCCTTGCCCTCTACCTTCTCCCCAATCAGATCAAACACTGATCTGGAATGGGACATTCAGGGCTCTCTGTGTGAGAGGTGTTGCGATGGAGTACAAAGAACAGGGACTTAGACCAAAGAGTAAAAATTCTCACCTGTGGGGGCCAGAGGGCCTGCAAATTTCCTAGATGAGCATGTGCTGAGGAACCACTGGGAGGGATTTCACACCCAACTCCCTATTTGCTCATGGAGGGTGTCAGTTCCTCCTTTGTAAAATGGGGATGTTTTGAGAATTAATAGAGAATAAAAGATCACCACTAATTGATTGTATGATTTTGGACAAGTCGTTTGACCTCTGTGCCTCTGTTTCACCATCTATACAATGGGGACAATGAAAATGGTCTTGCCTAGCTAACAGTGCATTGTGAAGATTACAAACTGTCTTATACATATAAAGGGGCCTCTAAATTGTAACATCACAAGTATTCATGCCTCCACAGGGATCCTAGAACCCGAAGCTCATTTCTCTGACCTTGACTCCTATTACCTAAGGTTTCCTCCTCCACAACCTTCCCTGGGCCATCCCCTGAATCCTGTTCTATAACCAAATGGTGTTGGTCCCTCACCAACCCCCACACCCTAGGCCATTCTTCCCAAACATCACTTACATCTGTCCACAGCTGACTTGCCCATGACGTAAGGGAACAGGAAATGGATGGCCACATTCCACAAAGACTTCTCTGATGGGAAAATATGGGGGGTGCAGACTGAGATCCTGAGCCCCAGAGTAAGCACAGAAAGGACACAGGGATCTCCTGACCACTGACGTGTTGCATCAGGATGTTTGCCCTCTAATAACCACAAAGGTGCCTGGCTTAAGGAGCAGAAGCAAGAGAGTCACCATAGTGTTAGTGAAAATGCCTATCCATCCTGCATTGCTGATATTGATGGATCCCAAAGAGCTAATGAAAGAAGGGAAAAGCTTACTCAGCTTAGCATTAAAATGTCAATAAAATCCAGGGGCGCCTGGGTGGCTCAGTCGGTTAAGCATCCGACTTCAGCTCAGGTCACGAACTCGCAGTCCGTGAGTTCGAGCCCCACGTCGGGCTCTGGGCTGATGGCTCAGAGCCTGGAGCCTGCTTCCGATTCTGTGTCTCCCTCTCTCTCTGCCCCTCCCCCGTTCATGCTCTGTCTCTCTCTGTCTCAAAAATAAATAAAAAACATTTAAAAAAAAAATGTCAATAAAATCCCATCCATTTATAAAGACTGCCTACCACTTACAGCTACTTACCGTGTGCAGAAACATCTTACCACTGAATGTGGGTTGCAGTAACATGGCGTTCATCCCACCACAGCACTAACCCTCTGTGACTGTCCTGTTCACAGTCCTCTTACTTGCTCGTCACTTAAAGCATTCAAGAGGTAAATGTAAACTTTATGAATTAATAAATCAAGTTAATAGATTCAGACCATTGTTTTTCAACTTTTCCCCCCATTATTATCCTCCTAACGACGCTTTTTGGACTCTTTATTCCTAATTACCCATCCACAGAAATTTTAGCACCAGATTCCCTACATGTCTGTTTACTTCCTATATGTGTATTTGTGATTTGCCTTTATAAATGATTAAGGTGTTTTTTCACCCCTTAAAAACCAATTTTCTCCCTCTTGGGGTAATACTGTCCCAACTGAGAATCCACGCAGTATACGACGATCAATGATCACCAAAGGTTACTGGCATCTCAAAAAAGAGACAACCAGACACTCTGTGACTCCTGTTGGAAGTCTTGCTAAACAACAACACACAACAATTTTCTAAATCTCAGCAAGCATGCAGCTCTAGTTACCAGTTTATAAGAAAAACAGGGCACTGAGGAGTGTTAAATGATAGAATGAGGATACAATCAGCCAGATTGTAAATATTCTACAGGACAAACAACTCCCTTTTTCAACAATTAAGTTGTGGGGGGAAATAGAGAGATGGATGGGAAACAAAGGATTAAAAGATGTCAGACACACATCAGCAAGCATATGCTAGCATGTACTGATACCTGTGACACTTATTAGGATCTGATCCAACCAAATTTGAAAATATGCATCAAACAGGGTACTCCAAACACAGACTAACCATTTGATGATATTAACAAATCGTTACTAATTTTTAGGTGTAATGACATTATTGTTGTTTTACTGTTTGTCATGCATATTGAAATATTAAGGTAAAGCTATATGAAATCTAGGACTTGTTGCAGAATAGTCTGGAATGAGGGGAAGCGTGAGGGGATGTAGATGAAACAAGACTGGCCATTAGTTGATCATTGTCGAAGCTGAGTAAAGAGCACATGGAGGCTCATTGTATTATTCTCTATTTTTTAACAGGTTTAAAATATTTCACAATTAAAAGTTTGAGAGAAATAATTCGGCTGCTGTCCAGCAGTCTTCTCTGGGGGAGCTAACTGGACTCATGGCTTCTGTCGGTAGTGGGTTCTCCATGGAGGAGATGCCAACCAGGAGCCATTTTATCCTCCCAGGATGCCAACTATCCTTGCTGTAGCCCCTGCCATCTGGAGGCCTGCAGAAAGTGAGCAGCTTTGCCACATAGGATTTATTCTGCTGGTCACATCCACGCAAAGGCCAAGGTGTTCCTTCCTTTCTTTGCCTTCCCAGAAAAGCCCAAACTGCCCTTTTCTATTTTCCTCTCCATTGTCACAGTATCAGGAGCTGGGGCTTGGGCTCAGACAAGCTGGCATTCAATCCCAGCTTTGCAATTTGGGGCTGCATGGTCTTGTTCTGTAACCACTTGTGCATGGTGTCCCTATCTGTAAAATGTAGAAGGTGAATAAGACAGTGTTCTTAATTGCTACTAACAGTGCCACTCTGACCAGGTTAAGCAGAAAAGGACCTTCTTTAAGGATAATATGTAGCTCATGGAATCTTCCTAGGTGTGTGTAGAAGGCCTGGCCTGGAGGCTGCTCAGAGAACAAGTGCACCCATATTACATGGCCATAAAGCCCATTAAATCCCAATGAAGCCATGCCTCCGCACCACTTGAACCTGAATGCCTGGTCACCCTCTCCAGGGCCTGTTCTGTGTGGTACAGCCTGTTCCATATTGACATCTGAAAAAGCGTCCCCTGTGGTGTAGCTGACTGGCTGAACCCAAGTCCCACACCAGCACCCTAGATGCAAAGGAGGAATCTGGGAAACTCAGTTCTGCCTTGTAACTTGGGGATGGGGGCAGGGGAGACCCAAGGATATTGGACATTCAAAGAAGGATATTTTGAGAAGCAGGATGAGCAAAGGCAATCATGACTATGTACCCTAGACTGTCACTGTCACTCCAAGGCCTCCTTCCCACCCTTTCTGCAAATCCCCAATCTTACCTCCTTGTTTTTCCTTGCTACCACACTGCTGCATGGTTTTACAGCATAAAAACAGCAACTGTTTTTATTATAGGATTCTCTGATTACAGAATTCACCCCCTTCACAGTATTAAAATAAAAAGAAAAATAGAACTCTGCTCACATTAAGGATTTCAGGATTTATGTAGCATTTACCAAAGATTTGGGGGTGATGGGGAGGGGCCTTCTACTCTGTTTCTCTCCTTCTTTCTCATTTGTTCCTTCTCCAGTTTCACACAGGGAACTTCTGCCCCTCTCCCTCTCACTCCCAGGGGGTTGGGGTTCAACCTTCCAACCTAAGCTCTCTTCAAGGTATAATTTCTAAGTAAATGCAATGCTCATCCTAGGTGGCAATTTAGTAAATATGATTTTCTTCATCTCATTACAGAGCATAATTGTAAGGATTAAATCAGATAATGGTTTTAAATTACTGAGCACATAGCGTGTTCTCAGAAAAATTAAGAGAAAATCATATCATGTCCATTTAGATGGGGGGGGGGGGAGCAGAGTATGGTTGAAAGGATGGCTTTACTGAGGGTCTCAGTTGGAAGTGAGTTTGTGCTTCAAGTTCCTGATTCCTAGGCCTGTGATTCCACTGCTACATGAGATGTATGTGGTATTTTGTAACTGAGGGATGGCTCCTTCAAAATGACAAAGAAGGAGTCTCTTTGTTTATGGTGAAAGTAAACAGAGCTTCTTGTCTTTAAATCATTGAGTATGGAACTTTTCTTTTTTTTTTTTTAATTTTTTTTTTAACGTTTATTTATTTTTGAGACGGAGAGAGACAGAGCATGAATGGGGGAGGGTCAGAGAGAGGGAGACACAGAATCTGAAACAGGCTCCAGGCTGTCAGCACAGAGCCCGACTCGGGGCTTGAACTCACGGACCGTGAGATCATGACCTGAGCTGAAGTCGGCCGCTTAACCGACTGAGCCACCCAGGCGCCCCGAGTATGGAACTTTTCTAATGTCAATTCTGTTCACATCACCTTGCAAGTGAGCAGGAAAAGAAGTCTAGATAGTGAGCTCTGACTTTTGTAGGCTTCCATGCAAACTGCTGTGCCTCTCTAGGCTCAGACCAATGACTGCATGGGATTTCAAGCAGCTGGCCACACTCAGGTGCCATGTTTGTTTTCCTAGGCCTTCTGGTTTCCACTTGATTCTTTTCTTCAAGATATCTCACCCACCCACTGATAAACTGCTGGCCCAATTTCAGCCCTCTAAAAAACAATTTCTCCTTGGAATCCTCTCTTCTGAGCTACTATCAAATCACTGAGATAATACTATGAAGGAGGCTTGCTTCTAAATTTAATCAGGAATTTAGCACAGAACCCTTCCTCCTTGTCTGGCGCCAACTCTACACCCCGCCCCCCAACCTAACAAGTGTTTTCATTCCTATGAGGAGTTGCCCATTTTGACCCATGTTGACCAAACAACAAATATGGCAGGTGGCAGAGCTGGACCAGACTTCCAAGGAAGGCTGAGTGTGACATTTGGAGATGATGTTAGATCACAGTCACTTTGTGATCCATTTCTCTGACAAGAATGCAAAGTAATTGTAAAACAAAAACAAAAACAAATCTGTACTTTTTTATTGCTTTTGTCATGATTAAGGACATAAAAAATGAGGAACTTTCAGCATTTGAAACTCTGCCTATATTCCCTCTTCCTGACCCTACATGCAACTCAGCATCTTCCTGGCTTAAACTTAAAAAAAAAAAAAATGTGTTCTGCTATTTCCTGAGAGCTCTTCTTGGCAAGGCCACAGCCTGGCAGGTATGCTGCCTGCTCTGGTGTAGACCAGCATCCCCTCCTAGGGCTCTGGGATCCAGCTTCAGAAGCCGATTATCACACTGTACCAGCCACCACAGATGGCATTAGCTGACCCTAAGCTGGGAGCAGAATTCAAAGAAGTCATTCTTCTGTAGGTGAGCTCCCACTTGTGCTAATCTCAGGCACTACGCTCTCCAAGGAAAGAACAGGAAGGCCCAAGAGCTTGGTGCTCACATTCCATTTGCCATCCCACAATTTGAGTCTGGTAAATGCTTTGTGTTGGTTTATACAATGCCAGGGAGTCAGCTACAAGTTCAGATCCCTAAACTAGCTCTCTAATACTGAGGTCTAAGGAACCTGAGAAAAGAACCTCGGGGATATCTAAGAGTGTGCTTAGAATAGTAGTGTTTGTATTGATAGGGAGAGTAGGATTAGTAGTGGTAATCCCAACACAAGATGTTTGTGTGGAGATTGGGGGACACAGAGGAGACAGAGAATAATTAGAGTAGGCCATCATCTCTTCTGAACTGTAAATGGATTTTGTGGGTCGTCTTTGTAGACACTTTGCTCTGTGTTTACAACTACTATCTACCCAAGAAGATGGCAGAGAGGCAAGAAAAGAGAGGAGTTGCTGCATGGGAAATCACATGGACAAGTGACTTATCATCTCTAAGACTGTTTCCTCATCTGTGAAATGGGCTTATAACAATCTAACAGGGCTCTTGGGAGGATGAGATGTGTGAGTATGCCTTAATAATATCTGTCATTGGCCAGCCACTGTTCTGTGCACTAGGGGTTTACCAGTGAACAGAACACAGGAAGCCCTTGCCTTCATGAATTAAAAGATAATTCATCAGAAAGACATAATTGTCTGAAGTAATTGAATGTTGAGGTACATAGAGCAAAACTGGAAGAAATAAAGGGAGAAACTGAAAAAAACCCATAGTCATGCCATAAAATTTGAGTATCCTCTTCCAGTAACTGATAGAAAAATTAATTTTTGAAAATAGTAAATATGTAGATGATATTATCAACCAACTTAACCAAATCAGTATTTATACTACACTACACACTACATAACATATATTTTCTTTAAAGTGTACATGGAATTTTCCTTTAAGTCAGACCATACACCAGTCTATTAAATAAGTCTCAAAAATGGTCAAAAGTTTGAAATATTACATAAAATTGAATTAGAAATCAACAATAAGGGGCACCTGGGTGGCTCAGTTGGTTAAGCGTCCGACTTCGGCTCAGGTCATGATCTCGCGGTCCGTGGGTTTGAGCCCCGTGTCGGGCTCTGTGCTGACCGCTCAGAGCCTGGAGCCTGTTTCAGATTCTGTGTCTCCCTCTTTCTCTGACCCTCCCTTGTTCATGCTCTCTCTCTGTCTCAAAAATAAATAAATGTTAAAAAAAAAGAAATCAACAATAAAATATCTAGAATATTTCCCCAAATATTTGGAAATTAAAAGCACATCTAAATAACCCATTATTCAAAGAGAAATCACAAATGAAACTAAAATATGGTTTCTCATGGGATGATAATGAAAACACAAGACATCAAAATGTCTGGGATGTTGGCAGTGCTGTATGTAGAGGGAATTCTATAACTTTATAAAAGGCTATGTTGGAAAAGAAGAAAGGCTTAAATTCATGACCTACATCTCTACATTAAGAAGTTGGAACAAGAAGATCAAATCAGACTCAAAGTTAAATGGAAAGAATAGACAAGAAAAACCAAAATCGACAACATAGAAAGTAAATGATAGATAAAATTACAAAGCCAAAATAGATCCTTTGAAAAGATTAGTAAAATTGATAAGTCCCCAGAAAAGACTAATCAAGAAGAGAAAACACAAATGATCAATATCAGAAATTAAAGAGTGAATTTCACTACTGATACTATAGACGTTAAGATGATAATAAGGGACTATAATGATGTCTTTCTGCCAATGAAGTACATTATCTCAGATAAAGTGGGATGATTTCATTTTTTTAAGTTTATTTATTTTGAGAAAGACAGAGAGTGAGAGTGGGGAAGGGACAGAAAGAGAGAGAGAGAATCCCAAGAAGATTCCATGCACAGTCAGTGCAGAGCCTGATGTGGGGCTTGAACTCACAAAACTATGAGATCATGACCTGAGCCAAGATCAAGAGTTGGTCCCTTAACCAACTGAGCCACCCAAGCACCAAAATGGGATCATTTCTTAAAAGACACAATTTATAAAAACTGTTTCAGGAATAAATTGAGTATATGAATTCCCTATATCTATTAAAGAAATTTATTTTGTGATTGAAAACCTCCTGTCAAAGAAAACTCTAAGTAAGCTGAGATAGTTTCATTGGCTAAATATATCAAATTTTAAGGAATGGATAACACCTGTCTTACATCATTTCTTTTAGAAAATATGAAGGGAAATGCATTCCATCATATTTTATGAGCCTGAAATAACCCTGATACCTAACACAAAAACATTACAAGAAAAGAAAATGACACACCAATATCCCTCATGAACATAAATGCTACCACATTGCATACTACCACATACTACCACAATACATCCACAATACAATATTAGCAAATTGAATCTGGCAATGTAAAAGAATGGTAATACCTTATGACCAGGCCCTGTACTAGGAGCAGTATGAAACATTTTATGTAAGGCAGACAGATAATGTAAACAACCATTCAAACTGGGTCAGAACATGTCAAAAGATGAGTCAGCTCAACACTATTCATCACTGGTTCTCACACTTGAGTGTGCATTGCGCTCATCCAAAAAAGGTCTCTGAAACAGACTGCTAGGCCTCACCCCCAGAGCTTCTGATTCAGTAGGAGTGGGATAAAGCCTGAAGATTTGCACTTCTAACAAATTCCCAGGTGAGGATGCTGCTGCCGGTCTCAGGATCTCATTTCAAGAACCATTGGTGTATATGAATAATTCTTTACCCTGGTTGTATATCAAAATTATTCAGGGAGCTTAGAAAAAAAATAACCAGTGCTTGTGGCCCAGCTTAGCCTAATGGAAGCAGTCTCTGAGGGTAGTGATGGAACATTGGTAGTTTTTTTAAACTTCCCCAGGGGATTCCAATGTAAAGCCAGGGTGGAGAACCACTGGGACCGATGCCATTTTGGTGACCAACAATCCAACTTTGCTTAGGATTGAGGGGTTTTCTGGGATGCAGGACTTTCAGGGATAAACTGGGACAGTCCCAGGCAAATGGGGGTGAGGAGAAACCCTGGATACTATAAGGGGAATGTCTAGATCAGTGGTCTTCAACCTTAGGTGACCTGGAAATCACCTGGGGAATTTTAAAGAGGAATGATGTCTGGGCTCCACTCCCAGAGATTTTAATGTAATTGAATTGTTCTGGGTACAGCTTGGGCATCTGGACTTTTTAAAGCTGCACATGTAATTCTAATGTGCTGCCAAAGTTGAGACCCACTCGGCCAGGTGAAGTAGAGGTTGTTGGATTTAGCAACTAAAACTTCACTAGTGACCTCTACAAGACCCATTTCAGAGAAGTGTTTTTAAATAATAGGCATGTTTCAGGGACCAGACTATATATATGCAGGAGTGTGGGGAGAAAGAGGAAGTGGTGAATATAATACTTTTCTTTAAAAAGTTTGACAGAGGGGCATGAGTTTGATTGGAAAGAGTATGGCCTTCTTTTGTGTGTGATATAAAATTTTCTGCCAATATATATATGCTTTTCAACCAAATTTACAAGGACTTCCAGGACTCTTGTGACTAGAACATAGGAACCAGAACAGAGTATCCTTGGGTCCCCATAGCATGTGGGGGAGTAAGCTTTGTAGTTCACTTTTTTGCATCCATTCTCCTATGTCCTCACTGGGTAGCAACAGTGCAGTTTGGGGAATAGACTCTATCTCCACAGGGGGATGGGGCTTTGAATAAACTGACTAATCATGATAAACTCCTCTCCCTTTTCAGTTTTGGGTCCAGGAATCCAGATAAACCAGTTTGCAAATGGCATTTTCATTGCAATAGATACTGGTTAGAAGAAAATTATCCCAGAAGGGAAGACTCTTGTTATGGTTGGAGGAGAGATGCTCCCGCAGTATGAGTCAGTATGTAGTTGGGATTGCCACCAGGTCACCTTCAACATCCACAAGGGCATAAAACAGCCTTAGCATAGGACTGACACTGAGGACAACAGAAGACATACATGGAGGAACTTAGCTTTTAGTGACATCATTGAGCCTGATGCCTGCAAGTCTATTTTTACTTGCAGATTCCTAGTTGTGTGAACTAAGGAATTGATTTTGTATTGGCTTTTCTATCATTTACAGCTGAAGGCATCCTAACTGATATGTGGGATCAGTAGGGACAACAAGAAGCAAGTTCTGGGAAAAACAGCCTAGATACAGAGGCAGCTTTATGAGGGCAACTAGCCATTCTGAGTCACAGGGCATGAGATAAGAGACACTCAAGGGTGATTCAGGTAAGTCCTTGGTGCCAGAAAGGCCAATCTTGTGGAACAGGGCACAGCAGCAAGAAATCCAGGTTGTGGTGAAATAGAAGCCAAGTAGGCTGCAGTTATATTCTGCATGCCTCAGACCCACACAGCAAGCACAGCCACACCATGACACATCCAGCCCTTGGGGAGGAGTGGGAGGTAAGGTGGGGCACTTGTAAGAACTAGTAATTAAATGATGATATCTATTGTAATTTATTAAGGGTTTACCACATGTCAGATGCTGTGCTGAATGCTTTACATACATTATATCACCTTATATGCATTAAAAAAAAAAACTTGGAAACAAGTGGTAATTGCCCCTGCTTTCAAATGGAGAAGCAGTTTAGCATTTAAGTGGAGCTGGTTCAACATTCAACAATTAATTCATGTCATTCATCATATCACACATCTGTGGATATGACCATCTCAATAAATACAGAGAAAACATTAGACAAAATTCAACCACCATTTATGATAAAAAAAAAAAAATCTCTCAGCAAACTAGAAATTAAACTAGGAATTTCCCCAAACTGATAAAGGGCATCTGCAAAAAGCATTATAGCTAATATCATACTTACTTACCAAATACTTAATGCTTTCAGCCTAAGAAAGGTAACGACACAAAATGTCTACATTTATCCTTCCTATTCAACATTTTACTGGACCTGTTAGCCAGTGAAATAAAGCAAATAAGAGAAATAAAAGGCATCTAAGGGAATAAAGAAAAAAAAACTCTTTCTATTTGCAGATGATATGGCTGTCTACATAGGAAATCCCCCAAAATTGACAGGGAAAGCTACTAAAACTAATAAGGGAGATTGTCAGGGTCAATATACAATCAATTATATGTCTATATATAAGCAATGGACAATTGGAAATTGAAATTAAGTTAAGTGTGGGGCAACTGGTGGATAGTAGAAATCAAGAGTGGACAATGTGACTGGTTGCTGTGTACTATCATGTTTGCTTTTCCTTTCTCTTTATACTCATTGTTAGGAGGAGGCAAGGATGGCTATACCTGGTGCCCACATGGGACCACAGCGCACATCCCTGAGCCAGATGCCGTAAACTTGATGCAACAAGACTGGATTCCAGACTTTTAGCTGTAGGGACTGAGATATCTGATATATTACCTCCCTCAAGATTGCTTCAGGACTAGAATAGAATAGAAACCATAAAAGGAGACTCTGGGACCCAAGTTCAAGGAACAAGAAATGGGCAGTAGGGACTGACAATCTTGCTGTGAAGAGACCATTCTTGGCAGACTTTATTTAATCAGGTTGTTATGAATTCACTTAGCAAATCCCCTTTTTCCTAGGTTAAGTGGAACTCTACTGGCTTGAAAAATTTTATGGTCAACCAGCAGGCATGCTGATTCCCATTCACAGTTTAGACTGGAGGAGGTTTGGCAACATTGGAAGTCTCTCCTAAGTGAGAACAGAAGTAAATGGGGACAGAAGTGCCCAAGAGGAAAAGGCTAGACAGAGAAGACACAAACAGGAACATGGGATATTCCTCCAGCCCAATGCAGATACAGAAGTGGGCAGTATGCTTGAGATAACAACGTTGGCCTTCTAGGAAACTTGACAGCAAATCCATGTTGCTATTGAACTACACATAGAATAGCATATAGCACACAGAGATATGACTTGCCGACAATAAGCAATGAAATCGAATGTTCACTTTATGTTGGCAGAATGGAGAGGATGAGTGAGGGACGGGGATGAACATTAACTGAGCCACTTCAAGATGCTGTCATGATGTTCTGTACTTCACTTATTGAATAAGGTACAAGGTCACCTAGTATGCTGGTCCTGGTCTGTGATCCCTCAGATCTGTGTTCACCTTTCCCTTCCTATACTCTGGACAGCATGTCTGATCCTGCATGCTATGCTTCCCAGACTCCTGAGTCATGTGGCTTCTCAGCCAGGTTCAGTCAAAGGAGGAGACTGGCCAGAAGCTGGAGAGAGGCAGGAAGACCAAACCAGGTATTTGTCCTCTTTCCTCTCTACCTCAGGAATTTTCTTGGAATGTCTTCTCTATGACTCCATTTCCCATCAGACAGCTCCTGCAGCATGATCCCAGTTCTTGGACCACAAAAATATAGCCCCCTCCCATTGTGTCTTCAGTTGAGGAGTTGACATGACTTCCTCTTGATGCCAACCTCTAGTAACTTCACCATCACCTGTTTGTCTTCTTGACTTCCCATCACTTGCCTAACCAATATCCTGAATTAAATTCCTCTGATGTAAATGTTTGCAGTGGCTTCTGTTGTTTTGGTTTATCTCTGACACTCTTACTGAGTGTCTAATAATTCAGAGTGGTTTTTCCTATGCTATTGTTATCACATCATTTATTCACCAATGGCCTGAAAAATAACCATTATTTCCCCAGTTTTAAAGATAAGGAAACCAAGTTTCAGATACATTAAGTAACTTTCTCAAGAAGAAGATGGAATTTATAAACAGGTCTTTCAGACACTTGTATATTTGTTCTCACTGTATCATGCCTCCTCTGTTATTCACTATATTAATTTTTCAAAGTGTGGAGTATTTCCCTAAAGTTTGAGCTGGAGTGTTGACTCAGAATGTCAGAGAGACAGCAACATTCCATAAGAATCTACAACTTCTAAATCCTAATAGAGAATGCACCCTAGATAAGATTTCTTCTATTACCTAATAAGTTAGTTTTGCTACTGGAATATTTTGTTTCTTTCCAGAATCATGACAGAGATGAATCTTCAAATATTGCCATCTAAATGAGAATGCTTCTGTAACTAGCAATAAGAATGCTTCCTGCAGTTGAATCATTACATTCAGAACAGCCTCCCAATGTGGTAAAAAAATTACCCAGGCCAGTTGTGATGTTAGATGTCAATTAAAAAAC
Organism: Panthera leo; assembly: GCF_018350215.1. NCBI lineage: Eukaryota > Metazoa > Chordata > Mammalia > Carnivora > Felidae > Panthera > Panthera leo. The sequence goes on along the minus strand of NC_056683.1, from coordinate 24,767,968 downwards.
CAAAACAACCTAAAACTCAATACCACATATAAGTTACTTAAAACTTACTTAAAACTAGAGTCCGTACATTTCTACTAAGAAGATTTGAACTTGGAGACAAGCAGCCCCCAGCATCTGGGACATCTATGGTATTATGCATTGGTCTTTGTAGTTCCCAAGGGCACAAGAATGCACACAAACAAATTCATCATGGAAATGGTGATTTTTAGAGAAATTTTGCAACCAGACAGAATTTGTTTTATATGAATGCTTTTAATTCTTCAAATTTATGTCCTCTCAAGTTTGGTAAGACCTGGAGAAGCCACTTAGACCAACCCTCACCTCCATCTTCTATTGTCATACCTACTGTTCTCTGGCAAAGCCATCAGTCCTTCTTTTTCTAAAATAGCTTTAATAAAGTGCAATTGACATATAGTAAATTGCACGTGCTTAAGGTGTATAATTTAGTAAGTTTTGACATATGTCTATATCCATGAAACCATTACCACAGTCAAGATAGTGACATATCCACCAGAAATTGAGAGTGGGGTGGTTGATATGTTTACTCATATTTTGGGTAAGTATGGGTAATTATGTTTACATATTTTGTGAAAATTTTTTGTTCTGTTTTGAATTATTTATATATTACTTTTAAACTTTTTTAAATGTTTATTTATTTTTGAGAGAGACAGAGACAGAATGTGAGTGGGTTAGGGGCAGAGAGAGAAGGAGACACAGAATCTGAAGCAGGCTCCAGGCTCTGAGCTGTCAGCACAGAACCTGACACAGGGCTTGAACTCACAAGCTGTGAGATCATGACCTGAGCCAAAGTTGGACGCTCAACCGACTGAGCCACCCAGGCGTCCCGTATTTATATATATATTTTTTAAATTTTTTAAGTGTTTTTATTTATTTTTGATACAGAGAGAGAAACAGCATAAGTGGGAGAGGGGCAGAGAGAGAGGGAGACACAGAATTTGAAGCAGGCTCCAGGCTCTGAGCTGTCAGCACAGAGCCTGACGCGGGACTCGAACTCACGGACTGCAAGATCATGACCTGAGCCGAAGTCAGATGCTCAACCGACTGAGCCACTCAGGCACCCCGATATTATTTTTAAAATCATGTAGTTCAGTGTTGGGACCCCTGGGTGGCTCAGTTAAGCCACCGACTTAAGCATCTGACTTAATCTCTGGTCATGATCTCGCAGCTTGTGTGTTTGAGCCTCACATCTGGCTCTGTGCTGACAGCTCAGAGCCTGGAGCCTGTTTCAGATTCTGTGCCTCCCTCTCTCTCTTTGCCCCTCCCCAGATCATGCTCTGTCTCTTTCTCTCTCTCTCAAAAATAAATAAAACATTAAAAAAATTTTTTTAATCATATGGTTCGTGTTCTCTAATAGTCACCCAGTTGTGCTATCATCACCACTATCTAATTTGAGAACATTTCCTCAGCCCTAAGAGAAACCCTATACCCATTAAGAGTCAGACAGTAAATCTTCATTCCTGCCTGTTCTGGACATTTCATATGAATGGAATCATTCATTTCTTTTGTGTCTGGCTTCCCTCACTATATTGTTTTTAAGGCTCATTCATGTTGTAACAAGTATCAGTACTTGATTCCTTTTTATTGCTAGATACTCTTCCATTGTATGGACATACCACATTTGGTTAATTAATTAATCATTTTATGGACATTTGGGTTGTTTCCACTTTTTGGCTATTGTGAATAAGGCTGCTATGAACATAGCATAACTCAGGCCAGAACTGCTAGGACAGTGTTGAATAGCAATGGTGACAGAAGGTGGTTATGACTTTATTTATATAAAAACCAAATATTTACTCAATTTACCATGTCTTAATTTAATCTTTGTATACCTTCCATTTTTAAGTGCTTAAATGAGTACTATATTGCAATAGAAATGTAGTGATGTAATTAACCAACCATTAAAAATGCACTATTATAGATAAAAAAAAATCATGGTCTTTTCCCTGATAATTGAGAGAAAGCTATTTAACCACTAAATACGAAACTTTGCTGGTCCAAACTGGAGTGATAGTATTAAGATGGTGAAAAGTAGTCAGATTCTGAATATGTTTTGATATGGGATGTGAAGGATTACATGTGATGTATGAGAAAAAAAGATTGGTATACAGAATGACACCAGGATTTTAACCCCAGAGACTGGTATAAGGGAGTATGCATCACTGAGATAAAGTACAGCAAGTTTAGGTGAGAAAGGTCAGCAGTCCAAAAATGCCACTTGATTTAAGTAAGTATGCCATCTTTGGTAAACACTGCTAATTACAAACCCAATATCTATCCTCTCCTTGTTAGAGAGGCACTGATTCTGGTCAGTGTGGCGACATGCTCAATCAAAAACAAAAAACAAAACAAAACAAAAAAAAGCAACAAAACCAAACTCCTTCATTTTCCAGCCTCCCTTGCAGCTAGGATTCAGAATTGTGGCCAATTGGAATCCTGCTAGGGAAATCCTAGGGCTTTCCTTATTTAGGACATTGGATTTACTGTCTACTTCCTACCTGGAATCTGGTTGTGTGGCTAGAGGTAAAGCAGCCATGGAGTAATCCTGAGAATGGAAACCACATATGGGATGACACAGAAGGGCATTTAGGACAGCACGAAGCTTGGACCAGCCCTGTACTCCCGTTTTTGGTTTTCCTGTTGGTTGTCAAAAATAAACCCCTATCTGGCTAAGCCACTGTTATTGAATCTCTATAACAAGGAGCCAAACACAATCTATGATAACACAATGACTATTTCAAAGTCATTGACTTAAACAATGGTAAGCTGAGCACTAGAGGTCTGCTTTCTTTAGATAGGTATAACTTGTATTTTTTTTTTCCTTTTTTGTCATCTAGCCCTTGAAACTGCATTGTGTCAACAAAGACATAATGAGAAGTTTTTTCTAGAAATCCAAATACACTAGATCTGTCAGTTTAGGAACGTTATCCAAAAAGGGTCTGTAATTACTCCTGCCTTCCTTGTTCTTGGGCAAACCCATGTCAGCTACCAGTGTCTCCTCTTCTCTTTCTAGAAGTTCATAGGCCATTGATTGTGTGTGTCAATGCTTTTCCTAGGATCCATCCACTTCAAGCCCACTGCTCTATAATCTGTGGCACCACATTCTGCCCATTATACAAAATAAACACCACATCTGTCCACCTCCAGTCTTAGGCTCCTCTCCCACTTTCTACAGTTTCTGGGAGATCGTCCCACTAGGTTGGACTGAAGTTCCACCTGGCCAGGCAACTTTCAACTATGATGAGCTGCTAGTCACTCTTCCTCAGTCTGCTTGGCTGTCTTGGTCATCAGTTCCCTCAGATGGTGCTCCTTCTACACGCCCCCCGCCCCAAGATGGCTTAGAGGACTTTGTGTTGTTTGCCAACATCACACTACCCACCATTCCTCTTTCTCTTCTCGTTCCAAACAGCACAGATGCCTCCTTGTTGGCATGGCAGGTGACCTTTGTGGGTTCTAGGATTAGACCTCCTGATCCTGTCCTTACAGACCATGGCTCTGTGTCATATTCATCCTTAGAATATGTCCTTCCTCCATTTTCCTTGTTCATTTTCTTGAACAGGCTTTTTATTCTGGGGTAATTTTAGACTTACAGAAAAGTAGCAACCATAGTACACTGAGTTTCCATATACTCCTAACCCACTTTCCCCTAATGTTAACATGTTATGGAACCATGGTACATTTACTAAAGCAAAGAAATTAACACTGGTACATTACTGTTAACTAAACTACAGACTTTATTCAAGTTTTACCAGGGTCCCCACTAATACTCATTTTTCTGTTCCCAGATCCAGTCCAGGATTCCACATGGCATTTAGTCTGCATTCATCGTTTTTAATCTGTTTTCAAAATCCCTTTAACAATTTGCTTTCCTTCTTTGTCAGGATTATTTGATTTGGACTAGAAGGATCACTCTGTCTTCCTGTGATGTTATTTTAATTTGCCAGGCAATAGTTTTTCCTTGAAATGCTTTCCCTCAAGGTGCTTGTGCCATTGAATGAGACCCAGAAATCAATGTGTTTGGAGCACGCACCTCCTCAATGAGCTGCTTGGCTGGCTCAGAATTTGTGGCAAAGTGGTCAGCTTATCCCAAGGTTCTTTTTGGCTCTATTTCACCAACTCTTCCTCCCTGGTGGCCAAATGTATGCCTTGAGTAGACATTGCCCTCAGCGATTCCTTCTAATCTTCTATAAATTGTGCCTAAGACGATTTGCTCTACGTGGAAACTGCAAGGTGCAGAGAAGCCTGGCTCACAGCCCACTGTGTAACTGAGGGAGGGCTTCTTTAAGAGCCCTGAGGACAAGGCTGGAAGAGGGTGTGAAGAGAGCAGCAGATGTTTCAGGCGCAGCATGTATATCCCTGGGCTGCAGGCTGATTGTCACTGAAAGAAAAAATCTTTAGCTTCTCTAAGTTTATAAACCTTTAACTAGGTTAAAAGGTAAATGAAGTGGTGAGGAACATGTCTGGGAGTCTGATCCTGTCAGAGACTCACAGGGGCCTCCCGCCTGGACAAGTGACAAGTCTGTGATTGGATGGGACAGTCTGTCCGCACAGTGGTTTCCACAGAAACAGAGCTTTAGCGTGTTAGTGCAAAATAGAAAGCAGGGTATGATAACTTCATTGTGACTTAGAGACTCCTGGTCATTTCATATGACAATTTGTCTTTTGTCACTTAATGTGATGAACGTATAAAGGTTTAACATTTGTTTAAATATTCTTCTCTATTTGATGCTATGTCTATACATCAGGATAACTGAAATTCTGACTGGCCAGAACTCATCTCAAAAATAGAGATAGTCTTGAATTGAACTGAACTGAATTGGATTTCTAGCAACTGCAACAAAATGTAAAATTCTTGGTTGTGACATTTAAGGGCCCCAGAACCCTATTGATGAAATTGTTTTCTGTGAAAGGGAATGTCACTTGAGGGCTGAAAATGACCACAGTCACAATATCAGAGAACAAAGCCTGGATAGTGGCCAATATACCCAGAAATCAGACATCTATGTTGAATACTCACACTACTCAAGTACTATACATTTTTTAAGTCCTGTTAAATCAATCTATAACCATCATCAATTGGTTCAGGAGCCACATTTGTCTAAAAATAAAAGAAATTGATGGGCACCTGGATGGCTCAGTCTGATTAAGCATCTGACTTTGGCTCAGGTCATGATCTCCTGGTTCACAAGTTCGAGCTCCACTCAGTGCCTGGAGCCTGCTTCAGATTCTGTGTTTCCCTCTCTGCCCCTTCTCCACCCACACTCTGTCTCTCTCTTTCTAAAATAAATAAGCATTAAATAAAGTTTAAAAAATAAAAATGAAAGATTGATATAAAGATGCCAGAAAATATTCACAATTTTACCCTAGGACTTAGTTCCATGTAAAGTTATGTGGATTTGAATCTTCTTTGGAAAGACAAGAGGTCTCTCAATGAGGTCTAGGATAAGCAGTGAAAAAAAGAGTCCCTTCTATTAGACAGCCAAATCAAATAGAAGAAATGACTCCAGGCTCATTAGGGATTAGTCATGAGCCTCAAGGTGTGACTAATGTCTTCTGTACATGGTGGAACAGTCCTATCCTTTAGTAGTGTCCCTGGAAAATTACCATCCATTAAAGTGAAGAATATTTTTCCTAGAGGTAGACATTTCAAGTAGCTGATACGTTCAAGGAGCTTTCAATTATTTGTGATGTCAGCCTCTAAAAACTTCACTTCCTGAATTTGGGCACTAATCTTAGAGAATAAGTTGGATGAGTCATATAATAAGAATGAAAATAACAATGAGAGGAAATGAGAAGCATAATATTAATTTTTTAGCTACAATGTCAAAATGTGTACAGTTATTTTCTTAAAAAAGCAAAACAGATTGACATATTTGGGGGGATATTAAATTATTGCTGATATGGCCATTTAAGCAATATCAAGAAATTCCCACAAAGAAAGAGACATTTGGCTAAGGCTTAGAATTTTCTTTTGGAGTGTGGTTCAAAAGAATTGAAGCAGTGGCAATAACAAGAGATTCCCTTTATTTTCATAAGAAAAGTGATATGGAAAGTCCTTTCTAGGCAGGTGAATGTGATGAAGGTAAAATCAGTTTGACATGTGGGAGTTCAAATTATCAATTGAGAAATATTCAGATTCAAGCATTTATAATGGCTTTCTATTCTACTTCTGCATGCAGTTCTCATTACTACTCATCAAATTATAATGTTTCAAATTTATGAAGTGCTTATTATGTGCTAGGTGCTGAGCTAAATGCTTTACATGTGGTATCTTATTTTATTCTCATAACAGCTCTATGAGCTTGAGCGTATCATCCCCATTTTGCAGACTCAGAAACTAAAGTTTGAGAAGTTAACTAATCCAAGATTGTATCAAAGTAGATCTGAGCCAAGATCCAACAAGTGAGTGACATGTGCACTCTAATTACAGCAAATCCCAGGTCATGTGTGTGAAATGTTTAAAAACAAAAGCACACCTAATAACCAACCCTATAATATAAAATCTGGTTTATAAAGAGCTTTTACATGTATTGTTTAATCAAACAGCCTTGTGAGTTATATATTTGTATTTAGTAAGTTTATTTTGATTTCAACAAAAACCAGTTGTGGTTGGCTTATGCATTAAAAGGGACATTTAGAAAGCATATTGGTGCAGCTCATAAACTCCAAGGCAAGAACTGAAAACCCAGTCCTTGGGAAGAGCAAGAATGAGCTCCCCAATCTCCAACAGTGGGAGAGATCATGAAAATGGCCCTGAACATAACCCTGTTCCAATAATCCTCAGTTTCTGGGTCACTGAACAGTTTAAGATTCCTAGAAGAGAAATAATGATTGGGTGAGCCTGAGCCTGGAACCACCTCACATAAGTCAGTTGTGGCCAGAGGGAAAGGACCATGCAGCACGGATGGGACAGTGGGTTTACTTCCAAGATCACGTCGTTTCACAGAGCAGACAAAACCAGTGTGTGCTTTGTAATCTAAGCATCTTCATTTTCTAGACTTTTTTTTTCCCCCAGAGAAAAGGGACATTCCATCCCAGAGGTATAATCAAGTTATACCTCATAGAACCTGCCTGCAACTTTTTAATGCTTTTGCCTCTCCATGCCTACATCTGTCTGGGTTTTAATAGATTCTTTAGCACTAAGTGCTGGGCTTTACAAATGAAGAAACAAAGCTCAGGAAGGCTAAAAGATTGTCCAAGGTCACTTGCCTCATTAGTCCAGGGCTGGGACTCATATCCATGTCTTGTGACCACAGCCGCATGCTGTCTGCAGTAGAATTGAATGCCGTCCAGTACGGCAATATTCTGTCCATCAGATGACCCATCCCATAGGAGCAGGGCATTAGAACAAAGAACAAATAACAAAGCTTTAAGCCTTAAGCCACAGAATGAGTCACCAATTGGAGCACTTTTTGGCAAAATGCCTGGCATCAAGCAGATGCTCCATAAATATTTGTGTAATGAGCACGTGACTCCGTGGGTGATGAAAGGAATATACTAAGGAAGCAACATGGGAGAAGCTGTTTAAGAGACAGGAGACTTTTTCACCATGCAAGTGCCTTCCTTCCCATCTAGATTTCTTCGTTGAGACTTAGACTGGACCTGATATTTCTTCTGTGGCTTAGTCACCACTGGTGCGAAACCAAAGGCTTTCCCCAATTCACAAGCATGTTCAAGAAGGGTTTTCTCTCTAGGCCGCCTGCACCTGCCTGAGCCCAGTTACGAGGTTACAGTGAAGTTTAAGCTTTAAGCCCCTCATTCACACTGACTTCTTCCAAGCCCCTGGGGAGGGTTCCAGCAGAGTGATGATGAACTCATGGATTTCTGTAAAATCTGCTCAAGTGCGATAGCTTTTTTTATTGAATTTTTTTAAACTTATATTATCTTTCTTAGGTATTTAATTATAAAATTTCAAACTCAACCTAAGAACAAAACATATAATAAAAGTAAATTGCTTAATGTATATCAAGCACAGCAGTAAAAAACAACAAAAACAAAAAAGATGAAAGCTATAGGTTTAACTTTTACAAATATGCTATTTTAACTGCAGTAAGTTAAAACTGCTGTCCTTTTCCATCCCAATGGCCCCTTTACACATTCTCTTCTTGCAGGGTAGTGTGGAAAGCTGCAGGCATTGCTAGTTTTCTCTGAGGAAAAGTTAGGTTGAAGAAACATTTAGTTCGGACTTAGTGTATGAACAATGTTGGCAGTTTCTTCCATGCATGGTTAAGATTTTGCTAGCCACCCAAGTGTGGTAATGGCTTCCAGGAGGCCCTAACCACCTATTGCATCAATTCACCCACATCATGACACAAAGGTGTATGGTCAGATGGTAGCCCAGTGTGAACATGACCTTGTGTGGCACCCAGCACCAGAAGTGTGTGGGAATGGAGTAGAAACCAGGTTGGAATGTTCAGGATCAGAAACTAGTCTGTGGAGAGCTCACCTACTTCCTGGACTTGTCAAACAGCAAACAAAAGATCTGGCTATCTTCAGTACCTAGGCAAATGAAAAACTCTCCTGTCAGGAAAGCACTTGATAATCCAGCATGTACAATATGAAATATACAAACTTTTTTTTTCTTTCTCATGGAAATTATGGTACTCGTTAGCTAGGACTTCTGTAACAAATGTCACAGACTGCGTGGCTTCAACAACAGAAATTTGTCTTCTCACAGTTCTGGAGGCTGGAAGTCTGAGATCACGGTGTCAGCAGGGTTACTTTCTCTGGAGGTCACTCTCTTTGGCTTGGTTTCACGTGGTTTCCCTCTGTGTGTGTCTGTATCCAAATTTCCTCTTATAAGGATATCAGTTACATTGGATTACGGCCCAATTTAGCCTCATTTTAGCTTAATCACCTCTGTAAAGACATTATCTCCAAATAAGGTTACATTCTTAGGGACTGGAGGTAGAGACTTCAACATAAGAGTTTGTAGGAGGACACAATTCAGCTCAAGACATATTAGAAATAGAACGTACTAGAAATCTTGTGTAGCAGCACTGTCAGGCAAATCTGTGTGTGAAGTCACATGTTATGTGCATCTCATCCATCGTTAATAAAAAGTTAGATTTGGATCAGCCATCCTAGAAACACAACTGACTTCTCTTTCCAAATTCCCTGTAGAAAATGATATGACAAAATTCCTGGCATAGGAAAAAGTGATCAAAAAGGAATGCATAAAAAATACAGGACAAAAACTATAGAGGTATGTCCCCCAATTATTTAATAAAAACATTATTCAAAGGCAGGGCGGCTAAGTGGCTCCGTCTGTTAAGTGTGCAACTTTGGCTCAGGTCATGATCTCATAGTTCGTGAGTTTGAGCCCCAGGTCGGGCTCTGTGCTGACAGCTCAGAGCCTGGAGCCTGCTTCAGATTCTGTGTCTCCCTCTTTCTCTGCCCCTCCCCCACTCATGCTCTGTCTCTATTTCTCTCTCTCTCTCTCTCAAAAATAAAAATTAAAAAAAAAACTTAAAAAAACCACATTATTCAAAGGGAAACATGCACCCTTATGTTTATAGGAACATTATCTACAATAGCTAAATTATGGAAACAGCCCAAGTGTTCACTGACTAATGAATGGATAAAGAAGATGTGGTATACACACGCACATATACACATACTGGAATATTACTCAGCCATAAAAAAGAAAGGGATCTTGTCATTTATAATGGCATGGATGGAACCAAGGTAAGTCAGTCAGAGAAAGAGAAATACCATATGATTTCACTCACATGTGGAATTTAATAAACAAAACAAATGATCTTGGAGAAAGAGAGAGAGGGAGACAAAGAAATAGACTCTTAACTATAGAGAAGGGTCACCAAAAGTGAGGTGGGTGGCGGGATCGGTGAACCAGGCAATGGGGATTAAGGAGGGCACTTGTGATGAGCACTGAGAGCTGTGTGGAAGTGTTGAATCACTAAATTGTACACCTGAAACTAATATTACACTGTATGTTGACTAACTAGAAGTTAAATAAAAACTTTAAAAAAAAAAAAAAGGAAAGAAAGAAACCCATCATGTTAGCTATCTGGATCTTATGATATTTTTCAGTTTTCTAAAAAGTGTTATTTTGATTTCTTTTATAATCTTAAATAAATATTCATTTTATGACTAAATTTATATCTGTAATGTTGTGTCATTTTACTTAGAGAGGACCTTGAAAATTGTACCACCTTAGGTCACACAGAACCTGGATCTGCCTTGGTCTGTCACGAATCAGCCAATTCCCAAATGTTTTCCTCTCAGAAATAATGGTCATTTAAACCTCAGTCACATGCCCTCCTGACAATTTCACCTGCACTGTGAACTTTGTAAGGAAGAGAAATAATCCACTCAACCCACTGTTTTTCACAAGAATCTTTAACTGAGGCCCAGGGGGTAAGAAAGAAATGCCTGGAAGCCCAATGAAATATTTCTGCTAAAACATCTGACATGGGATTTCTCTGAACAAGCTGAAGCAACTTTGGTTCAAGGGAAGCAACTGGTGAGAGCTTTCAAAGCCTCTCTCTGTCTCCTGAGATCCTACTGCTTCCTGCGTATAGGGGTCTTTCAGCTGGGGTTCACTCTGACCTTCAGGCATTTCCAAACATTCTCCAGAGGTAAAGACAATCTTCTCCCAGGATGGAAGATATGTGGTCAGGAAATGGGCAAAAGTATTTAAAAATGTTAAATGTTAAAAAAAAAGAGAGAGAGAGAGAGGGAGGCAACCCATATGAGACTCTGAACGACAGAGAACCAACAGGGTTGATGGAAGGGAGGAGGTTGGGGGATGGGCCAAGAAGGTGATGGGATTAAGGAGGGCACTTGTTATGATGAGCACTGGGTGTTCTATGTAAGTGATGTATTACTCAATTCTACTCCTGAAACCAATACTATACTATATGTTAACTAACTAGAATTTAAATAAAAATTTGAAAATTAAATAAAATATTAAGTATAAAAAATGTTAAATGTTAAGTGTTTAAACATTAAATGTTTTTAAAAAAGTCAGAGTGTGACAACAAACGTGGCAGCCAAGCCTTGGAACCTGCAGGCAACTGGAGGGCAGAGGAACCCTGAATGGGTGGCAGAGCTGGGGACAGCAGGGGGTCAGGGGGCACTGTGGGCAGTACCTATGGGAGGGGGAAGGCATCCTGGATACTGAGGCCCATCTCATAGAAGAAACTTCACAATGGAGCTTCTGTGTTGAAGCTGCTAAGATGCCCCATTTTATCTGAGGCATAGTACAAACTCTTTACTTGAAAAGGGAGATGGGCCGAGTAAATCATTTCATCAGAGTCCAAGTGATTTCAAACAGTGATAGAACTAGTTCTTTGCTAATATGTGTATTTTTGTCAATGTTGTTGAAGATCTTTTGTAAAAAACAAAAAGCCATAGACAGATATAGCACAGTATGGTGGAAGAACCCAGGATAGAGACAGGAAACCCTTCTAGATCCACTCTGATGCTTTTATTTTATTTTATTTTATTTTATTTTATTTTATTTTATTTTATTTATTTCATTATTTTATTTTACTTTATTTTGTTAAATATAATTTATTGTCAAATTTGTTTCCATACAACACCCAGTGTTCATCCCAACAGGTGCCCTCCTCAATGCCCATCACCTACTTTCCCCTCTCCCCCCCAACCCCCAACCAACCCTCAGTTTGTTCTCAATATTTGAGTCTCTTATGGTTTGCCTCTTTCCCTCTCTGTAACTTTTTTCCCCTTCCCCTCCCCCATGGTCTTCTGTTAAGTTTCTCAAGATCCACATATGAGTGAAAACATATGATCTCTGTCTTTCTCTGCCTGACTTATTTCACTTAACAGAATACCCTCCAGTTCCATCCACGTTGCTGCAAATGACATTATTTCATTCTTTCTCATTGCCAAGTAGTATTCCATTGTAAATATAAACCACATCTTCTTTATCCATTAATCAGTTAATGGACATTTAAGCTCTTTCCATAATTTGGCTATTGTTGAAAGTACTGCTATAAACATTGGGGTACATGTGCCCCTATGAATCAGCACTCTTGTATCCCTTGGGTAAATTATTAGCAGTGCTATTGCTGGGTCATATGGTATTTTTAATTTCTTGAGTAACCTCCACACTGTTTTCCATAGTGGCTGGGCCAGTTTGGATTGCCACCAAAAGTGCAAGAGGGTTCCCTTTTCTCCACATCCTCGCCAGCAAATGACATATTGGATAAAGGGCTAGTATCCAAAATCTATGAAGATCTCACCAAACTCCACACCCGAAAAACAAATAATCCAGTGAAGAAATGGGCAGAAGACATGAATAGACACTTTTCTAAAGAAGACATCCAGATGGTATTTTTTAATGAACATAAGCATTACCCCTTATGCCATCTGTAATCTCTCTCCCCCACCCCCATCTCCAGGCAGCCACTGATCTGCTCCCTGTCACTACAGATTAGTTGCCTTTTCTACAAGAGTCTATAGATGAACTCATATAATATGTAATTTTTTTGTCTGATTTCTTTCACTCAGAATACTTACTTGGAGATTCATCATGTTGTGTGCATTAATAATTCATTCCTTTTTATTAACTCTTGAGAAATAGAGGCACACGAATGATTTAATTTTTTTTTAACGTTTATTTATTTTTGAGACAGAAGGAAACAGAGCATGAACGGGGGAGGGTAAGAGAGAGAGAGGGAGACACAGAATCTGAAACAGGCTCCAGGTTCTGAGCTGTCAGCACAGAGCCCGACGCAGGGCTTGAACTCACGAACCGCGAGACCATGACCTGAGCCAAAGTCGGAGGCTTAACCGACTGAGCCACCCAGGCGCCCCATAGATGATGTAAAGAATCCATTTAGGAAAGCTTGTTCCAGAACCTGGTGTAAGCTCTGTGGAAATTTGGCCACACTGCCCTTCTGCATGCACTACATCCCCCAACAGCAAACAGGTCAACAACTTCACACATATTACTCAGCACATGCCACATGCCAGGCATGAATGTGACACTATGGGAAACAATGGTGAACAAGTCACCACTCTACTGTCAAGGAGTCTTTAGTCTGGTGAGAGAGAATAAGCCTTCATGGTGAGACATTCAGACTTGGTGAGATCTAGAAGTATCTCCTGGATAAAAGGAAGATTAAATTACTTTACCTTTAGTGATAAGTATGTTTTATGACATTTTTATATTTTTGTACTAAAAAATAATGTATTAGTTACTACTGTTATATACCAGATTTCTCCCAAAATTTAGCAGCTTAAAACAACCAACATCTGTTATCAGGCAGTTTCTGTGGGTCTCGAATCCAGAGGCAGCTTCATGGGTGGTCCTTGCTCAAGGTCTCTGAGGAGGTTGAAATCAGGCTGTCGGATACTGCTGTAGTCACAGGAGAAGTCTCAAGTGATGGAGGATCTGCTACCAGGCTCGCCTATGTCATTGTTGATGGTTCCACTCTTCACTGGTTATTGGTCAGAGATATTTAGTTCCTTGTCACAGGAGCCTCTGCATTGGCTGAGTGATCTCCTGGCCTGGATCTGGATCTCTGCAGAGTGTGATCTGCAGAAGCCACAATCTTTCGATAACCTAATATTGGAAGTGACATTCCATCACTACTGTCATATTGCATTGGCTGCAGAGATTGGTCAGTAAAAAAAATTTACCCCCCTGGTAAGATGAGAAAAGGACAGCATAACAGTGTGAATACAGGACGAGGCCATCTTGGGAGCTAGCTAGCACGAGATAACTTTGAACAGATGTGTTTACTTAGTCATCATACTTGGTTCTGGGGTGTATTCTGTATGAATGGAAGTTTGATGTGATTAAATCTGCCAAGAACATTGAAATACCACAATGGGTTTGAATAGGACAGATTGCTGGTAAAAGAGAGAATATTGTTGCCATACCATCACATTCATCCCCATTTATTTACATGTCACAGATTTGTTTCACTAAGACGGTCCCCCCAGTTACCATGGCAACAGTTTTCAGAGGTAAATTTCACTCAAGCACAAATGCCTTGTGAGAAACAAAATTAAGGAGACTTGGAACAAAGAACAGAACAACTGTCTTTATTTTTACCAATGGACCTGGACAATTTAAAATTAAGCAAGGGAGGTCAAAGAGAGAGTCTCCAAAAGAGCTTCTTTTTAAAGAAATGTTACAGAAACATTAAAAAATTAGAATTGTGATAGAAAATACTCAAAACGTCCACAGTAAATGACATACAGAAATGTGAAAAAGAGCCTCAAGTGGGGTGGGGAATGGAGGTGTGGAAATGGAGGGTGGCAATAAGGACTCCGGAGACCTAAGAAGGAACTGGTCTCAGTCATATCTCCTGAATTAATTCTCTCCAGAATTTGGTTCTGGTGAAGTCTGTGGTTTCAGCTAAGTCAGTTGACCTCTCAGTGTCATGGACACCTTCCTTCCATCTTCTTCCCAAAGCTGTGTTGGACAATGTGAAACCCACATCTGAGGCTCCCAAATGAAGGGATCCTTCCCTTGCAGAACCCCCAAGTGCCTCCCAGTACCCCCACGTGCCCCAAGTGCCCTTTCCTTGCCTGTTCATTCCAGGTCAAATGAAAAAAGATCAACGCAGGCCATGCAAAGCAGACTCGTTGGGAAAAAATCTTGCCATGTGTGGGGTAATAGAAAATACATACTGGTATCTGTCCACAGTTCCTGGCACACGGCTCCTGAAACCCTTGCAATTTCATAAGTGATAAGAGCTCAGGAGCATTTTTTGACCCTGGGTCCTGACATGGAGCTTTTGAAAACCTTGTGATTTCATAGGCAATAGGAGTGTCTTTTGTTCTAATGAGGCAACTCTGGGTGAGGTCCTGGATGAAGGCTGGTCACAGGAAAGACCAAGCCATGATTAGGAGCTTGGAATTTTCAGCTCCACTCCCATTCTCATGAGAAGGGAGAAGGACTAAGGGCTGAAAATTGAGGTAATAATTGATCATGCCTACATGAAGCCTCCACAAAAGTCCCAAAAGGATGGGGTCCAGAGAGCTTTCAGGTGGTTGAACACATCCACGCTTGGAGGGTGACACATCCCAACTCCATGGGGACAGAAGCTCCTGCATTCTTGCCCCTCCCAGACCTTGCCCTATATATCTCCTTATCTGGATGCTCATCTGTATCCTTCATCGGATCCTTTAATAAACTGGTAAAAGTAAGTGTTCTCCTGGGTTCAGTGAGCCACTCTAGCAAATTAATCAAATCCAAGGAAGAGGGACTTTAGAACCTTCAATTTATAGCTGGCCAGTATGAAGCACAAGTGATAATCTGGGCTTTCAACTGGCATCTGAAGTTGGGGAGAGGGCAGTCTTGTGGGACTGAGCTCTTGACCTGCAGGATGTGATCTCCAAGCAGATAGTGTTAGAACTAACTTGAATTGTAGGACACTCAACTGGTTTTGCAGATAATTGGTGGATCTGTGGGAACCCCACCCCCACAGTGTAATGGCTCTTAAAATCAATACACCATGCATAAATCTTGAAACATATGTCTCAGGAAATTGAGGTAGGAACTTCTCACTGCCTGCCCAGGGCTTTCCTGGAGCAGTTGACTCCTCTACCACCTCTGAATGATGTTCTGTTATCAAGTAAGAAAGGGCAACTAACAACGTCTGACATAAACATTAAAATTTCCAGGTATCATTATGAGTTTGGAAATTTCTCTTTGTAATTCTGTATATTTTGAGCCTATGCTTGAAAAGCATATAAATGTGCCACATTTACATGTTTTTGGAGTTTTTTTTTACCATTAACTAATGATTGTCTTTATCCGTATTAGTGCTCTTTTTATATCCTATTTTTTTCTGATATTACTTCTTCTGTATCACCTCCTTCTTAGTAATGGTATTTTTTTGACTATTAAATTTTATGTGTGTTTCTTATAACATCAATTGACTGGATTTTGTTTTTTATCCAAGTTAAGAGTCTCTGTTTTAAAATAGGTAAGTTTAATGTGTTTATATTGATTGAATTACGAATATACTTATACTTATTCTACCATCTTCTTTTGTATCTTCTATTTACTGTATTTTCCCTCCTTCTCTTTCTTTGTTCTCCTTTCCTGTCTTCTTACGGGTTTTCTTTATTCCATTTTTCTTCCATAATTTTTATTTATTTTATTTATTTTCTTAAAGGGGAAATCTCTTTCTTTTAATGAAATGCTGACAAATAAATATAGAAGGAATGATAGAATTAGTAAAAACCATTTTAAACCACTACAGCAGAGATTGAGGCAAGAAAAAATCCTCCATAGATGCTAAATCTGGAAAGGAAATTTTGATAAGGAATGGGTTATTTATATGGTCTCAAAGTGTCTCCCCACAAGTTACTTATTAATTACAAAAGAACAGATTTTAGGAAGATGGCGGCGTAAGAGGACGCTGGACTCACCGCGTCCTGCTGATCACTCAGATTCCACCTACGCCTATCTAAATAACCCAGAAAACCACCAGAAGACTAGCAGAATGGATTCTCTGGAGCCAAGTACAGATGAGAGGGCCACCGAAGAGGGTAGGAAGGGCGGAGAGGTGGCGCACTACACGGACTGGAGGGAGGGAGCCGGGTCAAAGGGGCAGCCCGCTGGCCAAGCAGAGGCCCGGAATCTGGCTTGCAAAAACAGAGGGGCCAGACAGAGTGTGTTCAGACAGCAAGCGGGACTTAACATCTGGAAGGTTATAAGCTAACAGCTCTGCTCGGAGAGCGGGAGGGCTGGAGGACAACGGGAAGAAGAGTTGTTGAGCCCTGGACACAGAGCTCAGCATGGCGGGGAACAAAGGCGCTCGCCAGTGCCATCACCCTCGTCCATCCCAGAGCCAAAATCCCAAAGGGAACCAGTTCCTGCCAGGGAACTTGCTTACACCACGCAAACACCCAACGCTGTGCTTCTGCAGATCCATCCCTCTGGGGACAGGTCTGACTCCCTCCTGGTGTCGCAGAGCCCCTCCAGAAGCGGATCACCGATGGATAAGCGAGTTGAGCCTGCCCCTCCCGCCCCTGTGCACCTTTCCGATCCACCCCAGCTAAAACGCCAGATCTCTAGCACCACAAGCCTGGCAGTGTGTAAGTAGCCCAGACAGGCCACGCCACCCCACAGTGAATCCTGCCCCTAGGAGAGGGGAAGAGAAGGTACACACCAGTCTGACTGTGGCCCCAGCAGTGGGCTGAGGGCAGACATCAGGTCTGACTGCGGCCCCGCCCACCAACGCAAGTTATTCAAGACAGCACAGGGGAAGTGCCCTGCAGTTCCGCACCACTCCAGGGACTATCCAAAATGATGAAACGGAAGAATTCCCCTCAAAAGAATTTCCAGGAAATAACAACAGCTAATGAACTGATCAAAAAGGATTTAAACAATAATAACAGAAAGTGAATTTAGAATAATAGTCATAAAATTAATCGCTGGGCTTGAGAACAGTATAGAGGATAGCAGAGAACCTATTGCTACAGAGATCAAGGGACTAAGGAACAGTCAGGAGGAGCTAAAAAATGCTATAAATGAACTGCAGAATAAAATGGAGATGACCACGGCTCGGATTGAAGAGGCAGAGGAGAGAATAGGTGAACTAGAAGATAAAATTATGGAAAAAGAGGAAGCTGAGAAAAAGATAAAAAAATCCAGGAGTATGAGGGGAAAATTAGAGAACTAAGTGACACACTAAAGAGAAATAATCTACACATAATTAGTATTCCAGAGGAGGAAGAGAGAGGGAAAGGTGCTGAAGGTGTACTTGAAGAAATAATAGCTGAGAACTTCCCTGACCTGGGGAAGGAAAAAAGCATTGAAATCCAAGAGGCACAGAGAACTCCCTTCAGACGTAACTTGAATCCATCTTCTGCACGACGTATTATAGTGAAACTGGCAAATACAAGGATAAAGAGAAAATTCTGAAAGCAGCTAGGGATAAACGTGCTCTAACAAATAAAGGGAGACCGATAAGACTCGTGACGGATCTCTCTACTAAAACTTGGCAGGCCAGAAAGGAATGGCAGGCAATCTTCAATGTGATGACCAGAAAAAATATGCAGCCGAGAATCCTTTATCCAGCAAGTCTGTCATTTAGAATAGAAGGAGACATACAGGTCTTCCTAAACAAACAAAAACTGAAGGAATTTGTCACCATTAAACCAGCCCTACAAGAGATCCTAAGGGGGATCCTATGAGACAAAGTACCAGAGACATCGCTACAAGCATGAAACCTACAGACATCACAATGATTCTAAACCCATATCTTTCTATAATAACACTGAATGTAAATGGACTAAATGTGCCAACCAAAAGACATAGAGTATCAGAATGGATAAAAAAAACAAGACCCATCTATTTGCTGTCTACAAGAGACTCATTTTAGACCTGAGGACACCTCCAGATTGAGAGTGAGGGGATGGAGAACTATTATTCATGCTACTGGAAGCCAAAAGAAAGCTGGAGTAGCCATACTTAGACAAACTAGACTTTAAATTAAAGGCTGTAACAAGAGATGAAGAAGGGCATTATATAATAATTACAGGGTCTATCCATCAGGAAGAGCTAACAATTATAAATGTCTATGCACCGAATACCGGAGCCCCCAAATATATAAAACAATTATTCACAAATATAAGCAACCTTATTGATAGGAATGTGGTAATTGCAGGGGACCTTAACACTCCACTTACAGAAATGGATAGACATCTAGACACACGGTCTATAAAGAAACAAGGGCCATGAATGATACATTGGATCAGATGGACTTGACAGATATATTTAGAACTCTGCATCCCAAAGCAACAGAATATACTTTCTTCTCGAGTGCACATGGAACATTCTCCAAGATAGATCACATACTGGGTCACAAAACAGCCCTTCATAAGTATACAAGAATTGAGATCATACCATGCATACTTTCAGACCACAATGCTATGAAGCTTGAAATCAACCACAGGAAAAAGTCTGGAAAACCTCCAAAAGCATGGAGGTTAAAGAACACCCTACTAAAGAATGAATGGGTCAACCAGGCAATTAGAGAAGAAATTAAAAAATATATGGAAACAAACGAAAATGAAAATACAACAATCCAAACGCTTTGGGATGCATCAAAAGCAGTCCTGAGAGGAAAATACATTGCAATCCAGGCCTATCTCAAGAAACAAGAAAAATCCCAAATACAAAATCTAACAGCACACCTAAAGGAAATAGAAGCAGAACAGCAAAGACAGCCTAAACCCAGCAGAAGAAGAGAAATAATAAAGATCAGAGCAGAAGTAAATATAGAATCTAAAAAAACTGTAAAGCAGATCAATGAAACCAAGAGTTGGTTTTTTAAAAAAATAAACAAAATTGATAAACCTCTAGCCAGGCTTCTCAAAAAGAAAAGGGAGATGACCCAAATAGATAAAATCATGAATGAAAATGGAATTATTACAACCAATCCCTCAGAGATACAAACAATTATCAGGGAATACTATGAAAAATTATATGCCAACAAATTGGACAACCTGGAAGAAACGGACAAATTCCTAAACACCCACACACTTCCAAAACTCAATCAGGAGGAAATAGAAAGCTTGAACAGACCCATAACCAGCGAAGAAATTGAATCAGTTATCAAAAATCTTCCAACAAATAAGAGTCCAGGACCTGATGGCTTCCCAGGGGAGTTCTATCAGACGTTTAAAGCAGAGATAATTCCTATCCTTCTCTAATTATTCCAAAAAATAGAAAGGGAAGGAAAACTTCCAGACTCATTCTATGAAGCCAGTATTACTTTGATTCCTAAACCAGACAGAGACCCAGTAAAAAAAGAGAACCATAAGCCAATATCCCTGATGAATATGGAGGCAAAAATTCTCAATAAGATACTAGCAAATCGAATTCAACAGCATATAAAAAGAATTATTCACCATGATCAAGTGGGATTCATTCCTGGGATGCAGGGCTGGTTCAATATTCACAAATCAATCAACATGATACATCACATTAATAAAACAAAAGATAAGAACTATATGATCTTGTTAATCAATGCAGAAAAGGCATTTGACAAAATTCAGCAACGTTTCTTAATAAAAATCCTTGAGAAAGTCGGGATAGAAGGAACATAATTAAACATCATAAAAGCCATTTATGAAAGGCCCACAGGTAACATCATCCTCAATGGGGAAAAACTGAGAGCTTTTTCCCTGAGATCATGAACACGACAGGGATGTCCACTCTTACTGCTGCTGTTTAACATAGTGTTGGAAGTCATCAGCAATCAGACAACAAAAGGAAATCAAAGGCATCAAAATTGGCAAAGATGAAGTCAAGCTTTCACTTTTTGCAGATGACATGATATTATACATGGAAAACCCAATAGACTCCACCAAAAGTCTGCTAGAACTGATACATGAATTTACCAAAGTTGCAGTATACAAAATCAATGTACAGAAATCAGTTGCATTCTTATACATTAATAATGAAGCTACAGAAAGACAAAGAAACTGATCCCATTCACAATTGCACCAATAAGCATAAAATACCTAGGGATAAACCTAACCAAAGATGTAAAAGATCTGTTTGCTGAAAATTATAGAAAGCTTATGAAGGAAATTGAAGAAGATATAAAGAAATGGAAACACATCCCGTGCTCATGGATTGGAAGAATAAATATTGTCAAAATGTCAATAATACCCAAGGCTATCTACACATTCAATGCAATCCCAATCAAAATTGCACCAGCATTCTTCTCGAAGCTAAAACAAGCAATCCTAAAATTCGTATGGAACCACAAAAGTCCCCAAATAGCCAAAGTAATTTTGAAGAAGAAGACCAAAGCAGGAGGCATCACAATCCCAGACTTTAGCCTCTACTACAAAGCTGGACAGCATGGTATTGGCACAAAAACAGACGCAAAGACCAATGGAATAGAATAGAAACCCCAGAACTAGACCCACTAACGTATGGCCAACTAATCTTTGACAAAGCAGGAAAGAACATCCAATGGAAAAAAGACAGTCTCTTTAACAAATGGTGCTGGGAGAACTGGATAGCAATATGCAGAAGGTTGAAACTAGACCACTTTCTCACACCATTCACAAAAATAAACTCAAAATGGATAAAGGACCTGAATGTGAGACAGGAAACCATCAAAACCCTAGAGGAGAAAGCAGGAAAAGACCTCTCTGACCTCAGCCGTAGCAATTTCTTACTTGACACATCCCCAAAGGCAAGGGAATTAAAAGCAAATATGAACTATTGGGACCTCAGGAAGATAAAAAATTCTGCACAGGAAAGGAAACAATCAATAAAACCAAAAGGCAACCAATGGAATGGGAAAAGATATTTGCAAATGACATATCAGACAAAGGGCTAGTATCCAAAATCTATAAAGAATTCACCAAACTCCACACCAGAAAAACAAATAATCCAGTGAAGAAATGGGCAGAAAACATGAATAGACACTTCTCTGAAGAAGACATCCAGATGGCCAACAGGCACATGAAAAGATGCTCAACGTCACTCCTCATCAGGGAAAGACAAATCAAAACCACACCAGATATCACCTCACGCCAGTCAGAGTGGCCAAAATGAACAAATCAGGAGACTACAGATGCTGGAGAGGATGTGGAGAAACGGGAACCCTCTTGCACTGTTGGTGGGAATGCAAATTGGTGCAGCCACTCTGGAAAACAGTGTGGAGGTTCCTCAGAAAATTAAAAATAGACCTACCCTATGACCCAGCAATAGCACTGCTAGGTATTTACCCAAGGGATACAGGAGTACTGATGCATAGGGACACTTGTACCCCAATGTTTATAGCAGCACTCTCAACAATAGCCAAATTATGGAAAGAGCCTAAATGTCCATCAACTGATGAATGGATAAAGAAATTGTGGTTTATATACACAATGAAGTACTATGTGGCAATGAGAAAGAATGAAATATGGCCCTTTGTAGCAACATGGATGGAAATGGAGAGTGTTATGCTAAGTGAAATAAGCCATACTGAGAAAGACAGATACCGTATGTTTTCACTCTTATGTGGATCCTTAACAGAAACTTAACAGAAACCCATGGGGGAGGGGAAGGAAAAAAAAAAAAAGAGGCTAGAGTGGGAGAGAGCCAAAGTATAAAAGACTCTTAAAAACTGAGAACAAACTGAGGGTTGATGGGGGAGGGGAGGGTAAGTGATGGGTATTGAGGAGGGCACCTTTTGGGATGAGCATTAGGTGTTGTATGGAAACTAATTTGACAATAAACTTCATATATTGAAAAAAAATAATTACAAAAGGACAAATAATAACTGTACAGTAGGGAAAGCAGAACAAAATACAGGCTGTTCCCTCAAACATGTCCAAAGATTTTCACTTATTCCTTACTAGGAAGGGAATGAGGAATAAGATCAGATCCCACTGACTGTATCACATACGTCTTTGTTATAAATTCTATGCTTGAGTTTACCACACAAGGTACGTACACCTAGAGGTAGGGTCATAATTAACTACTCCCTTTACCCTTTCCATAAAGCCTGGGTTTTGTTAGAGAACCATGCCACATCCAGATTGAGCCCCACCTGATCCTCCTTCAAAATCATCAGCATTCAGTATTGAGAAACAAGGCAAGGGACTGTGAGTGAAAGTGAGTGAGTTGAGCCTTCACTGATGGAACCCTAACAATGCCAAGGGCCCTCAGGCAGACAACCAGCACATATGTGTGCTACCACTTCTGTGCCATTCAAATCACCTTCCAGTCCTGTTGTATCTACCTAATATTCAAACATCAAATTGTGGCCTACGTGTCTTTCTCTACCTCCAGCAGAAAACCCCAAAGGTTAAGGACCTTTTCCTTTTTTTTAAATTTTTAAATGTTTTTTTTTTTTAATTTATTTTTTAGACAGAGACAGAGCATGAGCAGGGAAGGGGCATAGAGAGAGGGATACACAGAATCTGAAGCAGGCTCCAGGCTCTGAGCTGTAAACACAGAGCTTGACGTGGGGCTCGAAGTCACAGACAGTGAGATCATGATCTGAGCCAAAGTTGAATGCTTAATCTACTGAGCCACCCAGGTGTCCCTATTTTTTAACTATTTTTCACATTCATCATTTAATATCAGAAATTTTTAAACTTCTTTAGCATCAGGTAGTGGGCTGAATATATGTCCAGTCCACATCCTAATTGCCAGAATGAGTGAATGTGATTTTATTTGGAAAGAGACTTTACTAAAGAGTCTTTCCAGCTATTATTAAGTTAATTAATTAAACTACATTAAACTGATCTTTTTAAAAATATAATTTATTGTTAAATTGGCTAACATACAGTGTGTACACAAAAATAAACTCAAAATGGATGAAATACCTAAATGTGAGACAGGAAACCATCAAAACCCTAGAGGAGAAAGCAGACAACAACCTCTTTGATGTCAGCCACAGCAATTTCTTGCTCAATGCATGTCCAGAGGTAAGGGAATTAAAAGCAAAAATGAACTATTGGGACTTCATCAATATAAAAAGCTTCCGCACTGCAAAGGAAACAATCAACAAAACTAAAAGGCAACTGATGGAATTGGAAAAGATATTTGCAAATGATATATTGGATAAAGGGTTATCCAAAGTCTATAAAGAACTTACCAAACTCAACACCCTAGAAACAAATAATCCAGTGAAGAAATGGGCAGAAGACTGAATAGACACTTTTCCAAAGAAGAATCCACATGGCCAAGAGACACATGAAAAGCTGCTCAACGTCACTCATCATCAGGGAAATGCAAATCAATACCACACTGAGATACCACCTCACACCAGTCAGAGTGGCTAAAATTAACAACTCAGGAAACAACAGATGCTGGCCAGGATGTGGAGAAAAAGAAACCTTCTTGCACTTTTGGTGGTAATGCAAACTGGCCCAGCCACTATGGAAAATAGTGTGGAGGTTCCTCAAAAAATTAAAAATAGAACTACCCTACAACCCAGCAATAGCACTACTAGGAATTTATCCAAAGGATACAGGAGTGCTGATTCATAGGGGCACATGTACCCCAATGTTTATAACAGTGCTTTCAACAGTAGTCAAATTGTGGAAAGAGCCTAAATGTCCATCAAATGATGAATAGATAAAGAAGATGTGGTTTTTACATACAATGGAATACTACTTGGCAATGAGAAAGAATGAAATCATGCCATTTGCAGCAATGTAGATGGAACTGGAAGGTATTATACCAAATGAAATAAGTCAGTCAGAGAAAGACAGAGATCCTATGTGGACCTTGAGAAACTTAACAAAAGACCATGGGGGAAGGAAGGAGGAAAAATAGTTACAAACAGACAGGGAGGGAAGCAAACCATAAGAGACTCTTAAATAGACAACAAACTGAGGATTGATGGGGGTGGGGGAGAGGGGAAAATGGGTGATGGACATTGAGGAGGGCATTTGTTTGGATGAGCACTGGGTGTTGTATGGAAGCAATGAATCCCGGGAATATACCCCAAATACTAAGAGCATACTTCTTCCATAATTTTTAAAGTTAAACACTCAATTTCTATTCTTCTTTTGATTATCTTATTTTTGATATGCATTTATAATTTATATTTTAAAAAGGCAAAAAGCTAATCAATATGTTTGTCTTATTCTTCAAAAAGTCAAGGACATCTAACCTTTCTTCCATTTCCTACATTATTATTATCTAGTATTAAAGCTTCAGCATGTTTTTAATTGTCTCTCCAGAGTAAGTTATGATTAAAATTTTAAGAGCTACTTTTTTCTAGTTCTACCAGCAGGTCATTCTAATATTTTTGCTCAACATTGCTTCCTGCATCCTACTCTAGTTCACTTTTCTTCTTGCTAAAGCACTGCCTTCATGGGTCTTTGAGCAAGAGACCAGTAGATAGTAAAATCTCTTAGATGTTGTTCATCAGAAAATGTATTTATTTTAGTTTCTCACTTGAATGAGAGATTTGCTAATCATAAAAATCTAGGTTTTCAGTTATTCTTTTCTATCACTTTGAAGATATCATTCTGTGGTCTTCTGACATTTGTCACTGTTAATGAGGAATCTGAATACTATTCCTTTGTAGATAATCTGTACTTTTCCTTCAGTAATCTGTATTGCCTGCAGTAATTTTTAAGATATTTCTTTGCCTTGTTTTTGTGTTATTTTTTTTGTAAATTCATCTATTTTTTTTATATTTGTTTTCCTTGAGATATGGCACAGTTTCAATATAAAAAGTCATCCAAATTACATTATTAGAGATAATCTGATGAACCTGGAGTTGCAAAATCATAGAATTAAGTTGTCTAAGCACATAAATTTAGAGGCATGTTTTAAAAAACATAAACACACAGCTACAAAAAGATAGCCTATAACACAGAGCAGAATCCTGAGCAGATAGGAGAGTTTGCTGTCCATTTAATCATGAAAAAGATTCTGCTCTTTACCTTTCTATGATTTTGTTTGCTCATGCTGAAGGGTGCAAAGAAGAGGACAGAGGTAATCTTGTGGTTGCAAAGGAAATGGCTAGATATATATTTAATTAATACAAAGCTGCTGAACAGGAAGGATCAGTTATAATGATAATTTTTAGAAGGTTACAAATAAGGAAAATGACAAGGCAAGAATAAACCCTCTAGTGCCGGATTTATAGGAAGTATCATTAGGAACTCATGGTTTTCAATATAAAGGTAGATAGGTAGGTAGGTAGGTAGGTAGTTAGGTAGATAGATAATAGAACTCATGATCTTCAATATAAAGATAGATAATAGATGATGATGATAGACAGATGATAGATAGATACAAATATGTGTCTATGTATGGGTTAGTATAAAAAATACATTTATTTTCTAGTCCTGTTTGCTTAAAGGGTCTAGAAACTATGATACACCAATAGCAATGAACGCACATAGTGCCCAGATCTTCATTTCTAAATACCAGTCTTCAATAAAAGGAACCAAAGATCCATGAAGGACTGACTGATTCCAGGGCTAGGATAGGATAAATGCAATAAAAAGTGCCAAGGACATATTGCAGTACCAGAAAGTGAGGAAATGTTCAAAAAGGGTGGAGCTTGTCAAAAGGGCATGGAGAAACCAATTGCCAAAGCTGACACAATTTTAGCAACAAAATAAATAGCAAGAGCATTAGTTATAACCTACAGAATAAAGCCAATATTTATGAGTCCATATTAATAAATATGTAGTTGAGTAAATAAATATTATGGGGAGAAAAGACAGCTCTTCCTTACAGAAAAATTCCAATTAGTAAAGGTACAAAGAATGAAGAAAGTAGAAAATGGCCATTAGAAATCACAGAAATAGTTATTGCAGACAAGATCCTCTGATGGGTGTCAACATTAGTGAGCCAAAGTTTGAGGAGAAATGGGATATTTGCATAGTCTCAAAGTATCTCCCCCAAGATAGTATTAATTATAAACGGAAAGATAGTAACTTTAGAGTGGAGAAACCCAACTGACATTACTTTAACCAAGTGCTCAAGGTCAACAGCAGTAGTAAGAGATAGCGACATAATTTTTCCCTTGATATCATGCGCTGAGGAGGGCACATCACTTTTGTGATATTCTTACCAAAAAGGTAAAACCTTAATCTAATTATCAGACAACACCAACCTGAGGGGATATGCGACAAAAATAACTGACTGGTATTCTTCAAAGTGAAAGATTATAAAAGATAAGGAAAGACTGAGGAATCACCAGAGATTGGAGGAGACCAAGGAGCCATGATGTCTAACACAAGGGGAGCCTGAGCTAAGTGATTTGGGGCAGCTCTTCAAAGGTGGAGGAAGGTAGGAAGACAAAGGCATACTTGAGAAAATATGATTAAACCACTTGGTAATTCTTCAATTATGTATAATAATGTAGGATGTTTGAGGTAACTGTCCGTATTTTAGCATTCAGTTTTTTTAAAAAAAATCCTGCTCTAAAATGAATTCTATATTTTTATTTAACAGCATAAAATGTTCATGTTTCATTATTGCACTAAAACCTTCTGCTTTTAGTTTATAATAAAAATATGATTGAACTGAAAAGCACATGAGGCTTAGTTAACTGTCCCTCCTTGATGAGCCACGGCCTCCTCCCCATTCACCTGGCGGGGGCTTATCCTAACATCTGGCAAAACATCACAGAAAATGAGCCATTATATGCAAGTGTGTGTTCTTTTTTTTAAGTTTATTTATTTATTTTGAAAGAGAAAGATCAAGCAAGCAGGGGAGAGTCAGAGAGAGCCAGAGAGATAGAATCCCAAGCAGGCTCCGCACTGGCAGTGCAGAGCTCGATGCGGAGCCCAGATTCACAAACCATGAGATCATGACCCAAGCTGAGATCTAGAGTCAAATGCTTAACCAACTGAGCCATGCAGGTGCCCAGATGCAGGTTGGTTTTGTAAACCTGCAGCTTTAAAAAGGCATCCAACAGTACAGACCAGAAGCCTGAGCAGAAAAGAGTTTGCTGTTTATGTAGTCAAGGAAAAAATTTCTGCTCTTCCCTCTCTACAATTTTGTTTGTTCACACTGAGGGTAGCAGAATCCTGAGGAAAGAAGCAGCAGAGAATTCAATCATATCTTAAGAGCATTAGCAGCCTGAGAGGATGGGGCCTCACCTAGAATTTCCCTACTTTACCAAGGATTCTTGGGGCAGGCTCTTCAACCCCCTGAAATCCTATAGAAGATCTCCTCCCAAAGTAAGACATGTATACATGTAGACAGCAGGTCCTCTTCATGATTCCAGAAAAGAATGGTCCCTCCACCCAATGGAGAGAGCGCCCAAGGACAGAAAAAATGTCTTTTTTTTTCATAGAAATGTCTCATAGACATTGTTTGTAGAAATGTCTCATCTTTTTTCCCCTAGAATAAAATAAGTAATTCATGGGTCCGTGAGATGCAGATAGTCTTCTGGTGACTTTGGAAGAGTGGAATCTTATGAGAAAAACCTTGTAGTCCTTCATCCATCAAGGTTTAAGTACTGCCTGTGCCATGCCCAGCACTGAGACAACTTCTTAAGAGAGTAACTAGATAGTTTTGTTCACCAGAAATACTGAGTAAGAATTTCTTAGAGGAAAGTTTTCAGTGTTAATGAAGGCCAATGCGCAAGAAAGCCAGCAGCAGAATTCCTGAGGGGACCCTGCAGTAGGGGTGAGTTGAAGGCAGGATGGAAGAAAAACAGGAAGTGGGTGGGGAAGCAGCATGGCAGTGTGAAACCAGGAGATGGGAGAAGGAGAAAGATCTAGTGGCTGCTCCCAGTATGGAACTTTGGAGGGGAATAACATATAAGGTTTCTGAGAGGCTTACTCTATGGTACACTCTGGTACACTGTTTAAACCCCTAGAAGGAGCCTCATTAAAACAACAAGTCTACTGCATTTCTTTATTATTCCTCTGGGCTAAAGTTCTTTGTTTTTTGTTTTTGTTTTTTACATATATATATATATTTTTTTTCTTTTTTTGGAGACAGAGAGAGAGACAGAGAGAGTGTGAGTGGGGGAGGGACAGCGAGAGAGGCAAACACAGAATCAGAAGTAGGCTCCAGGCTCTGAGCTGTCAGCACAGAGCCTGATGTGAGGCTTGAACCCATGAACCGTGAGATCACCACCTGATCTGAAGTAGGACACTTAACTGACTGAGCCACCCAGGTGTCCCTGGGCTTATGGTTTTTAGTTGCAATCCATATGGAGACAGGGCCTGGGTGGCCCTGGCAATTTACTATGGCTCCAAATGATGGATTCTGAGATTTCTTCCAAATCTAATAGTTAATTATTGTATGCTTTCTAGAAAACAAAGCTAAGACCGCACAAGCAGACAAAGTGAAGAACGAAGACTTTATCTGAATATTAAAATCACTCAAATTCTGCTCTGAAAAGGGGGGGGGGGTGCATTCAACAGTCTGGATTAGAACAGTAGCCCAACTCTACATCATGATGTCATCAGTCTCTCACTTTGTT
Source organism: Panthera leo (assembly GCF_018350215.1). Lineage (NCBI taxonomy): Eukaryota > Metazoa > Chordata > Mammalia > Carnivora > Felidae > Panthera > Panthera leo. Next base: position 24,739,064 of record NC_056683.1, on the reverse strand, counting down.
CTTTTGCTATTTTTATGAATAGACATTATATATATTTTTTCCTTTGGCTTGGCCGTTAGCAGGAGACGATGGAAGCTTGTGAACTTAGCCTTTAAGGCATCTGTCAGGTCCTCCTAGGGAACCTGGATTCCTTCCTGCAGAGGCTTTCCTCCCCCCCACCATGTCTATTGATGCTTAGTAGGAACCAGACCTTGTCTCCCCATTTCCCTGTCCAATGGGCTATGGCACTTCTCCCTTCTTTTTTTTTTTCTTCTTTTTCTTTTGTTGAAAATCACTTCTCAGGCTGTTAAACATGAGAGAGACTAATCTTTCCACTTTTTGTATTTTTGGCTATTTTCCCTCAACTTAGAGATAAGTTCACACCCCGTACTGTGATTACATGCTGAGTCATTCATTCCTGCCACCCTCTCCTTCCCAGACTTCATAAGATTCATGTTGCAGAGGAACATCATGGAGCCAGAGTAGGCTGGATGAGTTCATAAACCTTCCCAGCAATGTTTTCCCAGAAGTTGCTTCAATGAAATGTGAGAAATGCTGAAAACATTTAAGGCCACAGAGCAGGCAGACTTTCTGCAATCCGGTCCCCATATAACTTTCTAGTCTTATTCCCCACTACACATCCACTTTGTCAATATCTATTAAGCCATTGTAGGTGCTGGGAATTGAGCTACATGCTGAGGCTATAGGGGAACAAGAACTAAATCCCTGCCTTCATGAGGCTCATAGTCTAGTGGGAGAAAGGAATATTCAACACTGAATTGCACAAATAATCCATTTTAGCTGGGAAAAGTGCTGTAGGTATTGTCGGTACAATGAAAAACTGTATCTGGTTTTTGTCTCAGTTCCTGGCACAGAGTTGCAGAAAGTTTTAGTATTTCCTGGGTGACAGGAGTGTCCTTGTTATACTAGTGAGGTAACCTTGGTGGCTCCTAGAGAGCTTCAGGATGGGACCGGTCACCAGAAAGACCAACCACGTGATTTGGAAGTTGGAATGTTTAGCTGCCCAACCCTCAGGGAAGGCAATGGGGCTGCACATTGAGTTCAGTTGCCTGGCCAAAGATTTAATCAGCAATACCCATGTAATGACACCCCAAAGGACGTGAAGGCAGCAAGGCTCAGTGGAGCTTCCTGGTTGGTGAATACACTGATGTGCTTTGAGAGTGATATGCCCGGATTCCACAGAGAGGGCATGGAAGTTCTGTGTTCCCTCCTTCCCCCATCCTTGCCCTGTGCTGGTCCTGATTTGTATCCCTTACAATAAAATCATAATCATAAAGATAGCACTTTCCTGAGTTTTGTGGGTCTCTCTAGGAAATTATCAAACCTAGAGGGAGGTGTGGGAACCCCTGAATTTGTAGTCAAGCCAGAAAAAAAGAATGTATGTGGCCTGGGAACCCCCAAAGTGCAGCTCCCATGTAGAGTGAGGATAGTCCTGATGAGACTGTGCCTTTTGATGTGTGCAATTTGATGCTGACACCAGGTAGTTAAACTGAGCTGCAGGACACCCACTTGGCATTGGAGAATTGGCATCAGAATACAGCAGCACGTGACAAGAGGAATGGGCCTGCTGAAAGGGTCCAGGAATGCTTGAGTCATGGCACTTAAGCTGAGACCCATGGATGTGTTGAAGAGGTGAGGGGAATACTTAGTCTTTGGTGCTCACTCATTCGGCTCTTGCATCTGGAATTCCTCCTCCCCCGTCCCTCCAGATCTGACTCAGAGTCACCTTCCATATGCTTCTCCCTGCCCCGCTTGAGTCCCAAAGCTCCCACCCTCATGTCAGCTACCACAGCCCTCCTTGTCTGCTTCACACCTTTGGGACTGATGGGATGTTGTTCCTTTGCTGATGTGTCTGTTTTGTTCAGAGTCTAAACAACTTGGATTCAATGGCCATGCTCTCCACACAGTAATAATGATAATGGTTAGGGGGGTCTGGATAGTTCAGTCAACTGAGTGTCCGACTTCAGCTCATGTCATGATCTCGTGGCTCATGGGTTCCATCCCTGGGTTGGGCTCTGTGCTGACAGCTCACAGCCTGGAGCCTGCTTCAGATTCTGTGTCTCCCTCTCTCTCAGCCCTTCCTCCACTCATGCTCTATCTCTCTCTCCTTCAAAACTAAATAAACATTAAAAAAAATTTTTAAATAATAATATATGTATGTATAGTCCTATACATTGCTAACATATATTGAGTAGGTAATTTGTACCAGCCTCTATACTAAACCCTCCCCAGGAATGCCTCATTTAAACAGCATAACAAATTTATGAGGTAGACATTAGTGTTCCCATTTCAGAAATAAGGAAACTGAGGCTGGAAGAGGCTGAATGATGTGACCAGGTTTCCATAGCTAGTAAGAAGAGAGCTGAGCTACTAGGACCTCTGCACACTTGTCTCATCCTTGCAGTACTTTTCTTGATGATAATAAAACCTGCGTGAAGGCAGTTGATGAAAATCTAAAACTTTTGATAATTGTGGTAATTGCTACAAGATGGTAATTATGGGGTGCTAATGCAAGAGCTCCTTAGCCTATATGGTGCCTTCGTGTGAATTAAAAAGATGTGTCCCTCTAAGTGGGCCCAGGGCTTGACTGGCAGGACTTGTGGAGTGAAGAGGCACCTTACCTTTGGGAGGCTGCCTGCCTCTGCTCACCAGGCCATAGAATGCTGAATGTTAGTCCCAGTCAGGCACTCGGCTGCCTGCCTCGGAACAGAGCATTGGTTCTCCAGAGCATGGAGGCATCTCCAGCCCAGACAAGCCAAAGTGTGGGGGCGGGGACAGCAGAGTGAAGGAGCCAATAGCATGTCTCTAGGATCGGAGCTAGGCTCAGAGCCAAATCTCATTCCCTGTGTGACCTGGAGTGAACCAATTCACTACTGAGCTCATTTTCTTCATCTAAAAATTAAAAGGAAGGAAAAAATGGTGATGATGGGGATGATAATGATGGTGGTGGTGATGATGATGAGATAGCTTTATTTTGATGATTAAATGAGAAAATGCTTGTAAAGCCCATGGCACAGGACACACTCTTAATAAACGTGAGTTCTTCTTATTTTCAATAAGCCAAGACCTGAAGGATCAATGACACCTGAAGGATCCCTAGGAGAAGAATGGGACAGTGCAAAAGGGACTCTAAGGAGCTGAGTGTGGACTGCTCTCACCCACATGTTTGCTATAAGCTGTCCCTGGATCTGGTACATGGTCTGCTGGCACTTCTTGGAGCTGCTTGCCCCGTCCAGACACCAGCTCTTCCAGGAAAGGATGGAGCTACAGCACTGTTGTCCTGTCTTCCAGCGACTTCTGGGAAATTCATCCCTCTCCCTCTCCACCCCAACACGAGGACAGCCAGTGAATTCTGAGGTCTGCAGTGGATGGATTAAGTGCCATGGATTAATGGATTAAGCTGGTTGAGCTCAACTGTCTGCTAGTGGCCAAAATGGCAGGGACTAAGTAGTAACAAGGAAAGCCTGTTCCCAACCACTTGGCCGGTTCCTCTGGCCATAGTCAGAACTCTGTCCAGGCTCCTGAATTAAAACAAAGACAAAGAGAGACTTCAATAACACATCTGCTGAGTGTGTGTGTGTGTGTGTGTGTATGTGTGTGTGTGTGTGTATGTGAGTTTGTGTGTGTGTGTGTATGTGTGTGTGCATGTTAAAAGAAATGGCAAGGTCAGAGGTGAGGTGGGAGCCATTTATTTAGTCACATTCTCCCCCAGCTGTTTCAGGAGTTACCACCTCTGGAGAAATAGTGCACTCACAACCCAGCATGCAGGGTGACTGCAGCCCATAGCTGAATTAGCCCTTCAGATTCTCCCATTTCTCCTTTCCTGCACATGGTTATGGAAACAGAATCTATAAGTAACTGCTCCTTAAGGATTTCTCTATGCCACCTGGAGGGCTAAAGCCCCAGGAAACCTAGCCTCTCAGATCAAGAGAATGTGAGTTTGGAAGTATATATAGAACCCTGGGTTGAAAACTTGATTTTATTCAGATACAACAATCCATAGGTTCCCAGAGAAGAAAAATCTGCTCTATTACAGCTTCTTTTTTTTTAGTTTATTTATTTATGTTGAGAGAGAGAGAGAGCACATGTACATGCAAGGGAGGGGCAGAGAGAGAGGGAGAGAGAATCCCAAGCAGGCTCTGTGCTGACAGCACAGAGCCTGACACTGGGCTTGATCTCATGAACCATGAAATCATGACCTGAACCGAAATCAAGAGCCAGATGCTTAACCGACTGAGCCACTCAGGTGCCCCTGCTTTATTACAGTTTGTGAGACCAGGATGGATCTTAGAACTTCACTTCCCTCTCTGGAATCATGACAGACTTCTGCCATGATTTGAGGAGGTGTTGTCGATGTTTGCCCTTTATGAGATGCAGTGAGCAGATTGCTATAGTTGTCTGGAAAAGAGATGGTGGTGAATGGGACTAGCCAGTGGCAGGTGGCAGTGGAAAAGAAGAGAGGTGAATGGATGTGAAATCTAATTTGGAAGTAGAATCTACAGGATTTCTTGATGGCATGAGTGTGGGGTAGGAAAATGTTGGGGCTGTGTCAAGAATGGTTCCCAAGTTTCTGGATGGGTAGATGAAAGTGCCATTCACCAAGATGGAGATTGCTTGGGGGAAAGTAGGTTTGGAGAAAGAATAAAGAAAGAGAGAAAGGAGAAATAAATAAAGACAGAAGGAGAGAAAGAAAGAAAGAAAGAAAGAAAGAAAAGAAAGAAAGGAAGGAAGGAAGAATGGAGAGATAAGTTGCTTTGGACATGTTAACCAGAAGAATATGAAAGGAGGATTTTTTTTTTTTTTGTGGTAGTAAACACTACACCATATCTGCACCCAGTAGATAGAGAGGTTGAAGAGGATATAAGAGGAAACAGCAAGGGAGTAAGATTCTTGAAAGATTGAGAATGGATGGGATCAGGAATTCCATGTTGAGAGACTCTGGCCCACAAAGAATAAAGAAGAGGAGAGTAGATGCAAATAGGTCTGTGGATTTGGCAGCAGGAGCTCCCATCTGATGGCTTTTTTTTTCCATTGGAGTGTGAAGCAAGGTCATCAGCTGAGAAAGAATGTGGAGAGGTGAGGTTTTGGAAAACATGAAGGTAAGAAATAATCGTTTTGGAGAGTGGAAAGTTCATCTTAGCGGAAAAAAGAGTAAGACTACAGGGCAGTGCTAGGTATTCATTTGGGAGAATGATTACGAATTTATAGTGATGTGAGTCTGCTCTGCTGTCTCCAGAAACATCTTACTGAAGTAAGAGGACTGAATGAGTTAATTCACATAAAGTTCTTAGAACTGTGTGTGGCTCACAGTGAGCACTCAGTGTGTGTTAGGCTGTTATTATTGTAATATTCACAGCAGCAGCGGTGGCAATCAGAGTAGTAGTAGTGCATCAGTTCAGGCAGGGAGAAGGCAGATGGTTGGGCACCCAAGCTTACGTGAAGAGAAGAGGGAGAAGCCAGGGAGTTGAGAATGTTTGCAAGAAACCAGTGATAATGATGGGCCATGGAAGAGGGACTGAATGAAAGCGTTGATAGACTGGAAGAGCTCCAAAGTAAAAAAAAAAATCACAAATAGAAAAATTCATCTTAAAATTTATATGGAATCTTAAGGGACCCTGAATAGTAAAGATAATATTGAAGAACAAAAGAAAAAAGAAAAAAGGTAAAAGGTTCATACTTCCTAATTTCAAAATTTGCACAACTACAATAACCAAAATAATATGGTGCTGGCATAGAGACAGACACATAGATTAATGGAAAGGAGAGTCCAGGAATAAACCTCACATATATGGCCAAATGACTTTTGGCAAGTGTACCAAGACCATCCAATGGGGAAAGGACAATTTTTCCAACAAATAGGTCTGAGACAACTAGATATTCACATGCAAAAGAATGAGGTTGAGCCCTTACCTTATACCATATATAAAAATCAACTCAAAATATTTCAGTGATCTAAACATAAGAGGTAAACTCTAAAACTCTAAAACTCATAGAGCAAAAGCTTCAGGACATTGGATCTGGCAATCATTTCTTGGATATGACACTAAAAGCACAGGCAACTAAAGTAAACAGTAAGTTGGACTTGATCAAAATTTTACAACTTTGTGCATCAAGGAACACAGTCAACAGAATGAAGAGGCAACCCACAAAAAGGGCAAAAATATTTGCAGATCATATATCTGATGAGGGATTCATATCCAGAATATGTATGTTTAAAAACCATACAACCCAACAACAAAACAACCTGCCTGAAAAATTGGCAAAGGACTTGAATAGATATTTCTCCAAAGAATGTATACAAACAAATGGCCCGTAAACACATAAAGACATAGATGTTCAGCATCATTGGCCAGTAGGGAAATGCAAATCAAAACCGTAATGAGAGACTGCTTCACACCCATGAGGGTGGCTATTATAAACAAACAAACATGTAAGTAAGTAAATAAGTAAGTAAAGAAATAAACAAAAATAACAAGTGCTTGTGAGGATGTGGAGAAACTGAAATTCTCGTGCATTAGTGGTAGGAATGTAAAATGGTACAGCAGTTATGGGAAACATTTTGGTAGCTCTTCAAAAAGCCAAACTATATGACCCAGCAGTGCCATCTTTGGATATATGCCCAAAATAACTGAAAGCAGGGACTCAAAAAGGTATTTGTATAGTCATGTTCATAGCAGCATCATTCACAGTAACCAAAAAGGTAGAAACAACCCATCAACATATGATGGATGATCATATCCATCAACATGTAAATGGATAAACAAAATGTGGTCCAAACACATAGTAGAATATGATTGAGTCCTAAAAAGGAAAGACAGTCTGACAAGTGCTACGACACAGAGGAATCTTAACGACATTGTGCTGAGTGAACTAAGCCAGTCAAAAAAGGACAAATACTGTATGATTGCACCTATAGAATAGTCAAACTCACAAAGAGAGGAAATAAAATGGTGTGTGCCAGGGGCTAGGAGGAGGGGGTGGGAATGGGGAGATAGTATTCAATGGGGACAGAGTTTCAGAAGATGAAAAAGTTGTGGAGATGGATGTGGTGATTGGATGCACTACAATGTGACTGTACTTAGCGCCATAGCACTGTGCACCTGAAATGGTTTAAGTGGTAAATTTTACGTTGTGTATGTTTTACCACAAATTTTTTTTTTAAAATGAGAATCAGTGAGCCAGCGAGCTAGAAAGAACAGGAAGTTGTGGCCAGAGACTGACGTGTTTGGTTTTATTATTTTGGAGCTGGTAATTATATCATTAAAGTCTAGAGTGTGGCCATGACAGTGGGTGGCTTAGGGGGAGCAGGATGAGATGTTCCTGGGAGGAAAGAGATCAAGGAGCTAAGGCTGCAAATTCACCATCCCTGTGAGTGAGGAGAGGGACTTTGAACAGTGCTGCCCCCTGGAGGTCAGGCATGACTGGGGGTAGAGAGGCACCAGCCTCCTTCATAAGGGGAGGGAGCTTTTGATCAGCCTGGGATAGGATGCAAAGTTTGGAACGACCGGGCTGTAGGAAAATGAGCATTCTCCACTGCAGTGGGTGCAGGGAAAGGGGTCCTGGGGCAGAACCAGGGCTCTGCTGGATGAGGTGAAGTCAGGCAGGGAAGGGGCGCAGGGGCCCTGAGAGGCTGCTCTGGCCATCTGGATGGGGTATCTCGGAAAATCTCAGCCACCTCATCAGCAGTAAGAGTCCATATCTGTCTTAGGATTGAGCTCCATGTCCTTGGCTCTGTTGGTTTCCAATTTCATGCACTCCAGGCTGGGAGGAGAATTTGTGCCAAAGATCTGTTTCATGAACACATTTTACAACAAACGATCAAGAATGCAAACACATAAGAAATCTTGGCAGAGCTATCACCAGTTGAAGATCAAATATAATCTGGCCCCAGGAGCCATGGCCCAGAGACAGGGTCTAAGCACATTTCTCCTCCCTGTCCAGAAAGTATAGGCAAAGTCGCTTTTCACACCAGCAGACAGCTGCATCCTGAAGTCAGCATAAGTCATCACTGAACAAACCCTTCTTTCCATACACGAATGAAATCATCAAGAGGCCTTGTCTCCCCTGCCAAACGCTGTTCACATAGCCTCTTGTTTACTAGTAAACCCGCACTGCACACGCCAATTCGTCGTCTTCAATAATTAATCCAGCACATATGAATAATTAAGGCTCAGTTGAGACCTATAGCTGAGAAATCCTACGGTCATTAGGCTTTCTCACGCAGTGTAATGGAAGGAACCAAGAATTCTTTGACAAAGGTACAGTGACAGAGTAGGAAATACTCATGCAGGTGGCCAGTCCCACAGGGAGCCAGATGAGGCATCAACCACCTGCTGCCCAGCCCCGAGGCAAAGTTACACAATCTCACCCCCTTATCATTTTACAGCCCAGTCCTTCTGGAGATGGTGTTTCCTTGTGCTGTGTGAGACTTCGGGCTTCCTCGATCCCTGTGGTGGCAAAATTTTCCAAATTCCAGAACATTCACTTTTCGTGAGGGGAAAAAATTTTACTAGCATTTTAATAATAAGAAGATGGTACTCCCCACCTGCCGGTGGCTCAGTCGGTTAAGCATCCAACTGTTGATCTTGGGTCAGGTGCTGATCTCACAGTTCATTAGATCAAGTCCTGTGTTGGGCTCTGCACTGACAGGGTAGAGCCTCCTTGGGATTCTCTCTTTCTCTTTCTCCCTGCCCCTCCCTAATTCTCTATCTCTCTCAAAATGACTAAATAAACATTTTTTAAAAATAAGGAGAAGATAGGCATTCACAGTTCTTAGAAAAAAGAGAGTACTGGGGGAAAGGCAGCCAGTCCCACAGGGTAGCGGGCCAACACTGTGCAAGACACTTCATATTCACCGTAGCCTTTCACTTGTCCTCTTGAACAATTTTGGGGAAAAGCTGGTAAACAAAAGTGTGCCCAAACACTCAGGGTCAAGATCCTTCCTACTCAGGGGCTGTGGTCTTACCATTCCTCTCTGGAGCTGTTCTTTCCTACCACCACCCCCTCACTAATCTTCCCTCTTCATTTCAGTTTACCTGTCACTCCCTCAGGAAAGCCCACTCAGACCCTTGTGCCACACCAGCTTCCTCGATTTACATAAGCTCCTGCTCAACTCTGCTTCCCTGTTGTGATTAAACACTGCCTGATGTGTCCCCGTGTCGCTGTTCCTCCTGCTAGAATGCAAGCTATCTCAGGATGAGGGTCTTCTTCTGTCCTTTTATGCTTGCAGCCCCGGGGCCTGGTTCAGCTGTAATGCCCTTCACATACTTACAGGATGACTCAGCCCAGGTAGGAATGAAGATTTAAACACGCATGGCTCGGATTCCAAAGCTCAGGTGCTTTTGACCACACCAAATGGCAGCAGAAGCGGGGGAGGGGAGGAAGGACTTTAGTGCTCATGATCACAGCTATAATATGTAAGTGGCTTAATATAAACTAAAATCGTAGTGTCCTCCTGAACACTTGTAGAAGCTGCCAGCTGGAGGTGGCAGTGGTAGAGCAAGGGCTTGCCTAACGCACTTGCCCCAGGGTCAAGTCCAATCATTGGGGAATATGGCTCCTCACAGTCCTGAGGCAACACCTGGCACTTCATCACAGTGTGCTAAGACAATTCAGGGTCCATGCCCAACACTATTTCAGTGTCCGCCTCTGGGTGTTATTGTGATACTGAATCCCCTATTCGTCCCTTGTGCACAGAGACCAAGCCCTGAAGTCCCACCCTCTATCTGCCCTTTGGTTTGAGATTTTGATACCCTGGTAAAACTTTTAATACGCAGAGGAGGGATGACTCCCTATACTTTAGTCAAGCTTTGGTGCTCCAGGAGAAATAAGCAGTCTGGGAGCTGTGAGAGGCTGTATGTGAGGACATGTGGGGGGGGACTCAGGGCCAGACAACAGATACATGATTAACATGGGGAGAGAGATTGCAGATCTACATGGCGCCTAACACCTTTCCTCTCTGAGTTTGCATAGTGATAACAAAAGATGGTCAAAGCAAAATACAGAGTGTTTCACCCTTTGTCTTCACCCTATTTTCCTCTTGTTCCTTGAGCATATTCCTCAGATGCATGCTGAGTGTTTTCAGCCGAATTATCCATGAAAACATCAGACATGAGTCCGTTGGATGATCTGTCCAGTTCACAGTCACCAGCATGGAGCATGAGATGCCCACGAGAAGGCAGCATTTGTACCAACCTCAAAGCCAACAGGTCCCTGTGCCCACTTCCTCAGTTTCCCCCTGCCACAGCTGTAGATATGCAAACTGCAAGTCACTTAATCCTTCTGGTACTCACTTAGAAATAGAAATTTGTATATATAAATATGAACAGTGTGCTTCATCTTTAAGAAAGCAAACAGAAGTTGTTCTAGACCAAGTTCCAATATACATTGCTTCCAAAATAGATGCATAGAGCAGAATCTATCATCTATTGCCCACATATTATTTCCTAGACCCTAGAGTTTCACATTCCTTATTTCATTAAAATTATTTAACAAATCTATGAAGAAATTACCATTGTCCATGTTTCCAGCTGAGTAAACTCAGACTCAGAGAGGTCATGCAGCCAGCTGAATTTATGGCCATTCAGTGGTGTGGTGAGATTTGAACCAGGTCTATCTGGTTCCAAGGACTGTACTACAACTATGATGTTATACTGCTGGCTTTGTAAGTTATCACAGCAACTTTGAACCTTGTCCTTAATACATAACTATAAAAGAAGAATTATAGTTACTATTTCCCCACTAAAGGGTAACAATTATGAACTACGATGACCTAACAAGAGACTGGCACTTGAACCCAGTCTACTTAGGATAATCAGAGAGGGAAAGTAATAAATTATGGTTTACAGAAAAGGTTTGGTGGAAAAAGCCAGGTCATAGGAAGAAGAGGTGATACCTACCACCAACAATCAGGCCACCCCAAACCCACCGACACCAACCTAATCTTGGCCCTGCTTGGTATTGATTTTCAAATTTAATTTTTTTAAGTTTATTTATTTATTTTGAAAGAGAGAGAGAGAACACATGTGCGAGTGAGGGAGGGACAGAGAGAGAGTGAGAGAGAAAGAATCCCAAGCAGGCTTCCCACTGTCAAGCCCATGAACTGTGAGATCATGACCTGAGCCAAAATCCGACTGAGCCACCCTGATGCCCCAAAATTAATTTTCAAGCTGATAAGAATCCGTGAAATCTAATCAAGCTCTTAGATTTTTAGAAAATATTGGAGAAAATAAAACGTCTTAGGAGTTCTCCATTTAATTCATCATCGAAACTCATTTTCATCTCACTGTGACAGAGCCAGCAACACAGAATGGATTGTGTGGGTTCTAGGCAGTGTATTTGGGGGTTTTGGGGGGGAAGGTTTAAAAAAATTTTTTTTATCGTTTTATTTACTTTTGAGACAGAGAGAGACAGAGCATGAACAGGGGAGGGGCAGAGAGAGAGGGAGACACAGAATCGGAAGCAGGCTCCAGGCTCTGAGCCATCAGCCCAGAGCCCGACGCGGGGCTCGAACTCACGGACCGCGAGATCGTGACCTGAGCCGAAGTCGGCCGCTTAACCGACTGAGCCACCCAGGCGCCCCAATGGGGGGGGGGGGAGGTTTTAAACAAAACATGCCAAGTGATAAATCTACTGGAAGTCAGAAGCCCCACTCATGGTGGTGCAATGCTCTGCTGTTGGCGGATGATGGGATGGTGGACCGTGGGCCACAGGGTTGTGGCCACAGCTGAACTGCAGAAGCAGGGTGCCTTGGCAGGAGATGGGCAGGCTGTCAGAGCTCCACACAGAACAAATTGGATTCAGGAAAGGCCCCACCCCTCAGGCACCTGGAGACTTCAGCAAACCCAGACTAAAGTCCTGCCTTTCCAGCGAGCAGATGCGTCAGGGGCTGGATCAAAGGCAGCAGCTCCTGAGCACCCAGACCACAGCCCACCTGCTGGTGGGGGGTAGTTTGGACTACCCAGCTGCTACCTGCTGTAAGAGCTGGGACCTTTGGAATCCAAACTTGTATGTTGCTTCTAGTGATCCAAGCAGCTAAGTAACCTATCATCCACAGGCCAGGAGAGCACACCCAGGGTCTTTGTCATCCTCAGGTGCCAGTCACAAGGATTTTCCCATAGCAGATAAGCCAGACACAGAGAAAGTATGGTTTATGCTTCCTCATTCTTTCTTCTTATTTTCTTTGTGGTGAGCAAGAGGAGAAATCCCTTCTGGTGAGGGACACGTACAAGCCAGGGCCCATGCTCCCACCCCCACCAGGACTACTGAAGATCAAGTTGAACCAGATTCCCAGAGAGAATAAATAACTCCCCAGGGCACTGTGGGTGTTTGGGGAAAAAGTATTAACCCATTCCGGCCATAATGACATGCTCTCACGACATGCCACAACTTAGCGCCTCCCTGTGTGAAAAGCATCTTTCTAGGGCTGGGATGATGAGGTGAGCAAGACACACTGGGTCGCCGGTCTCACTCAATCAGATCCCAGGCGCCCTGAAGGAATTCCCGAGATTTTCAAAGTGCTCGGCTCTTGTCTGCATGCCGATCTCATACCAGCGGAGTCTAGTTCTAAAGAAAGAAGTTCCTGGGCTTGTGACTCTAACTCGCAAATCCTAGCTCAGAGTGCAGACCAGACTCAAGCATAAAGACCACACAGGCTGTGGACACTGTGCACCCGGCCCCACACTCAGAGGTAGATTGAAAGCTCAAACTGTTCTGTGAGTTGACTAGTATCTTGAAACTAAGCAGAGGTTGAAGGAGTCGGGGCCCATCTACAATGGTTAAAGAGCACCTTCAAATGCCCTACCAGGCAGTTAGTCAGTACACACCTTCTCACTATCCTTGCTTTTCTGGAATTCTTTTTCTTTCTTGTTTTTCTTTTTCTTCTTACTTATCTCCTCCTTCTTCTCCCTTTCCTCCTTCCTACTATGTTTTGTTTCATGTTTTCACAGGCTAGCTGCTGTCAACTCAAGACTTAGCATCTTAGACACCTCTGGACACTTAATGTGTTGAGCAGTGCCTGAGACATAATAGATGCTCAACAAATGTTCCTTCTCTTCCTCCTCTTCCCACTCCCTGTCAAGGGCCTTCCGTGGTTTCCCAGGCCTGGATGTGGATGACAACAGTCATGTCACACCAACCCTCATGCCTCAGGGTTGGGAAGTCATTGTCAGCTGTTTGCCTAAATTCTCAGAGGACTAATTTCATGGATTTTATTGCATGCTTCTCTCTCCCAAACAGGAGGCTCTTGGGCTGACTTAATCAAGTCAACACCACTCACAATATGAAAAGAAATAAATTGGGTGGAGAAGTGTCAATCAGACTATTCTCAATGAGTCAAAATTTCAAGTCACTGGGGAACTTTTAATCTAAACATCCATCCATTCCAGTCCATTTCTGAAAGCCCTAGCATGAATGTTGTTTCCATTTAAACACATTATCAGCTGAAATCAGCAAAATCTTGCTGGGTTGCATGGGATGCCTGAGGGATACCTGATCATTAAGCTCCTTTTGAGTGAAGGAAAACAAACTGTTCATAAAATAAAACTTTATTTTCAAAACCACAAAAATGAGGTGCATCCCACATTGGGTAGCAGCCTTCCTCCCTGGGTCTCACTCCCACTAAATCTATGTCTTTTCAGAAGAAATAAACTCCAGAGCGAAAAAGCTCATATTCTAGACCTGAAACTGCTTTAGAGTCCAGGGCTTGGAGACCATAACTCATGTGTCTTCCACCCTAGCACAGTACCTGGCTTTATTGATAATAGGGACAAGACTGACCCCAAATACTTAAAACAGAGAATTAAGATTGGGCCTTTAAGGGATATAGTGGATTCATTGCAGTAATGGCTCCAACTTGTTCAAACCTCCTTGTACCCATATTGTTGGTAGTGTCTTTCCACATGGACCTGAGTCCATGGACCTGAGGCTTAAACCAATGGACCATAACAAATGTTATGGAAACAGCCTTGAAAAACATTTGCACATTGGGGCTTCCCTTCTTTCTGCCTATGGAATCCTGAGTTCCCATGTGAAAAAGCTTGACTTGACCAGCTGGAGGAGGAGAGAACACATGGAGCAGGAATGATGAGCCATCCCAGGAGCTCTCCTACACCAGCTCTCCTGCAGAGAGCCCAGCCAAGATTGGCCAAGAGGGGTCCCAACCAGCAGAACTACCCGGTGAATCCCAGGACATGGTGCTGATCCACAGAACTGGAAGCTAAATAAATAGCAGTTCAATCACTAAGTGTGGAGCTTGTGTTATGCAGCAAAAGCTAAGTGATACAAAGGCTAATTTCCTTCATTGAAAAATGAAACAAACAAAAAACTCCTACACATCTTTCACATGTAAAAATACTTCTACAGCCAATAAGGCTTTATTCAACAAATACATTCATTCTTATTCGTGAGAAATTTTATATGCTCAGGTATACTTTTGCTTCTTACTGTGGCAATGGCAAAATTTTTGAAGCAATCTCACTTTCCATCAATAGAGGCCTAGTTATATTCACATGAATTGTTGGTGGGTGTACAAACTGGTCTAGCTCCTGAGGAAGACGATTTGACAATGTCTACCAAATTATAAATTAATGTACCCTGTAACCCAGATCTTTTGCTTTGGAGGGATTACTCTACAGATATATCTAGATGTGTATTGTAAAAAGGTTCTTCTCTGCAATATTGTTTGTAATAACTGAAGAATATTGGAAACAATGCACACATCTGTCTGGGGACAACTGGTTAGATAGAGTACTTCCACAATGAAATGTTGTGCAGATGCCAGCCAAGGATGAAGAAGCTCTTTCAGAATTGATAGATAAAGACGCTCAGGGTATCTTTTTAAGTAAAAAAGCAAGATATAGAGAAGTGTGCATAGTATGCTACCTTTTGTGTGAAAAAAGTGGAGAGTACAAAAAAAATGGGTAAATGTATGCTTATATTCATATAAAAACTCTTGGTCGACAGATGAGGAACAATGAAAGTGGTTACCCAGCTGGGGGTAGAGGGTTGGGGGAAATGGTATATGGGGAAGACAGGAAGGAAAATTTTCATTGGTTATCTTTTTATTCCAATCAGGTTTTTTCCCTCATTATTCCACCAAAACTGCTCTTGTTAAGGTCAACAATGACTTCCACTATGCTAAAATCCAATATTCTTTTCTCCATTGTCACCATGCTTAGTTATCAGGAGCATTGAACACACTTGATCTGTTTCTTTTCCTGAAATACCATCTCTGCTTAGCTTCTGGACTCCACATTCTCTCAGTTTCTCTCTTACCTCACTGGCCCTTCTGATTCTTGTTTTCTCTTTTCTTCTTTTCTCTCAGTGTTGAAGGGCCCCAGGGAATAATCTTCGGAACTCTTTTCTGTCTACACCCACTTTTATGGTGATCAAATCCAGTCCCATGGCTTTAAATAGTTTGTCTTTTATTTTGGTAATTCCCAAATATCCACCCTCAGATCTGCTCTCTTTCCTGAACTTCAAAGCCAAGTAATAGTGATAGTCATTTCAAATTTAACATGTCCAAATTATTTCCTGCTCTTCCTTTCCAAAACCTGCTCTGCCTTTGGCATTTCAGTTGAGGGAAACCAAATGATCTGGTGCTTGGGCTCAAAATCTTGTAATTACCCTCTCATACCCAGTGACCAACCCAACCACGGTTCCTTACTTCCAGTGTTACCACCATGGTCTACAATCATCTCCTCCTGGATTACTGAAACACCTCCTGACTAATCTCCCTACTTCTACTCTGCCCCCTCAGTCCTATTCTCTACCCAGCAGCCAGAATGACCCTTATATACATCATATCTTATTACTCCTCCTTTCAAATTCTCCCTGGGGTTCAATCACACAGTAAAGCCAATGCCTTACTGTGGCCTATAAGATCACCCCCAATATGTGCATATGTTAAAGAGCCAGGTGAATACATTAAAATGTATATACATTCATATATACTTCTGGAGTATACCCAAGAAACTGGTCATAATCATTGTCCCTAGGGTAGCTAGGGCATAAGGACGAGCAGGAACTTGCTTTTCAAAGAGCACCACTTTGTATTATTTTGAATTTTGTATCATGTGCAAACAATATCTACTCAGAACATAAAGTCAAATAAGATTGCCATTGAGAGTTACATTCCAAAATTAACACTTAATTGATTAGAATTAAGATATGCGAATTCTCCTTTAATAGGAAGAATGGATCCCAAGACTTGACTGCAAGACATGTCTGAATATATTCAAGTGTCTCAAGAAAGAATGTGTCTCAGAGAAGAAGTGCATTGCAGAAGCAAATCTGTTCAGTGCCTACCAAGCACCATCCATTCGAAAAATCTTGATCCACCCAACCAACTCTGAGTTTTTGGTCCAGTAGGAAGCCATAATTGTTCGATCCAAAAGAACATAAAGGATGAAAATTTATATGCCCCCACCTCCCACCAACAAACTCTTCCTGGAGAAGTGTTTCCCTGCTGAGCAAGGATGCTGCAGGGCCAAGAAGAGGGTCTACCCTCCCATAATCCTCATCTGAATATTTGAGTCAGATAGGCAAGGCCATCCTGACTTTGGAGATGTTACTGCTTGTAACATTGGTGAGGTCATCTCTATTGTCTTTTCATTCAACTCTTGGGTTTCCAATAATTCATTGCTTGTCCATGACAAATTTTCACTTGCCTGCAGAGAGATGAGAAAAAAAACATAGTCACTTTTAAAAACTGTGAATCTGTTGACTCTGTGTGGTGTCAAAATGCCTTCCATAAAACTCTAGAGTCTTGGTATCACTGCTATTTCTAGTGGCATTTAATATAATTAATCTCTCTTCTAATTTCCATATTCATGAACAAGCTTTAGATCATTATTCAACTTTTCTCACTTGCCAGAAGTGAAGGCACTGGCCAGCCATAACTTCTAAGGATTCTGGTTCCTGGATCAGTTGTCTCTGATGTAAATAAATAAATGACCAGGCCCTTTGGTGTTTAGACATCTGTCTCAAGATTGTTTAACATGAATATGCCCACAGAAAAAAATTGCTCTTGGGATTTACTGTCTTAACCAAGGGCAGCCCCTAGCTTATGGCAAATTCACATTCATCTGTCAATTCCTACCACTCCTATCCTCACCCCCACCCCCAAAACAGACAGGAGCAAATAAGAGAAATGCTAACACTGTGCCCAACAATCTAATAAAATTAAGCATGTCTAAGATTTGATACACTGCACACCTGCCAAGTCAGTTAGCTGTTCACACTCTCTGATTAGGAGCAAAATTTATCAAGTTTGAGCAGACTATTGAATTCTGAGGTGCTTCAAGACACATTGTTATTGACCATGAATGCTAAGTTATATAGACTTAAGAAGACTTCTTTAGTTATTGTCTAAAAAAATAGGTATATTCATATTTGTTTGGTATTTTCATAAGGAAATATTAGAAGCCTGACCTAGAAACTAATCGGTATTAGGGAAGATGGGATAGAGGCAGGAATAGGAATGATACTTTCTGTGCAAAACCCTTTAAATCATTTTGAATTTTGCACCACAGGAATATATTACCTATTCAAATGAAGAAAAGGTAACATCTATGGGGTGCCTGGGTGGCTCAGTTGGTTGAGCATATGACTTTTGATTTCAGCTCAGGTCATGATCTCACGGTCATGAGATCAAGCTCTGTATTGGGCTCTGTGCTGATGACACGGAGCCTGCTTGGGATTCTCTGTCTCCCTCTCTCTCTGCCCTTTCCCTGCTCATTCTCTCTCTCTCTCCCTCTCTATCTCTCAGAATAAATAAATAAGTTTAAAAAAAGATTTAAGAAAAAGTAATGTCTATATCTATATGGAGACCTGTACCTGTTGGAAGATTTTTGCCTGAGGCACAATGTCATGCCGCAAGTTTGATTTTCTCTGTGTCCTCATCAGGGGATAAAATCAGATCCCTCTGTAGACCAAGGACTCATAGGGATTAATATGTGTAAAACAGCATCTTCTAGTTTCTGTATTTGATGCTTAGACATCTTGAGGTCTTGCTCATATTGGAGGGGCTTTCCCTCCACGGATTAGCCAAGTCCTAGAGATAGTGAACAACTTGCCTTTGAGTATATGAAAACCAACCAATGCAGAGTCCACACCCTTACCACCTCCTTTATGGGCTTTCATACTTTGGGTCACTGTCCACCTTCCATAATCTCCTCAAGGCCAGGGACAGCCCTGTGCCCCAGAGCCCACTGAAATTATTCAACCTAGCCAATCCTAAAGCTGCTTACCCTGCCTCTGTTTCTGTCTGTAGAAATAATGAAAAGGCTCTTGCCCCCAGGCCCTCCCTTCTCTGTCTCCTGACCAGCTCTAGTGTCTCTCCATGTGGTCCTACATAGTGTTGTGCCTCCCTCCTTTTGGGATCTGTGAGTAACAAACTATCTTTTCAATGGGAATCATCTGATCTGGTGGCCTTGCCATACCTGTATAACCATAAAATCTACAGTTTAATTTTTTTCTTTTTTTTTTTTTTTTTTTTGAGAGAGAGAGAGAGAGAGAGAG
This sequence comes from Panthera leo, assembly GCF_018350215.1. NCBI lineage: Eukaryota > Metazoa > Chordata > Mammalia > Carnivora > Felidae > Panthera > Panthera leo. The sequence continues at coordinate 24,720,545 of NC_056683.1, read as the reverse complement.
AGCAGGGAAGGGGCAGAAAGAGTATCCTACACCAGCAGCACTGAGCCTGATGCGGAGCTCAAACCCATGAACCATGAGATCATGACCTGAGCCAAAACCAAGAGTTCGACTCTTAACCAACTGAGCCACCCATGCACCTTCCCTTCCCCTCTCCCCCTGCTGTAAAATCTACATTTTAAAACAGTAGGACCCTAGAGTAGAATACTGATCTGCAGCGGACACATTAGTGCACCCGACATGGGTCAGAAACTTCACCTGCAATAAAAATGCTTGTAATTTGACAGAATGCCCTCTTAAATGAAGACCAAGAGTGCATTCTATCCCCAGCAGGAGAATGCAGCCAAGGTTAGGACACATTGCTCAGGGAAGTTTGGCTGCCAACACCCCTGCATATATTGCTATTAATGAATGTTCTATCTGTGAGAACTGTGTGGTTATTAATCACCCCCCAGCCTGCTCAATTACCAGGTAGCTTGTGCTTGTCTGCTGTCCCACAGCAAGGACGCGTCCTGCTCAGCATGTCAACTCTGCAGGCTCGTCAGAGGGCAGACCTAGATCATGTCCTCATTGTGCATCTTCCCTTCAAGCAAACCTCCTCCGTGAAATACAGCATCTATTTACGACACAAAGAGCAGATGACCACCCCCACCCCCACCCCCCCCCCCCCCCGCCTATAAATAGCCTTTGCTGAAGGTTCCTATTGAATAGGAAACTTAGGCAACTTTCATTTGATTTGCTAAGAAATTGTTTTAACTGCATACCCCTTCGCAGGGGCCTCTCTAGCAGAGTAAATGAACTTCTTGACAGTAGTCCTCAGGATTCAGTAATAAAGGGCAGTATCCAGGCCACCCCTGCCAAGGGCCTCCTGGCTACCAGGGCAGCACAAGGGACATGTCACAGAAGAAATAAGATGAGAGGCAGGTTGTTCTAAAAGCATTCTCTGGAGAAACATGTGAGGGCAAGAGTGCAAACTTCCCACATGAACTTGAACTCCTCTGGTGTTGATTCTCTGAACTGATGGTTTAGAAGCTCAAAGTTCCTTATTCTTTTACTTGGAAAAGTTTCTCATCACTGTTGTTTTTTGTAGCCCTTCAAAACTGGAATATTTCATATGAAAAGTCCCAATTTCCAGCTCCTACTGAAAAACTGGGAGAACTGGCCACACTGGGCTCACACTACTGGCTGGAACTGAGCGGTGGGAATGGGTCCCTTTCTACAGTGCACAAGCTGTGCATTTGCTCCAGTCCCCACTGCTCCACACTGACCTTCCCACAGTGAGGTTGAGTGCCAGCAACCAGTTACCATGCCACTTAAAGAACTATTTATCTGTACTTCTGTTTCAAATGTGGGAACATGAAGAATGAGCCTACATTGTGTTTTTTTGGGGAGGGGGAAGGAAACCAGAGAATATTCTGATGTGCTTCATAGAAAAACAAATATGCCAACAGCTGACTCTTAGTTGAGAAATCTTACGGTGTGTTGACTGGAAATAGTGAAGCTTCTTCAGTGAAGGCAGATAGGGAGCTTCTGGAACCAACCTTGGGACCTGATGGGGAAATACAGTCCAAGTCAGCTGAGAACCACAGGCAGCTGCCTGACAGTGGCTGGACAGAAAGGAGAAGCACTTCTGGGTAACAGGGATAATGAGGATCAACAACCGAAATCTAGGTGGTGATTAACTAAATGTGGTGATTGATTTCCAGTCTTAACTGCCTGGCAAGCAGCCCTATCCTTGGAAAGAATGCACTTCACCCTGCAAGATAAGAAAGGCAACTGGTCAACCGCCATCAGCCACCCAACAGCCTATTTGAAAGCAGGGTGTATTAAACCAAATGCAGCTGGAAGGCAGAAGGGAAATGTAAGTGCCATGGAAATCCCATATGCTATGCACTTGGGTCACGGAGGAGGTTTCCTGGGACTGCCAAAAGGAACATGGAGAAGGTGGACAACCTGAAGTAAACAAAGAAATAAAAAAAACAAAAAAAACCACACACACACACACACACAAAACACAAGCTGTTTGCTCACATTTCAGTTTGGACAGATTATTCCTAGGGTGAGAACTGAACACATTTCCTGCAGAACAATGAGACCAGAGTGCCCCGTGGCCAGCTCTGAGGGTGCACGGAATAAAAAGAGCCATACCTTGACACACCAAACATCTTAAATCCACGAGTAGAGTAATACACTTTATTTAATTAAAATAGATTAAAAAACAGACTGTGTAAAAGAATTAGGATTCTCAATAATTTACTAGTATTTACATTAGCAAATGTTGGTCGTTAGTAGACACCATGAGGAGAGGAGCACACAGAACCCAGACCCGCCTGCCCTGGGGCAAAGGGGAGACTTAGCGCTTTCCTGTTGATCCCCCCCTGCAGGTCAATACAGCATGACATCACTGAGAGCTTGGTATACAGCAGGAGAGGTGAACCTCCCACGGTCCGCGGTCCAGGGGTTACAGCACTGTTACCCCACACTGCAGGGCTGAAGAGGGGCTGGCAGGCCAGGCAGGAACTCTCTTCCTCTTGAGGAGAATCAGCACTTCTCAGTATCCGCTCACGGGCACCTGCTCAGCAACGGCTTCCCCTGTCTCCACAGCCAATATGCGCCATTCACAATGACTCTTCTGTGAAGAGCCCCTTTGGCTGACACAAAACCCACAGTTTCCAGATAGAAGATGAAAAACAGAAACGAAAGCCACACATCCTGGTTCCCAGGGAAATCCTGGATTACCTAACATTCCCCGTGTATGTCGTCCAGAACTTGGCAACCCAACACAATCTCACAGGCAATGTTTTGTGCGCTTGTTGTATGAAGGAATGGTGGGGAGTGAGGGTGGCTGGGTGGCCTTGGGCCCCCAGCACCCAGAGGAAGGCTCCTCTCCAGGAAGCAGTCATGGAGAAAGGAGGAACCTGGCCGGGCCCTGGGTGTCTACCCTGGCACCCACATGTCCTGCAGGCACTTGTGGGTCTCCCACACGAGGGTGAGGAGCGAGTCCCAGGGGTGCAGAGACAGGCTGGTGGTGTCGGGTGCAGAGAGAAGAGCCCTCAGAAGCAGCAGGCTGTGCGGGACTCTGGTGACCTGGCTGACCTGCGAGTCAGCCCTCACTCCAGAAAACCCTGCTGCTACACTGGCAGGACACCTGGGCCTCCCGGGCACCATCCCCACAGAGGCACCACCTGGCCCAGGCCTGGGGCAGCGGCTCTGCCCACTGCAGCCAGTGCCGAACCAGCAGTCAAGGGTTGGGGAGCAGTGGGGGCCCAATAGAGACTCAGTCCAAAATGTCCGTCTCAAAGGGGACCAGGTGGTAATAGGATAGGTTGGTGACATAAGCCGCTGGGTCATCGCCATCCTCCAGCTCTGAGGTAAACTCACTGCCATTCTCAAACCTGAAATGGAAAAGTCCAGAGGTGAGTCCTGGGGCTGGCTCACTGACTCCCCACCACCACTGAAGAGGAGAAATAAAGGGCAGAAGGTCATTGGCAAGAGGGCGCTTCAGGGTCAATGCCAAACACTGTGAGAGGGCCTGTCCACAATGCTCTTCAGGATACACAGGTGCATCAGACCAACAGGCACAGTCCTTTCAATGCATGAAGTATGGGGAAGAACCATGATTACAAATTAATTAGGTGAAATGGACCCTTCTCTAAAGACTGTGATAGCTCTGCTTTTTACTGCCTTAGAGACTGCTATCTGTATTCATTAGCCAATATTTACTGAGGCATTCATTCATTCACAGAGTGATTATTTTTCTCTATCTAGGGATCCATTCTGTGTCTGGGGACACAGCACTTAGCCAGGCAGGGAGTGGGTCTGTGGGTCTGTGGGAACGCAGACAACAGCAAAGATGAGTGAGAGAAGCCACTGTGGTCACAAGCTCACAACCTAACCACATCCCTGGGACACGTGCACAGGGGACTACGGGGACTGAGAGCAGTGGTCCAGAGAGGTGTGGGCAGGGCAGGGGGCAGGGGAGGTTCATGGAGGGAGGGCTCCTCTTAGAGGAGGCCTTCATCTGACTGGCGGGTGTACCTGGGGGGAGGGGAGGCAGGTGAATATGTACCCCAAATGTAAGGTGACTAACACCTTCCTGACATTCCCCCATGAATTGAAACCATTTCTAATCCCTGTCTAACCCAGACAAGGCCTCCTAAGCTAGAAAAAAAAGACTCCAAATTAAAAAAAAAAAAATGCCTAAAAGAGAAAGAAGCACCTGAAGGACACTCTCCCCAGGAAGGGAAACAGAGAAGTTGCTTGGGCTGTTTCCACTTTCCTAGGCTAAGGATCAGTCCCAAAAAGCGGGGCAGGGCAGAGGTGGGCTGATGCAGGCTCCCCCTCGGCTCTCCCAGGAAAGCGGAGGCCACAGTGCACACTGTGTCCCTATGCTGATTCCCGGCACTAAGCAGTACAGCTGTAAGAGCTCCGCTGTACCTGGAAAGGTTTGGCCTAACCAGGAAGGGTACGAACCGAGCAAACGAGACGGCAAGGGGAGTCTGCTTGGCTGCACCGGCCAGGGGGCCAGGGGGCTGCATGGGGTACAGAGAAGAAGCCCAGCCCATGCCTGCAGAGCACACTGGGCAGAATCCCGCAGATTCAGAGGTGGGGCTCCCAGGGAAGCAGGCTTCCTCTCAGTGGAAGCTGAAATTTAAAAGTGTTGGAGGAGGTTCGAAATTGGACAGAAAAGGCCACAGAAGCATGTCTTCCTTTAATTCCAGAGTGAGGGGTGTGTGTGTGGATGCGTGGGGCCTCCCCACACCTGCAGGGGAAGGGCTGGGGGCTCAGCTACTCCTCCCCACACTGCCCGCCCAGGTGGTAGCTCCAGGCTGCGGAGAAAGAGATGTAGCGTGGACACAAGTGTGCGCAGCCAGCCAGGCAACATGTCTGGTGGAGGGAAGACCAACTCTCCAACTTTATTACAGGATGTGAAGTCTCTTCCGGAAAACCAGCATTGGAATGAATTAAAAGAGGACTTGGGTGTAGGGGAAGGCTCAAGCCAGGGGAGGGACAGGACCAAGATACAGCCCTGTGGGGACAACTTCTCACCCTTCCTACACGCCTGCCGTCAGATCAGGTGACCCTGAAAACCCAGGCAGGGAGGGGAGGCTGGGAGGCTGGGGAAGGTGAGTGACCAGGAGCGGATACCTCTGCTCCTATCCTGTGAGGACAGGGTGGGGGCTGCCTCAGCCTTAAGTGAGCTTCCTGGGAGCCCGGGCACCACTCCAGCCAGCTAGGATGGTCACCAGGCAGAGGCCCCACTGTCACGCTGACTCACATCTCTGCTAGGCATACCCCATCCCCCGTTCCCTGAGTGCAGTGGGGTCTCTGTCCTATCTGCTTGGCTTTACAGCACTGGTCCTACTGGCAGGCTCAACAGCACCAAATTCCCAGTGTCAGGGCCAAATGGTAACTCCCGGGTACCACTGAGGACAGCTGTGGCAGGGAAGCACAGCCTTGTTACTCAAACGTCATCTCTGCAACCTCCTGTCCTATCATCACCCCCCTCCCCTGCTGCAGCTCTGTGCAGTGTTAAAACAGGCTGCTCTTGAGAGACTCCAGCAGCAGAACGTTAGCTCAGCTGTGCTGCTCTACATTAGGCACCTAGAGAAAATCCTGGCAAGCCCGAGTCAGGAATTTCCTCTAAATGCTCCCCTGAGCCATTTGGAGGCAGACGTTTCTTTGTTAAGCTTTTCTGGGATCACAGAGGTTTTTCTTGCTGGCTTCCTGCCAGCTGGGCATCCTGGAGCCAGGGGGCCACATACTGGGAGTGTGACATGCTTGTCCATGCAAAGCCACGGGGGGGGGGGTGTCACGTGACCACCCTTGCTTTCTCTCTGCGTGCCTCTCCTCGGCAAAACTATCCACAGGTTCAACTTGCTTGTCAAATCTGGCCAGGTGCAGAGATGGCATCCTGAGGCCTCCTGACGATGGAAATGGTCCCCCCTGGGAATACTGTGGGGCCAGAGCCAGGGCCCTGCAGGGTGATGAGGGAGGGTCTCCACCTGTTTCTCCTCCACCAAGACAAGCTCTCTCCAGAAGCTCCTCCTGTGAAGGTAAAGGGCCTCTCCTTCCTGTCATCCACTTAATGCACAGCCATCTTGTTCCCCCATGATGCCAGCCCCACGCCAGCACAGAGGACCGTTGGGTCAAGAACTAATGAGCTACCTATATACACATACAGTGGATGCGATGCCATGTGGTGTCATGGCAAGGCATGCAGAAGAGACAATGGCACTTCAGAGAAGGGCCACCCCTCGCAGCCTCACCAGCATATCCTTTTAAACAAGTATTTCATGACATCACCATTGTGAGGGATCCCTGTGCCATCCACCTAAGAGACACCTGGGAAAGTGGGTGCTGCTGGCCAGAGCCAGTTCCATGGGCTGGACAGGGCTCCTGCTGTGCTCCACCACACAGGAAGAGTCCAGTAGAGGAGGCTCCAGTCGCCTGTACATCCTGGGGTCATGCTCTGTTCTGCATTCAGCTGGTCTGGGTGTGTCTCAGCACATGAGTTTTCCTAGTTCATTTTTATTTGCAGCTCAGTTGGGTGGGGCAGGATGTAGGACCCCAAGGCCCCTTGATCCTGGGATGAGCTGCCCATGTACCCACAGGGAGACCCTGAGCACCCAGAGCTGCCTTCAGGGGCTCCTGGGCCAAATGTCTCACAGTTACCATCTGAGATCTTTCAGTGACCCTGTGAGAGCATAGTGGGCCCCACTTTGAAGAAAAGAAGCCAGAAGAGGTTAAATAGCTTTCTGAAGTTCACACAACCAGGAAGAGCCCTGGGATTGGCCTTGACAGTCAACAGAAGCCAAGTTGTGATGTCCCCTCAAGCTGCCTCCCAAGGACTCCCAAGGACATGACCTGGAAGTGAACCAACGATGAAGGTGCCCCTCAGAGACCCCAGGGTTGGGCTTTCCTAGAGCACTTATCATGGTCAAAGTTCCCCATTATTAGGGGAAAGAAGAACAGGGAAGGCAGTGGTGTCTTTGGTGGTCCCACCTTCACTAATCAGACTCCATTAATCAGCAGGCCCAGCAGGGCCAGGCCTTAGCCTGTGAGCCACACAGAGGCCACCTCAGAGTCAGGAGAACCTCCAGCCCTGTGATGTAAGACCATGCAGGTGACACTTCTTCCCATCCCAGGAGACCAGACCCTTTGAATGAAGAGGCTTATGGACCCTATAGCCCCAGCTATAGATCTGAGCCTGGCAACTTATCCTCAATGCCCCCTCACAACCAGCCACTTGGTCCCACAAAGTTTATGAATCAAGCTCTCACCATCCTCTAGAAGAGGCAAACACTTAGGATAAGTATCCAAATACAGATAGGATGGCTCAATGTTTCTGGCCACATCTACTTCCTCTAGAGCTCTGTCTGGGGAGAGAAATCCAGTCCCTGGCACCAGCTGACCATTCAGGCAGCCCTTCTATAAAACTATATTCAAATCAATGTACTTACAAATGCTCTGTGGGATCCACACCCAGGTGTTGGTCTTTTCCGTTCGGTATACTGTGGTCAATAACAATTGTTTCTGTATTTGCTAAGCAAAATCCATTGGACCTCATGATTTCTGAAAAATGAAAGCAACAAAGTAAATATTCAGGAGAGGCCAGAGTTTGAAGTTTTGGGCTTATACCAATCTCCCTATTTCCCCCTCCATCTACTGCCCCAGATTCTCCCCCATGCTCTGAGAGAATGTTCTGTACCCCAGAGGCCCATTCTGGAGCTCTACCACACAGATTCAGGAGCCGATGCCAGAGGTTGGCATCAGCTCCACAGAAACCACACCTGTGGACCCCATGCAAGCCAAAAGCCACATCACTCCCCCGAGAAAGATGCTCTGGTTGCACAGCACCCTCCCCAAATGCCTTCCCCATTGGTTTACAGCTGGGGTAGAAAGACTACTGAGCTCATATCTATTGGTCTGGCACACACTGCCATGAGGCTCTGCACAGGGTATCCAGTCTCCCCCGTGCCTGAGATGGGGATAACACTGTCTACCACCCTGGGTTGCTGGGAGGGTCAAATGAGATCAGTATGCATTTTATTTATCTACATATATTTTTTTAAGTTTATTTATTTATTTTGAGAGAGAGAGAGAGAGCGCGTGCACAGGGTAAGGGCAGAGAGAGGGCGGAGAGAGAGAATCCCAAGTAGGCTCCACACTGTCAGCACAGAGCCCAACGTGGGGCCCAAACTCACTAACCATGAGGTCATGACCTGAACCAAAATCAAGAGTTGGATGCTTAACTGACTGAGCCACCCAGGTGCCCTGAGATCAGTATGCACTTTAAACCAATGGGCAAATTGTTTTTTACTTTATATAATTCTATAAACAAACTGATTTTTTTTTTTACCTGTAAGCACAAATCTTGGTAATTTAAAAAGGCCAACAAAGAATGCGTCTTCATATGCCTATGTTGGCTGTATGGGGACAGCTTCCAAGGATGGAAGGCTGGTGCTTACCCAGCACTGGGAGAGGAAAGAAAAGGGATGCGTGAATGTGTGGTAGCTGAAACAGCACTGGCTTGGGGCCTGGACATTGCACCTCAGCCCAACAATGAGTTCCATGGTCTTGGGACTCAGTATCCTCAACTGGAAAGTTTCAGAATACTGCTGGGTGATCTCCAAGGATCCTTTCTGCTCTGAACTCCCATGAACTTCCAGATTCCATCATGTCATCTGGTCCATTTAAGTATGAGGAGCCAATGTGGCTTGATTCACTTGTAATATCTGGCGTAGCTTTTATTTACCTTTCCCCAGGAATGTGTTTCTTGTCACTTCAGTAGATTAAACATACTCCAAGAATATATCTGGTAGCCATTACCAGTTCTCCTTGTTGTTGTAGTTCTCCATCTCTCTGTGAGGCTGGCTTAGCCCCTAACCTCAGCTCTTAGCTAAGCTCCATGTTTATGGCCCTTGTCTGTCTTCTCAAATCAGGCCCTCCATTTACCTCATCTTAAAAAACATGCTTAAGAGGTGCCTGGGTGGCTCACTTGGTTAAGCATCCAACTCTTAACAGCAAAGCTCAGGTCATGATTTCACAGTTCGTGAGTTCGAGCCCATGGCAGGCTCTGTGCTGACAGTGTGGAGCCTGCTTGGGATTCTGTCTCCCTCTCTCTCTGCCCCATCCCTGCTTGTGCTCTCTCTCTCTCTCTCAAAATAAATAAAAATAAACTTAAAAAAAAAGGCTTAAAATAGACTCCAAATCTCTGGGGCATTCTCAAATTCAAAGGATTATCCTCTCCCCATTCAAGGTCTAACACATAGAAACACACACATCTCTAAATAGCTTTCCTCTCCTACTGGCCCAGCCCAGCCAACAAGAACATTCCTCACTATCCACAGTCTCAGTGGGCATCTGATGCAATTGTTTGCGGGATTGTTTCCTTATATTTTTTTCTTATATCTTGTTGTAATTTAGGTTATTTTATTCCCATGTGTGGATTTGGTTTTTTCATAAGTATAATTACAACTTCCTGTTTATTTTTAATCTTTCTAGGTATTTGGTTCACAGTTCTTCAAAGTTTTCTCCATACAAAGAGAATTAGGGAAACCACACAAAAATGAACAAAGAAAAACAGAAGATTTCCTCCTTACCCCACAGGACTAAAATGACTCTTCCTCAACCAGATTTGCCAAGTAATTGCTAAAATTTCCTCCTGACTTTCTGCAGAAGTGACAGGTCCAGTGCCTTTGGTCTTTTGAAACACCAGCCCAGTTAATCACACTCTGGGTGACATCAGCACATTGCTCTTCCTGCCCACCCCACCCCTCTGGATTGAAGCCCACCTGCCTTCCCTGTGCAAGAACAAGCATGGAGAGCCTAAGTCATGAGAAGGAGCACCAAAACCCTAGGAGAAGTCAGTGCTTGGAGCCTCTGGGAACAACAGCATTTCTATGTGAGAGAAGATGTTTACCAAAGTCTCAGTGAACAGACTCTGAAGATGACTAACTCTTAACAGGAAAGATTAAGATTCCCTCGCCGCTCAAATAAAAATCTATGGCAGCACAGAACCACTTTCTTTACTGTGTTTTCCTGACTCAAATCTGTCTCAGAAGCACATAAAACCTCAGCCAGCTAATAGTTTCCAGCCCCTCTCCCGCCCCTTTGCTAAGGGAATTTGGAGGGGAAAACCCTACAAGTGAAAACGAATGTATATGCAGCAAAACATTTCTGAACATGTTTCTGAAGAGTTACCTTGCATGGGAACTTTTGAACTTCCTAATTTTTCTTAAATATGAAATTTGGAACTCTAAAACATGGAATGTTTGCCAGCCCCCCAAAACAGATTTGTAACAAATCATCCCTTAACTGCTTATGCAAAGAAACCTCTGTACATAGTCATGTGGTTTAATTTTTTACAAGGCAAGCTGGAAACTAGTTCTGCTACTTGTGCATGAGGAGCAGGTTACTGCTTGCTCGGTTTCTTCATCTACAAAATGGGAATAATGGTGCCCATCCTAAAAGACCTAGGTGGAGATGACATGAGATGGTATTTGTAAAGAATCTAACAAATGTGGAGGGCTTGAAAAACGGTAATGATGGTATCATTATTGCTAATGTCAAGCAAATAAAAAGAACCAAAGAAAATGTTGTTATTATTACAGAAAAGTGCTAACCTCTGAAGGCTATCTTCAAACATACTTAAAATGTGAATTTCTTAGAAGTCAGCTTAGTACCTATAGCAAAAATCACTGGCCAATGTAATTGCCTTAATCACATACATGACTGATTCCACGAAGCCGTTCACTTTCAAGCTACTTTTCTGCATTCATATTTTTTTTTCACATGAAGAGTTCTGCTTTGCCATTTAACTTTTTATTTTGAGCTAATTTTAGAATTACAGAAAAGTTACAAGAATAGTACAGAGTTCTCACGGAGCTCCCCCCAGCTTCTCCTGATGTTAATATTCTACATAACTATGGTGTTGTGAAGAAAGCTGGATATAACTAAATACTTCCCCTACTTGAGTGTCACAGGCTTTTTCACTAATGTCCCTCTTTTTTTTTTCTGTTCCAGACCCAATCCAGGATCCCTTATTGCCTTGAGTTGCTGTGTCCCAGTTTTGTATGACCTCTGATGGTCCCTCGATCTCTCATGAAAGTAACACGTTGGGCAGGACTGGTGAGGTATTTTATCGAAGGTCCCTGGATTTGCCTGATGCTTTTGCGATGTGACCCAGGTGGTGCATTCCAGGCAGGAATCCTGCAGGGTGACCCTGTGTCCCCTCCATGCATCCTGCCAGGGGGTGTCTGATGTCAACAGGCCTTTTTTCCAGGATGTTCATCAGGATCACTTGCATAAGAAGTTTCTGCCACATTTACTCTTTCTCTTTGTAGTTAATAAATATCTCAGGGGAGATGCATTGAGAGTGTGTAAAACCTTAAACTTTGCCCTACTATCTTAACAGGAAGGATAGGGTCTTTACTGCAACAATTATACTTGACCCTTGAATGATACAAATTTGAACTACATGGGTCCACTAACATGTGGATTTGGTTTTGGATAAATATAGTACAGTACTGTACATGTATTTTCCTTATGATTTACTTATTAATGTTTTCTTTCCTCTAGTTTACTTTTATAAGAATATAGTGTGTAATACATATAACATACAAAATATATGCTATCAACTGTTTATGTTATTGATAAGGCTTCTGGTCAACAATGGGCTACCAGTAGTTAAGTTTTGGGGGAGTCAAAGTTATACATGGATTTTCAACTGTGGGGAGTGGGTGCCCCAACCCCCATGTTGGTCAAGGGTCAACTGTACTACTGTGGTGTTTGCCCAGTGGCAACTTCTCTATCTTTTTATCTGTAGCCATGTTTTCATATGCCCCCTAGGCCATCATTCCTTCAGTTCAGTAATTCATACATTCCTTTTTTCAGCAGACATTAGCTCAGTCCTGAAAGCATTCATAGCGTAGCCACCCTCCATCTAAATCCTCTCTCCCGTTATATTTTCAGTGTAGTCCAGCAATAGAACAAAATCCAAAGCACCACCTTTTTATTAATTGGCTAATCGGACTAACCTTTTAAGGTAAAAGTTAGAGTTGAGATTGTACAGATGTTTGGTTAATGAAATATGAAATTATAGGTCATTTCCAGGCCCCCCAAACCTGAATAATTAGATTTTTATGGCTTATGTTGATGAGTCCAAGTAGCCAGATCTCAGCTGGGGTTTATGCTTAAAACCACAGACACAGCCACAGTGTAGAAAAGAACATTTAGGGTTTTTTTTATTCCATAAACATTTAGATTAACACAGGATGAAGAATGTTTAAGTCTGTACTGGCCCAAAGCATTGCTGAAGGGGCCACAGAGTTTCCTGACTGCCTTTCCTGGGCCCCAGGATGTGGCGTGGTTCCCACACTGCTAGCGCCTGGCGCCATCTAGTGGAGCCCCGACCACAAGGCGGTCTCAATAGGAGAAAGAAGAGGCTGTGTGCCCGCCTACCCGTAAAGGGAAGCAAGCCTCTGACAGCCTAGGTCAAGTGCCTGTCCCCCATGGTGCCACCTCCATAAATGCCACATCCACAGCATAAAAAGACATTAAGAAATGAGACAGGAGAGGAGGAGGAAGGGTGCAATGAGTCGCAGGAGGCAAGGACGTTTTCACGACTGAGTGCAATTTAGTGGGTTTTTACCACTGAATAGAATTTAGCAGGATGTGACAGACAGGCAGAGTTTGTGTGAACAGAGGGAAGACAGGGGCCCACAGCCCTGCAAAGCCCCACTGAGAGGAGGCTGAGGGTCTGGAGCAAAGGGTTCTATGGTGACAGGATCAGACTCCGGCATGCCTGGAATGACTAGGGCACTTGGCCTTTACCATGAGTGTAAGGTCGTGAGAAAATGGGTGAGCCCAGGAAGTCAGAGTTATGACCGACCTCAGTATTCAGGGTGTGTCCTGGGGCATGTTCCCAGGCTGGCCATGCTCTCCAGAGCCTGAGGCTCCCCGAATTCATAAACACCCACACAGGGGAACCAGCCAGCATAATATGGCTTGCCCCTGTGCAGACTAGTTCCCAAAAGGGCTGTTTGTGTTACTGTAAGTAGAAGTTTCACTGAAAAGTATTTTTGAATTTACTATAGTTCATTGTCTTACTGGATTGGTTTCCTCCCTCTGTGAATAATGAAAGTACATCTTACTTCCTGGGGAATGCCCCCTCACTGCCTGCACATGTACACACTAATTTATGGTGAGAAGCACTCACTCAGACAGAGTGAGGGCTGGCTACTCCTGGAGCAAAGACGGGAAGCCTGGGAAGCTTCCAAGGGAGAAGCCCCAGACTTGGTGCCCAATAGATCAGAGCTGATGAACAGGATAAAATCCCCAGGAGTCAGAGAATCTTAGCCCTGGAGGGGTGGAGAGGCTTCTCACAGTCTGCTAACCCTGAGAGGGATGCCTCTGATAGGCCCCCTGGCCTTTGCACGGAGTGTAAGTCTTTCAGCACAGATTTACAATAGATGTTTACAGACTTCATTGTTAGGCAGGCACAGTTGTTACAAAGCGTTCTGTGCGGAGCCAAAATTGTTCCAGTTTCTTCCACCTACTGCTGTGTCCCTGCAGGCTGAAACCTGTCCTGAGTCCTCGCAAATAGACTCAGAGAATGTAGTTCAAATCTCACCTGGGACACTACAGTTACCCCTGTTAATTTTCACCTCATTACTCTCAGCCCTTTAGGGTAAACATGGGTTCTGTGTTTATCCAAGCCACAGGTACAAACAGGACATGGAGACAAAGGGAGTGTTCCAGCTTGCTGCACTCCAGGAATGAATCAGAAGCAACTCCATGCAGCTCAGCCACCAACACAAGGTCTGAAAGGGTTCTGTGGCTCTCTGTTGTCCTATTTGCTCAAAACAGAAAGAAATAAGGCAAAACAGAGACACCAGTTCTGGGACTTTTCTGCTCAGGGCTAAAGAACAGACACTTGCCCACAGTCCCGGTGACAGCAAGTAAAGCCCAACATGACTGACAGTTAGGTTCCCGGAGTCCTGGTTGTGCCCTGCAGGACTGGGGTCCGTAGACACCCAACCAAGATAAGTGACTGCCATTTCTCTTATAAAGGAGTTTCTGGGTGCCAGGTGCCAGCTAAGGAGAGATGCCCAAACAACCCTGCTCTTTTAAGAACACACAGGAAGACATCAAAAGCACCAGACCCCAACAAACCCAGGCCTAACAGCCATCCTGCTTACATGTAGCCATATCCAAACGTATTTTCCACTCCAGGGCCCCAGGACTTGTCCATCCTGTCCACACCACCACCGCACACAACTAGGAATCTCAACCCTGCTGTGTGACACATAGCTGAGTAAGGACACTTTTCTACCAAAGATATCGGCTGCCACCATCCTGATTTGTCCTATGTCTCCCCATCACCATGAACCCCCCATGCCTTCTTATGAGCCAGCTCTGGGCTCAGATGTGCTCTCATCTGTGGACTCTTCTTCATCAACTTCCTGAGCCTTCCTCCTCCACTGCTCCTTCTTCTCTCCTCCCTCCTCCATTCAGAAATAGATCCACTGCCTGGGGGAGCCCCGTAGCTGAGGCTCCCAGGACGGAGCTCTTTTCCCCACAAAATGCCCCTCAGCAGCCTTCACCACAATCGTACTGCAAAAATAAAAGTCTACTGTCCTAGCAACAGGTGTGACCTAGATTCAGAAAGCTACCCAACAGGGTGAAGTCCAGGCCCGCCCTCCCTTTCCATCCACCCCACAGCTGAGCCAGCCAGCAGCTCCTCCCAGCTGACCATTCGCTCTTCCTGCTGCTGGGACATCTGCCTGTTCGGCGCTAGAAGGCATGGCCCGGCATCAAGACTGGTGACACCCAAACTGGCTTCCCTGTTTGTCCTGGGTGCCCTAAAACCAAATTCATTGCCACCTTACAGAAACCATCTTATTTTAGCACGCTAGGCTCCCGATTACAGTAGTTCGCTTCAAAAAGCCTTATTAATGTTTTCATCATATCTTTTTTTTTAAGTTTCTTTATTTTGAGAGAAAGAGAGAGTGAGTAAGTGGGGGAGGGGCAGGGACAGGGAGAGAGAGAATCCCAAGCAGGCTCTGCACTCTCAGTGTGGAGGCTGACTCGGGGCTCAAACCCATGAACCGTGAGATCATAACCTGATCCGAAACCAGGAGTCAGACACTTAACCAGCTGAGCCACCCTCTCGGGCCTCTCGTTATGCTATTTCTTAGGTAAGTTCCAATTTACATGCCATGTTACTCACTTTGGAAACAGGAAAAGTGTAAATGCAGGTCAGTAGGTAGAAAACGCAGTGTGTCATGAAAATCAGGCCACAGCGTATACCCACTATTCTGGATCCCCTAGAAGGGGATGCCCACCACACAGACACTGAACTGGAAGGGCTTCTGGGAAACCGCACCCATCAACAGCAGCACTTGCCCCCCGCCATGCCTTCCCTGTAGCTCTTACCTGATATTTTC
This sequence comes from Panthera leo, assembly GCF_018350215.1. Lineage (NCBI taxonomy): Eukaryota > Metazoa > Chordata > Mammalia > Carnivora > Felidae > Panthera > Panthera leo. Next base: position 24,705,096 of record NC_056683.1, on the reverse strand, counting down.
ACTGGGCTTTGAAAGCTGGGTTGAATTTTATGGACATTGTCATTTTTTAACACCTGATCCAAAGGAGATCTTTCAAAGAAGGTGAGCACAACTTCTGACCTAGAATACTGGGAGTAAGTACATTAATTACTAAAACTTCATCCTCCGTCATGGCAGCCTCACCTGATGTTAACGTCCCCGTACTGTTCAGACGCTCTGCGGGACTGACCACACTGATGAGGCTTCAATAATGGCACACTCTTCATTTACTTTGGGCCCCACGTGGCAAAAATGCAAGGCCCCAGGGACAGATAGGATGGGGTTAATGGAAACGCTGGTGAGTTTTTCTGAGCGCTTGGTATGTGCCAGTGTTCCGCACACAGGTCCCTTCACTGTACAATAAACTGCGGTGTGTCAACTTTCCCTGTTCACAGGTGAGGAAACGGATGCTATGGTAGTCAAGTGGTGACTGCCTGACTAGAGTCCAGGTTCTTCCTCACGACCCCACATGAAGCTTGCAAACTTCATCTACTAACACTCTTCTTGGCTCCCATACACCCTCTTCCAAAACACCCGCTGCAAGACGAGTGGGCTTCTGAGTGGAGGCAAGAGAGCAAAGACCACGGCAATGGAAGGACCTTGCCTCTTCCTACTCGATGCCTCCTCGGCCCTTCATTCCCGCTTCTTCCCCAAGGAGAAAACAATGGAATCATAACACCCCACAAAAGTCTTCCTTTCCCCTGGCTATTCCTACCCCCCCAGGGAGGGGGCAGCTGGCTGGATGTGTCCTGACCTCCCACCTCCAGCCCAGCCCAGGTGCTACTTACTTTGCACGGCATGCTTATGATGGTTTTCAGCAACTTCTCCACTTCATTGAGCCTGGTCTCTATATCATGTGCATCCTTTATGGCGACCAGTCCTAGAATTGAGACAGAAATGCCTTAAAGCCAAAAAGTCAGACCAAGAACTGTGCCCCTAAGTTAAATACAGAACAACAGGCATCCCATGACAAGGATGCCCTGTGCCATCCTCCATAAAAGATGTCTGGGAGTATTTCCTTAGTCCTACCCTGAAAGCCCTCCTCTAAACCTCATTTTGAGTTTCAGTGACCCATTGAATGATTTACACATGTGCCGAAGTGGACAATGTCAATCCAAAAGAAGTCAGGCAGGCTGGGGACAGTGGAATGAGTGGGGAAGGAAGGTGTAAGCCACATATCAAAGTCTCCTCTGAATGGGACAGTCTGGGCCAGCCCTGTAAACACCCTGGAGAAGGCCACAGCTTGGCTGGGGACCACTCAGCCCCTGCCAGCGTGGTGGCCACAGCCAGGGGAGGCTCCCCAGGACCTGCCTACCCCCAACCACACAGTGGAAGGGCTTGCCCTGCCAGCCTCAGCTGACCTCACTGCAGGGCATATGTAAATGGAGCCCATATTTAGGCAAGTCATTTAAATGCTGGGTTTGGAAGGGGAAAAATCAGATCTTTAACCAGAAAAACCCAAAGTGGGTATGACTCACAGCACTTTTCAGGAATCTGAACATCTATCCTTGTTACACTTACCAGAAGTCCCAAGGGGCTGTTAGAAAGTATAGTCCTTTGTTTGTAAAATACTACAGCTGGCAGCCTGGAGGTCCAGGGTACGTTTCCCTCTCCCCAGGAACAGTAAAGGACACAAACCTTCCCCTTTCAGTTTCTCCACATCGGGGTCCTAGAGACAGGGGAATAGGAGATTCCCATGGGCACTGGCCTCTTCTCCATACTTCATGTGACCCAGCATGACTGTCCCTGAGTCATGACCAAACCAGACGCCAGAACCCCAGAACTGTTGTCACTTGCTGAATCTAAGTTTTTCATTTCTGGTTTGGTTTTGCTTTGCAGGAGACAGGTTCTTTTTTTTGTTTGTTTGTTTTGCTTTGTTTTTTAATTTTTTAAGTTTATTCATTTTGAAAGAGTGAGTGGGGGAGGGGCAGAGAGAGAGGGAGAGAGAATCCCAATCAGGCTCTTTGCCGTGTGGGGCTCGAACTCACGAACCACGAGATCATGACCTGAGCCAAAACCCAAGAGTCAAGCGCTTAACCAACTGAGCCAACTGAGCCACCCAGGTGCCCCAAAAGGGTTGTTTGTTTTTCAGGCAAGTCATTGACTAAGACTACATCATGATAAAATTAATTGCCTGAACTATATGATTAAAATAAGACAACCAGAACATACATTTCTTGGAGCCAGGGACACCCCCAACATGAGTGAGGACATTTCTAAAAGCCTGGGTGGTAGCAGGGGGATCCCTTACATCAGCCTGAGTCAGGGACAACTTGTAGTCAAGGCTGAGAATTGTTCTCTCAACTTCCTAAAGTACAGGCCACCTTGGGTATCAGAGGGGCCGTCTGGCCCTGCCTACCTCCTCAGCCATGCAGGTCCAGGTGGCCAGCCTGTAGCTGTTCAGGGAGGAGTCCCAGAGGTGGGTGGGCTGTGACTCACCTGCTGAGAAACCTACAGCCTCTGTCCACTCGAACACACACCCCAGTATGACATCCCAGCAGTCACTAGAGAAAGGGACCGGGCCTTCTCCCCTTCTCCTTGGGTTACCAGGCCCTACCACACCACCCTTCATATTGTGGGAAGCAGGGAAAAGAAAGAAAATAGTGCCAGATTCTCAGGATGCTTCTCCCCTAGGCCCTAAATTCCCTGCTTAGAAACACACACACACACACACACACACACACACACACACACACACACTGTGCCGCCACCCTTGGTACCAAAATGCTTTCATCTTCTGCTTACCACATGGGAGTTTACACAGGAAAAGAGGGCCAATGCAAAACCCACTGCAAAACTGTTTTTAAAGAGAGGACAATTAAATAAATCATCTCCACTGAATGCGTCTGTATCCTAAGATAATCAAAACTATTACTAAATTACAACTTTGATTACCTCTGGAACATAAGTTTTAAATCAATCAAGTTTATGACACAGTAGCTGTATTTTAATATTCTGTACGTACATTTGTAGGAAGATTAGCCTCTCATATAATCAATGCATGCAACATACTCAAACCCATTTTATAGAATATAAATCATAATTTAACAATCTTAAATTAGCACAGAGGTTTATAATTCTTGCATTTTTGCCTTAATGACATAGTTTTGGTTACATCTTTGATTTCATTAATGTTCAGCTCCTGGTTGGGTCTATGACCTCAAAGGGTAAGATTTAGTCAGATAAATACATTCTTTTCTATACTGATTTTTTTAAGCATGGTCGGGTTTAGCAAATAAAACATGGGACACTAGTTAAATAGGAATTTCAGATAAGCAGTGAATAATACAATAGTATGGATAGACTTCTACTGAAAAATTATTGGCTGTTTATCTGAAATTCAAAGTTAACTGGGGGTTCTGTATTTTATCTGGCAATGCTCTCTTCCTGGTAGAGTATTCCATTTTCCAGAATGAAGGGGAGAAAGGCAGGAAATACCAGAAGAGGCCTCTGGAAGTATCTGATGAAGAACCTGATGAAGATACTGGAAAAAGTATGGGTATCTGAGCTCAATGCACAGACCCTCCATGACCAACCCCACCCCACCTGCCCAGCTCTGTGCCCTGCCATCCCCATACTCTCATGACCATCGAGAAGGTCCATGCTACCCAAACCCCTTGACCTTCCCCCACCACAGTATTTGCTACTTGGCACTGTGACTGCTCCTCGACCTCTGGGTCTCCCCAAGCCCACTGTGCAAAACTGAGGGTAGGACGTGCCTGTGGCTCATCTCACCTTTATCATCACTGAGCACAGGGCCTGACACAAGCAGGGGATCCATGTTTGTTAGCCGTTTGCTGACTGAGTAAAGTTGCATAAGAGAGCACAGAAGTCTAGTATTAGCGAACACAAGTCAAGCATGTGTTATCTTCCAAGCGTGTGCTCTGTCTTGCCCATGGGGCAGTGACCCTAATTCCTGCTTCTCAGCACCACACTCAGCCAGACCCTAGCTAGAACCTCCTGCCAGCTGGCTCTAGGTCACAGGCCTCACAGGAGAGCTGCCTGAGAGCAAAGGGGCATACCGTGTGAGTCACCGGCCAGTCTGGCTCGATTTTATTTGTGAAAGTGTGTGGAACCACACTGCTTCCTTTGACCCGTCTTTATGTTTCCGAATGGCGGCCAGATGGTCCTCCTTGGAAATGTAAACATGTTTCCAAACAAAAGGAGGTTGAGGAAATTTAACCAGGGAAAGGAAGATGCTGGAATCCCTCACTGCAAGAACAGAAAGGACAGATGATTACTTTTTAAACTCTGGGCCTTTTGCTGGGGGCACATTTTATCATTTGCTTCTCTCTCAGGGCTTCCCAGAGACAATCATGCTGGCAATCTGGATCAGCTTCCTCAAGGTGCCGTCCCCCTCTCTCTGAAGAAATGTATCCACGGGGTGACAACTAGCACTGGCCTCTCCCCCAGCAGGGGCCTCAGCTAATAAAAGGCAGAAATTTATAAAATGATGGATCTAGCAGAATGTGGTGAAAGCCGTCTAACAGCCACCACCAGAGCTAAGAGCACAGCAAGTCTCCCAACACCCCAAATGCGGGCATGAAGGAGTCACCACTCTCCAAGCAGCCCCTGGCTGCCTGGCCAGACATCTGCATTTTCCTTCTGTCCTGGGCCCTGGACATCACCCTTCTGGACTGCTTTAAAAGTGCCTCCCATTGAACAATGGGTACCTGAAATGCTTTAGGAAAATATTTTTAAGAAGACACACCCCAAACGGCCACAGTGCAAAAATGAAATAAGTATTTATTTTAAAATTTCTAATTGTTGGGGTACCTGGGTGGCCCATTCGGTTAAGCATATGACTCCTGGTTTCAGCTTGGGTCATGATCTCACGGTTTCGTGAGTTTGAGCCCCACAACAGGTTCCACACTGACAGTGCAGAGCCTGCTTGGGATTCTCTCTCTCCCTCTCTCTCTCAAAATAAATAAATAAATTTTAAAAAATTTAAAATTTCTAATTGTTTCATACTCACTGGTTTCCTTTCAGGTTTGTTTCATAACTGGTGGAAACCTTAGACACCTGCTGGCGACACTCAAAATTATTATAAACTCTCAAAATGCTACGAGCGCTGATGAGTGAAGTAGTGAAGAGAACCCACATGTGGGTCATTGCGTTACTTTTCTGTGGCAGGTGGCCAAGAACTGAGCCCATCCCAAACAGACTAATTCTATGCATTGGGGTTGTTTTCTACCCTAACGGTTGTGTTTTTCCTTTGTGACGCAACAGCTTTGGTTTTTAATGGCTGCTAAAGCTTCTCCAGATAGCAACTGTTTACAGTGAATAACAATTTTAAAACTTATTTCAAAAATATGTTTAAATACAACAATGTAAATACTTTTAGGTGTTTATTCCAAATATTGTGGATGAAATGATAATTCTGTGGAGATATTGTTTGGCTCCGTTGTACTGAGATGATGATAACAAAAACTGCAGGCGGGCCAACGGCTGTGATTTTGCACAGCCGGATGGAAAAACTTTATTATCTATTGGTACTGAGAATGTCATTCCAGAACTGGCCAGCAGAGGGGGCCAGCACTCTGTGGAACCCACGGGATTTAATCCAGTGAGGATAGAAAGATAATCGTCCACCTGCATGTTTTAGTTGTTAGGAAGTTGACTCAGAAAACTTCACGGCCCCTGGCAATTTTTCTAATTTCTGATAAAGCATAATCACTTAATATAACCTCAATTTGTAAAATTACAATCTACACAGTTTGTGACGTGGAGATTTTAACCAGATTATCCTAAAATAGAGATTTGAATCCGAAAGACTGATAATATGATTATATGTAAATTACAGTGCGCCAATTTAACATACATTTGGTGGCCAAAAATCAGCCTAGAGCAGCCAGGGTGCCCTTTATTTCTAAACTAGTTTGGCACTGAAAATTGAGAACAGAAAATGTGATTCTGTCACCTTTCAGGATTAACCTCTTCATGCAATCATAAACACCTGACAATTCTTGGAACCCAAACTGAACATTTCAGGGTCAGCACAAAGACTTATCAGTAAGAGCTAATGTAAACAAACCAGTTTCCTAACCTCAGAAACGTGGGTCCAAAGTCCCACTGTTTCAGTAAGTGGAGGCTTTGGGATGAACTCCTCTGATAACTGAGCCAGGCTTTCCCGGGGGGCTGGGCTTCAGAGGTCGGAATCTAACCTGAGTGCCGTCTTCCATCATTCCAGAAATAAAGACAAGGTGCCTCTTGGGTCAATTGGGAAGGAAGAACGTCCTTTTCAAAGCACATTAAGAAGTGCTCATTACCCTAAGAACACAAGTCTCTTAGAGGAGATTCTCAGAATACAGCCCTACGGAAATTTTCTGTAAAGTGACCTTTCAAACTGACTCAAATAATAAATTACATTTAAAGAGGTCCTTTTCCATTTAAAAAAATGTGTCCATGAACACACTGTACAGCAAGGCAGATTGCTCGGGTGAGGTGAGGAATGCAGAGTCATCCTGGGAGCATAGGAGTAGGTATTCTTTAAAGGCTACGTATGAGTTTTAGAAGCAAAATATTATAAATCTTCTAAGGGAAATTTTCAGTGCTCATTTCCTAAGTGCCTGTTTTCTAGGTAGGTACTCAACATTCAAGAAGTGGCAAGTAAATAATGATTTGCTTGACAGCGTGACCCAGCTGGTTATTCTGTGCGTACTTAAGCATCTCAGTGGAAGTTCTAATTCCCTGGGAGCCCGTGGTTACTCTATGCAGGTCTCCTTGTTCCCATGTGTGGGGTATTGCACAGCATTTCTGGAAGGACAGAAACCCTGTCTGTCCCTCGCTCCCAGCTGACAGTGGTACCTACCCTCCCTCTTATAGGCTGCTCTAGTTCAGTGATGCTCACACCTGCTGTAAGAGTGGGAATCCTGATGGGCATTAATTTCTTCCCTGCATCTTTCCAAGAATGAAAAGTAGGGTACAGAAAGGAGGAGGAGGACACAGAGAGGCAGAGAAGAAATAGCACTTCCCTGAGGATCGAAGAAGGAGCTGAGAGAAGAAGACCCTCCTTCCTTTGCTTCTTCTTGCACCTGGGAGGTGCTCCCTTGAGTGACACATCCTTTTACCAGCACAAGAGAGTGAGTGCTTGACTTAAACGTACTGGTCTCTACTGTGCCCTTTCCCAATCCCTCCTTCCCTGGGCCTCTTCATTATTCTCCCCCAATAAAAGCACAGTTCCCTTCCTGAACTTCACACTTCATGAGTTTAAGATCCACTCACTCGGCCAGTCTGTCTTCAACCAACAAAGGTATTCAGGGCACCCCATCCCATGCCACACTCACAAAACAGGAAGCACGTATTTACCCACACATGCTGAAGTACTGACTGGCCAGGCACCCTGTCAGGTGGGGGTGCCGTGGCACCCCTAGATCCCCAGAGTTTTCCTGAGAGCCAGGAGAACGGAGCTGTGGCAAACACTGGACACAAAGAGTAGGGTGTCACATGGGGGGCTGGGAAGACTCCCAGCAGGGAGACCACCCTCTCTAGGCAAGGAAGCCTGGAGGGTGAGCAGATACAGGAGGCAGGGAGGGAGGACAGGAACACGGAACAGGGTCAGGAAGTGTAGAGGCCCTAAGGAGGCTGGAAGGTGAGGACTGAGACAAGTAGGCCCTTACAAACTGCATTAAGGGTTTGCCCTGTGGCAGGCAATGGGGAGCCGTGGCCTCCTATGCAGGCTCTGGTCCCAACTCTACCCACTTGGCAGTTCTATTTCTTACTGTTAATACATATACCTGCCCTAGGAGTCCACCCTAATCTGCCCCCTGTAAAACCGCCCCCTGGAGCACAGTCCCCAAGCATGACCCATGTCAAACACCAAATTCTAGTTTCTGGATAAGCAAAGCCACAGACCTGGTCTGTAAGCATCCCACTGAGGTAATTTCGGTGACCCCCTTTGTGGGCTCTCTTTAGCCTAGGCAGGGGCTATCACCATCCCTGCCTCCTAGGGACATGAGGACGAAGAGCCACACCTGGAGAGGACGCTGTCAGGGGCAGCAGACCGGGCAATGATACTCGCACTTGCCCATCTGGTTGACTCTCAGTGAGGGAAGGCTGTGTGTTCGAGAGCAAAGGGCAGAAGCTTCAGGGACACATGGTCCTGAGTCCAAAGCAGCTCTCCAGTGTCCACCAAGGTGCTGGGTACTTTGTGGCTGTCACTGCTTCGGTACTCCAGCAGCCTGCCTGTGGCTATCATTACTGCTCTTTCATCAGTCAGGCAGTGGGGCTTGAGGAACCAAGCAGCTTGCCTGAAGTCACCCAGCAAGTAGCAGGTGACAGAGCCAGAGTCTGAATCTTCACCCATCTGGTTCCAAAGCCAATGCCTTCAACCACTCAGCCTGATCCTCTTCCACGGTGACACTGCTGTATCCATAGGTGAGTCACTATGACCCTGACCTCTCCCACCTGGACCCTCTGTCCCCAGGTGGGTCCTCAATCTTGCAGGGCCTTGGGGATTTTCTCCTGAAGGACACAGGAGGGGCTTCTGGTGGGATTCAGATTCTCTAGGTAAAAGCTTTAATCACATGTTATTCCTTCCCTCCTCCCTCTCTACCCTCTGTCGAATTGCCATGCATCATATTTTTCCTGCTGATTCTAAGTTACGTACCTGCAAAGGGTGATTAAGATGTTTTGTTCTTAAGACAAATATGAAAACTTGCCAGTGTAAATCAGCCAAAGAGCTAAGTGGCTCTGTCCACAGTCATGACTCAATTTAGGGGGTGGGGTGAGGAGGGTGGACTGGAGGAGTCTGTCTGGAGAATACGATCATCCCCGCACATGGGTCTGTGCCGGGCGTGACACATCTGTGCTCTCACCATTTAAGGGAGGCTGCAGCCTGGCCAGGAAAGGATGGGGCATGGACACCTTCGCCCCCACGTTGTCCCGGCCCCACCCATCAATCAAAGAGAGGATGCAGATGAAGCGGCCCCGGGGAGCTTCCCAGACCTGTTCTAGGACACGGGGTCCATGTTTCAGTGATGACGACCAAAAGTGTCCAGTGGATGCCTACTGTCACCCAAAAAAGTAAACGTGAACACAAACACCAATAAAAAGCTATTTCCATGGATTCAGTGGACCAGCAACCAACTACCGATGAGGACTCACTTCAGTTTACTGTCTCTCCCACTCCCTCCCAAGGACACACAAAGAGTGGGTCATGGCCAACGTCTGTCGGGGAGGCCATGAGGGTAAAATGCACATTGGGTTCATACTCCTAGCCTGTCCTCACTCTCCCGAATCCCACCCCCCTCCACACGGAGCTTCACTGAGAAGTGGCAAACTGATCAAATTATTATTTTTTTTTTATTTCTTAAATACTTATTTTGAGAGAGAGAGAGACAGAGACAGAGTGTGAGTGGGGGAGGGGCAGAGAGAGAGGGAGACCACAGAATCCAAAGCAGGCTCCAGGCTCTGAGCTGTCAATATAGAGCCCAACATGGGGCTCGAACTCATGAGCTGTGAGATCATGACCCAAGCTGAAGTCAGACGCTTAACCAACTGAGCCACCCAGGCACCCCAATCAAATGCCATTATTTCAGTAACTTTGCGTGGCACTGTCACCATCCACTAGCACTTTGAATCTTCCTTTTACTTGACTCTTCACAATACAGAAACATCTTTCACCGTTTGGAAAAGTGTCTGTAAAAACAGACAGCAGAGACACAGGAGGCCCAGACTTGTTTTAAAAGGGAAGGGGACCTGTGTCTCCAGGGGGCTGGTTCAAGGGCAGCCAAGATGCCACCAGTAGGTTCACAATGCTGTCTGCTCAAGAAGCAGGCCAAATTTCTCCCTGGAAATTGGGCGGAAAGTCACCGTGACCTAGAAGCAAGCTACCTAACCACCTGTGTAAGTTTCTGGCTGGCTCCTTCTCCAGCTGAGAGGTTAGGTCAGGTCACCGGGGGCCCACAGCACAGTCTGAGATCTGATGGGATAAGATCACAGGACCAAGAACCAAATTCAGCCACGTGGCCACTTAAAGAGAAAGGAGAGGGCCCTGGAGCACTGGAAAAGGAAATCACAGCAGAGGCTGGGTGGCAGCAGGGTGCACATTTGGGGAAGAAAGAGAAAACAGAAGGCAGAGAGGAGAGAACAAGCTACAAGGAGGTGGAGGTCCTGGTGCTGGGCTAGGGCGGCACAGCATACCCCGGGGGCCTGGGAAAAGCACACCAGCCCTGGTGCCCTATACATAGAAGAGATTCAAAAATACATCTGTGAATCAAAAACACCCCAAATCCCTGTGAGAAGTGAAGTTGCCCCAGTCAGAAGGGGCAGGATGCCCTAAAGTGAAGCCATGCATGGGGCCTGGGGAGCTGTGTCAGACCCACACCACTGAGAACCACGCTGCAAGGGTCCACTGGGCTAGGCAGAGGTGGGCTTTCTGTCTCTGGTCTGCTGCCTGGGACCTGTGTGGCCTCTAACCTTTTTTTAGCCACTTTCACTAAGAAAGTAAAGTCAGTGGCTTTGCCCCTGCATCAGGTGGTGATCTCCCCTTTAGTTTCAGGGTAGCACAGACCTTTGCCCCCGCAGTCCACATGAGAATAAGCATGCAGGCTTAGGGCCTGGGGGCACAGTCAGGCTTGTGCGAGCTGGGCAAGTGGATCCATGGCCAGCCCTTTCTGCTGCTGTCCTGGATGCCTTAACTCCATTCCTCAGATCTCAAACTGAAGAATAGACCGTCTGCGATATGCAGGTAGATTAACGTCCTTGGTGATACAAGTGAATACGGGCCTGTATGCTAGCAGCACAGCCAGGCCCTCAATGATGGGCTTTATTTAGAGAAAATGCTCAAATACCACACTCAAGCTGGGCCCCAACACCAGCCCTCCTGCAGGCTCCCCCATTCCAGGAAATGGCTATTCTACTTCTCACACTGAACGCTGTGGTGTGGCCCTGACCCTCCCGTACTCCCCACCTCTGGTCTCTCAGTAAATCTCATATCTCTCCCTTCCACACACATCGGTGTTTGACCACTTCTTACACCTGCTCTGCTGCACCTGGCAGGATGCCCTAGCACCTGTCTCCCATCTCCTTGACTCTCCCTTGCCCACCTCCAGTCTTTCTCAGCGGCCAGAGTATTCCCAGATCTGCCCATTCCCTCCTCTCTGGTCACCTACTCTCCATATCCTACTCTCCACTCCAGCCATGAGGGCTGCCTCCTCACTTCTTGAAGCCTTCAGGCATATGCTGGCCTCAGGGCCTTTGCACTTGTTCTCACCTCTGTCTGGAATGCTTTCTTCCCCAGGTATTGACAAAATGGCTTGTTCCCTCCCTTCCTTCAGGTCTCGACTCAAAGTTCATTTCCTTTGAGATTTTCTGGAGAACCTTATCTGAAAGTTAACTCTTCCCCTTAGAGGTCATAGGCCCTTTCCTTGCTTTTTTCTTCTGAATACTTATTACTATCTAACATATTATTTATTTGTCTTTCTTGTTTATTATTAGATTTATCCCAACAAGAGAATGAGAGTCATGAAGGCAGGGATTTTTTTTTTTTTTTGTCTCTTTTGATCACTGCTGTGTCCCCACCACCTAGACTAATTCCTGGCACATGGTAGGTACTCAGCGGATACTCACTGAATGGATGAATGTGAAATCAAAATGTTGACTTCACAGTAGTCAGGAATCAAAGATCACCTGACTATTTTGGAAATAGAATTTCTTGCTGCAGTGGTGACCAGATGACTTCACAAAGCCTGATATTGGTGCTATTAAAAAAACAAAAATCAGAATAGTCCAAGAGCCCCAAATGGTCAATCAGAGATTCTACAAGCTGATGTTTTAACATGTTAAACCTTCCCAGATGTAAGGGATGTAATAGGCAGGAAACCTTGGCCACAGTCAGGAAACTCTGAACCACACAAGTATTATGCAGAGGGAATTCAACTTAAAGACCCAGCCCCACTGGGTAGAAGGTGTAGAAAAGGCAAAAGGAACCCCTTGGTCACCCAGAGATAATATCCACAGGAAGCAGCTGTCTTCATCTTCTCAGGCTGGGGCCCAAGAAAGGACGGGGTGGTCAGCCCTGCCCAGAGAGGAGGCCAGGAAGGTAAATTAGTGAGCACTGTGCCTCTACCCATGCAGGGCTTTAAGTATCTCTGCACATGTGTCTCTGTGAAATATTCAAGGCCCACGGACGGTTGCCGAGATTAACACCACAGTGCATGTGCACAAGGGAGAAAAAAGCACATTCTCTCCACATAAACATTTTCCTCCACTGCAGTACTTGGGGGACTAAGAAAAAGGGCTCAACATCCCTTTAATTGCATGCAGATTCAAAAATGCAAGTAAGGGCCAAGGCTTTCACACCCCATGAGGGTGTTCAGTCAGACATTTATAAGAGCTACCAGCCGGCTGCCAGCGTGAGCTCTGAAACCCAGATTTCCTCACAAAGCTTTTTAATAAAAGTAGAGAGCCCAGATCTAGCCCAGCCCAGAACTATTTCAATAAATTTCAAGCGAGGGAATCTGATGGGGAATTATACTGAGAAAACCTGGCATTTCCAATAGAATACATGCACCTGGTTACCTTTTGTATTTACAGTTTGTATATCCAGACAATGTTTTTATGCAAATAATAAACCTGCATAGAAATAAGGTAGAATCTTCTCTTACATTACTGTTATGTGTTTTACTCTGTGAACAATTTCCCTGGACTTAAAAGGATCTAAGAAAGGAAAAGGGGTTCCCCTGGGATTGTGCCCCAAAACTCAGGTAGTGCAGGAGGGGTCAGTACCAGCTTGCCCCCAGGCAGAGAATCTAGGACCGGAACAAAGAATTAAGGTCACGCCTTCCTCTGGTCCCAGTGCCCCATCTCCTCCCCTCCAGGGGGTGCCAGCCCAGCCCTGGCAGGAGGTCTCCACTGGACAGGACTCTAGCCCAGGAGGTAGTGCCAACAGTTCCAGTACAAAGCCAACCACTGGTCCCCGTCCTGATCACCTCCACCGCCCCTACCTCTACCAGCAGCCTGGCTAACACCCAGTTCTAGTCCCCCTCAGATACCTGAGCAGCCATCCTGTCCCTCTGGATCTTCTTTTCTCCCTGATAATCACTTTCTTCCTAAACCTTTCTCACTTGTAGATGCTCCATCTTCAGACGCATGCTACGTGTCTCTGCATCACGAACCCAGAACGGATCCAGAGCGTGAGCACAGAGAGGACAGAGCCTGGCTGCGTGTGCAAAGTAAGTCTGGTGCCTCACACTGACCCCCGCCTCTGCTCCAGGCAAGGTGTTTTCACTACCATATCCTGGGGCCTCCCAGCTGGCTACAACCCTTGCCAGAAGTGCTGACGCTGAGGGTAACAGTAACAACTAGAGTATAGGAAGGACTAACTATTGCTGGACACTATACTATGCATTGTAATTCTCACCAAAAAAAAAAAAAAAAAAAAAAAAAAGGAAAAGAAAAAGACAAGAATAGGAAAAGTACTATGCTACGGGGCGGGGTGGGGGTGGGGGGACAATTCCAGCCAATCTACCTGCTTGGGGTCACACACCTGAGCTGTGTCACCTGACCGGAGTGAGACCTAGAGCAGGGGTGGAGGGGGTGTGTGTGGGGGGGAGCACAGAGGGGAGGGCCAGCTCTCTGGGGCTCTCATGGTCAGCCTTGTTCCCGCAAGGACGTAAGTCAACAATAAACTGCTGTTCCTGCATCTAAGCTTTCCTGATTCAGGCATTCATTTGGTAAATCAAAAAATACAACAACATCCACACCCAAATAGCAAATCCAAGGAAAACTCTGCCATGCTGAAACAATACAAAGCTATCTCCATATCCGAAATCAATGTGAGAATCTGGGGGGCAAAGAGAAGCCTGAAAGGCAGGCCGTCTGGCTCAGGGCCTTCAAACTTGCTGGCTTTGGGAGCCTTTCCAAAGGATGTGTCATGAGAACTGAGCTAATTATCCATATAATTCACACACTGGGGCGGGGGGCAGGGGGGATCGACCTGGGGAAGTAGAGGTTATCATAAGACCTCAGGCAGACCAGCAGCTAAGGAGACTCGTCCCGGCCACCCTCTGCTTCAGTAAAGTGCCCCCAAAGGAGCCCCCAGGTATGTTTAGAAGACTGTGGACAGGACGGCCTCTGGGTGACGTGTGACCATTCTCAGCGCTGCAGGTGGTCACAGCCGTGGTGGAGGAAGGTTGCTCAGAGCCCTACAGCCTTCCCTGGCCCCCTCTCTCCCAGCCCCTCCTACTTCTAGGCTCGCCTCGCTCAGGCGCTTCCTTCCCTCTGGCGGCCGGCCGCCTCTCCTACTGCCTCCCAAGTGCAGCCCCTGGAAGGGCGTCAGCCTGGCAGAAGGAAGCCGCGGCAGTTCTCTGAGAACTCAAATCTCCAAGGGCCAGGGCAGTCACAAGGCCAGGGAGGAGGCTGCCGCGGTTAATCAAACCCAAATGTTGGACCCACCCCTGGGGTGGGGACCGGGCTCTCCCTAGTAGTCGCCAGAAGGGAGGCCCCTCCGGAGGAGTGACAGACAGAAGGCTGCGTGGCACCTCGCACCCAGGCTCCTCCGTCACCGGAGGAGACCGGAGACACAGCCCCTTCCAGCGGAGCCCTCGGAGGGGCGGCTGCCAGAGCCGACGCGACCCCAGCCGGACACTGTGGTTAACTCTTCCCAAATGTTTCACCGACTCTCTCCTGTCCCCTTCCGGGCGAGGCGGGGGTCGCAGCCCGCCCTCCCGGGGGTTGGGAGGTGGGGAGGCCGCCAGTCCGGAGCAGGGGCTGGGTTCACCCCAACACTGGCCGCTGCACTGGTACTGGTCAGGGACTCGTCCCTGGGGACAGTCAGGGCGCCTGTCTTGCCAATTTCGGCCCGGAGGCCCCAGGGCTCCACGGGCTGACTCCTTGTCCTCCGACCACTGCCGCCTCGGGCGCCCTTCATTTGGGAGCGGAGGATCTGAGCGTCCCGTCCCGTGCCAGGGATGGAGGGGAAAGCCGCAATCTCGGTTTAAGTAACTTCCCCTCCTCCCTTCATTGCGCTGTAAGACGACCATGCAACCACATCTCCGGCTAAGATCCCATCCGAGGCGCCCCCCCGGCCCCACCCCGGTGCCCGCGGCCCCCGAACCTTGTCGCAGCGGCGCGCGCGCTAGCTCGGGCCGGTCCTCGGGGAAGGCGTCGCGGAGGCGCTGCCAGAGGCGGCCCAGGTCTGCGAAGCTGCGGTGCAGGTAGAGCACGCTGCGGTCCGACCACTCGGTGCGGATCTCGAAGAACTCCTCCTCGTCGCCGCGCCGGCTGACGATGAGTCTGCGGATGCCGTTCACCCAGCAGCCGCGCACGAACATGTTCACGAGCGAGGTGCCCTCAAACACCGCCGAGGCCATGCCGCGGGCCGCTCATGCCCCCGCCTCCGGGGGCGCCTTCGGCCCCCGCCCGCCCGCCCGCCTGCCGGGCCGGGGTCGGTCCGAGGTCTCCGGAGCCGGGATCGGGCCGCCGTGTGCCTGCGGTCTGCCCGGGATTGAGGTCTATCCGGGGCCAGGGTCCGTCCGATGTCTGTCCGGAGCTGGGATCGGGCCGGGGTCTGCCTGTGGTCCGCTCGGACCCGGGATGGGGCCGGAGTCCGCCGGCCGTCCGAGGTCTGTCCGGAGCCGCGGTCCGTCTGGCGGCTGTCAAGGGCCGGAGTCCGTCGTAACCCCGGTCTGTCTGGGGTCAGCCCCCGGCCTCTGCGCGCACTCCAGGGGAAGCGCGGCGGCGAGTCGGTCGGGCCCGGCCGAGTTGCGGCTTTATAAGGCACTTCCCATCGCGGGCGGCGCGGTCGTCGACGTCGAGGCCGCCGCCGCCTTCCTCCCGCCTCCGGGTGAGCGGACGCGCCGCGGGCCGCGGGCCGCGAGCGGAGGGGGTGGCCTGGCCCGCCGCGCACCGCGCCGCCCACGCGAAGCCCGTGCTGCTGGGGCCGCCGACACCCTGGCGGCCGGGAGCCCGGCCGAAACCCGAGCGCCGGGCCCCTCCCCCGCGCCCCCCGCCCGGTCCCGGACCCGGACCGCCCCCGCCGCTTCCTTCCCCTCCCGGCCCCTGAGCCGCCGGCCGGTGACTGGACGAGAAGCTGGGAAGGGAGGGCGGGGGCGGGCCTGCACTCCCGGGGCTCGCGTGCAGACTTTCTTCTCTTCCGTTTCTCGGTCCTGGGGAACTCGTGGGTGGGGGGCTGCGCGCCCCACCCGGCCGGCGACCGGGAAGGAAACTGCACGTGTGCCGGGGCCGGGACGAGGGCTGGGCGGAGCGCGGGCGAGGCTGCGGTGCCAGAGGTCCGGTCGCGCCGGGCGTCGGGACTGTTGGCTTCGCCCTAGTCCCTGAGCCGTCGCCCACCCACCCCAGGCAGGGCCGGGAGCCGAGGTCTAGGGCAGAGACCAGCCTGCCCCGCGTTCTCTCTGCGCCCGGCGTCCCCTCCCCGTGCCCAGCGTCTCCACCCCCCCCCCCCCCCGCGTCCGCTCCCCGCCCCGCGTCCCCCCGCGCATTCCAGTCGTGCTGCAGCAGCCCGGACGCCTGCTGTAGACCAGGACGCGCCGGGATGGACAGACTGAGAAGGGGCGTCTCTTAAGATCTCGTCCGGCCAGCCAGCCAATCGGTCGCCCCCAAAAGGAAAAGAAGACCCCAAATCTTTTTAAGAAGTGGGACAAACCGGTGGTGGGAAAGGCGTCTCCTCTGAAAGAGCCTCCCCCGGAGCCTGGTAGCCCTTTGTGAGACTGGGATTTCGGAAGTCTAAGTGGGTTAACTGCCCACATTGAAAACTGGGATCTATAGCAGCCTTGATTTCTTAGGCTGTTCCTCATTGGTAGATAATTTCAAGCGATAGTTTAAGAATTGGAAATTGGGTCCTGAAGTGTCTCAAGTGACTTCACATCGCTCTAGGCAGGGGTGGGAGAGACCGGGTTGGCTCTTCACACTTTGCAGAGTTCTAGAAAGTATCGAAAGGCCAGCTAGTGCACAAAAACTTTAGAGGTTGAGGGCGGGTTGCTGGTCACTTGACTGACTCCAGACCCAGACGTGTCCTCCTTCCCATCCCCATCACCCTGTTACCACCACCAGGTTTTATTCAGACTGCTCCAGTGACTTGTAGGTATCCTATCTTCATGGTTCACCATCTAGGTTTATCTTAAACCACCCCCCACCCCCGCCCGGTCCCCCGTGCTGGTCATAGTCCCCATTTGCTGTGCAAACTGGGAGGAGAAGGGGTTTTCCACAATTTGGCATGGCCTCCTGGCACTGTGGTGGCAATCAGTAAGTGTGGTGTGATTGATAGGCTGACCCCAGGGAGTCTGCTTTGTGCACCCAGGGGCCTGAGGGCAGAGGCTGAAGGAGTGGAGCAGGGCTGAGTTTGACCTCCCTCAACAAAGCCCCACTGAGCCCCCCAATTCTCCCCCCCGCCTGCCCCTTACGGTCACCCTCCCAGGACACACACCCTTTTTCTCTTACTGCCACTGGGCTGAACAGCCATCCCTAGTACTTTAAAGGCCAGAATTAAGGTGCTTTTAAGCATTCTGTAAAATCTTGCCTAGGAACAATCAGGTCTTTGGGCCCCTGTTGCTAGGGAGACCTAACTTTGTAAAGTTGCCCCTCAGTCTGTGGCGAGCATTCCTGGTCACTAAAGAGAAGAAAGTGTTTTCCTATCAGTGATATTTGTTTCAAGAGACCTGGAAGGAGAGAAAACCAGGGCTAACTAAAAAGTAATGACTGTCCCAAAGCCACTAGTAATTACAGAACTTAAGATTGAAACACAATGAACTACCATTTTTTAATACATTGCATTGATACAGATTTCTAAAAATCTGTTAAGAAACTTATCCAATATCTAGAAAGAAGGCCAAGAGAATAGTCACCCTCTCAATCTATGTCCTTTCATAGTTATTGGGCATTGTTTCAAAGCCCAAGGATTACTTTTCTAGCAGAATGCACCATTGTTTGATGTTGCTATTTACTATTAATGAAAGGCTAAGACTCTATAAAGTTATATATTAACTTGTAGATTTGTGCTTGGTAGAGATGCAGATAATTTTCGCCCCAGAGAAAAGATAACTTCACAGGTTATAATTTATTGCCCTGTAGGACATTAACCATTTTTTAAAATTTTATTTATTTGAGACAGACGCAGAGAGAGAGCATGCACGTGTGCATGCGAATGCAGGGTAGGGGCAGAGAGAGAGAGGGAAAGAATTGCAAGCAGGCTCTGTGCTGACAGAGCTCATGTGGGACTTAATCAGGCTTGATCCCAGCAACCATGAGATCATGAACTGAGCAGAAATTAAGAGTCGGCTGAACAGAAATCAAGAGTCCGATGCTTAACCTACTGAGCCAACCAGGCACCCTAGACATTAACCATCTTTATGTCTAGTCTAGCAATATTGTTTTAATATATTTTAAGGATTGTATAAATCTGTTTCTTCAAATGGTCTTCGAATCAACTTTTTTATCTTACAAATTTTCTCATTAATTGATGAAGTAAAAAAAAATTTGACGTATGTGCATGCCATATTTGTAGAAACATTTGAGAGTTGTATTTAACTTTTGAAAAGTATACTTGGACACGTCTGACAATAAGGATTTTTGCAAGATTATGGACAGTCACGTACCCTCATACACTGATTTGGTTGCATCAGATGGGACAGGCTCTTTGGAAGGCACTTTAGTAGTTGTTAAAATTGCAAATGTGTGTAACTTTTCATCCAACAACACCTAGGATTCTATCCTAAAGAAGTATTTACACGTGGACAGCAAAAGAAAGGTACAAAGACACTCATTGTTGCAGTGTTTGTCACAGTAAGAAATTGGAAAGGGCTTCAACATTCATCAAAAGTGGAATGAATAAATTAGTGACACGTGATAGAATACAATACAGCTACAAAAAAATGGATCAGCTATAAAAGTATGATAGATCCCAGAAACAAAATGTCAGTGGAAACAGCTGATGGGTATAGTGTAGTAATAAAGATATGTATGACAAAGCAATTCTAAATTTAGAAAGATACTGCCAAATTCATAAAGCTACCTTTGGGGTGGTGAATGAGTCCAGATAGGAGGGTGTCAGAGGGATATTGGCTTTATACTGTTCTTACGTATATTTCTGAATTAGAGGAATTCACATACCATGTAATTTTTTTAAATGTTTATTTATTTTTTTTTGAAGGGGAGGAGGGGCAGAGAGATAGGAGACACAGAATCCCAAGTAGGCTCCAGACTCCGGGCTGTCAGCACAGAGCCTGACGCAGGGCTCGAGCTCATGAACTGTGAAATCATGACCTGAGCCGAAGTCAGATGCTCAACTGATTGAGCCACACAGGCGCCCCATATACTGTGTAATTTTTAAAAAGGCTAGGGTCACCTGTACCCCAATGTTTATAGCGGCACTCTCAACAATAGCCAAATTATGGAAAGAGCCTAAATGTCCATCAACTGATGAATGGATAAAGAAATTGTGGTTTATATACACAATGGAATACTACGTGGCAATGAGAAAAAATGAAATATGGCCTTTTGTAGCAACATGGATGGAACTGGAGAGTGTGATGCTAAGTGAAATAAGCCATACAGAGAAAGACAGATACCATATGGTTTCACTCTTATGTGGATCCTGAGAAACATAACAGAAACCCATGGGGGAGGGGAAGGAAAAAAAAAAAAAAAAAGAGGTTAGAGTGGGAGAGAGCCAAAGCATAAGAGACTGTTAAAAACTGAGAACAAACTGAGGGTTGATGGGGGGTGGGAGGGAGGGCAGGGTGGGAGGGAGGGCAGGGTGGGTGATGGGTATTGAGGAGGGCACCTTTTGGGATGAGCACTGGGTGTTGTATGGAAACCAATTTGACAGTAAATTTCATATATTAAAAAAATAAAATAAAATAAAAAATTAAAAAAAAAAAATAAAAAAATAAAAAAATAAAAAGGCTAGGGTGCTGTGGGGGGCTGGTAGTACATAGCCAGAGCGTTCCCCAGTGCTAGCGTCTCGGTGGTGGGAATAATTGCTAATGAGATTTCCGTCTTAGTATTTTTTTGTTACTTAAATATCACCATCTGATGGTGATGAATGGATCTCTGAAATAAGTACTAGCACTTCTGAGTTCTGGTCCTGCCGAGCCACTGACTGATTCCAGCTGTTTTACCTCAAACCCACCTAAACTTTCTTGGCCTGGATATGCCTTTCTGTGAATTAGGAATTGTAAACAAGAATTTGGAAAAGCCCATGCCTGTTACTAGGACAGATAACATGGCAGGTGGCAGAAAGTGAGCCGTGAACACCTTTGAGGCCCGTAGTATATAAATGTTAGGACCAGATACACAGGAGGTAGGGTGGTTTCAGGCTGTAAATCAAGCTGATTATCCAGCTCAGTGCCTGAGCCTGCATAATAGCGTGTGAAAGTGGAGAACAAAGAGGAGCTCTCTGGCTCACCTTGTCCATCTTTCAAGCCCGGTGCAGAGTTACACAGGTGCAACGCAGGAAGAGCCCTGCTCTGGGTAAGAGCTATGGAAACCAGATACTTCAATCGGATTCATAATAGCAAATGAGCTTCAAGGCCTTTACTTTTGAAGGGAGGTTGGTTTCTCTGTTTGTTTTTCTTCTCTTGTTGTTTTGTTTTGGCTTTGTCGTTGTTGGTGGTGTTTTGTTTTGCTTTGTTTTAAGTTCTACCCTTTCTCTCCAGGCCTCACTGTTAAGAGGAAGACAGTGCAAAGGTTGGTAGTCACTTCTCCATGTCACCCTGTGTCCCCCCTCCTGTGTCTGACAACACAACACTATAGGAAGCAGGGGGCTGATGCCAGGCAGTGAGCCGGGGATGGGGGAGGTAGTCCTGGCCCCAGGGGCAGCCCTAACCTCACAGCTTCCACCATTTGTAACCCCTCTCCTAACACTCTACCTCCACCAATATGCAGAATGACTACCTGTGCTTAGTATGCATTTGATAAACTATTTGTATGAGCACCAGGAATTACTTTTGAGTCCCACCTCACCAGTTCCAGACATGGTAAGGTAATTCAGTGAGCATCCTGGAAACCACAGCTCTTCGTTTTTCTTCCAAAGAAGAGCAGTGAGAGGCCCACAGCTGTGAACACCTGTAGCACATTAACGAATCTGAGCCTCCCAACAGCCCCTGGGGATGGGGGATGGGGCGGAGGATAATTGTCCCTTGGCAGGTGAGGACACTGAAGGCTCCAAGAGGATCTAAAGTGGTTCCAACCCATGGCAAGCCCCAGACTGAGGGCCTCCCTGCTCATCCCACCAGCCCCATCTGGTCTTGCTCCAGCCACACTGGCCTGTCTCCACTGTCTCCAGGTGGCAGGCATCTCTACCCAGAGCCCACTTATGGGCCTGACAGGCCTTCCCCATTCTCTCCACCACTTGCCATGGACTGCTGATTCCCACTCATACTTTAGACCGGTGCCCCTCAAACCCTCATGTGCTTGTGGGTCCCCAGGAAGCTTGGTGAATAGCAGATTGTGTTTCATTAGGTCTGGATGGGCCTGAGAGTCTGTATCTCTGACAGGTTCCTAGGAGATGTTGATGCTCATGGCCTGCAGTCCACTCTGGGTAGCAACAACCAGAGAAAGTGACTCTGGAATATGTCAAGAGACACCATTGTACAATCTCATAATGCCTGCATTCATTCATAATTGTACCTAAGTGTTAATCGTGTTTTCCTGGAGAGAAATGTAATCTCCATGAGGTCAGGGACTAACTATACCTGTCTTGTTCATATTTGTATGCCTCATGCCCAACACAGGGCCTGGCACCTGATGAATGCTCACTGAATAACTGCGGAATGGCTGAATGAGCCAGAGAGCCAACACTGTTCTCCTGCCAAAATGACATCCCTTGATTTCCAACAATTAGACATTGGGGAAGTTTCATAATTTATCATCCAACCCCAGGCATTGAACCATTTTAAAAAGGGACAGACTAAAATTTTCATGATGACTATTTCTCAGTGATGGGTTTTTATTTTCTTTTGTGCACTTTTGTATTTTCCAGATTTCATGCAATAATCAGGGATGACTGCAGTAAATCGAAGGTAATTTAAAAGTTCAAGTTCATCTAAGCAGATTCTTTCTCATACTGTCTACATGGTCACTTCTCCTTTGTCACTAAGGATATTCAGCTAGCTGTGTAGTCAATCACTTGTGCTCCTAATGTCTCTGTTTCCTGACTACTAAGTAAGATCAGGCTGTAGATGACCACTGAGACTCACTCACGCATCAATTCTCCCTGAATCTGTCTTTTTATCCATATAATCCCTCTCGTCCTTCTTATCCCCAAGGGATCCTAACCCTATTCCTATTGTGGGAAAGAAAAAATTCTTCCTCTATCTTTCGAATTCTTCTAGCTGGATAAAGAATTAAATTTACATAAGACAAATTGGCAGGAGAAAAAACCCAAAGTTTTATTAAATGTGCATGAAGGCCCAACAGTGAAATTAAGAACTAAGGAAATGACCAAACAGGCAGTTTTCATACTTTTTAGACAAAGAGACCGTAAATCTACAGGGAGTTGACAGAACGAATAAAACTTAACTTTGAGAGCTTCATTCAGTAAGAAATTCTAGGGGCACCTGGATGGCTCAGTCTGTTAAACATCCAACTTCAGCTCAGGTCACGATCTCATCATGGTTCCTGAGTTCAAGCCTTGCGTCCTGCTCTGTGCTGACAGTGTGGAGCCTGCTTGGGATTCTCTCTGTCTCCCCCTCTCATTCTGTCCCTCCCCGCCTCTCTCTCTCTCTCTCTCTCAAAATAAATAAATAAAACTTAAAAAAAAAATTCTAAACAGAATTTGGGCTGGGTGGTAAATTATTAAAAAGTAGCAAAGGTTGTTTATACGGCCTTCTAAGCTCTGAATTCCCTCTATCTGGTGGTAAGGATATCTCTTTACCTCCTGGTACAAGGAGGGTCCCTTTTCCATGTGAGATTTATATCCTGCTTCTAGGGGAAGGGAGGACAGTCTGAAAGTCCTTCTTGCACTGCTGTATCTTAGGTAACTTTTATTTGAAATCATCAGTATGCCAAAGTGGCACATGTTGAGGTGACCTGCCCTCAGCCCCTGCACCGCCAATCTCGTCTTTGCTTCTGCCAAACTGAGTATTGTTTCACACTCTCCCTTTCCTGAGGATGGAATTTCGTTACTTAAGGCCTAGATAATAGATAGACTTCACCCTCCGCTGTAGCCAAGGTGTTTGCCTAAATTTAAGTTGCCATTTTTTAGCATGACACTCTGAAAATTCAATGAAAACCCAGGACTGTTTGAGACTATCAGCATTAGTCACAGCCCTAAAAATCCCACTGGGAAAGGCTGATGGTGTTCACACTGTTTAGTTACTGGAATTCTATATATATTCTTCAATGTATAACCTGTGTGAGGTGAGTCAGCAAACAGCCTGTGGACAGACACAACATTTGTAGTTCTTCCCCGCACCCATTCCATTTCCTCTAATGGTACAAATGCATGAATATATGAGGTGATTTAACATAATTTTCTGGTTTCAAGATAAACATTGTTTTCACATTTATTAGCTCATCAAAACATCCAGTCAAGCTGTTTTCTATTGGCCACCATGAGCAGAATTAGTAAGCTTGTTTGTGGAAACTATACAGGAAAAATAAGGAAACTTTAAAGATCAAAGTTGAAATACTTTTAATTTTTTTTTCATTTTATTTATTTTAGAGAGAGAGAGAGCACACATGCAGGGGAGAAGGGCAGAGGGAGAGAGACAGAGAATCCCAAGCAGGCCCTATGCTCAGCACAGAGCCCAGCATAGGGCTCTAACTCAAGAACCATATCATGACCTGAACTGAAACCAAGAGTTGGACACTCAACCAACTGAGCCACCCAGGCACCCCAAGACCAAAGTTGAAATATTAAGGAATTGGCATTGTAGCTTGAGACACAGTGACTGCCCATAATATTCATATGAGGGCTATCTATTATATTAGGACAGATATCAGTCCTCTTTGAATAGTTAGATTAAATAAAGGATCATGGTTACTACTAGGATTCTGAATTTCCTTATTCTGAATCAAAATAAAATTTCCATGCCTGAACTTGGTTGTTAGTGTTTTGAGCTAACATAGCGGCTCATATTAACCAGAAATGTTAGGCCAAAACAGGTAATATAATTTAAAATTTTTTTACTGCTTAGATAGATAGATTTAGAGATACAGATATGTCTTGTTTGATTCCACAAAAGATTTCAGGTGACTTTCCAAATTATACATGCAATAAAAAATGCATAATTTACAACTGAAAGTCTAAAACAATACAGGGGATGAGAAAGAGGAGCAAAGGAAATTTACCACATAGATATGCAGGCCACAGACCTGCATTCAGGTACTAAATGCAGATTGTAAATGGCTTCCCATCTCAGAGTTAAACTCCCAAATCCAGCCTGTCCTCCAAGACTTTTACATGACCTGCTGTGTCACCCTCTCCCCCCAGCCCTCCCAGGCCTGCAGCTTATCCCCTACCATTCTTCCGTTCCCTCAGTCTACTCCCCTGCAGATACGTCAGGCAGACCCACCCCAGGCCTTCACAGCTACTTTGCCTGGGCTGAAAGCTGCCCGGTGTCCTACCGGATGGCAGGATGGCTCCCGCCCTCCCTGGTCTCTACTCAAATCCACCACTTCACAAGAGAGTCACTCCCAACCCCCTACCAAAAGAGCATGATGCTTCCACCCATCACTAGCTCCTTCCCGTGTTTTCTTTTCCTTCAGAGGACTAGGCATGATCTGTCCCCTCACTGGCAGGGAAACTCTGTGAGATAGCAAATGGCTAAGGCTTTGACTCTGGCCAGGGGAGAGTGCAGGCATTTTTGCATTAAAGAACTCCATCCTGCTGTCTGAATGCTCAGCTGGCGTTTTTTTGTTTTTTTGTTATTTTGTTTTTCTGTTTTTTTTTTTTGTTTTGTTTTTTTTTAAAGAGCATGGATATGCTCTCAATCACTAGGACAGGATTCTTGTCTGGATCTGATTAACCCTCATAACTGCGATGTCTGAGGAACATCCAGCACATATGGTTGTAGGGCAAGGAAGATCTACACCTAAAACTGCCCATAGTCCAGGAGCTGCTTTCCTGCCTGAACAAAACAACAGTCGAGGCCCTGGTATTGTCCACCCTCAAGATGGTCCACGGTGATCTGCGTCTAGGAAAAGGTCAGAGTAACATTTAGTAATTGGTTGCCACATGCCTATGCACATAGACAGATAACCAACTTAGATTACTGGTGATCCCACCAGGCTAACTTCATTGTCAAATAAAATATGCCTTCAAGTAACTGAGTTTGGAGTACATTTACTAGAAATGAGAATCTGCATATTACAACAGTCTCAAATCTCATAAGTCATGCTTTCTGCCAGTAGAGGAAACCAAGTGTTGAGAAGTCACACCTAGTACATCAAAGTAAATCTATTAATCAGCATAAAGAATAATTTTTAGACCATTGGAAAAGACGATGAACAAGATATTAAATGGCATTTCAGAATTTTTTTTATTTTCATAAGTGTAATAATAATATTTTGTACTGAAAATGTCCTTGTTTTTAGGCTTTGCATGCCAAAGTCCTTAGTAATGACATGCCATAATGTTAAACATTAGCTTTCAATTGGCCTCACAATAAATAAATAGATAGATAGGTGAGGTGATTATAGCAAAATGTTAATAATTGTGGAATCCAAGGAAAGGGTTGCAGTCCCTTATTACTATTTTATTCTTTCAACTTTTGAATATTTGAAAATTTTTAAAAGAAAATATTGGAGAGGGAGAATATATTTTTATTTCTACTCCTTTATAGTATGCAGATAATCTAAATGTGATTTCAAATCAGTAAGTCATAAATCAGCAAGAAGAGAGGGGAAAAGTCCTGTTTTCTGCCTTGAGAAGCCATTTATTTCTGCTGATAGTCTTAAAGTGGTATTAAGGCTCAGATTCTGTATAAGCATCAGTGGGCAAGGATTTCTATCGAGCATGTTAAAATTCGTCCCAGAGGAATTCCTATTCACTGAGTTAAAAGTCAAGGAAAAAGCTAAATCAAACAATACTGCTTCTTGTGTGTAACTTGTAGCTGTGCACAAGGCAATAAAGAGTGTGGGGACAGCTATATTTCAAGGGTCCTTGGTCCTGAGATACCCAGGTTTATTGCACACCACCATCACTGTAGGACACAAGAACCCCCCTCCCCCAAATTAAGTCCAGGACATTGCATTTTATACCCAATTTCCCCAAGTTAGATATTCAACTAAAGTTTAATAGAATCATTCCGCCTGCTAGCTAGATGGGACTTTAATGATCATTTCACTGTAGTCAATGTTGGTTGTACAATTATTAATGCTCCTGAAGGTACAGCTATTTCCCTGAATGTACCTGCATTAGTTGCATGATATAACAGAGGGACTCTAGATTAGTACCAGGCAAACGTTTTCTTCTATGAGTGAATGAAAAGGAGAGTGAGGCACTTCAGGCTTCTTTAGGAAATTATGGGGAAACATTTGGGTCATGTTTACTCCATTTGATATCTGCTCATATCTGTATACCCCAAATATTGTCCATTTAGTGCCTTCTCAAACTAACACATCACCCATCAGCCATATAGGTGAGGTGAACAAGGGCTCCTAGTCAAGAAGACCAAGGTTACTTCCAGGACCCCTCTCTTTATAGAGAAGATATGCTTCTGAAAAGATATGGATTGTCTCAATTTCCATAAATTTGATTAGAATGAGCAGGAATTTGTAATGGGAGCTATATTTTTCCACTCAATCTCACCCACACGGTTGAGGGCCTTGGATTTGTCTCCAACAGTGTGACTGAGTAGCAAAGACCCACTCTACTTTGGGGGGGAATTCTGTTTAGGCCATTCAAGGGAGGAAACAAGAGGCAGTTCTAGGGCTCAGCAGATGTTTGGAGAAATGAGCACCCTGTCCATTGGCAGTGGGCAGGCAGGTGTCCATGAGGGTCCTGGCCCAATGAGGACAGGTAGAACAGCTCTTCACCACTCACAATGTCAGGATCTGCCTGTGTGATTTGTCTTCCAGGCAGCAGCCTGTGCTGCCTGCCAGATGATCCTCTTCTCTCTCAATTTTCTTCCCACCCACTGCCAACAGCACCTTTGCTGCCATGTTCCCTGCCATACACCCCATGTGACTTGGGTTCTTCCTTTCCTCTCCTTCCAGGACATAATCTCTTGTTTCCTGCACCACTGTGGCTTTCCTTTTGGAATCTCAAGATAACCATTCTAGGGTGGAACACTCTTGTTTTTTTCTCTTTGCCTTTTTGACACAAACATTCTAGCTCTTCTTGAGGGTCAGTCTAAGAAAATAAGGGAAAATTTACATCAAGATAATGTTTGAAGATAGCTTACTGCAAATCAAGAGAATTTTAGAGAGTCTTGGGTGACCTTCCTTTCTAAGGTAAATCATCACATGCTGATTTTCTTTTTGGCTTTTGTGCCTATTTGTATTTTCATCCCCAGATATGTTCAATGCAGATATGTCCATGTTAATGAAATCTTCTACTTTTACCCCTCTCTCCTTCTCTCTAGTTGGCCTGAATATGTTTTTTTTTAAGTAGCAGCCCAAATTACTTGTCTGCACAGCCCAAGTATTTCAGCTAATTGTCAAATTTCTGCTATATGTTATCTCGTGACTATGCAGACCTCACCAATGGGGCTTAAATTCTGCCCAGGCATAAAGGGCTCAGTGAACTGAAATCAGAAAAAAAGCTCAGGGCAATGGAACAAATACCAGTGTCTTGGTTCAAGGAGTTGACTTTCATAGAAGTAAGTACATTTGTATTAGTTGTTATGATGAATTGTTCTGACACTTATCCAGACAGGAAAATAATTGAAGTTTCTTTTCCCAAGGGCTGTTTAACTCAAACATTCAAAATGACCTGGCTTCAGTAAGCCCAGAGCAGAAGTCATAAGCCTGAAAAAACATGTAAATATATTTTTAAAGGGATGGACAAAACACTGCTTTCCAAAAACCTCCTGTTCGGGCCAGTGATGGAAGAGGAGCTGAGAATAACTGGAAAGTTTGCTTCCTCCTTACTGAAGTTTTTGTTAAATTGTTATGACATTTACATTAAACTTCCGAATGAGAAGATCATGTATGTGTGGGAAGTTTACTATTGAGGGACTATCCACCATCAGACCCCCAAATTAAGTATGTTCCAAGGAACCAAGGCTAGTTCTGAAGACCAATTTTGGGCTGCAGCTATAGTCCAGAAGCTAAGCCATTGCAGACTACTCTGGTAGGTTTTGCTTTTTGTTACTAACCTATTTTAAAGTTTAGCAGACCGGGATCTCCTTTGATTCTGACTATACTCCTGAATCTCCAAGTTCAGTGTCAGCAGATGACAGTGTGATGGTAAGTGAGATCGTTTCCCTGGTTTGCTGATGCACAGCATTTGAGAAACAGACTCATCACCAAAGCAGCTGCTGTGGCAGAGCCCACATGGCTCCTTCTCAGACCATGCTGTAAGAGGGCCTTACTTAAAGGCAGTCTCTCTGAGAGAGCTGGCCAACCAGGGGTGGCTGTGTGGGCATGCTTTGGGCAAACATCCAAGGTTTACCTGATAGCCCCATATTTCACACCCACAACCACACCCTCTTGAAATTTAAGCACAGTCTAGTCTTCAGGGCCCTTTATGCAGTTTTATATTCAATGATAATAGCTCTTGGTGATTAATTTTGCTGCTTCTGGTCACCTTCAGGAAACAGATTTTGACATGTACTCAGTATTTTTTAAATTGAGAGAAAATGAAACCGAGGAGGGTGTTTTCAAATTAATTCCAAGGATTTTAAGTCCCATGTTAGGAGAAATGTAGTTATTCCTCGAATTGCAACCACACACACACTGTTCAATTATTTATTATAACTGTTTCATTCTGAAAAGGGTTTGAAGTGACTTCCAACACAATGAACAAAAGAATTATTTTAATAGCTAAGAAAGAATATTAGGCAGAAACTGAGCATATCCAAATTATTTCACTTCCCTATTGCTCTGGCCGTTCATTTCAGTTCATGAGGTATAAGGGTGATTGTCCTGGGAAAAATGACTCTGAATCTGGGAATACCCTGTTCCAGTTAGAGGCTTCAAAAGCAAACAGGACTAAGTGTATCATTCAGGCCATTTTTTATACCATTTAGCTGTCACATACAAACATGGAATTAAAATCATCTTAATAAGGTGGGTAAAAATATTTATGCATATTCCAAATTATCCCAAATTAGATAATGCCTTTGTATAGGAAGTCTGCACTGTCTTCTTGCAGCCTGAATACCTTCTGCCTGGAAGGCTTAATCCTGAATAGGTAGACTTCTTCTCTGAACAGGCTCCTAGCTGGGAGGCACTTCGAGGAACTCTTATATCAAAGAAAGGACTAATACAAAATTCTTTTAGTGGAGGGAGTGAGCAGGATAGCGGTAAAAGTGGGAATGTCCTCTTGATCCACTATATGACGGTCTTCTGGATCCTTCAGTGGAACAACAGAATGGCAGGAAAATACTTAAGAAAAGTTTCTATGGCGTGGTGCCTGGGTGGCTCAGCTGGTTAAGCATTTGACTCAATTTCGGCTTAGGTCATGATCTCACGGTTCCTGGGTTTGAGCCCCGCGTCGGACTTGTGCTGGCAGTGTGGAGTCTGTTTTCAATTCTCTCTCAGCCCTTCTCCCCTTCACGCTGTCTCTGTCTCTCTCAAAATAAATAAACTTAAAAAAAAAAAGTTTTTACGTCAGTGTGGTATGAATGAGCACACTTCCTAAGGAAATGAAACTCCGAAATGCCTCTGTAACTTTATTGGTGATCTCGAGAAGTTTTTTTGTTTGTTTGTTTGTTTCCTTACTTTTCAGTTTGCTGCTTATAAACCCAGGTTTAAAACCTATGACTATTTACTGAATTAACCAGTTATTTTTCTTACATGTGTAAATTCTTTTCACTCCTCCAATTTAATGTCTTTTTTTTAAAGCTTATTTATTTGTTTTGAGAGAGAGAAAGTGAGCAGGAGAGAGAGAGAGAGAGAGAGAGAGAGAGTCCCAAGCAGGCTCCGCACTGTCAAGCACAGAGCCTGATGTGGGACTTGAATTCACAAACCATGAGATCATGACCTGAACTGAAATAAAGAGTCGGACACTTAACCGACCAAGCCACCCAGGTACAACCTCCAATTCAATTTCACAAAATGTAGCCACCCAACCCTTTCCTCTCCCTGTGAAAGGCCCTCTTTGTCCACATTTCCATTCTTTTACCACTCATTCATTCCTTCAATGCACAGATTTTGTATTGCTGGCTGGATAAACCAGGTCAGAAGAGCACCAAGACAAGTGTGGAATCTTCTGTTTTCAGCTGCTTCCTTGTGAAATATAACCAGGTCCTCTGGGCCCTGAGAAGTCAGGGCTTTCATTTATCTTTTTTAAATTTGCATTTGTTAGCCTAAGAGATCATGAATTACTGGCTCTTGGGGTCTGGGAGAAGGAAAGATGATATTCTAGAAGCCGATCATCTGGTGCCTCCGGTAAATTCATATAT
Organism: Panthera leo; assembly: GCF_018350215.1. Lineage (NCBI taxonomy): Eukaryota > Metazoa > Chordata > Mammalia > Carnivora > Felidae > Panthera > Panthera leo. Next base: position 24,674,605 of record NC_056683.1, on the reverse strand, counting down.
CAGCTTTTCGTTCCACCATGGCTTAATTTTCAGGAGGAAGAAATCTGTGGCATATCGTAAGCAATATCTGCCTCACCCTTGACTATAATCAATGGGAACTCTTTATTCTTTTTTTATTTTTATTTTTAAATTTCATTTTCTTTGTTTAGAGAGAGAGTGTGAGTGGGGGAAAGGGATAGAGGGTGGGGGAGGGAGAGAGAAAGAGAGAGAGAGAGAGAGAGAGAGAGAATCTTAAACCGGCTCCATGCTTAGAGTGAAGCTGGACACAAGGATGGATCCCATGACCCTGGGATCATGTCCTGTGCAGAAATCAAGAGTCGGACACTCAATCAACTGAGCCACCCAGGCACCCCAATGGGAGATCTTTAGAATGCTGTTTTGGATTTAGTAGGCAGCCATGCTATCTGTACCTTCTGTAGACTGCTACCTGGATAATAAAGTTTGGAATTTTTTTTTTCTATACTGCCTCTCCGCCACTCCTCCCCCCCGCCCCCCCCCCCCCCCCCCCGCAGACATCAGACCATTAACTTCTGAACCAATTTTGTCACTCATTTAAAGGGACACTTTCTCTGTGGTAACGAGCTCACTTACAGATTGAGTACATATTGAGAGGCCCCCGTGCTGGACCTCTCTAGTAAATTTAAAACAGCACATTAGATTTGTCAGAGCAAATTATCTCAATTTCTCTTTATCACATTCACATACACATTTCCTGTCCTGGATTTAGTTAGCCTGTGGACTAGGGAGGAAACTCATCAAGGAGAGATGCTATGGATACGTAACTTCATGAATAGCAATGTCCCATTCTGCTGATGAAAAGAATTATCATCATGTGGCATACTTCTGCTGTAAGAATTTCTGATGAAATATGCTAATAATTTGTAGCAGTGAAGAGCATTGTGTCTGGAAGGAAGGCAGAGATATGAAAACACAATCAATTCAAACAACAGATTGAGGGCAGCCATGCCCAACCACAAGGGATAAAGAGAAAAATAATCACTTCATACTTTCCTCTGCTTTTCACTTTATTGCTGCAGGTCCTGTGCATTGGCAGAAGCAGGCGGGGGGTGGGAGGGGGGCAGGTTTCATCTGCATGTGCCTTCCCAGAGCTACCCATCCGTGTTCTGCAGAGCCAGCCAGAGCGCAGAGAGGGGGCATCCTCTCAGGGGGGTGATTCTGAACCTACCACATCTTTAAGGACAAGAAAGGTCTCAAGATTACTTTCTTTTTATTTTTCATTACTTCCCAGACTAATACAGACACACTGTATTTGCATAACATATTTTTGGTCTGCTCTGGGACCCCATCTCCGGCTTCCTGAATATGTATTTTAGTCTGTGTGATATCTGAGAGCTGAGTCTCTAATCTCATTACCAGCCCGTATGCTTCCAGTGAGTTAGTCTACAGGCTTTAGAATTGGACCACCAATTTGTAAGCCTAGCTCCCAATCACATTTTCATCTCTGAAAGATGTTAAATAAACGAATGCTTTGTGGTCAGAATTAAATCAAAGACCTCAGCGTAGGCAGCCCCCAACTGGTAGCCTGACTACTTTGCTTGTTCAGTGGAGGTTGGTGTTGTAAAACTCCCCTTCTCCAGAACCTTCATCGTCACCCAGAGAATGTTACAGAAGCTACTTTCAAAGGACAGCATTGTTCAACCTCCTTTACCAAGATGCTCTTAACTCTTTCTCCCTAGAGAAGAATCATTTCCAGGCTTGGAGACAGTGTTCACCTCTTGAAATGCCAGCTGAGTGAAATGGCATGGGATCCTAGATTGGTTATGAATAGACTGCTCACTCCTAAAAGAATAGGACAAAACACAAGTTATAGTTTCAAAAAATATAATAATAGTTTTGCTGAGGCAGGTCAAAAGCAGAATCAAAAGCATTCTTCAAAGTCATTCCCAGCCTCTCTTTGGGGATCCCTACTTATGTTGGGGCTGTTTTGGGGCCAAATGCCTTGCCTGGATAATTTATTTTAACCCCTACCACAACCCTAGCAGGTTGTTTGTTTGTTTGTTTGTTTTTTAAATCTTAATTACCGGGGCGCCTGGGTGGCTCAGTCTTTTAAGCATCCAACTCTTGGTTTTGGCTCAGATCTTGATCTCGTGGTGTCATGAGTTCGAGCCCTGCATTGGGCTCTGAGCTGACTGCAAAGCCTGCCTGGGATTCTCTGTTTCCCTCTCTCTCTGCCCCTCCCCAACTCACACTGTCTCTGTCTCTCAAAATAAATAAATAAATGTTAAAAAATAAATAAATAAAAGAAATAAAAACAAAAAAAAAAGAAAAGAAATAAAAATCTTCAGAAATAAAAACCTTCATTATACACATGAAGAACCTGAGGCAAGTGACTTCCCCTAGGTCCCACGGTAAGAGACAGTTCTGAGACAAGTAATTTCATCTGCAGGTTTGCAATAACCTATAGCTTTAATCTTCATGGAATCCTGAATCTAGCCCTTCAGTGTCTTCCTGCCTTCCCTCCAGCTTGCTAACATCTTCCGGGGCAGGACTATGTGCCGCTCTGGCTGCCTTCTGCCAATTGTGTTCTGCCAGCTGAGACAGTTGCTTTTCTGGCTTCTTTTTGCCTCGAGAAACTGCTTTCTGGCAAGACGGGTGTTTCCCACACCAGGCTCACCATCAGAATCATCTGGGTGCATATAAAAATAGAGGTGCCTCAGCATCTCGTGGAGATTAATTTGTGGGTCTAGGAGATAGGAAATAGAAGACTCTTTATTTACAAGCTCCCTGGGTGATTCTGATAATCAAGTTATGGGAAAGATGCCATTTCCCCAAAGTTTTTAACTCACGTACCTCTTTTTTGTAATGTATAATCTGAAGAACTCCTTCAAAATTAAGAAAAATAATTTTATTATTATTTTTAAAAAATTTTTAATGTTTATTTTTGAAGGAAAGAGAGACAGAGTGTGAGTGGGGGAGGGGCAGAGAGAGACACACACACAGAATCTGAAGCAAGCTCCAGGCTCTGAGCTGTCAGCACAGAGCCCAATGCAGGGCTCAAACTCACAAACTGCGAGATCATGACCTGAGCCGAAGTCGGATGCTCAACCAACTGAGTCACCCAGGCGCCCCAATTTTATTATTTTTGCATGGCTTTGACCAAAAGCTATTTTCATTTTAGTGTTTTATTTCAGATCAATCTGATATTAAAGGATGTCATAAAGTATTTCTAATGCTAGAGTAATGATGATCACTATTTATAAGATGCATTTTACTTTTCTCACTTAATAAGTGGCTTGTGCTGTTTAATATGTGTTCATTTCATATGAAAAAGCACAATTTGTTGACAAACTAATTTTTAAAATGGCCTGTTATATTGTGTTTGGTTTGGGCAAAGAACGAATATTAAAATGCAGCTTGAAAGTTAGTCATGTTAGGGGCATGAAAAGTAACCCATACACTTATTTTTTTAAATAATTTTCATACTTTGTTTCAAAATAAGAAGATAAAGGAGAGGGTGTTTCTTTTGTGAAATTTTCTTTTCAGTAAATGGAAAAGCAACTGGGTAAAATAGTTCCTGTATTTTCTCTTGTCGACAATGGTTTTGAGATACTGGAAGCTGATGTCCTTTAAGAGTTTTGATTCAATGAATATAACTGGTAGAATTTTTGAGGCTTATTTAGGGAGTGATTGTGTTATTTTCTTCATAAACTTGTATTTAAATGTCAGTATTTCAAACGCCTTGTTTGTTTAACCAATGGCCCATTATGGGCACGAATTTAAAAGGTAAAACTAAGATGAAGAATTGATATAAAATCTGTCACAAGCACCAGCATGGCTAGCTGTACCCAGCAAACTGAGTAACAAAATCTGAGCACTGTCTATGTGCATAGCCATGTGGGCTCACTCCCTGAATACTTAGAAGTGCAAGTTGTTAGGCTGGAAAGGGAGGAATCTCTGAGTAATTGCTTTATTCATTTATTGTTTTGAAATGAAAGTAGAAGCAGGTGCCATTGGCACCTTCAACAACATGAAGCTTCATGGAACACTGTCGCTAACACTGGTTGGGAACTGAGAAATGAAGCACTGTGCCTCTTGATGTGTTAGCAAGCGTCCTCAATCCTGATCGCCCTCCCTAGACCATTAACCAGAACCTTCGGCAGAAGCTTCCAGTGTCAGGACTGAGTGCTTCAGGTGATTTAAACACGTAGCCAGGGTTGAGAATCACGGTCACAACCCAAAGGGATGGATTGGACACTGTGACGATATTAGTAGGGGGAAAATTTGGGGGGCAAGTAGGTCTTTCTTCGATGTGAAGTGCCATTATAGGATCCTGGTCATCTCCCCTAGGCCTGCCACTGCCTCAGTGTCCACAGTGGTGTGGATTGGCTTAAGGAAACCACACATCTCCCCCAAAAAAATGTTGCCTGAAGGATTTTGGAAACTTACCTTTTAGAGATCACAGATTTGCAAATGAAGGCTTCATGGAGGCTCACACACACATCACTGAGCAGCACCCTTGCCATGTTCCCCACAACCCCAATGTGGAAGAACTCTCCCGATTCTGTTTCACTAGAGGAGATCTCAAGGGGTCCACACTGGCTCTGTGCTGTGCTGAGCACTGAGAACACACTGATGAAGAGGGTGCACCACCCTCTCCCCTGTCTCAGAGGAAACCCCATCCCGTTGAGGACAGACAAGCAAATCAAGGATTACAGCTGGTTGTGATAAAAGCTGTAATGGGGCACCAGTAGTGAGCTGGGGGATCAATATCTGGATCCTACAGAACCTCACCACTGCCTTGGATCCAAAAGTTATAAGGACAAAGACTGGCATTTGGGTCATTTCTCCTTCCTCATAGACATGGATATACTATATATTACATAACATACATTTCTCACATATATCTACATATGTATGTGCAGATGTGTATATACATATATAGCTTGTGTTGTCTGCAGAACAGTTAAACAACCACAAAATATTCCACTGAAAATTTTTTTCCACTGCAAATGATGAGCTTATTTCAAATTGTCCTTAAATGTGTCATCTCTGAGGGCATCTGGGTGGCTCGGTTGAGCGTCCGACTTTAGCTCAGGTCATGATCTCGCGGTTTGTGAGTTCAAGCCCCATGTCGGACTCTGTGCTAACAGCTCAGAGCCTGGAGCCTGCTTGGATTCTGTGTCTCCTCCTCTCTCTGCCCTCCCATGCTCACGCTCTGTCTCTGTCTGTCTCTCAATAATAAACGTGTTAAAAAAAACAAATGTGTCATCTCTGGAGCAGAGAGCTAGTGAGAGGAGAGCTAGATAAGTAGGTAGGAGCTAACTGTGGGAGGCTTTGCATGTCAGGCTGGACATTGTCTACAAACTTTACTCTGAATATTAGGAAGAGCTGGCAGGAGTTTGTGTGTATGTGTATGTGTATATGTGTGTGTGTGATGTGCATGTTGAAGGTGTGTGTGTTAGGTGTGTGTGTTACATGTGTGTGTGTTCAGTTGGGTGTTGGGCCTATGTGTGTGTTGGGTGAGTGTTGGGTATATGTGCTGAGTGTGTGTGTGTTGGGTGAGTGTGCTGGATGTGAATGTGTTAGATACGTGTATGTTGGGCAGATGTGTTGAGCATGTGTGTATTGGGTGAATATGTTGGATGTGTGTTTTAGGTGTGTGTGTGTTGGGTGTGTGTACATGCACAGGCACATGTATGTTAGGGGCATACGTGATAGGAGTAGACCTATCTGATGCCTGGTAGTAGCACATAGGAGGCATTGTTTGGGGGATAGTCTTTAGGGGTTTGTAGGATACATTGTCCAGGACAGTCTCCGGTTGGGGGCAGGGAGAGCTGGAAGGGGGCTGTTGGCTAGTTAGAAAGTACCAGAGGAAACAGGAGGAAAGGGCTGGGATAAGAAATATGGAAAAGGGGCTGGTGTCAGAATTTGACACTAACTAGATTTGGGGACCCAGGAATGGATAATGTGACTATGAGCTGTGCTTACCACCGTGATGATGCCTCTAAGGGAAGTGGGAAGCACAGGAGGGAACTGGGGAGAAGCCTTGGTCTCGTGCGTGGCTTGGCTGAGCTCTAACTCAGCACTGAAATTTTTTGCTCAAGTGGCCGTGAAACTCAAGACACTAGTTAGAATATTGTGGAAGAGAGAGGAATGGAGCAAGGAAATGTATGGGTAGGGGCAGGAGGGGCATTAGGTGAGGTGACAGGCCTGGCTGGAATGGCAGCTGTTCCAAGCAGCATAAGCAGCATGTCCCTGAGCTCTCGGACCTGCTGTCTGGCCAGGTCTGTGTCCCAGGCAAGCACACTGTCCTTTGAATGTGGACGGAGATAGTAGTTAGGACTTGGAAATGGCGGAGAAACTCTAAAGAGAACATGGAAAGCTGCAAAGCGTCCCTGGGAACCGCCAAGGACAATACAGAGCTGCGTGTTAATCAGCCTCCCCCACCCAATAGTCCCTGTCAGAGGAATTTTCTGTGGAGTCCATGCAAACCTCCTGGAAGGTGAGTCAAGCCCATGAAACAGTGCATTGGCTCTTTCCTTCTCCATGTGACACGGCCAGGCCCTGAAGCATCTGGTGGTAAAGCTTCTTTTCAAGGTCTGCGGGGTGGTCAGTGTGAATGTCAGGGAATGCCCTGGGCCCCTCCTCTCAAGGGACTTCCCTTCTTGCCATGTGCTGTTTTGTTCAACAGCAGGATTCAGGAGGGAGCCTTTTTAAGTCACTGCTTTTCTCCTCCAAATCAATAGATCAATAAGTGACAATTGCCAGCAAAGCTGGAAGAAACCGTTTTTCTGACACTCGTAGGACCTGTCTCCCCACTGAAAGCTAGTCCAGAACATGGCTTTTTTGGGTTCCTTTTTCCCACTGCTAACATGTCATTTTCATGCAGCAGCTTGAAGTTCCTTCTAAGAAAACAAATGCGATGAAATCAGCAAGGATGTGTAGCTACACGCATCGCTAAATGCTGATAGACTGTCCGCGTGCCAAAGCGTAAGTAAGCTCATCTCATCTGTTGCCGCCTGCTCGAGATGAAAATATAGCCCCTTCTTTACCAGAAAAGCAGTGTGTGTTTAAGTTAACCCAGTTCAGCCTCCAGTAAGGGAATCTCAACTTCCATTCCCTCTCTCATAACTGAAATCCATGTCTACTTTTCAAACCACATTCACATTAACTTGTTATTTTTATACAACAATCAAGGCATGAACCTCTCAAAGTTTGGGAGTGTGTGTGTGTGTGTGTGTGTGTGGCCTATTTTTCATGCGTCCAAGGATACTTTATCTCTCAAATTTTCCATAGCTATGAACACCCACAGTCCTGCTCTGCTAACCAAACTGAGATTTGGATGATCGATATAAGGCCTGGAAATGCATATTTCTGTAAGCTGTAGCATTGATCACTGGGTACAATGTTATTCTGCTCACACCCGCAATGGCTCCCAGCCCCCCAGTCTCCTTGGCTGTGTAAAAATTAGCATGAAAGGCAATATCACAGCGCTTGAAAACTTGCACTGATTCCTGCCCTAATTAATCCTGAAACCTTTACTGTTCTCTGCTTCAAATCCTGCATGTCCAAACCAGCCTGAACTTACTCAGGGTGTCTGCATATGAAGGTAAACAGCGATGATCTCCTTCTAAAAATGCTAAGTACGCATCATTTCTGTGTTGCTGGAAAAAAAAAATAAAACCTTCCCTTCTGAAATTACCTGAAAAAAAAGTCTGCATGTGATACAGGCGGCCTCTCTGGAGGGTTGGCTCAGAGAGCACAACAGTCTTCTCTTTGATCAGACTGGTCAGCTCCTTCCAATACTTTGCTGCTGTGATTCCAAAAAGCACGTGTCAGAGCCTCCCAGGTGTGTGCCCTGCAGAAATCTTTCCAAAGCTGTGTGCAAGCCATTCCTCATGGTCACAGAGCCAAGAGCACTTTTATGCCCCGGGGAGGCCGCCGCCCAGGTTTGCTTATTGCCAGGGCCGTCTTACCCTCGTCCTGGAGTGGGTGAGCACCTGAAACTCATCCGCCAGCACCCGGGCTGGAATCGCCGCAAAAGTCCCCCTGAGAGTCTCAGGCCAGCGTATTCTGGACCTGTGGTTCTCCTGGAAGTCATTGTAGTCTCTTTTTTGTTTATTCTTACCTGAAGCTACCAACACAAATGGAGTTTTTGTGACAAAATATATAACATGCAAGGTATGGCCACCAAAGGATCAGAAAGGGCACTTCTTGAGGACAGTTTCCAGAGGCTCTGTACTGTGCTGGGGGCTACCCAATACATGTTGGCTCATGGGGAGATCTGGGGGTGCTGGGGATGCTGGAGGAGAGACCAGTGAGGCCAGGGCTCTGAAGCAGACTTAGGGAGGCACGGGGACTAGAGCTGATTACCAACCAGTCTGAAAGCACTGCAGTGGTTTTTTTTAAGTGTTTGTTTATTTATTTATTTTGAGATGAGAGAGAGTTGGGGGGTGGCAAAGAGAGGGAGAGAGAGAAAGAGCGAGAGAGTGGCAGAGGGACAGAGAGAGAGAGAGAATCCCAAGCAGGCTGCATGCCATCAGTGCAGAGCCGGATAAGGCGCTGGAGCCCATGAATTGCCAGATCATGACCTGAGAGTTGAAATCAAGAGCCAGAAACCCAACCAGTTGAGCCACCCAGGTGCCCTAAAAGCATGCAGTGTTGTAAAAAAATCTCTATGGCCTTACTGGAACATGGTGGGACATTTCAGCCCCAATTGCTAATCTAGCAGTTCCCTTTACTCCTGACCCACTTGCATTAGAAAAGGTGTTTCCTGAGCAACTGAAACGATCCAGGGGTTCTGCACAGTGCTTGAAGATGAATGGACATTCCCTTACCTGCACCCACACCAAGCCAGGGTGGAAGGCACTCCTCGCTCACACAGCAGGCACTGAGTGCCGAGTAGAGACCAAGCTCCTTAGGTCGTGGCCACACCCTGAAGTGATGGCAGATGGTAGAAAGAGACGGCATGGCTCCCTACAGACAAAGCCCAGGGCTGCGTGATGAGATCAGAAGCTTCCTGGAGTAGATCATTTGAAGAGGCCCTGGGTGGACCAGCCGGTGGGAAATGGAAGGCAGAACGTTGCAGAGAGGGTGAATTTTCCCAGAGCGGAAGAAGTAAAGGTCACATTGTGGAACAGCTTAGAAACCCATACACTTGGAGTGTGAGGTAGATGGGTAGGGTGAGAACAAGGCTGAGGACTTGTGCTGGAGACAACCCAGGAAGGGTTTGTGTAGCTTTTTAGAGACCTTTTCCAATTTTTTTTATTGTGGTAAAATTCACATAACATAAAATTTACTATCTTCACCATTTTTAAGTGTACAGTTCACTAGTATTAAATACATTCATGTTGTTGTGCAACCACCACCATACCTACCTCCAGAACCCTTCTCATCTTGTAAAACTGAAACTCTGACCCCGTTAGATACTAACCCCAGGTACCCACCCTTCAATTGTCTGTCTCTATGAATCTGATGACTCTGGAGAATCTCATGGAAGTGGATTCCTACAGTATCGATCCTTTTGTGTCTGGTTTATTTAATTCAGCATAATGTCCTTAAGGTTCATCTGTGTTGTAGCATGTATCAGAGTTTCCTTCCTTTTTAAGGCTGAAGAATATTCCATGGTATCTATAGACCACATTTTGTTTCCTATCCTTCTGTCAGTAGACACTTGGGCTGTTTCCACATTTTAGCTTTGTGAATAATGCTGCTGTGAACATGGGGCTACAAACATCTGCTCGAGACCCTGCTTCCAGTGCTTCTGGATATACCCTTGGATGAGGAATTGCCAGATTGGATGATAATTCCACGCTTAATTTTTTGAGGAACCATCAAACCATTTCCCACAGTGGCTGCGCCATTTTGCATTCCCATCTACAGCGCACAAGAGCTCCAATTTCTCCACATCCTCGCCAACACTTGTTTTCTGTGTTTTGGTAGTGGCCAGCCTAAAGGGTATGAGGTGGTATCTCATTTCGGTTTTGATTTACATTTCCTTAGTGATTAGTGTAGACACCTTTTAGCTCCTCCCCATTTTATTCATTACAAATCCACAGGAGAGTTGGAAGAGTAGCATGAATATCTAGATTCAGTGATTATTGATCTATTGAGTATAAGCTACAGCCTCTGTGACACCTCGCCCCTGAACACTTCAGCATGCATCGTTCTAGAGAATTTGAACCTTGTTTCATTTGTAGAGGGGTAATTGTCTAATGTCCTTCACTATTGCAGACAGTGGGGAAAAAATTTATGCAGCAGAGAGATATTTGCAATCGGGAGAGCAGCAAAGAGGCCATTGGGATGATCCAGACCAGAGGTGCTGCTGAGGGCTGCTCAAAGTCAGGTGGGAAAGGGGAGAGGTGGAGTAACACTCAGGTTTCCTGCCAGGGTGATGGGAAGCCAGGGTACAATTCTCTGACAGAGGCCAAAGGGAGAAGAAGCAGGTTGGGGAGGAAAAATGATGATTGCAGGTTGGCATATGTTGATTTCGAGGTATCTGAGGACATTTGGGAGAAGGTTAGATGCAAGGAGCTGGATGCCAGTCCGTAACTGAGGGACATAAAGCCTTAAGTCCTGCATGATCAGACACAGAGGTGCATTGGATAGGATGCCTGTGGATTCTTGCTCCTCTGGACAGGCAGCAGTTAGACGGTCAGTGAACAGACAGCTGGATGACAGGAGGCAGGTCTTGTGCATTAGGGAGGATTTCTCAAGAGGAAGTAAATGATACAGCAGTAACAGCTGGCAGGTATCAAGCCCTTCCACTGTGCTCTGCACCGTGCTAATAGAACCCTGCACATTATCGTGTTTCCTCTCCGAGACATGCATGTACTACTCTTATGATTCTAACTCTATAGATGAGGAAACTGAGGCTTAGTGAGATCTGGCATTGCGACCAAGGTCATAAGGCAAATATGTGGATAAAACTTAAGCTTTAATTCCCTGGTTTAATTAACGATCGCCCAAAACCTTTCTTCGAGGAAGTGTTCCTATAGTTACCTGGGCATTTCTCCAGCTGCCTTGTTGTACCCCTGGCTTTTTAATGCTGGTCACTCTTTGCAAATGTCGCTAGAGCTGAGCTAGCCTCCCTACAGCTTTTACTTTTATTAAAAAAAATTTTTTTTATGTTTATTTATTTTTGAGAGAGAGACAGACAGAGTGCAAGCAGGGGAGGGGCAGAGAGAGAGGGAGACACAGAATCCAAAGCAGGCTCCTGGCTCTGACTGTCAGCACAGAGCCCGACACACGGGGCTTAAACTCACTCATGACTTGAGCCCAAGTCTGACGCTTAAACCACTGAGCCACCCAGGCACCCCTTCCCCCGCCCCCGCCCCCTGCCACAGCTTTTTATACAAAAAGTCCTGCACAAGGGCATTTCCCCCAATACTTTCACAGTATGAGGACATCTGGGCCTCAATATCTTGTCAACTCTGAGAAAGGGCATTCTCGCACATCTAAACGGCTCTGTGGTACAACTGTGTCACCACAAATACACACTGGGAAGCCTGCAGCCAGGGTCTTGTATGGTAAATCATTCCCTGAATGATTCAGGAAGAAGTGCTCGCTCATCCTCCCAGGAGGCAGCAGCTTGACACTGCTGTGAGCTCTTTATAAACGAGTCGTCTGGAAGCAAGCTGAGGTAGCCTTTGTCTCGAGCAACGGATATGTCGGACAAGACCTCGGTGGCCAGTAAAAGAAACGTGCGCATCATGAAGGTCTCGTGGGTGCCGTGTGCACTTGTCCTGACCAAACAAAGGCATGTTCTAATCTTGTTATTCTGCCCAAGGACACAGGGCCATGTGGCAGCAGGGAGTGACCGTACATCTGGTCTGTCCAGGTCAGCTCCAGTCTATGCCATGGTCCCAACTTGGAAAGTAACAGTATATTTTTCTCTTTTTGCTCTAATAAGTTTTCCCATCCTAAGTGATTTCAGAGGAGGGACGGATTTCCTGTCCAAAGCTTCCAAGCCACCCTCTTCCCAGACTTGGAAAATAGCGGGCCAGATCAGTCTCCCAAGGTAAGAACACCCGTAGCCTTCACTTTGGGCTAACTATGAGACTGTGGCCACAGATTGTCAGTCTGTGGCTATGTAAAAGAACAAAGTCAATTCCCCAGAATAAATAGGGACAAGTTTGTGGATGTGACTTTGTGGTCCAGGAGGCTTAGTAGAGACTTAATCACCTGATGGCGGGGCCCCAAATACACACCTGCACTGGAGAAGACCTCAGTGATCAGACCGTCTTCAAATGAGGCCCGGATGGGGGTGCTGTCTGCCATCAGCAAGAGAATGGTGACCTTCCAATCCCGGGTTTTCCTGCTGTGCAGCCCTGCCTGCAGGAAATGCCCTCCTGTGGTGTGCTGGCCGCCTGAGCCACCCCAGAGGGCCTGACCATCTTTGGAGGACAAGGCAAGAACAATAGCTGCCCCATCAAAAGTGACAGGTGTGTGCCTGCCAGCTACACGACATCCCACCTCTTCTCACCAAACCCTGCCCCCCACCTTTCAGTGGACCATGCATTCCATTTGTACACTTGTGTGGTACTTTTTGCAAATCAGGGTGCAGATTCGGGGTTTTGAGGGAAGGAACAGAGATGCCTGATTCCAGCCCCACCTCAGCTTCCCAAAAACTCACTCTCAGGTTCCACAGAAGCAGGTTTGAATGTCACTACCACGTAGCACAGTAGCATGTGCTCAGCTCCAGTCAGACTTTCTGCACAATTAACATCCTATTTTCTGATAAATTAGGTGCCTTGCCTTTGGTGGTCCCTCACCAACAGATGTGAGTGCCCCAGCATGTGCTACAATGCCTTCTCTCCTCCTGCCCTCCCTGGACATTTCAAAAGGATTCCATCTGGTATTCAGCATCTTTTTGTTTGTTCTTTGTATAAGTGTGTTCTATGATGAAATGAAGGGGTAGGCTTCCTGATCACGTGGTCTTCCTGACTTCCACAGTCCTCCATCCTTTCTGGATTAATGCATGTAAGTATTTCCATGTTTTCCTGCAACTACATCGTGGTGCCTGGATTCTCAGTCTGTGTGTGGCTGCACCCAGCTCCCAGCACTCGCCATGCTCCATGGCCAGTCTGTGAAAGACACACAGGAACATGAATCAGCAGGTGGCAGCTTCCATCTTGGGTGCGGGTCCTCACAGGTGTATCCCCAGGGTTAAGGGTGAGGGCCTGCTCCCCGACAAGGTGGAAATACATGAGCATTTCTCTGCAAGTAGCTGAGCCAGGGCTGCTGAATGTTTTATTCATCTTTCTGATGGGCAGCATTCTTTCTTACTGAGTCACAATTTAGGGGCACTGGGGTGGTTCAGTTGGTTGAGCGTCCGACTTCAGCTCAGGTCATGATTTCATGGCTCTGAATTTAAGCCCGCATCGGGCTCTCTGCTGACAGCTCAGAGCCTGGAGCCTGCTTTGGTTTCTGTGTCTCCCCCTCTTTCTGCTTCTCCTCCGCTCTCACTGTGTCTCTCTTTCTCTCTTAAAAATGAATAAACATTAAAAAAAAAAAAAAAGAAAGAAACGCTCAGATGACCATGTCTATAGGTTTGCAGTTATAGCCTCACATTAGAATCACCTGGGAAATTTTAAAAATCCCTGTGCCCAGACTCTATCCCATACCAAATAAATCAGAATCTCTGGGCACCAATACTTAAAAATTCCCCAGGTGACACCAGTGGGCAGCCATGCTTGATAACCTCTATAATAGCACTTCTCAAACTTGAATGTGTATCAGATCATCAGGGCATCTGATTAAAATGCAGGTTCTGAATTAGTAGGTCTGGGGAGGGACCTGGGATTCTGCATTTCTGACATGCTCTCAGATGATCTGGATGCTGCTGGTCTGGAGAGCACACTTAACAAGGGTCTATAATAGGGTTTGGTAAAGCATGGCTCCCAGGCCAGATGCCTATTTTTGTAATTAGAGTTTTACTGGGGGACACTCATGCCAAGGGTAGTTCTAACAGACTATATGACACAAAAGAAAGCCTAAAACATTTGCCATCTGACTCTTTATAGAAAAAATGTTCTGACATCTGGTTTATAACAGGTTAATGCCAGCATATATGTCATGAATGGGATGACCTTGGCCTGTAGGCCATTCTCATTATCAGATGGTGGTGAATCAGAGGGTCTCACAAGAGGGCCATGGTGAATTTTGAAGTCCCAGCAATTATTAGCTCTTCTGACCTCCTTTTGAAGCTTTCAGATTTGGTTTACAATTTTGGTAATGAAAATTGTTTTTTTGTATGTAACACCTATTGCAAAAAAGGAAGGATAATCTGTACTCCTTTGAACATTCTTTGGCTAATATCTTTTTTTAATGTTTATTTTATTTTTGAGAGAGAGAGAGCACGAGTGAGGGAGATGCAGGGGTGGGGCAGAGGATCTGAAGCAGGCTCCACACTGACAGCAGAGAGCCCCATATGGGGCTCAAACTCACGAACCGTGAGATCATGACCTGAGCTGAAGTCAGACACATTCAACCGACTGAGCCACCCAGGTGCCCCTGGCTAATGTCTTAAGCTGTCCATAAAATTCTAATGGATTACTGCCATTTTTTTTTTTTGATTTGAAAATTATACAAGTAATACATGTTTGTTGAGATATATATATATATATATACACATATGTATATATATGTATTCTGAAATATAGTCTGAAAATCCAGAAATAATCACTATGATGTTTTAGTGTATAACTTTTCAGGTCTTTTCTATATATACATATACCACATGCCATAGGGTAAACTGAGGCTATAACATCGGTTTTCTCATCTCTAATGTGCGGAGAATAATAATACCTGTGTGAGATCATTGAATGTATTTACTGGTCTCTGTCCTCAGGTCCTGAATCCTTCACCTGTGGGATCTGACACTTTCTGGGTGGGTAGTATCAGAATTGAATTAACATGTGGGACAGTCAGCTGGTGTCACAGAATTGCTTGCTGTGGGGAAACCCCCCACCAGAAGTGTTAGAGGTGTGAGTGTTCTGTGTGAACGTGGTTGTGGTGTAAAAGTAGAGGGAACACCCAGGAGAAACACAGAACAGAAAAGACACCATAGGAGGAACTGGATTTTTCCCTACACAAGAAGGAAAAAAACAGGTTTTTCTTAAAACCTGCCTCACGGGGTTGTTGGTAGGATTAAATGAGATCATGTCTATAACGTGCTGAGCTCATGTTAATAGCTCACTATAGTTTACATTTTGGAAATGGATTCTACTGATGTATAAACTAAGCTGGGGGCGGGGCGGGGGCCATACAGTTGGCAAACTTCATTTCCACATCACTCTCTGCGGGAGAGAAGTGGGCCCCAAGACCACACCTACCTGAGGTGTGCTCAGGTAGGGATGCTGAGAAGTGCAGAATGGCTGGGCTGGTCAACCCAGCACAAAGCCAGGACTGCAGAGGTGGGGGGATGGAATTTTGTAGAAAGTTAATCTCTGCCACAATAGGTTGTGCTCATTTTTCTGTGGGACTTTTCAGCTTTTGCTTTTTGATATGTGTGAGTAGTTTATAAATTAATGATAGTAACATTTTGACTCATATATGTATATATATTGCAAAGTTTTCTTTGGCATCCTTTTTCATTTTTCACTTTGTTTATGGAATTTTCTCTTTAAAAACAACTTTTATTAAGGGAAGCCTGGGTGGCTCAGTCAGTTGAGCGTTCGAATTCGGCTTAGGTCATGATCTCACAGTTCGTGAGTTTGAGTCTCATGTGGGGCTCTGTGCTCAGCATGGAGCACACTTTGGATCCTCTGTCCCTCTCTCTCTGCTCCTCCCCAACTTGTTCTCTCTCTCTCCCTCTCAAAATAAATGAATAAACTTAAAAAAAAATTAAAAGCCCATAATTTCTTTTAATTTTTTTTAATGTTTATTTTTGAGAGAGAGACAGCATGAGCTGGGTAGGGGCAGACAGAGGGAATCTGAACCAGGCTCCAGGCTCTGAGCTGTCAGTACAGAGCCCAATGCAGGGCTTGAACTCACAAACCATGAGGTCATGACCTGAGTCAGAGTTGGACGCTTAACTGACTGAGCCACCCAGGCACCCCTAAAAACCCATAACTTGTAATGATTGCTTAATATTCTATCATACAGATGTTTGATATTTTATTTCATAGTCTTTCTAATTTTAGGCATTTAGATTGCTTCCAATATCTTCACTATTACAAATAACGTCTCAGTAAATGTCCTTCCGCACACACCCTGGACCATTACTGCACACATGCGGTAAGTGCACATGAAGCGCTCATGACATGCCAGGCACTGTGCTAGGGCTAGGAAGCCATCAGCTAAAAAGCAGCCGTCATCACTCTCGTCCTGGGGCTCACTGTTTCCCTGTTTGCTTTTTCAGCAAGAGTTTCTAGAAGTGGAGTTTCTTGTGTCAGAGACGGAGCTTAGCTGGAGCAAGTAGCTGAGCCTGTGAAGGGAGAAGCAGGGATCTCATGCTCCTGCTTCTGGGGGTGTGTGTGACAAAACTGTCCCTGGGGGCTGCACTGACTCTGGACAAGCTTCTCATGAGCCAACTGAAGTCCAGTGGTCTGCATCTGTAGCAGGCTGTGGATCATTTAAGGTTTGGTTCAAACTTCCCTTAAAACATAAATAGAATAGTGCTATCCACAATAGCCAAAGTATAGAAAGAGACCAAATGTCCACCGACAGATGAATGGATACAGAAGATGTGGTATATATGTACAATGGAGTATTACTTGGCAATCAAAAAGAATGAAATCTTGCTATTTGCAACAACATGGATGGAACCAGAGAGTATTATGCTAAGCGAAATTAGTCAGTCAGAGAAAGACAAATATCGTATGACTTCACTCATATGTGCAATTTAAGATACAAAGCAGATGAACATATAGGAAGGGAAGCAAAAGCAATATAAAAACAGGGAGGGGGACAAAACATAAGAGACCCTTAAATATAGAGAGCAAACTGAGGGTTCCTGGATGGTCTGTGGGTGGGAGGAGGGGCTAAATGAGCAAGGGGCATTAAGGAAGACACTTGTTGGGATGAGCACTGGGTGTTATATGCAGGGGATGAATCACTGGATTCTACTCTTGAAATCATTATTGTACTATATGCTAACTAACTTGGATGTAAATTTTAAAAATGAAAAAACAAAACAAAAAAACATAAATATAATAAGCAACCCACATACATGCATGTGCTTTTTGGGCAATAGTGGACTTTAGTGTCCAACGGAATAGCATCTGGAATCTTTGGTTAGAGGGGTTGATGAGAAGAAACTATAAATAATTATAGTCATCAGTTCTGCCCCTGATATGTGTAGGGCCTTGGGCAAGTGTACAAATGGAGGCCCACATACCATAGGTCTAAATATTGAAAAGTTATTCATCGAACTGTTAAACAAAATACATCCTTACTCTCCTGCCTTTGCAGATTGACCTTCATAACAACCTGAAGACCAAGTTCAAATTCAGAATTTCTGGGCTTTTTGAGCTTATATGTAGCAGTGCAGGATAAGCCCCCTCTAGGCCTGTGACTTGCCCCCCTTTTCTTCTCACCTCCAACACCTGAGATGCCTCTACACTTCATCCATACCCCACTGACAGCTGCCCCACTTTACCCACAGGGTTTGGGATCCCAGGTGTGATCTCAGGAGGACAGACCCTGGGGAATAGATCCATATAGGCCCTCAAGTGGGAAAAACAGTTTGGGTAGGATGTTTGGGCTCCCAGTTACCCGGAACACACTCTACAGAAAGAGAGAGACATGGGCTCCAGGGGGGTTCATCCTCACCCCAACGTGAGTGGGGACCTAGATTGGGACTAAAGGCTGGGACAAGAGAGTGACTCCTTTTGTCTGGGTCTAAGGTGTACTGCCAACAGCGACCATCTATTGAGCTGTAATTCTATGCCAGACCCCATTCTCCATGATTTCTGCGCATCGTTACTTCCAAATCACAGAGTGGTCTAGGTGCTTTCTCAACTCACAGATGGTAACGGCCCAGCCAGGATTCAATCCCATCAGTCTGACTCCAGAATCCATGCTCTTTTTTTAATCATTATTTTTATCTATTTATTTTGAGAGAGACAGAGTGCGAGGGGAGAAGGGGCAGAGAGAGAGGGAGAGAGAGAATCCTGAGCAGTTTCCATGTGGTCAGAGCTCGACCTCATGAAACCATCAGATCATGACCTGAGCTGAAGTCAGAAGCTTAACTGACTGAGCCAGTCAGGCGCCCCCAGAATCCACACTCTTGACTGCAGTTTACTGCTTCTCATAAAAGGATGGGAAACTCTGGATTAGATTATCTCGAGACCCACTTCCTTCCCAGTGATGTGATTCAGCTGTGCAAAGAGGGCAGCTCCCAGTCTGGCCAGCTTTGTCTGAGAGGAAGGCCCAGAGAGCTCTAAGGAGCTATGTCTAATATCCCATAACCCCATAATTTCAAACTCCCTCAACCCCAATGACAGTCTCAAGAGGTAAGTTCTATTACTAAATACTTTGAATCTGGACTATGTTGACCATTTATGAAATAAGCTATAGTTTCTTCTCCAAATTTTCTCAGGATTATCTCCATAAGTGGGAATGTTGAAATGGTTCCTTCTAGTTGGACGTCTCTCTTATCATTGTGGAAATTATGTGATTCTCTCCTGCTTCTTGCAAATCACAGTGTAGAGGAAATGCATTCCCTTGAAAATGCTCCTAAGTCTAGGCTTTTCCAAAATAAAAGTATTTTATCAAAACAATATTTAGACCGTAGAAGCTTTTTTCTGAGTTTCA
The DNA here is from genome assembly GCF_018350215.1 of Panthera leo. Taxonomy (NCBI): domain Eukaryota; kingdom Metazoa; phylum Chordata; class Mammalia; order Carnivora; family Felidae; genus Panthera; species Panthera leo. Next base: position 24,655,885 of record NC_056683.1, on the reverse strand, counting down.
CCATCTTGGCTGTGTGGATAATGTTTTGGCCAGGGCTGTGGTCTTGTGTCTAATCTCATTCCTGCATCGTGGGTTTTGGAACAGTGACTGGATCGTGAGACAATCTTTCACTACCCCCTCCATGCAGGCTAGCTTGGTTGGGAGTTTTGATGAAGGACCTTGGGAAAATGCAAGCCCCCATGCCCTCGATCCCTTGGCAGTGTTCTCAGTGGTACCTTCACTGCCGCATGGGATGAATATTTCCCCTAAATTAAATCTATTAAATAATTCATTTCTCCCATATTACTCCCCTTGGACTGAGTTAACAGGCAAAGGAATAAGAACAACATATGTAGAATTTTGGCCAGTCTGATAACTCCCTGGCACAGTTCTGGAAAATGCGAAAACAGAAGGAAATTCTATGTAATTGCCCAAGTGGGAGTGATTTTGACAAGCACGTGGTTCTCCCCATGGGCAGGGGCAGGACGGTTCTTCTGTGTTTGATTGTTCTCACTTACCCAGTGGCAAAGAGTTTGTTTCATTCTCTGTGCTCCTTAGCATCAGGCTCCCTATGGCAACTGCCCTCTGGGTTTTTTCAGAGAGCCTTGTGGGATGGGAAGGGCTGCGTGTTCCTCCTACATGGGTATTTTGTGACTGTGTTCATGACCTACAGACCGATTGGGTCATATTCTATGTCCCAGTCTCCATTTTCTTTCCTCCCTAGACTACCATTCAGTGGCAGTTTGGAGCCCTCTGCCCCCATGCCTTTAGGAGAATGACCTTATTATTCAGCATCCTGAATTGTGAGTTCTAGTCCTGGTTGTGCTGCTTCCGAAATTTGACATGGACATTCAAACTTTGTATGTCTCGTTTCACTGATGGTCAGTGGAGACAGAAGACTTGCCTACTTGGAGAGTGGTGTAGGCATTGAACCAAGGATTATTCCAACAGTAATTCCAACAGATGTGAGGGTGTTAGTGGAGATAGGAAGGTGAGTGAGACATGGTCCCTCCTGTCAATGGAAAACCAACAGGTAAATGACAAACTCTGGCGTGTGTGTGAGAGAACTCTGACACTTTGCAATGCTTTGTTTTGTTTTTGGTTTTATTTACTTTTGAGAGACAGGGAAGGGCAGAGAGAGAAGGAGACACAGAATCAAAAGCAGGCTCCAGGCTCTGAATGGTCAGCACAGAGCCCAATGCAGGGCTTGAACCCACGAGCTGTGAGATCATGACCTGAGCTGAAGTTGGAGGCGTAACCAACTGAGCTACCCAGGTGCCCCATGCTTTGTATGAAAAGTTATTTACTGTTTAGCATTTGTGGAGTGACCATAGCCTGGGAGGCAGTCCTGGTCTGGGAATCTTAGAAGCTGAGTTAGTCCAGGTTATCAGTCCTAGTAGAAAACATTTGCACTAGGCACCAAGAGCAAGCTCACAGTTCATCTGATGGTAGTTTCTGAAATTGTAGATGAAGTGCCGAGGTAGAAATGGCTTCTAAGGACTGACCTCACAAAAAACAAATCCATTTAGTCACAGTTTTCCCAAACAGTGTTCCATAGTCATTTTGGAGATGTTAATATGTATGGTGGGGAAAAAAATATTGTGGGCGGGCTCAAGTAAGTTTGGGAAATGTTGCATACTACATGTCCCTTAACAATGCATAGTATCTGCTAGTAGATCAAAAACCTGAAAAGTTTTGCATTAAATAAATCTGTTAATTTTTTGTTTAATTTAAGTTTTGGTATGTAAGACTTTTTAGGGTCTCATTTTATAAAATCTGGTTGACAAGGCACCAGTTTGGGAAAAGCTGAGTGGCAAAGGTGTGATAAGCATCATAGGTAATTACAAGAAGAACCACATGAAAGACTACAGGTGCCTTGGCGCAAATCTATTTCCAGCGGTAGAAAACAAAAATTACCCCAAACATATGACGTGTGGACTGAATCAGCAAATCAAAACACTAATGTTTGTGTTTATTTGTATTATTATGTACGGTTAATGCAGGGATGCAAATGTACCAATTCATCAAGAATTTTACCTTATTAACTCACCCAAATATTTCTTTTTTTAATGTTTATTTATTTATTTTTGAGAGAGAGCATGCACACACAAGCAGGGGAGGAGCAGAGAGAGAGGGAGACATAGAATCTGAAGCAGGCTCCAGGCTCTGAGCTGTCAGCACAGAAGCCCGACGCGGGACTCAAACTCATGGACCAGAGATCATGACCTGAGTCAAAGTCGGACGCTTAACTGACTGAAAGACCCAGGCGCCCCTTACCTGAGTATTTCTCATTTAAACTTACTATTTTATTTTAGATCTATATTTGAATCTTGACTCTGTTACTTTTACAAATTTGGGTAAGTCACGTGACCTCTCATTTACCAGGAATGAAGATAAAACCTAGCCAACAGGGCTGTTGAGAGCAGGGGAAATAATTGCATTATTGTGCTTGGTGCACAGTGGATACTTTGTAAATGGTTGCTCTCCTCTGCCCTACAAACTATTACTAAAAACACCTACTGCAGCTCTATATGAAGTCCATATGTTTTGAAATGTAGCTAGTACTAACTGCCCAAGGCTATTATAGAATTGAAGAAAAATTTGTTTCATGTTTATTCATCTTGTACAGTCACAAAAGAAAACCTTAAAATAGATTTCTTGAATTATGGTGCCACTTCCTTAACCTCAGGACAGGAGACTGTGGGTATGAGGATGAATTCATCACAGAAAGCTGAAGTGGCACTTTTGTCACTGTGGCTGTGGTCACTGGGGATAGTCCCTCCTCTAAATGTGGTAGACTATGGCCAGGACTGATGTCACCCAAGAAGCTCACTTCCTTTACCCAGTTTTTCTTTTTACGTGTGTGCTTAAGTAATTTGAGAGGGAAAGTTTCTGCCAAAAATCCAAAGGGAAGTGGCACTTATTTTTACACCCCTGGTGTCTTACACCCTGGAAGTCTCCTTTCTATAGCATCTCCTCTTTGAAGAAGTTGGGACGATCCATCCCTCCATCAGCAACATCCAACATCTACATTTACAAGTACCCGCAGTGCACCAGTAAATGAGCTCCTTGCCCTCATGGAATGTAGCGACCAGAAGGGGATGATGTTAGGACCTAAGACACTTGATGGAGGGCACACACATAGCAACGTGTAGGTGACCACCAGGGTCACTTTCCTAGGTCACCAGCATTCTGGCATAAGCCGTGACTAAATTTTAGCTGTAATTTGAATGTTTTAGGATACACTTTCGAGGGAATAAATGAATAAATATTAAGTACCTGTTAACCACCTGTGGACACTTAGCCTTTTTGTCCGTATCCACCAGACAGTCCCAGGTTTGAGACCCTCTGACACATACAAAACCATCTTTGCTTCTAAACAGCTGAAATCATTGGCTCCCACTTGCTCTACTGTCTGACTTGAAGACATGGACATCTAATATAATTCATCCTTGTTTTATAAGACCCAATGCCTTTATGAATACATTTGGTGCAAAACAGTGCAAGTGCCAAGGCTTCTGATCAGTACCTGTGAAAAAATTCATGACTAGGGCATGCCTTTCTGAAGAATTCTCTGATTAAAATGTAGGAACGACAGATCTCTGGAAACTGGAAAAAGAAAGCAGGTGTGTGGAACTGGCAAAGGGTGGTTGGCATATGTAAGTTAGGCACTTTGGGCACATTTCATGCAACTATCACATTTAATCTTCCCCGAAATCCTATAAAAGAGTTTGTATTTCCCAAATAGAGAGTTGAGGCTCAGAGAGGTTAAGTAATCGACCAAGATTTAATCAAGATCTATCTGCCTTCCAGCCTGTCGTCTTTTCTGCTGTGCTATGTGGAACTCTGCTTGGGAGCTCAGATAAGGCGGTGACATCTGATGAATGAGGCAATTAAACAATGGTTTCCCAATCTTTAACTTCTCAAGAAGCAGGAACCCTGCAGCCATCCATCTTCTGCCCTGGGGTAATGGAATAAGAAGCTTTGGGGAGCTCTGCCCTTTTCCAATTGGGCGGCCTTAAATGAAACATTCCCAGTCATCATGAGCCATCAGCTTCCTCAGACCCAAAATGGGAAAAACCACAATGCTAAGATAAAAATAGTAACAATGAAAAGCACCAGAGAAAGAGGGATAAAAGCTTAGGTTTTAGAGTGAGGTAGGTATTTGTAATCCAAGGTTGACCACTTACAAGTTGGGTGACGTTAGGGAAGTTACTTAAATTCTTTGGGCTTCAGTTTCCTTATCTGACATCTGGCAAAAACAATAGTTCCTCCCTCGGAGTAGTGTTGCAAGGATTAAAGTCATGAATAAATGTATGCAGGTAAACAGTGAGCACAGTGATTAGAAGGTTGTAAGGATTCAATAAAAGTTAGCCACCGTGATTACCCACACAAGGATATTGTCACTCTTGAAACTTAGAGCAATAACATGTATGGGAAGGTGTTTTGTAAACTGTGAAGTTTTCTTTCTCATGTTACTTACCATTAGAGGTGGTAATAGTTGTGGTTGTAGTGTGCTTACTTACTATTAATACTTTTTCTTCGTAGTTATGCTCTGAGAAAGACCAAATGAGTCAGCTACTACTTGCCGTGGAAGATAGAGATGTCAACCAAGTATATGTGGGTACCAGGAGCAAAACTAACACCATACAAGGTAAGAGTCAATTTACCGGGAGTGGCCATAACAGGTGAAATGAACATTGAAGAAGGAAACATTGGATCTTACCCATAACACAGTTGATCTTCTTCCCCAGCCAGTGCTGGCATCACCCAGCATTCACTCCTAAACCAAGGATTCATTCCAATCATTTCAGCTGGAAAAGCATGCCAAAGAACAAACTGGACATCGAGAAGAGAACAACTCAGAGAGGTGATACATGTGTGAGACACACAGAAGCTCCACGTCCACAGCTGTCCCCACTAGAACTACATCAGTGTACCCAGCTCTCCCAAAGTTGGCTGAAATACTTTGCAAGGAAATAAAACAGGCTGATGCCTTTCAAGAATTGGTATGGCAAAGTGCTACACGTGTGCAGAGACTGCCTTCTCCTATTCCCATGGCAGACCTCACTCACTGATGGTCTCACCCTTCCCTTCCTGAGGACTTCAGGATCCTTCCCAGCAGAGAGCACCAGGCATATGGTGGTAAAAGACTAAGGTTTTCATACAGGGTTAAATCCAATGGTAATCCCACTTGATAATATCAGCCTACTAGGTATCCAACATTTCTGAGGATGGTGGCAATGGCAGACCCCACTGGTTGTCTACCTAACAGCTATTCCCCTATTTTTCCTCTTTCTTGGCAGAGTCTATATTGCATTACGGAGGTTGAAAAATATCAGTTTCCTAGCCTCCTCTGTGGTGAAGACATCTGTATTTGTTCTAATCCTGGCCAAAGGGACACTAGGGGATGTCTCCTGTATAACTTCCAGTGAAAGCTCTCCTCCCTAATAAAAGAAATATGCAGAGAGAAACACTCTTTATGCTTGAGCCTTGCTTGTGTGGAGATGTAGTATCACAGGCTGTCAACATGGTCTTGTAACCGTAAGGGGCCAAACCTAGAAATGAAAACCAGTGTTCTGTAGATGGCGGGACAGAGAGATGCAAAGCACCTGGGTCTTTCATAGCATTTTTCATGGCTAAGTTTGCCAAATTTGGGAACCACATACTTCTGCCTTTCTTGTATTATGAGAATATAAGTCCTTGTTTGAGCCACTTTTCCTTGGTTATACCGTTACTGTAGCCAAAAGCATCCCCTACCTTAAATGGTAGAACACATCTCCCAATAAAAATGCTGAATATGCCAGTTGCTCATTCTCTCAGCTTCCTTCACCGTTCAGAATGGGCATATTATTTGGGCTCCACCCATGAATATGCACCCATGTCGAACCTTGAGTTGAAAGCTAGTGGCATAAAGAAATAGAAATGGTGAAGAGTCCATGGTAGTGAAGGAGGCAGAAGCTAGTCCAGTGTCCACAGGTGCAGTGCCAGTGGCTCCAGCTGCAGTGGCATCTGAGGTCCAGTGATGTCCAGGTCACTCAGGAGTGCCTCAGGTGCAGCAGCAGTGGCATTGTTTGGAGCAGGTCCAGGAAGGGAGTGCCTGGCTGCATAGCTCCAAGCTTGACTCTCCACCCTTCCAAGAGATTTTGAGCTTCTCAATATCTTTTTAATCAATTCCCCTTTTGCTTAAAATAGCAAAATTCGTTTCTGTTGCTTACAACTAAAATACTGACAGATACAACAACGCCCATCCAGTGGTAAGTATGGATGATACTATGTAAAAGGAGCCCATTGTTAGCAAACTGCCCACTCCCTGCCATCTCTTTTGAGCATATAAACAGATAGATCTCTAAGTCTTAGTGTGTTAAAAAAAAAAAAACAAGAACATGTTTCCTTTTATATATTTGGATTTCCATGGTGAGGGAGCTATAAAATTAAATTAATCGTTAAGATCACCCTCCCAAAACACACATGAAACAATATTTTCTACTTCCTGGAAGGAAACAAGAGCTTAGCTTCTCTCTCCTTTGTGGTTGCTCAGAATGTCCACAGTGACCCAGTTACCATAGTGAGAGCTTCCTTTTCAAAGCACAGTGGAGAGGCAGCCAGTTCAGAATGTGTTCCAACAGTCATGTGATTCTTTCCTGCTCCCATAGACACCAGTTTCATTGTAAGCTGTACATACTGTTGCCTCCTTCCTTTATACCGACCTTATGCTATGGAGGCTCCTAAACCTTTGGTGTAGGGCCAGCTGAGGTTTTGGAAGCAGCTGTTTTTTCCCCTGATCCTATTTTGAGTTCCTTGAAAGGTAAGGCTCTGAGTGAAGCTTGAAGACACAGGGAGAAGATATGAAATCCAAGGGCAAAACCAGGATTTTAAGCTAACTGGGCCTCAGTGGTAGACCAGATGCCTGGCACTGGCTCTTTTGGTCAGGGTAGTGATCTCTAGATGGAAACTCCTGCCACGGGCTTACTTGCCTCAAATCCTAATTTCCAGCTATTCTCCCCATCTCCAACTTCTTTATTCTTCAGTTTATCAGTGATCATAGTAATAATAATAGCCACTTTTTTATTAAGCATATAATATCAGCCTTACTACAGGCGAGATGCTTTATATACATTATTTAATGTAATCCTCTGATCTCAGCAAAGTATTTTTAATCCCCATTTTATGGATGAGAAAACTAAGCTGCAGGGAGGTGAAGAAAACACACAAAGTTCACTTCCAGAGGTCGACATTATTAGTTATCTTTTCATATGTGCACATTTTATCTCCCAGAGAGACTCCTTGAAGACAGGAATCGAGTCATACTGATTTTTCTAGAACCTTTGGTGTTAGAAGTAATGCACTTTGGTAAGTTGCTCTGTCTTTTAACACACCCTAGGATAGAAGCATGAGAAAAATTGACTTTGGAAGGGAGTTAGCCAATGGTGCACTGGGAAATGTTTAAAAAAAAAAATAGCCCTTCCAGGGACAAAGACTTGATTTGTATTGTTTGTCTATTTCTATTGAGCAGATACGCCCACTACAGCTGGTTTCAAGCTAGTGTGAAGGCTCAGGAGGAGACATGCACATTGGCTCTCAGGAGATAGTAGAGGCTGGCTCCAGCAGCTCACTGGCTTCTGGAGGGTGTATGGGGCATGTAGTCCCAAATGTTCTTTGGCTGTTTGGGTGGCATTTTGGCTGTGTGATCTGCGAACAGGTTCTCAAAAGCATGGTGCCTTAGAAGCGTTTGGAGCTAGTAGATAATTTACCCAAATCGTACCCTGACGCAGAGGTTCATTCTGGGTGTGGCTGTGCCAACCTAACACAGGGCACAGGAGCTTTGTGCCAGTCCAACGGAACACACACCCACGTAACGTGGAGTTATGTTTAGACAGAGAGAATCCATGTGACCAATGGTAACCCTTCTTTATAAAAGCAAACAAATAAAGCAAAGCCTTTTTGCTGTGACTTAGACTAACAAGGAGAAGAATTTCTTTCAAGAATGATTAACTCCAAAGAAATGCAAAAAATGTCTGACCAAACACAAGGTTTAATGATATGATATTCTTCCTGCCGGTCAGCAGGTTTTTTCGTCATCACCTATGTCTGAGAAACTCCTATTTAAACAAAAAACAATAAACCTCTAGTTTAAGCCCCTGTCAAACTTACCACCAGGAGGAACGTGTTTTAAAATGCTTACAATAAGAGGTGATGGATTTTGTGTTTCTGAAATAATTGTATATAGAACAATAAAGAAACATGTAGATGTGTTGTTAAAAGGGAAACAGATTTCTGAGTTTTAGCACATCTAAAAAGAGCTCTAAATCTTTTATTTTAAGTTAGTGAAATTGAAAACAATACTTCACAGCTCAGCAATAGGCTGACATCATAGGTATGTGTGGTTGGACTGGGGGATTCATTCTTTCAACAAACTCTTACTGAATGTTTTCTATGTGCCAAATACTCGGTAAGGATCCGGGGATTTTAAGAAGAAACCACACAGGTCACTGACCCAGGAATGAGGTTGTTGAAGAAGTTTTCCATGGGCTGACAAACTGCATCCTGAGGGCCAAACCCAGCCCACAGCCTAGGGGGTTACTGGAGAACAGTCATATCATTTATTGACATACTATCTATAGCTTCTTCTATAACAGCAGAGTTGAGTAGTTAGGACACAGACTATATTTCCACAAAGCCTAAAACCATTACTATCTGGCTCTTTACAGAAAAAGGGCCAATCCCTAGTCTAGGAAGAGATACTACAGGCCTACACTAAGATCCTGACAACAGAAATAAAGATGAGGACTTATAGTCTGGTGAACTTTAGAAGGCAGCATCTATAGGGAGGAATGGGGGCCAGAGAAAGGGAGCCAGACCAGGCGTCCACTTTACCCCTGGGGCCTAGAGGGAGGAACCTTCACTTCCAAGCCATCTCTTTCCCACCCCATAGGCCCTGAGTACAGATGCCCAGCATTTCCTGGTGCCCAGTAGGGCAAACTGTCTATATGTTTTTCAAACAAACTCCTATATTAATGGGAATGACCTTTTGTTCTAGAGAGGCTGGGACAATATGCTTGAAACAAACACCTCTTTTTTGACTTAATAGTTCCTTGAAATATTGTTCACTACTTTATCTAATGCTGCCATAGAAATCAAAAGGAGGCCAGCCACTTAAATAAAATATAGCAATATTGAACTTGGCAAGTTAGAATCTATAAATGTGTTTTTCATAATTGTTATCATGACTATACTAATCTAAAATAAAGCACTATCAGATAATTTAATCTTTAATAGATAAAAATTTAATGAAGTAGTGGCTAAGTGACTTGACAGTAAATCTTTGCTTTATTTCTTTATCTTAATGACAGAATTAATGATAGGTTCAAGGTAGATAAAGAAGTCTGCTATGGGGGCAAGATCACCTTGAGGAACTCTTAACTGTAGGCCTCGCTCTTACCCCCATGGATCTGTGAGAATGTGCAAAGTACATCAACCTTACAAAACGTCACGGATCATGCCACGTTAAGTCCATCAGTGCAAAATAAACTTATCATTGACTGTTCAACTCAGCAACAGTATCAGGGCCTACTGGGTGTAAGGCATGGCTGCGTCCTGCTCTGGGGTGGCAGAAAGACCATGAAGACCAGGTGTTTACCCTGAATGAGCTGTCAGTCCAGCTGGAAAGGATGGAGGGTCAGTGTGTGTCTAAGTCAAATGTGATCTATTCTTAGTAGAGGTAGAACCATATTGTCATTTATAGCTAGTGCTTGGTCTACCCATCACAACTTCTTAATTCTCCAACAGCACCACCTCCCTCCTGCCCCTGCCCTACTGTGTTGCTGCCAAACAGAGCACCCTGGCTCTGGCCCCCCACCCCAATCCAAGTGTCTCTGTCTCCTGGCCACTGTGAGGGGTCCAGAGTCCTTACCCAGGCTGGCTAAGTTGTTGGTGGGAGGGCACAGCCTTTTCAACCTGGGTGCAAAGTTGGAGGTACAGTCGGAACACGGCCACCATGTGCTCTTCCCGTGGATGGAGTTTTGGGCACTGACGCTGATGATGCTCACAGAGAAGCCAGGAGTGCTATGACCTCAGTCAAATCTCTGCTTCCTGGCATCTCTGCCCAGCCCACAGTTTGCCTTTGAAACCAGTCCAGTTTTGTGTAAGTCTGAGTTGAGTTTCTAGCCCCTGCAAAAAATTCTGACTAATAAAAATGTGACCACAGAAGCCGAGGAGAGGGAGTGGTTGATTCTAGCTGGGGTACTGGGGGTGAGAACCTCCAGCTGAGGCCTGAAGACCGAGTAAGATTTCTATAGGAAAAAGCAAGAAACAGCACAACAGCCAGCAGGTGCCACACATGCAAAAATACAGCAGGCTGTGGCTGGCTCAGGAAATAGGCCCAGGTCTGATGTGTTTGGATGAATGCGAGTAGAGGGGGGGAGTTGGCTGCAGAGAAAGAGAAACAACTAAAAGGCAGAGTGGGGCCAGAATATTTGTGATGAGCTTTGAATGCCTAAATGTGAGGAGTTCCTAAGATCTAAGGTAAGGAGTGTCATCTTTTTAGCCTGTTTTTAAGTAGAAATTACTCTCAAGCAAGTGGCAATCTGTAGGCCAGCATCAGAGAGCTGAATGCCACATTGGGCTGGTTTTTCTCTCATTACAGACCTCCCATTTCTTGGTCCCTCTGTAATCAGGGCTTGCTTACCTGTGCGTGATTACCAGTGTCAATGACAAGCTGTTTGGGAGAAATAAGCCATTTAACATGCACTCTACTCTGAAATATGGTGTTTTGGTTGGGTTTTAATTTGCCTGTGGCTGCAGCTGGAGATTAAAAAAAAAAAAGAAAACAGCATGAGTCTGGCATAGAAGCTAAACTTGCAAAGTGTGGTTGTATGTGCTGTTCTCAAATGATCGTAGCCCTTCACTAAATGTGAAGGCATCTCAGTTTCTAGCATGAGTTGATTATCTTTGTTGAAGCAGATCTTAAGTAAAAGGTAGTGCTTAATTCTTGAAGGCAGCTCCTAAGTTCCAGAGTCCTACAAAATACTGCAATAAAAAATGAAAATGGGAGCAAACACAGGACCTCTTCGTACTATTTTTGTAATCCCTGAGAGACTATAATCATTTCAAAATAAATGTTTTTTTTAATGGAACAGGGTCTGTGGTTAAATACATTGGGGAAATGCTAAGCATCGTGTCCTTATGGTGGAGATTTTTAAAAGCACATGGTTTTCCAAAGGTTCTGAGAAGTCCTGCAGCAAAATAACAATATTCATTTGGAAGCTGGGGGTGACATAGACCTAATTTCACATATAATAGATACATATGACATGGGTTGAATTGTCTGTTTTCTTAAGGGGGTCTAGACCAAAAAGAAAGTTTGGAGAGGCCATGGGTGGACATCAGAATTCAGAAGGGCTCTTAGCTGGCCCTGCTGAGAAGTATGTTTTAAGCCAGTCTGTCCTGCCAGGCAGAGACCATCCATAGATTCAGACACCTAGCATCTTACCTATTGCCCACACACCACCTGGGAGGCCTGGAAACCCTGTGGCCCACTCTACCCTCTACGGACATGAGTGGGAGTGAGTAGGGCACATGTATAGGACAGGGTGGGGGACAGAATGGCTGGACCATAGAAGAAAACACCCTGGAAATGTAATAGGAACACAAATCAGACCGGTAAATAATGATGTATATATACAGTGAAGTGCTATAGGGGACTAAGATAGTGCTTGGCTTTATGAAGCCTAATATTTAATTGATTGGGTGTATTAGGATGATTAGACCAGGATGTAATGAACTATATTGGAAAGAAGTATCTGAGTTACTTATTGGAGCCAAATATATCACAAGAATTCAAAAAAAAAAAATCTTAATTGTGTGGGGGCAGACTATCTTGAAAGGCACTCGAAAGGAAATTGTTTTAAGGAGGATCTAGAAGAATGAGTAGAATTTCAAAAGTGACATCCATTATTATATCAGTTAAGAGTGTTGCAATTGCAAGGAATAGAAAATCCAACTGACAGCAGTTTAAGGGTTAAAGATGTTTCGTTATCTCATGGGAAGTATGGAAGCATAGACCCATAATATTCCTTAACTGGTATATCTGGTGAAAGGGCATGAACAAATTTAGCACTCTTGACATGTACTGAGTGGCATATTCTTTTGATTGTCCTCAAGGATGACAAATCATCACCTTGGAAAGGTAGATTTTATTTTTAAGTAATTGAAACTCATGTGGAGCTACATCTCAAGAATAAGGAGACATGTCTTAGGAATGAAGAGACAAGCAAGCTGTGGAATGCTATGTGAGTATTATGACCAAACTTCCTGAAAGTTCCATGAACTGCTTCTAAAAGCAGTTTCAGAATAAGGAAACTCCAGCGTTGCTCTGAACAATCAACAGCATATGTGTAAGGCAACCTCTTTAAAGAAGAGTTCTTGAGGTCCCTGGTTGGCCCAGTTGGTTAAGCATCTGACTTTTGATTTTGACTCAGGTCATGATCTCACAGTTCATGGGTTCAAACCCCATATAGGGCTCTGTGCTGACACTGTGGAGCCTGCTTGGGATTCTCTCTCCCTCTCTCTGCCCTTCCCCCACTCGTGCTCTCTCTCTCAAAATAAATGAACATTAAAAAAAAATAAAGAACATTTCTCATGCAAATAGAGAAATTCCATACAGTTGCTCCTTTGCTAATATATCAGTATTAAAGCTTCATAACTTAACATCTTGGCTATGTGTGTCTCTATATACTGTATAAGGCTGATTTCTTTCTATGCATATGGGATACTTATTTACATAGCTACTACAATGACTTGGCATAGAGGGGAAGGAAGGGCAGAATTTTCTGGATTCACTACCACACTCTCATTACAACTCAGTGCCAGGGCATAGAACCCATGCCTGCAGGAGCTGCTCATCTTGGGCATGAATCGTTGGGCTGTCACTGCCAGGTATGAGTCACCTGGGAGTTTTACATGGGTGAGTGTCAGCCCTCAGGGAAGCTGACACTCAGCACAGGGCTGTCTCCTCCCAGATGCGTGTATTAGTTTGTAAGGACATCAGTCATATTGGTTTAGAGGCCCACCATACGTCAGTACGACCTCATCTTAATTTCCCCTGCAAAGACCCTATTTCCAAACAAATTCACGCTCACAGGTACCCAGATTAGGACTGTAATCTATCTTTTGGGAGGACACAATTGAACCCACAATGACTCTGCTTTCTTTGTCCCAGTTAAGCCAATTTTTAACAATTTCTGTGAAATTTTTATTATAAATGCACATCAAGTATCAGCCTCCTGATTGATTCTGTAAATCCTGATTGATGAGACAATCATTAGTTCTCAACTGGGGGCAATTACTCCCCTCAGAGCCAGTTAGCGATATCTGGAGACATTTTTGGTTGTCATGACTGTGGAAGGATGCTACTGGCATCTGGCAGGTAGAGGTCAGGGGTACTGCCAAACATCCCACTGGTCACACAACAGCCCCCATCAACCACGTGTGGTCCAGAATGTCAATAGTACCAATGCTGGAAAATCCTGATCTAAACCAATCCTCCCCTATAGGTTAGAATTTCAACATTCCTTATAGAGCACATGATTCAATCCATCACATCTCCCACGGAATATCATTTTGGCCTCAACCCCAAGACTGACATCTGAGTCATTATCATGAAAATGGAAGGTTGCTCAAACACAAGTCAGGTCTTACTCTGGAAATGGGCGAGAACTAGATGCAACAGGAAATGAGAAAGATCTATTTTAAATTGTGAATATTAATCACTGATATTTATCAATACAGGCATTAAACAAAAACCAACAGTGCTGAGAGCAGATGCAAGAAAAAAGTGTAATACCAGGTCACGTAATCTGGAAAATGCCACTTAATTTGGAATAATGTCGTGTTCTATGAAACTGTGGACAATGTCTGTTCACCACAGTATCGCCAGCATGCAGAATGGTGACTGGTACATAGTAGGTATTCAGTAAATACTTGTTTGGTGACATATAGTGTCTTGGGGAGGAGTTTTGAGGAAAATCCTTTCCTCAGAAGACTCACCCTTTATTACTGAAAACATTTTGAAATGACTCCAGGTCCATTTCCTGAATATCCTAGAAACTGTGTTTATAAGTGTGAATTGCTATGTGTGCAGATTATAGAGTAGAAGTGTGTGTGTGTGTGTGTGTGTGTGTGTGTGAAAAGTATAAAGTATTAGTCATATACCCATACAAATATGTATAAATAATCATATAGTGCTCAACTTTGTAAACTTCCTATAGTAGTAGTGAAGAGAGTGTTAACTACCAATGTGAAGCCTAAGCTGATGGCTAAGGTGGAGCCCAGAGGAAAACTGTGAAGTAAGGAGAACAATCTGTGAAGACAGGACCTGGGGTGCAGAGAAGGTGGCTTAGGCAGTCCCATAAGTGAAGAAGCGTGTCCTGCCCGACTGACCACCAAGTGGGACTAACTGTGGAAGCCGGGGCTCAAGCTCCTGGCCAATACCTTCTGTCTTCTGAGCTGGTGTGGGGCCCCTCCCCACTCACCGTTCCCTCTGGGTTCTGGTCAGGGAGGCCAGCCCCGCTGCTGGAGGGGAGCTGCTGGTGCCTGAGGTGCCCACGCAGAGGGCCCTTCGCCAGCCCCGAGGAAGCCAGCTGGCACCTTCTCTCTTTCCCTGCTTGTCTCCTTAACGCTCTTTAACTCAAAAGGCACCACAAGGAAAAGGTAAGGGCAATACAAGAGACTTAGAGAACCCAAAAGCCTTTGCCTTTGTATCCATTAATTCTGAACTGGTCTTGGGGAAATCTGTCTGCAACAAAGTCCACTCCACATAAAGAACTTTCCCAGTGATGCGCTGGACAAGAACTTTAACCTAAAATAAACACTTTAATAGTGAGGTTTTATAAAGCAGGGCTAGGATGCCCCTTGGAAATGTCTGCAGGAGACAGTCTTTGCCTATCACATCCCATTTCAGGTGCCCCCACGTGCCCCCACTTGCTCCCAGAGACACCCTATCCTTATACCCGTCAAACAGCAGCTCTCTCATTGCCCCACCTCTTCTGCCATAGAGCCTCTTGTTCAAGATTTAACCCAAAGCTGACTCCCCTTGGAGTGCAGGTGGGTTCTGACCTGGGGACAAGGCTGACAAATGGCTGTTGGTGGGGCAGTCCCTTAAGTCTTGCGTCTGCTGCAGCCTCCTCCCAGCTGCTCCATTAGACCCTCTGGCCAGGAATTCCAGCCCTCGGCCCTCACCCCCATGAAGGAACCACCCCCAAGTGCACTGGGGCTTCTGAGCTCCTCCTTAGACTCAGTAGGGCTCCAGGGACAGAGAGGCTGAGGCATGTTGTTCTGCTACAATACTAATAATAACAATAAATATAACTCTAATTATGTGCCAGTCACTGCTCTGAGTACTTTACCTGCATATATCCATGTAATCTTCCCAATAACCTTATGAGACATACACCCCCCATTTTACAGGTGATAAAACTGAGGCAGAAATCAACTAATGCCCTGTGCAACACAGTTAATAAGGTACAGATAGATTAAATATGCTTTTGTGAATCTGTTTGAAAGGTTAATCCTTCAATAATGATACTATTTCTGTAGAGAAATGCTTCTATAGAGAAATGTTTTTTCATTTCTGAACAATTCCTAATAAACCTTTAAACACAATCAACCTCAGGACTTCCTATCGATATTTAAAATTTTTTTATTTTTAATGTTTATTTTTGAGAGACAGAGAGAGACAGAACA
Source organism: Panthera leo (assembly GCF_018350215.1). Taxonomy (NCBI): domain Eukaryota; kingdom Metazoa; phylum Chordata; class Mammalia; order Carnivora; family Felidae; genus Panthera; species Panthera leo. The sequence continues at coordinate 24,640,165 of NC_056683.1, read as the reverse complement.
TGAGTGGGGGAAGGGCAGACAGAGGGAGACACAGAATCAAAAGCAGGCTCCAGGCTCTGAGCTGCCATCACAGAACCCAATGCAGGGCTTGAACTCATGAGCCGTGAGATCACGGCCTGAGCCGAAGTGCGACGCTTAACCAACTGAGCCACCCAGGTGCCCCATCCTATGAACATTTTAATAGTGAGGTTTAGGGCTCTGTAGGACCTTGGTGGAGTCCTACCTTCCTCCCTGCCCCTCATATCCCACTACACAGGCACTGCCTCCTCCCTCACCCCCACCACCCCCACACCAGGGCACACTTTCATAAGAAAGAAAATACTTGAATGTCTTCTCACTCAGTTACCTTTTTGTGAAAACAGATCTTTCTTAAAGGAAGACATTGCCATAAAGAATATCCCTAGTTTGCCAAAATTTTGATGATGTAGGAGTCACTCAATTGCTGTACAATAAAAGGAGTCTGGAAACAGTAGCCCCTGCTAAGTCATCATTAGTAAGAGAACAGCAGGCAGAGTCCTAGGTGGGCAGGGAGGGCAGAGATGGAAGAAATCTGGTTGCAGACATGTCCAGTAGCAAGACGGGCTGAGGGCAGAGTGTCTGAGTGTAAGAATTCCTGAAATGGTGAGGGAGTTTCACGGGAATGAGTGTAGCATGACACCCAGTCAGCTGGGTCAGGTTTTATTCACATTGCCCTGTGTCAGAAAGTCTGATCCATTATTTTAACGGAATCAATAAAATGGCACTTGGCACTATGGGACCCAGTTTTCTTCAGGGTAAAAGGAGAATTGTGCCCACCCCTGGGGCTTTCAGTCCTAGATTCTGTGAATCAGAGGAGTTTGTCAGTGTGCAGAAACATCAGCAATGAGCCACATGCTTAATGCATTTTAATCGTGTTTCAAGAAGGTACCGTTCACCTGTGATGGCTGCAAAGTCAGAGCACAATTCCCAAGGAGAAATGATTTAGTACAGTCATGAGAAAGAAGCAGAACCCTTTTTACGACTGGCGGTGCACTGAGGACGTCCATCCAAGCGGCTCTGGAAGGAGCAGCAGGACGCTGTCCATACTAGCCAGAACCGATTTGTGAAATGTTTGGGGGGTGTGTGCGTGCGCCTGTGTGCGTGTGCCCGTGCTCGCTGTTGTTCACTATGGTGCTTGTTTATTTTTCCCAAATCTGTAGCTCCTGGGTCAGTGGCCTGAGGAGCCAGAGTGGTCTGCAGATGATTTTCCACGTCTGGGTCCTGGGGGCTCCAGATACGCCAAGCTAGCGTCCAGCCACTGGTGACTAAGCAGGGAAGAATGTGTCCAGCTGGGTGTGCCTCTCCTGGCAGATGTGGATAGAAAGAATCGGATTCTCTGCCTGCAATGCAAGCCTGTTCTCAGTCTCCAGGAAAGTGGTTCCCCCTCAGGTGTGTTCAGTGGTGAAACTCTGGTATGGGGGAGAGCTGACGAGGGGATGTTCTGTAGCATCACAGGAGACCTTCTTTAGGCTTTCCAAACCAAACAGCATGGTCAAGAGGACACATGTGTCACCATCACCCAGACCATCTAGTCAGTTTCTGTGTTGCTATAGACCTGTGCCCAAAACAGATTCTAGAGCACTGCACCAGGTCATGTAGACAAGGCCACAGAAATCTTCTCTGAGGCTGAGCATCCCACCTGCTTGTGGCCACAGAGAAGGGGGGAAAGAATGACCTCCTTTGCCTTGTTGTGGACCCCCATCATGTCCCTCAGGCGTCCACACTCACAGCTGCTCAGCCCTACAGGTTCTGAGCCTGAGCTCCTGACCTCAGGCTAGGGAGTTCAGGAGTCATAGGCCAGGAGCTCAGGGATTCAGGCCCAGGGATGTCTTGCTTCTGGTTCCATCCAGAACCTGGGCCCCAATCTTAGTGGCCCAATCTTGCCTTGTTTCTTATACCAAAGTTCCCAGTTATGTTAACTGAGCCCCAGTGAAGTTTGCCACTACCTGAGATCCTACCTGAGATCCCCTGCTCTTGTCTTGCTTCCTAGAACCAGCTTTGCCAATGACCAGATTTCCTATGTCACTTGCTATCCCCTGGTGTGCTTCTATCTACTCCCCTGGTCCCTCCTAGTCTTGTGTGGGACACTGACCACTCCCTGTTCCTGGGTGTTCTCATGAATCCTGCCCCAGCTCAATGCATCATCTGCCCTTTTGGCTTCTACTGTGCTCTGGGGGGCCAGACTTGTCACTGGTCTTGCTGGTCTGCCACACCTTCCCTGTGGTCCTAGCCAAGGCTGACTATACCGCAGCCTCTGCAGCAGGTCATGCTGTCTACACCATGTGTGCTGGTCCTCAACTCAGCTCCATCTTGGGTTCCCTGCAGGCCAAACAGGGCCCTGAGGATATTCTGCACCTAACACAGGAGCTGCAGGGGACAGGTATGCCACTAACCTCTGGTTCTCCTGCCAAACTGGTCTTCCTGTCCTGACTCACTATGACACAGGTCCTCAGCAGGGCAGGCTCCTCCAGATCTCAAGCTGGAGATAGTAGCTGAGCTGAAGCCCCTCTGCCCAGTCCCATCCGCAACCAGTCATCTGCCCCACTAACTGGAGATCTGCCCACTCACCTGTTTCTGCCCCTGTCCATCCCCATAGGCACAGGCTGGGTTCTGCTTCATGAAACAATATGCTCACAACAGACAGACAGACTAAGCTAAGAGCACAGACTCTGCAGCCAGACTTCCTGGGGCCATGATCCTTCTTCTGCTACATACCCGCAGCATGAGCCAGCCCTCTGCTTAACTACTCTCTCCTTCAGGTGGTTTGCTTGGTTTCTTTATCTTCAAGATAAGGAGAAGAGCAGTACTTACTTTATAGAGTCATAATGAGAATTAAATGTGTTAATACTTGTTAATCACTTAGAGTAATATTGGTACCAACTCATCAACGTGATAACGCCCCCCTCCAAAAAATCTTCATGAAAACATTTTCTCTCAATGAAGCTTAATTTTCAAGACTTTCACCACAACATCCTATTTTGGCCAGAGAACTGTTCTTGCATGTTTTCCCCCTGCCTTACCAGCCCAAAACCCACTCCCTGGTACCCTCAACACCTGCCTCCACCCCAGCAGCTCCCACTGTGAGGACCACAGGTATCTCAAAATGCCATTAATATATTTTAGAAATATTTCCCCCTATGGATACATGTATTAAGTGAGAATTTCCATAGAGTAGTTTCAGGCCATTATTGAAAAGAGAGGCAGTGGTTCACTTTTGAGCAGTACTGCCAATCTTTCAAGCCTCAGGCTCTCGATGGAAATCCTTGTTTGGTGTTTCCAGATTGTCTTTTCTCTTTGCTTTTCTTCCTTGACCAGTTAATTCCTCCCTTTGAATATATCTGCTGAGTGATTTGTTGAAGCAGAAGAGCTTCATTTCTGTTTCCATAGATTGGAATTCAAATACCAGTTCTTCCTGTCTCTTAACCAGCAACACTGAGGCAGAAGGTGAAAGACAATCCCAGGGAAGGAATTTCAGAAGACCCAAAAGAGAGATAAGGAGCACAAAAGGACCAGGAGGTGTGCCTTGGCCTTCACTGTGGCCACTGCCTACAGGTTTGGAGAACCCTGAGATGCCTCCCACCCCAGGAGATACAGGATTTCAGTAAGAGCATCCAAGTAGAGGGCATGCTAGATTCTCCCTTCCACTACTCCTTGATCTGTGTCCTTACTTTCCTAATAGATTTTTATATGGTATCAAGAGGAATGGTCCAAAATTCAAGGTGGCCACAAAGCAGCTTTCCCGCAAGTGACCAGGAAATCTCAGGTGTGGTGTGGAGTTGGGGCTGTAGGAGACAGATCTGAATTGAGAACCAGGCTTTACCTTTCCCAGCTATATGACTTTAGTCAAGATCCTGAGCCTATAGGAGCCTCCGTTTCCCCACCTGTCAAATGGAGAAAATGATGTTGTATTAGTGTTCTCAGACTGGGTGGTTAAGTGACAAAAATTTATTGCCTCACAATTCTGAAGGCTGGAAGTCTGAGGTCAAGGTGTGAGCATTGTTGGGTTCTAGTGTGAGCTCTTCTCTTGGCTTGCAGATGGCCACCTTCTCAATGTCTTCACATGCCTTTCTTCAATGTACACGTGTGGAGAAAGAGAAAGAGAGAAATCTTCCTTTTCTCGTATCAACACTAATCTTATCATGAGGGTCCCAACCTCATAACCTCACTTCTCCCTATTACAGTGGTCCCCTCACTTATCAGGGCTTTGGCTTTCCATGGCTTCACTTACCACCATCAACCACAGCCTGGAAGCAGGCAATCCGTCTCCTGACTTATTGTCTGAAGGTCAGTAGTAGCCTCCATCATAACACCTGTGTCATTCACCTCACTGTATCTTCTCATACAGACATTTTATCATCTCACGTCACGACAGGAAGAGGGGTGCATAGAGTAAGATATTTTGAAAGAGACCATATTCACATAACTTTTATTATAGTATATTTAACACAGTGTATTATTACAGTTATATAGCACATAACTTTTATTACAGTATATATGCAGTATAGAGTACAGTATATTTATTACTTTATATTCTATACAACCCACATTATTTATTACAGTATATATTATTGCAGTATATATACAGTATACATAATTGTTCTGTTTTTTATTAGTTATTGTTCTTAATCTCTTACAGTGCCTAATGTGTAAATTAAACTATATCACAGGAATGTACATATAGGAAAAAATATAGTATATTATAGGGTCCTATATACAATTTCAAGCATCCACTGGGTCTTGGAATGGATCCCCTGCAGGTAAGGGAGGACTACTGTACCCATCTCCAAATACCCATCTCCAAAGTTCCCATCTCCAAATACCATCACATAGGGAGTTAGGGCTTCAGCATATGAATTTTGAGGGGAACAAACATTCAGTCTCCTCCACAAGGCTGCTGTGAAGTCCAAGAGAGACATAGAGAGTCTGGCCTATAGCAAACATTCAAATATTAGCACCCTTGTCCCATCCACCAGTAAGTGAATATTTTTTTAACTTTATTTATTTTGAAAGAGAAAGAGCATGCATGCACATGAGGGTCGAGGAGGGACAGAGAGAGAGAGAGCGAGAGACCCAAGCAGGCTTGGAGCTGTCAGCATGAAGTCCAATGTGGGACTCAATTTCACAAACTGTGATATCATGACCTAAGCTGCAATCAAGAGTCAGTTGCTTAACTGACTGAGCCACCCAAGCACCCACAGTAAGTGAATATTAAACATTAAAACTTAGCTCAGTTGGAAGCGACACAAGTATCCATCAGTAGGGGACTAGTTAAGCAAGTTAAATTAGCTGAACAAACTCAGTGGATAGCATGTGGCTGTAAAAAGGAATAAACAATTCTGTGTGTGTACTGACTAGAGGGGTCTTCAGTAGACATCATCAAGTCAGCAAGTAAAGGTACAGAATGGCACACACAGTCTCTATAGGGACAGATAAATCAATTTCCAACTTATGTGACAACTTCCAGAAACCAGATGCATAGGAATGAGAAGATCTGTTGACCAGATCCAACCACGGAGCTCTATGACAGCTCCTCCACTCTTGGGCAGAGCAGGGGAGGCCTGTGCTGTTTATCTTTCTCACTTCTCCAGGAGTTACCTGCCCTCTGCTGGCCTGTAGGACCCCTCAGGATGCAGATGTTTCCACCCCTGCCTCATTTCCTTTGGCAACACAGCAGAAGGGAGAGCTTCTGGAAAAACAGCTCCTAGAGTGAAGAAGCACCAGGGAAACCAAAACCCTGGCTGTCAAGAGAAGCACCCTCTGTTGGTACCTCATAGATAGAGCTCCCAAAATGAGTTTTCAGCTTTCTGCCAGTTGGGCACCCTAAAAATTTCCATTGGAAAATGCCTGAGAAGCCATCGAGATCAGGGCTTCTCAAACTCCAAGTGAACTCGAGTCCCTTGGGGATCCAGTTACAATGCAGATTTGGATTCAGTAGGTCTGGGATGGAGCCTGAGACTGTGTGCTCCCATATGATGTCTATGCTGCTGGCATCTCCTTCTCAACTTACGGATGGGGGAGAGGAAGCCCCATAAGACAGATGTTTCACCACAGATTTCACATCCCGTCTCTGGCCTGTCTGCTGAGGGCACACTTTTCCCATTGAGTCAGCATACCCTGAACTTGAATAATAATGGACCCCTTTTAAAAGAAAAAAAAAAAAAACAACTCCACACTTACATTCTCAAGAATGTGCCTTATTCTCTATTCTTTATAGACTATAAACTTTTAGCCTATTTTAAAGTCTTACTCTATAAAAATGTCTTTCAACTGCTAATTACTATTCCAAGGGAGAAGTTCTCTTTTTATAACTGGTAAAATATTTTTTATTGTCATTGAAACAAAAGCACAAAATTAAAAGTTCTCATAGAAGAATGATGTAAATTTCTATACAAACACAGAAAACTCCCCAAGGTTTTTTTATTTAAGAGATAAAGTCAATACAGAAAAATACAGCATTTTCCATTTATGTTTTTAAAAACTCACAAGCTCATCTGTATATGTCTATGGGAATATACAGGAAGGTGGGTGTGTGTGTGTGTGTGTGTGTCATAAAAAAAAAGACCTAGGACAATGCACACAAGTTTATAACAGCAGTCATCTTTTGGGAGCAGAATGGGATTAACCAATAATTAGAAGAGATTTTGGTTTTATCTGTAATATTTTAATTTTTTACAATGAGAATGTATTCACAAGGTATTTATATAATTAAAATAAATATAAATATTTAAAGCAGCAAAAAATTTTTTTTCATAGAACTTGTATTCTCCTCATACAAACCTGCAGACCCCAGTTCAAGAACACTCTACTTCTCCTGACCCTGCCTTCCTAGTGGCTTAGCTCTCTCCTCTCCCTCTCCATCACCCCATTACACAGAGTGATATACGAGAAGAACAGGGGCTCCTGGAACCAGACAAACCTGGCTTTAATTCAAGGGAAGTCAATTTACCACTTACAGGCTGGGAAACTTTGGATAAGTTACTTAACTTATTTGAGTTTATTATTTTTTTATTATTTTTTTTTTAACTTTGCTAATCTAAACTCTTTGCTGATCAAATGAAGATGATAGCTCAAGCATCATTTCCTTTCTGACCATTCACCTTCCTTCATTCCACCCTAAGCTGGGCCAGGATGATCTATTAGAAATTTTCCCAAAATGTCTCCTCCCTTTAGGATACTATCTTAGATTACAATTTCACGTACATTCATTGACCAAGGTCCTCTTCCTCCCCTGGATTATGAGCTCCTTGCTAATTACTGAATTCCCTACAGCTAGCATAGTGATGGGCACCTAGGAGAGGCTCAATAGATAGTAGTTAAAACATGAATGAATAAATAACCTACTTTACCAGGTAATTGGGAATGGTAATTGTGGTAGATTAACAGTAGCTGCAAATTTCTTATCATTTTTTCCTCCCCTTGAATCTGGACCAGCCCCTTCATTCACATTGGTCAGTGGGATAAAGTGGATATGACACTGTAATTTCTGAGCCCGGACATCAATATATTTGCAATTTCCACTTTTGTATACTTGTAATTCTTCTTGGAATCTAGCACACCTGATGTGAGAAGTCCACACACATGACACAGCCATGTGGAGGAGAGCTGAGGATCCAGGGACCACAAGTCTGGCTGAACTCCCAGTCAACAGCAGAGCCTGATGTGGAGCTTAAATTCATGAAATGTGAGATCATGACCTGAGCTGAAGTCAGACACTCAACCAACTGAGCCACCTAGGTGTCTCTGGATGGCTGGCTTTCTTTGGAGGAGCTACCCTGACATTGGTCAAGGCCCATGACCCCAAGGAGCACTGCTTGCAGATCCCCTATCTGTTAAATGTGACTGCTTTAAAGACATAACAACTGTAAATTTTATGCACCTAATGTGGAAGCACCCACATACATAAAACAGTTAATAACAAAATCTACAGTAATACAATAATAGCAGGGGACTTTAACATCCTACTTACATCAATGGACAGGTCATACAAACAGAAAAATCAATAAGGAAACGGTGGCTTTGAATGACATATTGGACCAGATGGATTTATCAGACATATTTGCAACATCCTATTCTAAAACAACAGAAATACACATTCTTTTCAAGTGCACAGGGAATGATCTCCAGAATAGATCACATATTAGGCCACAAAACACAAAACACTTTCTGTACACAATGCTATGAAACTAGAAGTCAACCACAAGAAAAAAATCTGGAAAGACCACAAATATATGGAGGTTCAATAACATGCTACTAAGCAATGAATGAGTCAACCAAGAAATCAAAGAAGAAATCAAAAAATACATGGAGATAAATGAAAATGAAAACACAATGGTCCAAAACTTTGGGATGCATCAAAATCAGTTCTAAGAGGCAAGTTTATATCAATAAAGGCCTACCTGAAGAAGCAATAAAAACCTCAAATAAACAACCTAAACTTATACCTAAAGGATCTAGGAAAAGAAAAATAACAAACAGCAGAAGGAAAGAAGTAATAAACAGCAGAAGGAAAGAAGTAATAAAGATTGAAGCAGAGATAAATGACATAGAAACTAAAAGAAACACAATAGAACAGATCAATGAAACCAGGAGCTGGTTCTTTGAAAACATCAACAAAATTGATAAACCTTTAAAAAGAGAGAGACAGAAAGAGACAGAGACAAAGACAGGACTCAAATAAACAAAATTCAAAATGAAAGAGGAGAAATAACAACCAACCCCACAGAAAGGATTGTTAAAGAATATTATGAAAAACTATATGCCAACAAGTTGGACAACCTAGGAAAAATAGATAAATTCCTACAAACATATAACCTCCCAAAATGTCAACAGCATTGTTCACAGAACTAGACTAATCCTAAAATTTGTACAGAAACACAAAAACCCCTCGTAACCAAATCAATCATGAAAAAGAAAAACAAAACTGAGAGTATCACAATTCCAGACTTGAAGTTACACTACAAATCTGTTGCGGTCAAAACAGTATGGTACTGGACAAAAGTAGACACATAGATCAATAGAACAAAACAGAAACCTCAGAAGTAAACCCACAGTTACATGGTAAATTAATCTTTGATAAAGCAGGAAAGAATATATAATATATAAGCAGTCTCTTTAACAAATGGTGTTAAGAACACTGGACAGCCACATACAAAAGAATGAAACTGGGCCACTTTCTTACACTACACACAAAAATAAGCTCAAAATGGATTAAGGACCTAAATGTGAGACCTAAAACCATAAAAATCCTAGAGGAGAGCACAGGCAGTAATGTCTCCAGATGTGTCTTCTGAGGCAAGGGAAACAAAAACAAAACTCAGTTATTGGGACTTTATCCAAATAAAAAGGTTCTGCACAGCAAAGGAAATAACCAACAAAACTAAAAGGCAATTATTAAGTGGGAGAAGGTATTTGTAAACTAATTATAGGGTAAAGGGTTAGTATCAAAATATATAAAGAACTTCTACAACTCAATACAAAATAACCAAATAATCCAATTTAAAAATGGGCAGAAGATGGGGTGCCTGGGTGGCTCAGTCGGCTAAGCATCTGACTTCTGCTCAGGTCGTGGTCTCATGGTTTGTGAGTTCAAGCCCCACATCGGGTTCTGTGCTGACAGCTCAGAGCTTAGAGCCTGCTTCTGGTTCTGTGTCTCCCTCTCTCTGCTCCTCCTTTGCTCACGCTCTGTCTCTCTCAAAAATAAATAAATAAATAAATAAATAAATAAATAAATAAATAAATAAATAAAATAAAAATGGGCAGAAGATATGAACAAGACATTTCTCCAAAGAAGACATACAGATGGCCAACAGACACATGAAAAGATGCTCAGTATGACTCATCATTAGGGAAATGTAAATCAAAACCACAATGAGATATCACCTCACACCTGTCAGAATGGCTAAAAGCAACAACACAAGAAATAACAGGTGGTGGTGAAGGTGTAGAGAAAATGGAATCCTGGTGCATTATTGGTGGGAATGTAAACTAGTGCAGCCACTGTGGAAAAGAGTATGAAGGTTCCTCAAAAACTTCAAAATAGAAACTACTCTATGATCCAGTATTTGTACTACTGGGTATTTACTCAAAGAATATGAAAGCCCTAATTCAAAGGGATATATGCAGCCCTATGTTTACTGCAGCATTATTTACAATAGCTAAATTATGGAAGTAGTGCAAGTGTCCATTGATAGATGAATGGATAAAGAAGATATGCTACAGGGGAGCCTGGGTGGCTGGGTGGCTCAGTCAGTTAAGCATTGGACTCTTGACTCCAGCTTAGGTCATCACCTCACAGTCATGAGACTGAGCCACAAGTTAGGCTCCGGGCTGGGGGTGGACCCTGCTTAGGATTCTCTCTCTCCCTCTTGGTCTGCCCCTCCCCCAATTGCATGTGCTCTTTCTCTCTCTCGCTCAAAAAATTTTTTAAAAAAAGAAGATCTGGTGTATATACACAATAGAATATTATTCAGCCATAAGAAAGAATGAAATCTTGCCATTTGCAACAATATGGATGGATCTAGAGAGTATAACATTAAGTATAAGTCAGTTAGAGAAAGACAAATACCATATGATTTCATTCATATGTGGAATTTAAGAAACAAAACAAATAAAAAGGAACAAAAGGAGAGAAACCAAAAAACAGACTCTTAGCAAACTGGTGGATGCCAGAGGGGAGGTCAGTGGGGGGATGGGTGAAATAGGTGAAGGGGATTAAGGGTATACTTATCATGATGAGCACTGAGTGATGTACACAATTGTTGAATCATTACTTTGTACACCTGAAACTCATGTTAACACTGTACGTCAACCACACTGGAATTAATTTTTTTTTTAAATGTGATTGCTTTAGTCTCAAGTATGTATAGCTCCTTGAGGGAAGCAACCAGAGTACTCAACACTCTCTTTGGCTCATAGTCAGTGTCCACAAGTACTTTGTCTTCTATTTGGCAGGCTTCCCCAGGAAAGGATTATCTGGTGACCTGAGGATAAAAGCACTGAACTCAAAGTGGTTTCATCAGAAACCTGAGGTCAGTGAATCAATGCTAGTTTGTTTCTTGGACCTTAATCTCTCACACTTCCCACATTGACCCCATGCTGGGAAGGATAAAGCAACCATGAGCTCACGTACCAGAAGCCTGCAAGGTCTGGATAAATCCACAAACAGATCAAACTAGAGTAACCAGGGTGGTCTGCATTGTCAAGCCTTTTCCTCACACTGCTCTAGAACAGTACAGAAGGTTATCTTTACTCCTGCCCTGTGTCAAGAGCCTGAGGCACTGATGAAGGTTGAAGTCAACTGCCACAATTTTTCCTGAATAGGTAACAAACACTTTTATTAGAACTTTCTGATATTCTCGGGGTGCCTGGGTGGCTCAGTCAGTTAAGCATCCAATTTTGGCTTAGGTCATGATCTCAGTTTGTGAGTTTGAGCCCTGTGTCAGGCTCTGTGCTGACAGCTCAGAGCCTAGAGCCTGCTTCAGATTCTGTGTCTCCTTCTCTCTTTGCTCCTCCTCCACTCGCACTCTGTCTCTCAAAAATAAAATGGAAACATTAAAAAAAAGTTTAAAAAAAGGAATTTTCTGACATTCTTTTTTGAACTTCATGTAAATTTGAAGTCACTGAGTATCTTTATGACAGTTCATGTTGGACCCACAGTGGCTGTGGGTGCTGAAGTCTCAAGGAACCTACCACTCTGCCTCATTTTGTCAGTGCTTGTGACCTATGCCCCTTCTCCTAGACTGTCCATCGCTGGACTGGAGTGCTCGGGTGGGTTCTAACACACCCACGGGCTTCCCTGGCAGTTCTTTCCACCTAAAACATGTATCTTTGTTCCTAAAATAATTGGTTCCTTGCCATATGTCAAACATGCTGGATATTGTGGATACAGAGAGGAAAAGACATAGTTTCTGTCACTAAGGAGCTTTAGTCTGGTGGGAAGGCATACATGCCCAAAATAGTATGAAATAGGGGCAGTTTTTGCCTAAGAATGCCAGGGCTGCAATGTCTAAGTGGTACGTACAGGACCATGAGATGGAACCAGAGTCTCCCCTCTTTTGCTTATAACTGACTCCAAGCCAGCCTGGCATCCTCTCAAATACAGGTGTCCAATCCCAGACACAGGGAAGGCTGTGGCCAGGGTGGGGATCTGAAAGCCAGGAACCAGAGTGATTGCTGAATCACTGAATCTCATGTGTACTCACTCAATTTATTTATTTTTTTTTTGAAAAAACATTTTTAAAATTTTTTAATGTTTATTTATTTTTGAGAGAGAGAGAGAGACAGAGCATGGGCAGAGAGGGGCAGAGACACAGAATCAGAAGCAGGCTCCAGGCTCTGAGCTGTCAGCGCAGAGCCTGATGTAGGCTCAAACTCACAAGCTGTGAGATCATGACCTGAGCCGAAGTTGGATGCTCAACCGACTGAGCCACCCAGATGCCCCTGAAAAAATGTTTTAATGTTTATTTTTGAGAGAGGGTGAGAGAGACAGAGCGTGAGTGGGGAAGAGGCAGAGAGAGAGGGAGACTCAGAGTCCGAAGCAGGCTCCAGGCTCCGAGCTGCCAGCATAGAGCCTGACGTGGGGCTCAAACCCACAAACTGGGAGATCATGACCTGAGCTGAAGTTCAGTGCTTAACTGACTGAGCCACTCAGGTGCCCTGTATTCACTCAATTTAAATAGGGACCCTGGGGCACCTGGGTGGCTCAGTCAGTTAAGTGTGGGACTCTTGGTTTCGAATCAGGTCATGATCTCATGATTTTGTGAGTTCGAGCCCTGCATTTGGGCTCTGTGCTCACAGCAGGGAGCCAGCTTGGGATTCTCTTTCTCTCTCTCCCTCTCTCTCTCTCTCTGTCTCTCTCTCTCTCTCTCTGCCCCTCCCGTGCTCACGCTGTCTCTGTCTCTCTCAAAAATAAATAAATAAACTTAAAAAAACTCAACAGGGACCCTAACAGGAACTGATGAAGTTGAGAGCATTCCAGCTCGAGTGTGTGCATTCAGTGATGCAGAACACGGGGTATTGAGGACCGGCTCACGGACTCGGCCTCCCCCATGCTAGCAGAAGTAGGGCACACCAACGTCTTCAGGTGAAGCTGGTCCAGGACCACTCTTTCCCTTTGGTCCTACACTTGAGTGTGGAGAGGATTTGACAAAGCCCTGCCCCTCAGGGGCGGGGCCTCATATTTCAGTCCAGATGGAAACCTAACTGCATAGCCCTGAAAACTAAGAGTCTCTGATTTTCTACTTTTGTTTGTTTCAGTTTCCTCTCTTATGGATTATGACGCATTTACTTTTTGCCATTATTTTATTATGCACTTTTATTAGGCAGGAAATAAACAGATAAAAAGAGAAGGAGGGAGGGAGCTATGATGGACATACAGACAAATGTTGATAGATAAATGGATGGATGGAAGGAAGATAGCCTCAAGCTGGCATGCAGAGAAGAGGGTGAGAGATGAGCAGAAGAAAACAAAAGAGAGAGACTCAACATGTCAACATGACAACTTTGTGAGCTTGTATTCACCCCCAGCTCTGCCCTCAGGAACTTTCCTGAGCATTCAGTTCTTGAAGGCAGCTGAAGCCGCCCACTGCTGCGTGCCAGGGCTTGGCCTTTCCATTCCCCGTGTGCAGGCAGCCCAAAGCCATGCTCACAATGGAGGCAAATGAGTAGCCAGCCAAGGTGTCCTAAGTGCTCATCAGGTGGGGCAGCTCCTGGAAGTGCGGCAGGTACTGTCAAATTGGCTTCAGGACAGGCTCACAGCAGCCCCACCAGTGGAAGTGGAGAGCTGGCAGATATCACTAAAGCTGACACCAAAATTTGAAGGCCATTCCCCAGAATCATAGAACCTCAGAGCTCCACGGTCACACGTCCCAGGGAGGTGGTATGATTTTGCCTGGGTCAGGATACATGTTGCTATTTCATACTTCGCTATTTTGGCCACACACATGCACAAATCTGGATGGTTTTGTGATGATGTCCTGAATGGCCAAGGAAATTGTACAAGAGTGAGTCCTCGTTTTGAGTCTTGAACTAATGTTTTATCCTGTGTTTAATGAATGCCTATTGGGTGAATGGCTGCCTAGATATATACAATAATATACACACCTCTGCATTCCAAAATCCTGAACAAATTACTTTTGATTTTATAAAGTCACAATAGAATTGGTTTTTAATATTTCAAAATCTGGGTTTCAATATCTCAGAACTTCCCATATTGACACCCTGTCCTCTCTCACACCCTACCCCTTCCTCTTCTGAGGAGTCTCATCCCCCCACTCCCTAAGTCTCTGTAGTTTGTAACATTTCTTACCAAACACTTAAAATTATTATTTTCATGGACTCCATGATTTGAAAGTTTTTGTGTGACAAATTATATTTATTAAGAAATAATTTCTTTCCCGAGATTGAGGGGTAAAAATGGCCCCCAAATTCCTTTTCCATCCCTTGGATGGGTGGGTTGATTTGACCACTAGGATAGAGTGAAAGAGAACTTTTGAAATTTCTAGATAAGACCTCAAAAAGCCTTGAAGTCTCCACTTGTGCTGTCTTGGAATATTGCTGTCCTTATAAGAAGCCCAGGTTCTCCTTCTGGAGAGCCTATGAATAGCTCCAGCTAACCAGCAGATGCGGGAGTGAGGCCATCTTTAACCAGCCTGAGTAGACCCTCCAGACGGCCACAGCCACATGAGTGACCCCAGACAAGACTAGAAGAACAGGCTAGCTGAGCCCAGACCAAATGGCAAAATCTTAAGCAAGTATGCAACTGTTGGTTTATGGTACTAAATTTTGGGCAGGCATGTTATGCTGCCTTAATAGATAATAGATAGTGAAATTATTACCAGAAATGAGGTACCTGCATAATAAAAACCACAAGTATATGGTGTCATCTTTGGGACCAGACCGAGTCTGGAAAAAAAATGAGGTAACACATGTTATGTAGTGGTGGAACAATGGGGGGAAATGTCATGTGTAGCAACTTAGAAAATAGAAAATGTATTTAATAAGCCTGTAGCTCTGGGCAGGAACATCTCTACATAGAGTGCTGAAATTCGGTTGAGTGTTTTTGCTGAGTAGAAAAACATACTGCAAAAGTGAGGTGAGCTGAAAGAAATTGTGAGTTTGCAAACAGAATTCACAGCGAATATGGAGGGCCCAGGACTTACAAGGTGGGAAAATCAAAGTCAGCCAAACAAAAAGGCATTGTCCCAGAGCAGCCTGACCCAGTAGCAGATCTGTCTCAGGACACATGGACAGGTGTGGCTCAAGAATATCAGAATCATGGGGGCACCTACGTGGGCCAGTCGGTTAAGTGTCTGACTTTGGCTCAGGTCACGATCTCATGGTTCATGGATTCAAGTCCTGTGTCAGGATCTGTGTTGACAGCTCAGATCCTGGAGCCTGCTTTGGATTCTGTGTCTTCCTCTCCTGCTGCCCCTCCCACACTCGTGCTTTCTCTGTCTCCCAAAAAATGAATAAACGTTAAAAAAAAATTTTTTAAAGGAATATTGGATTCATTGGAAGCCCACAGAGTCTCTAAGAGAGTTGTACTGCGAAAAGCACCAACAGCTCAAACAGACAATGGCTGAGACGGGGCAAACGCAAGAGATCTCTAGATGCCCAACTTTCCATGGGCAGGAATCAGACTGAGAGAGGGGCTAAGCTACCACCATGGACCCTTGCTATGGAAAAGGAAGGACTTCTCAGTGAGTTATAGTGAGTCCAGAGGGCTGAGCCAAAAGGCCAGAGAACAGTGGCCATCAGATCCACTCCCAAGGAGCAGAACTAGGCCCAAAACACCAAACATGCCCAACCCCCACTCCCAGCTGGACTTCAGAACTTCTGTGTGTACCCAACTGCCATGTGCCCCAACCCTCCCCCTTTTAATGTGAGGGCCCTGTTTCCCCATTATATATTGGGTAGTAAGGGATAGGGGATTCAGTTTTTACCTCATAACTCTCCAGATCCAAAGAAACTGCACCTGACAAGCTGCCTTGTCAGGGAGGCTCACGTGTATCTGGACCTGCT
Organism: Panthera leo; assembly: GCF_018350215.1. Lineage (NCBI taxonomy): Eukaryota > Metazoa > Chordata > Mammalia > Carnivora > Felidae > Panthera > Panthera leo. Next base: position 24,624,127 of record NC_056683.1, on the reverse strand, counting down.
CCAGAGCATGAGATGATAGGTTCTAAGCCCAGTGCCCTGTGGGGTGAGCCTTCAGGGACTCTCAGGCTGAGTGAGTGCTTTTCGGGTGTGGGGGCAATGTAAATAATTGTGGCCAAAGAGCTGAATGGGTGGATTAAAAATAGCCACAAATTCTTTGCAGCTCTTCCCATCAAGAGATGGAGTTTGTGCCCCTGCCCCTTGATTCTGGCCTGGCCTTGCCACCAGCTTTAATTAATAGAAAGTGCTGGAAGTGACACTGGACAACTTCTAGGAGCGGCTGTAAGAGACCTTAGACCCTGCACTCCTGCTCCTGTGGAATCTGCAGCTGCTGCCTCCACATAGGAAAACCACTCTCACCTGGCCACATGCGGTGGAACCAAGGCTCCCCAGACAACATGGCAGCTGACTGCCAGACCTGAGACCATTGCAGACCACCCACCCAATGGCCACCACTGTGAAAGTGACCCCAGGTGAGACCATCAGAAGAACTCCCAGCCAATTCCAGCCCAAATGGCTGAAACACAATGGTTCAAATAAATAGTGGAATTTGAGCAAATAAATTGTTGTGATTTATGTGAGCAATAAGTAGTTGTTATTTAAACAAAGTTATTATTTTAAGCTACTAAATGAGGGAATGCTTTGTTACATGGCAAAAGATCATGAAGACACAAGAAAATAACCCCTGTTGTCACAATGGAATCTATTTTCACTGAATCCAAAGAACCATGGTACTGCTGTCAACACTTGCAGGATTTCACTTCGGCCCCCGTTTCTATCCCTGAGGATGTGGGGACTCCAGGGAGGCTTGGAGGGAATCATCACCCTCATTCTGATACCTCAGTTTCCCAAGGTGTTGCTTAAGGGGCTCAAGGCACCATCCTTCTCCAGGTCTGGCAGTGTGGGCATGCTGTACGTCTCAAATGTTGAGGCATACTAGAAGTAGCCATCCAAAGCCGTGCTTCTGGAACTTTACTGTCCAAGTGAGTCACCCAGTGCCCTCGGTTAACATGCAGATTCCTACTGAGAGTCTGCCTTTCTAACTGGCCCCCAGGTGGTGCTGGGTGCTGTAGGGCCACAGCCAATGACCTGAAGTCTCAGCCCCATTGTGTATTAGAATTGCTTGCAGAACTTCACAAAACACAGGTGCCTTGCCCCCATCCCCAGAATTTCTGACTTAATTGGCCCGAGGTGTAGACCAGGATGGGATTTTTGAACATTCCTTGTTCACTGCACTGTGCAGCCTAGGTTGAGGATGGATTGCTCCTGGCACCTGGGGAAGGGGGTGCTACCCATACAGCCAGCCACTGCCATTTCTGTGAACACTGCCTGACCCCTCCCCTGCAAAGGAGCTACATTCACCCCTTACACGTAGTTGGAACCAGCCAGAAGGCTGCCAGAAGCAGCAGGCTGTCATGGCCAAACCATGTGCCAGAGTGAAGTGCTGCTCAGGGCTTAGAACACAGATGTGCTGTGCACAGCTGTGTGACCTTGGTCCCAGCTCTGAGCCTCTCTGTCTCACCTCTTCACCTGTGAAGAGAGTCTTCAGGCCATCTTTTGGAGTCAGTAGGTTGGTGAGAGGCAACGTATGCCAAGCACTTGGCTCTGTGACAGACTCAGTAAATGGGAGCTCCTATTCATAGATACAGAAGCAAGAGCCTAAACAACCAGGGACAGAGTAATTGAGAGGGGCTGATAGCTGGGGTCAGTGTCTGCCAATGGGAAATAGCCAGATTGGAAGAGATCCCTCTTGGTAAATGCCAGGCCCTTCCATTATCTGTGATCAGTTCAGTATATTAGCTCTGCCCTGCCAGGGAGCCCAGGACCTGAATGACTTCCTTTGAAAGACTCCAAATGTGAAAAAAAATGAACTATTTCAGAGTTTCAGGTCCTCTTTGGAATGTACTTTTTCTGTGTTTGGGGTAAAAGAAACGCATTTTTAAAAACAAAACAACCTTCATTAGATAGGGGGGAATGTGGAATAAACTCCATATCAACAGGAAGATCCCAGATGGCAGATTTATTTGTTCATGTTAAAAAGGCAACTTTGTAAACAATTCTTGTGAGGTTTGGCTTTGCTCTGCTGCTCACGAAATATTAAGGTCTGTCACTTGAGCAAGACAAACAATTCCAGAACCCGGGACCTTCCAGACACTGGTCTGGGGTTGCTTTTGGTTTTGCAGGGGGTGTATCATGATAATGTTTGCTTTGGTGGTGGTGACTATATTGAAGAGGATGGAGAGAGGGGGGAGAGGGGTGAGGGAGAGAGAGGTGGGGAGAGAGGGAGAGGGAGAGAGAGAGAGAGAGAGAGAGAGAGAGAGAGAGAGAGAGAATGGCAAGGAAAAGTAGACTACAGAAGATAAGGAGAAGATTTTAAATGGGACTATGCAGAGTCTGGGAGATGGGGCTCCTGTACCTAAGCCCTGCTTCTTCCCCATACTTTTTCCTGCTTTCCCTCCACTCCTGTCTTCCCTCATACTGCTAAATTACAAAAGTATCCAATATTGTATATGTCTAAAAGTAGAAGGTGAACATTCTCATCCTACTCAGTTCCTTGAACAATGGTTCTCGTCTTTTAGTATGTATAAGGATCACCTTGGTTAAAAACCCAGGTTGAAAAGCACATGTTCCTGGGACCCACCCCCAGAGGGTCTGATTTACCAGATCTGGAACAAGTCTGAGAATCTTCACTTAGAGCAAGCCCCCAGCCCACCCCAGTGATTCTGACACTAGTGGCGATTGAACTCTGCGTGAAGATGAGGTGCTTCAAGCTAACTAGTGCTGACTGCTGTCGGGAACTTGATGTGTGCCTTTGACACACAAGCTTGCAGGAATGTACACGTGACATGCGGCATGGAAAATGCACTCACAACACACAGACACACAGACACAGGACTGTACTACATATGGTATATGCTTTTCCCTGCCAGCCGACACAGCCATGAGCCAGGGCCCCCATCTGTCATAAAACCAGCATTTTACTAGACAAATTAAGAGAAGGTTTAGAACATGCTTGTAGACTGCTCTCTCTACCTTGCAAAACCTGCCCACGCAGAGTCAAATAAAGCCACGCCTTGTTGCCAGTGACATTCTAGAGTTGCTGGCTGGTCTTTATCTGCAGCTGGCAACAGATAAGGCTTTCTGCTGCCCTACAAATAGCCTTTAACCTATTCCCTGTGGTCATGAATATTTTCTGGTGAGCAAATACTCTGATGAGTGTTCTCTGTGCCTTGCTGGTCAGAGTATCATGACTGGTTTTTGATGGAACAAACTGTATCACCCCCTGAGGACTGTGGAAAGAGCAAAGATCTTGATGTCAAACAGGACTGAGTTCAATTCGATGCTCCCTTTTATCAGTGGTATATGTTTGGGCAAGTCAATTAACCTCTGAACCTCAATTTTCTCATCTGTTAAATGGACATAACAACGCTTGACTCACAATAGTGTCATGAGGATTTCAATCAAATGACACAGAGAGAACGTGACCCACAGTAATCTTTCCGCAAATTCATTCCTTCAGCTAGTATTTATTTTATGCCTGTTTATTGCACCCTGATGCATTGCTTAGCCAGACCTTCTTTCCTCTGCCACAAGCAGTGTTAGATGCAGCCGTGGGAGCTGGCACAGAGGCAGAGTGAACAGAACTGACAAACGTGCCTGCCTTGATGGAACTCATGTTCTGGTGGTGGCTGTCATTTTCATCATTATTATTTCATGGCCATCTACCACAATAATGCTGTAAATTAATTTTGTCTTTGTGATGGAAGTAAATGATGAGTTGGATGTATAGGCGAGATATCCAGGCAACTTCTCTAGGGACCAGGCTGTAGATGTGTCTAAACCCTATTGGAATAAATCACAAATAATTCAGGTTTACATGTATGACCCTTCAGCTAAATGGCTATATATAAATTAGTCTTATACCCACCAAAGTGGCTGATTCCTTCAAGTGGAAAGCAAGACCACACCCCTTGAATATGCTCATCTTTCTTGGTTAAGGGACTATAGCCAAACTCAAAACCAGCCAGCTGAATTGTCTACCTGGTCAACTGAAACCAAATAATGCACACTATGGGGATATTTCCTGGGACTGAGTGGTTTGTTTTATTGCATAAATTTTAGACTGTTTAGTATGTATTCAAGAAGTTGTTGTGTCCAGAAAATTTCAAAAGAAAACCCAAGAGAGAATCAAAACCCCAGAAAAATGAGGAATGTTTTTGGGGTAATGAAAGCCAGGAAAAATAATTTTTAAAGCTGTTTTGAATAAGACTCTGTGTTATTTCAATTCTTTGCGTGTGTGAATGACTAATTGTAATTCAGTCACAAGTGACAGAAAAAGTGAAAGACAATTCCGAGCACAGTAAGTTTAGACGCTATGTTATATGCAATGCATCTAACAAACCCCTTGCTGGAAAGAAAGACATTTACAATTTTTACCCAAGGAAAATCTGTTTCTGGGGTACCTGAGTGGCTCAGTTGTTAAGTGTCCAACTTCAGCTCAGGTCATGATCTCACAGTTTGTGGGTTTGAGCCCCGCCTCTGTGCTGACAACTCAGAGCCTGGAGCCTGCTTCAGATTCTGTGTCTCCCTCTCTCTCTGCCCCTCCGCCACTCACACACTGTCTCTCTCTCTCTCTCTCTCTCTCTCTCTCTCAAAAATAAACATTTAAAAAAATTTAAAAAAAAAGAAAATTTCCCACTAAATAAACACGGAATAAACATTAAAAGAATATTGGCCTGGAGGTGCCAGCATGGCTCAGTTGGTTCAGCGTCCATCTCTTGATTTCGGCTCAGGTCATGATCTCTTGGTTCATGGGACTGAGCCATATGTTGAGCTCTTGTTGATGGCACAGAGTCTGTCTGGGATTCTCTCTCCATCTTTCTCTGCCCTTCCCCTGCTCACACACTCTCTCTCAAAATAAGTAAATAAACTTAAAAAAAAAAAAAGAATATTGCCTTGAAGGAGGGGTACATTTGTAGTTTCCCAGAAACCCTCATGCCTGGGTCTAGTACTGTTGGAATGAGGTTCTGTCTTTGTGGGATAAGGGTCTCATCAGATGGGATTAGGTCCTCATTTACTTATTAATTAAAGAATGTTAACCCAGGGGCACCTGGGTTGCTCAGTCAGTTGAGCATCTGACTTTGGCTCAGGTCATGATCTCACTGTTCGTTAGTTCAAGCCTGGCATTGGGCTCTGTGCTGACAGCTCAAAGCCTGGAGCCTGCTTCGGACTCTGTGTCTCACTTGCTCTCTGCCCCTCTCCCACTTGCATTCTGTCTCTGTCTCTCAAAAATAAACATTAAAATAAAATGTTAACCCATTGTTTGTGCACTTCTTTATTAATTAAAATCAATTTTTTGAGCCCTTATTTTAACGTAGGTACTAGGAATGCAAAAGTGAGTTAGCCTCACCCGGCCCTCACCTAGCTCAGAGACTCAGGAAGTGAGAACTACAGAACAGTGTGGTACTACAGGATTCGTGAAAACCCAGCCCAGCTGCAATGCCCAGCAGAGGCTGGCAGAAAACTGAGAGTGCAGCCCAGGCGATGCATTATTTAGCCAGACCTCCCTTCCCGCTGCCATCAGTCAAGTGTCATGTTCTGCCAAGGAGAAGAGCCAGCAGGGTGGCCACACTGTGAGAGAGTAGAAAGCTCTTAGGGTCTGTAACAGGGGGGCACTGACACGAGAGGGGACTTCCCTCTCCCGGCAGCTCTCTTGTTTTAGGCCAGGGGTTGGTAAACTTTTTCTGTAGAGGGCCGGATAGTAAACATTTTTACCTTTGTGGGCCATGTGGTCTCTGTAGCAACCACTCAACTCTGCCTTTGTAACATGAAAGCAGGTCACCTAATGGATATGGCTGTGTTTTGGTGGAACAGCATTTACAAAAGCAGGGCTGGCAGGGGCCTACGGGCTGTGGCTCTCGCACTCCTGCTCTGGCCCCTGACTCACAGTTACCAAGTGGCTTCACTGTCCCCTGCTCCAGGCCTGTTTATTTGCTCACACAGACACTCTAGGGCCCCACAGGCTTGTGAAGGAAGAAAGCAGCATTTCCTCCATCTATCTGCCAGATTTATGTGCACAGCATGTATCTCGAGAGTCCCCTTCTGTTTGGCCTTCAATTCTGACATCAACTTTCACTAGCCGTCTAACTTTGGGCAAAGCACGAACCCTGTGAACCTTGTTCCTCCTCTGTGAATGGAGATAAAAATACCATCTGCTCCAAGTCAGACGGCAAAGGCTCACGTCAGCTTTTCTTCCTTCCTCTGACAGCACCCCACCTTCTCTCCTCCATAAGAAGTATGCCCAGGGGTGCCTGGTGGCTCAGCGGGTTAAGCATCAGACTCCTGATTTCGGCTTAGGTCATGATCTCACGGTTCATGGGTTCGAACCCCGTGTCAGACTCTCCACTGACAGTGTGGAGCCTGCTTGGATTCTGTCTCTCCCTCTCTCCCTGCCCCTCCTCTGCTCTCTCTCTCTCTCTCAAAATAAATAAATAACATCAAAAAATGTGTCCAGAAGATGCCAGTTCTCAGGCTGTGAGGTCAAATTACCATTTGCCCTGGAGTAGCCCTTTATTCAGGAGGAACTTTATAAACATCAAGAAACTATTTTTCCAAAACCCATCTTAAAAAAATCCCAGTCACAATAAAAGCACATTGTGCTCTTCAACGTTTGCTTTGAAGAAGTGTTTTTCCACTGGTGTTTTAACTGAAGGGTTTTGTTGCTTCCTTCATTTCTCCTAGTGGTGCTTGGAGACAGAGCCCACATACTGACTTGTCACCCTTGACTTGCTCTCATGGATAAGACTTCATTGCCCTTGGGAGTTGGCCAAGCAACCAAATAGCTTCTGTCTCCTGTGTCTCAAAATCCTCAAGGCGGTGCAAGCTGCATTTTTCCAGGACCGGGACAGGATGCCAAAGTGATGATGTCACGGCCCCGGCAGCCGGCCCCTCCATTTCCTGTTTCTTTCCTCCTGACAGACTCATGAATCATATCAGCTTTATCATTTGACTCCGAGCTCATTTCCCTGTTCCACAAATGTTGGAGTTCGAGGAGGTGGGAGCCAAGTGTAATCAAAACATGAAGTCCCAAGTTGCTTTTTCCTTGCAAAACTGGAACCCATGTTCTCCCGTCTTGAAAGAAAGCACAGCATCTGGCTTCATTTGGAGTTTTCCAGCCAAGCACTCAGCTCCCTGGGTCAGACGGTGGTGATCTCATCTGCAAAGCTGGCCGCTCACTGTGCCAGAGGCGGGCAAGGTCCCGGGCAAGGTGGCAGCAGGGACCTCGTGCATGGCACTTGGCGGGTGTGTGTGCAATGGGGAAGGTCTTCACAAAAGTAAATCCGGGAGTAGGTAATAAGACTTTTACAAATGCAGACACAATCTGTGATCATGGTTTGCCCTTCTCCCAGTAACATTTCTCCTCTGTGTCTGCACCGTGGTGCCTCCACATCCCTGCCCTCATATAAACGTGTTGGTAGGAAAGAGAAGTCTACCCATGAGTTTGAAACTGACACACCAATGTCTTGTAAATTTGAGGACGGTCTAGGGAGGGTCAGATGCAGGAGTTACTCAGGTACTCAGCTCCCTGGAAGGTGCTAACCTGCTTGCAGGTCATTTATCCCGTAGTGTTTAATTTATTCAGCATGTATATTGTGTGAGCCTCAGGCTCCGCTCTGAGGGTTTTACTTCAATTTGTTTTGTCTTTGTAAATAACCCTACAAGGTGGATTCAGTTGTGGTTGCCATATTGCAGAGGAGGAAACTGAGGAACCGAGAGGTAACTTGACGAAGATCACGTCCCAGAGTCTGTCTTGATGTGGAGGATCCTGAACACTGTGGGTGGATGCGTGCCATGGTGTAAGATTATAAGAACATCAGTTTCTAAAATGCGTGTACATAGCTCAGAAATTCCATGTATATTTTAATAAAATAACATTTGGTGTCATGAGAGTTGCCATTTATGTTTACTGGAGCCACATTGATGTGGCGTGAAAGTATACAACTTAGTACATAGACAATGTAAATATGCCTTATGCAAATAATATTACTGCTTAGCACTCCAGGAGCCTCTGTGTCCCAGGCTGGGGTCTGCATCCTTGACTGGTTCCAGAATGGACCCCTCAGCAAATGCAGGAGTTGCATGTGAAGAGGGAGTGAAATCTTTTATTCCTAGTTATGATTCCACAAGCTGGCCCTCCTGGGCTGCGAAGGGACTTTGACCGAATAATGCTATTTTCTGCAAATGTTGGTAAGGCCAGGCTTGTATCCATTTAATTGGCTTTCTCAAATCTTATTTGGAGTATAGCGATTTTGAGAAAGCTTGTGACTACTGAATTCTGATTCACCCTGCACCTATCTAAGAGGAGGAGGGATTTACTGGCCAGGAAGCCTGTGGAAGTCAGACACTAGCTTACTTTAACTCAGGGACTGTGAGTCGCCTTCAAGTGACCAAGTGACCAAGCTCAGTGAACCCTGCCTTTCAGCTCCCTCTTCCCCCCACAACCCCTCCGTCCTGACATCTATGCCTCATCTTCCAAAAGAAAGCAGGCTGAATTTAATTTTGACTTTAAATGAGAAGCTGCAGATCATAAGTATATGTTTTGTGTTTATTTCTTGTGTTTATTTGAACATATAACATTAAATTTACCCTCTTCATCACTTTTAAATTTACATCTGTGCATTATGTACATTCACACCACTGTGCAATCATCACCACCACTCCAGAACTTTTACGTCTTCCCAAACTGAAACTCTGTCCCTATTAAATACGAAATCCCCCCACCCCAGCCCCTGACACCCCCCACTCTACTTTCTGGCTCTATGAATTTGACTGCTCTAGGGACCTCATATAAGTGAGATCATCCAGTATTTGTCCTTTTGTGACTGGCCTATTTCATGGAGCATAATGTCCTAAAGATTCATCCATGTCTTGGCATGTATCAGAATCTCCTTCCTTTTAAGGCTGGATAATGTCCGACTGCATGCATATATCACATTTTGTTTATTAATTTCTCTCTTGATGGACACTTGGGTTGCTTTCACATTTTAGTTATTATGGATAATGCAGCTGTGAGCACTGATGTACAAATATCTCTTCAGAATTCTTCTGAGTATATACTCAGAAGTGGAATTGCTGGATCATACGGTCATTCTATGTCTCATTTTTTGAGGAATCCCATTGTGTTTATTTTTTAAAAAGGCTATGGAACATGGATACATGACTTCTCACATTCCTATCATCAAAATTTTTTTTAAAAAGCACAATAAAGCTCAGTTTCATTAATTACTTCAAATCTGAAGTAATTCACTGATAGGGCTGCAGTTTTGTCTTTTCTTCCTCATCCACTTCTGTGAGATATTTTATAAGCTTCTTCTCTTACCATACTGTCTACATTAGCATATACTCAGCATTATAATATAAAATAAATAAGAGCTCTACTAGACTTACTCCTTAAAGAATATTCTAAGCAGTGGATTATTGCTTTGCTTTCTATCCCCACAGCACTGCTTACTAAGACACAGTGTAGGCTTTCATTTTCCTGGTCATTTACTCACTCAACAAATGTTAGGCCCTTTGCCATCTGTTGTGGGCACCATTAGTCACCATTGAGTGTCTTAATCCGTGAGGACCCATGCCTGTGCATTATTGCTCTAAACCCATACGTTGCCTATGCAAATGGCCCCAGAAATTGGAGCAGGATGAAGATGGGCCTAAGAGCTGGGGAGGCCATGGAGACTTAGAGAGCCTGTGTCTTATTGGAGGGACAGCCACTTGTTTATTCTGTGGGAACACAGACCCAGTTTTCCAAATTGTTCTAACTTCCAGGAGTGGCAAGAAATCTAGATTTTAAATGGTTTAATTTTTTTTAACATTTATTTATTTTTGAGAGAAAAGGACAGAGCATGAGGGGGAGAGGGACAGAGAAAGAGGGAGACACAGAATCGGAAGCAGGCTCCAGGCTCTGAGCTGTCAGCACAGGGTCCGACACGGGGCTCAAACTCACAAACCGTGAGATCATGACCTGAGCTGAAGTCGGTTGTTCAACCGACTGAGCCACCCAGGCACCCATAGATTTTAAATGTTTTAAAATGCTAACCACTTACTCAGGAAAAAAAGTTAACACACTGCACAGGCCAAATAAAAACAATTTGCAGGTCAAATGAAGCTCATGGGTCACTAACTTTGAACTCTCCCTCAGCTGAAATGCTTTCCTGCATCACAAAGGCCATATATGAGGAACATCTTGTTTTCCCAGAAGGTATGAATGAACCAAGAAATGAAAATAGAGGTGGACTTCCATGAAGCTAATGGAGCTCTACTTCTCTTAGCCCTGTACTTGCCTGGGCCCCTTCTCTGGGGCTATGTATTTAGTGTTTTCCAAAGTAAGAAATTTCTACCACAAGAACTGCTCTTTCCATTCTGACTTCCCCTGTCACATTTCCCCTCATCTCAGGTGGCACTGGACTGGCCAAGGAGATGCTTGAGAAACTAGCAAGGGGAAGTCGAGTTGAAGGTACATTTAGAGTTAAGAGGGATGTATTTGTGTGGTGAGGACAATGCCCATGGGCCACAGCAACACTTCCCCACTCTGACCTTTGACTGGCCCTAGGATGAGAAGTCTGCAGGACCAAGTCATTAGACCCGCCCCTGGGCCCAAGCCCCAGATTCTATACCATACCTTGGATCCTGCAATTTCCTGCTAACACCTGGGGTTTGCTTTGGCCTCTCATCTGAATCTACCCTCTTATGGATGGTCAACCATCACTGAGTGTGCTCCCCTGGGAAGAAGGGCTATGAGGTGGCTGTTTCCAGGGAGTATGAATGGAACATGAGCATACATATGTGTGAGGCCCTGAAAGGTGTTGCATAGAGTCTGAGGTGGGTGAAGAAAGGCAGGAACCAGCCTTCAATGGGAATCCTAAATCCAAATCTAGTTTTCCCAGTCACTATGAAGGTATATTTTTCAAAGAAGAAGAAAACATATCTATTCAATAGTTTATTAGTGTGATTTCTAATATTTAACCTTTCTAATATAAAACCTTTAAATATTTAAACATTTAGACCTCCATTTGTACTCAAGCCTGGGACCCCACAATATTAGAAGTGTACCTGGATCACAGTAACTTTTATCCACAGTTGTTTAGGTCATTACTGTTGTGCAGCTATTGTTCCAAAACTTAGTGTCATAAAACAACCATCTTATTATGTTCATGGATTCTGAGGGACAGAAATTTAGACAGGGCACAGCTTGTCTCTGCTCCACAATGTCTGGAACCTCATCTGAGGACACTCCATGGTAGAAGTGACTCTGGAATAGGGTCTGCTGGTTGGTGCCGGCCGTCAGCTATGGTCTCAGCTGTGCTGTGAACTACAGCATCTAATGTGGCCTAGGTTTCTTCAAAGGATGGCAGCCACAGTAGAATCAAACTTCTTGTATGGTAGATCAGGGCTAGAATCTACCCTGGGGTGCCAGGGTGGCTCAGTCGGTTAAGCGTCTGACTTCGGCTCAGGTCATGATCTCTTCATTCCCAGGTTCTAAGACCACATTGGGCTCTGTGCTAGCAGCTCAGAGCCTAGAGTCTGTTTTGGATTCTGTGTCTGCTTCTCTCTCTCTGCCCCTCCCCTGCTCACACTCTGTCTCACTCTCTCGCTGTCTCAAAAATAAACATTAAAAAAAATTAAAAAACAAAAAGGCAAGAATCCCTGAGAACAAAATGGTAGATATAGAAGTATTATTCTGTTGGTTACAACCAAATCACAAGCCCACCAAGATTCAAGGGGAGGAGACATAGACTCCATCTCTCAGTGGGTAAGTATCAAAGAATCTGGGGGCTGTGTTTTAAAACGATCCCTCAGGGCGCCTGGGTGGCTCAGTCGGTTAAGCAGCCGACTTCGGCTCAGGTCATGATCTTGCGGTCCGTGAGTTCGAGCCCCGCGTCGGGCTCTGTGCTGACAGCTCAGAGTCTGGAGCCTGTTTCAGATTCTGTGTCTCCCTCTCTCTGACCCTCCCCCGTTCATGCTCTGTCTCTCTGTCTCAAAAATAAATAAACGTTAAAAAAAAAAAATTTAAAACGATCACTCAGGTTGGGGCACGTGGGTGGTTCAGTTGGTTAAGCATCCACCTTCATTTCAGATCTGATCTCAGTTTGTGATTTCGAGCCCTGGGTGGGGCTCTGAGTTGACAGTGCAGAGCCTGCTTCGGCTTTTCTAGGCTTCTCTAACTCCCTCTCTCTGCCCCTCCCCTGCTCACTCTCTCTCTCTCTGAGTTGACAGTGCAGAGCCTGCTTCGGCTTTTCTAGGCTTCTCTAACTCCCTCTCTCTGCCCCTCCCCTGCTCACTCTCTCTCTCTCTCTCTCTCTCTCTCAAATAAATAAATCAACATTAAAAAAAACCCACAAAAACTTTTAAAACTACCACTCAGGTTAAAATATCGTTAGCCATTCTGGTGTTTCAATATTTTCCAAGAATATATCTACAGGCAATTGAAAGAGCATTCCAAGGACACTTGATATCTCTTTGAAATCTTATCTCAAAGTAAAGGAAATACAGTACAGTTTTTCCTCATTTCCTCACTTCAACAGAAATCCTAAAAATTTGTGTATCGGTCATGAATTTTTGAAGCTAAAAGAAATTTTTCTAAAGTATCAATGATAAAAAAATGCTTTTGATAAACTATGTTATAGGAAAGAATGAATTATATCTTTCTATTCTCTATATCAAAAACATCATGAAATTTTACCATCCGAAGAGACAATAAAGAATGTGCTGCCCAAAAAGTGCAGATGTTTTACACTGTTACATCATTAGCACATCTTTAAGAATATTCAAGACACAAAGTGGTAATTAATCCCAAGGAAGGAAAGACCAACATAAGTTAAGTGTAGTCCAGGATAACTTCAGGGAAAATGAGGGAAAGATAGGATTTCAATAGGTAGAAGAAAAATGGAGGCTGAGGGCAGAGCTGAGTCAGCTGGCCAACCCATATTGTCAGTTACACCTGACATCAGGTCTGATTGGCTCAGTCTCCACTCTGATTGGTCAGTGACTGCTACAGCAGTTGGTAAATGTTTTGTACATCATCCCTGTCAGTTAGAAGGGACAATATTAACAAAGACACAGAGAAGAATAATCTCGGCCTATTTATAAAACGGTAAGGAAATTAGACCAGCTTGAGTCCAGCTGGGATAGTTATGGGGAGGACAGCTGTTTAATTATGGTAAAACCAATTGTGAAGAATATTGAATGTCAGTCAAAGGTTTTGTACATAATTCTGCAACCAGTGGAGGGTAGTGAATGATTCTGTAAAGTAAGGACAAAAATGGAGACTATTTTTTGTATTTTAGGAAGATTGCAGCAGTAGTTGAGTGAGGGGAAAACTAAGGAAATCTTTTTAGGAGGTAGTTATAATAATTCAGGCATGAACTTATCAGATGTTAACTAGGGGACTAGTAATTTGGGCCTGTTTGTGTATCACTTCTTTAACTTAAGTTTTGTATTATTGGCTTAAAATGGATTATGTATTGAAGACCTCTACTTAAAATGCCTCACTTAAAATCCTCTGGTCCCACCTCCTTCCAGCCACTGATGCTGATGCAGTGAGCAGTTCTATTCAACCAGCTTTATGCTGAAGCACCTTTTGAGTGCATCTTTTCTCTTCCTGTCCCTGGCTTCTCTGATGCAGTGGCAAACTGGGGTGCCCAGCCAAACTACTGGGCACTCACTTATGTACAACTAAGAAATGCAGGGTTATTAACATCTTATGGTCAACCATCAACCACTGGGGATGTGTGCTGTAGGGTAAATGCTTTCCCTTTTCTCCCCACCCCACAGTGATATATTTCATGGAGCTTCCCAAAGTTCCTGTGGGGTCAAATAGTCACTATAGAGATGGCTACCTGGATTATACTGGCTTTCCTTCTAACTCTCCCACCTCGTTCTAACACTCCCCTCCTGCTCCCTGTGAACACATCCCCAAATAAATCACCCATGCCCATGCATAAGCCTTTGTATTATGCTCTTCTTTGGGGACGCCTAGGCTGAACTAGAACAGGATCTTTACTTCCGGGTCTTTTGAAACCACCATGGTGGAACCTCACATCATGTTCTGCTCCCATTAGAAACGTCAATATGGCCAATAGCTAATATCTCCTTTTGACCTTTTAAATTTAAAACTTGAGCTTGTAGAGCTGATTCAGTCCCATATACTAAGCAGCAGTTTTGTTTGTTGTTGTTTTGAGAGAGAGAGCATGAGCAAGGGAGGGGCAGAGAGAGAGGGAGGGAGAGAATCTTAAGTAGGCTCCATGCTGAACTTGGAGCCCAATGCAGGGCTTGATCCCATGACCCTGGGATCATGACTTGAGCTGAAATCAAGAGTTGGATGCTTGACCCACTGAGCCACCCAGGCACCCTCTAAGCAGTGGTTTTAAGCAGACAAGGAGGTAATTCGGAGTCCGGGGAAAAGCAGAGAATCTCGAGTTATGAGATCTGGATTTAAGCTTTGCTACTTACTAGGTGAATGAGCGAGGCAAATTATATAATTCTTCTAGTTTTCAGTCTCTCCATCTATAAAATAGGAACTTTAGTAACTACTTACCTTCTTAGGGTTCCTATAAGTACCAAACAGGAACAAGGTATGTGTGCTACACTTTTGCTAATTTGAGTGCTCAACTTATATTCTCCCTTCCTCTTGGGTATGTGATCCCAATTTCGTTTGGATGAATATTCACCATTTCCCAACACATCCCATGTTTCACACCTCTCACCTCTGTGCCCCGCACTAGGGTAGGCTCTGATTGACCAAATACCAAGAGATTATTTGTCATTTTCCTGGAAATGTTGATTGGAAAAAAGCAAGACATGAGATTTGGGAGAGAAACTCCCTCACTCTTCTGAGAAAGTAATCAAAAAAAAAAAAAAAAAAAATCTCTCCTTGCCCTGAATATGAATGAGACAGCACATAACTCCTAGAAATCTGTAGACATCATCTAGTGGCCCTAATGAGGATAAACCTAAAGATGAAACAGAAAGGAGCTGTGGTGAGATTACTGAACTTCTGAACCAAGCCACATCCAAAGCCTACATGACCTTTGATCATTTCAGATAAGTGAATCATTTTTTTTTTTAAATAAGTGAGTCAAATATTTT
The DNA here is from genome assembly GCF_018350215.1 of Panthera leo. Taxonomy (NCBI): domain Eukaryota; kingdom Metazoa; phylum Chordata; class Mammalia; order Carnivora; family Felidae; genus Panthera; species Panthera leo. The sequence goes on along the minus strand of NC_056683.1, from coordinate 24,608,986 downwards.
ATTTAAGCCAGTTTGAGTCAGGTTTTTCTCTTACCAGGAATAAAAGAATTCCCAACTCATAGAGTATGTAAATAAGCTTTATAACTTGCAACTCACTATAAAAACATTAGTTTGTACTGTTTTTATTATTACTAGTTAGCAAAAATACCTATAGTCCATGCAGCAGGTTGAGAAAAATTCCTTTCCTGTTTTCATTTTAATCTAGTACAAACTTTTGGGAAGAAATTTAAATGACTGCCTTATGGTGATTTCAGAAATAGATCCCAGCTAGGATAACTATATATATAGAAAGAAGCAAATTTAAAAACAAAAAAACAAAAACAAACAAACAAAAAAAAAGACACTATAAAACTGACTGAATTTTAAAAAATATATTAAACTCACAAGTCATAAAAGAAAAGACTGTCAGAATTAGCTACATAAAAATACAAAAACTTCTATAATTCAGGGGAAAAAATGACTATAAACAAAGTTAAAATGCAAAGACAACCTGGGGGAGATGTTATACAGTAGATAAACTCCCAATATATAAAGAGTTCTTATAAATCAATAAAAGGAAACTGCCTCAATAGAAAGATAAGTAAAGGCTTCATCATGAAATTTAAAGACCATAAGAAAAGATGCTAAACTTAAGATCAAAGAAAGTCAAGGGTAATCTTTAAAAGATATTACTAATAATTGTGATAACTAACACATATTAAGCACCAGGCACTATAAGAATTCTTTCACAGAAATTTAGGTATAAGAATAATCATCATAGAGTTAAACAAATGAAAACAACTTGAATGTCAAGCAATAGAAAACTGGTAAAATACATTATGATACATTCCTATACTGAAATACATTGGTGCCATTAAAAGGGATCCAATAAGCTCTTAAGTGTTAACATGGAAAGAAGTATAATACATTGTTGAGTTCATCAAACAGAATGATCCCATTATATTAAAGTACATATTTACATATACATTTATGGTCTAGAAGTAAATGGCAACTATTAATAATGGTTATCTCTCAGGGGCACCTGGGTGGCTCAGTCGGTTAAGCTCCAGTTGGGCTCAGGTCATGATCTCACAGCTCGTGTGTTCAAGCCCCGTGCTGGGCTCTGTGCTGACAGCTTGGAGCCTAGAATCTGCTTCAGGTGCTATGTTTCCCTCTCTCTCTGCCCTTCCCCTGCTCACCCTCTGTTTCTCTCTTTCAAAAATAAATAAACGTTAAAACAAAACAAAACAAAAAAATAATGGCTATCTCTCAAGTATAAGATTACCTAGGGACCATTTTGTGTAGTTTTTATAAAATGTATGTAGTATAAAAATATTTTTATTTTAAAATAAATAATTAAATTAGCATGAATCAGAAAGAAATCTGGGTTGGGTGATATGTGGCCACCTTGATGGCTGAATCCATTCCTCTTGTCATCAGCCTTGAATGCTGATGAAGCATCTGGCAGATGATAGTGACTATCATGTTTAGAAAGAGTGGAAGGCAAGAGGAGGGGCAGCATTAAGAGCTACACTCCACTGTCCCAAAGTTGTGCATACAGCAGCACTGGTGGGTTGGAGAGGGCATGAGGAATGGCTTCCCAGGGAGGTATGAGTGAAGAAAACAGAGCTTTCCCAACCAAGAAACTAGGAATGAAGAAATTTCACAATCAGCTCCGGGTGAAGGAAGGGATTTAGTTTTTTTATGTTCGTTCTCCTAAATGACCACCTACAGCATTCAGAATTGGCTCCTTGAAAACTATGAGAAGTAGTCATTTTCCAGGTTCTGGCTGTGAAGGCCAGAGGCTGTCCCATCTCCTCTGCTACCAAACCAGGAATTTCTTGTACCTGATCTCATCCCTTCCTGGTTCTTTGGAGTTGCCTTTGGACTAATTTTGATAACATGTCAGCACTGCTATGAACAGCCAAAGCCTGGTATGATCCTATGAGGTAAGGCCCTTGGCTGAGTTGACATCTCCCTGCCCCTGTAGCAGCATTCTCACACAGAGTCATGATACCAAGACTTTTCTTTCTAGGAAGCAACTTTATTTGTGCCAGCACTGGCTCAGTTGGGTTCATACCCAACACCCCCGAACACCAAGTGGCATAGTTTTTTATATATTTTCAACTTTCTTTTGTCTCCCATATATGGTAACACACAAACATGCAATCTGATTAAGTGGTCTCATGTTACAAGGTCATGAGGAATATCACGTAGGAATATAGCCAGGTTGCCTTGAGGTTTTTTTAGTTTACATTCCTTAAGGAGTGGACCCTACCACACCTCTACCTCCAGAACCTGGAGTCTGGAGTTCTAGATAACAAGCACAAGGAGGAATTACACAAACAAATAAGCTTTATGCTCTCTTAATCCATGCCTTGTCACTGACTTAGATGAATTACGAGAAAGTTCTTTGGTTGAATCCTAGGCCTTATAACTCAAAAGGATCAGACAGTATCAGTGTGTAATTTTTTAGATGAAAAAACTGAAAACTTAAATGTTACCTAATTCTTCCGAGGCCATGACAAACTTTAGAGCTGACGGGAGAATCCAGTCCTCCTCTCGTAGCATGATTTCCACTCTGCCATGCCACATTTTTGGCTGCCACATTTCCAGCAGCAGAGTTTCAGAGTTCCAGGGATTTATAAAGAGTAATCTTTTACATCTTCACTCAAAATAGTGAATTGGAAATGAAGTTGTAGGACTGAACATTTTTACTGTAATGCCTAGTGTTGTTAATAACAAGAGTACTTAAGTGTAATACAGTCAAACAATGTGACATTTGTTTATTCATCCATTTATGAAACATTTATTCAGCATATACAACATGCCAGGCCCTGCTGCAGGAAAAGTGAAAACTTACAGCAGTAGCAAGGAACCACATAACCTGGCAATAATTTTAAGCCATACATCCTTATCCAGTCAGTCTGGTCCTGCCCATTAGATCCCTGACCATTGGTCTTGGCCACCCTTGAACAAATAATTAGTACATCATTGCAAAACACTCAGTTTCTTGAAGACCCTCTGGCAACATTCACTTACAATAAACTCTTGGATACGGTCCCTGTGGATGGTAGTCCGATAGAAATCTCTGAAAGTCAGGACATACAGAAGTTTTTACTTCTTACATTTCATCTATCACTGGGATTTCTGCATCCTTTACAACATTTACAGGAAGTCCTGCCAGGTAGACAGGACAAACTGCATCATCAATTAAACAACAAGACCCAGTCCTAACCCCTGAAATGATTTTAGACAATTGCAGTGGCTCAGCAAAGACTCCAGCTAGTAAATTTTGGTTACAAAATAAGCATGGCTATATGTTAGTAAACTCATAAACCACCACATCTTATGAACAGTTGTCTGAGAATGGGCTTTCCTTGTATCATAATGGCTACCTGTACATTTCCTGAAATGTGTGGAGAAGCACCAAGGCAGGCTGACCATTGACATCACTGACAGCTGGTTGTGTTGCAAGTGTCTCAACATGTGCCAAAGAGTCTGTGTCTACTGAAAGAAAGTGTGCATTGAAGTCAACGACAGCAGGAAGCATCCTGTGGGAAGCTCTCTCATCTGTTACCTGCAGTCCCTAAAATCACCTTCAACATACTAAAGGCAAAAATCCTGTCTCCACCACAGATTCACATTACAGAAAAGTTACACACTGATTTTTTATTAAAATCTAGGTGACAAATTGGTCACTTATAACCAAGAATGAAGAAAGTTCTTTACATAAAAGGGAAATGACACCAGAAGGAAAATTTTAACTTTAGGAATGAAGGAAGAGAAATGGAAATGGAAAATATTTGGGTAAATATAATCTATTGAGTTCTTTTCCTGAATTCTTTAAACTATGGGTGATGGTTGAAGGCAATAATTGTAACATTATCTAATGGGTTTTCAACTCATGTAGATGCAATGTACACAATAACTACAGGGAAGAGTAAAAGGACATACAGAGTGATGAAGTTTTTGTATTCCTCTTAAAGTAACAAAGTATTAGTTCGAATAAACTGAAAAATAAAGGATATATGTCATAACCCCCAGCATAATGACTAAAAATCTATAAAAAGATATAGTAAAAGCCTCAAAAAAAGATATGTTAAAGCTTCAATAGATAAACTGAAATTGAATACTAAAAAGTAATCAAATAATTTAAAAGAAGGAGTAAAGGGAAAACAGAGAAATGAAAACAGGTGGAAACAAGAGAAAAATAACAAAATGATAGACCTAAATCTTAACGCTTCAGTAATAAATACAAATGGCTCCAAAAAGACAAGGAATGCCAGAGTGGTTAAAGAAAAAGAATCAACTATATGCTGTCCATGAGAAAATCACTTTAAATGTACTGACATAAGTTAAAAGAAAAAGATGGAAAAAGAAATTACATGAAAACACTAATCAGAATAAATCCAGAATTACTATAATAATATAAGACAAGTAGACTTTAAAGAAAGGAAAATTACTGGGACAAAGAGGGACATTTGATAAATGGGTCATTCTACCAATAAGACATAACAACCCTAAGTGTATATGTACCTAAAAACAGGACTTTAAAATACATTACTTAAAAATAGGTAAAACAGAAGGGAAAAGTAGAAAAACACAATTATAATTGGAGCCTTCAATACTTCTCTTTCAGGAGTTGATAAAACAAGTGTATAGAATAGAAAATCAGCAAGATATAGAACTGAACCAACTGATCTACTGACATTTTTAGAACACCTCCAAGGAACAACAGAAGAACACACATTCATTTCAAGTGTACATGGGACATTCACTAACATAGACCATATTCTGTGTTATGAGAAAATCCTCATAAATGTAAGAGAATAAAAATCATGCAAAGTATGTTTTCTGATCACAACAGAATTAAACTAGAGATCAATAACAAAATGATGACTAGAGTATCTCCAAATCTTTGTAAATGAAAACACACACACTTCTAAATAAATAATACATGAGTCACAAAGACTCTCAAAAGAAATTAGAAAATAGTTCTTGGGGGTTTTTTGTTTTTTTTTTTAGAGAGTGCACATGCACACATGCATGTATGAGTGAGTAGGAGAGCGGCAGAAGGAGAGGGAGAGAGGAATCCTAAGCAGGTCCCATGTTTAGCATGGAGCCCAACACAGGGCTCCAACTCATGACTGTGAGATCATGACCTGAGCCGAAATCCAGAGTCGGATGCCTAACCAACTGAGCCACCTGGGTGCCCCTAGAAAATATTTTGAATTGAATGAAAATGAAAACACAACATATCAATATTTGAGGAATCCAGTTAACACAGTGCTTCAAGAGAAATTTATAGGTTTAAATACTTAAATCAAAAAAGAAGAAAGATTTTGAATAAGTAATCTAAGCTTCTACCTTAGGAAAAAGGGCAGGTCAGCAAATAGAGGGAAGGAAAAAATAAAGATAAGAGCAGAAATTAGTGAAACTAAAAAGAGTAACAAGAGAAAATAAAAGAAAAAAATTGTTTCTCAAATAGATCAATAAAATTCAGTAAACTTCTAGACAGACATAAAGAAAAAACAGAGAAGATACAATATAAAGAATTAAAAAAAGTAAATCACTATAAATTCTATAGCCAGCAAAAAGATAATGAATAATACAAAACTATGTACATAACTTTGACTGCTTAGATGAAATGGACCAAGTCCTCAAAGGCCACAAAGTATCAAGACTCACCTAAGAAAAAAATAGGCATCCTGAATAGTTCTATCTATATCTGTTAAATAGATTGTAGTTTAAATCTTGCCAAAAAAGAAAAATCTAGGCCAAGATGGTTATATTAACAAATCTTGCCCAATGTTTAAAGAAAAACACCCAATTCTGCACAATCAGCATCATACAGGAAATTCTAGTCAATGCAACAAGGGAAAGAAAGAAAGAAAGAAAGAAAGAAAGAAAGAAAGAAAGAAATGACATACAGATTTAAAAGGAAGAAATTAAATTGTCTCTGTTCTCAGACCATAGCTGTTGTTTCAGGAAACATGATGTCTATATGGAAATCCCAAGGAATCTATAAAAAACTTGTAGAATTAGCACATGAGTTTAGCAAGATGGAAAGATACAAGGTCAACAGAAAAAAATCAATTTTATTTATATATATTGGCAATGAGTAATTTGAAATCAGTTTATTTTTTTAATGTTTATTTATTTTTGAGAGAGAGAGACAGAGTGCAAGCAGGGGAGGAACAGAGAGAGGGAGACACAGAATCTGAAGCCGTCAGCACAGAGCCTGGCATGGGGCTCAAACTCACGAACCATGAGATCATGACTTGAGCCAACGTAGGAAACGTAACTGACTGAGCCATCCAGGCACCCCCGAAATCAGTTTTTTAAAATGCCATTTATAATAGCTCTAAAAAAAAGATAAGTAGTTGAGTATAAAGCTAACATGCAGAATCTATGTGCTAAAAATTACAAAGTGCCAATGAAAGAAATGAAAGGAGACCTAAATAAATAGAGAGCCACACAGTGTATGTAGCCATACAACGTTCATCTCAACAATACAGTTAAGATGGACAAATCTCCCCCAAATTGATCTATAAATTTAATGCAATTCCAATAAAAATACAAGAAGGACTGTTTATATAGACTAGGTGATTCTACAACTTATATGAAAAGGCAAAAGGACTAGAATACCAGAAAGTTCTTGAAAAAGGATTAAGCAATTTTAAGACTTGCCATAAAGTTGCAGTATTCTAAAATAGTGTGATATTAACAAAGGAATAGATACATAGTTCAATGGAACAGAACAAAGTCCATAAATATACCCACACAATATAGTTAATTGATTTTTGACAAAGGTACAAAAAATATTAAAAAGAATAGTCTTTTAACAAATTGTGTTGGAACAATTAGATGCCAATATGCATACAAATTAACTTTGACCTAAACATTGTATCGTAAACAAAAAAATTAACTAAAAACTAGACTATATGGGTCCTTTCCATAATTTGGCTATTGTTGATAATGCTGCTATAAAACCAAAAAACAGACTCTTAACTATAGAGAACAAACTTATGTTACCAGAGGGGAGGAGGTGGGGGAAGGGTACAATAGGTGACTGGGATTAAAGAGTGAACTTGCTGTGATGAGCACCAGGTGTTGTATGTAAGTGCTGAATCACTAAATTGTGCACCTGAAACTAATATTACACTATATGTTAACTAACAGGAATTTAAATAAAAACTTGGAAGAAAAAAATATATAAAATGGGTTTCACAACCAGGTAAAAAAATTATTAAAGTGGGTTTCCTGTAAAAAATTTAAAATAAAAAATAGACCATAGATCTGAATGGAAAATGTTAAACTATGAAATTTTGGGGAAAAGCTTAGGATAAAATCTTTGTGACCTTAGATTAGGCAAAGAACTCCTAAATAAGACATCAAAAGCATGATTCATAAATGAACAACTGACAATTTTGACTTCATCAAAATAAAAAACTTATGCTCTGCAAAAGTCACTTAAAAATGAAAAGAGAATCTACACTTGTATAAACCACTACAAATCACATATGTGATAAAAATTTGTATCCAGAACCCAACAAAACTTAATACTCAATAGTAAGAGAACAACTCAATTAAAAAATGGGAGCAATTAGGCAAGAAAAAGAAATAAAGGACACACAAATCAAAAAGAAAGAAGTAAAACTGTCACTATTTGCAGATGACATAATATTATATGTAGAAAATCCTAAAGAATCCACTAAAAATATTAGAATAAACAAATTCAGTAGAGTTTCAGGATACACAATCAAAATAAAAAAAAATCTGTTGTGTTTCCATACATAAATAACTAGCAAAAAAAGATACTAAGAAAACAATTCCATTTATAATTCTGTCAAAAAAATAAAATACTTAGAAATAAATTTCACCAAGGAAGTGAAAGATCTGTATACTGAAAACTATAAGACACTGATAAAAGAAATTGAAGAAGACACAAATGAAAAGATATACTGTGCTCATAATTGGAAGAATTAATATTGTTAAAATATCCATGCTTCCCAAAGCAAATTTGGGGACAAACAAATTCAATGCAATCCTATCAAACTTCCAAAAGCATTTCTCACAAAAATAAAACAATCCTAAAATTTGAGTGGAACTGTGGAAGACCCAAAATAGCCAAAGCAAGCCTGAAAAAGAAGAACAAAGCTGGAAGCATCACTCCCTGATTTCAAACTATATTTCAAAGCTGTATTGGCAAAACAAACAAACAAAACAAAACAAAACAAAAATAAAAAACAGAGACACATAGACCAATGGAACCGAGTAGGGAACCCAGAAATAAGCTCATGCATATATGGCCAGTTAATTTACAACAAAAGAGCCAGGAATATAGGATAGGGGAAGAACAGTCTCTTCAATAAATGGTGCTGGGAAAACTGGATGGCCACATGTAAAAGAATGAAATTGGACCAATATCTTACACCATACACAAAAATTAACTAAAAAGGGATTAAAGATTTGAATGTAAGATCTGATACCATAAAACCCCTAGTACAAAACATAGGTGGTAAGCTTGACACTTGTCTTGTGAGAATATTTTGGATTTGGTAAAAAAAAATTAAAAAAATAAATTAAAAATAAATAAATAAATAATAAATAAATAAATAAGTGGGGCTACATCAAACTAAAAACCTTCTACACAGCAAAGAAAACCATCAGCAAGATGAAAAGGCAACCTAATGAAGGGGAAACAATATTTGCAAATCATATGTCTGATAAGGGGTTAATATCCAAAATATATAAAGAATTCCTATAATTCAATAGCAAACAAAGAAACCAATTAAGAAATGGGCAGAGGACTGTTATTCAACATAGTATTGGAAGTCTTAGCCTCTGCAATCAGACAACACAAAGAAATAAAAGGCATCCAAATCGGCCCAGAGGAGGTCAAACTTTCCCTCTTTGAAGATGACATGACACTCTATATGGAAAACCCAAAAGATTCCACCAAAAAATGCTAGAATTGATTAATGAATTCAGCAAAGTTGCAGGATATAAAATCAATGCACAGGAATCAGTTGCATTCCTATACACGAACTCAATGAAGCCACAGAAAGAGAAGTCAAGGAATCGATCCCATTTACAATTGCACAAAAAACCATAAAGTACCTAGGAATAAATCTAACCAAAGAGGTGAAAAATCTATATGCTGAAAACTATAGAAAGCTTATAGAAGAAATTGAATAAGACACAAAAAAATGGAAAAAGATTCCATGCTCCTGGATAGGAAGAACAAATATTGTTAAAATGTCGATACTACCCAAAGGAATCTACATATTCAATGCAATCCCTATCAAAATAACACCAGCATTCTTCACAGAGCTAAAACAAATAATCCTAAAATTTGTATGGAACCAGAAAAGACCCCAAATAGCCAAAGCAATCTTGAAAAAGAAAACCAAAGCAGGAGGCATCACAATCCCAGACTTCAAGCTATACTACAAAGCTGTAATCATCAAGACAGTATGGTACTGACACAAGAACAGACACTCAGATCAACGGAACAGAATAGAGAACCCAGAAATGGACCCACAAACATATGGCCAACTAATCTTTGACAAAGCAGGAAAGAATATCCAATGGAATAAAGACAGTCTCGTCAGCAAGTGGCGCTGGGAAAACTGGACAGTGACATGCAGAAAAATGAACCTGGACCACTTTCTTACACCATACACAAAAATAAACTCAAAATGGATGAAAGACCTCAATGTAAGACAGGAAGCCATCAAAATCCTTGAGGAGAAAGCAGGCAAAAACCTCTTTGATCTTGGCTGCAGCAACTTCTTACTCAACACGTCTCCAGAGGCAAGGGAAACAAAAGCAAAAATGAACTACTGAGACCTCCTCAAAATAAAAAGCTTCTGCACAGTGAAGGAAACAATCAGCAAAACTAGAAGGCAACTGACAGAATGGGAGAAGATATTTGCAAGCAACATATTGGATAAACAGTTAGTATCCAAAATCTACAAAGAACTTATCAAACTCAACACCCAAAAACAAATAATCCAGTGAAGAAATGGGCAAAAGACATGAATAGACACTTCTCCAAAGACGACATCCAGATGCCCAACCAACACATGAACTAATGCTCAACATCACTCATCATCAGGGAAATACAAATCAAAACCACAATGAGATACCACCTCACACCTGTCAGAATGGCTAACAACCACTCAGGCAACAACAGATGTTGGCGAGGATGCAGAGAAAGAGGATCTTTTTTGCATTGTTGGTGGCAATGCAAGCTGGTGCAGCCACTCTGGAAAACAGTATGGAGGTTCCTCAAAAACTAAAAATAGAACTATCCTACGACCCAGCAATTGCACTAGTAGGCATTTATCCAAAGGATACAGGTGTGTTGTTTCGAAGGGACACATGCACCCCCATGTTTATAGCAGCACTATCAACAAGAGCCAAAGTATGGAAAGAGCCCAAATGTCCATCAATGGATGAATGGATAAAGAAGATGTGGTATATATATATACAATGGAGTATTACTCGGCAATCAAAAAGAATGAAATCTTGCTATTTGCAGCTACGTGGATGGAACTGGAGGGTATTACACTAAGTGAAATTAGTCAGAGAAAGACAAAAATCATATGACTTCACTCATATGAGGACTTTAAGGGACAAAACAGATGAATATAAGGGAAGGGAAACAAAAATAATGTAAAAACAGGGAGGGGGACCAAACAGAAGAGACTCATAAATATGGAGAACAAACTGAGGGTTACTGGAGGGGTTGTGGGTAGGGGGATGGGCTAAATGGGTAAGGGGCACTAAGGAATCTACTCCTGAAATCATTGTTGCATGCTATGCTAACTAATTTGGATGTAAATTTTAAAAAATAAAAAATAAAATAAAATGATAAAAAAAAATAAAAGAAGAAAAAAAAAAAGAAATGGGCAGAGAATGTGAATAGAGATTATCCCAAAGAATATATAAAGATGGACAACAGGTACATGAAAAGATGTTTAACATTACTATATGTCAGGTAAATGCAAATCAAAACTACCAAGATAACACGTCATATCTGTTAGAATGGCTATTATCAAAAAGACAAGAAATAACTGTCGACAAGGGTGTGGAGAAAAAGGAGCCCTGCGCACTGGAGGTGGTAATGTAAATTGGTATAGCCACTGTAGAAAACAGTATGTAGCTTCCTCCAAAAATTAAAAATAGAACCACTATATGATACAGCAATTCCACTTCTATGTATTTATCCAAAGAAAACAAAAATATTGACTTAAAAAGATGTATGTATGCCGTGCTTATTGCAGCCTTATTTATAATAGCCAAGTATAGAATCAACCTAAGTGTCCACTGATGGATGGATGACTGAATACCACATTTTCTACATATATGTATATGTATATACATATATATACATAATGGAATTTATTCAGTCATTAAAAAGAATGAAATACTGCTATTTGCTACAACATGGATGGACCTTGAGGGCATTATATTAAGTGAAATACATCATGTAGAGAAAGAAATACCATATAATCTTACTTATATGTAGAATCTAAAACAAAAAACAAAACAATAAAGCAGTGAGCTCATGGAAACAGAGAACAGACTGGTGGTTACCAGAGGTGGAGAATGGAGGGGTGAGGGTATGAAGGAGGCTAAATAGGTGAAGAGAGTTAAAAAGTACAAATTCCTAGCTACAAATAGGTCATAGGGATATAATATATAGCATGGGGGACAAAAAGGAAAAAAAAATAAGCAAAAGATTTCAAAGAACACTTTACTGAAGAAAATCCATAATGGCAAATAAACATGTGAAAACATGATTTTAACACCATTTTCCACTTTGTGAAATGCAAATTAAAACCTAACGGCATACCATTTACATACCCCTATTAATTAGAATAGCTAAAATTAAAAAATAAATAAGAACACAATACCTACCTGGCAATCCTATACTTAGGGAGAGAAATGAAAACTTTTGTTCACATAAAAACCTCTACATGAATATTTATAGCAGCTCCATTCATAACAACAACTGGAAGCAACCCAAATGCCCAAATGCCTTTAATCCAAATGGCTTAATAGATAAAGAAATGGTGGTGAATCCACAGGATGGAATACTACTCAACAATAAAAAGGAATGAACTATTGATACACACAACAACATGGGTGAATCTCAAAAGCATTACAATGGATGAAAGAACTCTGACTCAAAGCTTACATATTGTCGAATCTATGTGACATTTTGGAAAAAAGCAAAAATGTAAGAATGAAGATCAGTGGTTGTAAGGGGTAGAGATGGAGGTGGGAGTGTAACTACAAACGGATGGGACAGGGAGTTTTCTGAGGTGATAGTTTTCTGTTCCTGACTGTAATGGTGATTGCGTAAGTGTGTTAAAACTAAGAGAACTGGTATACAACATTCAACTTCTCTATGCTATGCTCACCACCAATGTAGGTATCACTCGTCAACATGCAAAGGCTATTGCAATACCATTGACTATATTCTATACCTGAAACTAATGTAACATCATGTGTCTACTATATGCAAATTAAAAAAATAAAATAAAATAGTCACGGGGATGAACAGTACAACATAGAGAATAATCACAAAATTATAATGGCTTTGTACAGTGATGGTAACTTACACTTAATATGGTTGGTATTTTGTAATGTAGATGATTGTTGAAGCTGTATGTTGTACACTTGAAACTAATATAATATTATGTGTCAACTATACTTCAATTAAAAATTTAAAAAACAGGGGTGCCTAAGTGGCTCAGTAGGTTAAAGTGTCTGACTCCTGATTTTGGCTCAGGTCATGATCTCACGGTTTCTGAAATCAAGCCCTTCATCGGGCTCTGTGCTGACAGCATGGAGCCTGCTTGAGATTCTTTCTCTCTCTCTCTCTCCTGCCCCTCTCCCCCTCTCATGCTCTCTTTCTCTCTCTCTCTCTCCAAAATAAATAAGTAAATAAATAAATTTTAAAAAATTTTTAAATAAAAAAATAAAACAACTCAGAGAACTGTATAAACAAAAAACAGAGTCAAATTTACAGTTTTTAAGTTTAAAAAAATTAAAAACGACTTTGGAAAGAGTACCTTATAGCAGGGCTTCAGCAGTGTCTCACATATATTCCCGTAGTTAAGCAACAACAGTTATCAACAAAATATCCTCCTTCCCTCCCCACCCCTGCCCCCACAGAAGGTTAAACTATCAACCAAGACATTGGGACAATGCTTGGGTCAATAGTTTCTTCTAAATAATAAGTCTTGGGCCAAGAGTTTCTTCTAAGTAAGTGCTAACTCAATAACAAAATGTGGCATTATGGCCAGGGCTATGGTATCACAATATGTGAAGACCAAAAAGTCCAAGATCTAATCAGCTCATGTGTGCACCTCCCCTACCCCAAGGGACAGAGTCAAAAGCCATGTTATATGGACCTTAGTACGCTGTGTGTCTCACATTTTATCATCAGGAAATCAGTCCAGTGGGGACTTCTGAAGCTCGTGCCAACTATAATTAATAACACAGATTTTCTATCACATGTGCCCTGACTAGTGTCTCTGGAAAAGAAAAATGTTATTTAGAATTTGTGAAAATTTGTAGGCAGTAGGTATTTGTCAAAACTCATATAATGGCACACCAAAAAGAGCAAGTTGTATTTTGTGTAAATTAAAAAAAAAATGTTAACCTTTAGGAAAAGCTTATCTCAAACTGTAACGTAAGACACATTTTAAGCAACTATTTCACGTCTTTTTGTTTATTAGAGCTCAAATTAAAGTGATAGGTGGTAAGAATGTATACCATGAGGTTGGTTCTTCTTTTGTCGTTTAGTTTATTACTGGAAACAGAAAATACAAGTCAGCAGAGAGGTCAAATATGGAGGGTGGGGAGAGTCTGACCTGTTAGGAACCTAACAGGAATTAGGAATTGTTAGGAATTGTTCTGTTTATGTATTTCACAACCATCCTATTAATGGGGTAGTATCTTCCATGTTTATAAGCTGTTTAAGGACTAAATCCTAATAGTGATAGATCAAGTGAACTACATAATGGTGATCACAGGTGATACCAAAACTCCTCTGGGGCTGCTGGAACCCTGGAAGATCATAATGGCTTTAGGAAAATTATTAACTAGTCTGGCTTTCCATGAGATCTAAACCCACCAAGTGGTTAGCACGTTTGGAGTGTGAGTGCATTTTACAGAAAGCTCCAAGGTGCTCCAGGGTGGTGGTTCCCTGGGAAGCAGAGTGGACATCCAGGAGCTTTGGCTGGTATGAAGGAGTTCTCCAGAAAATGACTGATTAAGAAAACAAGTTCACATAGAGTTAAACAGTACATTCTGTCGGCTGTAATGATGTTGTCAAGGACACCATAAATAATCCAATGAATATATTAACACCATAAGTGAGATTTCTTGGTTTCTGGTTTGCATTTACTTCAGCGTTCCTTAAGGGTGTGGTCCTTTCCTGTTCACCCAAAGTCAACACTAGGTTCAGATATTTTCTTACCTCAAAATTTCATTTTCTGAATTTATTGAGCAATCATTCCCCATTCACCTCCAGTGCCAAGAAGTGGGTATCTCAGGGTAATCTCTCCTCAACTAGCTTCATTATCTATGAATCCTCTAAACTATCTTAGAAGCAACCCCAGGAACAGGTTTAAACCTGTTGTAAACCCAGTGTCCCCCAACATGCTGGACCCCATGGCACTAGTGGGTGTTCAGTGTTGGCTCGGAACAGTGTCAATTATGGCTGTCATTGAGCTCCAGCCAAAGGTCCCGCAAAGTGACAGGTGCTGCTCTGAATGATGAATTCTTCATCCCATGATCACTCCCAGTGGGGAGAAAATAAATGGTTTTTCATTTTTTTTAATTTTTTAAATATTTATTTTTGAGAGAGAGAAAAAGGACAAGTCAGGGAGGGGCAGAGAGAGAGAAGGGGACAGAGGATCCCAAGCAGGCTCTGTGCCATAGACAGCAGAGAGCCTGATGCAGGTTCAAATTCATGAACTGTGAGATCATGAACTGAGCTGAAGTTGGACACTTAACTAACTGACCCATGCGGGCACCCCCAAAATAAAGGTTTTGAGAGAATTAACCAATCTCACTACTGTCTCTTCACTATAATCTGAACCACCCATTTTCAGCAAAGCAAGAAGAGTGGGGTGGCGTTTAGATACCAATAATCTCCATTGACAACATTATAAAAAGCAAGAGGGGACACTGACCAAGGACCAGAGTTGGCTCTAACACCCACATGGCTGGTGATGGAACTAGGCCAACCTCTGATTTGGAGCTGTCTTCTGAGGTCAATGTAAAAAGCCACATTCACTGCACTTTCAAAAAAAAAAAAAAAACATCCTTGGAAAAACTGTGAGTGACAGTGTAGTATTGTAATGCCTTCTACATGTTTCTACACAAAATAACACTTCCCTTTACTACTTTTCCTCTAAGTGTTCAGTGGGAGAAGATACAATCCTGATTAGTTTAGAGTATTTTCCCTTCTGAGTAGACAACTGACTTTTTATTTTTCACTGACTTTTTTCTATAGGTATGAGCTCCTTGCCACCCCTCCCTCACCCCTGTTATCTGTCATGTCCCTTCACTTCTCTGGCGATACTTCTAAAAGCTGTGTTTCAAGTGACACTTTGCAATCTTAAACAAAAGATGTGTACCTTTTGAAAAAAAAAGAGAATCAGAGCTTCATCTCCTATTTGCCCTTCACCCCAGTTTGCCTCCACCCAGCCTGCAGCCGTGGAGGTACAGGACAAAACTCACCACAATTCCATTGCTGATTAAACTGTAAGGAACATAGGGGTGCCTGGATGCCTCAGTTGGTGGAGCGTGGGACTCTTGATCTTGGGGTCGTGAGTGTGTGGAGATTACTTCAAAGTAAATCTTCAAAAAAAAACTGTAAAAAACATAAAAGTATATTATTACATATGACATTTGCCATAGGTTTCTCAAAAATGCCTTTTATCAAGTTCAGGAAATTCCCTTCCACGTCTAATTTGCTAATTTTCATTTAGTTTTATCTGCAGGTATTGGAGATGTTATTAACATGGTTATTACGTAGGTAGATATTTTAGTATCAAACTATCTTTGAATAGGGCCTACTTTCATATGCATGTGTTCATAAACTGCTGGATTCAATTTGTTAATATTTTGTTTGAGATTTAAGATTACCATATAATTTAATTCCTTGCATTTTTAAAATCTGGTTTAAATATTAACAACTTCCATAATAATGCCTTCTTCCTCCATGAGTTGGCCAGATACTTCAATTTATTGTAGGGAGAAATTAAATCTTAATCCACCATATGAAGAAGTCAATAGATAAAGTAAAATTGATTAGCCACAAAATAGCAATGTAAGAATTACTGAAGAATAAGAAAGTAAATATGAGAAGAAACATCTGATGGGATTGGAAGGAGTTGCTTCTAGAGAAAAGAGCGATAAAACTGGGCACTGCTTGATTTGCTTTTGTTTTATTTTATTTTGTTTGTTAAAATAATCATTCTAGGGGTGCCTGGGCACCTCAGTTGGTTTAAGTGTCCGACTTTGGCTCAGGTCATCATCTCACAGTTCCTGGGTTCAAGTCCTGTGTCAGGCTCTGTCCTGACAGCCTGCTTCAGATTCTGTCTCCTTTTCTCTCTGCCCCTCCCCCACTTGTGCTCGGTCTCTGTCTCTGTCTCTGTCTCTCTCAAAAATAAACATTAAAAAATTTTTAATAAAAAAAATAAGCCTTTTAGGAGTGCTTGGGTGGATCAGCTGGTTAAGCTTTTTACTTTGGCTCAGGTCATGATCCTGTGGTTCATGAGTTTGAGCCCCACATTGGGCCCTCTGCTGTCAGCACAGAGTCTGCTTCAGATCCTCTGTCCCCCTCTCCTTCTGCCCCTCCACTGCTTGCTCTCTCTCTCTCTCAAAAATGAATGAAGATTAAAAAAAAAGTAATAATCCTTTTAATATTACTTTTCTTTTAAAACCATGAATATGTATTACTTTGATAAAAACTAAGGAGCAGATTTAGTTTCACAAAACTCAGAGACATTTATGGTGCAGAATCTATTTTGAGATCTGTGACCCCTTCTTCCTTTTCTCTAGTGAACATATATTAAAGTTGTGGCTTATTTGTCCAAGCTTTTTCCAGCCAGTACATTTTGCATTTCCCTCTCTGAACACGTGAAACTTCTTCCCTCCACCTTGCAACATCCCCAAATATTGGATTTCTCCCAAGCAAACGTTGGAAGACATTTTTAACCCCCTCCCCCTATTAGAAAGCATGCAATAAAATCACTTTTATATTCATTTAAAATATCCTACGAAGGACTTCTGGTCTGGTGACAGAATTCTGCAGAGGTCAGGCACTGGTTGGTTGGAGGTTTTTTTGTTTTTTTTTTTTTTTTGGCATCTGGTTGAATGATAGGTGCTGTGGCTTTGGTTGGACAACTAATTCAGTATACACTGATGGATGCTGGAGGGATCCTTGAGTGATGATGCTGTCAGGAAGTACTTCCTAGACCCAATTTGGGCTGATTGGGAAGTGTTGCCCTTTACAGACGCTGGTCCACCAACCAGTTTCATGGTAAGGCTGACTCTGGAGATGAGCTTATACACGCCACTTGTTGGATGATCATTTTAAATCAGAATTAAGACTGATGAGAGGTAAACTGAAAACCAATCATGACAAAAGATATTCCTTTGTTGATTTGTTCTTTTTGTTTGTGATGGAAACTGATTATCTTTTTTTTCTGTTAAAACAAAGCAGTAGCTTTTGAGTTTTGTGGGATTTTTAAAAATTGGTGCCATTGGTTTGCATATTTGCTTTATCTTGTCGCTAAATGGGAAGGAGGTGACATTTTCTTTAAATTAAAATTTGCATATTTAATCAGCATTTCAGATTCCTTGGAGCAGACTGTTGCTCCCTTCCATCTATTTGTGTTATTGTCATTGTTGATACAGTGGAAGAGTTGAAAACAGTAGACTTTAGCTTGCTGGGGTACTTTTCATTGAGGATTGAGATCACAAGCAACTATCATCTTGGGACCCGTGGGGTGGGGGGAGTTCTTAAAATCAGGACTTCAGACTCTAAGAATAAAACTGCTTCCTTCTGTTATTTGTTTTTCTTGTCAACCTTTTCGAAGAATTTAAGACTAACTCTCTTAATTCTGGAGGCTGACTGGCTATGGTATTTGAAGACTGTGATTGAGTTAAGACAATGGATGCTAGATAACAGGAAGAGGAAAGACGAGGTTTGGGGACTATATTGACATTTAGATTCTGATTAGATTGGAAAAGGGCAATTATAGTTGATGTGGTCATATTATATTTGATTGGATTAAAGTGTGGCTGGTTGGATTATCTAATTGAAAAAGGAGGTGGCCAAGCAATCTGATTTATGTTATATCTAATAAAGGTAATCACACAGGGATCCTGGAGAGAAGAGGGTATCGGTAACTTTGTATATCTGGGGGTGGCAGGGGTGGGGTCACTGGAGGCTGCTAGAGGTTTTCTATAGGGGATAACCCTGAAGATGATCTTGAAGGCTGGCACAGTGGACAGCAGGCTTCTAGGAAGGGTATGTCCAAAGGAAACAGTTATGAAAGGGCATCTGGTACTTAAGAACACTAAAATGTTCCAGGTGGCCACTGTATGGTGTGGAGTGTTGAGAAATGGGTGGATGGGTTTGGTGATTAGGGACCTGGTAGGAAAAAATTTAACATTCCAGTTTTATCTCAAAATAGAGAGTTGGAGGAGATTTTCAAGAAAGGGAGTGACATTATCAGATGTATTTTTTATGAGGACCACTGGATTATTTATAGAAGATAGACAAGAATGAGAATACACTGGGGCACCTGGGTGGCTCAGTCAGGTAAGCCTCCGACTTTGGCTCAGGTCATGATCTCACGGTTCATGGGTTCCAGCCCAGTGTTGGGCTCTGGGCTGACAGCTCAGAGCATGTAGCCTGCTTCAGATTCTGTGTTTCTCTCTCTCTCTGTCCCTCCCCCGCTCATCCTCTGTCTCTCTGTCTCTCTCTCAAAAATAAATAAACATCAAAAAAGTCAAAGAAAAAGAAAAGAAAAGAATGAGAATATACTGATGATAGGGCACTGATGAGGAGGCTTCAGGTGGAAAAAAAAGCACAATTGTTATCTTAAGGCCAGTGGTAGGAAAGGAGAGAAAAGGAAAACATATGAAATATTTTCTTTTAATTGGTTATGTGTGAAGGACAGTAGTCCAGGAAAATGCTTAGAATTCTTGTTTGGCCAATTTGGTGAGTGGTAACACCACAATATTTTCTCCTTGGCACATAGGTGCCATATTTTACTATCATATGAGAAAAGGTTTCTTCTTGAGGTTGTGCTCACAGGCATCACTGCTTTTAGAAGGACGCGATGAAAGTCTGGCATATATTTCACAGCCAGTTTTTCTAAACGTGGTTCCTTGAGGCACTGGTTTTGAGAAAAGTAAACAGATACTCTGTAGAGGAAGAAATGTTGAATAATCCAAAAAACTTTTGGGAAACATGAAATATTACACCCCCCTTGGAGAGTCACAGTGGAAACATATCAGAGACTCACAGTAAAGAGACTCTTAAACTTTCTTTGACTCTGACTTTCCCATATTTACTTGAGTTTAGAACTCCTTTTTCACAGAACACATATTTGGGGGGATTTAAGTAGACCAAATGCAGTGTTTGTGTTATGAAATTTGGGTAGGATTCGATTATCCACAAATAACTGTGTTTGAATCAGAAGACAGAACTGTATCCAGTGGTGTGCTGCTAAATGTTTACTGGCCAAACTAGGGGAGGTGGGGGAGGTAGGAGAGAGTGGAGGTGTGAGAGATACAGAAGGAAGCACAAAATAGTTGTCTTGGAGAGCAAGACAGCAGACTCCCTGAGGCAGCATGATAGAATTACCAGGCAGTTTTGAATCCCCATTGGAGGGTTGAGGTCATGAACTTCAAGTGAGGCTAGCCAACAATAGCAGTGCTGTTTTCCTCAGCCCTGCCGTTTAGGAGTTATGAAGACAGGGGCTACATTTAACCAGGATTAGAGCTTTTCCAGGCAAGAATAACAGGAAGGAAAGGAGCATGAGAGATGAGAATCCATGCAATGTCTGGTGGATAAGGAAGGAGTAAGCAGAGGGGGGTATGATGGAGAAGTGCTTTGGATCAGAGGTCTCGAACTATCAGAGGACAATTGGAGTTAGGTTATTTATTCCAAGAGTAAGCAAACTGAAAGGAAAGGAGGTTCTAGAGTTCAGATTTGGGAAATGGGGCACTTGCTCATAGTGATAAGAGCTAGGGCATGGCAAAGGAAGAGGCCATCAGAAGTGAGAAGGTCTAGGTGTCTGGTAGGTTCTGTGGATGACATCCAGGATTATGACGAATAGAGGATGGAGGAGGACGGCAGTTGAGCCAGGTGCTAAACCTCAAGGATTCTGGAGGAAAGGGAATTCCAGAGATGACAGCAACAGCTGGGGGTAGTATCATTGGGTTGCATGAGCTTCAAGGAAGCTAGGAGTTCTAAAAATGTAGAAGAAATGTTTTTGAAACTGCAAAGACATCCCACTTTTAGAGTGTGAGATGATGTGGATGTCAGAGGACATGGATGTGGATGTGATGTGGATGTCCTCTACTTTAGGAGAAATGGTCTCCTCAGGGAACAGCAGACTTCCAGCATGAGGCAAGAAGGTAAAGGGAAGGTCCCAGAGGTGGCTGAGGATTTAGGAGAGTTTGTTGATGAAGAGTGTCTTTCCAGAGGGTAGAGTGGAAGAGTTTGGGAGGGTGGGGATGGTTGGATGAGACCTTGTCTTGAGTTTGTGGGGGTGAGGCTCCAGAGGATGATGAAGCTGTAGTGCATGAGGCAGGATGGACTGGTCTTGAGGGAAGATGGTTGATTCAAGTTGAGTCCAATAAAATTAGGGAGAGGCTTCATTCCACTTTGGCTGAAACACCAAGAAGCATCCCTAGATGCCTCGTTTTCCACAGCAAGCAGGGCCATACCTACACTGCTTTTGCACACTTTAGTACTGGGCATTAGGTGGACTCAACAAATACTGCAGAAGCTATTCTCAAGGGACAACAACTAATACGGTCCTGCCTCACTTCTAACATATTAATAGGATCTTAGCTAACATTACCACCCTCTAGGAAAGTACTAAAAGATGCTTTTGTCTGACCCTTCTCCCCTCACTCACTTATCTCCTCAAGAAGAGTGGTGTATCTGATTGCGGGGACAGGTGCCTTCTCCTCCAGGGCCAACCTGGACATTTTCCTCTCAGACTCTGCTTTCCTGTGGTCAATACACCCAAATCCAGTCCCAGGCCCATTGCAGGCCTGCTTTCTTGGTTCCCCAACTCTTGCTTGACGGGGGTACCCACACAGATAAGGGTAACTGGACGGGAGAAAATTTGCTCTGTAAACCAACCCTCTCCACGTACAGCTCTCAAAACCCAGCTTTGCAATGTTCAACATGGGAGCTATTAGTCACATATGGCTATTTAAATTTAAATTAATTAAAATAAAAGTCATTGTCTTGATGGCACTAGCCACATTTCAAGGGCACAATAGCCTCACATGGCTACACATCAGTCAGCACAGCTACAGAACACTTCCTTCATTCCAGAAAATTCTAGTAGAATGCACCGCTCTGAAACATTAATCAAACCATTGTTATTGGCCCCTTTCTAACTCAAGTGTTTTTCATTGCAGCAGAATCCATGAGCTAGCCCGGAAACTCCCCGGCATCAGACAGGAACTGGAAGCGAGAGTGGGCGTGCCGAGCTGCCAGCATGGCGCAGTACAAGGGCACGATGCGGGAGGCCGGCCGGGCCATGCACCTGATCAAGAAGCGGGAAAAGCAGAAGGAGCAGATGGAGGTGCTGAAGCAGCGGATCGCCGAGGAGACCCTCATCAAGTCGAAGGTGGACAAGAAATTCTCGGCTCATTACGACGCTGTGGAGGCCGAGCTGAAGTCGAGCACGGTGGGCCTGGTGACCCTGAACGACATGAAGGCCAAGCAGGAGGCCCTGCTCAAGGAGCGGGAGATGCAGCTGGCCAAGAGGGAGCACCTGGAGGCGCGGCGGCTGCAGCTGGAGGCACTGCGGGAGAAGGAGCGCAAGCAGGAGCAGAAGCGCAAGATCTGCAGCCTGTCCTTCACGCTCGACGAGGGCGACGAGGGCAACGTGGATGAGGAGGTGGCGGCTAGGGAGCCACCCACGTCGGCGGGGCTGAGCAAGAAGAAGAACCTGGGGAAGAATCCAGATGTGGACACGAGCTTCCTGCCTGACCGCGACCGCGAGGAGGAGGAGAACCGGCTGCGGGAGCAGCTGCGGCAGGAGTGGGAGGCCAGGCGCGAGAAGGTGAAGCGCGAGGAGATGGAGGTCACGTTCAGCTACTGGGACGGCTCCGGGCACCGGCGCACCGTGCGCATCCACAAGGGTGGCACCGTGCAGCAGTTCCTGAAGAGGGCCCTGCAGGGGCTGCGCAAGGACTTCCGTGAGCTGCGGTCGGCGGGCGTGGAGCAGCTCATGTACATCAAGGAGGACCTGATCCTGCCCCACTACCACACCTTCTACGACTTCATCATCACCAAGGCCCGGGGCAAGAGTGGGCCGCTCTTCAACTTCGACGTGCACGATGACGTGCGGCTGCTGAGCGACGCCACCATGGAAAAGGATGAGTCACATGCGGGCAAGGTGGTGCTGCGGAGCTGGTACGAGAAGAACAAGCACATCTTCCCCGCGAGCCGCTGGGAACCCTACGACCCTGAAAAGAAGTGGGACAAGTACACGATCCGATGACCCCCTTCCCTCTCCTCTGAGGCTCCCTGTCATGTCCCACCCCCACCTTGTCCTGCATATGGAGCCTTGGCGGCCCCCTGGTGACCTCCTGCCCACACCGAGGCAGCGACAGCCAGCAGAGGAAACGGTTTTCTGTACCCTGGAAATTCCAACTTAATTTGGTGACCTTCATTTCTTTCCCGAAATTTAATAAAGAGCCGAAAGTTCTCGTGATTCAAGTGTTGTCATTCTGTTGCTGATGGTTACTTTTGGTTTGGTTGTTTTGCAGGGGGTTGGGGGCGATTTTTTTTTTTTTTTTAATTTTTTTTTCAACGTTTTTTATTTATTTTTGGGACAGAGAGAGACAGAGCATGAACGGGGGAGGGGCAGAGAGAGAGAGGGAGACACAGAATCGGAAACAGGCTCCAGGCTCCGAGCCATCAGCCCAGAGCCTGACGCGGGGCTCGAACTCACGGACCGCGAGATCGTGACCTGGCTGAAGTCGGACGCTTAACCGACTGCGCCACCCAGGCGCCCCGGGGGCGATTTTTAATGTTACTGTGTGAATTCATGATATGGCCACGTTGAGCTATATTGGAACCATGACTGGGCATACCGTGGGACACAAGTGAGAGTAAGGGGTGCATTTTTGACCTGGGTCACGGTATTTAAAGAAGTACTCATGGGCATGGACTTTGGAGCCAAACTGCCTGTGTTTGATTCCCAATTTAACTTCTTTACCTGCTGTATAATTTGGGACAAATTAATTGAACCTCTGTGCCTCAGTTTCCTCTACTGTAAGTAGGGTAACAATATCTCTTATGTCATAAGATCTCTTTGGAGATTAAATAAGTATTTGTAAAGCACTTAGAACTCAGTAAATGTCTGTTATTCTTATGGTTTTGGTTAATTTATTTAAAGAACCACTATGACGCATTTCAGAACCATGTGAGGACAAAAGGTTGACCTGCCCACAACTTTAACCAAGATCAGGGGAGTTGGGAGGGGGCAGTGGCTCACGAACTGGGAGAGCAGACCCTTTTGAGTGATCCTTAGCTGGATTGTTTAGCCCCAGGGATTGGGAGTTAGTTAGTATAGCCTAGAGATCAAGATTTCTGTTTGCCTTTTGCCTCAAGCTCCAATATGGCTCTGCACAGTGCTGTTGAAGATCCTGTCTTTATTTGCCTTAAAGCTTTGATACTTGATTTAGTGTGGATTTCCTTGTGTTAATGTTGATTATTTAAAATATTGCATTAGGGGCGCCTGGGTGGCTCAGTTGGTTGAGGGTCAGACTTCAGCTCAGGTCATGATTCCCAGTTAGTGGGTTCTAGCCCCACATCGGGCTCCGTGCTGACAGCTCAGAGCCCAGAGCCTGCTTCAGATTCTGTCTCCCTCTCTCTCTGCACCTGTCCAGCTCACACTCTGTCTCCCTCTCTCTCAAAAATAAATATTAAAAAAATCTTTAAATATTGCATTAAAATATTTATCTTCATTACAGAGTTTTTGGGTGTTTCCACTCCCCACCTCCAACATTTGCCTTAATGCCCAAGGGAGATGCCTCACTCACTTTACCCCAGTCCCAGCTTGGAGGGTAGGAGGGACCCTTCTTTTCTCAGAGTTCTTGACTTAACCCATAAACAAGAACTTCTGCCAGAATGTTGGCCCTCTGGACTGTGGGTCCCAGCATTGGGACTATTAGGATCATTGGGGAAGCTTTTAAACCTTCCAATTCCCAGGTCACATCCAGAGTCAGGATCTCAGTGGGACGTAGACATTAGCATGTTTCGAAGCTCCCCAGGATTCAACGTGCAGTCAGTTTTGAGAAGGAATGTGTTAGGGTTGCCTTCTCTCTACCTCTTACTAACTCCTTCCCTGAGATTCCAGACCATACGTACACCTGGGTCAGAGCTCAGGACAGGCTGAGGGCCTTACTTGGTGGTGGTGGTGGGTGTGTGTGTGTGTGAAATGGTACTACCCAAAGTGTGGTCCTTGGAGTGGCGGTGTTAGCCCTTGGCAGCTTATCAGAAAGCAGAATCTCTGGTCCTACCCCACACCTACTGAATCAGAATGTGTGCTCCAACAGGATCACCAGGTGATTCATATGCACAGTAAGATTTAAAAAACCTGTAGCCGGCTAGATGTCTGTTCTATAGTCTGCACTTTTTTTTTTTTTTAATAGTGATTTATCTTTGAGAAAGAGAGAGAATGAGTGGTGAGGGACATAGAGAGAGGAAGACAGAATCCAAAGCAGGCTCCAGGCTCTGAGCTGTGAGCAGAGCCTGACTTGGGGCTCAAACCCATGGATCGTGAGATCATGACCTGAGCCAAAGTTGGTCACTTAATCGATCGAGTCACTCAGGTGCCCCTCTATAGTCTGCACTTCTAACATCTTAACTCAAGACCTAGACTTAGAGGGTGCTAATAGTAGGACCCCACATCTTCGCTTGCAGGTCCAAGCTACATTTTCTAATCCAGCTTTAATTTGAACATTGATATCCTGGCCACAGTCCAACCCTTGCATCTGTTTCTTAATTGGTTTGGTGTTACTTAGACTCACTTAGTTACTTAATCCTTCCATGCATGACAAAACCCACAAAGTTCACAGTGGCTTAAGCAAGCTTATTTCTTTTCCTGTACAAATTTAGAGATAAATTTGCATAGCATCAATCAAGGACCGAGGCTACTTCCATCTGTTCTTTTACCAAAGTGGTCTCCATACCCGCAGATACCTCATGATCCAAGATGGAAGCTCCAACTCCAACCACCACATACACATACCAGGAAACAGAAAGAAGGTAAGGGGAGAAGGAAAGCCCAGAGGCATAAAATGACTGTCTCTTAAGGATACGTGTAAACTGACAAATAATACTTTGATTTAGATCCCTTTTGCCAGAGCTTGGTTCTTTGGCACACTTTGCTGCAAGGAAAGCTGGGAGACGTAGTCTTTTTTTTTTAATTTTGAAGAAAAAATTATTTTTTAATTCAAGTATAGTTAAGATACAGTGTTATATTAGTTTCAGGTGTACAATATAATGGATCAACAATTCTAACATTACTCAACGCTCATCATGATAAGTGTACTCTTTAATCCCCTTTAACTATTTCATCCATCCCCCTACCCACCTGCCCTCTGGTAACCATCAGTTTGTACTCTTTAGTTAAGATTATGTTTTTTGGTTTGTCTATTTTAATTGCTCATTTGTTTCTAAGATTCCACATACGAATGAACTCATTATGGTATTTTTCTTTCTCTGACTTATTTTACTCAGCATTATACTCTCTAGCTCCATCCATGTTGTTGCAAATGGCAAGATTTCATTCTTTTTCATGACTAATATCTATATCTATCTATCTATCTACATACATATTAACATATCTTCTTTATCCATTCATCTATTGATGGACACTTAGGTTGTTTCCATAATTTGACTATTGTAAATAATGATGCAATAAAAATAGGGCTGCATATATCTTTTTGAACTAGTTTTTTCATATTCTTTCTAAAAATTTTTTTGTTTTTTTATTATTTTTTTAAATATGAAATTTATTGTCAAATTGGTTTCCATACAACACCCAGTGCTCATCCCAACAGGTGCCCTTCTCAATACCCATCACTCACCCTCCTGTCCTTCCCACCCCCCATCAACCCTCAGTTTTGTTCTCAGTTTTTAAGAGTCTCTTGTGTTTTGGCTCCCTCCCTCTCTATCCTTTTTTTTTTTCTTTCCTTTTCCTCCCCCATGGACTTCTGTTACATTTCTCAGGATCCACATAAGAGTGAAGACATATGGTATCTTTCTCCGTATGACTTATTTCACTTAGCATAACACTCTCCAGTTCTATCCACGTTGCTACAAATGGTCAGATTTCATTCTTTCTCCTTGCCAAGTAGTATTCCATTATGTATATAAACCACAACTTCTTTATCCATTTGTCAGTTGATGGACATTTAGGCTCTTTCCATAATTTGGCTATTGTTGAAAGTGCTGCTTAAACATTGGGGTACAAATGCCCCTATGCATCAGTACTCCTGTATCCCTTGGGTAAATTCCTAGCAGTGCTATTCCTAGGTCATAGGGTAGATCTATTTTTAATTTTTTGAGGAACCTCCACACTGTTTTCCAGAGCGGCTGCACCGGTTTGCATTCCCACCAACAGTGCAAGAGGGTTCCCGTTTCTCCACATCCTCCCCAGCATCCATAGACTCCTGATTTGTTCGTTTTAGCCACTCTGACTGACGTGAGGTGGTATCTGAGTGTGGTTTTGATTTGTATTTCCCTGATAAGGAGCGACATTGAGCATCTTTTCATGTGCCTGTTGGCTATCTGGATGTCCTCTTTAGAGAAGTGTCTATTCATGTTTTCTGCCCATTTCTTCACTGGGTTATTTGTTTTTGGGTGTGGAGTTTGGTGAGCTCTTTATAGATTTTGGATACTAGCCCTTTGTCCGTTATGTCATTTGCAAATATCTTTTCCCATTCCGTCGGTTGCCTTTTAGTTTTGTTGATTGTTTCCTGTCCTGTGCAGAAGCTTTTTATCTTCATGAGGTCCCAATAGTTCATTTTTGCTTTTAATTCCCTTGGCTTTGGGAATGTGTCGAGTAAGAGATTGCTACGGCTGAGGTCAGAGAGGTCTTTTCCTGCTTTCTCCTCTAGGGTTTTGATGGTTTCCTGTCTCACATTCAGGTCCTTTATCCATTTTGAGTTTATTTTTGTGAATGGTGTGAAAAAGTGGTATAGTTTCAACCTTCCGCATGTTGCTGTCCAGTTCTCCCAGCACCATTTGTTAAAGAGACTGTCTTTTTTCCATTGGATATTCTTTCCTGCTTTGTCAAAGATTAGTTGGCCATACGTTTGTGGGTCTAGTTCTGGGGTTTCTATTCTATTCCATTGGTCTATGTGTCTGTTTTTGTGCCAATACCATGCTGTCTTGATGATGACAGCTTTGTAGTAGAGGCTAAAGTCTGGGATTGTGATGCCTCCTGCTTTGGTCTTCTTCAAAATTACTTTGGCTATTCGGGGCCTTTTGTGGTTCCATATGAATTTTAGGATTGCTTGTTCTAGTTTCGAAAAGAATGCTCTTTTTCCATAATTTTATCTTCTAATTCACCTTCTCTCCTCTGCTTCTTCCATCCGAGCTGTGGTCGCCTCCATTTTATTTTGCACATCATTTATAGCATTTTTTAGCTCCTCATCACTATTTCTTCATTCCTTGATCTCTGTAGCAATAGATTCTCTGCTGTCCTCTATACTATTTTTCAAGCCCAGTGATTAATTTTATGACTATTATTCTTAATTCTTGTTCTGTTATATTGCTTAAAACATTTTTGATCAATTTGTTAGCTGTTGCTACTGCCTGGAGTTTCTTTTGAAGAGAATTCTTCCGTTTCATCATTTTGGATAGTCCCTGGGGTGGCTCAGAACTGCAGGGCACTTCCCCTGTGCTGTCTGGAGTAACTTGTGTTTGTGGGCGGGGCTGCAGTCAGACCTGATGTCTGTCCCAGCCCACTGCTGGGGCCACAGTCAGACTGGTGTGTACCTTATCTTCCCCTCTCGCAGGGGCAGGACTCACTGTGGAGTGGTGTGGGCCCTGTCTGGGCTACTTGCACACTGCCAGGCTTGTGGTGCTCCTTTGATGGGATCTGGCATATTAGCCAGGGTGGATCCACAAGGTGCACAGGGGCAGGAGGGACAGGCTTAGCTCGCTTTGCTGTTGGTGGTCCGCTTCAGGAGGGGCCCTCAGCACCGGGAGGGAGGCAGGCAGACCCGTCAGAGGGATGGATCCACAGAAGCACAGCGTTGGGTTTTTGTGCAGTGCAAGCAAGTTTGGTGACAGGAACGGTTTTCCTTTGGGATTCCGGCTGGGGGATGGGAGAGGGAGATGGTGCTGGCCAGTGCCTTTGTTCCCCCGAGCTGAGCTCTGTCTTCCAGGGCTCAACACCTCTCCCTCCTAGTGTCCTCTCACCCTCCCTCTCTCTGAGCAGAGCTGTTGACTTCTAACATTCCAGATGTTAAGTCCCACTGGCTGTCAGAACTCACACAGTCTGGCCCCTCTGCTTTTGCAAGCCAGACTCAGGGATTCTGCCTTGCTGGGGAAGGGCGGCTGCCCCTCCACCACCCCAGTTCCCTCCCGCCAGTCCGTGTAGCGCTCACCACCTCTCCGCCCTTCCTACTCTCTTCCATGGGCCTCTTGTCTACACTAGGCTCCAGAGAGTCTGTTCTGCTAGTTTTCTGGCAGTTTTCTGGGTTATTTAGACAGATATGGGTGGAATCTAAGTGATCAGCAGGGCGAGATGAGCCCAGTGTCCTCCTATGCCACCATCTTCCCTGTTTTCTCCTCTTTCTTTTTCCAATGGAACTGTCTGTGGCCACCTTGTTCCCAGCAGACCCTGAAGCTATAGTTGCTAATTCTGCCTCCCTAAAAAATTTTTTAAATGTTTATTTATTTTTGAGAGAGAGAGAGAGAGATAGAGAGGACCAGTGGGGGAGGGACAGAGAGAGAGGGAGACACAGAACCCGAAGCAGGCTCTAGGATCTGAGCTGTCATCACAGAGCCTGACACAGGGCTTGAATCCATGAACCATGAGATCATGACGTAAGCCAAAGTCGGACTCTTAACCCACTGAGTCACCCAGGTGCCCCATGAACTAGTGTTTTCATATTCTTTAGATAAATACCCAGTAGTGGAATTATTAGATCATATGTTAATTCTAATTTTTTTTGAGGAACCTCCATATTGTTTTCCACACTGACTGCACCTGTTTGCATTTCCACCAACAGTGCACTAAGGTTCCCCTTTCTCCACATCCTCACCAATACATGTTGTTTCTCATGTTGTTGATTTTAGTCATTCTGACAGGTGTGAGGTGGTATCTCTTTGTGGTTTTGATTTGCATTTCCCTGATAATGAGCTATGTTGTGCATCTTTTCATGGGTCTGTTGGCCATCTCTATGTCTTCTTTGAAAAAATGTCTGTTCATGTCTTCTGCCCATTTTTAAATTGGATTATTTGTTTTTCTGGTGTTGTGTTGAATGGGAGATGTAGTCTTGAGTTCAGCTATGTCCTTACTGAATTTCTGCCTTCTGGATCTATCCATTTCTGATAGAGGGTTGTAGAAGTCTCCAACCATGATAGTGAGGTAAGCGTGATGACCACTATACTATGGAAGCAGAATTCCAACTGTGATAATGGAGTAATCTATCTCTGAAGTTCTCTCAGTTTTTGCCTCATCTAATTTGATGCTCTTTTGTTAGAAACATACATGTTAAGGATTGTTGTGTCTTCTTGAAGAACTGACATTTTATCATTATTTAATGCCATTCTTTATCCCGGATAATGTTTCTTGCTTTGGAATCTGCTCTGTCTGAAATTGATGTATCTACTCCTGCTTTCTTTTGATTAGAATGGTATGTTTTTTTCTCCAACCATTGACCTTAAATCTATTTGTATCTATATTTAAAATGGGTATCTTGTAGACAATCTATAGGTGGGTCATATTTTTGTTTTTTTATCCACTCTGACAATCTGTCTTTTAATTGTTGCATTTGGACCACTGATGTTCAACCTGATTTTTGATATATTTGGTTGAATGTCTACATATTTTTTATTATTTTCTATTTTTTGCCCCTATTTTTGCCTTCCACCGTTTTCTTGATTTTTATGGTTTTAACTGAACATGTAATATGATCCCATTTTCTCTCCTTTCTTGGCATATCAGTTATACTTAAAAAAAAAAAAAAAAAGACTCTTCTTAGTGGTTGCCCAGAGTTTGCAATATACATTTACAGCCAATACAAGCCCATTTTCAGATAACATTATATCACTTCACAGCTAGTGTAGGTACCTTATAATAACAAAGTAACCCCAATTCCCCTCTCCAGTCCCCTGTATTAACTTCTATATAAGCACATGTAAGCATATATATAAATACATAATATATACACACATAAGCAAACATTTTTAATGCATGATTATTATTTTGAAAAAATATTTTCTGTTAGATCAATTAAGAATAAGAAAAATAAAATACTTAATTTTACCTTCATCTATTCTTTCTTCAAAACTCTTCCTTTTTTTTATGTAGATCTGATTTTCTGTCCTATAGCATTTTACTTCTCTCTAAAGAACTTCTTTTAACATTTCTTTTAACAAGGCAGGTCTACTGGCAAAAAAAAAAAAAAAAGATCCCTCATTTTTGTTTGTCTGAGAAAATCTATTTCTCCTTCATTCTTGAAAGATAATTTCGCAGAGTAAAAAATTGTAGGTTGGTGTGGGTTTTTGTTTCTCTCAATACTTTAAATATTTCACTCTACTCTTTTCTCATCTTCATGGTTTCTGAGAAGTCAGATGCAATTCTTGTCTTTTTTCCTCTATAGATAGTGTTTTTTTTCCCTTTGGCTTGTTTTGGGATTTTTTTTCTTTGTCTTTGATTTTCTGTATTTTGATTTTCTTTGTATTTGATTTTCTGTATTTTGAAATTTCTTTATCTTTGATTGTCTGTATTTTGAATTTTCTTTATCTTTGACTTTCTGTATTTTGAAGGCTGGGGACATATATGTGTATATATAGATGTTTATCCTTCTTGGTATTCTCTGAGCTTGCTAGATCTGTGGCTTCATGTCTGACATCAATTTGGAGAAATTCTCAGTAATTATTGTTTCAAATATTTCTTCTGTTCCTTTTACTCTTTCTTCTCCTTATGGTATTTCCATTGTGCACATGTTACACCTTTTGTAGTTGTCCCACAGCCCTTGGCTATTTTATTCTTTTTTTTTTTTTTTTCTGTCTTTGTTCCCTTTGCTTTTAAGTTTGGGAGGTTTCTATTGAGATGTCTTCAAGATCAGAGATCCTTTCCTCAGCCGTGTCCAGTCTGTTTGCAAGCCCATCAAAGGCATTCTTCATTGTTGTTACAGTGGTCTTGATATTTAGCATTTCTTTTTGGGTCTTAAGATTTCCATCTCTCTGCTTACATTGGTCATTTGTTCTTCCATGCTGCTTACTTTATCAGAGTCTTTAGCATATTTATTTATTTATTTATTTATTTATTTATAATGTTTATTTATTTTTGAGAGAGACAGAGACAGAATGCGAGTGGGTTAGGGACAGAGAGAGAGGGAGACACAGAATCCGAAGCAGGCTCCAGGCTCTGAGCTGTCAGCACAGAGCCCAATGCGTGGCTCAAACTCACGAGCTGTGAGATCATGACCTGAGCTGAAGTCAGACTCTCAACTGACTGAGCCACCCAGGTGCCCCGAGTCTTTAGCATATTTAAATTCCCAGTTCTGGGGGCGCCTGGGTGGCGCAGTCGGTTAAGCGTCCGACTTCAGCCAGGTCACGATCTCGCGGTCCGTGAGTTCGAGCCCCACGTCGGGCTCTGGGCTGATGGCTCGGAGCCTGGAGCCTGTTTCCGATTCTGTGTCTCCCTCTCTCTCTGCCCCTCCCCCGTTCATGCTCTGTCTCTCTCTGTCCCAAAAATAAATAAATTCCCAGTTCTGATCATTCTAACAGCCCTGCCATATCTGGTTCTGATGCTTCCTCTGTATTTTCAAATTGTATTTTTTCTGCCTTTTGGTATGTCTTGTAATTTTTTCTTGATATCTAGACATGATATAACAGGTAAAACTCTCTTAGTGAGCCTGTGTTACTGGACTGTGAACATCAGAAGTGTTTCCCAATTTTTTCCCCCTCCACCCTTAAGTGAAACAGGATGGCAAAAGTTAGCTGGAATTGGGTACTTTCTTTCAAGTCACTTAGGCTCTGAGACTACCCCAGCAGATTAGGCTCTAGTTAACTAGTTACTTCTGAGGTCAGACCTTGTTAAAAAGGACAGAGTTCTCTAGGACATTCAGGATGGCTTCCTTCCCCTCCCCTTGCAGGATGCAGGAATAAATTTTTCTCTGATATTTACTGTGGGAACCTGATTGACCTCCTAAAGGTAAAACAAAAGCATGGAGTCCCCTGGAGTTCTTATATCACAAGAGTTGACTACTGTGAGCCTGAAGCAATTGTCAATTATAGTTCAGGTTTCTGTATTCCAACAAGGTTACTGCATCCTGGCACTGGTTCCTACAGAGGTTTCTGCTCATGGGTTTCTGCTGTGGTAAGCTGTAATTTTTATTTGTCTGTCTCTCTGGTTCCAGGGCAGCAGTCTGTTCTGTGACCTTACTTCTCTTTCTCTGATGGTTCTGATGACAGTTGTTGATTGTTCAGTTTATTTGACTTTTCATTTGTTTGTTGAGATGGAATGGAGACTTCTAAGTTCTTTATA
Source organism: Panthera leo (assembly GCF_018350215.1). NCBI lineage: Eukaryota > Metazoa > Chordata > Mammalia > Carnivora > Felidae > Panthera > Panthera leo. Next base: position 24,575,960 of record NC_056683.1, on the reverse strand, counting down.
TGCGTAAACCAGAAACCAGAAGTACTCTTACCCTTCAATATTAGGAAGCATTGAGAATTTTAATAATTTAAGCTTCTTGAAAAGAGATCTTCTGGTGTCTTCTGATGTGTTCCAGTCTGGATTGGTTTCTCTTGTGGTTCATGGCTGACATTCTGGAACCTCCCTGCACCATTATCATGGAAATACCCTCCACTTGCCTTATATGTTAAATTCCATGTTTCCTATATCTTGGGCCTTCTTGTTTTTGTTCTTGATTTACTTCCTCTTTTTGATGAAGTACATCCTCCCATTGTTTGATGATGAAAGATGTTTGAAGAGTATTTGGTTTTAGAGCTTGAATATTTAAAATTTTCTGCATTTTACCCTACTACATGATTGAAATTTTGGCAGCTAGAGCTCACTTTCTATCAAAAGGTTAAAGTCATTGTTCCATAGTCCCCAAGTTTGATTTCTTGACTATTCCATTTAATACATTTAGCAGAAGCTCAAGTGTAGGGGTGGTCACGCAAAATCCAGGAAAGCCATCTGAGACCCTCCATGGAGGAGTGACTGAGATGAGGCTTTCTCCATCTTCTTGCCTGTCACTTACTCTGTATGTTCAAGATGCTCTGCTCTTCCTGTCAAAAGAGAACTTCTTCTCAAAGGAAGAAACCTCTCCTTTTGTCAGGTCATCTGATTTCTTAGTCCCCTCACTGGAAAGTTTTCACCCAGATGTAAGTCCCCCTCACCTTATTGTCTATATTACTTTGTACTTGTCAAATGTTGTATATTGTGCTATGCTTTCCTCCCTCATTTCCATGTATTCCTTTGTAAACTCCTTAAGCCGAGGGGTCAAGTCTTTATGATTCCTGTCTCCCCAGAGTGGCTAGACCATGAAAACTGTTTACTTTACTTGGATGGAAATGAAATTTATTTCAGGATAGTCTAACCATAATGACAAATGTACATGCAAAGACATAATTTGGCCCAATTCTTTCTGGATGGACTTCGAGACTGAGGTAGACAGGTTGCATTATTTTGGAGGTTCCCCTCCAAATGAATTCAAGGGGAAGTTGTTACCTCCTTGATTGGTACTAATGGCTCCACAGAACACAAGACACAACCCATCTCCCTTCTGTTCTGCTGCTGACCCCAAGGTAACACCATGGGGACACACTTGTCATTGTGGCACCTCTAAGATGAAATCTGTATTTTGACCAAAGTGCTGCATTTCAGCATCTATTATTATTGGTGTATGCATTATTAGCCAACAGGCTATTCTTCTGCTTGAAAAACCTTGTAGAAGACTATCCATACTATGAGCTAGCATTTAGTATATGCTATTATACTAGAACTTTTTCTAAGCACTTCAGCTATATTAACTAATTTAATTTTTATAAGGACCTTATGAGACAGGTTCTGTTATTCCCACTTTACAGATGAGGAACAGAGAGGTTTAAGTAATTTCCTCAAAGTTAAACAACAGTGATAGCAGAGTTGGGCACTGCTGTGTTTCTTCCCTTTGCTAAATAGAAAGCACTTGATTTATTTTCACATGCTTTTGGGGATAGACAAGACAATCCTCATGTAGTGAGAGCAAAAAATGCTTTAATACAGATCAGTGTGAAGAACACTCAACCTTGAATATATCCCTATAAAATCACATGGGAGAAAGCCTGTGTACAGATGAGCTCTTGGAGATCATCACAAGATCTCTCATTTTCTTCAAACACCCTAATTAATTGAGTTACTTAGGAAAGTATTAATAGATGAACAGGACAGAACTTAAACTAGCTTGACACAAGAAAATGCCAAGCAGGTATATTAATTTGAAAGCCATCACAGGGGTATCAGGGTCAGGGTCTCATTTGTGTTTTTCATTATTTCTCAGAATAAAGGAAAGGTATTTCTGCATTCCTAACTGAAGGATTGCAGCAAAGAAAAGCATTTTCTTATGGATTCATATATTTTTGCCAACTAAATATAATAATAAATGATATTAAAATGAAAAAGAAAAATCAGATGAAGAAAAAACAATGCTGGAAATTTATAAACTTTTTGAGAAATAGCATATATTTATATTTATGTGTATGTATGTATGTATATGCATGTGTATGGTGTGCGTGTGTGCGTGTGTATGTAGTGTGTGCATGTGTGTGTATTTATTTGAATTTCCAGCAGAAACCTGAAATGCTCCTTCACAGGCCTCAGAGATCACAAGATACTGAGTATTTCATTAGAGCAGTGTTGAGTAGTAGTTATGGCTAATGAGCTAGAGAAGCTGAGGTCACTAAGGAGGCAAAGGGGTTTTAATCCCCACTTGTGGGAGCCAGTCTCCAACAGAGTCCCCAGTGTTTGTTTTCCTTTTGGTTTCATGCTCTTGTGTAACCAGTAGGATTTTGTTAAAATGACAGCGTGTTTTAAAATATTTAAAATGACACTTAAGACTAGGTATAAAAGACATTATACATTTCCACCTTGCTTTTTCGAATAACTCACTCTGGGGGAAACCAACTGTCACTTTGTGACACTTAGGCAGCCATAGAGACAGGTGCACCTGGCACAAAATAAGGAACCAAGGCTTTCTGCCAACAGCCAACAAAAACAAAGCATCCAACTTAGAGTCAGATCTTCCAGCCCCAGTCAAACTTTCAGATGACTGAAGCCCAGGCCAACAATGTGACTGATCACATGAGAGATCCTGAGCCATACATAACTAATAGGTGTATATTAATGGAGACATATTTTTACATACCATAAAATATACTCATTTAAAGTACACAATTCAGTGATTTTTAGTATATTCACACAGCTGTGCAAATGTTACCATAATATAATTTTGGAACATTTTCATCACTCCAAAAGCAAACCCTGTAGTAATAATCTCCCTCTTCCCCAGCCCTAAGCATGTACTAATTATCTTCTGTTTCTATAGATTTGCCTATTCTGGACATATCATATCAATGGAATTATATACTATGTGGCCTTTTGTGTCTGACTTCTGTCACTTAGCATAATATTTTCAAGATTTACCCATGTGGTAGCATGTATCAGTACTTCATTCCCTTTTACAGTCAAATAACATTTAAACATATGGATATATAACATTTCCTTTATCCATTTTTTAGTTGATGGACATTTGTGTTGTTTTCATTTTTTGGATTTTATGAATAATGTTACTGTGAACATTTGTGTACATGATTTTGTGTGGGCATATGTTTTCATTTTTCTTGGGTATATACCTAGGAGCAGAATTATTGGATCTCTTGGTGACTATATGTGTAAACTGCTGAGGAACTTCCAGTCTGTTTTCCAAAGTACCTGCACCATTTTATGTTCCCATCAGTAATGTATGAGGGTTTTTAATTCTCCATATCCTCACCAATACTTATTATTATCCATCTTTTTATTGAAGCCGTCCTTTTAGTTGTGAAATGATGTCTTGTTGTGGTTATGATTTGCATTTGCCTGATGGCTTTTGATGTGAACATCTTTCCTTATGCTTATTTACCACTTGTATATTTTCCTTGGAAAATTTTCTATTCAGATCCTTGGCCCATTTTTAATAGGCTTACTTGTCTTTTTATTATTGAGTCTTAAGACTTCTTTACACAGCAATAATACAAGTGCTGTGTCAGGTATAAGATTTGTAAATATATTTTCCATTATGTGAGTTGTCATTGTATATTTTTGATAGTATTATTTGAGCACAAAAGTTTTTAGCTTTACTGTAGTTCAATTTATTTTTTAAAATTTTTTTTTGCTGATTCCTTTGGCATCATATCTAAAAAACTATTGCCTAACCCAGGCTTATAAAAATTTACTCCTGTTTTCCTTTAAGAGTTTTATAGTTTTACCTCTTACATTTATGTCTTTTGACCGATTTTAAGTTAATTTTTATATATGATGTGAGGTAAGGGCACAAATTTATTATTTTGCATGTGGCTATCCAGTCCCAGAACCATTTGTTGAACAGGCTATTCTTCGCTGGATTATTTGTTTTTCAGGTGTGGAGTTTGGTGAGTTCTTTATAGATTTTGGATACTAGCCCTTCGTCCGATATGTAATTTGCAAATATCTTTTCCCATTCTGTCTGTTGCCTTTTAGTTTTGTTGATTGTTTCCTTTGCAGTGCAGAAGCTTTTTATCTTCATGAGGTCCCAATAGTTCATTTTTGCTTTTAATTCCCTTGCCTTTGGAGATGTGTCAAGTAAGAAATTTCTGTGGCTGAGGTCAGAGAGGTTTTTTCCTGCTTTCTCCTCTAGGGTTTTGATGGTTTCTTGTCTCACATTCAGGTCCTTCATCCATTTTGAGTTTATTTTTGTGAATGGTGTAAGAAAGTGGTCTAATTTCATTCTTTTGCACGTTGCTGTCCAGTTCTCCCAGCACCATTTGTTAAAGAGACTGTCTTTTTTCCATTGGATTTTCTTTCTTGCTTTGTCAAAGATTAGTTGGCCATACATTTGTGGGTCCAGTTCTGGAGTCCCTATTCTATTCCACAATGTCTACGTGTCTGTTTTTTTGCCAATACCATACTGTCTTGATTATCACAGCTTTGTAGTAGAGGTTAAAGTCTGGGATTGTGATGCCTCCCGCTTTGGTTTTCTTCTGCAAAATTACTTTGGCTATTTGATGTCTTTTGTGATTCCATACAAATTTTAGGATTGCTCGTTCTAGCTTTGAGAAGAATGCTGGTGCAATTTTGATTGGGACTGCATTGAATGTGTAGATTGCTTTGGGTAGTATGACATTTTAACAACATTTATTCTTCCAACCCATGAGCATGGAGTGTTTTTCCATTTCTTTGTATCTTCTTCAATTTCCTTCATAAGCTTCCTATAGTTTTTAGCATACAGATCTTTTACATCTTTGGTTAGGTTTACAGAAGACATGAATAGACACTTCTTTAAAGAAGACAACCAGGTGGCCAACAGGCACATGACAAGATGCTCAATGTCGCTCCTCATCAGGGAAATACAAATCAAAACCACACTCAGATACCACCTCAAAAAATTAAAAATAGATCTATCCTATGACCCAGGAATAGCACTGCTAGGAATTTACCCAAGGGATACAGGAGTGCTGATGCATAGGGGCACTTGTACCCCAATGTTTATAGCAGCACTTTCAACAATAGCCAAATTATGGAAAGGGCCTAAATGTCCATAAACTGATGAATGGATAAAGAAATTGTGGTTTATATACACAATGGAATACTACATGGCAAGGAGAAAGAATGAAATATGGCCTTTTGTAGCAATGTGGATGGAACTGGAGAGTGTTATGCTAAGTGAAATAAGTCATACAGAGAAAGATACCATATGTTTTCACTCTTATGTGTATCCTGAGAAATGTAACAGAAGACCATGGGGGAGGGGAAGGAAAGAAAAAAAAAGGTTAGAGAGGGAGGGAGCCAAAACACAAGAGACTCTTAAAAACTGAGAACAAACTGAGGGCTGATGGGGGGTGGGAAGGAGAGGAGGGTGAATGATGGGTATTGAGAAGGGCACCTGTTGGGATGAGCACTGGGTGTTGTATGGAAACCAATTTGACAATAAATTATAGAAAAGAAAAGAAAAGGAAAGGAAAGGAAAAGGAAAAGGAAAGGAAAGAAAGGAAAGGAAAGGCTATTCTTTCCCCTTATATCTAGACTCTCAGTTCCATCCCATTCATCTATGTGTCTATCATTATGCCAATACCACACTGTCTTGACTACTGTTGCTTTTAGATAGTTTTGAAATAAAGAAGTGTGTGTCCTCCAATTTTTTCTTCTTTTCGAAGCAATGAAATTTTTCAGTTTTTAGTTTATCTGGTAATACCTTAATTTCAACTTCATTTTTTAAAAGACAGTTTTGCTGAACATAAGCTTCTTGATTCACAGGTTGGTTGGTTGGTTGGTTGGTTTTTCCATTATATTGAATATGGCCTTTGGCCACTGTTATTTTGATAAGTCAGTTTATTGAGGGTTCAGTCAATGTTATTAGGATTCCCTTGCATATGATGAGTCATTTTTCTCTTGTGGCTTTTAAGATTGTCTGTTTATTGCTGTCTTTCAACATTTTAAGTATGATGTGTCTGGGTGTGGCTTTGTTCTTTAATCCTACTGAGAATTAACTGAGCTCCTTGGATATATAGAAGAATTCTTTTCAGCAAATTTGGGACATTACTAGCCATTATGCCTTTTAATACTTTTCTCAGTTCCTTTCTCACTATCCTCTCCTTCTGGTATACCCAGTATGCATATGTTGAAGATGCATACTTGAAGATGTCCCACATTTCTCTGAGGTTCAATTTATTTCTTTTTTCATTTTTTCCTCTTGTTTTTCCTACTGTATAATCTCCATCTATCTTCCAGTTTTCTTATTCTTTCTTCTGCCAGCTCAAATCTGTGGTTAAGTCCCTCCAGTGAAATTTTCATTTCAGTCATTATATTTTCAACTCTAGAATTTCCATTTGGTTCTATTTTGTAATTTATCTTTTTTTTATATTTTCTAATTGTTGAGACATCATTATCACACCTTCCTTTAGTTCTTTAAACATGGACTCCTTTAATTTTTCGAACATATTTATAATAGCTGCTTTGAAGTTTCTGTCTCCTATGTCCAACAACTAGACCCCTTACAAGCAACTTTTTTGCCTACTTTTCTTCCTGTGCATGGGTCTCACTTTCCTGTTTCTTTGCATATCCTATTTTCTGTTGAAAACTGGACATTTTAGATAATACATTATAGCAGCTAAAGATACTGATTTTCTCCCTTCTGAGGATAGTTGCTGTTGTTTGTTTAGTGAGTTTGATGGGCTAGTTCAGTGAAATCTATTTTCCCTGCACTGTGAAACATCTCACATCACTACTCAAACTTTTCCCTCTTAATTTTATCTTTAAGCCTAGTTTCCTCCCAGTCACCCCTTGGTCAGAGGTTGTAGTTAAGCCCCTAAACCAATGATTTTCACTTGTTACCATTGGATCCGGATGTGGTTTGGAGACTGCTCATTGTTCAGGGAGCTTATAGGTTGCCCCACTTTCAGCCAGTGTCCAGTAGCTCAGAATTTCTGTCTCCACTTACTCTTTGGAGGACTCGGCCTTGGGCATACACACAGAGTTCCTGATCACCAGGGATGAAGGCAGATTTAGCTGACTGTCTGACAGACCTGACTGTCTCTTTCCTTGATCATCTCATTAAGCTTCTGGCTAGTCTGTCTCTGTATGCATCATACAAAATTATTAGCCTTTACTAATTGCTTCATTGTTTTCACTGATGACTTGGAACACAAATTGCTCCACAGTCTGATCCAGTGAAAGTATAGCCCCTTAATAGGATCAAGGTATTACCAGTCTTAAGGCATGCTCCAACTTTTTCCTGGGCAGGATCTCTGTGCTTTGGATGAGGAGTTAGGGAGGTGAGGAGATGGGGAACTCTTCATCCACTGCACCATCTGTGGATCCTCCTTACCAAGCAGGAGCTGTATATGGGGAAGGTAGGAACTGGTGCCATTGGCTAACTGCCACCACTGTCCAGTAAGATTTTCCACAGCCCAGAGGTGAGGTTTGGGGTGGGAGATGGAATTTGCCCAATATTCACCAGCTGCCAAATCTTTCTGAAATAGCTCTTCTACCTCAGGAAGCTGGAGGAGATGGGAGCTGCCCTTAGCTGTTAGCCTTGACCTGACTTTTGGGAAGGTCTCTTTAGTTAGATATAAATGGTCTGTTTCCATTTCAAAGAGAGTCACAATAATATCTCTCATCTTATACACTCTTCTGCAATGTGACCTTGTACCTTCTCCATCAAAAGGTGAAGTTTATTTCCCTACCTCCTTAGGTGAGCCCTTTGTCTGCTTTGACTAGTGCAATATAGGGGAAGCAATGTTGTTCCTGTGGATGGATGGTCTGGCACCTTCTCTTCCTCCTCTCAAAATAATTGCTCCCAAGACATACCCTCCTAAGAATAGATACCATACTGTGAGAAGCCAATCCACATGCAGAGGCCAGCTGGAGGCACTTAAGTTTTTACTCCAAACTGAATATCCAGCCTATAGTCATCACCAACTGCCAGCCATATGAGTGACCCATCTTAGATATTCTAGCCTAGATGAGGCCCCAAATGACTTCAGCCCTTACAGATAGCATATACAGAAAATCCACATAAGCCCAGTAGATCTACAGAATCATAAGAAGTAATAAAATAGCTGTTAAATATTGTTGTTTTAAGGCACGAAATTTGACTCAATGTGTTCACCAACTTAGAAGTTCCCCCAAACCCCATTGTTTAGGGGGTTTTATAGATGTTTCATTGCATAGGCATGATTGATTAATTCACTGGCCATTGGTAATTGAAAATCTTCAGCCCTTCTTCTCTCCCCAAAGGGCAGAGAGTAGAGAAGAAAGTTTCAACCCTCTAATCACATGGTTGATTCCTCTGGCTGCCAGCCTCCGTCCTAAAGTTGTGTAGGAGACTACCTCATTATATAAACTCAGGTATAGTCTAAGGGGCTCATTATAAATAGCATACACTTTTATCACTCAGGAAATTCCAAGGGTCTTAGGAACTGTGTGTTCCAGGAACAAAGACCAAATATATATTTTTTCTTATACCACAACCCTATATAAGCAACATCTACCTAAACCACTGACTTCCAAACTTGTTTGGCTATGACCCTTAAATACATCTTACATCCTAACCAAGTATGCAAACAGCACACACATATATATGTATGTGCATAAACACCCAAAATTTTTATACAATTTCTAGGAAATCATATTCACCCTCACTATATGCAATATACTCTGATATTTTCAATTCAGTTCAATTCATTCCTGTTCTATTCTGTTTCTCCTTTTTTGCTTTCAAATGCTGGCTCCAACCCATGAAATGAATTTCTTGACCCACTAATGTGACTCAAGCCATAGTTTGAAATACACTGTGCTCTCAAGACTTACTAAATCTCTTCTCTGAGACTTTACAGAGAAGACAGAAATGAAGTCACCCTTTGCAAAGGAGAGTGACCTCCTGGATCAGCAGGTAAACATACTAGCATGCCGAGTAAGAAAACAGAGCTCAGTGAATGTCAACTGTCTAGCTATAAAGAAGAATGAGAACAGGTGATGGCAGAGGAAAGAATCTCTTACAGACAGCTCTCTCCCATGCAGCTACTAAATACATGTTTTTCAGTCACTTGTTTCAGAAACCCAAAGTGGTCTCCCAGGATACCCTTAGCCCCATACCTGCCCTCAAGTTTGTATTTAAGTCCTTGTGTCCCCCACCGCCAGTTACACCTCTGCCCTGAACCTTCCTACTAGTTCTGAGAAGGCTGACTTCACAGAGTCTGTGTGACCTCACTACCTGACACCAACAGATGGTAGATTGACCATATAGAGATGTTTTCCAGAGCTGTGGATATAGTCAGAAACGGGGCTCTAGCCCAGCACTGGAAAAAGGATCCTGGCTAGAAGAAACAAGTATGTCCCAAAAAGGGTGGCAAAGGGCTTTGTTTTTAGAGATGTCATACCCAGTTCTGTGAGTTTAAAGACAGATGTTCTTTGTTATTCTAGAGAAGCATATGGTTTTTTACGCTTTCTTTAGTCTTCCCTGGGTTAAATTGCTATGGCATTGTCTCACTTCTTCTAATGGGCCGTGTCTAACATCTGTGCAGTTACAAATGGGGCATGCTCATTTGTGGGTTTATGGAGCTTGAATAACCTCAAGTCTGCCGGGGACCTGCTGCCCCACACAGGACAGAAAGAAGCAGGGGGCACTGCTGGAGTGTGAATTAGGTCAATTCACAGAGCAAGGGAAATTAATGAAGCAATAGGCATTAAGGACAAAAAAAATCCTAACCTCACTGTCCTGGAGTATTGTTTAACTTAGATTCATTTGCCTTCTCTAAAACTTGTTTGTGATATTTAAATGACATTTATTGGGTTTTATTTTTTATATTATAAATGTAACACATGCATATTACACAGAATTTTTTAAATATAAAAAAGAAAACAAATCAGTCATAGTTGTACTACTCAGAGAAGACCACTGTTATTGTTTTTACATTTTTTCTTTCTTTCATTTTATCTCAGCCATGTGTAAACTTGAGATACATTTTAATCATGAAGCTGTATATGCAATTTTGTAATATGTTTTTTAAATTTACCATTATATTGAAGCATTTTCCCCATGTTGTCCTCAAAAGCATCCTACAAAATATTTTATCTCAATTTCTCTTTCATTCTTATAAAAAATATATGTGTACTCCATAAGTATCTTCAAAGATATGCAGATTTAGAATGTGCAATATTTCAGTGTTCTAGATTTTAAAAATTATCATCCTCAGTAATGACAGGCCAAAGTAAAGAAAATAGAGGCCTCTCTTATTTTTTTGCAATTGCTTTGAATTAGGCTTTCTCTGTATGGTGGCCATACCTCCAATTCATTCATTTGTGGTAATATAGATGTGCATTTGTATATCCTGGGAAAGAGACCTAGAACTCTTTTTAGAAGGACTAAAATCCTACTTTTTAAAAAGTTGGAGATATACTAATCTAAACACTGAATTTTTTAGAAGAGAGAAAGTAACAAAGTCTGTCTTCAAATCAAGTAATTATGGGGTTAAGTTTCTCTCTAGGACCTTAAAACACCATTTGTAGTGCCCTAATCTTGGGGCACAGCCTTTTCAAACTTGCAGACAGAGGGCTCTAGAACCCTCCATAATTACTGTGAAATGGGCATTCTTCTGAATTCAATGGGTTTTATTGGAAGAAAATATTTAATTTCAATTGGGGCATAGAAAGCAGGAGAGGGGAGGAAACTTTTTAAAAATTGTAAAACTGTTTCCTTGTCCCCACCAAGCTCCCTTTGTGCACTTATATTGTTCTAATTTTTTTAGAGGATTTAAGCCCACTCCCCCCAAGCCACACCTCCTTTGCTTTTCCCAAGAGCCCATTAGAAGACAAGTGTGGGGCCAAGACTTGATCCCATCCACCTGCAGAGGCCAGAGCACCTCCCTGCTCAGTAATGGCATCACTCCATTCCTTCCTGCTAATGGCATAATCAACTGCACATTCCTCATTTATAACATCTCTACGCTCTCTATATCAATCCAGTCGCCTTTTCCAGCCACCTATAAGTGTAAAGGCAGATTTACTCCTGTCTCTCCAACATGAAGCAGACTTCAAACAAAAGGAAATAAGGACATGAAGTCCTCTGGGCCATTTTATAGCACCCATCAGAAGGCTGACAGGGCATTCAAACAGGGCCTTTATGTGGCTTTGAATAAATGTGTTCAACGAGGCAGTATGTGGGCAGCTTCGAGTTTTCACCTGGGACAGATAAGGTGACACGAGATAAATTCCTTCCATGTTTCTATGGATGCCTAGGAACCAAGAGGCCAGGACTGCTTCTGAAAGCCAGTGCAAAGCAACACCCTCCTCCAAACAGGATGTTCTTATCTGATTGGGGCTGCAAGATGGGAATTTTTCCTCACTCTCCAGTCACCAGAGGTCCAGGCTGTGGGGACAGTGCTGGGGCCTGACTGACAAGGAGACAAGCTGGAAAAGGCTATTTTCAGGGAGGAGAAGCAGCACAGAACCACCAGTGTTCTGCATGCAGGACCCTACCCACTCAAAGTCACAGGGGACTCAGATGAAGACATGGCAGCCAGTCCTGCCAGAGTTCCAAACATTCCTTCCTGGAGAATAGTGGCCCCAGGAATCTGTGTTTTCCTCCTGATGCTGGCCTCATGCTCAATCAGCCTTTGCTACTTCCTCTGAGTCTCCACCACAAGTGCATCCCTGGGTTCTACCAGCCACCAATCTACAACCTACAGATTTAAGAAAGGCAAATATTTAACCAGAAGACAAGGGCATTGGTTTGGCTTGACACAATAGTTTAGTTTTGTCTCTTCAAGGAAGTTGTAATTTTCAAGACAGCACATTTCTAACCATGTCAACCATTTAATGTCACTGATAAAAAAAAATCTGATGCTGTAGGGTATGAAGTGATCCTTTGATCTTCCATTCCTTCCATCTTTGCACCATTATTTCCTTCCTGTGCTACCCTCCCTTGTGCCAAATATTAGGTGGGTCATTCTGATCTGTGTCATTTGGTAGAGATTCAATATCCACCTCCTCCTTCATACTGGAAGTCTAAAGAAGCCAAAACGAATCTCAATCTCCATTGTAAGTAGCTAGCAAAAAAAAAAAAAAAAAAAAAAAGGAAATGAGATCAAACTTTAACATTTTTCTCTAAGACAAAAAAAAATGTTTGTTTGTATTCTCTATTTTTCCTGTCTCATTGTATATGATTTCACATCATAAGAATTTGTTACAAGTCAGAGCCAGCTCTGCCTTTGAAAGAGGCACCAAAATACAGTTATGGGAAGGAAGGGTATCTCATCTATAAGGCCAGTGTTGAAGGATGAGCTGTGACTCCTGAACTTTGGTGAACATGATTAACAAGGGTTCCTTGAAACTATAAAGTCCTGGGCCTCCTTGGTGGCTCAGTCAGTTAAGTGTCTGACTCTTGATTTCATTCAGGTCATGATCTCATAATTCATGGGATCGAGCCCCATGTTGGGCTCTGCACTGATGGTGTGGAGCCTGCTTGGGATTCTCTCTTTCTCTCCTCCCATCTCTCTCCCTCTCTCTCAAAATAAATGAATAAACTTAAAAAATAAAACAAAACTATAAGGTCCTGCAAGATCCCCACCCTGAGAGATTCAGCTGAGTATACCTCCAGGGGATTCTAAAGCAAATGAGTGGTCCCCAGTCTTTGAGAAACACTGTGCAAATTCGAGCACAACACCTCTGGCTTTAGCAGCCTGTGGGTCTTGGGGAGGACCAGAAGGTTGGCAATGAAGAAGTCAAGGCCATAAGTGAAGCAAATGAGTTTTAAAGAAAGGGAAAGGAAGACTCTGAACAGAGCTAGTGGTAGAAGGAGGGAAGAAGGAGGATATCATGTACCTTTTTTTATTTCAAAGAATGGAAAGATTTAAGTGTCGAAATGAAAGAACAAATAGTGAAAGAGAAGTTGAAGATAGCAGGAAAGTGGAAGATGACTGGATTCTAGTCCCCAGAAGAGGTAAGAAGACTTAAGAACCAGTGCATCACCAGTGTATGACCAGCCAGCTTTGCACTGAAGGAAGGGAATTTATCCTCCAAGTCAGAAGGCAATCTGAATAATAACCTTCTGAGATAAAAATGGACAGACACCTAAAGTTTTTATATAACAGTGTTTCTTGGTGGTTTTAACTTACTTGAAGAGTTGAAATAGGGAAATAGGACTTAGAGAAAAAATGCATATACCAAGGAAAGCTCTGGTTGTCGAACCCCAAATGGTACTCACTTCTAAAAGGCAGTAGTCTCTAGATGTTCAGAAGAAATGGCTCTATCTTCTCACCAAAAAGGGGACAACTGGAATCCTAACTTCTCATGGCTGCTGTCTGATCCTCTTATTAAAAACATCCTGCCGGGTGCCTGGGTGGCTCAGTTGGTTAAGTTGGTTAAGCGTGCTACTTTGGCTCAGGTCATGATCTTGCAATTTGTGGGTTTGAGCCCTGCGTGAGGCTCTGTGCTGACAGCTTGGAACCTGGAGCCTGCTTTGGATTCTGTGTCTCCCTCTTTCTCTGCCCCTCCCCTACTCACACTCTGTCTTTATCTCTGTCTGTCTCTCTCTCAAAAGTAAATAAAACAAAACAAAAAACAACAACAAAAAAATCTTTCAAAGATAAATTGTAACTTATTTGAGGCCAGCAACCCAGTGATTTTCAGTGGACAATATCTCACAAAGCAGTAGGCAGTGTTAAAGGGATCTAATACATTGTTTTTGATGTTTATTTTGAATTATATAAAAGTTATATGTATATATTATTATAAAATGTACATTCTTAGTCCAGAAAATAGAAACAACTAAAAGGGGGGAGGGAGTCACTCATAGTTACACAAAGATCACCACTTTTAAGACTTGAGTGCTGTATTAACTAAATTCCAACATGCCCCCAATAATCCTTGCCTACCAGTATTCAGACCCTTACATTGTCCCCTCCCACACAAAATCAGGACTGGCCCTGAGTGCCAACAGAATATGACAAAAGTGTAACTTCTGAGGCTAGGTCATAAAGGACATTTCAGCTTCTACCTGTAACCAGAGTTTTTCAATAGTAGCACTATTAACCTGGAAAAACCTGATGGCAAACTTCATGAGAGCCAAAACGTCCCAGATGGACCATTCCCAAATTCTTAACCCATGGAAACCAGGAGAGATAATAATGATTGTTTTAAAGAGCAGTACGTTTTGGGCTGACTTGCTTCGTTGATTTCTTTGTTTAGAAATTATCCTTGATGTTTGAATACTGACTACATTTAGAGTAGATATGCACTGCTCTAATGTTCTTTTTCTATCTTGAGAACATTTCACTGGGTCTAGGTAAAAAAGTGAAAAATGGAAATCAGCACGATTGTTTACTCACTACATAAAATTATCTTGTGAGCTTGAATTATTCATAAAATTTCAGTTAGTGGGTAGAAAATATGTTACAAACACTAGCTGTAAGGTGTGGGGTGGAATGAGATGTTGGCTCCAACATAAGTCTTAGCCATCATGCCCTAATTTTTGTGAACTAAGCTCCTGTCTCCAAAGCAATAACATTATAATTTTTAGGAATCCCTCCCCCCACCTTTGCCTGACCGGTCTGTAGAAGAATTAATAATGCATCTTAGAGGGTCTCAGATCCTTGCTCAGTCCTATGTCATGAAATGAACTAAGGAGTAATTGCACCCTGGTGAATTATGCTAATTCAGACTGATTATATATGGCTCTGACCTGCCTCCACAGGCTTAAAGACAAAGTGAGTATCATTTGCTACTTAAAAAACCAAATCTAAATATCTTTCCTAAACAAGCTGCATGCACTGCTCCCTCAGTGAGGCACTTACTGAGGCGGGAAATCAAATCTGTAAGCCCTGGGAAATGAATCTCAGGCCCCTGCTCTTGCTGGTCCTATTGCTCTGGTACTATGATCTGGGGCCAGTGTGTTTGCCCTGAGATTTTGGGCTGGTTTTTGTTTTTGTTGTATACTTCCCATACTATTCTCATTTCTGACAATGGATTACATTCCCTGTATCTCCCCTTTTTTAGCTGCCATGAACTTGAAAGGGTTACTCAGTTTTGGTTTTTAATATTGTTAACAAAAATGTATTACTCTGCTTTTTACTCTGGTCAGCAAATACATATATTATTCCATTAGCAAACTGCTGATTTTAAGTTACTGAATCCAGTTATCCAGTTCTAGAAATATAAATGTCATGCCAGTGACTATCCTGAAAATTTATTACAGGAGAGAAAACTGGAAATTAAGGAGCAAAGAACTACAGATTCTTATTTCCTTGGTTTGGTTTTAAAAGTCTACCAGCAGATCATCAAGTATTTATTTGAGGAAAAATGACAGACAGGAAGAAAAGAATAAGAAAACCTTTTTAGACCTTGAAATGAGCCAGATACTCTGCCAGGCTCTGCATTTTGTCATTTAGCCTTCATTAAGAAGACAGGTACCAACCTCCCTAATACCAGATGAGGAAACAGAGTCATTCAGAGCTTTAACAACTTGTCCTGAGTTTCAAGTGATTGAAGTAGAATTTGCCTTATTCCTAACCACTATGCTAAACCAAGCAGATGACATTTATCTTTGTGTCAGAGTTCTTGACTGCACACAGTGGAAAACAGCTCTGATAAGCAAAGAGGAACTTAGTGGTTGGAAAAGGGGGTTGGTGGGAAGGGGAGAAGAATATGAATGTGGCTCGTAGAATCAATAAGAGATTGAAGGACCAAACTTGGGAGCCAGTGGAAACAAGGCATCTCTGAAATCCTAAGACAAGCAATAGTCTCCCTATAAAGGCAGGTAGCCAGGCCTTCTTGAGAATGACCCAACCCTTTCTCCCAGCCTTCCCTCAAGAGTCAAAGTCCCAGATAAACACATCTGATTGGCCAACCTGAGGGCTCATGCTCACACTTACAGATGCATCCCAGCATGAAGGATAGCTTCTATACTGGGAGGCCTCTGAATTCACCCTCCACCAAGACCTCATCAAGTAGGGAAGCTTTGGAGTCACGCATGCTGGACATAAAGCATGTCAAATGACTAACAAAGTCTTGAAAACGAAATGTCTTTTTTTTTATGAAACAAACAAACCTGCTATGTGAACATGACAAACCTACCTGGGATTAGTGTGTCTTCCTGGTTAGGATATATACTCCATAAGGGGTGGGACAGTACCTCTCATGTTTTGCACACAGTCTGGGACATGATGAGTATCCTGATAAATATTCCTATTCCTTGAGTGAATGAATTTCACAAATACATTTTGCCTACTGTGTCTCCCACTACTTTATCCAGTGACATCACACGGTTCTGGGTAGATAAGACGTACTTAAGTCTATTTGCAGACTTCAAATATTACAAACAGGGAGAAATAAAACTCCCTAGCTTTCTTGTGCAGCATTCTGAGTAAATGCCATTCCATGCTTAAGCAGTAAATCTCAGGATCAACCCTATGGGTTACACTTTCCTGGGGAAACTTCACAAATTGTGTTTCTTTTTTTAATTTAAAGAAAATTTATTATCAAAATTAAATAATTTTAAGCATACTTAATGCATATCCCCACCATTTTTCATATTATCTTTACCTCCAGTACATAAATATTTAGCATAGCTACAATCAGAGTATACATACCTCTTATATATTATTTTTTCCACAAGATATTACACTGTTCTGTGTTTCAAAATAGACTACATAAATTACAGTGTTAGTGGCGGCATAATATTCCATGATGTTGATGTACCATAATTTACTAGGCCATTTCCTTATTGTTGGCCATCTGGTTTGTATGAATCAGACTTTTAACAAGATAGGACTTCCGAGAAGATTTAGAATATGGCCCACAGATGGCTTGTGTAAGTGATTTTGATACTACAGTATATCTATTGATGACTGAAGTCAATAAAATGTGACTAAGGATTGCTCACAAATTGGTTGCTGATGTGGGCATTACATGCACAAACAGGATTTAAGGCAAACTAGAGGGATATATGAAGTCCAACAGGATGACAAAAATTAGATGTAGTTGAGATACAAAGGGCCACATAAGCATAAAAACAAAATGGAACCAAATACACAAATAAAGATATTTTAGTCTCATTAATCATCAACGTGTTAGAATTTTCATATTCCAGGGGTTTCTTTACCTGAATCCATGGTTCTATCTATTTTTGAAATATGTGTGTTTGAGTGTGTTCTCCAGATCTAATATCCCTTATACTGATAAATCCTTTCTCAGTTTCTCCCTAAGATTATTATAAATCCATATTCCTAGATTAAAGCAACAATTTTTGGAGTGAAAGGCACGGATGGAAAGTGATGGGGGGAAAAAGAAAGAGGAATCCCAGGGGTGAATTTTGACTTATGGGATGGTGGAAGTTTATGAAGGCAACTTGAATGAAATAGAAAAAAATGAATATTTCTGTATGGAAAAACTTAAAAAGCTACATAATGCTATTTATGCCTTGTTTCAGACACACTCTGTTAAGTGTTCAGGCTACATCTTAGGTCTTAAGGGACTGAAGTTGTCCTTTTATAAAAACCAGATCCTCATCCCTGCCCACACTGTTCCCAGTTAAGCAATGGGTCAAATTCCATCTCCCTGGAATGTTTTAGCACTTGGAGCAACAAACTGGAAAATTCTTCACATTGATTTGGCTCTTATATGAACAAATGTTTCTTCATTTTTCTTCCTTCCTTCACTGGTCCTGCTGTGACTTTGCACCAACCTTGAAAATTCACCCAGGCTGTTCTACGAAGAGAGATTCTATCTGATGGAAAATAGTCTTTGTAGAGCACTATTCAGAGACAGGCAGTGGCGGTTCCTGTGATAGCACAAAACCCAAGTCCTAGTTTTGTGCAGGGCAATGCCGTATGTCATCCTAGGTCCTTTTAAATGTCCCTTGGAGTATGTATTTATAATAGAAAATGCATGCTTATTTCTCAGGTTTTTTCTGCTCTTTAAATGGCAGTTAATTAAACTCATATGATAAGAAAGTGATCCTAGTCTATCATGCAGATCAATATACTTAATTACATATCTGTATGTGTTTAGTTATATATCAGACTGGATAGATAGATACTCTTTCTGAAATCATGCCCCATCACCCATAAATATTCTATGTACATCCTGAAAACAAGAACACTCTCCTATACCACCAACTCTCCAAGTCAGGAAATCCACACTGATACAGCCTAGCCATCCAATCTTCAGGCCTTGTTCAAGTTTCACCAACTGTCTCAACAGTGTCTCTTTTCCTTTGCCACGGAACACTCCCCCACAGAGCATGAGTTGTATTGAACTGTCCATCCCATTAGTCTCCTTCCATCTGGAACAGCCTCTGTCTCTGCCTGCCTCTAGTGTCCTTGACTGTCTTCAAGAGCACAGGCCTTTCATTCAATGAGCTGATCCTCTACAAGCAGGAATACCACCAGCATGATGCCATGCATGTCACATCAGAAGGCTCATGATGCCCACCTGTCCACCAGTGGTGGTGTTACCTTGATCAAGGTGTTACCTTGATGGCCTAGTCAAGCTAGGCCTTCCCCTAGTTAGCCCTTCCCCTGATCCCTGCCACTTTCCCTCTTGAATTTGATATTTTGTGGGGAGATAGTCCAATGTTTTCCCAATACCCTATTTCTCATTAACCCTCCACTCACCAGTGACATACACATGTATCAACTACTACTATTATTGTTGTCTAATGGTCATTACTTATTTCCATTACTCCTCCTACATTTATTAATTAGCATTCTACTATAAGGAAGAGGTTTCCCTTATTCCCATTTGTTTATTTATTCATTTCCTTATTTTTTCAGTATGGATTCATTGATTCCTCTCTCATACAATGGGTTATAATCCAATTACTTATTTTGATCCTTAAATTACTTTAAAATTGGCCAGTGGGAGCCCCTTCAAGCTGGTTCTTGTGTCTTTCTGACATGTTACTGTCATTCTTGGGTGTTTCCTTACTTTCTGGCACAAAAAGATATTCCAGGCTCATCTCGTACTTTTCTTACCCTAGAGTCAGCTCCATTTCTCCAAGCTCTGAGTGTTAGTTGTGCCTGTTCTTACCAGGGTGTCATTGCTTCTAGACCCTTTTAACTGACAGAGGTTGGAAATATATGTATGCACATAAATATGCATGTATACACACACACACTCACACATGCATACATCTATAAAAATTTCTATATCTAACTTTGTGTCTATACATGCACACACTTACATGATTGTATACTCTAATTTATATTTCTAATTTCAAGGTTCTTTCCAGCCTTCCTCCTTTCCTTATTGGTAAAGCCCCCTCAGCTATACACGACAAAGAATCCTGGGGAATAGGGAGACCACTTTAGATCAGTTGATCTGCGAAGGCCTCCCTGAGGAGGTGAGCCTGGATGACAAGAAATGGTAAAAGAGGGCTCCAGAACATGGAAGTAGCAAGGTCAGTGCCTCGGGAATGAGCAGGCTCAGTGTTCAGGAACTGAAGAGAGGCCAGTGTGGTTGCAACACAGACCAGGTAAGGAGATTGAGGGTCATGTTAGATGAGATGGGAAGACACTGGAGGATTTTAAGTAGGGTGTGATGTGAATTTGGTTTACCTGTCCAAGCATCCTGTGGGCTGCTGGGTAAAGGATGCACTGTGGGAGAACAGGAATGGAAGCAGACATCAGGCAGGAGGGTAGCACACCATGTGTTCAGTAAGCAGTAGCCCAGCTACCCCCACTCCAGACTGACTTCCAGCTCTGGAAACTAGGTTGCCTGATGAAATCAATAGTGTGCATTCACTCGCTCACTCACTCATGCAGTTTCTGTTCTGTATGAGACACTGTCGGGTGACACTGGGGACTTGACTTCACAGGACTCTCTGTCCAGCATGCCCCTCCTGGCTCCTGCTTGATTAGTCATAAGCAGCTATGAGCACCTCCAGGTCTGGATGTGTGACAAGTCCCTGTGATGGAAGGCACCAGTGCAGTCTCTGATGAGAGGACCATGGCTACCTCAATGCAGTGCATGTTCTAGTTCAATCCTCTCATGTTATACGTGCAGAAACTAGAAACCAAGGGACTTGCCCAGGGTCATAGGCATTGCCCATATCCTCTTGCTACTGTTTTCCACCTTCCATTTCAATGCTTTCCAGCTTGAAGCACTCACAGATCAGCTCTCTCCCTTGTCCTTGGCATCCTCTTACATATACACAAAATTAAACCTACATGCCTGGCCATGCAAGGAGAAAAGATCTATCCTTGGGGATCCACACTTGGAAGAGTTAATGTAATTTACTTATTAAAGTCGATTTATTGAAAATCCCATGTCTTTGTCTCACTTGAGAGGTGAAGGTGTTTTCTAGAACATAAGCTCTGGTTTCCCTGGGGCTCTTCCTCTGGACCCCTCAGTTTTATATCTATTTAATCAAAATAAAGCAAGGTCATCTGCACCTGTCTTTAACACAGTGCTTCCCTCTCAACTTTAGCCCTTCCCCTGATCCCTGCCACCAGCAGAGAAGCTACCATAACATATGGGGTTCCAGTGAGATCATATAAGAAGAGTGTACCACAGCAGATGCCTGATGGAGACATTCCAGTGACCACCAGGTTGTAATCATCTTCTGCAGCTGCCAGATTACCACAAACCTAGTCACTTGAGACAACACAACCGTATCAACTCATGGTTCCTGTGGGTCAGGAGACTGATTACAAGGCAGCAGGGTCCCCTGCATGGTCTCCCCAAGTTGAGATTCAGGTGTTGGCCAGGGGCTTCAATCTCACTGAGACCCAGGGTTCCCTTCCAAGCTTGTTGGTAGAATTCAGATCCTTGTGATTATATGACTGAGGCCCCAGAGGCCACCTCTGTTCCTTGCCATGTGGCCACCTCCGAAACATGGCAGCTCCAGGCCAGAAAGTGGGCTGCTGCTTCAAATCTCTTTTCAGGATGTCTTCTTTTAAGGGCTCTACTGGTGAGGTCAGCCATACCCAAGGACAATCCTCCTTTCAATGAACTCAAAGTCAACTTAATCACGTCTGCAAAATCCCTTTATCTTTACCATATAAATAACTTAATGACAGGAGTGAAATACCAGCATATTCACAAGTCCTGCCTATGCTCAGTAGGAGATTGTACACAACATGTGCATGGGGGAAGGAATCACAGGCCATCTTAGAATTCTGATCACTTGAGTACACTTTCTGACTAGCTTTTTAAAAAATTGATTTATTGGGGCGCCTGGGTGGCTCAGTCGGTTAAGCGTCCGACTTCGGCTCAGGTCATGATCTCACAGTCCGTGAGTTTGAGCCCCGCATCGGGCTCTGTGCTGACAGCTCAGAGCCTGGAGCCTGTTTCAGATTCTGTGTCTCCATCTTTCTCTCTCCTCCACTGCTCATGCTGTCTCTCTCTTCTCAAAAATAAATAAATAAATAAATAAATAAACGTTAAAAATTTTTTTTAAAAATAAAAATTGATTTATTTAATTTTTTTATTAAAAAATTTTAAAAGTTTATTTATTTATTTTTGAGAGAGGGAGAGAAAGAGAGCATGAGCTGAGGAGGGGCAGAGAGAGAAGGAAACACAGAATCTAAAGAAGACTCCAGGCTCTGAGCTGTCAGCACAGAGCCTGACTTGGGGCTGGAACTCACAAACCGCGAGATCATGACCTGAACTGAAGTCAGATGCTCAACCACTGGGCCACCCAGCCGCCCCTAAATTTATTTTTAATTGCAGTAAAATACACGTAAAATATATCTTTTAACCATTTTTAAGTGTGCAGATAATCTAGGGGCCTTAAGAACATTCATATAAGAACTCCGCATTCTCCTCTCACCCCAGACCCTGGCACCCACCACCACTATCACCACCCCAGTTTCTTATGCATTTGCATTCTCAAATGCAATGATGGCAGGAGCAAAATCAGGAAAAACTAAAAATTTCCCATCTCACTTCTAAGGCTTGCGATTTTATCAGAACCTAGTTTCATGTGCAACTCAAATTAAAGATGCTTCTGGGCTTGTTCTTTGAAAATAGAACCCCTCACCCCCACTGGGCTGGGGCTGTAAACTTTGGTCCCTTTTCTGGGCAGAATGGAAAGGAAGAGAGGAGTTGAATGGTAGAAATAGGACATACTCCCTGATCCTGAACTTCCCACAACCCCAAACATGGCACGCGTTAAAATCAAAACTTCTCACCAAGTCAGCAATATGGTACATTTTCTTCGATTTGGAAAAGGAACTGAGTCCAGACCAAATGAGGAACCCCATGCTGCTTTTGTGTCTCAATTTCCCAACTAACTAATGGGGTTTGCAAAGTCAACTTTTTTTTTTAGTCACATGTTCCCTGTATAGACAGAAGTAACATACTAGAATAATCTCAAATGGTTTTCATACTGCGAGAATTATGAGAGTCAGTTTTTTTTTCTGAAGCTCCCCTACTCATAAATCTGTCAATATTTAATAAGGTAACAAACATGACTTTGAGTCTAAGGTTTCTAATTGAAGCAGTGGGTCACGGGTAAAAACCTGCTTTTTATGTCCCACGAGTCTTCCGCACACCTGTGTCCAAAACGTAGGGGAATTTTGCTCCCTTCATTAGGTTTGGATGTTATATTTTGTACACTGTAGATTTCCACAGCCTTGTTCACAAGGCATAATTATTTCCAGACAAGATGCTGGCTCAGATGACTGCCTCACTCCTAATGTGGCTTTTGAGTTTCGCAAGCAGCAAACTCAGAGCTTTCCTCTCACTGCGCCTTCTGTGCATCCTGGTAACGTGGCAGAGAGAAATCAGAACTACACAAGAGGTCATAATTCTAAGCTATGATAAAATGTTTCCAGAACAAAATAACTTGTTGTTCAAATTCCAAACCCACATGGGTAGAAACTATAATTTTCTGTGTGGATGGCAACTGTCTTCTAGAAACAGAGTAAGAGTGGTTATGCCAGTGGCTTCCGCTTTTGAAATATTCCTGTGTCCGGACGCAGTGATAGAACATTCAGAGGCCCATCCATGTGGGAAGTCCTGCAGGTGAGTGTGCAACCCAGCAAAGAGCATGCAGCTGTGAGTCTGGACAAAGTGAGGCACTCCAATAGCATGTTTTCGTTGCAAACCTGGGAAGAGAAGTTAAGTGGAGTGCCCACACCCTCGATGGGAACCGTCAATGGGAAGCCGTGCTGTCTCTGCCAAGCGACCACAGAAATGTGTTGAGTATCGCAGAACTTGTGTTTACATTGGTTTCCCTCAGGGACTTGGATTTGAATAGCAAAACAAAGACACATTCAAGAAACTTCTTGCTTTAAAAAAATAGTGTTCATTTACGTTGCCACATCACTATTTTTTATGTACTTTAATGGGCAAGAATTACTCCATAAAGTAGAAAATTACAACTACCACCTCCTAAAGATTCCTTTGCAGCTATTTCTACCTCCTCCAGAGGGAAAGAAATTCCAGTTCCATGATGTCACTGGATGTCTGAGGATGCAGCTATTCAAATGTGCACATGTTCTGTTTGTACAGTTTCCTCTTGTGTATCCCAAAGGCATACGAGATGAACGAGCCATGGCAACATTCAGCAAGCTGTGTCTGATCCAGAACTCTCCTTACACACACACACACACACACACACACACACACACACACACACGGTTATTTATGCAGCTCTGACCCTGCCTGGCTGCCCTCCACTGTCTAGCTTTAAGCCTCATGTTTGTCCCAGGGCTTCCTCTTGGCTCCCCTACCCCCTGTTTGAAAAAGTGTTCCAGCCTCCTTGCTGTAATGTGCAGAAGTGCCCAGGTTCCTTCTTACCCTCCTGCCTGCATTTCCTTTCACTGTTTCTTTCTGAGGTTCCCAGCTTTGACCTTCTCCTCTCAAAAGTGTCAAGGAGCTTGGTCTCAGGGAGGCTCACCCTCACCCATCCTCGACTGGTTCCTC
This sequence comes from Panthera leo, assembly GCF_018350215.1. Lineage (NCBI taxonomy): Eukaryota > Metazoa > Chordata > Mammalia > Carnivora > Felidae > Panthera > Panthera leo. Next base: position 24,551,990 of record NC_056683.1, on the reverse strand, counting down.
TCTTCACACTTGATTGAAGAACGCTGTCGGCAGCCCTTGGCCCCGAGCTCTCTGCATCACTGATCCTAGACGTGGTGGATGGATTTGTCTCTGAGCTGGAGGCTCCATTTAGCTATGTCCTCGCCCTTCCTCCCCCACATATCCAAATAGTCTCCAAGCCTTGCCACTCTGCATCTCTCCAGGTCGTTCTGATTCACTTCCTCCTTTGTCTTCTGCGCAAGCCCATGTCTCTCCACTGGCCTGACTTCAAAACTGATCTGGGTCAGACAAAGCCTTGCAGAGACAGGAAATCTGATCCACCATCATTTAAATAGCTATAAGTTAGAGCTGTGGCAGATTTGTAGACTATGAAGAGAATTTAAAATAGAATTAAGCCAGGAGTGCCTGGGTAGCTCAGTCAGTTAAGTGTCAGACTCTTGATTTGGGCTCAGGTCATGATCTCACGGTTTGTGAGATCGAGCCCTGTGTCTGGCTCTGTGCTAACAGCTCAAAGCCTTCTTGGGATTCATTCTCTCTCTCTCTCTCTCTCTCTCTCTCCCCGCCCCTCCCCCACTTGCATTATCTCTCAAAATAAACTGTAAAATAGAATAAATGAAATAAAATAGAATTTAGCCAGAAATAGCATTGTGAAATCCAGTCATGTGGTACAGACATCTGGTAACATGCAACTGAGTTTAGGGGGCCAGACTGTTTACCCAGCTATCTGCAAGACATTGATATAGCAAGTGTGGAACCAGGCTCAGGTTGGCATCAGGACAAATCATCTTGACCTCTAGCTCACACTTCCTACCTAATATCCCTGCACATGATAAAACCTCAGCCAGCTGGAAGGAGTCCCCTAAAATTCACTGAAGAATTCAATCCCAAGTTTATTTGGAATGATATAATTGTTTCCTCAGGGGACACATGACTTTTAATGCTGAAAAGATACAGAAATAAGTGTAAACATGAGAAAGGTAAATCAAATGTATTTTTAATATATTGAAGTTAAGAAATCATCTGTGGATATTTGGTATTTTTCTTATATGTTAAGTTTAAGAAGATTCTGTGTGCTGGAGTGCCAGGTCAAACTTGTAATTCTGATTTAAAATGTGCAAAGTGAAGTAAGTCAGTAGAGAAAGACAGATATCATATAATTTCACTCATATGTGGAATTTGAGAAACAACAGATAAACATAGGGGAACGGAAGGAAAAATAAGATAAAAACAGAGAGGGAGACAACCATATGAGACTCGTAAATACAGAGAACAAACTGAGGATTGCTGGAAGGGAGGTTTGTGGGGGGGATGAGCTAAATGGGTGATGGGCATTAAGCAGGGCACTTTTCAGGAGGAGCACTGGGTGTTATATGTAAGAGATGAATCACTAGGTTCTACTCCTGAAGCCAAGACTACACTGTATGTTAACTAGAAAATTTTTTTAAAAACCCAAACTTAAAAAAAATTTAAATAAAATAAAAGGTGCAGTTAAATAGTTGACTAGGTTATGATTTTATGTTGACACTTTAAGAGAATGTAAAACTCATCCTGTGTCCAAATTGTGTTCGTTATCTTTCTAAGAATAATTACTTAAGTGTTTGGGAAGATTTGTTTGTCAATCAGACAATTAAGGAAGTCAAATGATCACAAATGCTGTTTAAGATATTATTTGGTTTTTGTTAATAGAACCAAGGATTAGTCAAAGGCCCCCTTTAAAAAGTTGTTGAATGTTACAGGATTCATTATTTAAAAATAAGATTTTGAGGTTGAATAACATGTACAAATGTCATTGTGTTACTGCCATTGTGTTAAACAACATTTAAAATATTCACCAATATTTATTATAAGAGTATTTCTTACGGAACACTTTGGCAAGCATCACATTTTCTTCCACTGAAAAAATCATTTCAGCTATTAATGATGAGCACATGTTCACAAGAGCTTTGCATGACCCACCCCCTCCCACTCTCAGGCCCCTGTTCACATGTCACCTGAGTCCCCTGTTTAGAGCTATAATCCACCCCTCCAATCCTGCTTTCCCCATTTCCCTGCTTTCTTTTTCTCCAAAACCCTAGTCACCATTTTATAGAATATCTATTGCTATCACTCATTTCTTCACTCATGTTCCCCCACTAGAATGTAAACAAAAACAGAGATTTTGGTCCATTGTGCCTGTTTCTGTGTTCCTAAATCTAGAACCATTCCTGGCACCTAGAAATAACAGGGGATGTAAGGGAGAGAGGGGGCCTGAAGGCAGTATAGGTTTTTATTCCAGTTCTGAGACTTACCTGTTTTGTGGCCTTGTCCAAATCACTTGGCATTCCTGAATCTTCATTTCCTTCTTCCTACAGTGAGCAGGCAATCCATCTGCTGGCCGCTTCATGGGATTGCTAAAGGATTAAGTGAAATGTAAGGGTACATTTAGTGTAAGGCAGTGAGGAAAAATGACAGATTGTTATCATTAGTTGGTGACTTTTGGAAAAGTTGCCTATATGTACACTGTTTTGAATGTTTTCAGATTGGGAATTATTCTCACTGCAGGTTTCACATGGAATAAGATTGCTCTGTCAAGTCTGACATCTGCCTCCGGCACCACAAAAGCATGCCCTGAGGCACAACGGAAGGAAGGATAGCCCAAATTTTCTCAAAACTGGTGAAACTGGGGGTTCACCCAAAGATTCTAGAGCTCTATCAAGGTCAGAGTAGCAACTGTCAAATTTTTCTCATTGTTATATGAAATGCCTGGACAGTGTTCTCTTGATGAGGGGGCAGGGGGGAGTTGAAAATTGTATGAAAGGAAGAAGCTTGATGATGTACACTATCTCTGATAATAAAACAATTCTATAAGCACACCTCTTATATCCAAAGGGATGGCATAACAGTTTAAGAGATAGTAAAAGGGTTTTCCTCATTGTTTATGTTGGGTTGTTTGGTCTGCATTAAAAAAAATTTTTTTTAATGTTTATTTATTTTTGAGAGAGAGAGAGAGAGAGCATGTGCGCACAAGCGAGGGAGGTGCAGAAAGAGAGAGACACACACAGAATCTAAAGCAGGCTCCAGGCCCCCAGCTATCAGCACAGAGCCCAACGCAGGGTCCGAACCCATGAACCATGAGATCTTGACCTGTGCTGAAGTCAGATGCTCAACCAACTGGGCCATCCAGGAGTCCCTCAGTCCGCATCTTTAAAAATGCATGATGTTCAAAGAGCAAAGATCTTTCTCTTGTAAATTGACACTCTTGAGCAGAAAAAAAACAGGCATGTTTCCAGTAGCCAGGTCAGTGTGAGGGGGTCATCTTGGCAGCACTAAAGGGTAATGAGAGTAGTCCCACCAGCTGAGAACACAGCTTCCAATAAAAGCTTGTTACTCTAACCAGTCACCCTTGTCATTACCCACAAACATCTGTGCTTAAGCTACCTGAGGGTCCAGGCTCTGTATGTGGTGCAACAGCCTTGTGCTCTCTGAGGGCACACCAGACTTCAGTATCATCTGTGGCTACCTGTATGACCAGGTTGCCTGAGAAATAAAACACGAGAGTGCCGAAAAAGTTATAGAGCAGGTGATAAGATGGTGCATGAAGCCAGATATGAGAAACATAAGTCATCATCCTAATTGTTCTGCAGCAATGTAAAAAATGACAAGTTTCTCATTGATAGGAACTAAGAAAAGAGATGAGCGCCCTCTTGTGGGGAGACCCACAGGTACTTCTGGTCTCGTGCCCACCCTTGCCAACTCTTCCCAACGGAACCATCTGCCAAACTCACCCAATCTTCACCATCTTCTGCCTCAAAGGCATTGGGAACATGTATATGACAACATTCTTTCAACTTTTTCAAAATAACAATAATTTAAAAGCTAATAACTCTAATCCCCCTGCTGAGGTCTACCAGATGCTGTGTACCTGATCACTCTCCAAGAAGGTTGCACTATGATGCCTCTATCTTCCCTCAGATGCCTTTCTCCTCACTTTGTTGGGGTTCCCAGTTGGGAGGAAGAGAGTGACAGTCCTTTTGCTCATGCAGTCCCTCTCCCACTTCATGGTCACACCATTTGGTTTCATGCACACCACTTGGTTTCATGCATGTATCTTATACTAAATACAACATAGGCACTGGAGATACTCAAATGAACAGGGATAGCCTTTGCTCTGAGACACTATATTTCAAGAAGTCAGGCAAACACATCTATGTGATAAGTGCTATGATTGTGCGCAAAAAGCAATAAGTACGAAAGAGTTGGAGAAAGAAGAAAAGAGGCTGTGGCTACTGTCGATGCTCCCAGTGTCCACCTCACTTGATGACCCTCTCCAGACTCCTCAGACTTCCAGCTGGAGCTGCAGCTTTCATCATGTTGACAAAGCCTGTCCTCTGGGGACTTCTGCCCTCCCTGGCTAGGCTGGCCTGGGTGTGGACACGTTGCTTTTCCTCTTAGTTCATCCAAGGCAAGGTTGGAATTTTCCAGTAGAAATGTTTACTAGGCAACTAAAGGAGAAAACAAAAGCAAAAAAAAACAAAAACAAAAACAAAAAACATGAAACAGCTTGCTGAGAGAAGGTGCCTTTTACCAACGTGGCAGGCACCTAAACTTTAGTGTAGACTAGTTTGGGGAGACCAGCTTCTCAGCACATAAGCCCCTTTGGCTCCTTCCCCTCACAGGGGTGTCCAGGGGTTTGAGGCAAGGCTGAGGTGGATTGGCGTCTGAGCCTGCTGAAATCTGCGGTACCTTCCAGAACCTGCTTCCTAAACTCTGCTCTTGGATGAGCTCATGGCCAGGGGATACCAAAGCATAGAGAGCTTAGTGACTTAGTGTGTCTAAAGTCACATGGCTGGTCATTGGCAGAGGGAAGCTCAGTCCCAGGCTAGCAGCTCCAGACCCTGGATTCCTTTTGTTTTGTTTTGTTTTAACTTTTTTTTAAGTTACTTTTTGAGAGACAGTGTGAGTAGGGGAAAGGCAGAGAGAGAGAGAGAGGAAGAGAGAAAATCCCAAGCAGGCTTCATAGGGTCAGCACAGAGACCAATGCAGGGATCTTACTCATGAAACTGTGAGATCATGACCTGAGCAGAAACAGAGTTGGACGCTTAACCAACTGAGCCACCCGGGCACCCCCAGGCTCTGGACCCTTAATCATGATTCTTTCTGTTAACCAGAGTCAAGTAATTTTTTCCAACCCCCAGGCAACACTCAAAATCAGTACGTTCCCGGGGTACAATTTTTGAACATCAAGATTCCAAGGCCCCAAATTTTAACCAATGGTAGAACCCGCAGTGTTCTACCTCACATCCTCAGCCAGTTGTACTCACTTAACCATGGGGACCCTGCCTCCTTCCAGAGCATAGGGACAAATGATCTCTAACAGGCTCTAGGGCCCATCGTCATCCAGATTTCCTGCCAAAGTCTTGTCTGCACATCTTGAAATGTTTCTTGTACAAACTTGCTTACATCACTTATTTTTAAATTAAAAAACCTAGTTATTTTGAAGAGGAAGTGCTTGAGTTTTCTTCTTGGCATACTTTGTTCCATAGCCCACATGAAAGCCAAGACTCTGTGTTTGATTATCTTATCTCTGGGCCCTACTAGAGTTTTCTGTATAGTTGCAAAGTCTGTAGGCCTATAAATATGACCTTCACCCGTTCTCTTTGCATATTTTATCTAAAAAGAAAATTATAATAGCAATTGACTGCTTACCACTTTATGAAACTTATTAGGCAGTACTTATAATGCCTAATTGTACGCCTTTAGTTACAGTTGTAACATCTTCTATCACAATTCTCACCCAACCGAGGGAATAAAAGCCAATTTTACCAAGTTAACATGAAAATGATAAAAATTTGTTTTTGCCTCATTCTACAATCTTCAGCTGGAAATGGAGTGTGTCAAATTATTTTAGTCAGCTGTGGCTTCCTCCTTCCTCGTTGCAGAGAACTAAATACGCCTGCTTAGTTAGGTCCATTGTTTTGTGAAATCACATCTATTTTCTCCGACTATTATTGATGTGAAGCGTGAATATAGCATGCTGCCTGCTGGGCTGGAAATACACCACAGAGCCAATCCCATACTTCATTTATGATCTATTATTCCCCATTATTCCTGCAGAGTTTCTGATTGCATTCTTATTAATCGTTCTAATTTGCCCTTCATTGTGCCGACCACTTGCCATTCAGTGCTGGGCCTCTCCTCAGCTGGTTTCCAGTATTTAGTAACGTATGCCTAGATGCGGCTTCCCTCAGACAGGCATAGCACAAGAAAACTCAGCATCTGTTGTGCTGCTGAAGAGCACATAGCAGCGCCTCATGTGCCTGTATCCTAGGTGGCCCACAGTTAGGTCCCTTTTCTTATAACCATTACTCATTCCCTCTTCATGCAACTATTTATTGAGCACCCCTGGATGCCAGGACTATGCCAGGTGCTTTGATAATAGGCCTGCCCACACTCACAGCCTGGGGAAGATGGAGGGCCAACAAAGCCACTGACCACAGCAAGCAGTACTAGGGCCCACATGCCCCTCCTCCTGTGATCCTCTCGGGTCCCTGTACTGGCTAGGTGCAGGTAATATAAACCCACTCTCAACAGAGCAATAGCAGGGAAAACATCCTCTCTTAAAACAAGAAGCCAGGAGGTGCACCTGGGTGGCTCCGTCGGTTAAGCATCTGACTCTTGGTTTCAGCTCAGATCATGATCTCATGGTTCATCAGTTCAAGCCCTGCATCGGGTTCTTTGCTGACCGTGCAGAGCCTACTTAGGATTCTTTCTTCCTCTCTCTCTGCCCCTCCCCTGCTCACTCTCTATCCCTCTCTCTCTCAAAATAAATAAATTAAGGGGCATCTAGTTACCACAGTTAAGCATCCGACTTCAACTCAGGTCATGATCTCACAGTTTGTGTGTTTGAGCCCCACATTGGGCTCCTTGCTGTCAGCACAGAGTTTGCTTCAGATCTTCTGTTCCCCTCTCTCTCTGTCCTCCCCTGCTTTTGCTCATGTTCTCTCTCTCTCAAAAATACATAAAAAACATTTAAATAAATAAATTAACGTTAAAAAAAGCCAGGAAGTCAAGGGGAGCCTGGGTGGTTCAGTCAGTTGGGCATCCGACTTCGGCTCAGGTCATGATTTCACAGCTCGTGAGTTCGAGCCCCATGTTGGGCTCTGTTCTGACAGCTCAGAGCCTGGAGCCTGCCTCGGATTCTGTGTCTGCCTCTCTCTCTCTCTCTCTCTCTGCCCCTCCTCCACTCATTCTCTGTCTCTCTCTGTCTCAAAAATAAATAAACATTAAAAAAATTAAAAAAAAAAAACAGGAAGTCAGGAGACGGGGTTCCATATACAAAAGTGTAAGAGGGTTAGCCAAAACTTGGGTCATTTCAATCTTCCTGCCCTACCACCTTGGCGTGCTAGCTTCCTCCTGGGGCTGACTATGCCCCTGTGCTCACAAGGTGCCTGTAGCACTCTCAAGTGATGTTTCTGCTCACCACTCTTTCCCAGAAAGAGGAAAGGAGCTTTCTCTTCCTCTTGTCTCTTGTTGAGAGTGAAGAAATCATTCCTGAAAGCCCCCCACCAAATTATCCCTTGGGTCTTATTGGACAAAATTACCTCATCCCATGTTTGTGTTTAAACCAGTCACCGGCCAAGGTACGTGAGGTCCCTCTGATTGTCTCAGACCCATCAGGACCTTGGGGTGATGAAGGTGCCAATCCTCCCTATATGCATGGCTGCATGGAGAGGTGGAATGCCTAAACAAAATTAACGTTCTGTTAGGAAGCAGAAAGAGAGAGATAGTGGCTGTTGAGTAGACTACTATGGTCTACTCAGTTAGAAAAAAGATTTTCTACAGTTAGAAAAAAGATTCTAACTGGATATGGACTTTGATATTTTTATTAGAATGTTCCTTGTATAGTCCTATAGCTATGAAACTAAAGTCAGTTTATACATTCAGTACAAACAAACAAAACCAATGAAGTTAATTGTCAAAATTAATTTAAGGTGACAGGCAAATGACTTTTTAATTAAAAAAATTTTTTTTAATGTTTACCATTTTTAAGAGAGAGACAGAGAGCAAGCAGGGGAGGGGCAGAGAGAGAAGGAGACACAGAATTGGAAGCAGGCTCCAGGCTCTGAGCTGTCAGCACAGATCCTGTCACGGGGCTTGAACCCACAGATCACGAGATCATGACCTGAGCTGGAGTCAGCCACTTAACCGACTGAGCCACCTAGGCGCCCCAGCAAATGACATTTTTTAATATTTACTTTTTTGAGAGAGAGTGACAGAGTGTGAGTTGGGAGGGGCAGAGAGACAGAGACAGAATCTAAGGCAGGTTCTAGGCTCCAAGCTGTCAGCACAGAGCCTGACATGGGGCTCAAACTCATGAAGGGCAAGATCATGACCTGAGCTGAAGTCAGACACTTAACTGAATGAGCCACCCAGGCACCCCCAAATGACTTTGTTTTACTGAAACCAATAGCTACTCCCAACATGAATAAGCTGCTACAGCAACTGCTACAGAAGTATGTGTCATATGATAACCCACTCCTCTCCTGCTGTTCTTCACTTGCACCCCCGTGGAGCTTTGTTCATCCTTGAAACTGATGCCACTTAGCTTGCAGTTGGCATGAACGAGGTTACATCTGTCCCTTTCCCATGAGCCTGTGACTGTGTAGTGTAGTGTTCCTCGAGACTCACAGTTTACATTTTAAGAAACACTGGCTTAGAATGCTCTGTACCTAACATCCCACCTGTGATCCGAAATGCTGGTGGTGAAGATAGGGAAAGAGTAAAAAGAAGGAAAAATTCAGAAGAGAGAATTACACATCGTAATCAGAAAATACAGGAAAACTGTAATGAATTTTTTTCACCAAGCCCCTACAGACAACCCCATATGACCTTAGGTGACCCACAGGTGTGACACAGACTATCATTTCCTGCATGTGCCGTGATGTGGAAAAGCACTGCTCAGGAGGCTCCTGCTTATGTGCTTTAGGAGAAAAGATGTTCATAGAAGCATTATTTATAATAGCAAAGAAGTAGAAACCATTCAAATTTTAATTGGTTGAATGAATTGTGATATATTCACATAATGAAAAATTATACAGCAGTGAGAATTAATGAACCACAGCTATATCCCCCAAATACAGATAACATCTACACAGCCACACATAACTTCCATTGCTTTACAAATGGAAGGCATCATTAATGCTGTATCTCTGAGGCTGCCACTCTTTGATGATGTGACCATTTGGGCATCAGTAGGAACAAAAGCAATGATGCACTATAACACATCTCTATGTTCAAATCTCTGTTCTTTCTCACCCTCAGAAACAGCAGCAACAACAACTACACCAACTGACTGGCTGGAAGATACCAGGAAACCAACTTAATATTTTGAAAACCAGTAAGTAAGGGGAAAGCATGAAGCACTTATCTGGCCTTTCCTACATGAACTACATCTAAGACAATCAAATAGTTGATGAGGAAAAGTTTCTCTTGTAGAAGCATTCCAGCAAACAAAACGAAGGAAAACATGATTTAAAAATCAGAAAAATCACCATCCTGCAATCTATAATGACATAAGCTAGGCATGAATAACCAAGCATTCTGTGGTTCCCAGTTGAGGTACACAACACCATCTGTGAAGTATTCTTGACCAAAAAACCAAAACCAAAACCAAAAGAACCCAGGACCTATCAGAAAGCCAGAAGACAGAGAGACATGCTAAAGACACCACATGTATGCAATTAGCAAAATCCAAGTCCTACTGAATAAATAATTTGATTTCTTCAATACGTATATTCCAAAAGGGCCAGGAAAGAAAAGGAGCGATTACAGATTACAAGAGATGTAAGAGGCACATCAACTAATTGGAACAATTTAAACTTCTTTGGATCCTGACTTGAAAAAAAAATGTATGAGACAGCAAAATTTTAAAAATCAATGTGTATTTGGTGATATTAAGTAATTGTTAATTTTTTTAGGTATGATATTGATATTATGGTTTTGTTTTAAGAGTTTTACTATTTTAGGGGGACCTGGGTAGTTCAGTCGATTAAACATCTGACTTTGGCTCAGGTCATGATCTCATGGCTTGTGGGTTCAAGCCCTGCATCGGGCTCTGCACAGACAGCTCACAGCCTGGAGCCCGCTTCAGATTCTGTGTCTCCCTCTCTGTGCCTGCCCCTCCCCCACTTGTGTTCTCTTTCTTTAAAAAAAAAATAAAAATAAACTCATAAAAATAAAATTTAAGGAGTTTTACTATTTTAGAGAGTAATACTGAAATATTTATAGACAAAATAGTGTCTGAGATTTGCTTCAAAATATTCCAGAGGGGTGTCTAGATGAAAAGATATTGGGCAGGAGTTGATATTCATTAAGATGGCTACTGGATCATGGGGATCTCTTATACTATACTGTTTTTCTTCTTAGTATTTATGAAAATTTTATGAAATTTTCCATAGTAAAGCTTATCTCCTAAAATTTTTTTAACTCTAGGATAATTAGTGTATATATTCCACTCAGCAAATATTTTATTATTTACTGCAAACCTGTACCAGGGATGGCGGTAAGACTAGTTTGGTTTCTGTTTCCAATCCTGAGTCAGTGATTTGCTGAGTCAATGATTTGCTAGAGTACATGTAGTAAGCGTCCACAAAATAAGCAAATTTCAATTCAATACTCTGCTAAGGATGAAAGATGTTTCAGAAGTGATTTTTGACCACAAGTATCTTAGCATCCAGTTTTTAGGCAAGAGACCACAGGTACGCGTACATGTTAAGTGGTATCCACCTGCAAAACATTAGTGGTTTTATGCAATACCACTTAGGGGCCATTTCTGTGACTTGGGGATGACACACACTCTTGTCACAAGAAGCTCGAGGTCAAATGCGCCATCTTCCCTGTCATATTTTCTAACAGTTAATTCTGATAGCAGGCTTATTTTAGGCTAAACTTCATTGCAGATTGACTAGCAAATTATTAGTTCAGCTGGGATGTTGGAATACACATCTTGTTCCCATGGTATGCATCACTAGTTTTTCCCCTGCTCTCCGTGTCTCTTTCAGGGGTCAGCAGACGTGAAATGGACACAGACAACTCACAGGAAGGAGTCAGCAGACAGTGAGAGGCACTTTCACCAATTACAGTTGTGCCAGCATCAGACCAGCTGGGAATGGCGTCTTTGCTGTAAAATGGTGTGCCCAATGCTAAATGATTAATTCTTTCAAGTCCCACATCTGCTTCACCTTGTTTTATAGGAAGAACATGTAAATAAGAGCTAAAGTTGTCCCCACAGGAGAAAAGCAGGCAGTGGAAATACACCATTGAAGAGTCCTCAAAAGTAATTTAAATAGAAATTCTGTGTCCTGAATAACTTTTCTCCCCTTAAACACTCACTGTACTTCTCCATACTGGGTAATTAGTACTTGGAGTGGCATTTAACCCAACTAAGAAGCGTCAGAACCCCATGGCTGCCACTTTAGAGGGAAGGCTGCTGTACAGGGATCCACTTCTGTACTGGGTCTTGGGGTCATTGGTAGGACCAAATTATGAGGCCTTGATAGTCCTTTCTCTCCACCCTTCTTTCTTAGGACACCCCTTCCAAGGGCCAGGGAACTTTTAATTGCTGTCAAGAGAGTATTTCAGATTAGAAGCCCCTCATTCCCAGAAGTGGTCCTTGTCCTCCACCAGACCCTGGCTGTGGCCACCCCAGGGTTGCCCAGAAACTATGAGTGGAGGAGAGATTGAGAAAAACTAGCTCTGGGGCACAGTTCTGGTGGCTCAGTCCATTAAGCGTGGGACTTCGGCTCAGGTCATGGTCTCACGGTTTGAGTTGGAGCCCAGCATCGGTCTCTGTACTGTCAGTTCAGAGCCTGGAGCTTGCTTTTGATTCTGTGTCTCCCTCGCTCTCTGCCCCTCCCCCGCTCATGCTCTGTCTTTCAAAAAATGAATAAACGTTAAAAAAATTTTTTTAAATAAAACATTTAAAATAGAAAAAGAAGAAGAAAAAGAAGGAAAAGAAAAACTAGTTCCTTGCCATAATGAGGCAAATGCAGGAAAGAAAACCAGAACACGGAGGCTCTGCCCCTCCCACCCTCAGTGCAGTGATGGTCCTTTTGTCCCCTTTCTTCTGTGGGCCGTAGGACTTCGCTGGTCCTCAGCCAAAGGTGCAGCCCCCCCATCGTCCTGACTCCCAGGGAACGGTCCCAGCTCAGGTCAGGGCTCTAGGAGGCAACCGGAAGTCTTGGATGCAGCCCACGTGATGCCCCCCAGGTTTGCGTGGGAGACAAGAGTCGTCTCAGCCGTGGGTGAAGCCCCAGGAAATCTTGAGCTCAGAGCTGTAATCCATTATATCATCATTTATTCCTTAGATTCCCGAGTTTGGTTATCCTTTTTCCACTGAACAGAGTGAGTAATTGCTGTGGGCTGAGCGCTGTGCTAGGCAATGCTTGCTCACAGCTGGTTCACTTCAAAAACAGACTCAAGGCCGCATCGGCGCTGTCAGAAGCCCTCTGCTTCTTTCAGTTACGGTTTTTCAACCTTTTTTTTTTTTTTTTTTTAATAGAAGGCCATGTTTGGCACAGGTGGCTCTTGTTCCAGCTCCGCCTTCGGATATTAGCTCCCTGCTCAGCTGGACTAGGACTCCCGGGTTTTTCTTGCTAGAATGCCCTTTTATTCCCATCTTCAGGCAGGAAAACACAGCCCTCTCTCTGTCCCTGGCAATCAGACTGAAGTGAGTTGGGACCCACCCACCCCTCCCCTCAAGAAGCAGCTGATTACTCTGGGCCCTCCGTCTTCTAGACCAGTGGAAACTGCCCCCAGACTGTGAATCAGCCTGAGGATACAAAAACCCAATTTCAGAGATGTTATTATTGAAAATTCGGCTTCTGTTTCCATCATTTCCGTAATTTAAATAATCTCTTACTAGATCATATAATGCCTTAATTTTCTGCCGCATGCCACACCAATGCCTACAAAACTTACTGTTTTGACCACTCATTTCACACTTAGCACAATATGGTTCAGGATATTTTACAGTTCCCAAATGACATTATCAAGGGATGAGGTCAGTGGCAGCACTGTGGGGTGGGGTGGCAACAGTTTAACTTCTGTGGCAGAATTGCACTTAGCATGGAGAATTTTTTTTTTGACAATACCCTTTGGGGTGTCATCTTGTTGTGGGGGGAAAAATAGCTCTTGGGGCAAAGCCAAGAAGGATGGCATTGAGATGCTGTGAACAAAAATGTTCCATTTAACACATTTCTTCGGGGTAGCCCAAGAGTGAAAGGCCAGGAGGCCCTAGACCAGGAAAAAATTTTAAAAAACATGGACAGATGGAAAAAAGAAACAAAGAGGTACCCAGGGTTCTGCCAGAAGGAAAAGCCAGTGAAAAGTTACAGGTGGCAAAGAGAGCTGGAAGACTTGTGATAACAAGGATTTTAATTATCAGTGATGATATATGGTCATTTGGGGGAAGTTTTGTTGTTCAGTAACATAGCCACCTGTGTGACCCCATTTCCTCAAACCTTGAGGGGAGATGTATCCCCCAGTGGGGACACTGAAAGATCAAGAGGAACAACACAGTGAGACAATCAGTAATTTGGGGAGACGATTCCAGACCAAGAAGGTAAAGGTGACTGGGAGGAATCTTAAAACACCCCCCCACACACACTTCCCTGCAAATATGGGAAGGATGCTGGTTTTCCCAGGACTTGTGAAATAGGGTTTGAGGAACTTTATTTACATTTCAAATGGGTGGCTCAGTTGGTTGAGCATCTGACTGATCAGGTCATGATCTCGTGATTCGTGAGTTCGAGCCCCACATTGGATGCACTGCTGTCACCCTGTCAGAGCAGAGCCCACTTGGGATCATCTGTCCCCTCCCCTGCTCGTGCTCTCTCTCTCAAAAAATAAATAAAACATTAAAAAGAAAGAAAGAAAAGAAAAACACATTTCAAATGGGTTAGTGACCCCAGAAGCTAGACAGGGCCAATCTTTGCAGCTGTGGATTGATGTGCCCTCTCCTGTAAGCCCAGCATCTAACTCAGCAGAATTAGTGCTGAATTAATTTGGTTACCGTGTGAAGATACTGGTTTTAAATTGGGCCATAAGAACCTGAATACAAATCTGTCTGCCCCTTTCCAGGGGAGAGTCTGGCTGATGAACAAGATCTTTTTCATTTGGTACCATAAATAACACATTCAGAAAGCTTCCATCAATTCAGTCCTGCGGAAATATTGGTGTCAGAATTAGCAACACTGTGCTCTTTGTATGACATGTGCCCTCTGATAGAGAACTCACTAATGCCCTCGCCAGTGGATTTTATTAATCGTACCTTACAAAGGGGCCCCTATTTGCTAAGAGACTGATTCGAAGATGCAAGCCTCAAGACTTATGCCATAGCTTGCCATTCCTTTTTCTTTTCCAGAAAGTCACTTTTTAAAGAAATAGAAATAATCATCTGTAGTTTTTTATTATAAAAACGCTACAGTCACAAAACTTGGAAAACCAAAGAGAGAAAAGAATCACACACCCCTTCTCATGCTGACACAAGCAGCTGTAAACATCGTAATTTATTTCCAGGGACACTTTGACATATTTCTTTGCAATTCTTCATTGTTTAATTTTTTTCAAAATTCAGGAAAACTTTCAAACACAGAAAATAACATTATAGGCATCCATATACTCACCACTAAAATTTTAAAAATATGCCAACATTTTACTATGTAATTGCAGATCTCTCTTTTTAAATGAAGAAATAAATCATGATGGATATAGCAAGAGTTCCACCTTGGATCATATCAGCCCCCACACCCCCACAGGCTGAGACCACATTGTGCTGAAGGCAGCATGCAGTAGCGGGAGGTCTGACTTTGTACTTTTTACTGCATATTAAATGTATTCATAAACATCTGCTGCTGTTTCCCGGGTGTTTTTGCAATGTACATAAATGATAATCTATTGTATCCTTTGGCTCTTTATTTTACCTTTCCACATTACACTGTTGAAGCTGACCCAGACCTAATCACTCGTTTTCATGGCCGTATTGACTGAAGAGTCTAGCTGATTCATTCGGCTGCTGCGAGAGGTCAGCTTGTTGCCACTTTGCTGCTACTGCAAACATTTTGAGCAGGTTGTTTGCTGTGACTCCTTGCCTGTAGATGAATCACTGGATCCTCCACCATATCCATCTTCACCTTTAGTAGAAAGTGACAGATCTGTCCCCAAAGTGTTTGGGGGACAAATTTTTACAAGTTCCCACCAGCCTTCTTCTCTCCAAGACTTGGTAACATCGGACATTTATATTTTCAGCTACTATTAGGTTGCATCTTTTCATTATTATTATTGACCTGTCAGCTTCCTTTCATTCAGCTTCATGATACTTTCCATTGGATTGTTTGTCTCATGGTTGATTATTTGTATGGGTAGTGAGGGTGAATTTGGAAGGTTCTAGAAGCATTCAAAACATTTCCTGTTCTTTGTGGTAGTTACTTTGCTGGTATACCAGTGGGACACCTGTGCTCTCAGCTGTTTTTGTCTGGGTGGGGGATGTCTCTGCCAATTCCCACTGGTATAAACTATCCCAGAATGGAGAGAATTATTGGAGAGGCTGAACTTAGCAATGATACTATAAAAGAAAGATAAAGGGAACCAGTCTTCTGCTGGGGGCTCCTGTAACCATTTTTGTCAAAGATTCAACCAAGGTATGGTCTGGGTGAGTGAGGTTTAAGCTGACTTTGGGAAGTTGAGAAAATGAAGGAAGTTATAAATTAGGTCATTTGGAGACTGGGGAAAGTAGAGAGAAGGACCATGGGCAGAGAGGGACTCAGGTAGGCCAGAAGACAGGAAAAACAGACTTGACACACTCCCCAGGGGTTTCAGTTTAATCCACAGGACATTTGTCTCAGCTTTGTGCTCAGGGTCCATGCTGGGAAAAGGGGAATGCTCTTCATTGTTAACTCCTCCCTCTTGCTGATCTCTTTCATCTATCAAATCAGTAGAGTGAAATCCTTCCCATTCATTCTCCTGTTATTCTTAGACACTCTTTCTCTTCCCCATCCCACAGCCACTCTGTTGGCCAAGGGGCTCTCTGTCCACTTGCGTGGATCAATGCAGTAGTCTCCTAGACAGCCTGTCCCTTCCAGTCCTCCAAGCACATTGTCCTAATGCAGTTCTCTAAAGCACACTTACCAGATGGCAGCACAGCTCAGGATACCTTAGTGCATTCCTCCTCACACCTGTACCCATTAGACTCATCTCCTTCAGCCTCTCTCCTTCCTTCTCCTTTGTATGTCACATTCATATGCACCTCCAAACCTTTGTTCACACTGTTTCACAGCCTGGAATATTCTCTTCCCTTTACTTGTTCAACCTTTCACAGCCAATCTCAAGACCTCTCTTGTCCATGAAGTCTTCTCTGGCCATTCCGGCTTCTCCTCTCCTACCTTTTTTTCTTTTATTTTAGAGAGAGCGAGAAAGCATGAGTGGAGGAGAGGGGCAGAGGGAGAGAGAGAGAGAATCTTAATCAGGTTACATACCCAAAACAGAGCCTGACGCGGGGCTCGATCTTATAACCCTGGGATCATGACCTGAGTCAAAATCAAGAGTCGGACACTCTCCTGACTGAGCCACCCAGGTGTCCTCCACTGCTGCTTTTACTTTGCTTTCTGGCCA